>NC_138575.1:210620236-212072889 GCF_964289735.1 Phaethon aethereus
GTGAAGAAATTTTTCCTAATATCCAATCTAAACCTCCCCTGGTGCAACTTGAGGCCATTTCCTCTTGTCCTGTCACTAGTTACTTGGGAGAAGAGACCAACACCCTCGTCGCCACAACCCCCTTTCAGGGAGTTGTAGAGAGCGATAAGGTCTCCTCTCAGCCTCCTCTTCTCCAGACTAAACAACCCCAGTTCCCTCAGCTGCTCCTCATAAGACTTGTGCTCCAGACTCCTCACCATCTTCATTGCCCTTCTCTGGACATGCTCCAGCACCTCAACATCCTTCTTGGAGTGAGGGGCCCAAAACTGAACACAGTATTCAAGGTGCGGCCTCACCAGTGCTGAGTACAGGGGCACAATCACTTCCCTGCTCCTGCTGGCCACACTATTCCTGATACAGGCCAGGACACTGTTGGCCTTCTTGGCCACCTGGGCACACTGCCGGCTCATGTTCAGCCGGCTGTCAACCAGCACCCCCAGGTCCCTTTCTGCCGGGCTGCTCTCTAGCCACTCCTCCCCAAGCCTGTAGCGTTGCATGGGGTTGTTGTGGCCAAAGTGCAGGACCTGGCACTTGGCCTTATTGAACCTCATACAGTTGACCTTGGCCCATCGATCCAGCCTGTCCAGATCCCTCTGCAGAGCCCTACTACCCTCCAGCAGATCAACACTCCCACCCAACTTGGTGTCATCTGCAAACTTACTGAGGGAGCACTCGATCCCCTCACCCAGGTCATCTATAAAGATATTGAACAAGACCGGCCCCAGAACTGAGCCCTGGGGAACACCGCTTGTGACCGGCCACCAGACGGATTTAACGCCGTTCACCACAACTCTCTGGGCTCGGCCATCCAGCCAGTTCCTCACCCAGCAAAGAGTACACCTGTCTAAGCCACGAGCCGCCAGTTTCTCCAGGAGAATGCTGTGGGAGACGCTGTCAAAGGCTTTACTAAAGTCCAGGTAGACAACGTCCACAGTCTTTCCCTCATCCACTAGGCGGGTCACCTGGTCATAGAAGGAGATCAGGTTGGTCAAGCAGGACCTGCCTTTCATGAACCCATGCTGGCTGGGCCTGATCCCTTGGTTGTTCTGCAGGTGCCCTGTGAGCACTCTCAAGACCAACAGCTCCATAATCTTCCCCGGTACAGAGGTCAGGCTGACAGGCCTGTAGTTCCCAGGATCCTCCTTCTGGCCTTTCTTGTAGACGGGCGTCACATTGGCAAGCCTCCAGTCTTCTGGGACCTCCCCTGTTAACCACGACTGCTGATAAATGATGGAGAGTGGCTTGGCAAGCTCCTCCGCCAGCTCTCTCAGTACTCTCGGGTGGATCCCATCAGGGCCCATAGACTTGTGGGTGTCCAGGTGGTTTAGCATGTCCTTGACTGCTTCCTCCTGGATCATGAGGAGTACATTGTGCTCTCCATCCCTGTCTTCCAGGTCAGGGGGCTGAATACCCTGTGGATACCTGGACTGGCTATTAAAGACTGAGGCAAAGAAGGCATTAAGTACCTCAGCCTTGTCCTCGTCCTTGGAGACAATGTTCCCCGCCATATCCAGTAAGGGATGGAGATTGTCCTTGCCTCTCTTTTTGTTGTTAATATATTTGTAAAAACATTTTTTATTATCCTTTACGACTGTGGCCAGACTGAGCTCTAGCTGGGCTTTTGCCTTTCTAATTTTGTCCCTGCTTGACCTAACAAGATCCTTGTACTCTTCGTGAGTTGCCTGCCCCTTCTTCCAGAGGTGATAAACTCTCCTCTTTTCCCTGAGTCCCAGCAAAATCTCCCTGTTCAGCCAGGCTGGTCGCCTTCCCCGCCAGCTCTTCTTACGGCACATGGGGACCGCCTGCTCCTGCGCCTTTAAGATTTCCTTCTTGAAGACTGTCCAGCCTTCCTAGACCCCTTTGTCCTTCAGGACTGTCTCCCAAGGGACTCTCTCAACCAGTGACCTGAACAGGCCAAAGTCTGCCCTCCGCAAGTCCATGATAGCAGTTTTGCTGACCCCTCTCCTTACTTTGCTCACAACTGAGAATTCTATCATGTCGTGGTCGCTAAGCCCAAGACGGCCTCCGACCACCACATCTCTCACCAGTCCTTCTCTGTTTGCAAACAGCAGGTCCCCTGGTGGGCTCACTCACGAGCTGCGTCAGGAAGTTATCCTCCACACACTCCAGGAACCTCCTAGACTCTTTCCTCTCTGCTGTGTTATACTTCCAGCAGATGTCCGGTAGGTTGAAGTCGCCCACAAGAGCAAGGGCCAGCGAATGCGAGACCTCCGCCAGTCGCTTACAGAATGTCTCATCTGTCTCTTCATCCTGGTTGGGTGGTCTGTAACAGACTCCCAGCAGGATATCTGCCTCATTGGCCTTCCCTCTCATCCTTACCCACAAGCACTCTACTTGGTCTTCACAATCTTCGATTTCTATGCAATCGAAACACTCCCTAACATACAGAGCCACCCCACCGCCTCTCCTTTCCTGCCTATCCCTTCGGAAGAGCTTATAGCCATCCACTGCAGCACTCCAGTCATGAGAAGCATCCCACCATGTTTCTGTGATGGCAACTACGTCATAGCTGTCGCGCTGCACAATGGCTTCCAGCTCCTCCTGTTTGGTGCCCATGCTGCGTGCATTGGTGTAGATGCACCTGAGCTGGGCTATCGATTTCAACTCTGGCACGTTGAACCTACCCCTAGGTTCAACTCTAGTGAGCCTGGTTTTATCCCCTCCCCCCTCCAAATCTAGTTTAAAGCCCTCTCAATGAGGCCTGCGAGCTCATGAGCAAGAATCCTTTTGCTCCTTGGAGTCAGTTGCACTCCATCAGCTGCAAGGAGGCCCAGTGCCGTGTAAACCGCCCCATGGTCAAAAAACCCAAAATTCTGACGACGACACCAGCCCCTGAGCCACGTGTTGACCAGGTGTGCTTTCCTGTTCCTTTCAGCGTTCTTCCCTGTCACTGAAGGGATTGATGAAAACACTACCTGTGCTCCCGCTCCATCGACCAGTCGCCCCAGTGCTCTCAAGTCCTTTTTGACTGCCTTTGGGCTTCTTAGCGCAACCTCGTCATTGCCAACCTGCATGACCAACAGCGGGTAGTAATCAGTGGGCCGAACCAGACCAGGGAGTTTTCTGGTGATGTCTCTCACCCAGGCCCCAGGGAGGCAGCAGACTTCCCTGTGAGTTGGGTCTGGTCGACATATTGGGCCCTCTGTACCCCTCAGAAGGGAGTCGCCTACGACAATCACCCTCCTTTTTTTCTTAACTAAGGACGTCTTGATGCGTGGGGCTGGCTGACTCACCCTAGGCACCCCCTTGGACGGACCTTCGTCAGGGTCCTCATGTTCCTGTCCCTCACATTCCAGAGCCCCACACCTGTTGTGTAAGGGCAGCTGGGATGGTGAGGGAGGCCCAGAGGGAATTCGCCGACCTCTCCGAGGAGGGACCTGCTTCCATTTCCCTTCCTCTCTTAGGTCCTCTCCTTCTGCCCGGCAGCAAGAGGACAGGGGATCCCCTGCTGCTTGTGGAGCCTCCACCAGCTGCCCCTGCTTCAGGGATGGCCGGGTGCGGCTCCACCTACCTCTCTCTCTCGCACACTCCCTAATGCTCCTCAGCCTCTCCACTTCCTCTTTCAGCTCTGCCACCAGGCTGAGCAGGTCGCTCACCCGGTCGCACCACACGCAGGTGGTGTCCCTGTCGGTCTCTGGAACAACCGACAGGCTCAGGCACTCTCTGCAGCCGGATACTTGGACAGCCGCGTGCCTGAGCGGGAGCTCCGTCTGTGTCGCCACATTGTTTCTGGCCCCGGTTTTCAGCCGAGTGGCGACCATGGCTGAGCCTCCTCTGGGAGGCCGATGGCCACTTGTACTGTACCCCGCCCGCACGCCTTCCCTGCACGCCCTGCCCGCGCGGACTGCCGCGCCATGCCCTGTTTACCCGCCCTGTTCGCCGCGCTCCGGGTCGCTCGCGCTCCTGGAGGCTGCTCTTGTAGGCGAGGGGCTTTGGCCGCCGCCGCCCTGGGCCCCGCCCGCGCTGAGTCAGAGCTGCCGCTCGTCAGGAGCCCGCTCCGCCGGCCGGGGGTCGGGGGGGGAAGCTGGGGCACTCTCTCGCTCCCTGTGCTGCCGCCTTCGCGGTTTGGCCGCGTCGGGAAGGGTCCCCCGGCACGATCCTTCGCTCCGTAGCCCTTCGCCTCGGTGGCTTCAATCAGAAGATGCTTATTGCTCTGTGCTCGCTCACAGATTGGTTGTACAGCAGATGGTTGTTGGGTGTGATGCTTTCTGGAAGGCAGCGGAGACGCATCGTGTCCAGGTCTCAACCTTCTCTTCAGAAAATTCCAGGCAGAAATATTGCTGCCCCAGCAGGAGTTTAAAGCTGGTATCACACCGTTAAACCACAATACAAATGCTCGTTCTGGGGGATGAAAGCAGCTCAATGTCTGGATGAGCTATGTCTCTTAGCCAATTCGTTTGAACCATTGTCCTGGTTTCAGCCGGGATAGAGTTAATTTTCTTCCTAATAGGTGGCACAGTGCTGTGGTTTGCATTTAGCATGAGAATAATGTTGATAACATGCTGATGTTTTTGGTTGTTGCTAAGTAGTTGTAGTGCTTATATTATATGTCAAGGACTTCTCAGCTCCCCAGGCTCTGCCAGTGAGGAGGGGCACAAGAAGCTGGGAGGGGGCACAGCCAGGACAGCTGACCCAGCCTGGCCGAAGGGATATTCCATACCAGATAACGGCACACTCGGTACATGAACTGGAGCTGGCCGAGGGGTGGGGATCACGGCTCAGGGCCGGGCTATCGATCACTGGGTGATGAGCAGTTGTTGCATTGTGCATCACTTGGTTTTGTATATTCCTTTATCAGTAATATTATTGTTATCATTGTTGTTTCCTCTTCTTCTGCTGTCCTATTAAACTGTTATCTCAACTCATGAGGTTTTTTTTACGATTCTCTCCCCATCCCACCTGGGGACAGGGGCAAGCAAGTGGCTGCCTGGTGCTTAGTTGCTGGCCGGGGCTAAAGCGTGGAAACCACAGTAGCTTGGAGGCTGCATAAGGCATCAGGAGAACTTTGACCTTCTAGCAAAGGCCGACACATCTCATCCACTCCCAGGGCGAGGGCAGCAGTCCACGCCTGGCTGCAACGTGTCTGCCAAAAATGCATGTGATGATTTCAGAAGGCAGAGAAATCCCGTCTTCCTTTGGAAGTTTGTTCCTGCCTTGTTGTTTCATCATAGTGTTTGTTTTTTAAACTTTGCAAAAGTCACGATCATTGATGATAAAAATCTATTTAAACCAGTAACCACTTGTGTAACTCTATCTCAGCAGGTCAGTAATCCCTCTGAAAGGATGGAGTGGTCTCAAGCCAGTACGTTCCATACCATCAAGAAAAAAAAAATCTCCACCTTCCCGATACACAGCAATAACTCGCAGCCTCTCTCGGTGACCTCAGCAGAGAGGACTCATTAGGTTTATAGAACTGACAATCTTAAAATTTCCAGGCAGGTCAAGATGCCAGGCTGCTTGTTAAGTCAATCACCTCTTAATTTCAGGATTCTGCTTTCCTTACAACTCTGTAACTGGGCAAAAACCGAACAAAAAATCCACAGCAGTGGATGGCAAGTGAGGTACAGCTGGACCATAAAAACTGCCAGACAATTGTGCAGGGAGCACTGAATATTTTTTGCAATACTTCTTTTGAGAAATAAGTTTACAAGGAGAACAAGCTTACAAGGAGAACTTTCACAAATGTAGGTATGTTCACCAAGAAGCCAGCTTGTACAAAGAGAGGCTTTTACTCCACAGAACTTAGGCACATGCTTAACTCGCAATGTAGCAAGCCAAGAGTTTAAAACCAGGCATATATGCACAGGTTTTCGCAGGCAGCAGGACTCTGCAGGCGGCGTAAGCTGAGCACGTACATGGCGTGTTACAGGATCAGTGCCGCAGGGATCCCAACAGTTCATTTCCAAACACTGCATCTAGACAGAGTTCAGGTGTTTTGAAAATTCTAATATTGTTTCTAGTCTATACGCTAAATATCTAATACTGATACTGGATAAGCACTGCATCTGGCCCTGGTAGGTACACTTCTGCTCTCTATTAGGCGTTAAAATGCTTTATAAAAAGAAAATGCAGAGGAAAAAAAACCCTGAACTTCAGAAAAGATATCCAAGAGAATTTTTGTGGGAGCAGGAAAGGATTTTAGGCAACTTCCATTTGCTGTATTGTTCCAAAAACAATGAAACACTTTCAAAGTTTATGCTTCTTGAAAGGCAAGACTAGGAGCCACAAAGGTACTTAACTGCTTATGGTTTAAGAGAGCGTTAGTCAACCAAATACTTCAAACATCTCAGCATACATGTCCCGCCCCCTTTCACAAGAAGTTTGTGGAAGAACAGAGACTAGATATCAAATTTCTCAAATTTTAAACTGCCTCACAAGTCAGCCTAACTTTCACACTTGGCTAATGGAAAATTTTCCTGGTTTTAACGGGTTTTGCTGGAGGCCTGAAGTTGTCACTCGCGGTGGAAATAATTTCAGTGCAGAGGAACGGGACCCAAGCACATTTCTGAGGATGTCCAGTCATATGTACTTGCCACTGCAGAAATAAAATAAATGAATGGATGCTATTATTGAAATCTAAGTATTTGCCAGTGTTCCAACATTAAATATTTGGAGTAACTCAGTTGGAATCATGCTCTGACCTGTGTTTCAAACTACCTGCTACCATCCTTGCCAATGGGTTTGAGTTTTGAACCAGGCATTTTGAGAGCAAATGACTCAAAATGATCTTACCTGAGCTACAGAGTCAACTCTCTGTTGCTTTTGGCTATAGTAACTCTGATGCTCTTCTCCTTCTTTCAAAACTTTCATTTCAGATAACATTATTAAGGAGTTAGAAACAAATAAAAAGCCAGTTACATCATTCATGTTGTTTACTTACATTTTAGCATTACATTCAGTTAGACGAGGCAAACTAACCTGTCCGTCTCCCCTTTGTCACTTGTTTTAATAGCACCGTGCTGCAGCACATGGGATTCAGACACGGCACAGCAAGTACCTGCACTCAAGCAAACTGTTTTCTGATGTTAGGATGTCATTTCTACTACACTGCTTGGAAAAAAAAACCCAACCTTTTCCATTTATTCCTCTCCAAGCATTCTGTATGGCTGCCTGTAACATTTGGATGCATTCCACACTGAATTGACTGGCACTAGCAGAGTCCACAGAGAACTTGTCTGCTGAAGGCAGCTCTACCTGAGGAAAAGATCCCTTTGGAAATGGATGGAAGGGGAAGGATGGAGGAGGATATTGCTGTGGATGGGGTTTTACCTACGGTGGCAAAGCCTGAGCTGAGAAACTTTTCAGTAGTTCTCAAAGACAGTCAGATCTAGGTTCAATCAGTCTCCTTTAAGAGATGTAAATTACTAATGGCATCGTGCCCTTTTTAGCCAGCCAGTTGACTAAATTACACACCGCTTCATTTTGCAAAAATAGAAAGCATTCCCAGGCAAAGGAGATCACAGTTCTCAAGCAGCCGATCTACAATTGTTTTGTCAGGAGAAACCCTGAGAACAATGTATGCAACACCCCAAATCTTCTGAAAAATTTCATAGGGTTATAGTATTCCGTTTCCATAACAAAATCAAATCCTTCTATACCATCATCTTTCTATGGAAATTATATAATGCTTGACATTTAGTAAATGAACTTTTATTGATGTCGGTGTGACTACTCATCTCAAAGCTCACATACGCATATTTAAAATCTAAAGCTAAGGAGCACACCAACAAGGAAAACTGCAGTGATGCTATGATGTAAAAAAGATGTTTACACCCCAGCTATCCCAGGCTGCAGATTATAGATTTGTCTCCGTCCTAATTACACACTCCATCCCCGTGCATTAGCATGGAGCCTAGAAAACCTGACTCATCATTTCTAGCCATCCCGGCGACCTGAGGCGAAGGCACGCTCGCATGCGCGCGCCAAACGCTCCCCACGTCCCCCGGAGCAACCACCCCGTCCTGTTCTGCCCGGCAGCAGAGCAGTCCTGTCCCTACACGTGCAAGCTGCCGCCTCAAAGCGGGCGCTTTCGCACACCGCCGTTCGTCCGCCACGCAGGCAGCCCCCCGCCCCGACGCCTTCGGCCGGCAGCAACGGGAACCCTCACCGCGATTAACGGATCCGTGGCTTTGGGGAGGGGATGCCCCGCGAGTATGGCCCGCGCCTGGGCCGGCAGCCAGGCGGGTCGGCAGGCTGAGGCCCGCACCTCACCACACCGGTGACCCCTCGCCCTTGCCCGGCTCCGCGCCCCCAAACTTGGGCCCCTCGGGGTCCATCCCGCCGGCAGCGCTCCCGAGTGCAGCCGCGGGGACCGGCAGGGGCGGGCCGAGAACCCGCAACCCCACAGCCCAGCCACCCCCGCCCGCCGCTCCCGCACAGCCCGCGGCCCCCCGCGCCGTGGGCGGGGCCCCCCGCGCCTCGTTTGCATAGCGCCCGTTGGCCCACCCTATTGGCCAGCAGAAGGCACGCGCTGAAGCGCCGGCCCCGCCTCTCTCCCCAACGCTGCCCAGAGACGCGGCCGGCTCCGCCCCTCCGCGGCGGTGACCACGCCCCTTACCCCGCCCCCTCTCGGAGGCTGCCTGGAGATGGGAGCCGGAGACAGCTCTCCCCATTGGTCGGCGGCGGGCGGCCTCCGGGATTGGTCGGCGGCGGCGGCGGCGGGCGGGGCGGCCCGCGAGGATTGGCGGAGCGCGGAGGGGTGTGCGCGGGGGGCAGCGGCCCGGAGCGGGGAGCTGGGGCCGCGGCTGGAGGATGGGGGCGGCCGGCGGCGCGGGCTGCTGAGCGGCGCGGAGCCACCCTGCCGCATCCCCGCTTCCCCGCCCGGCCAGCGCCGCGCTCCTCGCCAGCATGAACCGGCTGGGCTCCGGCCCCGTGGGCAGCGCCACCGCCGCCTCCGCCGCCGGCCAGTACCGGGTGTGCGGCAATTGCCGGAAGGTGCCGAGACAGGTACTGGGGTGGGGGGGGCCGCTGTGAGGAGGGGGGCGCTGAGGGGGCTGCGGGAGGCGGCGAGGTAGAGACTTGTATGGGGGAGCGGGGCGATGGGGCAGAGGCTTGGGGGAGGGGGAGCAGGGGCGTGAGAAGAGGTGGGCCGTAGGGCAGCAGCGGCGCAGCTGGATGGAGGGGGGCCAGTGGGGGGCTGTGGGGCAGTGGAGTGGGGACTGTGGGGTGCCCGAGACGGTGTGGGGGGCGGTCTATGGGGCCGGCCAGGAGGCGAGTGCCTGGGGGTGTGGGGCAGCGGGGGGGCGCGGGGCGGGGGACAGACGGTCCCAGGTGTGCCGGCGGGTGCGGAGGGGTGCCAGGTCCCGCTCCCCATCGCACCCCCCCCGCCCGGGACGGTTGTCACTTGCCCCGAAGCAGCCCCCGCCCCCCCGAGGGCCTGGGGGCGCCCGCCCTCCCCGGCGGCATGGTGGGGGCTCCACTTGGGGCCCAGCCGCGCTTGGAAAGTTTTACCCACGTATTTCACCGGCAAAATTCGTCACCGCCATCCCAGTCAAGGCTTTGTGCGGGGGCACCCGAAATCAGAGCTTTAAAAATATTTTAAAAAGACCCCCAAAAGCCCCTGCCCCCCGCTTACACCCCATCCCTGCAGTTAGCAGCTGGGACCCCAGTGCTGCGGGGGTGCAACCTCTTCACCCCCTCCCCTGGACATGGGCCTCGGCCGGAGCGAGAGCTGAGGTGCTTTTTGTTTGTCCAGCGCAAATGAATTAAAATTGCTGAGCTGTGCAAATGCGCCGAGTCCCAGCGCCCACGATGAACGCGATGCCCTTTTTTTTGGTTTTATTTTAATTCAATCTCTCCCAATACATTTTGCACCAGGTTGGTTCTTGCAAATGCTAAGGAAGCCTGTAAGTCAATGAGCTCAAATATTTGCGCTCTTTGTCCAAAAACTGTTTTTCTTCCTCTGTGGGTCAGGCCAAGTGCCAATCAAAGTTGTTTTTCAAGCCTCTCTTCCCTGCAGTAGGACTGCTTTTTTCTTTCTTCTTCTTTTTTTTTTTTTTTCTTCTTAAGGGTTTGGTTTTTGGAAAGGAGGTGTGTATTTAGGGGAGGGGGGAGGAGAAACGTTAAAAATCATTCGGAGAGAGAAGCAGATCTTAAAAATCATGTTTCTCGAATATTTTAATGGAAACAAAATCTTATTAAATGTGCATGCTTGGTATGTGCAGTTATTTTTTCCATAAACTCTTGGATCATATTACAGTTGATACTTGGTGCTCAGCTCTTAGCTCAGCTTGCGAGAAATGTAATGGATCAGAGAAGCGCACATCAGCAGAGTCTGATTTTTAACCATTTCGTTGCAGGATCGAACCCCTTCTTGGCTTTAACTTGCTGCTGTTACTGCTTAAAGAAAAGTACTTAAAAGAGAGTAGTTCTGCGGGGTTAAAGCCTGAAACAGCTTCAGACTTGACAGATGTCTAAAGACATACAAATTAACCGGTGCCAAATATGTCTGTGGAGAAAGCAGGGAGGGAGCTTGCTTTGTTCTGCCAAATAATCAAAATGTTTTGTTGACAAATAAAGTGGTGCTTGGCAGCACTTGTAGATCTACAATTAAATTTAAATTACTGAATTTTTTTGAAGCCTTAGTCTCATCCTGCTGGGTAGGACTTTTTTTGTATACCTCATTAATATCAGTCGGGGGTGGGAAGGGGACAGGGCTAGCTGTTACTTTTCTGGTAACAGGAAACTTGCCAGATTTATTTTTTTCTTTTATTTTAATTATTTTTTAAAGTAATTTAGGGAGGATGAGGGTAAAATATAGGTACTTGTTTGGGTCTGTCGAGGAAGGCAGCTCAGTGCTCTTCTGCTTTGTCTGTGGTCACTTCAACTACTTTTGTTGCAAAATGGGGGAAAGAAAAAAGAAACTGAGCGACAGCCCATGTCACTCTTGAAATATAGGTGTTTTGTGCTTGCAGTGGTTGTACTAGGACATTGTTGCATCTGTGCTTTAGGCTGGACAATAAACATAGAAGGACAAAGCTTCTGACTACATCTGTAATTATTTAAAACTTGGTATAATAAAAATCACTGTAAATTTTAACCTTTTGCACTTCATTGGCAAGCATGCAAGTAGAAAACAGGAAAAAAAAAAAAAGGCTTGGTGGAAGTGAGATGCAAATTTGACCTGGGTCTCAGAGTAATAATCTTCAGATAAGTGCTGGCTCATCTGTTCCTTTAATGGTGTTGGGTTTTTTTAATGCTCATGTGATGATATACTGAAAAAATGATTGGCCTTAAACATGTTGAATCTCTTCTGCCCTCCTCAGTCTTAAGTCTTTATTTGAAGCCGCTTGAACAATCGCAGCTTAGGCAGTGCTGTTGTCAAAATTATAAGGGGCAAAGCAAGCTTTCTACTCAGTGGCATATAATGAAATTTGAAATAGTCTAGCAGGTTTGGGATTCTCATGGGTGAAGGTAAGTTTCTCTTTCAACAGGGAAACAGGAAAAGCTAGATGCAGCACTTTAGGTTTCAGAGCTAATTTCAAATTAATCAAAGTTACGTTTTATTACGGAAAGATCTATTAGGGTAGCGCTAGAAACTTGCTAAGGACCCATGGGTTGAATTTGCCTATGAGGAAGGTTTTTCATATTAAAAAGAGACAATTTCCGGTTGGGTTTATTGTTATGGGACACTTTAAGTAACCAAATCTTCTTGCAGAACAATTGCTGCTAATCAGAAGGGCTGAGACAGTCATAGATATGACAGCTAGGTCATTATTTGATTTAGAAAAAAAAAAAAAGACAACCGGTAATAGGTGATGCTGGTTTGGATTTGGCGAGTGAGCTTGTTGAAGAGACAACCAAGGCTAATGCTTTCACTCAGCTTAAAATAAATCGAAGAATGAGCAAAATGAGATGAGTAGCTCCAGTTCGTGGGCTTGATGGGCAGGCTTTGTAAGAAAGCTGTGGCATATCAGTAGGGAAAAGTGCTTAAAATGGCATAGGAGTGCTGTAGCCAAGTCTTTCCTAGAGGTTGCTGAGAATTGCTGCCGTTGCAGTAAGCAGGACAGCCTTCAGCTCTCAGGTTTGAAAATCCAACATGTGGGGCAGTCCCTGGGCAGGAGAGCTCTGGGGTATGAATCTTGGAGGGGGTCTGGAGCCCGACGGAAACCCAGGGTTCTCTTGCCTAAAAAAAATCAATAGCCCAAGCAAGCAGAGAATCTATAGGAAGGGCTTAGTATTTCTTCGGACAAATAACTGCTTCAGGAAGGCTCTTCGAAATAAGCAAAAAGTCTTCAGGGGATGGAAAAATCTTGATATGTCAGGAACTGTAGGAACGGGGAGAGTTTGCCAACTGTTCAAGCTTAGTTGCAAATTGCAGAGCATGTGAAGTAAAAGGTTCTTTTACGTGTACATACAAGTTGGTAGGATAGAAAAGAAAATGAGTATAAACGTGGCTCCAGGATTAAATATTTGTTTTGTGGTAGATTTCAGTGAGGGAGATACAAGGGCAACAGCCAAATGGGTGATGGGGGAGTGCCAGGTATAAGAATCCGTCGCTGTTGGCAAGGTGGAAGTGAAGCCGGCTTAGCTGAGCCTCCTGGCTCGAGCTGGCCTCTGTGCTGGAGTCCTGGATAAAGGTATATGAAATCCAGGATCTGTTCCTGTATTTCGTAGACCTGCCCAATCCTTTGAGAGGGAAATAGTCATCAATATGATGGACATAATTTTCAGTGCTTCTCATCCCCCCATGCCAGTCTCCTCCTTTAGCACAAGTCTGAATACAAGTTAGTAAAGCAAATTTTGACGGAAAAGCACATAGATATATGAAAAAAATATGCATGACATGATACCACCAAAAGTAGGTCATGCTAGACTAATGTAGTAGTCTTCTGTTGGTTAAGACATCTGCTAGTGTCGTCTTCTGAAAGCTTTGGATGGACTAAAACCAGACTTCATTCATTAAACATCTGAAGTAACGTCAAAGGTTGAACTCCTTGCTGCACTAGCAAGTCAGCTCAAATTAACTTTGGGATTTACTAAGACAATATGTTCTAAACACCAAAAAGTTTAAGTGGGTTTGAAAAGTATTTGGGCAAATTCATAACAGAAAAATTAAAGGAGACCTATAAATAGGAAATAGCAACACTTTGCAGTATCGTTTCTCTATGCTTTCCTGGCTGTTCCATGTCTGCTATTGCCCCCCGGCAATGACGGGTTACTGGGCAATAGGGGCCTTTGATCTGACACATTTTGTCTATTTTTCTGTTCCTGTTAATTACAGAGGAATGATTGGGAACCGATGGGAGTAGGGATGGTGGTGGGCCATGCTGAAAGGAGAAGTCACTGTGCTGAGAGGAGACGACCAGTGGGTTCTCGAAGGATCACGTGAAACTAATCTGGTTTAACACTGTCCCACGTCACGATGAGAGCAACTGTTTCTAAAAGATGTACACACAGTAAATGTTGTTGGTCCAAGGAAAGAGCAGAACTTTTCATAGAAAGCTGGGAGACCTTCAGCGCTGGTGTAGTTAGAAGTGGGGTGTAATCCAGTGGTGTGAAATGTAAGAGTTATAGGCTTGGCTATTCATTGCTCATAACTTTTAATAAGAGCAGCTCCTTGGAAGGAGCAGGGAGAAGGATGTCAGTGTGCGGGAGGACCATCAGCTTTCTGTCACCCTGCAGGGAAGTGTTGTTGGGAAGGTGGGAAGCTGGGAAGGATGGACCCTAATTAAATAGGCACAGAGGTGAGCTGGCCGGGTGCTGGGAGGAAGAGAGTGCTGATTTTGCAGAAGCAGACCAAAACGTTTGGGTTTTTTTTTAATCCGTCAGAAACAAAGGCTGAGAGGGGATAAGATCTGTGTCTATAAATACATCGATGGCAAGAGCCAGTGTGGAGAAATTATCTCAAGAGTAGATGGATGTAAAATGGGCATAAATACATTTAGGCTGGAAAATTGAAGTGTCCGGAGGTGTGAGGTTCTGGAAGAGTTTGTTCTAGGTCTGGTGCTGTCAAAGAAAGAACCTACTTTAAGACAGAAAAATGTGTGAACGTCATTAAATTATGTGGTGCTTACAATAGCACTAACCTAGGCTCAGGGAGTTGAGGTCATACCCCCCACCAAAAAAAAGACACACTTTCATTCACTTTATTGTTCTGTGTGGGTGAGTAAGAAAGTAGCCCAAAAGTGAACCAAAAATAGTCTAATGTCAGGTCTCATAAGCCTGTGTAAGCTAAAATATGTGTCACCATGAGTCATGAAGGTGCATGGAGATGCTGTTACCGTTCTGTAGAAATCAAGAGGCCTTTCAAGGACGTCTCAACTATTTTGAGGAAAGTCAGCCTGGTTCAATCTATTCTGAACATAGGAAAGTGAAAGTTGTACCTTTGCTTGGAAAACACCCTGGGTTTTCCACAGTGCAGCATCTTTTTTTTGTTGACTTGCATAGTGTGGTTGGCTTTGGAAATCTGATCAACAAACATGGCTGTCACAGAGAATCTGTAAAATCAAATTATGTCTTCTATAGTTTGACCCCTCTTAACAATAGTCTCCTCACGCTGTAGTTGTCTTCATTTATGGTTGCCTAGGTGGCTATAAAACTCTGATGTGCCTCTTCCTAAAGGAGTTCTCAAAGTGATTTGCAAAGTCTGTCATGAAAACTCAGCTCTGTTTGTATTGGTTCTAATTTTAGTAACTTTCTGTTGTGTAAAACATAGTGTCTGCCTTCCCTGTTTGTGTCTTCCAGTCCCCCGGAGCACTGCCGTGGTGAAACCAGCCCGGGTCACTCCTCCACTAATCCCACGTGCACAGCTCAGGGAGAAAAATGGGTCTTCGAGGGTCCAAAATGTAAAGCTATAAACCAAGAGCAACAAACCCAACCTTTTAGAGCAGTTAAGATTGTCAGCAACAGGCCCTTCAGCTTCATCATTTGTTCTTACTTTTTCTGGAAAGATTTGGCTTAAAAAAACCCCAACTTAAAGAACATGATTATTTCCTGTGAAATAAATGCAGTGCAAATCCAGAGATGACTGTGGTTAAATAATTTGTATCTTTTCAGAGTCTGACCTTTTCAAATAATTGTTCTCCCACCCTCCATGTAATTATTGGCTTCGTTGCCTGGAATTGGACTATTTGCACTATTAATAATTATTAATTATTTGCACTAATAATTGCACTATTGCTCTGTGCACATTTATGCTGCTCTTGAGGGTTCCTGGGTTCTTCCACTTTTACCTTAAAAGCTAGTGTAAAAAATTTTCCGAGTACTTTTCTAGTCTTATGTCCTGAAAATGAGAAGGCAGAACTATTAAATTTTCATTAGACCTGTAATGAGAGTGGCATAAGTGAAATGAACCTCTGATGAAGGATGCTGTTTTGCAATGAAAAGTTGTAAGAGGTGGCCATGTAGGAACCATGCTCATTTAGAATAGTCACTTTTATTTAAAAAAAAAAACAACAAACCAAAAGCAAAAACAGTCTTCCCTGAATTACAGGGAGGGAGTGGAGGCAAGAAACGAAAGTAAGTGGGGGAAGAGGATTTTCTTCAAAAGAAACTTTGAGGTTTAGTGTTGGGAGAGGGTTAGCCAAGCATGGAGGCTGTCCTCTGTTAAGACTTACTGCTGCTGGTAGGAGTGGTGCGTTGCATTAGCCAAATCACAGGCTGCGGTCTGGAGATGTGGAGTCTGGGAGCATTTGCTTTAAATTTATGCATATTACTTAATTAGTGCTTCAAATTTCACATCTCTTTAAATGGCGGTGTTTTGAAATCTGAAAAAAAATAATATGGTTCGTTAAGCATCCTTGGTTTTTCCTCTCTCCCACACTGGCGAGGGAGCTGTTAATACTCGTTTAGTTCTTTATTTGAACCTTTTTTTCTGGCTAGGGAGATTTGAGCAAGAGAAGATAGTGGTATAATTCTCCCCTGGCTTTGCATAGCTAGGGGAGTTGGTCTGGAGATTCTATTATCAGATTTCCATTTCCAGGGCTGGAGAATAAGAAGGGATCACAAGCATAGTTTGCTTGGTCAGGCTGAATATTGGCTTTTGTCTAAGTGGGTCAGGATAGACTGGGGGAAAAAGGGCTATTTTCCGTAGAAAAGAAATTGGAATTGTCAAGAGGGAGACCTCAGTTAATGAGAAATTGCACATCATCAGCTTTGGATAAACCTGTATGGAAATAATTTATGCTGTTTAATTTCTCTGTTCTTTGCAGGTGTTCCTGTTTGTATGCAGAGGTCCTTCCCATTGTTGTCTCTGCAAGCCAGCCTGGTAGTCTGTGCGCTTTAAGTAGAAACTATAGGGAGCGTAATGCAGATGACTCAAATATCTTGTGAAATTCCATTACAGGGAGGTAGAGATATTCTCTGCAGACATTTTTTTTCTGACTGTTTATCTATCAGTCAGTCCATTGAATGCACTGGGGACAGTGCAGGAAATTTTACGAGGTTCTTGGTGTGCCACCCTGGGCAAACTAGTGTTACTGATAATAGGGGAGGCTATGATCAAAAGGTATTAATTTTAAATGTCTCAACCACTAGTTTCAAATTTTTATTATAGGATGCTTCTTGCATATCAGACATTGGATAACTACCTGTTGGGGCAAAATACCAGTGTAGATTGTAGTTAATATTGCGTGTTTAGGACGCCGAGAAACTATTTCATTCTTGGTATAGACCATATCAGCCATTGCTTTATTCAAATATCTTTATTCTCGCATCTTATTTAAATTGAAAGTAAGATATTTTGAAGCACAGGCTTTTTTCTTTTAGGGCATAGTGCTTGTGACAGTCGGGGACTTAAGTTAGGGAGGGGCTGAACAGAGTATAAGTTGTGGTGTTCAGGGTGGGAGATGGAAGTTGGTGCTCTTAATCTAGAAAGGCGTCTTAAATTTTCTTTCCTGAACGTCCCTGGTTATTGGTTATCCGAATTAGAGTAAGATAAATAAACAGATACAACCTCCTGATTAAACATCTTTTTTTTTTTTTTTTTTTTTTTTTCTTGTTAGTGACCCTCATATTTCTGTCAAGGTAAGCATCTTGTTTTGTTAGACTGGCGATGGATTTCTAATGGATTCTGAGCTCAGCACCCAACCTAGTGAACTTGGTAACAGTGTGGGGCTACCTGCAGTCCCCTTCTTCAGGGGATCAGATGGGAGAAAATAATAATGGAGAGGAATATGAAGTATTCCTGGCTTCACGTGTTGTGAATAGGCTGGAACTGAAGGGGTAAGTCTGCATCACACATGAAGTAAGTTCCTCATGGACTTGCTCCATATTGTGTGATCAGTGTGTGGACCACCCTTTCAGTAGTGGTTTAAGTCTTCCAATGTACACAAATGTTAGGTTAACATGTATGAAAGCCAGGAGAAATCGCATTCTTGTGAATTATGTGGAGCCGTAAGTCTCTATTTATCTCTTCAAGCACGAAGACATTTGGAAGAAAAGTAAAAGGTGACTTTAAAATCGGGTTTTCATCTACTCCGAATGAGCAATAAACTTGTAAACGCAACCAGTATGTCTCAATTGCTGCACTTCAGAATCAAAATGCATAACCGTGTATCTGTTTAAAGTGTATTAAATTTGAACTTAGTTTTGACATGAAACTGGAGAGAATTGCAAAGTCTTTTAGAGTCAATTAATACTTTAAAGGATCAATTAAATTCTTCCTTAGAGGGGAGGAATGATTACAAGGATGACTCCTTACTTAAAATTTCACACAAAAATGAACACTAAATATGACTTGTAGGTTACTTGGGAATTAAGAGTTTGTGCTTCTAAGCAATTCCACACAACCTCAGTAAAATGGTTATGTTGATGATAGCAGTACTAGCTGTCTTAGTGTAAGCCATTCTTAGAGCAGTACAGAGCTGCTTACTCAAAATCATCTTTTATCTTTCTCTGGGCTGTTTATTACTGCATGGGATTTGTTCTGGCTGATACCAACAAGACAATTGAAAGCAAGCATATGTTCTCTCCTCTGTATGAATTGTGCAGTTAAAAACTATTTAATAAGGCTATCTTAACAGCATTGAACCTAATTTAATAGCACGTGCTTGTAAATATGTTTAATATCTCCTGAATTAGCATGTGGTGAAGGGAATATAGTTACATTATTGGCTAAATGTATCTGGAGGGGTTTTGGCCATATGGTTCTAAATCTGTTTTAATGTAATTATCCCTATTAACTGAAAAAATAAAAAATATTCCCTCTGAGTTGATTGACATTCTTCTCAGTAAAGCACCCTCGTTGCTGATTAGAGGTGTGGAAATAGTAATTTGTTCTAGCATTTAGAAATTTGATTAGACCTGTAATGAAATGGAGCGCCTACACGCTGTCTAAATATTCTACCTGACACCAGTTGGATCTCATCCAGCGTGGAAGAACACTTGAAATGTTGCTTTACTACAATATGTTTTGTGTCTTGAAGTCAATTGTGCTGCCTGCATGCAAATACCCACTGGCTGCTCAGTGAAGGCAGAGTGAACCTTGACCCTCCCCGGAAATCAGCATCAGGATTTGATTATTCCGCTGAGCACTCATTGCCTTCCTGCAATAACTGACTTAGAGTTAGAAAATTAAGGCAACTGTTAATATGGAAGCACCCTAACTACTAACTGCTTAAGCTGGGCGTCAGAGTGGCTGCACACATACGTTATACATAGTATGAAGTGTATATGAGGTAGAAGCATGCTGTTAGAGTTCACAAGTTGTCAGTGTTCTGGTGTAGTAGTAAGTTCATAACAACACACTATAAATGAAAATTGGAAGTTGAAGTACCAGATTTCTCCCTGTTATGAGCTGGCTTATTCTGTTCCCTCCAAAGGCTGATTGAAACCCGTTGGGTGCCATGGCAGCTGTTATAGCACCCATGTTTTAAGTCCTCTTTAACTTGGTGCTGCAAGTTTTGCTTAAGTGCACTACTGCTAGAAAACTCTGAATCGGGACTTGTTGTTGGCATCCTGCACTGGAAACTTCCAGTCTCTAGTGGTAGGAAGCACATTAAAACAACACTTCAGGTGCATGGTGTCCATTGGTCAGCAGTTCATTTTGACTGGTTAGCTTCTCCCTCTGAAATACAGAAGATAATCTCTAATGAATCTGAACAAGAATGAGATACAGCCTTTTGTCATCTTCCTTGTGGTTTTTTTAATTGTTTCTCCGCCATATTTAATATTTTTACATTTTGCAGTCTCCACATTTAAACAAATACAGTGGAAGTGTTGAAACAGAAGAACTCCAACTGGTTTATGCTGTCTTAATACTTCAGGAGACTTCAGAAATTTTTTTAATCCTCTGTTCCTTCCAGAAAACCCAAACAAACTGTTCAATTACATTAGTAGTTTAAGTTTTGCATTACTGGGGAAAGATTGGATGAGGCAGTAACATCAGGGATCATGCAGGTAGAACCGGCTTTGAGATAAGTGACTTTTTTTCCCAGCCATTTAAAACTTCTTGTCTCGCTTCAACGCTGGTACTCACAAGTAGTTAGAAGAAAAGGTGTCTTGGTTGAAAAGGTCAGCTGTAGCATAATTAAAGGCTGAAGGAGCCTGCAGCCAGCGTTGTAGTTCTTCAGGGGAGAAGGAGCTTGGTGCTTGTTACACCTGAGCAGAGGACAAGTGGAAAGAGAGCAGTCTGCACCGAGGGAGGCTATGCTGGAGCCGTTTTTCACACATGGCTTATAAAAGGAAAATGGGAATGGAGGTGGAAGGAAGGTCTCCCTCTATGCTCCTGCTCTTTAGGAGACCTACGCAAAAGGTATTAGATAAAGCTGTAGCTACTTGACCTATTTATCCAACGGAAACTTGCAGTACAAGCAAAAGCAGTTTGACTATCCAGCGCTGTTGCTCTTTTGTATGGGACACTCCTTTGGGTTAAGCTGTGCTTCATGAATACTTCCAGGCAGCATCCAGCCATCCAACATGAGTAATTTGTCTTGTTTGAGAAGCTAGGTCTATGGCATTGGTTCTCGTTTCCCAGAAAAGTTGGAATACCTGTTGCATGGTCTAACTTCTGTCCGTACAGAGCTAAGCTGCATGTGAATAAAGGCCATGAATGTGTCTCTTAGGAGCTGGGCTTACTCTGACGCAAAGGTCTTAGTTTGGGTTTGGTGACTTCTTTCAGAAAAAAGGCAAGTAGAGTGGAATGCAATGGAGGGTCTCATTAGGCAATGCGTATTAATCACTCTTCCATAACTATAGAAGAGGTTATTCCGGCAGGGTATAAAATAAGTGGTTTTATTATTTCTGTAGTACTTAGTGGTGATTTTTTGTACAGTCATTAAGGCACTAAAATGTAGCCAAAAGTCCTCTTAGTAAAAGCATAGGCAGTAATCTGAGGAAACAGAGCCTGTTAGCTCTGAGGTTGGAGGTAAATCTGAAGTTCTGCCCATCTGCTGGCCTGGATGGCTGAAGAGAGCAGGAACAGCTAATCTGTCTCTGGACATGTCTCTATTTACATGCAATAAATCTTCTATAACAGTCTTAATTTTTTAAAATTAGCATCTCTTTTAAGCTCTGTCGGGAAAATACATTTGTACCTTAGGTCTTTGCTGCCACCAGCTCAGCCACGTTAAGTCAGTGTGTTTTGGAGATTGTATCTCAGTAGTGACTCACTTTGGTAAGGTGTAGCTTAAGATGCAAAATGTTCTTTAAAAAAAAAAAAGAAGAAGAAAGAGGAAAAAATTGCCTGACTGCAAGTATTGTTACGGTCATTCCAGCAAGTCGGTGGCTTTTGGATGTTCTAGAGAGATGAAGCCTTTTCTCTGTGGGTCTCCTGCCCAAACCTCTCCCAGACTAATCAAACATAAAACAGTTAGCATGTCAACTCCTTGCTTATTGCAAAACAGTCTCAGGCCTCTGCAAACAAGACTCCTTGGAGAAATAATTCACCTTAATTGGTGACTATTTTAGGATTTCCTATCTGGTGAAGAATCAAAAGTATTCACCCACGGTTTTCGATCTGTGGCCCTAGCACCCATAAGATTTTTCTGGACTCCTTGCAAGGAGACTGTGTAAGAAAACTTCTTTCAGTAAGCTCATATGTATGGTGTAGATACCACTTCCTTTGGAAAAATGCTTACAAGTCAACTAATCAAAAAAGGCTTAAACTCCTGGCTTAGACAGCTAGGCGCTTGCTCTTGGAAATTGTACCTTTAGGCTAGAGGTAAAGCGTGTTAGTCAGGGAGATTTTATTTTTTGTCTGGCAGGTTCTTTCTGTTTGAGTCATCAACCAAAGAAAGATGTCAAAAAAAGGTGCTTCTCTTAAAGCAGGAGGACATTGCTCCTTTTGGACATCCGGAGGGACTATCCCTTTCCAGACAGAGCTGTGAGAACAACATCAGCATTCCTTACATTATCTGAACTGTAACAAAGGTGCTCCGTGGTCATCAATTGTACATGAGCATTCGTCTGAGAAACTCGTGCCATGGGGGCTTCTCATTTTTTAAAAAGCTTTTCAATTGATTGACTTTTAAAATTTTAAGAAACATTGACCACAAGTTCTGTTTGCTATAAACTAGAAACCTTATGTCAGCCTCAAGTTCTAATATTTTCATGTCAGCTTGAATTTTAACGTGAATAGCTCAGCTAAAGTTCTTAATTGTGAGGTAGCATAGCCAATGTCTGCTTATATTCTTCCAGGTAGATACCAACAATCTAAACAAACATCGTCTGCCCATCAAGTGAGTAGGGAGGGTACATATTTATATTGTCTTCATGTTTTAACTCTTCAGGGTTTTCTTCCTTAACCTTTTTCAGATCTGAATTGATGTAACTTCTGATGAGGCACATTCAGAAAAGGGGAAAAAATGTTAGCTTCCTAAAAACAGTGTTAGTAAATAATTGAAGTGTAATGTATGCAAGATTATGAAGTAAATGGTATGATACACCTGTGTTGAACAGATAGTGTAGAAATGTGCTAACCCAGGCATTAAGGAGCTCCATAATGTGGGCTGCATTTTTTAGACTGGGTTAGCACAATGCTTGTTTCTACAACAGTCCAGTTTAGTTGAAATGTCTCTTTGTTCGGGTGATGCCAATTCATAGAATCATAGAATAGTTTGAGTTGGAAGGGACCTTTAAAGGCCATCTAGTCCAACCCCCCTGAGTGACCAGGGACATCTTCAACTAGATCAGGTTGCTCAGAGCCCCGTCCAACCTGACCTGGAATGGTTCCAGGGATGGGGCATCTACCACTTCTCTGGGCAACCTGTGCCAGTGGTTCATCACCCTCAATGGGAAAAATTTCTTCCTTAGATCTAGACGAAATCTGCACTCTTTTAGTTTAAAACCCGTACCCCTTGTCCTATCGCAACAGGACCTGACAAACAGTCTGTCCCCATCTTTCTTATAAGCCCCCTTTAAGTACTGGAAGGCTGCAAGAAGGTCTTCCCAGAGCCTTCTCTGCTCCAGGCTGAACAACCCCAACTCTCTCAGCCTGTTCTTAGAGGAGAGGTGTTCTATCCCTCTGATTGTTTTTGTTGCCTCCTCTGGACCCGCTCCAACAGGGGCCGAAAATATATTTCATTTTTAACAGCATTTATGGAATAAATAGTATTCTTGAACCAATCTGCTGCAGATACGTATTATAACAGCATTAGAGCAGGTATAGTGGGTCAGATTGAAACTCAGTGTCCTGTCTCTGATAGTGGCCAAGGGAAGTCCTCTAAGGAGGAGAACACAAAATGGACCAGGTTCGTTGTGACACTGCCTCGGCACTGTCTCCCAGTCTCCAAGTATTTGCAACTTGAAAACTTCTTGAGCTGGAGGTGGTTTCTCCCTATCTAATAACTGTTCTTGCATTTCTCTTCCATGAGCTCGAACAATTCCATTTTAAACACATGCCAACTTCAGGTGTCCACAGCATCTTGCGGCAAGGGTTTCCACAGCTTAGTTGCACATTGTGGAAGAGGTCAAGTAGCTCTGCTTGAGCTTGTCACCTGCTGGTTGGTTCCTAATCCTTTTACTGGAGGTGGTAAAAGCACACTGTGCATGGACTGTGACAGCCAGGAGGCAATCAATTAAAATATCTTGACATGCTTGTGACGGCAAGCTCAGCAGTTCAGAGTAGCTTTCGAAGACTCAAGCTACTGTGTTTCACAATCCTATGTGGAAAAGATGGCAGAACGCTAGCTGGTGGGGGCTCCAGTACTGAGCTGAGCACATTTCCCTCTTTTATCTGGGTGAGAGGATTTGTTTTTCTGAATTTTGGCAAGTTGCTTCCATGACTCTTAAGATAGTTCCTGCACACAGATTTAAAATAACTGCTACGATCATTTTGTACATAAAATGTGTGGGAAAAGCAGTTTGAAAACCCATGCTTCTGCCATCTGTTTGACTTTCCTATGTCTCAGAATAGAATTTGGTTTTATATAGTGCCTGGTAAGTGAAAGGTGCTTGGGAGCATGTTTCTGTAGCAGCGTATTCTGAGACACTCTTTATTTGCTCAGTAGTAGTTTTTATTGAGCTGAAAACACTACAAAGACACAGACTTATCCAGAGGGAGTCTCAGCAGGGACGTGGCGAGTTTATTTCTGGAGCGTGGGGCTTCTGCAATCTTACCTTTTCCTTGAGATGTAGCAAAGAAACCCTTGTGATACGCTCCAGGTAACAAAATGCTCCTGTGCAGCGGGTGCACTGCTTTTCTGCTAAAATTCAAACTTTCCGTTTGAACATCGATGGATGTCACCAGTTTGCTGAACAGGGGAGCAGGCAGAGGACATCACCTCCTGCATTTTAAGAGAACAGCTACAAGAAGCGAGAGCCGTAACCAAGCAGTGATGTTTCATGGTGAAATATTTGGTGGAAAGTAGTGGAAGTGCCTGGGAGGCAGGACTGCATGGTCTGAGATCCCATAACTGCAGGTCAAACAGCTTTTCACATTGGAAAGATCCTCCACTGGTGGCCAGTGCAGCATGGTGCAGCCATGTTGCTTCTGATAGCCTGTCATGCAAGTAGTTGAAGCTGGGAAGGAAACAATTTTAGTGAGCTGGTGCAGAGGTCAGAGCCCAACTTCCTCCCCTGCAACTACGGGGGGATTGAGATGCTAATCAGAGGAGGTTATTGTTATTATTTTTTCCATTAAAGTACAAAGATAGGACTCTATACTTGCTGTGAACAGATCTCTTTATGATGCTATTCAGTCTGAACTGTCTAGCCCAGCAGTGGCTGAATTAACGTTTGTCTGGTTTCTCAAGCAGGTTGTACAGCTGAGCTCCATGCACCTGCCTGACTTAGGAACTGTTAACCAAGGACTTCTTTAAAACTATTATTAGCTAAGGACTTCTTTAAAGCTAGCAGTTCCGCTAGCAATTGTGGTGCAGAGATAACCTTAACAGTCTTACCCTTGGTAAAAATCTAAATCTTCAATGTTTTAAGGCACACTGCGCCTGAATCGTGTCTCTCTCTGCTCTTCGTCATAATGAATGTGATGGCAGTGCCAAAGAGAGGTGAGAGAATGCAGCCTTGATGCCAGTCCCTGGTTACACAATTCTCCCAGTCTGCTTTTATAGTAACCTGCAGTTAAATGCATTTTCCTTCCTATAAAACGTTGGTGAGCATGATCTTTGCTGGAATACTGTAGCACTTGAGGATGTTCCAGCATGAATTGCAATGGAGTCTGTTAAAGGTTTTCTTTAAAATATATTGTTGGAGTATTTTGCTGTATACTGCTCATATTAATTTAATATTTTGAACATTTAGCATATTTGAAATACTTAAATAAAAAATAAGCCACTTTCTTCACAGTGAAGGATGCCATTATGCATTTACAGTATGGATGAATACTATTCAATTTTGCTTGCTTACAAGGCATGTATTTTCAGACAATAATTCTATTAAAAATTCGGTAGAGCATTCTTGAGAGGCAGTTCTGCCAGATACATGACGAATTTACGTAACCCTAGGGGTCTTTTGCTCTTTTTTTTTAATATCCACCAGTTATGCCTCTCCAATTGGCAATATGCCCAATAAATCAAATGCGTGTGTGTTTATGAATTGAAGTATTTAACCATTCAACTACTGTATTGTAAAGAGGCTATGCTATCAGTAGTTAATTTAAGTATTAATTCAGACCTGTCAAAGCAGCTGCTGTTTTATCTGTACTTTCTATCAAATGTTTGTTCTACCTGTTGGCAGTGGTTTGCTGCATGGATCGAATGGAGAAGTCAATAATGGTCTCTCTGTAGGAGGACAGAGACCACATAAGTGACCACAGCTGCTGCCCTTACCCGTGCTGAGCATGCAGCCTCCAAAGCACATGGGACCCTGCTAGCAGAGAGAAACCAGGCTTGGTTAGACGGGCTGTGCTCGGGCAGGACGAGGCAGTCCTCCACATGGGAGGCAGTGGATTAAAGGATATGCCGTGCAGCTTCAGAGATGCTTCATTAGCAAGCAGCATTACTGTCCTGGCTGATGATGAGGCAGATTAACTCAATGCAGTTTTGCCAATTTAGTGGCTAAAGGCTATGTTCCCCAAAAGAGAGAATACTGGTCTGTCTCAGTATGTCAGACTTGGACTAAATCTGAAGGTGGAAGTGGGCCAAGGTACAGATAAAACAAGTCCCAGCTTAAACCGCTGAAGTTTTGCACTGTAACTCTTGCCCTTGATATCTGATGGTGTTGAAACATAGAAAATGCTCTTCTGCCGTGCTCCTAGGATTTTGAGTCATCTTGATGACCACAAGATCTCCTGTCCTGAGCACATTTCTTGGGGAGCGTACAAACTCCAGTGTTACCATTGAATGTGCAGGGAGAGAAGGAGGTGAGGTTCTCCATGGACTGATAAGAGGGAAGCTTTGTTTCTCACTTTTTTTTTCTTTTGCTTCTATTTTTATGAAGGCTGAAGTAGACCAGAAAACCATTTGTTGTCTGCTGGCGGTACACATCTTGGAATCATAGAATCTTTTAGGTTGGAAAAGACCTTTAAGATCAAGTCCAACCATTAACCTCGCACTGCCAAGTTCACCACTAAACCATGTCCCTAAGTACCACATCTACAAGTCTTTTAAATACCTCCAGGGTTGGTGACTCAACCACTTCCCTGGGCAGCCTCTTGGTTGCTTGACAGCTTTTTCAGTGAAGACATTTTTCCTAATATCCGATCTAAACCTCCCCTGGCTCAACTTGAGGCTGTTTCCTTTTGTCCTATCGCTAGTTACTTGGGAAGAGAGACTGACACCCACCTCACTACAACCTCCTTTCAGGTAGTTGTAGAGAGTGATAAGGTCTCCCCTGAGCCTCCTTTCCTCCAGACTGAACAACCCCAGTTCCCTCAGCCGCTCCTCGTAAGACTTGTGCTCTAGACCCTTCACCATCTTCATTGCCATTCTTTGGACGCTCCAGTCTTGTCTAGCTTCAGACCACTAAGTTTGACCTGCTTAGCCGTGGATTCCTCTGAGTCTATGGAGGAAAATGAGGCCTTTGCATGGCACAATTGATCTCATCCCCAGTTAGACATCACTTTTCTTTTGTAACCAGGGTCCAGCTGGCTAACTGTGATTTGAGTGTCTGTGTTTGTTGAGTTTCACCCTCTGTATCTGTTAAGGTTAGGGGCATGGATAAGAACTCGAATACTGAGGTTTGGTCAGGAAGGTGATTCTGCTCCTCTGTTCCACTCTGGGGAGACCCCACCTGCAGTGCTGCATCCAGCTCTGGAGCCCTCAGCACAGGGAAGACATGGACCTGTTGGAGCAGGTCCAGAGGAAGCCACAAAAATGCTCAGAGGCCTGGAACAGCTCTGCTGTGAAGACAGGCTGAGATAGTTGGAGTTGTTCAGCCTGGAGAAGAGAAGGCTCTGGGGAGACCTTATTGCAGCCTGCCAGGACTTAAAGGGGGCCTGCAGGAAAGATGGGGACAGACTTTTTAGCAGGGCCTGTTCCATGATTCTATGATTCTGTGTAATCAGATGGAAGTAAATCTCTAGCAACAAGGAAGTAGCAACAAAGCTGTTTGTCTCTCATACTTTTCATGTGTTAATAATCAATGTTTAGTTTTGACTGTTGGCACCTTTAATTGAGCAAATCTCATGAAGATCTCTCCATCTTTCCAGTCAGGAGCCTCAGCCTTACTTTCCCGTTTAGACATACTCTGTACTTCAGTTAGTTACATCAACATTATACTTGATATATTCAGGTCTACCCTGACAAAATGCAAAACACAATTCAGGCTTCTTAAATAAAGAAGTGTTTTGCAGTGTACCAATTACTCTGATGTTTGATTTGCAGTCCTTGCCTGTCTGCTCCCAGTTGCAGTTGGAGGTTGGTTTTGGTTAATAGAAATTGTCTCCAGGGTAGAGAGAGTGATACAACAGAAGCAGGACTAAAAGAGGATGTAGGTGTAGACTTTCTTTATGAAAAAGGAGGTAGGCTCTTCTGCCATTAACTGCGTGTTCATTTCCGAGTTTTTCTGCTGTAGGATGAGTGTACAGGTTATCTTTCAAAGATGGAGCGACTGCTGTTGGACTTCTGCTGCCTGGCCTTCTGTCTTGGGTTGGGTAGAAATTGCTGCCCTTTGGTTTCTAATTAGTGTGGATTGTGTTCTTAATAGCTGGTGGAGGGATGGGAACTTGGGATAGGCTTCCTTTTATTGTGTGAAATCCAAAAGGGCTGTAACCTGTTAGCAAAGCAAAAGCTCCCCATCAATTGTACTGCACTGGCTCTCTTCCCAGCTCC
This sequence comes from Phaethon aethereus, assembly GCF_964289735.1. NCBI lineage: Eukaryota > Metazoa > Chordata > Aves > Phaethontiformes > Phaethontidae > Phaethon > Phaethon aethereus. The sequence goes on from NC_138575.1 coordinate 210,647,902, forward strand.
TTGCACCACTTCATCAACTGTTAGGCACAAAGATGCCAAATTGTTCGTGTTAAAAGTGACTGTTTTAAGTATTTTGAAATGCTGTTCCATAAAAAAGATTTCCTACTGTTTGACTTCCTCTGCTAATTTTCATCTTTATCGCTTAGTTTGCATTTTTGGAGTTGTACAGTCTGTTAAGAGGAAGAAACCATTGCAAAATCACTTGAAATACCCTTAACAAATGACTGTAGGCTAGGACTTTTACATTGTGAACTCTTAACATTTTGACATTTTTCTGAACATCTCTTACTGCTTCTGGAGATACGTCCTGGGTTTAATTATAGGAATGGGTCAGTCATAACAAGGAGTTCCGTTCTGTCAGCAAATAAAGTGTTGTGCATCATTCAGATTATTCCTCTTCACATTTTCTCTTTTGTCTTTCGGCTTTTCTTTCTCTACAGAAACTGTTCTGAAAAACAGGACAGCAAAGTTTATCCTTTTAATGTGTATCCAAATTTTTGAAGTTGCAACACAAACTTAATTTGAGATGAATTGCAGATATATTCTGAAGCCGTAAAGCTCCTGATTTTATTACATTAGATGCCACAAATAGAATTTTTCTTTAAAAAATGATATGTCAGTAAATTTCAAAATTTGACCACTTTGATGAATATACGTTTTTTGTTCTTCTCAATCAGAACCTCCCAGGAGTACTGACATGTGAAGGCAAGTAAACTGTGTCTATTTGGTTGTCCTTTTACTCAGCAAAACTATGTTTTGCTTTAAATATTATATTAATTCTCTAGAATTTATGAAAAGTATTGAAGTTTCCACCTAAAATTAATTGGATGCATCTTCTGCTGCATTTCTACAACTGCTCTTCCCCTGACAAAGTCAGGTGAATAAATTAAAATGCAACTTGGCATACTGTAGAAATAAATAAAATCCCTCTTGTATCCTAAGGAAGGGTTTGAATAATAGTAGAAGCTAAGTGTTCAGATAAGTTTTATTTTTTAATTTTTTTCCTGCTTGCTTCTGTTTTTGGACAGTCCAGTATAATTGTAAAATTGTGTTAGGCATTAATGAAGCCCAGAGCATTTGGCTGTGACCACAGCAAACGGAGGTGGACCCTGCTCGGGGATCCAAGAACCAGAAGTGGAAATGTGTTCAGTAAGCAATAACAGGGGTAGCAGAAGCCAGTTTGTAGGTAGGGTTTTAACCAGCAGTAGCAAATAATACTGCCTGTGCCATGTGAACTGAATCAGAAGGCATTTGTGTGTGTCAGACTGAAAACAAAAAGTGGGCTCTCTAGCATCAAGTCCATGAGATTGAACTGACGTATTTTGAAGAATGGGACTAAATTGATCCCTTTGAGGAGATTCAGCCCCAGACAAGGAGTCCTAAACCCAGTTCTCCACTCCCACCCTCAATGTCCAGACACCCCGTGCAGCCAGCAAAGCCCAGCAGGTAACCTGGCTCACCGGTCACCGGGTTTGAGGGTAACCCAAACTCCACTCCAGGTGCTGTGACCAGTGCCACAGTGCCCAGTACCTGCATTGAGTACTCTTTGGGGTGCTTAAGGGTATCCAGAGCATCCATAGGGACTGGTGGACACTCTACGTACCTATGGGAAGCCCATTCACTTGTGGGGCGGTGGTTGGGTGCCAAGCAGGAGACTCCAGGGAGTCTTAAATGGCGTTCAACTCCTGTATTTAATGACAGTGCCCCTTGCTCTTGCTTTCTACTGGAGAAGGAGTTTAGGCACCTCATAGAAGTGGAGACGTCTCCATGTAGGTGTCCCAGTGACAGGCTTGACTCCCCATTATTGCCGCAGATGATAATGTGTGCTATAAAGAGATAGACCACTGAACTTAATAATAAAGATCCTTAGAAATGCAAAATTGCTTGTTTATATAATATAATTGATTATAATGTAAGAAAAGGTGTAGTAAATAAGAAATACATAACGCATCACCCTCCCCCCAAAAAAAACTTCCTGCTTGCTTAGGAAGAAGAGATTCTTCCTCAGAAGCTAATTTTGGGGTGCCCTTAGGATTTATATTTGATCTAGTGCAGCTTATTATCCTGTTTTCTTTATCTCTGAGTCCCTTTGTGGGTGTTTCCCAGACGCTTGCAGCGGTCTAGGAGTTCACAGGGATGTGAGCAGCAGCATTGCCATGGCTCGCAAAATTCCCTCTTGAGGTGCAAAATGTTTCTTCCCCGTGATTTTTTTTCTCCCCAGTTGCAACATGGCCACCTTGATGTTAAGTTCAGGATGAACTAGCTTTTATGTGCCACGTGCATGAGAAGCTCCCATACAACCACATCAGTGCGACCACTTGCTTCTTGCCTGTGCTTTCTGCGTTCACGGGTATTCAAAAGTACTTCCCAAACCAGCTGTTCCATCAACCCCGCCAGCTAGTGGCTTCGTTCTCAAATAAAACAGCTTTCTTTTACAGCTTACTAAAAATAGTCATTTCTATAAAGCCTGAGGACGCGGTGACTCATGTGATAGCGAAGAGGAAGAAAGGTTATTTCTTTTGCTTTAGGCTTTGGGAGGAAAGCCACCATGCTGCCTCAGCACCAGCCGGGCTCGTGCTTGCTCCTGCGTGGGCTTCGTGGCCACGTTGCCAGCTGAGTGCCTCTGGCATCGCTTCCTTCGCCACAGCAGCCCAGCAGCTATTTGAGATGCAGGTGCCATGTCCTGGTGCCCAGAGCCTCTTGGCTCCGGAGGGAAGGTGTGTAGTCACTGCCACGACTGAAAATAAACCCGTGCGACGGCGTGTCGCAGCTTTTGGCTCTGAGGGATTGGGCAGACCTCGCTCAAGGATGAAGGTGTTTCTTGCAAATTACAGATGTGCAAAATGGGAAATGGTTCCACTTCATCACTGTTAAAATCCCTGATATTTAGCTCCTGACACCATTCCAGGTGCAGCTTAAGGAGAAAAAGCAAGTCACAGATAAAGCTTGCTCAGGCCTGTTTGTTCATGAATTCCTGCAGCAGCTCTGCTTTGGTCTGCAGAGGTCTCGTTCCGCTGTCTGACGCCGCAGCATGCTACTGCAAAACGTACTTCTAAGCTCTGCCTTGCAGTGGCCCCTCTCTCAGTCACCTGCCCAGGCTCCATTTTCTCTGCTTATCTTTGAAGCTCTTCATCATCTTTCTTTTTCTGAAGAAGCACCCCCAAAAAAGGCTCTAGTTTTAATGTAAGTGGAATTGGCTGCAAACCTTTTAAGATAACTTATTCATACTCTGGCAATGCATTTCTGGAGGAACGTGAAGCAGAAAATGGCTGGTATACATGCATATAGCATTTGGTTGCTGAGCAACCTGTTTCTTGCTTCATCCACTTAGCATAAGAATCCAGCTTCAAATAAGTTATTAGGGACCTTGGCTGACTTAGCGATAGCTAACGTAACCTGCAAAGACTAGTTAGACAGGAAAACAAACCCGCTTTCTTGGGAAACAAGCAGCTTTACAAGAACTTTCACCGTAAAGGACCATATATCTGCAGTTTTGCTTTGTAATTCCCATACATAGTTTTTCATATTTGGGTGCTTGGGTAGACCTTAAATCACTGCTCTAGCTAAAGCGTGCCCAGAAGCAGTGGTTCTTATCTGCAATATGACAAAGCCAGCGTTATCTTTCTTAATGCTTGTAAACTTCCCATGTTTTTATTAATAGCATCCCGAGAACTTGTGCAACTAGATGATGCTTGCTCCTTTTCTTCTGACAAGCTTGTTTTAACCAGTTTTAATAAAATAAAAGCTTTGGCATGAAGGCAGAGTAATCTTCCATGTTGGTGGAAGGGAAGAGTATATACTTCTAATACAGAAAAAAACAGCTCCCTGAAAACGTGCCGTGATTAGACTCACCAGCTTTAATTATTATATTTGAGGTTTTGGTTTTTTGTTCTTGCTTTGGTTGTCTGTTTTTTCCACACTTGTGCTTTTTGGAACTCCCAACACCCAAAAGGAGCTGGATTTTTGTCTTTCCTGTAGTATATTTAACACACCTTGGTTTTTGTGTCTGACTATAGCCTTGGCTTTCTGTTGTCGTTCACAGGAATTAATTGGAGATACTTGCCTACGCTCTTCCACCCAAGTACCATTTCCTCCTTTCCTTCTCAGCAGCAGCTTATCTGCAGGGTCAAAGGAGTAATATCAGTCACGTTGAGTGGGGAAACACAGGAACAGAGCCCACATCCCGCTAGAATCATATGCATTTTTGTGCCCTCGTTTGGCCCTGAGGACCAGCTTTGCAGAGCCTGAAGAAGCAGGGTAGAGGTCAGAGAGCAAGATGGAGAAGGCAGTGGTTCAGGTCTGGTTTAGACCTGTGCTCCAGCGAGAGCTGACAGTTTGCAGCTATCCGAGTTGTCTTGCTCATGCAAGCTGCTTCCTCCAGATTATTCAGTATGAGTCTGTCATCTGCTGGAGGGTAGGAGGGCTCTGCAGAGGGATCTGGACAGGCTGGATCGATGGGCAGAGGCCAACTGTATGAGGTTTAATAAGGCCAAGTGCAGGGTCCTGCACTTTGGCCACAACAACCCCATGCAACGCTACAGGCTTGGGGAGGAGTGGCTGGAGAGCTGCCCGGCGGAAAGGGACCTGGGGGTGCTGGTTGACAGCCGGTTGAACATGAGCCGGCAGTGTGCCCAGGTGGCCAAGAAGTCCAACAGCATCCTGGCCTGTATCAGCAATAGTGTGGCCAGCAGGAGTAGGGAAGTGATCGTGCCCCTGTACTCGGCACTGGTGAGGCCGCACCTCGAATCCTGTGTTCAGTTTTGGGCGCCTCACTACAAGAAGGATGTTGAGGTGCTGGAGCGTGTCCAGAGGAGGGCAACGAAGCTGGTGAGGGGTCTGGAGCACAAGTCTTATGAGGAGCGGCTGAGGGAACTGGGGTTGTTTAGTCTGGAGAAGAGGAGGCTGAGAGGAGACCTTATCGCTCTCTACAACTCCCTGAAAGGGGCTTGTGGTGACGAGGGTGTTGGTCTCTTCTCCCAAGTAACTAGTGATAGGACAAGAGGAAATGGCCTCAAGTTGCACCAGAGGAGGTTTAGATTGGATATTAGGAAGAATTTCTTTACTGAGGGAGTGGTCAAGCATTGGAACAAGGCTGCCCAGGGAGGTGGTGGAGTCGCCATCTCTGGAAGTGTTCAAAAAACGTGTGGATTTGGCGCTTCAGGACATGGTTTAGGGGACATGGTGGCGCTGGATTAATGGTGGGACTTGATGATCTTGAAAGTCCTTTCCAACCTAATGATTCTGTGATTCTGTGAAATGAAGGTTTTAAACTAATATCCAGATAAACTTCATAAAACAAGTAAAAATGCAACCTTAATAGTAATCTTGGAAAGCATTTATTTTTTTAATGTTGCCAGAAATGACTGGCTCCTAGCAAAATTGCGTATTTAAAGCTAGAAGACATCTTCCTATGCCTTGTGTAGCTGTGCGAGGAAGGGGTTGCATGTGCAGATACCCGGTCTCTCTACACCCTTTCTTCTTACTTTAGACTGTACATTTGATTCAGAAGAAGTATTTTATCGGATTTTGGGCCTGCGACAGCAGGCAGCGGTTGCAGTAAGTTGTCTCCTGGATGCTGGGCTTCACACAGTAGATCCAGCTTATTTCTGCATCTTTTAGCAGCTAATTATTCCAAAGTCACAAAGCTAATTGTACAGCGAGAGTTTGCTTTGGAACATCTTTCATGAATAATCACTGCTGATTTTTGCATGTTTTTTCATAATTTAATTTAGAAAGGACAGGATGTTTTTAAGGAACAGGACAATAGTTGTGCAGCTCCAGTGGCTTCATTTTCCTGTGTGGAAATCGGTGGCACGCTCCTTCTGGGACCGGCGCTGCTGTTCGTGCACATGGCGGTTAAGCTTAAGCCCCCCTGATAGAAGTGTTTAAGGGTCATTTGTTATGGAGAACCTCAGACTTTATGTTAGGGGCACAAAATATTTAGTATGCAAATCCAATACAGCTGTTGATGAATAACTTAAGAGTCACCAACGCTGCGGTGCAGTTAGGGTCTTGAGAAAGTGTACAGCCATAGTTTCCAGATAGGTGGAGTATAACCATAAAGAGGAAAAGAAGAAAAGACAAGAAGCAACGGCTTTAAATTACAGAATCACAGAATCATTAAGGTTGGAAAAGACCTTTAAGATCAAGTCCAACCATCAACCCAACACCACCAAGCCCACTAAACCATGTCCCGAAGTGACACGTCTACGTGTTTTTTGAACACTTCCACTGATGGTGACTCCACCACCCCCCTGGGCAGCCTGTTCCAATGCTTGACCACTCTCTCAGTGAAGACATTTTTCCTAATATCTAGTCCAAACCTCCCCTGGTGCTACTTGAGGCCATTTCCTCTCGTCCTATCACTAAATTCCTGCAAGGGAAATTAAGGTTAGACATGAGGAAAACTTATTAATAAAACTAAAGGTCTGAAGAACTAAATGACCTGGAGAGATGGAGGAACCTCCAGAAGGGTCTTTGAGAGGAGGTTTGACCAATGTTGGTCAGGAATGGCATAGACAGTGCTGGTCCTGCCCCTGGTGAACCAGAGGAGCAGGCAGCCTCTCCTAGGTCCCCTTCACCCCTCTGGCTGTCAGCAGCCACGCTGTGAAAGCCTCCACAGTTTATCTTAGTTCAGTTTCTTATCCCCAATAAATCAAAAAAGTCCTCTGGCTCTTGTTACTCTATCAGCCTGTCCTGTACTAAATATATCATCCTCAAAGGGCGTTTCATGACTTCTAGCTGGGGTTTGTTGACCAAGGCTTGTACTGCGTGTGGTGTTCTCCTGCGGGCTCAGCAGCTGAGCAAGGCGGCCGTTTCATCGGGTTTCTAGAACAAGTCTTTAATTGGGTCTTGCTGGCTTGCGTGGACTGTGCTGTTCGTGCCAATATTTGGCACACAAAGTGCTTACACTGTTCTCAACACTGAGGATCCCACTAGATGCTGATATTGAAGAAAACAGCGTCTTGCTTATAATTTCCTGAGCATGGCTTTTTTTCTCTCCGCTTTCCGAACTTCCATTCAATCCAGTGAATGGCTAATTTTAGCATTGTGCCAGATGTTTTATTGCTGTTGTCTGTGTATCTTCAAGCTGGTTTATAAACCAATCGGGATTACATTTTTTGTTTTTTTCTGTCATATCCCTTGCCAAAATTCGTGCCGTTCATTCATGCAAAGTGCAGGGCGTGCAAAGCTGATCTAGCCAACGTGGTGTGATGGCTTCACCTCCTCAGTGGGCTGTAAAACACCCAGATGACCGTGAAAAAAGAACTTAATCCAGGCCTTGAAGATCTCATGTTGTGAGATAAAGTGAATTAATATGATATTCCTGATGCTGACTGAATTATGTGTCTGTTTTGCAGGAAAAAAGAGTACAAGTCTCCCCGCCACTGACAAGAGGACCAAGTGCCTTTATACCAGAGAACGAAGTAAGTTTGTGGTTAGCTGGGCCAGGCGGGTGGTAGCTTTTAAAATGGAAATACTGAAGGATGGTTTTATGATCCTGCTTGTCCCATGGTACCTGGATGAGCTCCTTTGCTAGCAAAAGTGATGGTTTCTCCAGAGCAGGCTCCAGTGGGTAAGAACCGCCCTGCCCTTTCACACAAGTGGTGCCGTTTGACATCTTTTCGGTCACCAGCACTCCTGGAGACAACCATGAGTGCCAGCTCTGCTCTTCTCGTGGGGGGTGATCACTTACTTATTACTCTTAATGCCAGGCCTAAGGGGAGGTATTTCCAGTATTGCAGCGGTATGTTTATATAGCACTCAGAGCAGTGTCTAACCTTCAGTTTGAGAGAACCTGAAAATATGACTAACTCCTTAGACTGTAACTCTGGTTTTTGAGAAGATTTATCGTTGAAAGGTACGGTTTGACGTCAAACTCAAGATTTCTACCCACAATTTAATGTTCAACTTAAGCCTTTATTTGCACCTTGCTGCAGTAAGTAGAAACTTTGCTATGGTGGTGTTCTCCTGTGATCTTAATCTTCACAGAATATTAGTTACTGATCAATTAAATATTTGTGATGGCCGGCTATAAAACCAGGACCCTTTTTTTTGTTTTGTCTTAAATAGTTGCTAAAGGCAGATAATTCACATGCAAGAGGGGCCAAAAAGGCATTTGGAAAGAGGAGATAGCTGCTGTTCTCTGAGTCTCTCTCCATTTATACACCAGGGAGGTTTGAATCTAAAAACAAACAGAGACAATGTAAACGCTGGCAACAAGAAAACGTAATGAAGCAAAAAGGAAGAGAATTCAAAAAGAATTTTAGACTTTAGACTTGAGAAGAGGGAAGCAGAATGAGTTCCAGCCAGCCAAGCTTGAGAAGACGACTTCCCCTTTCATATGAAATAGGAGAAGAAACTGAGATGCCAAACTTCATAATGACTTCATTTTTCTCATAAAGTCAGTAAGTGTATAAAAAGTAGAAAAATAAATGTAATTAAAATGATAACATTTTGGGAGAATAGTTAAAGAATTTATTTCACAGCCGATGCACTTGGTAAAGGTGCTAGCCAAGGGTGCAGGAGGAGTTGCTGAGTAGCTCTCAGAAAGGAGTAACTCCAGCGGTTACCCAGCAGAAGGGAACCTCCACCTGTATGGGTAAAACAGCTATTCAGTATCATGAACAGATGTTAAATATTGTTTGTTAAGCAAACGGCTATGTTTTCCCCCTGTTCCTGGGCATGAAATAATACAGTGGATAGGAAGGATGTAGTTAGAGATTAGTAACATACTGCATGTCTCACAAATCTTGATAATAACACTGCTTGTGTCAAAGCCTGCTTTATTGTCATAATGGAAGGAATATGGACAGAGCAATAACACCTTAATTGTAAAGATTCCTGTTAAAGTGCCGTAAGGCTTTACAAGCAGAATAAAAAAACATGTTTGTGGATCTGTGGATGGTAATAAATCAGGAGGAAGTACGTATATAGTATGAAGAGGATAGTGATATAGGTGGAGATAAATCTCAGAAGCAATAATGTGGCATATTGCTATGCCTAACACAGCAGCAGTGCAGTCCTACAGGATTATATTTCAATTTTGTCAGCAAAATTTCTTCTCCATAACTTGTACTGTTACAAGGAAAATGCCTGACAAGCTGGAGAAAATTAGAAACCTTACCAGAGACAGGAAAAGTATGATTACCCCAAGAAAGTACTAAATGAGACAAAGATCTCTTAAATACATGGGAGATACACTTGAATAACGAGGACTCCTTGGAGTAGAGTGAGGGACCCGCCTAGTGGATGAGGGAAAGGCTGTGGGTGTTGTCTACCTGGACTTTAGTAAAGCGTTTGACAGCGTCTCCCACAGCATTCTCCTGGAGAAACTGGCGGCTTGTGGCTTGGACGGGTTTACTCTTCGCTGGGTGAGGAACTGGCTGGATGGCCAAGCCCAGAGAGTTGTGGTGAATGGAGTTAAATCCAGCTGGCAGACGGTCACAAGTGGTGTTCCCCAGGGCTCGGTTCTGGGGCCAGTCTTGTTCAATATCTTTATTGATGATCTGGATGAGGGGATCGAGTGCTCCTTCAGTAAGTTTGCAGATGACACCAAGTTGGGTGGGAGTGTTGATCTGCTGCAGGATAGGAGGGCTCTGCAGCGGGATCTGGACAGGCTGGATCGATGGGCCAAGGTCAACTGTATGAGGCCAAGTGCCGGGTCCTGCACTTGGGTCACAACAACCCCATGCAACGCTACAGGCTTGGGGAGGAGTGGCTGGAGAGATGTCAGCGGAAAAGGACCTGGGGGTGCTGGTTGACAGCCGGCTGAACATGAGCCGGCAGTGTGCCCAGGTGGCCAAGAAGGCCAACAGTGTCCCTGCCTGTATCAGCACTAGTGTGGCCAGCAGGAGTAGGGGAGTGATTGTGCCCCTGTACTCAGCACTGGTGAGGCCACTCCTTGAATACTGTGTTCAGTTTTGGGCCCCTCACTAGAAGAAGAACATTGAGGTGTTGAGTGTGTGCAGAGAAGGGCAACGAAGCTGGTGAGGAGTCTGGAGCACAGGTCTTATGAGGACCAGTTGAGGGAACTGGGGTTGTTCAGTCTGGAGAAGAGGAGGCTGAGGGGAGACCTTATCGCTCTCTACAACTACCTGAAAGGGGGTTGTGGCGACGAGGGTGTTTGGTCTCTTCTCCCAAGTAACTAGTGATAGGACAAGAGGAAATGGCCTCAAGTTGCGCCAGTGGAGGTTTAGATTGGGTATTAGGAAAAATTTCTTCACCGAGAGGGTGGTCAAGCATTGGAACAGGCTGCCCAGGGAAGTGGTGGAGTCGCCATCTCTGGAAGTGTTCAAAAAACATGTGGATGTGGCGCTTCAGGACATGGTTTAGGAGACATGGTAGCGCTGGATTAATGGTTGGACTTGATGATCTTGAAGGTCCTTTCCAACCTTAGTGATTCTGTGATTCTGTGATATACCGTAATAAGTGAGATAAAATGATCTCTAATGTGTGAATAAACTTCTGATGGTAAAAACATTCTTAAGGAAAACTGAGGAGACATCCTTTTGGGTACAAAACACAGAAAAGCAGTCACAGTGAAGAGCTACACATGTAAAAATGATGGAGCTACCTAACTGTTTAGCTGCTTCTTACCTTTCTTTCTGGGCCCACAAATTAAAACAGGGAAGTACAGTGGTGAGAAGTGAAAATGTAGTATGTTGTTCATGTTTCTTTGTACATAACTTCTATGTAAGATTTGATGGAAAAATGTTTGAGACACGGTCCATTTATCAGCCCATCATAAAGAAGGCAGGCATCTTTTATATAGACTATTTCAGCAAAAGCATTGTGTCTTCTTGGCTTCAGGCACTTTCTGTCTTCATGTACAGTAAATCAGCTAAAATGTTTTCTCATTTCATGGTGTTTGCAATAGTAAACTGGCTGGTTTAATACTGTGCAGTTTCAGAATAAATACTGGGTATTCTAGTCTTGTGCTTGTAACGTCAGTGGTGAACATGTTGAGAATGGCTGTTCTTGGTGATAAACACTGAGTAATAGCACTAATCCTGTGTCAGGGCTTGCACTGCAAGAGCTACTGACTCTTTTGCTGTTTCATTTCATCTTGTGCCCAAGGTTTGGATTGGTTGGAATAATTAAAGAACAGCTTTTGTTTAAAGAAAGCATTAAATTCCTATTCTAAATAATACTTGAATGCTATGGACAAATTAGCATTTGATCTCCTCTTCAATTATACAAGCACAGAAGGGGTAGATTGCCAGGCTGTTTCTATAATTTGGTTACATAACCCAGTTCCTCTCCATTAATTTTGAAATTGGTTTTAGGGCTGAATGCTCAGGTGATGTGTGTCTATACAGGCTGGCTTCCATAAAGACTTTACTTTCCATTTAGTTCTTGCTTACTTCCAGCTCTCTGTACAGATTTGACTAAGCATCTGTGAGTTTAGCCATTTTGGAAAGATTTACAGAAAAACGTTTTTGTTTTTTTAGAAACATGTTAAGATAACAGAGGTACAGTGAAAAGTGCTCTTCAGTTCTCAGTGTACAAGTAGTATCTGTATGTGTATTCACACGCATGCAAGCATGTATATTTACAAATATACATCTGGATCTCTAGCTTTGCCTTTAAGTTTGTACACAAGCAAACCTTTCATTCTGCCATATGTTTCTCTCCAGGGCTAAAGCTGGAGAAAATCTCTTTATCTCTCAATTAATTTTTTCCACTTTATTTTTAAGGTTATGCAAGCAAATGGTTTGGATGAACGTACTAATCTTCTTGTGGAAGAATACTCTACATCTGGTCGCCTGGACAACATCACGCAGGTCATGAGCATCCATACTCAGTACCTGGAGTCTTTCCTCCGCAGCCAGTTCTATATGTTGCGCATGGATGGGCCCCTTCCTTTGCCCTATAGGCACTACATTGCTATAATGGTATGTAACAACAGACTAAGGTATTTTCTCCTGCAACCTTGAGTTCTGAGTTTGTTTTTTTTTAAAAAAAAGGAAGACCTTAGAAAAGGGAGACTAGTGTAATATTTTGGCAGGGGGTGAATTTTTGTAGTTGATTTTTATCAGAATAAAGCATGCCTAGCCAGAAGATTTTCAGTGAGAGGGGAGAATTGACAATGCACATGTTTCCCTGTTTCCCACGGTGATACACTTCTCACATGCCCACGAGAGTGAGGTTTTACAAAGAGCTGTTAAAATTGTGTAACCTTATTTCTGGATATTTAACGGTCGGTAGGGTGAGATGCAGTGGACTGCAGTCACAGTAAATTCCAGGTGGACACTAGGAAAACAATTTTTACCATGGGGGTGTTGAGGCATTGCAACAGGAGCCAAGAGAGGTTTTGTGATCCCCAAAGGTCTTGCCTGGACAAGGCTCTGAGCAACCTGATCTAAGTCAGCCCTACTGTGAGCAGGGTGTTGGACCAAATCTCCTCTAAAGATCTCTTCCAACCTAAATTAGATTATGTGATTCAGAATAAAGTACTCAAACGTATTTTTATTGGAGAATTCTCCATGTTGTATAGAAATGCGTTGCAATATAAACCACGGCCCTTTGGAATGAAATTGTATTTTTGTTTTGTGTTAGTAGCCTGTCTTCCACCTGCAGCAAAATCAGATTACATGCTAATGTGCTGCCCTTTTCCCTCTGTGTTTAATTATTGCAGGCTGCTGCCAGACATCAGTGTTCCTACCTAATAAACATGCACGTTGATGAGTTTTTGAAGACTGGCGGGATTGCAGAATGGTTGAACGGTTTGGAATACATTCCCCAAAGACTGAAAAATCTGAACGAAATAAACAAACTCCTTGCACACCGGCCCTGGCTGATCACGAAAGAGCACATTCAGGTACCTGTTAAGTCGTGCCCTGTAATACCAGTAAATGTCCAGTAATAAGAACTGCCAGGAACTGCGCAATTGTCTGGTTAGGCTTCATTACCTTGAGTTAAAAAATTCAGGGAAGTACTAGCGCGTTGAATAAGCCAATAAATTCTTCTGTGTGACAAAGCCAACAAGATTTACTTTTTAGAAATAGCATTGGCTAAAATAACCCCAAAAGAAAAGAGGTAATATATTAGGTGTCTCTTTTTTTATCCAGTGAGAGTTTGTGTGCAAGAGGAATATGCTATTACTGGAAGAAAGGAATTGGTCCCTTTTTAAAATACACAGTGTTTTATGGAAAAGCTAGGGGCCAAAAGATATTTTGTATTTACACTTTTTTTATTCTCATTTCAGAAACTTGTCAAGACTGGGGAAAATAATTGGTCTCTTCCTGAACTGGTGCATGCTGTTGTCCTGTTGGCACATTATCATGCCTTGGCAAGTTTTGTATTTGGTAGTGGCATTAATCCAGAGAGAGATCCGGATACATCTAATGGAGTCAGACTTATAGCAGTCAACAACTTCTGTGTCTGTGATCTTGCCAATGACAACAACATAGAAAACGCATCCCTCACAAGTAGCAACTTTGGGGTTAGTGTCGCAAGAAGATTCTTTTGCTTGCCTCTGTTTTGCATTAGAAAACTTTCTTCCATTCTTTCCTGTTTAAATTTCAGGGTAGTTTGAAAGTTTTTGTCTGCTTTACTGGAGCGTTTGAGTCTGGTAACTCTTACGTTAGATCTAGCAGTTTGCAGTGTAATCTGTTGAAAGCCACACTGTAATGGCAGATGGTAGTCAGAGCAATGTGATTTTGATAGTTAATCTCACAACCCCTTGGGCAAGACTAAAACTTTGCTTTCAGCTGAAAGCTTAAAGTCCCAGTTTCTTCAGATAGTGCGTTGCTGACCGGAGCATTGTGTCATCCATGTTCCTAACATGCGAGTGAAAAAAGAAATGGGAAAAAAAACCCAGAAGTCATAATAATAACAATAATTTTGACTTCAAGGCCTACAATCACAAAACAGGTCAATTCTGAAACACTTCCGTGTAGATGGGAGGAAATGTCTGAAATAAAATTATTTAATTCTTCACACTGGTGTTCCAGTCTTGAATCAACCGACAGAGAACTTTGATGACTAGTTAATTAACTTAAATGTGGAAATTCTTTTCTGAAAGTGGCTCTATAATGCTTTGAAGACATGTCATTGAATTAGTGCTGACTGATGAATTAGCCTCATCGCCTTTGATGGAAGATCAGGATTATGAGCAGAGTCACTAGATATATTTTTTTAAATTAGCAGTACAATGTGAATATGTGAACAAGTTCAATTGCCGTATTTTAAAATTCTGGGCTGTAAAACATGCTAGCTCAAATCACCGGCGTGTCTTATTCCCTGTTTGTAGTGGACAAAGGGTTGCTGCTGACTCTGTGCTGCTCGTTAAGCAGTGAGTAGCATACTAGAAAACGATTATAGCTATGGTCAGAACAGAATCAAAAGGAAAAGATGGAAAAGAAAAAACAATTTATCTTATGAAAAATCTGAATAATAAGTACAGATCACAGAACCCAAAACTTTGATATATTTTTAGTAAAAAGAGGCCTGTTTTCCTCACAAAAGCAAGAAAAAAGGTCAACATAACGGTTATTTTGATGACGTGTAATAAAAAGAAAAAAACCCCACTGATTTGCCGTCTCAGGTTGTGTTCATGCATTGCAGTGTTGCACTGTATCTCTTCAGAAACATATTTGCATTACTAGTAGACAGTAAATAGTTACCTTAATATTAAATTTAGTTCAAAGTTGCCTTAATATTAGTATTAAAATATTAATATTCAAACACTAGCTCTTCCACTGTTAATCCCACTGCAGTAGATTACCATGATAGGTTAGCGTAACACTTCCCAGCTCCCTTCTTCTCACTGTCTGAAAGCTGCTTGTCTACACTGTATGTGACAAAATGCATTCTGGCGTGAGTTTTGCTGTTTGCTGCTGCTGCTGTCTGTTTTTGAGAACGTTTGTTGTCAAGCATGAAATCTGAAGATGACACACGTTGTCTATCTTCTAATTTTGCAGAATGTCATGGTGTTTTTGCAGATTGCAGATTCTTTAAGTGAGCTGGAGGCCTTAATGGAAAGGATGAAGAGGCTACAAGAAGATAAAGAGGATGAAGAAGCCTCTCAGGAAGAAATGGCAACTCGCTTTGAAAAGGAGAAGAAAGAGAGTCTGCTAGTAATTAGTGGAGGTATTTGTGCTTTTCCAGTTCCCTTTTGTTTGTGCTTTGTAAGAACTAAACACTTGAGGCCAGTTCAGTGACTACAACTTTTTCTGTCCATTTCTTTATTCTGACTCTTGCTCTAGTAGGAGTGTAGTAAGGGTGGTCCTGTCACTTGCTTCATCTGCTTAAGATTACTTGATTGGCAAATAACACCATCCTTTTTGCTACTTGAAATTTAGCTTTTGTATATTTAAAAAAAGCCTGTAGGCTTCTTTTAAAAGTTGGGTGTAAATTTCTATTGCTTTATATGTTCTATAGCTTCAGATTACTTAATACATGTAAATATTCAGTAATAATTCACAGATTTAGGCTCTACAGTGCTTAGAACTTCAATGACACTCATAAGCAGCCTTCAGATACGACATTTAGTTCAGGGAGTAGATCGGGTTAAGACTCAACTTCTTTACCATTTACTGCCTACCTGGAAAGGACATTTCTAACTTACCATTCTGAGTGATCATACTACTGTGCTGGGATAGAGATTCCTAGGATGGTTTTTTTTTCTTAAATAATGTTCACAATTCTCAGCTGAAAGCTTCTTTTCCAGTATTCTTCCTATGCTCTGGAGGCCTTCATTTCTAACAAACCATACAATGAAATCTGTTTCCTATAGACGGGAAGGTGGGTTTTTTTCCAAAGAAAGTGTTTGGAGAAAGAATACTATTAAGAAAATCAGAATTTCCAAACACTTCTTCATAGTAGAGGCTACTTGAAGATAATAGCTTGTGTCATTTTAAGAAGTGACCCATAAAATGCTTTACAATTTAATGACACTGTTATTTGTGAATTTAGATCTCCGTAGTTTCAGACCAAATGTGTCCAAAGGTATCTAAATTTTTGTGCACTGAACCAGAAAGGGAGAAAGAATGTATTGTTCATCTGCAGAGATTTTTTTTTTGTGGCTCTCTAGGAACATGCAAAATCTCTGAAAGAAGATATATCCAGCAACGTCATTGTTGGATTTTAAGAAATGGACATTGTCCATTCTTGCTGTATTTTTCTTTGGTCAGGCAGTATCAACAGTGCAGATAAACTGACACCCATTGCAGTTTCATTGTCAAATCAGGACTTCCATGACTCTCTGCAACTTCAAACATACAAGGAAGAGGTGTTGTTTGGGACAGAAGGAGGGTTTTGATGTGGTTGCTGATAGTTTTGTTGACTTTCTTCCCTCTTTGCCTTTTGCTGGTTTGAGTTGAGGAGTCTGTATATATTGGGCCTTTACCCTTTCATGAAATTCAGTCCTTGTCAGGGGAGAAGACATCATTCTTCACTGAGTTTTTGCTGTAGCAGATGCTGTGCAAGCTTCTTCCTACGCAGTTATGTTTTGATTGTTTAATGGGGCAAAGAGGAGATAAAGCACTTCTGCAATTCTTAGATTAACTGACTTTTCAAGGTGCTAACAGTGGACATATGGCAACTGTTCTGTCAATGCATATGGAACAAGCCAGGGCTATAACATCAGGGTCAAATGCAGTCAGCTATGCAGTAGTCAACTTCAGCAGAGGTAGTTACACAATCAAGCCACCTGTTTATTCGCGAGGGAAAGATTGATTCCTGACAGAGAACCTGTGCTTGCTTAGTGACACATTTTGGAGCTCTTTGAAGATGCTTAGTTACTAGAGCTTCTGGCAGAATTTCAGCCTGATGTACTGCTGTAGAGCTCTTTGCTTTCATATAATCTTCAACTGATATTTACAAGTGGAGTGTTGCATTGCTTTCTGGTTGCTCATACTCCAGGTTATAGAACAGAGCTGGTGCAATTCCTGGCACCATACCTGCTCAGCATAGCAATCCTGTTGCCAAGGATACATTTTTCTGTTTCTTAGCCTAGTACAATGACTTTACTAACAGGATTCATCTTCCTGATTTAAGATAGCTAGCCTGCCCTAGAAGTCAACAGAGGTAAAAGCACACCTCCAGACAGAAGTTTAGTCCATCTTTTCCCATCTGTAGAAGTACGTTGAATGTCTGGTCTAGGCTGACATTTAGTTGGCTCAATGAAAGGGATGGATCCCATGCAAGCAGATTGGGATTGAAATGTTTCTTTCCTTTGTACCACTCTCTTCCTTTGCACAAATTCTAAAATCGTTCTCTAGTCCAGTAGTAGAGTGGTAGTTGGAAGTTGATGCTAACTCATGTGCTTGCCTAAAGCAAAGCATTTTGCCGTTTTATTCACAGCATTTGATGATGAAATAGTTTCTACAGATGTCTCCCGCTATATTGAAGATCCTGGATTTGGGTACAAAGACTTTGCAAGGCGAGGAGAAGACCATCTGCCAACATTCAGAGCTCAGGTACCACCTCTTTAAAGTACATTCACTCAAAGGATGTTTGTATATCTCATTGCAGGGCAAACAGCGTAAAGCAGTTGCAGTGGGGCATGCTTGTTGCATGCTTGTTGCATGCTCCTTTTCTTGTCCTGGTCCATTAAATAACTCGCAAGCTTCCGTAAATCTATCTGAGATGAGTCTTTTACTATTTGTACATCTCAGATGAGGGAATACTTAGCTTTCAGTCTTATTCCAGATATAGCCAGAATTAATGTTTGAAAACTGTAAAGCATATCACTAAACCTGGAATAAAAGTGAAAGGTAGAAAAGAATTTCTTTTCCATCCCTCCAGATGTTGTAGAAAAAATCCACTGGAAGGACCTTTTATTTCTGTCATTTTATCAAGTATTCTCTGCCCAGGGGTTATCAGTACATAAAGGTATATATGCCTATGAAAGCAATTTGCTGAGTATCGTTCTCATATATGCACCAAATCCCTGGACTTTCAATGTCGGAAAAGACAAGGAGTTCTTAAATATGATTAGTGAAGTTTTTGGCTATATTTGAATATATTTTTTTAGTGCTGCTGAAAGAACAGCATGTACATTTTACCTGTATATTGTCTTACATATTGGCATCTTTTTCCATGACCAGACTCATGAAATTCTTCATTATATATATAACAGGAGGGACATTCTAGGTGGTTCTGTTCCAGCTTATAGAGTAGATTAATCAGCAGTCTAGTAATAAATTGCAAGCAATAGAAGAAATCTTAAACAAATTTAAAGAACTTCAATTAAAAAAACAGTGTGTGTAGCAAACTTCATGGTCAGAAGATGTATCCAAGATTGTAAAATAGAGAATCCATGATCACTCTCAGGAAATGTATTTAGCTATATAGCAATCTCTGCTGATCTGGATAATTTACTCTGCAGTCTTTATATGAGCCTAAAGTCAGTAGGCACTGCCAAAAAGAGTAAGGCAGAGTCAGTGCCTGTAAATCAGACGTTCTGCTTAACTACTTTAGGAGCAGCAGGCTCCCATGGAAAGAAGCTCTACAGAAGTTGAAATTGGAACTAAAACATCTCTGCTCTTAAATAAACAGGACAGCTTCTGGCCTACATTCAGAGGAGTCACCTTGATAATTTAACTTCTTAGTATGTCCCGCTCTTAAGCAGTTAGATGTATATACCCACAGCTCCCCAAATGCTTTGCTATTAATGCTATTTAAATTGCAGTAGCATCCCAAAACCCTGCAATAAATCCAATCCTTAGTCTGATAAAACAAGACTGCCTTTATCTCTGTGGGTTTAAATTTAGTAATAGAAAAAGGTATTCCATACAGAGAAGAATGTCTTTAAACTTTTTTTTTTCCCTTTTTCATTGTTAGTATGGATTAACTGCTGTTAGTAGTAAACAGCGCTTTCCCCCTCCTGGGGCTTCTGGTTTTTGGAGGCTTTTGTGATGCCTCAGGTGTCCTGGACACCTTTGCACGGCTGGTAGGTACAATGTATTTCTCAGAAGCCTTACAGTCTTTTGGACTGGCATCTGGAGGCCAAATGTGATGTTGTGGCATGTTTTAGATGTCACTGAATGCCACTGTTAGGCTGCTACGTACTCTTCCCCACTAGCCTAATCAGGGGGCCAGGTCAGTAGACGTGCTCTAAAGTGCCTGGGTGAGGACCCTTGCCCAGCAGTACCTTTTGAAAACAGCCAGACACAGGAAGGACGTGGAGATGATGCCCTCGATTATAAAGATGGCATCAGTGATTGAATGATTGAACAGTTGCCAAGGATGTGGGCAAACTAACGTGTTCTGTATGACAGCAGCGTGGAGAGCTGTTGCATGCTGCTCTGAAGCAGTATTGTTCTCCACTGCTGATGCCATGCCACCACTCTGCAAAGGTTTCCCATTCCTGATATGAGCAGGCAAGGCAATCCTTGCAATCCAGGTGCTTGTCTAAGACCAAAGCAGCCTAGATTTTATTAGTTTGTTCTAAAGTTTATTGTTAGTTTTATTGTTTTGTTGACGGTTCAGCACTTTACCCAATGTTTGTACATCCTGGCTGGAAGTAAATACTCCATCTCTGCTCAGAGCTAAGCATCAAAGCCTCCAAGAGGAACAAGTTTTTAAATTTACAGGCCCATCCTACACAGCATGGCAGTGGTCAGAGAGGCACAGCAGGTGGTGGAAAATGGCCTCAGCACTTCAAGGAGAAGCTTGGGGTTTTTTCACCCCTAGGCTAATGATAGCCAGGTGAAGGTGGGGTGCTGTGATACGATACTTATTGCCAGGAAACCTTGGGGAATGGAGCAAGTGATACGGAAGAAGGATTCAAAGTGCATTTTTTTTTGAAGATAATAAAGTTATAACTAGCGGACGACAAAAGCTATTGAGCTATAGAGAGGATCAGATAGGGACTTTGCTCTGCTTGTACATTTATATATTTCCTTCTCTTCCTGCAGGACTACACTTGGGAAAATCATGGCTTTTCCCTTGTAAACAGGCTTTATTCCGATATTGGGCATCTACTCGATGAGAAGTTTCGGATGGTATATAACCTCACGTATAACACTATGGCAACACATGAAGATGTTGATACAACTACGCTAAGAAGAGCTTTATTTAACTATGTCCACTGTATGTATGGAATCAGGTATGGACGAAAATTCCCTGGTCAGGAGTGCATTTTAAACAAAATGAAAAATGAACCATGTGAAAAGCATGATTTTAGACTCCAGGTGTTAAAGCGGAGATGGTACCTCAATCTAGAAGTTAGAGTGGTTTTGCTCTCCTATCAGTATAACTTTTGCTTCCAGTGGAGAAAATTATTATGAATCAGGATGGAAATTATTACAGAAATGTCTTCTCTGAAGCCATCCTGTATCCTTTGTTCAGAAAAGACAGCATCCTAGTACTAAACCTTTCAGATCCTCTGTTATCAGTTGGCTTTCTAGCATGTATAATAAATGCTTCGGTTCCCAAATTTAAGACCATAATGCTGCAAAAGACCACGCTTTTAAAAACTTACATCCAACAGAGTGATTGCCTGTGTTAATTTAGGTATGATGACTATGATTATGGAGAAGTTAATCAGTTACTTGAACGCAGCCTGAAGGTTTACATAAAGACAGTGACCTGCTACCCAGAGAGAACTACCAAGCGCATGTATGATAGTTACTGGCGTCAGTTCAAGCACTCGGAGAAGGTACGTATTTCAAAGCCAAACTGGCTTCACAGAACCTCTGTGCTATTAAATGAAAATACAGCGACACCTCAAAATGGCAGTGTCTGTCGAGAGAACTGTTTTTAACAAGAGAAAAACAAATAAGATTAATTCATTGAGTGTTAGATACCAGTTTTGCCAAAATACTTCTTCATGTTGTGGAAATACTGATTCTTTTTATAGTTATATTATATATAGTTATAGTATATTATTTTGAGTAACTTCTCCATAAAATTGAACTGGTAACTGTAAAAGAAAAGTGGATAAACATGGGAATGCAGAAGTGGTCAACCATGCCAATATTTGGGAATGGGATCAAAAAAGACTTTAACTCATATATATATATATATATATGTAATCTTCATGGTGGTTTTCATCAATGAAAATAGCAGCGTGTCTTCAAATATCCAAGTAAATGCTTCCTGACAAGGGTTCAGTGCTTGTGTGCTTGCTAGCCTGTCTGGCATGTAAACTATTCCTTATTCTGTGCTCCTATGCAGTGGTCAAAGGTGGTAGTAAAGAAAACAAAATATAATTCATGAAGAATTAATACCATTAGGATACAAAAATGGTTTTATTGGGACTTCTCAGATGGAAGATTGCTTAAAGCAGCAGTTGAGGCTAGTTCCTTGCAGTCCTAGGATGCTGTCTCGTATTGGCACACTACACAGCTGTCTCAAGAGGAACTGGAGTCCTGCAGCAGGGTACAGGGAGAAAGGACATAGTTTCTTGCAGCGATACTTTACTAAAGGTTAGAAATTTTAGCCTAAATGAAGAAACAGTGTTGCATTCAGAGGGGAACTAAATGGCTGATTTAATTTTTAACAGGTTCATGTCAATCTACTTCTAATGGAAGCTCGTATGCAAGCTGAACTTCTGTATGCTCTTCGTGCCATAACTCGTCACTTAACCTGAAGCATTCGCTGGGCAGGAGTAAAGGAGTTTTTACCGAGTATGTAAAGACCTTTCAAAATAGATACACACCAGAAGCTGTTTGTGATGTAGCATCAGGTTATTCAATTCTCTAGTGTCAAAGTTTAGCCGTGCTTCTTGACGGCTGTAATGTGCAATGACGTGTTTTATTTTCTTGATGCTTAACATTACTAATGATAACAAAAGTAACACTGAGGAGCACTACTCTGCATTGTTTCCAGCTGGATTTCTGCACGATGGTCAGGATCCTGAAACTGTTTTTATTATATCCAATCCTAGCGCTTTGTTCGTTAAGCACCGGAGTGAAGTGCTTAGAGAATTCTTTTTCCAAGCAATCATTTCTCAGATTAGTGGAGTCCAGCAGAAGATTGGTTCTGCCTGTCCTGAGAACGTACCACCATGTCGTGACTCGTGACAGAGACGCACGGGCTGCGTTGCATTGAATTGCCCACTGGATTCTTCTCTGTCTCCTGGAGACTGCTTGCCAGTCACTGTCTTACTACAGCAATTGAAGGTGATGCGAGATGTGGATGCAAACATTGAGCACCCTTTAATGTGAAATTAATCATGATAAATCCTACAGCATGCTACTGAAGTGCGAAATTCATCTGCTTTGTCATGCCCCTTCCCAAGAGAAGAGGCCTCACAGTTTGCCATTTCAGCCACACTTACTGTGTTTCAATCACGCATAATCTTGTTTTACTGACAGTCACCCTCAGTCATCCTTACAGTATCCATGCTCATCACATGTTGCAATTTGTTTAGTTGGCACCTATAAAGTTAATACACAGGCTGACCAAAAATAGGGTTGTGGGTTTTTTTGCACTCTCTTCCTTCGCAATGTTTTAACTAAGGAAAGTAAAGGAAGGCTAGCATATCTGTTCTTTCATATTGGATGTATAGAAATTTATTTCCCATAACTTTTTCATAGCATGAAATTTTAATATTCAAAGTTTTAAAAGTTTCTATGCATTAGTGTGAGTGAACAAAAGAAAAGTGCAATATTTAAAAAGAAAGCAAGCTTTTTTCCCTATCATGCCACTGCTAAAGTGTCCTTCTTACATAGCCATAAAGAAATTTTAAAACCAAATTTCTTTATTGTCTAAGGCCTAGCAGTTTTCTTTTAGCTTTTACGGCTTAAGACAACCTGATACTGAGATGCCAAAGCATCCCCAAAACAAAGCATTCTTGGACAACCGGTGATATTGGGGAAGGGGAGAAATAAGCTGCCAAAAATGTCACAGTTTTGTGCTGTTTTCTGTTGCTTTTGACTAATTTTTAAGAGCACAAAATGTTGATATTTATAGCTTTATTTTGTATTGCATTGATGAACCAGTGAAGTGCCTAAAGAGATGCTTAAACTTACCCAGTAGGATGCAAGATGTCACTGCTTCAACTTTTGTCTGTTGGTTTGGACTTTTCACATTTCTTTGAGGAGGGTGACCTTTATTTCTGTTGCATACATTTAAAACGAACTGGATAGGTTTATTTTTAATGTTCCATCGGATTGTAGAAGTTAATACAAGAATTCTTTCCATTGGTGATTGCAGAATAGTTTTAAAAAATGCTGTCAGTCATATTTTAACACTTTTCAGCAACAAAATCATGGACCAGTACCCTACTCAAGTTAGTTTTCTCTTTTCTTCCCTTTTCCTGATACCTTGCTGTGACTTCGCATGTTGGTTTTTTCGCTTTATCTGTCTGTTCCAGATTGGAAAGCTAATGATTGTACACTTTCCTGCACTTTCAGACTTCAGACTCTGCATGTGAAAATCCTTTGAGGAAGAAATCAGTAATTTTTTTTTTTTTAATGTAGCGTTGGCTATTTAGAAAACTACCGGATAGACCGGAGATATCGGACTCTCTTCTAGAGAGCGCATGGGGTAAAACATCAGATTTATTTATCTTGTATAGCTAACTGCAGAGATTTCTCAGAAGTGTTGAGATGCTCATATGTGTGAACTTCGATTAACTTTCTAAGTTATGATCCTTTTTGCTCCCTCTTGTGACTGTAGTGGCCATACCTAATGGCTTTTGCGCATAAAACAGTTCTGCTGAGAGAAGTTTTCATGCAATACTTTTGCTTTTTTCAAGCGATGGGAACTGTACAGCACTACTTTAAATTCCTTTGCTTTGAAAAGTCAAGTAGTTCTCAAGAAGCACAGTTGAGCTCTGGAAAGGAGGTGAAACTAGACTTGAGTAACTAATATGACCGCTTAGTTTCCCTTCAAGCAATGCAAAGACTCTTAGAGCAGTTTTACATTTGGAAACATGAGTGCCTTTACTTCTTTCCTTGTGAAATACACTTGCCAGCTCAAATGCCTTCTGAGCGAAGTACATGAGCAGATTTGACATAGAGAAACCATAAATGGATTGCTTCATAAAAACCTGTAGTAAACCAGTGATTTCTTTCCTTTTTTTTTTAAGTGCCATATCAAGTCACATATGGCCTGCAAGACATTCCACCGTAGGAAATGTCATTGTCCAAGTAGTTTGCTATCCTTTTTTTTTTAAATATTAAATGCAAACTTGAAACTTCTGGAAGTGTTCCATGTGGCATTTTTTCCAAAGTATTGCATTTATCATGTAACAATTTATAGCCTAGTTTTTATACTCAAATTTATGATTTTTAATAGATGTTTGTTCAGAATAGGTGTTCAAAGTCAGATAACTCTACCATATGCTTTATGCACGCTTTAAGCTCACACTGTGCCAAATTTTAAATGCGCAAGTGTTCTTGGATTTTTTGCATTTTTAAAGCACTCATGAATGTGAATCTTCACACTCTGATCAATGATATTATTCTTAAGAGTACCGCAATCATTGGAAGTGTAGATGCTTTCCTTCTGTGTTTCCTTTACTGGCATCGATATTTACCAGCATTAATGTTAGTCCGCAAAATCCCAGCCATGACCAACACAAGAACAAAGTGTACAGTCTCCTGTCTACTGAAGAGAAAGCGTGTTGGGTACAAATTAACCAGCTAGCACAGGAAATGCCTTAAGTAGGAAACAGAGTTTTTGAGCATGAAACGGCTTCTTATCATTGCAGAATCGCTTCAAAAAGCGTGTTGCAATAGGGTACATTCTCGCTGAAATCGCTCCTTTTTTTTTGTATTGAAGAGAAGTGAAAAAGGTGCCGACTGGAGAAAGTAACTGCATTTCCCAGAACACTCTGCCTGCAGTCGAACATCACAAGAGTGCCATCAGACAGGAACAGAAACCGTTTTAAACTAGGGTACAATTTGTGCAGACAGCTACTAAAGCTGGTGTTGTGGTATCCTATGAGAATTTTCGTGAGCTGTAGATGGATCTACTTCATCAAGACTGAACTGAAATACACACACACTGTCCTAAAGCCTTCATTAAAATGAAAAGGATGTACTTTCAACTTTAGGAGTTAAAGAATTGCCACTATCGGCTCTTCCTATGTGTTAAAATAACTTCAAGGAGAGGAAAATCAGTGATTGTAAACAATTATAAAGGTAGGTCTCTATAAATTTAGAACAGAACAAAAAGGAAATCATTTCCTTTCTCTGTTATTTGAGTGCAGGTGGTCAAAGTACCAGATTCTTCAAAAGTATTTTTGTTCATACTGGTGCTGGTAGATGTTTTCATGGGATTTGGAAAAAGCAGCTAGTTGCCTAAATTTCAGTGGGAATTTAAGCACCTGGGCATTTAGCAAAATCCTACAAGGTGCCCACTTGCATTTTTGAGTCAGGTTTTTAAAGATACTTAGTCACCTAAATTCAATATAAAAAACCCAGTTTCCATAGAGATTAAAGGAATAATGTGTAGCAGATCCATGTGATCTGCAGTGATTGTTAATTAAATGCGTTGTTTTGGTGACTTAATATAGGCTTAGAGAAATCTTTCCAAAAGCAGTTAAACTGTAAGCTGCTGCTCTTGGAGAACAGGTTCTTGACGTTTCTCATACATGTGTGTTTTCCATGAACATAGGCATGCATTTCAAGTTCATGTTCCAGAGTTTGGACTCCCTTTTAGAAGAGCTGGATTTACTTGCAGGAAGGATTTATTGGCATTAGCAAGTGCATAGCTTGTGCCCAGACTTAAAAGTTTTGGCCAGAAAGGAATACTCCAAATCTTCTTGATTGCAAGTGATGTTCTTTCAGTTACTTTACTTGGAGGTTTGGATCCTTCTCCTATAAATAAGGGATGATGTTGCACAAAATGGGGGGAGAGGGAAGTGGATTGATTGTAAATTAACTTTCCCAGAGCTGATCTGAATATAAAGCTGTTAGAATTGGTTTGCCATTAGCGATCATTCCAAGAGCTGGACAAAAAAAATGCCAGTTTTCACCATCTGAACTTCAGATTTACTCTCCCTCATGTTCCCCAGCATTATTTCTGAGGAGATGAATCCACTAGCTTTTCCACGTTTGGGAATTGTAAATGAAAAATCTTATCTCCAAATGAAAATGAATTTAGCATTTCATATCTACTGCATAGATTACAGGTGTGGGAGATGGAGAGAGCACAGTAGTGTGAGGAAACTTTAGGAGCATCTTGATCAGTGTTAATTTATCCCTTAGAGCACATTTCTTGGCATGTGGTCATGCTGCTGCTCCCCCAGCACACATCAGGTCTCTCTTGGAGACATTGAATCCTGCTGCTGCTCACCAGGGACAACAAATTGTCATTTTCCAACCTGCCACCACTGCCCTGCATCAAGTGCTTCCTATCTTCCCAACTCAACCCCGAGCAGTCATCCAGGGACAACCTCCTAGCCTTAACCTTGCAAAACAATGCTAGGTTCTTATATCACTGTTTGCTATTGAGTTCAAGGGTCTTTCAGAAACGCTTAATTGCTGTATTAGGTTATTTCTGGACAGGAAAATTACAAATCTGGTTTGAAAGGATGACACTCAGTACTTGCTTATGACATTTAGGTAGCACTTGCCAGTAGCGTGTCATATCCCATCTCTGGAGTTACAGTAATAATCCAGTGGATCCACTAAGGAAATGCGTTTTTTGGCAAAACTCCCTGTGCTTGAGCTGTTCAGCCATGCAGGTTTCTTTGAGGGACCTCCTGGGGGGGGTTGAGGTCATCTTGTTTCAGGCAGGCTCACAGGGCCGTTGGCTTGGCAGCTCCTCAGGTGCCTCGCAGACAGACAGATGCAGCCGGCCCCTGGATTAAGCAGGTTCGGGTTTTTTGCTTATCTGTGGGATAAATCCAAATGCACACCGTGGAGTGGCAGCTGGAGACGTAGGCACGGCTGGGTGTTCCTACAGGTACCGCCTATCATCGGGGCTTGTGGAAAATAGAAATCTGAATTCTGCGCTTGTTCCAAACAGTAGTTAGAGAAGGTATTCAAGATACCAATTCATATACTAATATACTTGTGGGGAGCAAGTCATGCTGTCAGCATCAGAAGGTACAGACTCAACCAGCACAGGGGGAGTTGACACGCTGGTCAGCCGAAGCTTCACCGATGTGTCCGAGAAGTCCTTGTGTATTGCGTAGGGGAGATGGTGGGAGATGCCTCCTTCCAAGGTATCCAGAGGGCTTTGCAGGACAAGAGCTGGGACCCTTTCCGTACTCCGTGTATGGAGCAGGGAAAGGGAACCGTTCGCTTCTGCCCAAGTAAAACGTGCCACTGCTGAATTACATTTTCTCGCCCCCATCAGCCCTTTGCAGGGAGTTTTCAGACAAAATGAGTGAATCGCCAAGCATTATGTCTCCAGCTGAGGGGTCTGGGGGGCAGCAACAGCAGCGGGTCCAAACACGCACCATCCAAAACCGTGTCTCATTCCCCACTTCACGCTCGTGTCCTGCTGCCAGACCCAAACCGCTTCCCTGCAGCCTGGCTGCCACGTGCCGGGTGGCTGCGGGAGCACCCTGCGCGGGGCAGTGGGAGATGCGGCCACTTATAGGGGGGGGGGAAAAAAAATAATTAGGCTACAGCCCTTGGACTCTGCGAGGCAACGCAGTCAGAAACCTTTTCATGACTGTGACTGGAACTGGATATAAACTGTAGCTTAAAAA
This sequence comes from Phaethon aethereus, assembly GCF_964289735.1. Lineage (NCBI taxonomy): Eukaryota > Metazoa > Chordata > Aves > Phaethontiformes > Phaethontidae > Phaethon > Phaethon aethereus. The sequence continues at coordinate 210,675,470 of NC_138575.1, forward strand.
ATAGGAGTTCTGTAAACTTGAAATATCTTTGTTTTACCCTTTTCTCCTTTTGCTGGAAAGCCACATGATGAATGTATATGCTTTATCTTTCTATCTGACATAACTGAAAATCAGACTGCCAACTCCTTGTTTTGTATTAGCCTTTTTTTAAAAAAAAAAAAGTTTGTGAGCAATATATGTAGCATGCTGTGAACGTCTGTTTTGATCTTTATAGTTACTCTTTAATCCATCAGTATTAACACCAGTTCTTTTTTGTGTTCCCCTTGGTACTTCGTATGCAGTGTAAGCAGAAGCTGTGATCGGCTTTGCAGTCCTGTGCCGTGTTACTGTAACTCCTTGATTTTTTAGGGAGCACCTGACTGTGGGCCACCCTGGGGCAGGCAGCGTGCCCATACACGACTGCCACTTTTCGGTCTCTTGTACTATGTATAGTTTTACGTAGAATAAGCTTTTTAACAGAATATTGATGCGGTTTATGAGTCACGCAGGCTGCAAGTGTCTGATGTGTGAGAGTCTTTGTATTTATAGTTGTTGGGGTTTGGTTTTTTGTTTTGTTGTGTTTTTTTTAATTCAGAAAGTAGCAACCTTGATAAACATAGCCACTTTAAACTGCTCTTGCTACACAGACCCTGCTGTAGATAAAATACCACTGTAGACGGGGGCAGGCGTACCGGCAGCGTGGGGACACCTCTCAGCCGTGGGTGAGCTCAGCCCCTCTCTGCGAAAAGCACAGTCCAAGCTGCGCGGCCGCCCTGCCTCTGGTCACATTTGGACCCAAGTGCCGGGAAGGCCAGGGTCTGGCGTGTGTTTCAGCCCCCTGCGCCCGTAAGCCTGCCGCTGGCTGCTGCCCACGGCCCACTCGCCGGTGCACAGGGGAAAACGTGAGCCATGCTGGCGCGGGAGGGACGGACGGACCAGCCGCCGGACCGAAAACACAGGCACGGTATTTCTGCAGCCGAAAAGCTTCCAAGCCTCTCTGGAGTGCAAAAATTGGCCCTTGATTTGCTGACCGCAGAGCCCGGCATGGCGGGGGTAAGAATCTGTGTTGGCTCCCCGTTGGGGGCTGTGGGTCTGAGCCCCCTTGCCCGCAGGCTGGGGTGGCAGGCAGGGCAGGCAGGGCTGCACACAGGGGGCTGGCGTTCCCTTGCATCTCCCACTTCCCACCCTCGGGATGGGGTGAACTGTGCCCAGCCCCAGCCCGGCAGCTGCCGGCTTCTTGCCTCCTCCTGCCACGGCCGCGCAGGCGTTTTGGGAGGGAGGATTGAGGACAAAGCTCCGGTCCCACCGCTCCCTCCCACCGTGGGGAAGCGGGGAGGCTCTGTGGGTCCCACGGTCCCCGCGGCATTCCGCGGGCGGGTGGCACATCACCCGTCCTGCCTCCTGGGCCACCACCTGCCCTGGAGAGATGCTGCAGGCTCCGTGCTTTCACAGGAGGTTTGCCTGCAAGGTGAGGCAGCTGCTAGGAGCTCACTGTGGGTTTCCACAGCAGGTTTCATCATTTTTTTTTTTCTGTTGTTGCTGGTTGGGGTTTTTTTGTTGGCTTTTTTTTTTTTTCAGAGGACAGACTGACCTAGTGAGATGGATTTTTTTGTGTGTGTGACTTTTGTTAGTTTTTAAGTTACCCGACTTGAATTTATCTGAGCAGATGCAGAAGGAACTTTTTTTTTGGGGGGAGTTAAGAGACAAAAACACATTTTTAAACAAAGGAATCATGTATTAACATTTTAACAGCAATTCATAAATCTGCACTTTTTATGAGGTTTTGAAAAAATCTATTTATAGGTACGGAACAATGGGGTTTGTTTAAAACTGTATCGCATTTATACTTGCTGAAATTACTTTCATTGTTATCAGTAGGAATTTCATTGGTTAAATAAAATGGATAAAACCTGTCTCCTGTGTGATGCGTCCTTTGCCACGTGCTGGGGAACACGTCTCTACAGCAGAGCGTCCTGTTTTGGGACGAGATCCAGTCCTGGAAGTGTCCTTCCCCTCTGGGCCCTTGTCCTGTTTTTTTATCTATGTAGTATTTAATATATAGATTATTTAATCTACAGATAGAGAGATATCGGTAATAATGGTATTTAATCTGTATGAACATAGGTCCTGAAAAATGCATAGCGCTCACCAAAGGGCACGTCTTTTAAACAGGCAGTTGTCAGTGATGAGGGATGGGGCGATGGGCATCACGACGTTCGCTCTTGATAATGGAGCTGGTCACCTTCCCCTTAGAGACTTGTTTTGTGAAAGACGCCGGCAGTGGGATGCACCAGGAGCTGCTCCCTCCCTCTTCCAGGGAGCCCCGAGCGAGCCCAGGTGGGTGAGACCCATAAAGCCACGAAGCAGACACGAAGGGGAGGGGTAATGTGTGCCGAGGGCGCTGGATCCTGGCCGTGCCAAGCTTACCCAGCAGCCGAATCGCCCCGAGCCCCCGCCGTCCTGCCATCGGCCCGTCCAGCCCCCGGGGAAGGGAGGCGTAGCGCTGCAGGATCGCCAAGGGGTTTGTCCTGAGAGAGATGCGTGGCTCCCCTCCAAAAGGACAAAACGAGTTCACACAAGCCGCGGTCCTGAGGTTGTTTTGGGTGTATCTTACCCTCCAGATGCTGGGTGCTTGGCTGGCCTGTCCTCACCTTGGCCTACAATGGAAATAACTCCCCAAAAACCCCTAACAGCCCATTTCCAGTTCTGCTAGAGGTAACACATGCCCCACGGAGGGCTGTGACCAAGGGCTGTCCCAGCGTGGCCATTAGCTGCTGGCATCTTTGGCCAGTTCAGCTTCATCCTGCCCTGAAAGAAACCCTTATCACAATAAAAAAAAAGTAGATCTGTAGATACATAAAGTGCTTATTTATTTGCTTTCAGTGGGAGTTCAAAATACTGAAAATAAGTATCATCCTGGGTCCAGACAGAGCTTCCCATCCCTTTACGGGCACTGCAGCCGCCACCCCCGGGCGCCAGCGCAGCTCCAGGCTGGCGGGAGGGCGGCCGTGTCGCCAGCACTGACCTGAAAAAGATAAACCTGCAATAGACCCCAAAGCCAAGGGCTGCTGCAGGGTTCCTGCTTTACTTCCTAAAGGTCCCGCAGAACGGGAGAGCAGCAGGGCAGGACGGTGCCCTCCTCAAGCAAGCCCAGCCCTGATTTTGGTCCCTGCACCTGCACCCAGAGCATGGCCTGAGGGCTCAGACGGGGCGACCCAGCACAGCCAGGGGACAGCCCCACTCCCCAGGGACCCTGGGCTTGCCCTGTGCCTCGTCCTCGCCTCTCCGGCTGGTTCACCCTGAGAAAAGCAAAAGCCGAGGCGTTTGCACATCTTGGCGATGCCCCAGACCTTCGCCTTGACCGTCCTCCCCAGGCCACTACGGCTCTGCTGCCATCCAACTGCATGCCCACTGCCTCCCGCTGCCGGGCCCGCTCGCCCCGAAACCCAGCCCGTGGCCAGAGAAGCCCAGACACCCACCCAAGGGCGGCGGCATGCCGGGGGCTGTGTCACCGGCTCGTGTGCCCGCGCCTGGTGTCCGCTGGACAGTCTCCCTGCGCTCCATGGGTGACCCCCGTGGGATGCTCTGTGGTATTTGGGAAAGAATCGTGCCCAGGGCAAGGGTGGGCAGCCCTGCATGGGTGACATGTCCCTGGGGAGACCCAGCTGGGATGACCCCGAGCCCCCCAGCCTCACGGAGCACGGGGAGACACGCTGGTGCCCACCGTGACCGGCATCAGCTGGGAGCACAGCCAGCCCAGCCTTCCGGACGGAGCCGAAAAGCCACGGGCCGCAGCGGCGTGGCAGGCCGCGGCGGTGTGCCACCGCAAGCGGGGACCGGGTACCCCCTCGTGGCCCAAAGCAGCCCACAGAAACCCGCAGGGCTGGATTTCAGCTTGCACCGGGGTCTCCTTGGCCTCTTCCCAGCACCACCTCACGCTCCTCGCGCCACGGCACCGGGAGGAAATGGTGACCAGCCCCGGGCCCCGTACAGGGCCGCTAGTGGATCCTCTCTATTTACAGGCATTTACAGGAATCGCTGCTGCTGAAGTGCGCCCACCAGCACGGGACTTGACTTCAACGCTACCCGCTAAATTAGCCCAAAGCACAGGCCACGTGGCAGCACGCGAACTCCCCCAGTAACTTTTAATTTGATGATGACGGAACAATCTGGTGGGACACCTGCACGGCAGAGCAGAGGCTCTACAAATCCCAGAGAGAATTACGGTTGTTATAAATAACATCGCTCATCACGCTAATGAGCTTTTGTAAATATCATTGGTTTTTTGTAAGCGTTTCAATGTGTAAAAGAAGATAATCACTGGGTTTGTATTCCCTGCTAAACTGAAACCTACCCTCTGCCTCCTCTGCATGCGCTTTTTGTCCTCGGGCTGTCTTCAGGCCCCTGGGGCAAAACTTGAACATCTCTGACCTGGTGTTTAGAGGATCAACGCCTCCAGGGAATAAAATGTTGCCAAAAACTGGATAGAGAAAATGCAACAAAACCTGTGGTTCCAGACAAAACCAAGGTGTTCTGGCAGTCATGACCTGCAACATTCAGTGTTGCCCAGGGAGGAGCTGCCCGGCTGTTTGCTGCTGCAGCACGCGACCCCACAGCAGGGGGGTTAGCTTCGGCCCGGACCACCTCCCCCAGGTAGTCCTCATGGTCCGGTGCCTCTGGCGATGCACCGAAAGCCCCAGGAGGAGAAAAGCTGGGCTGGGGAGATGACGCTGCCTGAATACAGACCTTTGATTTGTCTTGCTCAATTACGCAGCTAATCTCTCTTGGCTTCCTCTGCAACTGGTGGAGAGATGGAGAGACTCCACCAGAGGGTGACATCTGCCCTGAATCATCTCCTGGGGGCGTCTCACCCGCCTCCACGCTCCACGTCAGGGCAAACATGGCTGGGTAGCAGCGTTCCGCTCACAGAAGATTAAACGCCAGCGCACGGCTGCGATACAGCACAGTCATACTGAGAAGTACAGCTGAAAACATTTTTTATCAGATTTAAGCTAACCACTAGGTTTTTTCTTTCAGTTTTCACGCTGAAAAAGAAAAACAAAGCAAGAAAAATGCAATTTTTGCCGAAAACAGGAACAAAAGAAGCTCAGCTGGAAGCATCCTTACCAGCTGTAGCTAGTAGACCTGAGTGCAAATCACCACCACCGCAGAGGTCCAGAACCTCAGTGCTGTGTCCCTGGGAGCCCCAGCAGTGTCGGCAGCGCACGTTGTGGGAATGTGCTTGGTGCTGAGCACCTGCATCTGCTCACAGCTGGGAACGGGTGATGGAGAAAGAATGAGACTTTAAATATGCTCCTCAGAGAAATAAAGGACAGGTACCAGTTTCCCAGATACATCCCACTCCACCAAACCTCCCTCTGATTGGGCTTGGGAGGATCATAAACACCTGGAATCACAGAATAGTTTGGGTTGGAAGGGACCTTTAAAGGTCATCTAGTTCAACCCTCCTGCAATGAGCAGGGACATCTTCAACTAGATCAGGTTGCTCAGGTCCAATCTGACCTTGAATGTTTCAAGGATGATCTGTGGCATTACAGAATCGGGGGATGGACAAAACTATCTTCCATTGCTGGAGCCCTAGTCCTTGATGACACCTGGCATCTGAGTTGTCACCCTTTCTCCTTAACTGTCTGCTGGTGGGATGATGATCCTCAGAGATCATTGACACCTCTCTGACACCAGAACATTAACTGTTACTATTCAAACCTCTTCTGCAGCCACTGGGCTCCGTGGTCTCACAGATCCTTGAGAAGGCAGCCCCCTTGCTCCACGTGAAATAACTCATCTCAGTTTTGCAGAATGTGACGTTTTTTCCAAGTGCAGGCTATCACCGACAGTGCAAAGGTGTCCAGTTACATCCCACGGATGCCTGAGGGTGAAGGGTGCACTCAGCCACCTCACAAATACGCGTGTTTTCCATGAACTCAAAAAAGTGTGGGCCAAGTTCTTTGGGGAACGAGATCACTCCACACAGGTCAGGTCAACTCGTAGGGTTTGAGACACACACGGTGGTTAATCCCGTCTGTTGCCACAGTACCACACACAAATCCCCACAACCACCCGAATGTGGCTGCGAGCGCTGGGGGTTGTTCCCAGCAGCACTCAGGAGGCATCAGCCCCTGGTACGATTCACGTGGAAGGACTTAGTAGTGACCCAAGAGCCTTCCAAGGGGCTGTGAGAAAGACCATCCCACCTGTACAATTATCTAGGTGACCCACGTCAATGCACATCTCAAAGGTCTCCATGGGTGGGACAGCCCCATCAGCCACCAACCCCTACTAAGCTTCATTGGCCTCAGCTTTAGGCATCCAGCTGAGGTTCCCAGGTGAAAGCCCAGTGAGATATTTATATTGAATGGAGGGAGACCAGTGCCCATAGAGAAGAGATTTTAAATGCCCACATTTAGCAATGTCTCCCGAAGTCTACCCTATGTCCCTCTGGAGCTGCTCCACTCATTTCAGTAGCTTGTTGGTGTCAGGACCAAGCAGAGACCAATTCTCAGCCATTACTGTTCACTATTTAGCTACAGGCCACTTGGTTTCATGGAATTATAGAATAGTTTGGGTTGGAAGGGACCTTTCAAGGTCATCTAGTCCAACCCTCCTGCAATGAGCAGGGACATCTTCAACTAGATCAGGTTGCTCAGAGCCCCGTCCAACCTGACCTGGAATGGTTCCAGGGATGGGGCATCTACCACTTCGCTGGGCAGCCTGTGCCAGTGCTTCACCACTCTCATGATAAAAAATTTCTTCCTTAAAGCTAGTCTGAAATATCCCATCCATCTGCTGCTCTTCTCCCACCAGTGAGGCGCTCCCATGGTTCCTGCCCTGCCCACTAGCATTGTCCTGCCTGCACGCTGCAGCTCCTGGCTTTGGTCCATAACCCACCTTCTACCAGCAGACACTGGGAGGTTCAGCAAAACCACAATACCACAGCAATAAACACACAGTGACATCTGCTCCAAATGTCTGTTTTCCACCATGTAAACTCAGTTTAAAACATCAAGTTATTAATAAAAATGATACTGCAGAGGAATTTGAAGCCCCTTCTTCAGCTTTGCAGGCGACTTTGCTGCTGCTGGCTCAGTAGAAAATGGCTTCTATCCCCCAGGAAAATGGTCACAATTTCAGTATTTTTGGAATGGAAATTTTCTTTTTTCACCCTTACAAATGGGAGAAAATGAGACATAAGCTAAGATGAGCCATGGCTGTAGGGGCACTCCTCTGAGATGGAGAGCGCCACGTTCACGTGCCAGGCCTGGATTTAGGCAGGAGCAGGTGCTGAGTGTCCATGACCAAACCTCTAATCCAGACTCTGGGCTGCTCTTGGATGATTCTGGTCCTTGACCCCAAAACTCTTTTCCACTAAAAATGGCAAATTGCCATGAAAAAAAAAAACAACCTGTTTGATAAATCACCCCATTCTGACAGGATATCAAATCTTGGAGATTTTCCAACCAGCTGTAACACTAACACCGCTGGAAAGCCTGTAGGTCTTTCTGCTTGGCTGGAAACACCAGTTCTGTGGATGGCAGATGTTACCCAGTGTGAGATCCATTCCCAAACTGAAGTAAATCCAGCAGCCTGGGAGACTGTGCAGCGAAGAGAAGTCATCCTGTGCCGAACCCACGGGATCGCAACCTCACTAACATGCACACCCCGGACACGCCTTGCGCTCCTTGCTCCCAGGCAATCCTTCCTGGCCAAACGAGTTTTACACTGGTATTTATTTTCCAATACCTCCATTGGTATTTATTTAAAGTTACACTGGTATTTATTTTCCAATACTTCCATTTTCTGGCGCTGACTACGCTGGAGGTATAACGCACAAACAAGCAGGGCTCCGTTCCCTGCCGAAGGGGAGCAGCTCCCCGGCCGGAGGGAGGTACCGAGCCGGTGATGGAACTCCACGCAGAGGTGAGCGGCTCCGAAACCTGCAGTGGCAGCAGAGGTGATACCCAGAGGACCTGAGCCCAGGGCTGTAACCATGGGGCCGTGCTGCTGGGGGTGCTGAGCCCCTCTTCCGCTATCGCACCCAGCGCCAGGGTGGACGCGCAGAGACAAGGATCATCTCGAGGTGCACAGGGACCCCTGAGTCAAAGCGTTGGGTGATCTGGACGAGGCAGGGACATCTGCCACTAGATCAGGGTGCTCAAAGCCCCGTCCGACCTGACCTCGACCAGTTCCAATGGTGGAGCACCCACAACTCGTCCGGGCAACCTGTTCCAGTGTCTCACCAGTTCCTGCGGACCTGAGAGGAAGGCACACTCGGCTGGAGGGGTTCACCTGCCGAAGCGCGGCACCTGCTTTTTGCACGTTTTGCAGCTCCTGATTTACTCATCCCAGGATCTCCATACTGTCAGTGGAGGAAAACAGCCACATGTACGGAGCGCTTGTTTTCCTTCTGAAGAAGATGTGATAAAACCGGTCACGGGAACGGCACCACGCAGGAGGGAGTTTCTCGCCGCCCGGTGCAAAGAATCGTCCTGCTGTGATGTGATTTTTCTGTATCCCAACCGGCCATCGTGCTGCACCCCAGGTGTAACTGCATCTGAGAAGAATAAAACATCCCATCTCCCTCTCTTCTGAGAGCTAAATTCACACATAGAGCTAAATCCACCACCTGCAACCCCCCAGCTTTTACCTACATATTCTTAGTAGCTTAATGAATTGACTCTTTTAAAAAAGTGCTTTGAAAGAGGAAAGGTGTTTGAAAAGCACAAAAGGGCCATTAATATCAGATGTCAAGCCATAACAAAGAACAACTGTGCTGCTGGTGCTTTCTTGATTAGTCAGGGTGCCCCGGGGTTGCATTATCTCATTTGCAACTGTGACAGAAACGTGATACCAGCCCCGCTTTGGAAAAGTAACTTTTATTTTATTTTGTTGAAGCCATACGTTTCCAAGGATAGAGTAAAGCTCAGAAGCCGTGAGTCATGCCCAGATAAGAATAATCTCAAACAATAGTTAGTCTGCAGCAGGATGTCGCTTGTTCTGTAATAATTGCTCAGCATTCAAGGCAGATTTCCCATCGCCTGCTCAGACACGCAGCACAGAAGAGAAATGCCCCGTGCCATGGCGGTTCTTAGGGTTTGAAATCTGAGCATGTCAAGACCATTTTAATAATACTGCCCCGCATTTGCCAAAGCCTACAGTGCTGCGGCCCCCCAGACTTAGCGGACTGCCCACCCGCGGTCGGACGACGCGGCGGCAGCAGGGAGACCTGCGGCCTGACCTGAGCTGGGCTGGGCAGCGATGCTGGTGGAGACGTGGCAACGCGCCTCCCGAGGTGCCTCAGCTTCGCGGCCTCTCAGCAGAGGAGCTCCCGCGTCGCTGCGGCCGCGGGCTGCGCTGGAGACGCTGGTGGAGCCGGGATGTGGGGGGGCTGCTGGGGTAAGGTGTGGGGAAGCTGCTCTGGGTGCAGGACCCCCGAGAAGCGCATCACCGGCCGCCGCGCAGCGCCGCACAGCTGGGACGGGTCAGAGATCAGGCCGTGCAGAAGGCACAAGACGGGCAGCTGTGGGGGGCAGCTGCCTCCTCCCCGATGCTTGGGCTGCGCTTGGGAGCTGCTGCCACCACACGTGCCGTCAGAGGCTGCTGGGGACCCTGGGTCCACCAGGCTGGTCACCGCACCCCGGCAGCTCCTGGGACCTGAGCTGGCTGCTCACCTGCCTTGCCGGCTGCCACGTAGCCTGTGAGGAATGCTGGGGTTGGGACAGGGTCCTGTGAAGGAGGGAGAAAGCAGCTCCACATCTGGTTCTGCAGTGGGGAAAGCATGTTTGAGTAGGAGAAGATGCAAAGTTTGGTTTGGAGAGCATCTGTGGGCTGCTGGCTGCCTGCTGGGAGCAGTGGCCTGGACCTTGCCCATGGCACCCAAAATTCCCATACCAAACAGCTCCAAGGCAAAGAAGGGATTTGTAAAACTGCTGACTGTACCCAAATAGACTCATGTTGGCACACAAAAGCTGCCTTTGCTTTTGAACAAAGCCAGCGCTGCTTGCCGGGTGGCCTCTCGTTCTCCACAAACCAGCTGTGGCCCACGAAGGGGGACATGAGGAGTCGTCCTCTGTCCTGCTCAGCCCACCACCTCCCCTCTTCATCCCCACTGTTGCCATCCCCAGCGACATCCCATCAGCATCGCTGCCGAAGGGGGTGCCGTGGGGCCGGGGTGTGCTGGTCTGAGCTGTGCAGGCACAGCTGGTTGCATCAAACGCAGTCCCTGAGCTAAGAAAACAACCCTCTGTTGCCGCCATGAACCAGCCAAATCTCCTTTACCCTCCCGAATCCACCCCCCCGCCCCCAGCTCAGCCCCGCCGCGGGCAGTGTGAGGCAGCAAAGCTGCTGCATTGAGTAACTGGGCTTTCTTCAGCCCAGGACCAGCCACCAGCCACACAGCACCAGCTTGCAGAGCCCTGGGACTCTTCACGATGCCTCTGGGAGTCCAGACAGAGCAAACGCAGCCGAGACCGAGAGCCTCCCTCCTGCAGGCAGCTGCACCAAGACACACAAAGACGCTGGCTGAGCCGAGCCTTGTGGAGGGGCAGCACCCCTGTGCCCTCCTCCAGCAGCAGCGGGTGTCCCCGTGCCCCTCGTCCGGCTGCAAACCCCTGATGTGCACCCTGGCTCCGGTGTCCCCGATGCCGGGGTCCTGGCTCACGCCGGCGGGGAGAAGGGGTGAAGAAGAGTGAGCAGGGAGGATGAGTGGCGCAGAAGAGGGGTGGGGTCCCCCTCCCACATAAACGTGCCTGGCAGTGCATGGGCTCACCAGGTGGGTATTTACACAGCGAAACAAACGCTGTGCCTCAGTCTCCCTTCCACCTCTCCTCCCACCTGACAGTCTGTAGTCCCCACGGGAGAAAGGGGCAATGCAACCACTTTTTCCCTCCTCCAGGTTTCTGAAATTGGGTGAGGAATGGAAGTGCCCAGCAAAAGCCTTTGCTGCTGGGGCTCATGTTGAGCTTGGCCGTGCTGGTCCTTGCAGCTGCAACAGCCATGTGGACCTGCCGTGAGCACTGCCAGGGCCTCCACGTGTAAGCAACTCACCACAAGTGTTCTATTCCCTCCACCTTTCCCCTCCCATTGGCAGGACTGACTTTCTTGACGTCCCCCCGTCCAGCTTCACCCCCAGCACAGCACCGAGGACGAACCTGCCCTGCCTGGGGCTGGCTCCTGCCCCGCTCTGACCCTACCACTGGGTAGGGGCTATGAAATCACCGAATCAACCCATGCAAAAGCAGCAAAATGCCCCCGTGCTCCCCACGCACCTCCTTTCCCACACCCTCTCTCCATAAGAACGTCCCTGCGCTGATGTAGGGTGGTGGGAAGGGCAGAGCTGCTCTTCCTTTGCCTCAGAGGGAAACCCAGGAGGATCATATTCCCCCTCCGAGTTGTGATTTCAAAAGAAGCCCCAGGACAGCTGTGGTGTTACCCATCCCCAGCCTGGCCATGGTCTCACAGAGACCTCAGGCAGTAAATACCACTGCGTGCCTGGGGAGCTGTCAGCTCGCAGGAGGGGCCGGGCAGCTGGTTCACAGCCAAAGGCGTGACTCCCAGGCGCTGCTGGGCTTCGGAGCAGGCATGGGGGCTTCAGGGCTGAGACCTTCAAGGGCTTAGACCGTCATGGAATGCCATGTCTTGAAGCTTCAGGGCTTAGACCTTCAGTGGTCACCAGAGAGCAAGGAAGGGCTGGGGGAAGATGACCTTGGTATGGCTAAGGGAAAATGTTTTCCCATCAGGAGGAAGAACGGGCAGCAGGTCTTTCCTCACAGCAAGATCCATCTGGTTTCAGCTGCCTGGAAAGGCCTGAGGACTATGAGATACACCCTGTCACACCCCCTCCACCCATGGGACCCTGGTGCAATGAGCAGTGCAACCAACAGCAGGACCTCACTCCCCACCATTTCCCAGCCCCAAATCCTTGCACCCTCACCTCCTCCTTCCTTCTCCACGTCCCAGAAAACCCTCCGTAACTAAAATCCTGCCCCAACCACCACCTCCCCCCCCAGTAGAGATGGGCTTCTGTGGAGCTCTCTGCCAGTATTATCTTTGCCAGAAAGAAATAACCCCATACCACATTTAGCACTCAGAGGAAGCATCCTGACATCTGCAAATCACAGCAACTTTGTGGCCTGCACCAATAAAACCCGAACACTTTACAGCAGACAGAACTTGAGCTGCAATGATGGTGTCCCCCAGCAACGTTACCTCGGCCTTCCCTGTTACTCCCCAGTTGGTTCATTATTATTAATGTCACTACAATAAATACCAGAACAAAATTGACAGTGTTTGGCCACGTATCTTAAAGCATTGCCCCACTCCTCCTTCAATCCGTGTCTTTGCAGCCTTGGTTTCCAGCCCTATCAGTCATCAGAGGAGCCTTTAGGGACAAACCGTTTGACTATGTGACCAGCCAAGTAATAAAAGCCATGCAGAAGTGCAGCTGTGGCATCGATGACCAGCGAGAAGGTGCCCCCAATCCCAGTGGCCATGTCTTTGAGGACGGAGGGAATGGCACAGATGGAGTGGTAAGGGAAAGCAGCGAGGTGAAGGACAAACCCCACAGGGATGCGCAGGATCCTGTAGGTGAGGGACGCCACATCTTGAACAATTTGCAGGAAACCCAAGAAGATGTTGATGATGACCCTCCCCACATCATAGGGGATGCTGATGAGCACCATGGTGATGGCTTTAAGGTAGGACACCACCCCATTCCACAGGCTGTAGACTCCATCCAGAACTGTACCACCAACTCGCTTGATAACAAGCCACAGAAAATAAAAAACAAATTTCACCAGCTCCACAATCACGTAGATGAGCAGTTCCAGAAGTTTGATGAAAGGGGTAGCAATGATGCCAGCCACTTTTCTCACCAAGCCGCTGTCTTTGGCCTCCTGGTTGTCACTTGTTCCTACTTGCTCTCCAGAGCGGATCTGACTGACAGCTTGCAGTATTGCTTCTGTTTTCTCCTGGCTTTGGCTGCCTTCCCCACAGTTGCCCTTGAACAACTGAACCCCTCGTAGAAGCTGCTTCTCCAGCTCTCCCACCATAAGGTCCGCCAAACTGTTTTCATCATTCGTTTTCTTCACTAGTCCCAGGGACCATCCCTCCGGAGCATCACAGCAGGCTGCCAGCCAGAGGGTCTCTGGCACTGACACCTTGCCTTTAACGCGGACGCTGGAAGGAATCGCGCCTGCAAGGAGATACAGATGGTCCTTCTTGGAGCAGTGAGGGACCAGAGCTTGCTCCACCACCCTCCCAATGTCCCTGTACCACCTTTTGCTCAGAGACGGGCTCAGAGGGACGGCGTTCGTGAGCGTGTAAGTGGCCATCTGGAAATCCTTCTCATTGAGCAGGCTGGGATTGAGCAGCCCTCTCTCGTAACCAGAGCCCACGTAGTCTGAGGTCAGGGCTTGATTTGCACCAAGGTTGGCCACAGTGCCAACGATATCGGCTTCATGCACCATCTCATGCAGGTCATTTTCTGGATCGTCTATCTGAAACAGTATAGAGGAGTGTTACTGGATGCAATTTGCCTTTCTAGAAAGCAACATGTAAAATGGGCCTTGAAGTATATTTTCCATTACATCTGCTACTACACACTGTGCCTCAGAGCCCATGCTCCCTTCTTATTTTCCTTGCAGTGCTTCAGAGGAATGTATGCTCTACTTAGCTGCCCTGCAAAACACAGCGGTTTAGGCTGCAAGGGATGTTTGCAGCTCTCCAGTCTGGTCCACAGCACAACACAGCCTCCAGAATCTCACCAACCACCTTGCACCAGGTCTCTAACTTGTGCTTTTTTTTCTAGAAGAGATTTTTAAGACCAACAGATGGCTTGATTTAGGGCCATGTTCTCACCTCTTACAGTGGGGGGTGCCTCCAGTTCATCCAAGCACCTACCATGGCACCTTAATTCAGTCCCTCTGAACTATCAAATCCAAGCCATGAAGAAGAAAAACCCCATGGTATCTAAGACGCCTAGAGAAGGCATTTACCTCTTGCCACTGACTGTGTAAGAAGCCAGAATGAAGCCAGGCACCATGGCAGGTGACCTGAACTTCCCTGCCTTGAACACAGACACAGCAGTGAGCTCCTAGAGCTCTCTCAGGGCTTGTCATTAGTAGTCTGAACTTCATGTCATTAATAGTCTGAACCTCATCCTTAATGACCGCGCAGCTCCTGGCGTAACATGGATGAGGACGCCATCACCGCAGGTCCTCAATGGAATCTGTGCTACCTGCTCGTGCCTGCCATTCCTGTGCCACAGAGCTGGAGGTGGCAATTGCTGCCGTGCGAATTCGTCCCGGAGTCACGCACAGAGCCATGCACGGGGAGGTGACAAGCAGTGGGAGCAGGAGCACTAAACGCCAGAGCGTGCTCAGGTCTTTCTCCTGCGGCCACAGCTCCGTCTGCTCCTCAGTCACTCCTACTGACACTGCCCGCAGCTGCTCTGGGGGGGGGTGTGCCAGATTGTCATTTTCTTTCCCAAATTAGAGGGTGAGCATGTTGGTGGAAGCGCGGGGGTGGCAGACGGTCTCTGGCAGTCGCTGCCTCCTGTAGGCTCTGTTTCAGAGGCTGTGGCCCTCAGCTCCCAGCACTGTGCTGGCCCAATTAAACCTGTTGTCGTTGCTCCTGGCCTATAGACTATTTACTGCACTATATAATACATACCTTGGAGACACCTATGGCAGACAGTTCATAGTCTACCTTGAATCACTCCCCAGTCAACCTTCCTCATCCCTTGGCCATCCTGCAATGCACTTGGACAGATGTCCTACCATGTCCTTGCACCCTTACCCAGAGTTTCCATCCTCTTCGCGCTGCATCACCTCCTCACAGCTCTGCACCAGCCTGCGCTGAGAGCCATGGTGACAAGGCCAGCGCCAGCACGTCTCAGCAGCTATCCACCAGCCTCACCATAGGAACTGAGCTCTGGCTGGCCTCCTGCATCGGCCAAGCCATAGCGGCCCGGGCTCAGGGCTCCGTCTGCACCAGGGCTGGCCACAGTGCCAACGCTGGCCATTGCAGAGCGCTGCATTACCCCCACCTCCTGCTGAGGAGGTTTCTTGCACTTTGTTTCGAAGCATTTGATGCTTACTGCTTCAGGACTGGAAGGATCACAGTCCTATGTGCTGATGCACCAGTCGTAGCTTTTTTGAAGTACAGCGCTGTACTGGGTCTGGCTGAGATAATCGTCCCCACAGCAGCCCTCACAGCGCTGTGCTTTGCACTGGTAGCTAGGACGCTGTGGGTAACACAACAGTGCTTTGGCTACTGCTGAGCAGTGCTGGCACAGCGTCAGGGCTGTCTCCCAGCGGGGTTGGGGTGGGCAAGCTCCTGGGAGGGGACACAGCCAGGACAGCTGACCCAGACTGGCCAAAGGGATATTCCGTACCATATGATGTCAGCTCAGCAATAAAAGCTAAAAGAAAGGAGAAGGAGTGGGGACATTCATTAATTATGATGTTTGTCTTCCGGAGCAACCACTACGCATACTGAAGCCCTGCTTCCCGGGAAGTGGGTGAACATCGCCTGCTGACAGGGAGCAGAGAATAAATCTTTTGTTTTCCTTTGCTACCACACACGGCCTTTGCTTTTGCTTTTGCTTTATTAAACTGCCTTTGTCTTGACCCACGAGTTTTTTTCCATCTTCTTTTCTCCCCCTGTCCTGCTGAGGAGGGGAGTGAGAGAGCGGCTTGGTGGGCACCTGGCGTCCAGCCAAGGTCAACCCACCACAGCCCTTTTTGGTGCCCAATATGGGGGATGAGGAATTTGAGATAAGGATAGTAACTGAGAGAAGTAACAGGCAAAACATGGACTGAACAATGTTAGAGAGCAGAGTGATTGTGGGGATTTCAGTTCTTGCAATTGTGGTGAAGGGACAAGGGGTGGATTTTGTGTAAATTGTCCATGTTTCTTCAACGTTGTGATGATGCTATTTTGATTTTGGTATGGAATTCTTTCTTGTTGATATGAATGAAGTTTGTGAAGATTGTGGAATGAATGTGGATGTTAATGATAATTCTTAAATATGTGATTAAGAGAGGCGAGGGGTGGAATGTATTGGGTTTGTGTGGCAAGGTTTTGATTGGGGCCAGGGCCAATGCAGCCAGCTCCAAGATGGACCCGCCACTGGCCATGTGCAAGCCCATCAGTGACAGTGGTAGAACCTCTGGGGTAAGAGAGTTAGGAAACTGTGGAAAATGTGGGAGCCTTGGTGACAGAGGAGGCAGAGAAGGCAGAGCTACTGAATGCTTTTTTCACTTCAGTCTTTACTGCTAAGGCTACTCCTCAGGAATCCCAGACCCTGGAGATAAGTGAAAAAGCCTGGAGGGAGGAAGACTCTCCACTGGTTGATGAGGTTTTGGTTAGAGATTATTTGGCCGAACTGAACACTCACAAATCCATGGGCCCTGGTGGGATGCACCCGCAAACGCTGAGGGAGCTGGCTGATGTTGCAACACCTCTCTCCATCATTTTTGAAAAATCATGGAGAATGGGAGAGGTGCCTGAGGACTGGAGGAAAGCCAGTGTCACCCCAGTCTTCAAAAAGGGCGAGAAGGAAGATCCAGGACTGGTCAGCCTCACCTCCATCCCTGGAAAGGTGATGGAACAGCTCCTTCTGGAGGCCATCTCTAGACACATGGATGAAAAGAAAGTTATCAGGAGTAGTCAGCATGGATTCACCAAGGGGAGATCACGCTTAACCAATCTGATAGCCTTCTATGACGTAGTGACTAGCTGGGGAGATGGAGGGAGAGCAGTGGATGTGGTTTACCTTGACTTCAGTAAGGCTTTTGACACTGTCTCCCATAACATCCTCATAGAGAAGCTCAGAAGTATGGGCTGGATGAGTGGACCGTGAGATGTATCAAGAACTGGCTAAGCAACAGAGCTCAAAGCGTTGTGGTCAGCGGCGCAGAGTCCAGTCGGAGGCCTGTAGCTAGTGGTGTTCCCCAGGGATCAGTACTGGGTCCAGTTTTGTTCAACATCTTCAACAATGACCTAGATGAAGGGTTGGAATGTACCCTCAGCAAGTTTGCTGATGATACAAAACTGGGAGGAATGGCTGATACACCAGGAGGCTGTGCTGCCATTCAATGGGAGCCAGACAGACTGGAGAGGTGGGCGGAGGGAGCAGGCACAGGCACAAGGCTGTACCTGGGAACTGCCCTCCATGCTATGGCCCTTGCAGAGCCACTCACACCCTCTCGCTCCCATGGCAGTGCTGTCGTACCACAAGGACACATAGACCCAAGACGGATCAGCTCTGCCTCCTGGCAGAGATTCCCAGCCCACATGAAGCAGATGATATACACCTAATTTTCTCTCCTTATAAGCTGATGCATGCAAACCTTGAGGTGCCTATCAAGAAAATATGTCTCTGGTTACCTGTTCAGCTGCAGGCTTTTGCACATACCATTGGGATTGTTTAGGTGCAATTAAAAAAGAACATGATAAAAATGCGGCCGTGTGCTGTTCATGTGTAAGTCTCTGACATCACTGAGTTATGCTCATAATAACTCATAATATGGTTTGCAATAACTCATGCGTAACCGAGGTTTTCCTGCCTCCTCCAGCTCAGCCCCAAAGGCAAGCTGTCTCCAGCACTGCATCTAATCTGCATTGCAAGCTACCTTTCCTCACTGCTTCAGAAAGCTTTTGGTTTGTGTCACTGCCAAAGCATATCTGCATTCATGGAGTCAGTCATGAAGCCACCTGTCCAAATCACCTGGAACAGCTGAGGGCAAGATCCAAGCAAACAGGTAAACAGAATCATTAAGGTTGGAAAAGACCTTTAAGATCATCAAATCCAACCATCAACCCAACACCACCAAGCCCACTAAACCATGTCCCGAAATGCCATGTCTAAATGTTTTTTGAACACTTCCAGTGATGGTGACTCCACCACCTCCGTGGGCAGCCTGTTCCAATACTTGACCACTCTCTCAGAAAAGAAATTTTTCCTAATGTCCAATCTAAACCTCCCCTGGTGCAACTTGAGGCTGTTTCCTCTCGTTCTGTTGCTAGTTACTTGGGAGAAGAGACCAACACCCACCTCACCACAACCCCCTTTCAGGGAGTTGTAGAGAGCGATTAGGTCTCCCCTCAGTCTCCTCTTCTCCAGACTAAACAATCCCAGATATTTCATCTACCCTTAGTACAGGTCCCAGGGAGGAGGCACAGTGCATCGTAGGCCAAGGTTTCTGTTGTAGGATGTTCACATGAGTGGCTGTAGAAGTACCTGTTTCTCTTGACTGTCTACCAAGAGAGATGGCAAGAGCAGCTCAGAGGGAGCTATAGCTGGGTGATGCAAATCCCACCTTGCTCATTTGGCTGGTGGTAGTCATCAACCAACTGAAAACACAAGGTGATTTATCCAGCCCCTCATATGTTAGGACAGAAAAAGCAACTCCAGAGTTTTCCATCTCTCACTAAGTTATAAAAAGAGCCAAAACCATAGGTTTTCAGACAACCAAAATGAGATGAGGTGAAAGCCACCTAAATGACTTGCTCTCAACCCCTAGGAAACCTCTGGCAGAGCAGGTTTTCAGACCCAAGCCTGGGGGAGTCCCATCAGTACCCTGCTCATCAGCCTCCCCTGCCTGCTCTCTAATTTTTCACTAATTGCTGAATTAATTGGCTGTTTCCAGCTGCCAGTTGGCAGTGGGTGGCACCGACATTCCTCGCACTTCTCACCCAGTTACTGCCTCTGTGCTACATTTGGCATTTGTTTCTCAGGCAGACATTCCTGAGGAGGTAGGCACGCAGGGAGTGAGACGGTTCCCTCACTGCTTACATCATTACAAAAAAAAAAAAAAAAAGCATGTGACCACCCTGAGGCCCTCACCAGAGTGCCGAGTGTTTTTATAGCCATTCCTTTCTGCTTGCTGTGTTTCTGCATCTCCATGTGCATGCACATAGGCATAAGCACATGCCGTTGTGCAGCTGAGCCTGCTCATATCTGGCTATCCCTGTCTCAGTGAGGAAATTACCCAGAAAAGAAGCAATATGACCCCATGGGGCTATGCTGCAGAGCAGGTGTTACTAAGGGTTACCTTCAGCAGCCCTAACCATCTGACCTTGCCTTGATAGGAATACATATAATGAATATGAAATCTCTTCCCCACTTTCTCCTCCTAGATTCGGTGTGGCTGTGTCTGAGAGGAGTGTATGTGCTTATTTCTTGAGTTACAGGAATTTTTTGTAGTCATGCTTTCTTTCCCTTACAGATTTGTCTGCCAATTTGTTTTTTTCCACCTGCATTTCAGCAACGGGTGAAGGGGACCCATGAGTGTAACCTAAGAATGAACCCACAGTAACCCATGGGGAAGCTCTGGGGAAGCCAGAGCAACTGAAGGTAGCACCTGGCCAACTATTTCTGAGGTTGCAGTAGGTTGTGGTGGCAGGAGACACAAGGTTTGGGGCTCTGGAGTGCTGGCAGGGACAGTGACGAGAAGAGGGTGATGAGGGATGGAGTAAGGAGGGCAGGGGAGCCAGCTGGAGCGAGGTGCTGGAGAACCAAAGCGAGTCAGACCACACGGAGCAGGAGGAGACATGGGGGCTGGAAGTGACTAATGGTGTCAGTGGCCAAGACAAATGGGAAAGGATCTCATCTCTGCCGCTTTGCCTTGCTGCCTCCATGGCACTGCCCAAAGACCCTCGCGCCCTAGGTCCTCCGTGCTTTAAGAGTTCATCACCCTTCCTCAACGCCATAATGGCAGAGTCTGCGAAAAGCCTCCCTCTGTTTTAAAAGGGCAAGCAGAACCTCCCACCGCTGTCTGTGAAGTGGAAGGAGAGCAGATCAAAAGGCCCTTGGGAACTCCTGCAACTCAAAAGCCAGCCCAGAGAGCAAGGAGACAGTCCAAGGTAAAGACAGGGACGGAGGATCTCCTGTCTTCACTGCCCGCGACCTCGTGGCCTTAGTATCTCATCACCCCACACAAGGAAAATGAGCACAGCCGCCATCCTCCTGGGACAAGGGTGAGCTTTGCCTCTGGCAGCGCACAGCACCCAGCACCCAGCACCCGAGGGCCCCGCTCCCAGCACACTGCTCTGGTACCGCAGCGTTCCTGCCCTGACGAAGTGTCTTTGCATGCTGCCAGTCTCTGCTGAGCTCAGGAAATGGGGGTAGCTTGATGTTTGCTACAAAAATCCCCACGATCACTGCTGAAAAACACGGCCAAAGAGAGGTAAAGGGTACATGTTCTCTCAGGGCACCAGAAATTTTTTAAGGACTTCATTTAAATTTAACAGCCTGAAGGACTTGCTTAAACATGCCAAGTGTCAAGGGAGACAAAAACCACTGAGACTCTGGGGAAATTCATTCTATCCTGCACACTTCTGACCCAGCTGGAGCCTGCACGCTCCAGGACACGGCAACTCATTTCCCTACCAGAGTTTGCCACACAGGGACCAACAAAAAGCTGCAGCGTCAACTTGGTGAACCACAAATGGATGTTTTATCGCTGCGCAGCGAAGCTAAAGAGCTCTTATCAACACTGCGATCATGCCGGCGACAGAACAAACTTCCACTTGACGCGGCGATGTTCAACCCTCCTGCCCACCGGCACTGCGCCCTGCCCGCGGCAGCCGGCTGGCCCGGGCAGGCGCATCGGCTGGTGTCAGCGATGACTTTCCTCTCCCCTCCCGGCTTTCATTAAAAGCCTCGTGTGACAAGGAACTATTCGTCTGCTCAGTTCCAAGCACAAAAGTAAGTTCTGCTTGTGTTAAATTAATACTGAAGGAAGTTCAACAAGCAGAGCTCCTGCCTCCTTTGCAAAATCTATCCCCAGCTTCACCCTGGAGGTAATGTTCTCCAGGAGCATTTGCTTTACAGCAAAGGAAAAGCTGACTTACCTGCGGTTCGACCAGCCAGTTCTCCTCCTCATTTTGGGCTGGCTTTGTATACTTAAAAGCTGAGTAAAGAGGGATTTTGTCCTTAGTACTGTAGAGGGTTGCAAAGCGCGGCTCTTTGTTGTACTGCTGACAGATTTTCACATGGAACGGCTCCGTAAATCCTTCGGGTGGGACTTGTCCGGGGAAGAACACGTTACACTCGGCAAAACCAGTTTCATCCCCTCCAACAACTCTGCTCTGGGAAAAGCCTGGGAAAACTGAGATGCAAAGCAAAAATACAATTGACGTCTTCATGGTCCACTCCCTGGAGCTGAGGGAAGCCCCGTCTGCCTCCGCTGGGTACGGCAGAGGACCTGTGCTCTGAGCCCATGCAGCAGCCAAGCCAGAAAGCGTCTGGAATTCGGGTGTAGCGTGCGAGGGAAATGAAATACGAAACCGCAGCCGATCCCTTCGGGGAGCCAGCGCTGTCTGCAGGCTGCACGTTGTGAAACGCAACGCGCGCTGACACACGCTGCGGACGCCAACTGCCCGCAGGAGATACTGCCAAGCAACCTGAAATTACCAGGGCTCGGTGGGAAGAGGAGGAGGGCAGCCTACGGCGGCGCGGGGCTGGAGCTGAGCAGCACCGGCTGTCCAGGCTGGGGCTCCGCGTCGGCGGGGGTGTGGTGTGCTGCATTGCAGCAGAGTCCCCGGCAGGAATTTTGGCTGACGCAGCCAGAAGTCTTCTGGGGCTGCCAGGGGGATGCTGCAAAGTCAGATTCACCGCCCCAGAGAAGGTGTCAGCTGCCCCCTCCTGCCATGAGCCTGCCCGAGGGAGAGGGGGAGGAAGAAGGTGGCAGGATATTGGCACTGCTCTGAACTCACTTTGCCCCTTTTTGGGGTATCTGTCACCACTGTTGCTGCCAGCCATGTGCTGCTAAGGTGCCTGGGAAAGGCATTATGCTCCCATCTCTCTGGGAGCTGTAATGGGCATCCGAAACCCTCCCACGGAGCAGTATCACCTCACTTTGGCTGACCATCCCTCAGCAGAGATTAACAAGAGGCAGAAGGATGAAGAACTTTGGATCACATACCCGTAATCCACACTCACCTCTGAATATTTTGACCCAACTTACAGAACTAGCAAAAAAAAAAAAAATCTGCCTAAAGGGAATGAAACCACTCCTCTGAGTTTGCGATCAGCAGAGCTACTGCTGGGTAAAAGGCTGTACTCCTTCAGTGACTGGGAAAACTAATGTTTTCAGAATAGTGGGGATGGGAAGGAGAGTCTGGAGCAGTTCCTCAGAGTCAAGAAAATGTGCATTTTCCTACCCAATAAGTTAGATATGATCAGCTGTGTTGCCAACTTAAAAATCCTGGGTGCCAGTAAGGCACAGGTCCCTTTTGTAATGTGATTTCCAAGCTAAAATCCCCAAGTGCTACTGCCCCATAAGTGCTTTGCAGATGAGGTAGGAGTGTCTATATTGCAGATGATGACATGGGACAGCGGGTGGTTAAAGTGTCTGCCCAAGGTCAGAGAAGGATCCTTTAAAAGTGCTAAAAAAAGACTGGACTCTAAGACTATCATTCCTCTACGCATGGATGACTTCTAGAAGCATCAAGGCAAGGAAATACATCAGCGCCTCTCGATGTGGTGTTATCAGCTGGGGGAAACAGAGGTGGGCTGGACAGGCTGGGGAACAACAGGAAATGTAGTAAGTGGGTTTGGTTTGCGTCCAGGCAGATGCCTGGTCACCCAACCCTGACAGAAAGAGTTAGTCATGTTCAGGAAAGATGATAGAAATGAAAGCACAGACATAGCCTGACCTGAAGGGAGCAGCTCCAAAAGACAGGCTAGAAATTTAATTTTCCTGGATGTAAAAAGGCTCCTGGGACATCAAAAACTGAAACCAAACCTTAGCTATTAGATGTTTTTCTGATCCCAGGCTTGCAATTACATGGGCAGCAGAAGAAAATATTTTCACAAGCATGATAAGCCCTGCTCCCCAGGCAAACCTAGGCCAGACGATGCCTTTAAAAATCCCACTCCAAGACTGACATGCACTACCCCAGGATAGGCACGGTCCCAACCCAAAGAAAAGGCAGTATGAGATGTCTCAAGATGGGCATAACAGTGACCAGCACGCTGGGCAGATCAATGACTTCCACCAGGAAACATCCTGCCTCTGTCCTGGACCTGCACATCAACCTCCTGCCTCAAAGCAGCACCTCTGTCTCATCGGATGCACAGCCCCACGCTGTCTTCTGAGCCTCAAGGGCTTCCTATTTGCTTTTTTGAAAGCAGTTCTTTCCTTCCAGGCTGTGAGGCTGGGGTCTGCCTGCCTAGTTAGCTCTGTATTTACCAGCAAATGGATAACCTTTGACTCAGCCTGGAGAGCAAGCGTCTCGGGCTCTCATCTCCCATGAAGAGCATCAGCAGGAAAGCTAGCATGGAGTTCCATTCCTCTACTCCCAACCCCATTTTCTCTCCAAGCAAAGTCCCTCTCCAGTTTCTATCTAATTTAAGATAGCTGTTGCAACCCTTGAACGTGGCGCTGTATATTTTTTTCTGTTCTTGCTAACATCGCTATTACTAAAGAGACTAGTGCTATCATCATGGTGTGGCACTCACTGTGCTGTGAAGATAAAGGCCAAAGGACTGCCCTGCCCCAGGGGATCACACTTTCAGCCAAGGGATCACAGACAGATGGAGGAGTCAAACAGAGTGAGATGGAGTTGGTCAGAGGCTTTGACAACTCACTGCTCCAGTAGCTTGTCTGTAGGCAGTCATAGGGAGCAATGCCTATAGGGACTGACGCCAAAGGGAGTATGAAGACTGGATCCAAACCAGCCCTAAGGCTGTTGATGTAAGCAGAAGGGCTCTGGCAAAATACACATTAGGTTGGAAGTGGGCAGCATGAGCTGGCAGCAGCAGCGTGGCCTCGCAGGAGCTGGGGCTGCCTCCTCCAAACCCACCGAGGGTGACAGTGCAGCGAGCCCAGCGGTGCCAGCAGTGCAGGCAAGCACCTGATGTTTGACGTGATGGAGGAGAGGAAGCCCAGGGAAGATGCAAAGAGGCAGGTGATGTGGGCAAAGGGGCGTGTGAGAAAAGTGATCTCAGTCACAGGCAGAGGTGTGTGGGAGGAGAGGAGAGGCTGTAGGTGACTGACTGTATGGACACAGAGTTTGCAAGGCATACCAGAGGTAAAATGTTGGGGAAAAGAAATTAAAGACAGGGAGATTGGAGAGAGGGGACAGCAAGAAAAGAGGTAAGGATACAAAAAATGGTGTTGACCAGGAGGAAAAGGAGGATATTGGGCAAAAATTAGAGTTGAGGGCAATCTGCATTCCTTAAAAACCGTGACACTAAGGACAGCTTAAGAAGGAATATTAATGGAAAAAGGTGTGGAGAAACCCAGGAGGAGGATTGGGATGGGTCAAGTGAGGAGATGAGAGCAAGCTGAGGAAAGCTGTCTCCTCTGTGATAAGAAAATGAGGAGAAAACATTAGGAGGAAGAAGAGGAAAGGAGAATGAAAGGAGGTTTTCATCCATCTTCATTGACCTGTCATGGACGACCAGTCCTCCCCTTTTCCAGGGGTCTCAAGCACCAAGACCAATGTCTTAAAGAAAATAATACCCCCCTGCAAAACAAACCTGAAGAGCATGCCAGCATCCAAACCCTTTAGCCACGAAGAAGCTGCCGGGCTTGTTTGCCTGCTTTCCCACACTGTGCCTCCAGCCCTGACTCTCTGTTGACACTGGATTTGCTACAAATAGCAAATCTTTCTCTTCACATGCCTGGCCCCTCTAGTCTAGTCTTTCAAAACATTCTTGATTCCAAATATTTTTCGAGGCCGGATCGCCTGTCTCCTACCACGACCTTTGTGTGGGACCCTGGTGCTGTATGTGACTGTCCCATTCTTCTGAGAAGGAAAGGAAGAAGACAGGGGAAGCAGGGCAAGCAGTCCCACTGGAGAGACACCATCTGATTCAGTGGAGATACCAAAGATTGGTCTTGGAGCTCGGCAGTGCTAGCACACATGTCATGGCATGTCAGAGAGCACATCTGCCTCCTCACTGTCTCATGGGGAAACAGCCTCTTTTTAAAATAAGCTTAAAAACTTGGTCTGGGAAAGGAGCCCAGTGTTGAGCTAGGGAGAAAAGCAGGAATGAAACAATTTTCCTGTTAAAACTAAGAAATTCCAAGGCTTGGGGGCAGAAGGACAATAAACTCTCCAGGGAAGAGCTTAGCAACGTGCTGTTGGGATTTTGATTCCCACCTTAAACCAGGTCTTGATGCCAGTCTCTGCTGCCTACTTGTTAGGTGTTCACATAGATGTCTTCACGCCTTCCCCACAGTGCCCCTTGTGCTGGAGAGGAATGGCCCACCACCAATGGTGGGCTTTGTTGCTCACCTTCTGCTGCAGTGCTCACAAACAAGAGCGGGCCAGCGAGAGGCCACGAACTGCCTCAAACTGTCGGGGATGCTGATCGGGCTCCTCTGCTTCCTCACGAGCCTTTCCTCCTGGCCGCACTCGCAGTCTCCAACAGCAGCCAGTGGATGCCTCAAAGTGGTGTCACAGCTGAAATCAAAAGAGAAAAAGACGGGGAGGTTTAAAACATAAGATTGTAGAGGAGGTTGTCTGTGGTACACAGTCAGAAGAAGGTGGTGATGACTGGGAGCAGTGAAGCACCCAAACATACTGTTCTCTGGGAGATAGATAACACCGTTAGGCACTGGTTCTGGGTTTGTACAGAAACAGGGACCTTGTAAACCATGACGTACAAATGCTTTGCATAAATACTGAATAAATTAATAAAATCCAGAGGCTACACCGTTTGACATTTATCACAGCCTTCAGACTCAAGAGACCTCTGTTAATCTTCAGGCTCTTAGAAACAAGCACAACGATGATCCCGTGCTTGTCAGCAGAAGCAGAATAGCTTTAGACCAGCAGTACAAGGCAACGTTTTTAATAGCGCAAATGATTAACTATCGAAACGAGTTATTTAGAGATGTGCTGAAAGCTCCAACACTTTCATTCTTTAAATCAAGAGATGTTTTTTAACACAGTAACAACTACAACAAAAGAATGATGCTTCAAACGTAACAGCCTTTGTTTTACAGATCATCAGCCGGTCAGAGCCACAACAGTTCTTTCAAAGCTTAAATCTGTTTTGGACAGGAAAGTTACCCACTTGCATGCTTTTCTTTCAGGTATTATTACTGACTTTTTATTATTTGTTATATTTTATTTTTTCAAAAGTGTGGTGGAATTCAGTCAGTGCTGAGAGCTCACCGTGCTAGGTGCTGCCTGAAAACAAGGGGTGAGACAGCTCCTGAGAGTCTGCATTGACAGAAGACTGATGAGTGGGAACAAAATTAGAGGTACAGACTTGTTAGGCTTGCATCATGCCAGAAGGAATGAGAAAGCTGTCATCCTTGAGAAAGCTAAACCTGCTGGCAGGATCCAGAAGCTTTAATCAAGAGGCAAGATAGCAGCCGCACCCAGGACTGCCTGTCTCCAGTAACACCACCGTGTTTTGGAACCAAGGAGTGGGAGGAGGAGTGAGATGTTCTGTATTAAGCGTTTGGCCAGACCTGATAGGTGGAGGTGAGGCTCCAGCTGCTCCCCGGCTCCAACACCCTCTGTGCCGCTCGGATCGGCAGTGGAGACGCCCACATGGAGGCCAGTCATCCCAACCGCCAAAGCAGAGAAGCAGGCACCTCAAGGGTGTGACTTCCATCATCCTACATGGCCAGGCAAGGACGAGATGGCATCCTCCACACGTGCCTCTGTCTCTGCACCGGCTGTAAAGTGAGCCCAGAATGTCCAAAGCTGGTCAGACAAACCTTGGGCAGGACCTAAGGTACTCCTGCCACCACAGGGATTTAGCCTGTGAAAAATTGAGTTGTGTTGGCTGCACGAAGGAAGAGCGAGCAGGTCTTTCTCCATGCTTCTTCAGGCCTTGGCCTTGCTACTGAAATACCTATTGCAACTGCTGCTAGGCATAAATGTAATCATATTTTCCACATATGTTGCTTCTTGGCCAGTACTGCCCGGGGAAAGATTCAGACGTGAAACACACAGTCACCAGTCCCAGGATCCCGTCACTGCCGTGAGTACAGGGCACAGCTTCTGCCCTTAGAGTTCACAGAACAGCACTGGTGTACGACAGCCAGGACAAAGTACTTCCTCTAAAAAACAAAAGCAGCTGTGCTTTTGACACCTTGGTGGAAGTAAGCACTGGCCTTCAATTAGTGATTTAAATAAACGGGTGGCTGGTAGGGACTGCAGGTTAAATTACAAGTGCAAAACCCAAAGCCTCTGGAGAGAAGACCTGGGACCCTCCTGATTTCAAAAACAGCTCAGAAGAAGAGAAGAGGCAGACTTTGCAGTGTCTCTGCTTGGATCTGCTGCGTAACTGTCTGACTTTACTTTCTTGGGAGATGGTATTAACTTGTCTGTGGCTTGTCATATATATCTTGTCATATACCGGGCTGAGGAGCAGCCGGTCCCCAAACACATGGTTCTTCAGGTGATATTCAGGGTGCACTCCTGCTTCAGTGCTGTAGTGTCTCATGTCTAGATCTCCTTCCCCACAGTAAAACTCAAGAGCTCAGGGTAGGCGTTCCAGCTCCTCAGAGGATGCAGAACAGAAATCATAGAAGCCAGCACGTTACACAGGCTGACGTCTGCACTTCGCGCATGTTTCACTGCAGTGTGCCTTAAGTCCAGCTCTGAGAGGTATTTAATGATGCAAGAAGTCACAGCTTTTCCCCAAGAACCCACCCCACCCCTCTTTGTACATTTGTTCCTACAATGTAGGGAAGAGAAAGCCCTGAATATGGCAGCAAACCAGAGCAGAAGAGACGCCGCAGCTGTACAGTGCGCTGAATCCAAGTGAATCATAGAATTGTAGAATGGTTTGGGTTGGAAGGGACCTTAAATATCATTGAGTTCCAACCCCCCTGCCATGGGCAGGGACACCTTCCTCTAGACCAGGTTGCTCAGAGCCGCATCCGGCCTTACCTGGAATGTTTCCAGGGATGGGGCATCTTCCATCTCTCTGGGCAACCTGTGCCAGTGCCTCACCACTGTCACTGTGAAAAATTTCTTCCTTAGATCTAGTCTAAATCTGCCCTCGTTTAGTTTAAAACCATCAACCCTTGTTCTATCACTACAGGCACTGCTAAGAAGTCTGTCCCCATCTTTCTCATAAGCCCCCTTTAAGTACTGGAAGGCTGCAATAAGGCTGCAAATAGTCACCTATTCACAAAGTCAGAAGGTGAAACATCTTCTGCCCTTTAGTTCTGTAGTGGAAGTGCCAGAGCAAGAGACTTGTGGTCCAGCCTGGACCACGTCGCTTACAGTCCTTCTGAGCAGCAGCCCGTGCACCTACAACATGGTGCTCTCGATTATCTCCTCTGTGCAGCACTCCCATGAACCAGAACCCCCTGGAGACCACCCCAGACCTCTACCCTTCCCCCAGCACAAGGCAGTGCACAACCACTCCACAAGTTTCTAACTGAACATCCTTAGACCTGATGCAGAGCGCTCTGAAGTCTACCTAGCACTAACTGTAGAGCTCATAGCTGGTAAAGACTGCAGGAGTTGGAGTCGTTGGAGTAGGCAGGCTCCAACACAATGAAAACTTGTGGGAGTTTTCGTTGGAAAACTCCAATGGAAAAGGGGGGAGAGATGCGAACAGTGCAGAAAGCACATTCATCACACACCAAACATTCCTGTGCAAGCCCTACCTCCACGGGCACCAGCTCCATCGGTGCTTCCCTCTGCAGCCGCTCATCCAACTGCTGTGTCGTGATGGGACTCCCCACCAGTGGGACACAGCACCTTGCACAGTGTCGTGGTTTCGCCCCAGCTGGCAACTAAGCCCTACGCAGTCGCTTGCTCACTCGCCCACCATGGGACAGGGGAGAGAATCCAAAGAGTAAAAGTGAGAAAACCCATGGTTTAAGATAAAGACAGCTTAATAGGTAAAGCAAAAGCCGCACACGCAAGCAAAGGAAAACAAGGAATCCATTCCCCACTCCACATGGGCAGGCAGGGGTTCAGCCATCTCCAGGGAAGCAGGGCTCCATCACGCATAAAGGTTTCTTGGGAAGACAGATGCCATAACTCTGAACGTCCCTCCACGCCTTCCTTCTTCTTTGTCCCAGGTTTATATAGCATGCATGACATCGTATGGTGTGGAATATCCCTTTGGCCAGCCTGGGTCAGCTGTCCTGGCTGTGTCCCCTCCCAGCTCCCCGTGCACCCCCAGCCTTCTTGCTAGCAGACCAGCACGAGAAGCTGGACTGTCCTTGACTGCTCAGCAACAACTGAAAACATCAGTACATTAGCAACATTTTCTCATCCCAAATCCAAAACACAGCCTCACACTGGCTTCTGTGAAGAAAGTTAACTCTAGCCCAGTTGAAACCAGGACACACAGGACCAGGACTCCTCCCCCGACTCCTGCTTAAGACTTTAACTGCAAGAACGGCAAGACAAAGTTACTAAGGGCACGCTAAGGTAGTACTGGATAGGCGCAGTGAGGTCAAGGTGCTTCATGTGCGTGTTTTTGCAGGGACAGACGTGAGATATGGCTGCTTGCGCCATGCTCATGGCAGGCAACAGGCCAAGGAGAACAGGAAAGGGAGGGAGAGGAATGTAAAGTTCAGTTTCTGTTACTAATCCTCAGCAGCAATGATACAGAAACAGGCAGAGTCTTGCCAAGATGAGGCACGTCTGCAGATGCGTTTGCAGCGCACACCTTCTCGCTGTGCCCCAAGTCTGTAGGGGAGCATGCAACACCCTGTTCAAAAGGCCTCCTGCTTCTGCAGGTAAGGCTTTGCTTACACCTGCCATGGAGCTCCATGTTCAGCTGAAGGAACTGGCCACCACAAATCCTGAACCAACCAACTCTTCTCATCAGGTTTTGATACTCCTAACCAGCACTAATCACTTAACATTCAGCTGAACACCTCCTGCCCCTCTGCCTGAACCCCAAAACACAGATCAAAACCCAGGAAGGGAACAAATTTTGCCAGGCTCATCTCATCCAGGAAGGGCTACAGTAACAGTTACTGATCTTGTAGGAGAAGCCTGCCTCATCCCTAGTCTGTGTCCCACAGGAAGACTCAGTGTACAAGTCTAGCTCAAACAGAGGTGGTGGTTCTGATGGTAAAACCACATGGCAAAGCCCTCTGGGCTTTGTAACACAGGAAATCAAATTTCATAGTCTGCTTTTACATGGGATATTGCATCTATAGATCACAGAGCAAAAGCCTTTTGTCCATTATCCGTGGTTTTATAAAGAAGGAAATGCACAGGACTTGGAGAGAGTGGGTTACTTTTTCAAGGTCCCCAGGCTAGTGGCAGTGCTGGGAAGAAAATACCAGTTTCCTGAGTGCCAGCCCTTTGCACTGACACAACCCCACAAAAGCAGAAGGCCCCCTTAAGGCCTCAGCAGCTAAAATACTGTGAATTGGCAATCTAGAGCTAAGGGAGACACAACGTGGTTGATAACATATGTGGGTCAAGAGTTCACTGTTTTCCAAGCTGTTGTTCTTTGTTTTCATCTGAATCAGAGTAAACTCGCTTCTGCCCACCATCTGAAAGAAACAATGCGAGTAGTTAAGATGCTTCCAAAGCCAGAATTGCTTCGCTACTGGGCGAACACTTTGCACAGTGCGCTAGTTCAGTAACTAAAGGACAACTAGAGGTTACTAAGGATAAACTAACTAAAGAATAACTAAGAATAACTAAAGGTTATCACAGTGGTTAAGAGAACTCACCACGGGCTGATACCAGCTGGAATCCTCTTAGGTAGGAAAACATGATGCATTCATATGGCATCTTTGGAGGAAGTGGGGACTGGTCCTACGGCTGACCTTGTTTTCAATGAGTTTGAGGACTGCACTAGCAAGATGTTGTTGGAAAGGACCCTGAGTTGGGTTTTAACTTGGTCAGGACCACACTTAGCTGTTTTATGCTTCTTATAAACTCTTCCTTGTATTCCTGGTTTGGAGACTCAAGATAAATTAGGAGAGTCTGTTTTCATGGTGTTTTCTCTATTCCTTACAGCCCCATTTATAAGAAGTATTTAGCTGCATCTTGAAGCTTTCAGTATCAGAAATTTTAAATCAAGAAGGATCTGATCTAACCTAACCTCATCTTTGGAACAAAAATATTTGTATTGTTTTACCTTATAACCTCAACATCTTCCACCTGCCTTTATAACATACAATGTAATACAGGGCAGGATTTTCTGAGATTGCCCAAGACAAGTGAGTGAATCACCTCCCAGATTAACCTGTCACTGTCCACTGAACAGAAAAGGAGCCTTAAAGATTTGCTTAGACTAGAGATGTCAGTTACCTGGAGCCTTGTGAGAGTAATTCTGAAGTTAAGAAGGGGTGGTAGCATATAAATTGAGGACTGACTCAGACAGAAAATACTGATAAAGAGCTAAAACAGGGGAAAAAACTTGTAGAACAGTATGGGCATCAGCTCCTGATGCTATTGCTGAATGTTACAGCTGCAGCCGGCTCTTGCAGAGAGAAGTGCATCTCAACTCCATCCTGCCCAATAAGCTCACTTGTGGAATACTTCACTGGTTTCTTTGTTCCACCTTTACATGCAGGAGACAGAGGAAAAATGAGCAGGTCCAAAGCCAGAGCCACTGTGGTGTGTGGACAGCTGGCCCTTCCTTCCGTCTAATGCCATTTTTTCAGAGTCTGGGCACTGTGCTACTGGGACTCCTCCCAGCCAGACTGAGTCATCATCAGCCAGCATTAAGAAAAGGATAAAATTAGCTTAGCTATTAGTAGAAATGTTTGCCTAATAAATAAAACAGTGGGACATTTTTGCTTAACAGTGAATGCAACCATAGACAGAGGTATGTCCTGGCTGCTCGCCTGGATGTAAATACTGCATGGCTAAAATTATTTGCTTTGTCCAAGCTCAAAAAAATCCCCATGATTTGGTAGAAACAAGAGAGCTTCCGCGGAGCTGAGCGTGTATCCAAGACTGTGAGGCCAGGAAGTGAGAGTTGTGTGTGTCTCGGGGCGTCACTCATTCCTCCAGCACCCTCCCTCCCCAAGTCCCCGAGTGCCTTTCGGTTGATATCACATCTCACGTTGAAAGAGCACTGGATCTCAGCGGAGAGCTGTGCGCACGGGGAAGCAGACAAAGACACAGTAAACAGCATACACATTCAAAACAGCATGTTGGACCTGCAGCACTGGTCCAGCTCGTTTAATGGCTGGCAAAGGAACCACCTTCTGATGAAGGTCATCACTACCTCAGGAAGGATCCAGATCAGGTCTTCACCCTGTGCCTTTTCTTGCAGGGAATTCCTGCTGACTCGCAAGATTTTCCGTCTGTTGTGAATAAGTTACAAGGTCTCTCCTTCGCTGCACAGCAGGAGTTCACACCTGCTAAATCCACTCGGGACCAGAGCACTGAAGGCATAAAGGGAGACAGCAGCCCAGGGGATGGGATGGAGCACAGAAACAGAAAGCTGGAGAGACAGTGCAGCGGGAGGTGGCAGGGAGGATGTTAAGGGCTGGGATGACTTTGTGAGCATGGCGGAGAAGCAGCACAAGGTTTTTACTGTCCCACAGGAGCAGGGAGGGTGTGACAGAGAGCTAAACAGCGCTGATGGCCTCATCAGAAAGCAGCCCCACGCTGACTCACCAGCTGAGTCACAGCCCTGCCCAGCCTCTATTCTTTTCCCAATCAAGGAAACAGCAACTTCCCACAAACTTCTTTTAAGGCTGCCCTTCAGATGCTGCGCATTGCTGCACCAAGCCTCCACTCTTGACAATCCCCTTTGCCCTTCCATGTCTGTAACCCAGCGGGAGGCATGATCCTTCAAAGCACACGGTGTCCCGAGGGAGGAAACGTGCTGTGGCCTCTCCTAGACAGAAATGGGATTTACTGCTGCTCAGCTCACGCAAGCTGTGCCCTGGATGGCAAAAGACGGGCTCTTGCAGGAAGGGAGGCAAGGAGAAAATTCAAGCTGGGAGATTTCCATTCTGGCACTGAACCTCTGCCCTGCTCTGGGAAAATGCTCATGTTCATGGTACCACACTGCTTTGAAAGAGAAGATTGCACACCCTGATGCTGTACTTTAAAGGGTAGGCAGAAGGTAGCCCCAGAGTCTACAGTGGGAGACCCAAAAATTCAAGAAAGAAAACTACCTTAACAAAATTCCCATCCAGATTCAGAAACAATCAGTGAAAAGAAACAATTAAGACTAATATTACAGATGGAAGAAAGGGGAACCAGATAGAAAAGAGTCCACAAGCAAATATAAAATCACACTGAGAATATGTACAGGTACTATAAAGAATTTGGGACAGTAACTAAAAGGCCATGCCAGTGACACCAGCGAGGGATTTCTTTTCAAGACAGATGCCTTTAACACAGCCAGACATGTTTATTCATCTCAGCTCAAAGACTAGATTCAAAGGAATTTTCTAATCCAGAAAGGATTTCTAATCCACTGAGAAGGATTCAAGAGTCACCACGGACATGCACCTGGACTCAAGCACCCAGCAGAGTGGTGTGGGGAAAAAGGCCACATTTCTGTGATCCTCAGACAGAAAACAGCTTAGAAAGCTGGGGAAGGAAAGTGATATTATCTCTCTATTCATGTTAGTGGAGCTGATCCTGAAACAGTTCCTCTGATGTTAATAAATTGGCTAGAGAGCAAGAAAAAGTCCTCAGATAACTGGTTGGGGGAAGGAAACAATTCTAAGAGACTAGAAGAGTTCAGTCTGCTTACCTTATCCAAAGGCAGTTGCAAGACTAGATTACAAAGTATAAATACCTGGTGAGGAAACAGGTTTTTAAAATTACCAGAGAAAGGCACAACAGGTACCCGTGGTTGGGAATAGAGCCAACTGAAATTAAAAATAAGGTGCAGTTTTAAACTGTGAGGATAATTAATCACTGGAGGAAATGATCAAGGGAAGTGGTGACTTCTGCTTTTCATGTTTTCCACATAGTACACAATACCTTTCCAAGAGCTGCCACAGCCAAATTGCTCGGCAGAGGAATAACTGAGGGTGTACCCATGGTGCCAATTAGCGTGTGCAAAGAGATCCAAGGCTTAGTGTGCCACAGGAAGAAAGAAGTCTTCAGCCTTGAGCTGTTTTGTGATTAGAGCAGCCATGGGAAGGGGGAAGACCTGAGTTTTTGTCATTGTCTGGTTGCTTACATTATCTGGTGACATTTTGAACTTGACTGGTGCTCCCTTTTACGTACATGCTCTCTTTCTGCATGAATCTTTATTCCTTCCCTAGTCAGCTTCAAAAACACAGGGAGAACATCCCTAAATATCAAAGCAGCCTAGAGCTGCCTGACTGATGGGGCAACGCTTCTCCACACGCAGGGTGAGCCCCGCTCAGGAAAGGGCAATAAGATGTGCCCTGGAGGGACTGAGAGGCTGATCGTGATATCCACGAGTGCTGAACATGCTCTGAGAATAATTATTGGATGAAAGCTCTCTGAGCACTTGAGCTGGGGGATATATCTATTAGGCCCCCTTGAGAGCACAATGCTAAACTTCTTAGACCTAAACTAAGTCCAAACAAGTTCAAGATTGGGCAAAACTCTGTATGTTTGGAGATCTTTAAACCATGGACCTATGAAGGTTAGGTGCCTCTGCAAAAAGAGGAAGAATCTTCAGGAGTCTGGACTCAGGCACCTCCACTCCACCAATATCCTTCTTTAGCGCCCAAGTCTTCTAAGGAAACCAAACCCTTGACTGTAAAACACATCTGTAGCTATTTGTACTTCACATTGATACACACAAGTTGGGGGAAGGGAAGTACCTTGGGGTTGTGGGGAACAATTCTAGCCAAAGACACCGAGCCATCCCTTTACTATTGTAATCATTGTATCTGTTTAGAGCAGGGACTGTGCTAGTTTTTTAGCTCTCATCTTCAAGTAATCCTCCACAGAGGGAATGCTTGCCATTTACTCTAACCAAACAGCAGAAGTCTCTTTAGTTCTTGAGGTCTTTAATCAAGACTTCACAGAATCACAGAATCACTAAGGTTGGAAAGGACCTTCAAGATCATCAAGTCCAACCATTAGTCCAGCACCACCATGTCCCCTAAAACATGTCCTGAAGCACCACATCCACACGTTTTTTGAACACTTCCAGAGATGGTGACTCCACCACCTCCCTGGGCAGCCTGTTCCAATGTTTGACCACCCTCTCGGTGAAGAAATTTTTCCTAATATCCAATCTAAACCTCCCCTGGCGCAACTTGAGGCCATTTCCTCTCGTCCTGTCACTAGTTATTTGGGAGAAGAGACCAACACCCACCTCACCACAACCCCCTTTCAGGTAGTTGTAGAGAGCAATAAGGTCTCCCCTCAGCCTCCTTTTCTCCAGACTGAACAACCTCAGTTCCCTCAGCCGCTCCTCATAAGACATGTGCTCCAGACCTCTCACCAGCTTCATTGCCCTTCTTTGGACACGCTCAAGCACCTCAGCATCCTTCTTGTAGTGAGGGGCCCAAAACGGAATTCAATCAATTGATACCTTCTGCCAGATGGGTATTACAACTGAACAGTAGGCACTGCCTTCAGGACAGGTTACTGAGCAAAACAGAACATTCTGCTGCACCGTAACAGTCAAATTAGCATACAGATTCCTCCTGATTTAAAGTCCACAGATTTATAATCTATGAATAACACCCACCATCATAGGATGACGCACTGATTTCAGGCTGCTGTGATCTGCAGCCCGACAATACTGAATTCCTGACCACCCAGCTGGGAAGCCAGAGTCCTCTGCAAAGTTTGATCTTGAGTCTAAACTGCCTGTAGTGAAATCAGTCATAAACCTGTTTCACAGGGTGCAGACAAGAAAATGCAAGGATGGATGCCTGGTTACTGACAAGTGTAGCTCTTAGGAAATGTCACAGTAATTATTGCTGCTATTAACCTGACTTCCGAGTGAAGCTTAACATTTGTGACAAGTTCCTTAAAATAACCGGTTTCCAAGGGCCCACTTCCAAATGCTTTCTCTGATGGCTTGCTGACCCACAGGCTGTAATTTGCATGGTTGCTGTAGCTCTCCGAATAGCAGTATCTTTGGGGACCTCTCGTGGACTGTCTTCCAAATGCTCGGGAAAATGTTCCTGTGTTAGTTTGTACATCAAAGGGCCTTTTACTGCACATGCCCTCATATGGATTCACAAAACTTTGATAATAAGATCCATCCAAAAGCAACAGCAAACACAAGAAGGAAATTGCATTTTAAGAGGGGGAATTTAATCCCCGAGTGATGTTCATTTTCACTTTGGCTTCTTTACAGTGACAGCAGTGAATATACACCATGTAAAGGAGTTCTTTGTAAGGCAGGGGGGTAGGGGGTGCTTGCTGGCTGGCAGTCAGGCTTAGGCTAATGTTGATAATAAAGGCCTCTGAGCAAAGAGAATGACTGAGAGGTATTCCCTCTTCCTCCAGCTGCCTTGTTTCTGTCTTTCCCCATCTTCCCCACAAGGACCCCAACACTTCCTCCTTCATCCCTCTCCTTTTCCATGGTCTATCCCTCATCATTCCAGCCGCCCTTGCATTGACACCTGGGGTGAGCACTTTGAAGCCATGAAATGCTGTTTCACGTAACTAGTACACCATTCTTTTCCAAGCCTCCTACGTCAAGCGAGCAGCCTCTGGGCAGACTCATCTGAGATACGCAACTTGCAAGTCTATTCACAAGCCAGTTTGTGCGAGAAGACCCAAGAGTAGCTCACACCAATAAGTTACAGTTATGGATGCAGTATACCCTCAGTCCCTCATCCTCTGCCTAACTGTCCCCTGGGCTCCCCCCTGGGCCTGCCCGGTCCCCACCACACCAGCGAGAGCCCTGCAGTCTGCAGGCCACCGAGGGGAGGCCTTGCCTCCTTGGGACCAGCGCACAGCCATGGCCTAGTAGCACCTCAGGGTAAGGCCCTCCTGCAGGACAACCCCGGGCCCGCAGTGCGGGCGCCCCAAGCTCCCGGTTCCGAATTGGGCTCGCCCGATCCCAGCCTGAGGAGGAGAAGGCGGGTAGGGGGAGACCGCCATTGCTACTCAAACAGCAACGCTGCCACAGCTCCCACTTCCGCCTCGGTAGCAATCATGACGACCACGCTCGCCTCTCTCACGTGACATGTCTGCCAACCCCTCCCCCCCATGGTAGGCCCGCCTTCAGCGGCGACTTCCGTCACGTGCGTCTATGGTTCCCGCGCGGTGCCTTGTGGGAGCTTGGCGGAATTATGGTGGTGGCGTAGGGCCTGGTTGCGCAGGGTGGGAGGAGGTTAAGGCGTAAGTACCCGGGGAGGTGGCGGGCGGGCCTGGCCGAGGACGGGTGGTCTCTGAGAGCGAGAAAGGCGGCTCTGAGGCGCGGAGGGTCTGTGTGTGGGGACGGGCTGCGGCCGGGTCGGGGGTCGGGGCACGAAGGGGGCTCCTGCCCCGCTCCTGCTGCGGGTCCAGGTTTCCGCGGCGCGATTGCTGGGGTGGGCTGTGGCTGAGCTCGAGGTCTCCCGTGAAGGTGGTCAGGAGGGGTCCGGCGGCGATGTGCAGCGCTCCGTGGCCGGGGCCGCTCAGCTCCAGCCTAAGACCCGTTGCTTTCTTTCAGCTTGGAAGTGAGGTGGTAAACCCTCCTGGGCCGCCCTGTCTTCCTGTGGCACCAAAGAGGCTTCCCCAAGGCTGTATTTCTGAAACTTAAGAGGTCGGTGTGCTGGTCGTCCGAGTGGTTTTGGATTGAATTTGTGTCCTTTAAGGCCAAGCCAAGTGCAAACCGACTTTAGAAAGAAGCAGGGATCGTTTCCAGATTTAATGCTTTGTGAAACTATGCAGTCGTGTTGTATCTGGTTCTTCACCTGAACTTGTAGATATCCCCCCACTACATATAATTAATACAGATAAGTTCTGAAAGCAAGTGGCTTTCTTGCATCGTGGGTCTGGCAGAGTCTGCTGAGATAGAACTCCAGCTGAGCAAGATACAAACAAAAATACACAGCATTACTGAAAAGCGTCAGCAGTCCTTGGTTGATAAGCCAAGGCTAGTTACTTTCATTTCTTTTTAAGTATTTTTGTGTGTGTTGATTTTGTTTAATGAGTAGCAGTTCAGTGGCAGTAACTGTGTTCTGCCTGGTAGGATGTTACTTTAAGCAACCAATCTATTTTATGATTTTAATACTGAAGTTGTGTTTTGTCATCTCATTAAAAGTGAAACAATAACAAATAATGCAAGCAGAGCATAAACAGGTAACGTTCACTTGTGGTATCACAGAAGCATGTGGAACAATATAATATTTTTTGCTCTGCTTTTTGATGTGCTTTAAAATGTTTTCTTGTCGTCCTTTAACATCCAGCCTCCTGGTTGGTAGGACTGGTGCCTTTGACTGGTTCCTGTATGTCTCTCTGCAGATGTGTCTTTCTTGTGTCTTGTACATCTTTAATCTGTGGTTAATGGATGTGTATGTCTTGGTGAAACGAGAAGGAGCATAGTTTCAGGTAATAGGTTTAAGATGGTGCTGGTTGATCGTGCAGGGTTTTTTTTGGCACTGGTTGACAATCTTAAACTCTTGGCATAGTGGTTTAGGATTGCAGGCTCTCCAGCAGCGCTGAGCACAGTGTGTGCTGACAGCGTGTCTGTGTGGCTGAGGCTGGGCAGAGTCTGTTTCACTCCCTTGCTGCAGAGGAATTGATTGTAGCAATTTTGGGCACCAACTAGTTCATTTTTGGGACATGCTGGTGGTATGTAGTTAATTGCACTTTACATAAGAGTAAAGCTATCAGCCTTGTACTACCAGAGAAGCGTTAACCTGAGTCCTTCAGAAAATTTTACTGACCAGCTGGAGCCACACAGGTCGGTCCCAAAGGGCCATGCTGCAATATTAATGACAGTGCTGTGCCTAT
The DNA here is from genome assembly GCF_964289735.1 of Phaethon aethereus. Lineage (NCBI taxonomy): Eukaryota > Metazoa > Chordata > Aves > Phaethontiformes > Phaethontidae > Phaethon > Phaethon aethereus. Next base: position 210,714,242 of record NC_138575.1, read on the forward strand.
ATTGGAGGACTGAACAGGGCTGGGCGTGAGGGCTGGAGCATTCAGGTTGCACAATCATCACCACTATTGAATTATCAATGCCATCCTAGGCACGCTACAGCCTGTGTCAGCCAGTGTTCCTGCTGATGGCACCTAGATGCAGTTTGGGGAATAACGGAGGGGTTGTTCCCAGTAGGCAGTCATTTCTGGCTGTCATTTTTCAGGAGGCGAAAGACTGTACCACTTGCCTTAAAGATAGGAGACCAGCTCCTGGCCGGTTTTATGTACTTTATAAACGTAGCTTCACGTTCGTGTTAGACGCTGTGTATCATCTTTCAGACACGTTGGAATAGACTGTCTTTTTAAAATCTGAGTAGATTCTGTCGAGTCTGTCAATAAAAAGCTTCTTCAATTTTGAGGATCAGATGGCAAGTGATAGCTGGTATTGTGTAGTGGAACTTGACATTGCTGCTACAATTCTAGGAACAAAGTAGCTTCTGCTGTCTTCCACTGTAAGTTGTAGTAACAACTGATTTTTGTTCTTGATTCTGTAGTAGATAAAATGACGACAGCAGCGAGGCCAACGTTTGAACCTGCAAGGGGAGGACGAGGAAAAGGTGAAGGAGACTTAAGTCAGCTGTCCAAACAATATTCCAGCAGAGACCTTCCTTCTCATACTAAAATCAAATACAGGTTAGTATTGGTTTTTTTGGTCTTATGGCAAAACAGGCTGGGAATGGTATTTTTTTGTTAGGAGCGGTACTCTGAAAATTTTCACAATGGATGTTCATGTGCTTGACACTGAGCAGACATCAGAGACTGTGTGATGGTCCTGAATGAGTGGGCTGAAAGTGTAAGTCTCAAAAGCAGACTTAGGAGATCAAATGCGTTGCCAGTAATTGGAGAGGTTTAATTTTAGTGGTATTTATTACTGCTTATGGAAGTGAATCGTTAGAAGGAGGTGAGCTTGGGAGACAAAGCATTTCAGGCAGTGGAGTGGAAGGAAACTTGTTGTTGGGAACAGCAGGAGCCGACAAGCCATGGAGGGTGCTGTCACTACTTGCAGAGCAGGATGGTATAAGAGGAGTGAAGTTGAGTGTGTCTCAGAAGCAGGAAAACCATATCATATATTTGGCAAAGGACCACTGGGGAGGGGCACTAAGAGGAGGCAGGGAAATCATGGAATAGCACTTGGGCAGTAGTACATGTTGGAAGAGCTGATGTTAAACACTGCAGGTGGTTCATACAGGTCCTGGGGGAGGAAATTGGTTTAATCAGTGTGAGAGAGAATGGGATCTTATGAATATTTTCCTCTGTTTGAAATGCATAATAAATCTTCATTATCCTGTTGAAAGATGAAATGAAATCTGGAGTCAGTGTGACAGAGATACCTAGAATTTAAATGAAATGTGTCAGCCTAAATTTTTTACTTTTTTTCATCTAGCTGATGTTACTCTTGTCAGTGAAATTACTGTTCAGGTTTTACAGTTGCACTTTTTTGTGCAAATGCTTACCATTTCACCTCTTCCCTCCTGTCCCTTTGGCTTTGAAGAATACCTATGGATAAGGGAATTGGAGTGTTTTGAGGAATACAAAAAAAAAAGTGCTATCAAATGCATTTTGTTGTTATGGGGAAAATTGCTGGTGGTTTGTTTCTTTAAACAGAAGTGGGGTTTGGAACACCATCTGTTGCTTTGAAAGAAGTGTGTGGGGACAAACATGTACAGAAATATACAATGTATATTTTAACAAATCTGTATGCGTGAGAGAGAGAGATGGAGTGGGCATTAAGTGTCTTCTGCTCTTTCTCCCAAATACCTAATATTAAGTGATCTTTGTGAAATTGCCAGGACTGCATCACTGCAGGAAGAGTTCAGTGTTTCATGTTTGCTGAAATGACACAGGGTTTGGGGGGATTTTGCAGCTTTATTGGGGATTCCAAGTTCAGGTTTTTAATTACAAAAGCAAATTAAATATGTCATCTTAAAGACAGGCTGTGCACATAATGTATTTATAAAGGCTTAAGTCTGGGTTTCTTCCAGGCACTCTTATTTCCAGCACTGGGTTCACAAAAAGGTGAAAGGAATTGCTGCTTGTTTTTATTCATTAGTTCCTTTCAAGATCTCCACAGAAAATTCAGCGCTGTCTAAGTGGAGCTTAGTGTGACTCAAATATAAATAGTCTGTTGTTTTGGGCCAGTGGGTGTTATAAAAAAGAGGGAATGACATGTAATCGCAATATGTTTCACTAAAGGCTAGCGTTTTGCCTATTCTCCCAACTTTTTTTATGGTCATGGGAGATTATCTCGTGTGTCTCTTGGAGGGGAAAAGATTTATGAAAAGTATGTTCTAGTCTTGGTCCCATCCATAAGCCTTAGAGACTGTGTGTGCAGCGGCAACTTAGAGTGATAAAATGGCAAGGAAGGTTGACCATAATGCTGGTAGATATCTGCTAGGACACTGGGCTTGCACTGCAGGAGAACAGGAGATTTAGATATAGCTGCAAGGGGTAGATACAGTCATCCTGTTTTTGCAGGAATTTATGCAGGGTCTTTTAACTCATTTGAGAGTCACTGGAAGGAGCATGTGTGCGTGACATTAAGTGTCTGTGTGTGTGTAATGCATACGGGGGGGCTGATGAAGAGAGAATAAAGAAACATATGTCTACGTGGTCCCCAGTTCTTATTCTTTATATTTACCTGTTCAGGATTTATTGACCACCTCCAAAAAATTGCTCCCAGCTGCAGCCTGTCAACTTGAGCTTCCCCCCCCCCAATGTTGTTTTAGACAGGCCACTCAGGATGCTCCTGAAGAGGTGCGTAACCGTGATTTCAGAAGGGAGCTGGAGGAGAGAGAACGGGTTGCTGCAAGAGAAAAGAATAGAGACAGACCAACCAGAGGTAAAAACAAAGAAACAAAATATCTTAACACCTTTGTTTGGCATTGCTCTTGTACAAAACTCGGTGTTGTAAGAAGTTTGCAGGTTGCAGACAGAATGTTATAAGAGTTGAATTTAGGGTATTGGTCTGATAGGTCGGATCCGTTGATCTGCAAGGGAATGTCTGCTGGCTTTCATGCTGGCTTCAGGCTAGCAAAAATCTAGGCCAGCCAGTAGAATAGCATAAGCCATCAAGCAGGCCAGCTGATACAGTATGATTGGTGACAAGTATGTGCAGCTAATAAAGGGCTTTTTTTGTACTTGGACAAGCGAGACAGGAAGGGGAATGGCTTATCTTCTGGTGTTAAAGCACCGGTGTAACAATAAATCTGTTTTTAAAGTACGCAGTTCTGTTCAGTTATAGTGTAAGTGACAATTAAAAAGAAAATCAAAGGGTTTTTTGATACTCATTTTTAATATTAAGCTTGACAGAGTTTAGGTACTTTAGGTTAAGGTGTGAAGGTATTGTGAGGCTTTCAAACTCACAGATGAGAGCAGATGTGGTTTGGACCAAAACAGACAGAAGTAATGCTTTGGGGTGGTCCTCAGTGGGAACTCTCCAACTGGATAGATAGAATAAGGATATTTCACCACAGCTTTTTCTTCTGCTGTTCCTTCCTCATAAAACAATGACTTAAAAAAACTCTTGGAGGCCAAATTGTAAGTTTGAGGATGTTACTGTTTCCCTTGAAGGTAGACTGAGAAGTGAGGAAAAAAGTAAGCATAAACTTGTATCTCTTACTCTAATGCAAGACAAATTGTTTGTAAAGATTTTTCCTTTCTGACATTAGATGCTGTTAAATGAGGTGACTTAGTCACTTTTTTTTTTAATCTTGTGCTGTAGAACACACAACATCATCTTCTGTGTCTAAGAAGCCTCGGCTAGACCAGATTCCTGCAGCAAATCTTGATGCAGATGATCCGCTTACTGATGTATGTATCTTTCTCTGTCTTCTTTCCTTTCGTTGCCCTGCCTTCAGGATTTGCTGTTAATAGAATATGTACTTTTACTTTAGGTCTGTGAAAGATTTAAGACAGGTTCCAACATATCTTCCCTTTACAGTTACTCTACTGTGGTGGAAGTCCAGAGTGATTCAGAGGATTCTGGTCCATGCTGTCGTGGTATTCTTGGAAAGCACACAAAAACTAGGGAACTGAAAATACCGCTTAAAGTATGGGGAATAGGTGACTTTTTAGACTTGGTCAACTACTGGGTTAGTTAGAATTCTAAGGTAGAACTGTTGAGATACCACTGTCTGCGTGAGCAGTGGATTCTTGCTCTTGGCTCCTCTCATGCTGATGTCTAGGAGTTAGGTCTAAGGCTTGACAATAAGCTGAGGGTTTTTTTAATCCTGTTATATTTGGTCCCAACAACAGGAGTATTTGGTCACGCTATTATAATGACTTACATTACAATGATTAGAAAGTGATTGAGGACAGTCGTTCTCTAGAATCTGTCAGCTACATAGCATTTGAATTATAAAAAATTAATTGCAGTCATTCAAAAATCACCAACATATTTTTGTCTTGACTTGACTGTACAAGAGCAAATAAACTATTTGTATTGTATTTTCTGCTGCAAGCACCCAAGTACTTCAGAAATCAACCAGCAGCAAATTGCAGCCTTAGCTGGGCAGACCAGGACTGTTTTGGGGGGCTTTTTTTTTTTTTCTCCCCTCCCATGAGAGATGTGTCTGTCCAATAACTTTCAGAACTAAAAGCTGGTTTTGTTCAATGACATGAATGAGCTGCTTGTTTCCGTTTGTTGCTATTAGGAAGATGATGAAGATGAGGACTTGGAAGACAGTGATGATGATGACACTGCAGCTCTTCTGGCTGAACTGGAAAAAATCAAGAAAGAACGAGCTGAGGAACAGGCTCGAAAGGTAAAATCTTATCCATTAAAGATCATTTGTGTTTTTGCAAACTGATCTTTATTAAAACTGGTGTACCTTAAGTACTTAGGATGAGCGAGAACTGGGAAACAAAGTAAGTGCCCTTCAACTCTTCTCAAGTAGGGTCTGATGGATTTGTTCTTCTATCTAATAGTTTTGTCAAGTATTTTTTTCTTTAGTAGACACATTGAACATCTTACTCACTAAAATGTTTTTATTCACTTTTCCAACACTTTGTAGAGGCATGGAGTCAAGATAATCTTGCTTTTCATGTGCAAGTCCTTTTATGAAGACGAATATCATACCAAGCCGTATAGTGGCATTAGTGAGCTACCTGTTATCCAGTGCAATTTCATTTGTCACCTAGCTCTTATAAAACAGGAAATAGGATTTTTTTAAATTTATGAAATAAAAATGTGTGCTTTTTGATGCTTTTGCTTATGACTGCAAGTTTTATACAGTGGTTACTCTCTCACAGCATTGGTACTGTGTTGCCTTGGCAAGGAGCAACAGCTGTAGCTGTAAGATCAGAACTATTTTCATGTGATTATACACAGGTGAGTTTATTTGAAAATGTTTCCACAAAAATGAGTTGTTAATATGACAGTCTTTTCAGAACATGGAAAGTCAACTCACATGTAGCCTTCATAGCTCCCTATAATCTCTCTCTTTCCAGATAGAAATACCATGTTCTACCCTTGAAAAGGGAGAGAAGACCCTGTAGTTAGAGATTGTTTTCCTACGAGCGGGATCAAATCCCATGCTGTTGCCTTCCACACCTCCTTGGTGTAAGAGATTGTTGGGATGGAGTGCATTAGCAAAACCCCCGATTGATGAATGGACTTCTAGGGACTATCTCTGGGAATAATCCATATTGTCAAACTGATCATGGTTTAGAATGAACTTCACTGGCTCTAACATTGCATTGCAACAGAGTTTAGAGTTCAGGTATTTCATCTGCAATACTGAAATGCTCTGCCTCAGGTGCTGGATATGTGCAGTATTCCCTCTTCTGTTTTTAGTAAGCTCTTTCTTTTTTTAAGTAACACTTCAGTCATCTTAGTACTTTTGAAAAATGTTGCATACTTCAGTTTGAGTAGTTTTGTATGTTGTTATATGTAGATTCTTTGTTAGTGTTAAAAAAACAAACAAACCAAACCCAACTTTTTCATTTTTCTATAAGGTAATCTTAAGTTGTTTTCAGAACATGCTAAATAAACACATTAAATGCTGATTGGGATCTTTGCTGCTGTGACAACTTAATGTTTTGGTGCCTCTGTGCTACTCATAAGCTTATCGTAGCTGAACACACACACACTTGCAGTTTAGCATTTTTCACAAATGCTCTTCAAAAGAGTCAGCTGGCAGTGAACAGGGCATAGCATCTAGCAGACACTAGGAATAGCCAGGAGAGAATAACGTTTTAAACGCTGTAGGCAGCAATGTAGTGCTTGACAATATAGAAATTTACCTTTAGAATCAACAAGGCCTGTAAAACCAGCAAGCACTTCAGTTTTGGAGTTGAGTGCCTTGGATAACTGTAGCATGCTGCTTCAGTGCAGAAATTTCGCTGCAGAAAACTGTTGATACTTGATTCTCCATCTGGCCTGTGAGTGGTCTTTTACATTAAAGTGTTTTAAAGTGTCTCTCATCTCTTTATCTAGGCATTTGAAGCACATCACATAGCAATGCAGTTCTGTTCTGCAGTAATAACATGTTGAAAATTACTTTAAAACACTGTGAACAATTCTTCCATGTATTCCTGCATGAAATGTACCAAACTACTAATTAAGTATAGCAATGTGTAGGAAAGACTTCTACTTCAGCTGTTCGTGCACAGTGCTTCAAACGAAAGCTTAGATCTCTTGATTTTTCACTTTGCCTGATGGTTGAAATTATACATCTAGATTAAACAGCATAACTTGTCACATTTCAGTGTAGCAAACTTACATTAGGAAAATAATGGTAGTAAATTGCGGCACAGACAACCAAGTGCATGCTGCTTTGGTCTTGCGTAGAAAGCAGGAATGTTATCATATCTCCGAAGTTCTTATTTTGTCACTAGAGGGTGCTAAAAGCTATGAAGTATTTAGTATAGCGCTAGTTTTACTTTGCTGTCTCTTAACCGGTATTTTTTAGCTTCATGGATGTTCTCCTTCCCCTAGAAGCAGGGTTTATAATGTCCAATGCAACATGCATACTGAATACATGCATGCTTATCTGAAATGAATACATTTGTTTCTTTCTAAAAACTAGTATTAGTTATTTATTTGCAATAGTGCACGCTACTGCACACTCACTGTCTACTCTGTTCATCCTTTCATTGGCTGGTGGCTGATAGGCTCTCTTAAAAATTGGTGTCTTCAGTAAACAGTAGGTGCTCTGCAGATACTTGGAATTTTATTTTCTTGGGGTTTTTTGAGAGTAAGAAACTAAGACTATGTTGATGGGAAAAAGTGAAAACCAAGGTGAGGCGCAGCCTTGGAAAGAGCCTTTGGAAGTAAGGGTCTCCTTAGAAGAGTATATTGGCTTTAGGGGTGCAGTCTGTTTACATTATGCCTTGTAGTCCGTGACTTTGAAATAAGGCATTACTGGCAAAGCATTTTATGGCCATTTTATGTAAGTCCCTTTTCCCATCAGATATGTGGGATTGCATATTATTATGTATCGCAAACTGTAATTGAAACCTAACTTTGTAAGTAACCTTGTATTAGCCATCCAGCTGACTTCAGAGTAACATCTCATGTAGTCTTAATTGTGTAGTCGCTATTAGTCCTAATCCACATACAGGGATGGTTTATCTGCTGAAACACTGCTGTCCATAGCAGGCAGCGTGGGTAAACCAGTGTGAAGGTAAAGGGAAACTGCAGAGTGAACGCCTGTTCGCTCTTCTGCCCACCGTTCTCAGATCTCTTTGTTGTTATACAGACAGATTAACGTGTCTCTGCATCTTCTTGGAATATGCCAGGGTCTTAACAAGATGAAGTGGGTAAAATACAGTAACATAGCCCAGATTTGTGCCACGTGTAATTTTTTTTACTGATATTTTAGTTATTTTCATTTCTTAAAATGCTAGACCAGTGATTTCTGAGACTTCTTTTAAAGTAAAGTGTATTTTTGTTAACTGTTTTCACTCGTCACTTTGATGTCTGGTATTTAAGTTGCCATGAAGGGAGCACTGCTCCTTTTTAAAATGCACCTCTGGTGAGACAGCAGTTAAAAACAAAAGATGAGAGTCTGTTTTTTTCCAGATCATCATGCTCTCTGTTAACTTCCCTTATGTGGTAATACCAATTTCCATAGAAATCCTTTAAATCTAATTTTGACAAATATTAGTATTAAGAGGTTCTGACATCCCTCACATTGGTATTTCCCTTTAATCTGTGAACCAAATAGTTTGTCAACCAAATTAGCAATTGCTGTCAAAGCTTGTTAGCTTCTCAAAATGCTTCAATTCCCTTGAATTCTGTAGAAACATTAAATACTACGAATGTTTTTAAAAACTGATTGACCATGAGGGGAGTCCTGACTTTTCTCACACCCTCCACAATTTTAATCTCTCGGGTTGTTTCTAGTAGACACTAAGCTGACCAGGATATTTTAGTTTTGAAAGCCATTTCTGTGGAATGATTCTGAGCCTGTTTAAAACTGTACAAATGCTAGGTCTGCTGTCTATGTGAACTATCCACGGGTAGGTTTCATGGAAACTTGTTTCATATTCCAAACACAGCATTACGATGCTCTTGATTTTCAATTTTCAAGCACTTCCGTAAAAGGTAAATGGAAATAATTAAGAACAAACCTCAAACCAGTGAGCAATTGAATGTATGCGTGCAGTTCCAGCAAGGCTATTTTAACATCCAGTCATTTTATGCTTTTCTGAGAACAGAGTTAAAGTTTTTCATTTGCTTTCTTACAGTTTTATTTCACCAAGTGTTTCTCTCTAACTGAATATATTACTTTACCAATAGTCAGAATAGATCTTAGCTCTGTCCTGTGTTTTAGCCATGTCACAGACTTTTGAATAGAACATTAGAAAATTAATCTTGATAGATATTAACTTTTACACTTAAATTTTAAGGATCTGACTAAAACTAGAATATCAAGTCAGTGATTAAGAAAGAATTTCAATAACGAGGCAAAAGCAGGTGGCAGAGTATCCTTCTTCATTAAATGTTTGAGACGTGCTAGCAATACTTAACTTTGCCAAGAACTAATGATCATGTCACTTTGCCCACAAGAGAGGGGACAACAAATCTGCATATAGACACTGCAGTTGTGATTACTCTGTGCTTTTATTTTTTGAAGTTTCAATCAGTTATTTGAATCACTGCATTGCATTGCGTTAGTGATTTGCATAGGATCAAATAACTGGGGTGGATCTCCATGGTATTAATTTTTTTGTTCCATTCTGCTAAAGGCAGTGCCATCACAGTTTGACATTCAAAAAATCAAGATTTAAATGAGGTTATGTGATTCTGCTCCACCCCCCCCCCGCCCCTTACAGCTGCCCAATGTCTTTAAAAACTAAACAGGATAACTTGCTTTAATACAATGGATTCATGTCAGGAATTTCAGCGCTTTCTGTAAAAGTAGTCTTGCTCTGTGCGAAGGGTAGGAACTATACTAAAAAAAAAAAGATACAACCATGGTAACAATAATGTTTTTCTTCCCTTTATGGTCAGAAACAAAATATGCCAAGGGACTGTTAATCTTACAGCAAGATAAGGAATAATTGTTCAGTTAAGGTCAATACAGTTTTGTCTGCTTTTTCTTCTCCCTCAACTGTGATGCCCCATGGTGAGTTCAGTTGTACAGTGGAGGCTTGCTTTGAGATCTAATTCACATAGTAGCATCTCTATCTGTTTCCTCAGGGTATGGGACTCCCTCTGCCACTCCAGAGTGGCACTCCCACTTCCCCACACCATAATATTCCTGTTCTATTGCCTCTGCTTCTAACACTGGTTACAACGTGATTGACTATTGATTCATCTCTGCAGATAGCTGGTGCAACACGCTGCCATTGGAAAGCACCGTGCTGAAGTGATGGAATACTCTGTAGCATGTTTTTTTGCTAAAATGGCATAGAAAGAGCGTTGTATACCTCATCTCGCTGAAAGGAAAGGCAAGCAAAGAGGCGTTATTTTAGAAAAAGTGGAGAGAATAGAGAAATATTATTTTCCACCTTCGGCTTTTCTTCTGTTGCGGGTTTGTTGTATCCATAGTGTTTTAGCTTAATAAGTCTTTGTTCCACCACACAAAAGAACAATGTAGGCTTTGGAGCAACCCGAGCCACTAGTTTTGTGAACAGCTGTGCTTGATCATGCCTCAGAGGTGTGAAGCTCAGACAGCTATGAAGGTTATGTCTGGTCTGTTTGATTTGATACAACCCATGCTCCATTGCCTGGAGCGTCCCGGCTTTCAGTGGAGGAGTGGGCAATGGAAGATTTATGTGGAAAATTCTGAAACATAATTAAAACCTCATTTGGTTCAAGATGAGGGATTCTGCACCTCTGGCCAAAATGTGTAATTTAGCTTAAGTGTAAATGTCAACTTTATATCACTGTGAGTTACACCTAATATTTCTTCCATGTCATGTCTCTAAAATACAAAACTTAGTAATTTGCCTTTTTTTTAAATCCTGCGTACATTCTTTGGGAGGTTTAAGCGAAGCTAAATAATAAAAAAAAAAAAAAAAATCTCCAAGTCTAATCTTCAGAATTAGCCTGCTTCCTAAAACTTGTAGCAAATATGTTGAAGTGTTATCCAACCTAGAACAGCTTTGAATGACCTGAATTTGATACATAAATTACCATGCGTGCCGGGTCATCTTTGTGAAGTGACTAAAACTGATGAAGCCTTACTCAACAGATCTGTTTGCTTTCAGACTCTAATCTGTTGATCTTTGTCATTAAAGACAAGCTTATGCAGTTTGTTACTACTTCTAGTTGTGCTGCCTTTGCGGCTCTAAAAGACGGCAGAGTTCTCTTTGTGAACAGAGCTGAGAAACAGTGAATGGCCGCACAAGCACCCTGGGGCTCTGCAGCATCCCTGACAGGCAATAGGGAAAATCAAGCTTTGCAAATAAGATTCATGGATGTTTTCTGTAACTGTTGTCACTATAAAAGTGTGTTTGACAGATTCTGTTAGTGTTGTGTTCATAATTGTTTTTAAGAATTTAATAGATACAAAAGTAAAATGTCATAATTTGAAATTCCCAAGATTGTCCCTACCATTTCTTTTGATTATAGTGCAATTTTTGCTACCCTCTAGTATTCTGGAATTGTAGTTGACTTGAGTCAATGGAGTTTTTTGCTAGCAATTAGCAATTTTAGACAGAATTCAGTTGAGCTTGAAATGCCAAGTTGTTGGAGTGTCATGGTTTAGTCCTACCCAGCAACTAAGCACCAGGCAGCTGCTTGCTTGCCTCTCCTCCCGGGTGGGATGGGGGAAATCAGAAAAAACTACTGGGTTGAGGTGAAAACAGCCTAATAGGACAGCACAAGAAGAGGAAGCAACAGTGATAACAACAACAATCATAATATTACTGATAAAGGAATATACAAAACCAAGTGATGCACAGTGCAGCAACTGCTTACCACCCGGTGATCAATAGCCTGTTCTTGAGCAGCAATTCCCACCCCTCAGCCAGCTCCAGTTTATATACTGAGCATGACATTATATGGTAGGGAATATCCCTTTGGCCAGGCTGGGTCAGCTGTCCTGGCTGTGCCCCTCTCCCAGATTCTTGTCCACCTCCTCTTGCCCACCTGCAGAGCCTGGGGAACTGAAAAGTCCTTGACTGAGTATAAGCACTACAACTACTGGGCAAGAACCAAAACCATCAGTGTGTTACGAACATTATTCTCATACCAAATCCAAAACACAGCACTATACCAGCCATCAGGAAGAAAAAACAACTCTTCCAGCTGAAACCAGGACATGGGGTCAATGTATAAGTTATGTGTCCCAGCTTCCATGGTGGTGTAGTGGAGATGCAGTCAGCAGAGCCTGGGGTTGGTTTCCTGTGTGTGTAATTTAGTGTGAGCAGAAGAGCCGTGTTGACTCCTTATTGTATTCTCTAGGTTTCTGCTGAGATGTGAACTCAGATGCCAGAAGCAGGTACCTAGATGTAGGTGTCTTAATCTGGAGCTAAATCCTACTCTTAGTCTTATACTATTGCTTGCAGTGTAACACTTCTTAGAAGTGTTACTTCCCTACTCCTGCTGGCCACACTATTGCTGATACAGGCCACACTATTGCTGCTGGCCGCTGTGGCCACCTGGGCACACTGCTGGCTCATGTTCAGCCGGCTGTCAACCAGCACCCCCAGGTCCTTTTCTGCCAGGCAGCTCTCCAGCCACTCCTCCCCAGGCCTGCAGTGTTGCCTGGGGTAGTTGTGACTGAAGTGCAGGATCCGGCACTTGGCCTTATTAAACCTCATACAGTTGATCTCAGCCCATCGATCCAGCCTGTCCAGATCCCTCTGCAGAGCCCTCCTACCCTCCAGCAGATCAACACTCCCACCCAACTTGGTGTCATCTGCAAAGTTACTGAGGGAGCACTCGATCCCCTTATCCAGATCATCAATGAAGATATTGAACAAGACCGTCCCCAAATCTGAGCCCTGGGGAACACCGCTTGTGATCAGCCACCAACTGGATTTAACTCCATTCACCACAGCTCTCTAGGCTTGGCCATCCAGCCAGTTCTTTACCCAGTGAAGAGTGCACCTGTCTAAGCCACGAACCACCACTTTCTCCAGGAGAATGCTGTGGGAGACAGAATTAATTCTTAATACAGAAAAATTAAATGTTCATCTGTGTGTAACACTGGAGTAGTTACTACCGTATGCATATTTTTTTGTGGTTCTTAATATTGACTGTTATCTTCTTGTAGTGATTTGAATGACTGAGTGCTTTCCACTTCTCGTCATGCATGGTATAGAATGCTGGAACAATCAGGTTTTTAGGAGCTGTTGAGATCAAATCTGAAACTGGGGAAGAAAGGGGAGAAGAACTGTAATTCCCGCCCCCCCCTCCAAGGTGCTGACCGATTCCAGTGGACATTTGACCATCGCATAAACACTGTGTGTGGAGTGCATTGTTGTTCTGTATTTGTCAGTGGTGTGTGGATGCGTTTTTGTGCATCATAAACCACCGTAAGATGTTTATGTGTGCCCCAGTTGAAGTGGTGCATGCTGCACAGGTTTAGTAACTTTGCATCATGGCTGAGGTTACCATCTGAGAAATTTGGGGGCAAGACTGTGCTATGCTCAGCATGCCCCCTTGAGTTCCCCTAGAGCTCAGCTCTAAAATGGAGAACTGCTGTGTCTTTACATATATAGGACTTGGAAGAAGTTCTCTCCACAGAAGCATTTGTCAACAGAGGAGTATTAATTTCTTGCAAAGCTCTTCTTAGTGCTACCTTTTCTTGAGTATAGTCCAGTATGAATTTTCAGTTTGTAGCATTCTTATTTGCTTTTAAGATTTGTCCCAGACCTCTTGTTTTTTCAAAGTCTCACCTCTAATGGAGTGTCAGAGATTAAATTTAACGAGGCAGATCCCACCTCATTTTGGACAACACAGAGAGTACGTCCTTTGCTTGCAGCATCCTGTTGTAAAGTTGCTTAATGGGCTTAAACAAAATCTGATCACCTCTCAGGAGGTACCTGAAAATCAGTACTGATTTTTTTTTCGCTTGTACCAGTATCTTAGATTTTGCTTGGTTTCAAATCAGTGCTTTGCATGCATGTGCTGTACAGTAATCTGAGAGCTGCTTGACTTCTGCTGGGGACATGACACAGACTGCAGTAAATCAGATTTCGCTGCTGTTGGCTCCTCCATGTTCCAGGGAAAGAAGATGGTAAATTGGAGGTTGGCGTACTGCGCAGAAGCAGCTGTGTGCATTTCTTGTTTGTAATCCACAGAGGAAAGAAATGTATAATTTGAATTTGTATTTCTAATACGGGGGAAATTGCTGATCCATGTCAAATATTTTTGTTCTCTGTGTTTCCTTATTTACTGGGATGGTAGTAACAACTGAAGTTGGAGTGCAAATGTTGGTTTTAGAGCTGTGTTTGAAAATGCAACACTTCAGTTTATTTGTGTTAATAAATTTCAATTGCTACAGTTTGTGTTAAAGCTCCATGGATACAGCAGCGAGGGCAAGTTTTGCCTATGCACATGTTTTGATAAGGGCATTACAGGGCTGTGCTGTGCTTTTAAGCAATATGCCCTTTTGGGGAGCTTTTCCCACCCCACTGCAATTAATGGCAGGTGGTTCTAAATTTTATTTCTGAGAAGCAGTGTAATGGTAGGTGTTTTTTTGATAACTATATTTCATGTACCTGATCAGTGCAATTGAAAAACATTGTAAATTGTAGATAGTTTTAGTAATATATCACTTAGTATTGATTACATGTTTGAAGCTAGAGAACTCTGGCTAGCATTGCTGTTCAGGTTTAGCACTTAAACCTTGTAAACACTTTCATCAAGAAAAACATTTCCTCTTTTGGGATCCCATAGCAGCCATCAGCCATGAATTTTCTGCAGTTTGGAAAAAAAAACAAAACACAACCACCACCTTGTGATCTCTTTGTCTTTAGTTTATATCACTTTTAAAAGCCACTCCTGCAGCGCTAATGAGACTTCAGTGCATTTTTTTAAGTAGAATGTCTTCAGACCATGCTTCAGCAATACAGGGAGCGGGAGACCTAGTTAGTCATCCAAATTGAAGAATTGTATTTTTTTCATTCTGGTACTTTCATCAAAGAGCAGTCCTTGTAATACATTTGAAAGGTTGTGGAAAAATAATGTTGATGTAAAATGAATATTACATATTCATTTTGAAGTCTGTGAGCATTTAAGTCACTAAAAATATTAATATAGCTTGGAAGTGTGGGCAGTGAAATCTACTTTGTGTTGCCTGTAGTGCAGTGCTTCACTTAGGCTTGAGTTACATGCTTTTGACAGTACAAGGAGAAGAAAAGTTTTCTGCTCCTTAATATTGGAACTCTTAAATAGTCTTAGGACATCCACTGCTGAATTTCCCAATTTTCTTTTTAACTGGTCCCTAAGAAAGCTGTAGTTGTAAAACCCAAGCAGATTGTTGAAGATGACAGAGAAGTTTCAACATGCTGTAAGGTTTCTTCCACTTAATGAATATTGTATAATGTATTCTCTTTTCTCATGAGAACAAAAAAAAAAATCTTTTAATCTGCATACAGTTTTTAATATAATAAATATGGAAATGGTAAAGCTAGAATGTAAGAGAATATTTGGTGGAACATCAGAGGTAAGTAGAGCAGATATGAGTGTTGCTAGATTGACAGTATTTTAGCCATGCTAAGCTCTTTAGAGTGTCTCTGCTTCTATCCTTATTCATATGCATGTCAAATGCTCTGAGAAGTCTAAGCTAGCAGTTAAAGCTCTGTCTGTGCGGATGTTTGCAGCTAAACAATGTTTATCTCTACCAACTAGATGAGAAAAATGGCCCAGAAAAGTAACGTATCCATTTCTGGTTCTCAGGAACAAGAGCAAAAGGCTGAAGAAGAAAGAATTCGGATGGAGAACATTCTGAGTGGTAACCCACTGCTGAACCTTACTGGGCCAGCACAGCCTCAAGCAAACTTCAAAGTGAAGAGGAGGTAGTGTGCAGTCTGTACAGTGATACCCATCCCCTTGCTCCCTCTCATTACTCAGTCTGAAAAGGTCATCACTGCCGTTGGTTTTTGTTTCCTTCCTCAGATCTTGTCACAAGCGGTGTAAGGTAGAACTGGGATACTGATGCATATAGTGATTGTCTAGGGCATTTCTCTGAACAAAATCATCCGCCTACTTTGTGTTAAGAACGAGGTAGAGAGGTTGAGATTTGTGTTTGTCTGACATTGTTCATAATGATACAAAAGGTAACAGGACCAAAGTTTCTCAACAGATTTGATGGTATGCTCCCCTTTAAAATCATCTGGGTTGGGGTTTTTGTTTCTTTGGGATTTTTTAGTGTAACTAGAATTAATAAATATGAGCCTTTTTCTGAATACAGTTCTTGTTTGCAGATATTCCAAATACTCTTATGTCTATCAAAATTAGGGCCATTAAATTAAAGTAGTCATCATTTTCTGTAAACAACAAATTAACCTGTAATCTACTCATACTCATCTCACTTCTGATTCAGGAGCACGTAGGAGATGGCTTGGATTAAAAAAAAATAGATCTTCTTTTCTTGAAGACTAAAATCAAATCCTAATGACTAGCTGTTCTTAGTACATTTAAATGGGAAGGCCAAACTTCCTTTATATATTGTTGTAAATTGCACCTACTTTTTATACAAACTTACTGAAGTTAAAAACGCTTGTTTTCAGATGGGATGATGATGTCGTCTTCAAGAACTGTGCCAAAGGAATAGATGAAACAAAAAAGGACAAAAGATTCGTGAATGATACTCTGCGATCGGAATTTCACAAAAAGTTCATGGAAAAATACATCAAGTAGTACAGTTTTATGTGCGGTGGCGCTGAAGGACTTGGAAGGTTGTGGTTGTTCCCTCCCTCAGAATTCAAGGCTCAATACTTGGTCATGAATTCCCAAATGCTTTTCCAAGATCATCAACAGCTTCATAATTAATAATTGCTATGTATCTGGAGTTTTTATTCCTTCAGTATGTTTTCTTATCAGTTTTAATTAAATCAGTTTGTGTTTCATGAACGTTTTTTGGTACACGTGCATTTGCTTATTACTGGCCTTCTTGTAAATGGTAGAAGAGAGAAGCTGGTTTGCAATAAATGCTTCTAGTTGTTTAAATTGCTTTACAAAACAACCTGTATTTGTAATGATGGTGGTTTCTAGCTTACACAACTCCTATAAATGTCAGTATTATGAAAGATGGGAAACAGCTGAGTATGGCGAGCAGTGTGAACTGAAGAGAGATGTACTTTCTGTAGCAAACTGGACTTTCTTCCATTTAATAGTAGTTAGAAACTTAGTTAATAATCTTTTTTAGTTACTTCTTGCTATCAACCAAGTTGTGGTTTGGTGGGGTGGCTCCAAGTTTTTAGCAGCCTGGCTCTTTTGGCTCAGTACTTCTGGGGCTCAGTACTTCTGGGGCGATACCATGTAATGCTTGGGGGAACTTGGAGAGGGAAATGCTCTGTAGAACGATGGGGTTTTTTGCCTCCTTATAGAAACCACTGCAGTGCTCAGTCCCTCAGCCACGTGGCCACAAGGCTCAGTCTGTCTGTGTGGTTCAGAAGTAAACAGTGCTGTCAGAAAGTTGCAGGTGAGTGTTTTGTTTGTTTGTTTGTTTGTTTGTTTTTTTAAATGACTGATCTCCGAGATACCATAGTACACTTTCTTTACTTCTTAAATGTCCATTTTAACACGTAGAATCATAGAATAGTTTGCGTTGGAAGGGACCTTTCAAGGTCATCTAGTCCAACCCCCCTGCAACTAGATCAGGTTGCTCAGAGCCCTGTCCAACCTGACCTGGAATGGTTCCAGAGATGGGGCATCTACCACTTCTCTGGGCAGCCTGTGCCAGTGCTTCACCACGCTCATGATAAAAAATTTCTTCCTTACATCTAGTCGGAATCTGCCCTCTTTCAGTTTAAAACCATTACCCTTTGTCCTATTGCAACAGGCCCTGCTAAACAGTCTGTCCCCATCTTTCCTATAGGCCTCCTTTAAGTCCTGGGAGGCTGCCATAAGGTCTCCCCGGAGCCTTCTCTTCTCCAGGCTGAACAACCCCAGCTCTCTCAGCCTGTCCTTACAGGAGAGGTGTTCCATCCCTCTGATCATTTTGGTGGCCTCCTCTGGACCCGCTCCAAAAGGTCCATGTCTTTCCTGTGCTGAGGGCTTCAGAGCTGGACGCAGCACTGCAGGTGGGGTCTCAGCAGAGCGGAGTAGAGGGGCAGAATCCCCTCCCTCGACCTACTGGCCGCGCTGCTTTGGATGCAGCCCAGGAGACACCTCCCTGCCCTCCGTGTGCCTTAGCATAGCTCCTAGTAGGATCTGTTCCATGATCTTGCCAGGCACAGAGGTGAGCTGGCAGGTTGCTAGTTCCCAGGGTCCTCTTTTCCAAAAGTCAGTGCAGTGCTTCCAGACTTTTTCCAGTCTCCAGGGACTTCCCCTGACTGCCAGGACTTTTCAAATATCATGGAGAGTGGCTTGGCAACTACATCAGCCAAGTCTCTCAGGACTTTGGGATGCATCTCGTCAGGTCTCATAGACTTGTGCATGTTCAGGTTCCTCAGGTGGTCTCAAACCAGATCCTCTCTTACAGTGGGAGGGACTTTGCTGCAGTCCCTGTCTCACCGACCATCCCGTCCAGAGGTGTGAGAAGAGATACTGCCAGTGGAGACTGAGGCAAAGAAGTTGTTGAGTACCTCAGCCTTCTCTTCATCCGTTGTTCCCAGTTTCCCAGTCTTGCTCGTCTCGGTGGGTACGCTTTCTTTGACCTTCCTTTTCTGGCTGACATACCTGTAGAGGCCCTTATTTTTTGCATCGCTTGCCAAGTTGAGCTCCAGCCACGCCTTGGCCCTCCTGACCCCATCCCTACACAACTGGGCAGCATCCCTGTACTCTTCCCAGGATACCTGTTCCTGCTTCCACAGCCTGTGCATTGCTTTCTTGCCCTTTGGCTTGACAAGCAGGTCTTATCCCAGCCATGCCAACCTCTTGCCTTCCTCTCCTGATTTCTTACACCTGGGGATCGAGAGCTCTTGCACTCTATGGAAAGCATCCTTAAAGATCTGCCAGCTCTGTTCTGCTCCCTTGTCCCTGAGGGCAGTTTCCCAGGGGGTCCTATTGACTGACTCCCTGAAGAGCTGGAAGTTTGCTTTCCTAAAATTCAGGGTCCTGACTTTACTCCTCACCTGCCCCATATCCCTCAGGATGATGCACTCCACCAATGCATGCTCACTGCAGCCCAGGCTGTCTCCGATCTTGACATCACCAATTAGCTCACTTGCATTGGTGACCAGCAAGTCCAGTATGGCATACCCTCTGGTAGGGCTGTCTATTACCTGGCACAGGAAGTTCTCCTCCAGGCACTCCAGGAGTCTCCTGAATTGCCTACAGCTCACCGTGCTCTTTTTCCAGCAGATGTTGGAGTGGTGGAAGTCCCCCAGCAGGACAAGAGCCTGCGAGCGTGATGCCTCCTGTAGCTGGAGTAAAAAGGCTTCGTCAATAGGCTCCCCTTGATCAGGCAGCCTGTGGTAGACACCAACCACAAGGTTCCCTTTGTTGCTGTGGCCCCTGATTCTTACCCATAAGCTTTCAACCAGCTCATGGCTCTTCTTCAGAGACAGCTCTTCACACTCTGTCCATTTCTGGATGTGGAAGGCAACGCTTCCCCGCTTCCTTCCTTGCTGGTCCCTTCTGAACAGCCTGTAGCCATCTATAGCTGCACTCCAGTCGTGGGATTCATCCCACCAAGGTGCAGTAATGGCAACCAGGTCGTAGCTTTCTAGCAGCAAGGTGGCTTCCAACTCCTCCTGTTTGTTGCCCATGCTGCTTGCACTGATGTAGAGGCACTTCAGCTGGGCTGTGGGCCGTGTCACCTTCTCAGAGGAACACCCATTAATTCCTTTGAGGTATTTCATTGGTGTTTCCCTGTTGTCTACTATTACCTCAGCTGCGGCTGGCTCATCTCCGTAAGACTTCAGGTGTGCTGCAGCATAGCCAGCACATCTTGAAGCAACAGTACTTAATAGTATAGTATAAATAGTATAAAATATGAATGACTGAAAAAAATCTCAGTTGTGAAGGGATTTTTTTTTACTCTTCTTCTGTCATCTCAGTTGCATTTGAAACCTTGGAAAATTTGAAAGTGATGCACTGGCTATGAACCTAATATTTGCAACATTTGGTAGTTACCTCTCTACCTAGAAGACTACAGTGGCAGAATTCAGATGTGTTTATGTAAAATTCTTGCACTTTTCCTTGTCTATGTTATGCTTAGTCTAGGTCATTCTTACAGGCACTGTTTTATAGTAATATGATTATTTTCAAGCTCTTAATTTGATAGTGTATCTGATTTTCTTTTTAAGAAAGTAAATGTAGAGCACAGTGGTTTAGATTTTTGCTGGGCATTACTCTAGTATCCTGTAAAAGCTTTCATTAGCTTTAGCTGTATTTTCCACCCTCTCATTAAGCTATGCATACTGTACTAATGCCAGCAGCTAATAGCCATATTTACTTGGAAGGGAGATTTTCAGCATGCTTGAGGTCCTGTGAAGCTACAGCTACTGGAGGAATATGTGTTTGTGTTACTTGTGCTGCCTGCCTCATGGTAGTAATCATTCTTGGGAAGCAGAAAAACGGGAGTAGTTGTAAATTCTCTCTCTCTGATTTAAAGCTACTAAAATCTTGGTATATAGGCAACGTATTTAGAAGGAAAAAAAAAGTTAAGAGCTGTACTTGTCAGAGTCTGGCAGTGGAGAAGCCAGCTGCTGCTTTAGGTCTGACCTAACAGCATAGTTGTCATGGCAACAACAAAAAAAATACATTGGTCTGGCCGTGTTACAAGATACAATCACTGTGCCGAAGGGAGCAAGTGAGCATACAGTTTTATTGGAGAGGGGAGACATAGCTGGCACGCCAGCTCAATGCCTTCATGGAAATCCTAAGTGCACAATGCTATCGTCTGTGTTCTTGGAGTAATGTAACTCTTTTCTTAGAGAAAATAATGCTTTTAAGAAGTCAGATGGCCAGGGTTGGATGAGCTCTTCTTTAGCTGTGCAGGCAGTCGTTCGCCGCACCTGGAGGAACATCCCGTAAACTTTTGCATGATGCATGGGTGTACTCAGTCATTTTTTCCGGTAGCTCTCTCCCTCCCTGGTCCTGGAGAAAGAGCTGCAGGGACCCTATAGCTCCAGGTTGTGGCTGTATTTGAGGTTTTTTGTTAGCATTGTTGTTCCGCTCAACCACAGAATCTGCAGATCCTATCTCTAACCTCCCCCCTCAAAGCTTTTGTATTTTAGCCTCCTGCAGTGTAAGCTGACCCACAGATCTGAGGACTCAGCAATACACAAACACAGTTTGATAATTAAGGAATCCCAAGCCTTATCTCTTGGTGGGTTTTGCATCATTAACTACTGAATTTTCTTCACCATTGCTGGAAAACTAAAGTGCTCTGCTTTTTGTCGGGGAAGAGCCCTGTGCTTTCAGTATTGATGCTGTATTGATGTTTATCTTGTACTTATCCAGGAAAAGGCAAACAGATGTTTTCTTTTTTTTTTTTTGGTAAAACTGCAGTGTGACTGTGAGTTCTTAAAAAATCAGCCTGTGATGTTCTACACCTCTGCTCCCAGCACAGTTTTTTTTCCAGGAACCTCTGCTCAGTATGACAAATAACTTTCAACAAAGGCAGTGGAGCTGGCAAGGCAGCTCCAGGAGGTGAAGTGGAAGAAGGTTAACATTCAGCACTTCAAGGAATGCAATATTTTACAGTTCCTAGCAATCAGGATTGTTTAATCCTGTGGTTTTGTAAGCAACACCTGAACTCACTGTAACTGGTCGCCTGAAACAAAGCCACTTGCTTTATAAACAGTTTCCCCCAGTTTCCCCCTTGCTTATGGTTATCTTCCACGTAGCAGTGGAACCAAAAACTAGCATCTATTTTCCATAGGGACTAACAGTTAAACTTACAAGTTGTTTTTTTTTAAAAGCTTTGTCTTTCAAATTTTTTCTTGGAATATGTTTTATAATTCTAAAGGGATTAATAGTATGAGGAATAAAACTTAATGATAGTCCCGCAGCTGGAAGTAATTGTGCTGTGTGTATACAAGGTTCTAAAATGTTTAGCATCTCTTTGTCTTCCTCAAGTGGATGGCTGAATATTAAAGGCTTTATATTGCAACCAGCAAAATTGTTGTCTGTATTTTTCAGGATTTCATGTAGTCATAGGTACCACATAGGCATCCTGCAAATGTCTGGAAGGAGATTTTTTTTTATTATTATTTAAAAGACAGCCTTTTTGGTGAGTTCTAGTTCCTTTGTTAACTTGGATTTTGTTTGAAATAAAATCCTGGGGTAGAGGTGATCTGGTACTTGCTCTGCTTACCTTTGAGTACCTCATGGGCAGCCCAGCCGGTGCCTGGTGTGGTGACAGCCCGGTGTCTCCTTTAAGCCATGCACGTATCGGTTCCCATCCAGCTGCTGAAATTTCTCTCTGCTTTTTCCTACAGCTACAAATACCTTAAAGTCTTTCATGCTGGAGGAGAGATCTGAGCACAGGGTCAAACCATCGAATGGACGGGGGATGTTGGCTTGAAGCCTTTCGCTTCAAGGGAAGATCTGTGGGATTCAAGCCTTGAAGGGACAATGCCGAAGCTTAGAAAGTGCTTCAGGCTTGAGTGTTTATTCGTATCTGCAATCATGGCTACTGGGAGCCTGAAGCCTTCTCTTCTAAGGAGAGTCAGAATCACATGTAAGGGCTTCTCCAATTTTCTTTCTTTCTCAGTGCCTCGTGCTCTGCAATACAGATTCAGGAGAAGGGAAAGAAAATACCCACAGAAATGTTTCCATCCGTGGAAGTCCTTCTTCCATCTCCTGTCAACTTTTAGAATGAAATGTAGGCAGTTTTTGGTCAAGAACAAAACTTCCTGCCAAATTTTGTCTTGCTAAGTAAGAACAATTTTGGGGTACTTTTTCCAAAGAAATAAAGTCTGCTTTGTTGTAAGTTCAGCTACCTTTTCCTTAGGCAGACTGATATACTATCATATTTAGCCTTAAAAGCAAATGCAGCCTCATTACCATACTTGATGTCCCACAAGATGCAGTTCAAGCAAAGCATAAACAGGCACATTTGGAAAATTCATGTTTCCTAAGAAGGGCCCGCAAGCTCTTTTTTTTCAGTTGAGGATAAACAGAAAGAAGAATGATGTTTCCATAGGTGTCCAAGTCACTCTTTTCAAACAAATTAAAAAAAACCCACCTGAATTCTTACATTGTTCAATCACAGATACAGAATCACAGAATCTTTAAGGTTGGAAAAGACCTTTAAGATCATGAAGTGCAACCATCAACCCAACACCACCAGGCCCACCAAACCATGTCCTGAAGTGCCACATCCACATGTTTTTTGAACACTTCCAGTGATGGTGACTCCACCACCTCCCTGGGCAGCCTGTTCCAATGCTTGACGACTCTCTCCGTAAAGACATTTTTCCTAATATCCAATCTAAACCTCCCCTGGCACGACTTGAGGCCATTTCCTCTTGTCCTATCGCTAGTTATTTGGGAGAAGAGACCAACACCCACCTCACCACAACCCCCTTTCAGGTAGTTGTAGAGAGCGATAAGGTCTCTCCTCAGCCTCCTCTTCTCCAGACTGAACAACCCCAGTTCCCTCAAGCTGCTCCTTGTAAGACTTGTGCTCCAGACCCCTCACCAGCTTCGTTGCCCTTCTCTGGACACACTCCAGCACCTCAGCATCCTTCTTGTAGTGAGGGGCCCAAAGCAGGATTCGAGGTGCAGCCTCACCAGTGCTGAGTCCAGGGGCACAATCGCTTCCCTACTCCTGCTGGCCACACTATTGCTGATACAGGCCAGGACGCTGTTGGCCTTCTTGGCCACCTGGGCACACTGCCGGCTCATGTTCAGCTGGCTGTCAACCAGGACCCTCAGGTCCCTTTCCGCCGGGCAGCTCTCCAGCCACTCCTCCCCAAGCCTGTAGCGTTGCATGGGGTTGTTGTGACCGAAGTGCAGGACCCGGCACTTGGCCTTGTAAAACCTCATACAGTTGGCCTCTGCCCATCAATCCAGCCTGTCCAGATCCCTCTGCAGAGCCCTCCTACCCTCCAGCAGATCAACACTCCCACCCAACTTGGTGTCATCTGCAAACTTATTGAGGGAGCACTTGATCCCCTCGTCCAGATCATCTATAAAGATATTGAGCAAGACCGGCTCCAGAACCGAGCCCTGGGGAACACCGCTTGTGACCAGCCGCCAGCTGGATTTAACGCCATTCACCACTTTTTACCATTGTGCTGCTTTCTTCCTTTGACTGAGATCATACAGGTTGGCTTTTATGAATTTCAGGCTTGACTTCATCTTCTTTTCCAAGGAGGACATATCATGAGATGTAACTGAAGAATGACCATGATACTGTGACTGGCAATGGCAGGGAAATAAGATTGAAAATTAAATAGTGACTGGGTCTAGGTTTTAAATTGCTTCTGTTCAAAGAGTTGGTATATACCTAAGGGATACGATAAAAGCGTGTATGTGCGGATGGGGTTTTTTGCCCCTTTGTAGCCTCTGACCAGCAGTTCAGGAGTGGAAGATTAATGTCACTTGATCTTACCAAAATCTGATCTTTCAAGTGGGAACTGTGCCTTGGTGAATTAAAAAAAACACACACAGAAAATTGCTGGGAATTCTAATGTTACTAGTGCAGCTCTGCAGCACAGAAGGAAGTGTCATCTAGATCTAAACAAATTATATCTCCTAATCTAAATCCAAATTTGCCACCAAGCCTAAGAAATACCTTCTGAAGTGGGGGGAAGCGGCACTGTACAGGAGGTAGAAAAATTAAACTGAGAAAATGGGTAAGTCTCCTCTCTTGAACTGTCTGCTGCTGTTGGAATCAGTAGCATCTGGATAGAAAAAGAAGATTATTTCTGAATTGCACTATAATACAATTTTATAGCTGACAACGGAGATCTGTGACAATAGGTTTTATGCAAATGGAGGCTGTACAGCAGGCTGTATTCTGAAGAGCCTAGATGCTCAGAAGTTTGGGTGAAAGGCAGGATAGAGACAGACTGTTCAGTCACACAAAAAATTGTATCTGGGAGCTGAGGGGTGAGCCCTCCTCCCCTCGGTACCTGCCTGCTGCCTTACCTACAGATCTGCCCCTTCTTTATTGTTGAACCGAGGCATTTCCAGTGAACAGGTTTTCAAGCAGCTGGTCCTCCTCCAGTGGAAAAGGATTATTTTTACTGCACTGGGAGAACAAGTTGTAAGTTTGAGCTGGATAAGGGTGGAGGATAGATCTGCCAGTTGGTCTGCTTGCTTTCGAGTAGGGTCCCCAGGGGTTGATCTCTGTCCTTTGGGGTGGCCCAGTTGGACTTGATGGCACACGAGTTGTTGGGATTGGTGCGGTGGGTGGATGGTATGTTCTGCTGAAGCATCAATGCCTGAACTGTCGCTTGGGTGGGTGACTGAATCCTGGCACTAAACTGTTGGATATTCTCATCGCAGGATGAATTAACTCTCTGAAAGAAAAGTCTGTTCTGGCTGAAATCCCCATGAATCCTTCCTCTGGTGTGCATGCACCCTACATGTCTTGTGTTCATGTGCCCCAGATGTGCCGTCGTGGTGAGGCCAACATGATTCGGAGTTCTGTGAATGTTCTTGCTGAATTTGTCCTTCTGGTGCAGACCAACATCATGAAAATGTCATGGTCCCTTCGAGGACAGCGTGACAATAGGCTTGAACAAAACCAATCATGTAGCTTAATTCATGGCCTAGTTTGCAAAGGCTGATACTCCTGTGTGCTGTTTACCAGCCCTCAAGCTTGGTGTGTGATAGTCTCGGTCTCCTTCCTTGCTCTGGAGAGGTACTGCAGCTGGAGGCTGCTCTGAAGCCAGGCAGCAACGGAGGTTGTCAACAGCAGACAGAAGAATGGGACAAGTTGGGGTCCTGTTGGGTTTCTTTCTTCCAATGAAGTGAACTATCACCTGCACCTCTTAAAAGACTCTGTTAAACCACCTTTCCCCAGCAAAACGTACTCCTGCTAGCAATATATGGATTCATCACACTTCTTACCAAGAGGCTTGTTTTGGGCAGTGCAGCACAGACGGTGAACGTTGTAGTTTATTTTAGAAGATGATACTTCATTGGAACATCTTTCCGGTTTAAAACATTCAGGGCTGAATTAATTTCAGTTGGAGGCACAGGTAAGCTGACGGTAATGACAGTGAATCATGTTTTCTGAGAGCTTTAGAAATTATTTATAGATGTTGAAATCTGGCTGTTTTATGCCCACCTCCTCCTTTAATTTATACTTGCTTTTCAAACACTGGCTTTTTAAAAATGTATATTTTCTCTTTCAATGCAGACAGTAGGAGAAGGAATAATTTTAGAAAATTCCAGAGCCAAAGAATATGGAAAAAAAAAACCAAATTAAAGTCCTTCTTTATCTAGTACCCCTTTCTGCCATTTGTTCCAATAAAGAATAAAAGCAAGATGGTGTTATGTAGGCGTTAGCACAGGGGATGGTAAACAGGACCTCTGGAGTCTTATTTCCAGCCCCTATCCCAGGATGGTGGCCTGGTTTTCATTCCCCTTGATGGACTCACGCTACAGGACTATGTTATTTGTGGAGTCAGGCATGAAGCTAAGGAGTGAAGCAATGGTTTAAGCCCTACTTTGAGATATGAGGAAAGCAGGGTTCAGTTTTGGGCTCTGCTGCAGTTTGTGTGAATTTGCAGGAGCAGCTCAGGCATGTAAACCCTTCCAGTCCAAACCCCGGATCCAAGCGGAGAGCAAGGCACCCCAGCTCTGCCTGGCTCCGTTCCTGCTCAAGGGGGTGCACCTTTACTCCTGCCGTGCCAAACCACAGGGAACAAAGCAAGGACCCACCTTAGAGCATCTGATAGCCTCTGTGGTCACAACAGAGAGGCAGGAGGTCTGAATTAATATAGCTTGAGGCAGGGGATAGAGGGAGAAGTGCTCAGCGTTGGTCCTTCGGGTAAGTTCATGGCTTATGCACCCATGGGTCCCTTAGTCTGGAGGCCATCAGCCACCCATGGTCCTGCAGCAGGACCTGGGTAGCGATGTCTTCTACTGGTCTGGGTGGAGCACTGAGGTGAGATGAAGCAAATGTCGTCCCTGGTGCAGAAAGATGTGCGTTGGTATAGACAGCGTCTGTGCCGCACTTCTGCAGTGGGCAGTGGTCGCAGTGGGGGGATGCAGCCACCCTCTGGAACGTGCCTGGGGTGGCACTAGCCCATCTGGACTTCTGCTATCCAGGTCAAACTCCTGCTGGAGGACAGAGCTTGAGACATGCATTCATCTGCTGAGCTGCCCATTAGCTCAGCTGCAGAGCACGAGAGTGTGGCTGGATCTAGGCTGAGAACGGGGAGTTACGGCCTTTGGCATTAAGATTTTATTAAAATTACACATCGTCAAAAAGGTGACTTTTTTGGTCCATTAGCAGTGATCTGTCTCAGAAACGTATTTTTAATTTTACTCGCCCTTTTAATAGAAAGCTACTGGCAACTGCTGCAGATGGGAGCAACTAGCAATTGCAGATGGGAGAGTTTATGGATAAAGCCTTTCCTTGTCATGCTGCTGCAGCCTGGCTGGCCGGGTCCTCTTTGGCACTTATTGGTTTGGAGTGGGTTGGTTATTTTCTTTTGTCCGTTTTTTCTCCAATAGTTACTCCTTGCCAAGCATATGAAATCTGAGACCCGGGATGAGCAAGGTGCAAGAAAATGGAGAGATGCCACTAGGTGCCTTGGTACAAGGGAATGCGAGGAGGGACTTGACAGAAGAGCTGGAGGGAGTTTGGGACACACTGAACTGGAGACGGACACAGTGCAGAACTAGCAGATGCAGAAAGTTAAGGGAAAAAAAGTTTATAAAATTATGAAAAGAAGTGAAGGGAAGAAATCAGGAGATTGGAAAGAGTGTGCCAGATGAGCAGGAAAGATGAGCAGAGAAACATAGACAGGGTGAAGCTCTTCCTACTTCCATAATGTGCCTTAGCCAGAGAGGTGATAACTCACTAACTAGGACCAGATGGGCTTGTTTGTCTGCTCTCCATAGCTCAGCAGAACTTGTTTCAGCTGCCACGAGAGATGAGCCTCAGTCTCAGCACAGACCGTTGGTCTTTCGACAACCAGTTCAGGGCCTGTCAACAGGTTTTCCAAAGCACTCGACGTCTGCGGGAAAACACTGAGCAACATCTGAAATTGCAATCAGTTAAGAAGTGTCTGAAAGGGCGCTGGTAGCTTTTGAAGATCTAATTTCTGTCCCGGGTTGCTCAAAAACTAGGGCTCTGAGACATTAATCCTGTGACTGGCATGGCTCTGGTTTTATCCCAGCATTACACCGCTGGCTGCAGTGGAGTTATTCTTGGTCTTCGCTGCTATAAATGGGAGAGCGAGACCAAGATGTTTCTAAATACTTGGAATTCTTTTTTTAGCGAACTGTGTTTTCTAAGTGGAAATAACAATAAACCAAAGACTTTTTTGGAATATCCTGAACATCCTAAGAGTCAGCCGCATCTTTTCCTGCCAAGTGCAGGGAGTCTGGTGGGACGAGCCACCCCCGCCAGCCACAATGACAGGGAATAACTGAGTGTCTGAGGGAACCAGCTGCAAATCAAAGGTGGCAGCTGGGCTCTAGAGGGATGGGTTGATGCCGAATGGCATCATTACGAGACTAACCCAGCGGCTGCTCTGCCTAAGGAAAGAGATTTGTCAGCAAGTTGAAAACTCCCAGCAAGTTTTCTTTGCTGAAGTAGCAGAAACAGAGTAAATGTGGGGAGAGCAGGGTGGGGGTGTGAAGGACACAGTGGGACCAGCACTGGACCTTCAGCTAAGCCAACTTCTGCCAGCAGAGGAGTGAGTCCAGGGTTTGTTTTCTGCTCCTGGCTTTTAATTCTCTTCTTTCCTCTGTAATACCTAAATTTTAAAGAAAGGCAAAGAAGCGGAGATTTTTAAATTTTTTATTTATTTATTTATTTATCCAGCGTTTAGTAGGACAGAATATAGCTGGTTACTTTAAAGTGATATCCAGGGGGCTCAGAAAGTATGAAGATACTCCCAAGGTTTCTCTTCTTTTTCATTGTGAGCTGGGAACTGGGAAAGTCTTGATATCTGCAGGTGCTGCCTTGTGCAAGCCAGCATGAACTGGCATTGGACACCATGGCTACAGAGAGCTTTGCTGTAACAATTAATGTCCATAAACTGAACACAACAGATACAGCAGGAATGGTGGCTCCAGCTTATACCTGTCATCTCCCACAGCAGGTGTATCCTCAGCCTATGGTGCTTCTGTGCCAGTATTATCGTAGGTACAGTTGGAGGGGAGGAATGAGGAAGAGACATGAAACTCTCACAATTTGAGGTCTTGAACTTGTCTGTGGAGCCACTGCTAAGCAGAGTGCCGGTGTGGTGGAGCAGTGCGTCTCGGATGTGACTTGAGCAATGGTTGCCTTCTGGCATCACAGTTTCATTGCCACTACACCGTGTCGCCATGTAGCCACAGCCCTGTCATGGGCTGCTCGTTCCTTGATGGAGTTTCTGCCTTTGGGTGGGCCTCTCCAACATTGTAGTTGTCTTTTAAGGCTGTCTTCAGGTTGACTGGGGTGGAGGAGACTTCCCGGTTTACCAGGATTATGCTGAAATCTAATTTGGTCCTCTAAAACACTTGTAAGCGTCCCCTCACTCATCCTGGTGAACACTATGTGAAATTTTACAAGTGTGCTCTCCTTTCCATCATGAGGAAGCTCCCAAATGGAGCTTTGGACACATCCCTGACCAAGACCCCTGTAGGTCGCCAGGAGAGCGAATGCATTGCCGGTGTGCATGAGTGAGCATCAGGCGAGGTACGTTAGCTGCTTTATCATATGAGTCTAAGTCTCAGAGGCAGGAATGTCTAGACAGTGTGGGCCTGGTCCTCACAGAGTCTCTTGGAACCACTGGGATGATCGTTGGCTTTGGTAGGCAGTGCCATTGGCTTCACACCTCCTTGGAGGTTTACATTAATGCAGCACTAAAATCCAGTCCCAAGAGCCAGCTTTTCCCAAAAGATACATGGCCAGAGAAGCTGAAATCAGCTCCTCCTGTCGCTGCAAAAGGATTGAGGCTAACAATAAAACTTCTTGTTTGCCCTCAAGTGCAAGGGCTATGGGATGGCTGTGTTGTGAAGGGATCATGGTGGCTTTGGTAGAGCAGAAAGGGGAGCTTGGGGGTCTTGCTGGTTGGCGGGTGTTTGCTCTGCCTGAGGAGCAAGAGAGGGTACCCCTCCATGCCGGTAATTTGGCAAAATGGGTATGATTTGACTGCAGCGATGCTGATTGAGTCAGGTCAAACATTCAGACCTGGTGATAGCTGATGTACGGGTGTTAGAGTGTGTTGGAGAGGGAATTGATATGGGTTGGGGTGGCTCTGCAGATCTGCTTGGGTTGCTTTCACTCTCTCTCTGTGGCTACCAGTGCAGCGGAATGATGGAAAGCACCCAAAGCCTTGAAAAACCTCTTTGCAGTTGTTCTTGGAGGCAGCAAAAATGTGCAGCAGTTGTGATTTGGGTGCAGAATGAGAGTTTTGAATACCGCACCTCTAGGGAAGGAGAAGAGCACCCCTTGAACACGCACATAAGCTCTACTCTGCTTTGATGAGTTTCTTTTAGGGGAGCTAAGCAGCTCTTGCAGGGCTAGAAAGCTGAAGACAGCACCCAAAAAGGGGGATGTGGAAGCAGAAGAGAAAGTGCAGCTGTGCTCCTCTCCACCAAGACCTTCGAGTCATCACTTCGGCATGGAGAGGAGAGGCTGACCAAGCTGCTTTCCAGGACACTCTGTACCACAGGGGACAACGCTGTTCCCTGGGCGACATGTGCTGAAGCCCTCCGGCATGGCTACAGTGGTGGTGGGGAAACCCAGCATGCTGCAGCCAACCTTGCAGACCCTGGCTCCCCACCCATCGGGAAAACTCATTTTCAAGAAGCTGCCTTGAAGCCTTCTCATTTATTTTCTCCTGGTCACTTATTTATGATATTTTAACAAGTTTTGAGCTATGGTGTTTGAATTCCCCCAAGTCCATGTGTTCATCATGATGCCAATACCTTGTTTCTTCTCAAAACGTTTTCACCCAGGGCTACCCACTGGGTTTCCATTAACCAAAAGCTGGTCCCCACAAGGCTTCCACCATGAGCAGGACTCACCAGGGGGCAGCTGGGAGGGCAAAAGCCTGCATGGAACACAGGGTCACCCCTTCCCCTCAATGCCAGGCAGGTAAAAGGAGCCCAGTGCTAATGAAAACACCCCCACATTTTTTTCCTTGCTTTGAAGCATTCAGATCCCAAAGCCAAGCCACGGGCTCTCTTGGCTGTGTCTTTGCCATCCTTTAATGCTACCGCAATTCGATGCAGAGATCATGGTGAATACAAAACAACCTCGCTTGCCCATCAGGGATATCTATTGCAACAGCTTCTTTGTTATTCCAGCCCAGGGCGCTCTTCCACGTTACAGGCTGTAAGACACAACGCGACGGGTCAAGGCGAGGCCAGAGATCCCAAGAGAAAGAAATGAAAACAAGCTCCTTTAATATAAACTATATGTTTTCTTGTCCCCACTCAATTTACAGGCTGCATTTTTGACTCCTCTCTGACAAGCAGTGTTTATCTGGCAGGGGACAACTCTCATTAGCAACGAAGGGCAGCATCATAATTTTCTGTGCCTTGTTTAAACAGTATCTTTTGCTTGTGTTTTCCTTTTAAAATGATGGCGCAAACTGCTCAAAAGCAGCTGAGGCAAGGCTACAGCACCCTGCTCCCTTTCCACGTGCCCCCAACTATTTTAAAAGTTTGAGGGAAAGTAAAACATTGGATCAAGTAAAACATTTCAACTCACTAATTCAGAAGGGTCAAAGAAAACCCATCTCCAAGAGACAAAAAAGAAGTGAGCTTTCAGCTTCTATTAAAACTTCTGGCTGGCATTTATGAAGAATGTTGGGCCATGGTAACACAGACTAATATTTTAATAATATTTAGAAAAATCTCGGTTTACACAGAAGTCATGTTTTACATGAAGGTCACTTCTATTAAGTCAGTACCTTTTCCAGGAATAGAACCCTCTTTCTTTGGAAAACCAGAAGAAAAGTGCAAACGCTGTTATTTATGTAAGACTGACCAGTTCTAGTACTCTTCTCACCCCTGGGGTGGCTGCGAGCTGGAGGGGCAGCCAGCTGGGCAACCATTGGCCCACTGCACTAGCCCATGCCCAGTGCAAAACCTTCCTGTTACCCCCCTGTGCCAAAGAAATGCTCTTTTCCCCACTCATTTCGCATCTCCGCTTCCCTTTGATCACAATCTGGAGCTGAGCATCCTGCCCTGGGCCAGCTGACCGGAGGGAAGGTTTTCTTTGTTGGCTTTCAGAAACAACAAGCTGGGTTTGGAGCTGCAGGGGCTCCTGGCAGCCTTGGTATCTCACCCAGGAATCACCGTAGTTCTGCCAGAGGCAGCTGTCCCCCTCTCCAAACCCCATCCCACACCCAAAGTGCCTCCCCGCCCACAGGGGACGGCTCCATCCCAGCTCCATGTAATGTCCCCCGTGCTGGGATGCTCTGGCTCAGCATCACTGACGGGAAGGCACAGGCTCATGCGGCAGTGGCCATACTCCACATCTGGGTCCAGCCCTGAGGACCTTGATTTGGTCTTTGCTGACTTGAGGAGCATCCACCACCTGTATTTTGTCACTGCGTTTCCAGAATCACCTTGTGCATTTAAAGCATTGAAAAATGTTTAGCAGAAGTCGTTAGTACTGTCACAGCGGCCAGTGAGCAAGAAAGACCTCTCGTGCTGACAAGGTGGTAAACTGGTCTGGACAGACTGGAGAGGTGGGCAGAGGGGAACCTCACGAAATTTAACAAGGACAAGTGTAGAGTTCTGCACCTGGGCAGGAACAACCCCATGCGCCAGTACAGGTTAGGAGCTGACCTGCTGGAAAGCAGCTCCATGGAGAAGGACCTTGTAGTCCTGGTAGTCAATAAGTTATCCATGGGACAGCAATGTGCCCTGGTGGCCAAGAAGGCCAATGGTATCCTGGGGTGCATTAAGAAGAGTGAGACCAGCAGGTTGAGAGAGGTTCTCCTCCCCCTCTACTCATGAGCTTGCTCATTCTTGCTCATGAGCTCGCAGGCCTCATTGAGAGCGCTTTAAACTAGATTTGGAGGGGGGAGGGGATAAAACCGGGCTCACTAGAGTTGAACCTAGGGGTAGGTTCAACGTGCCAGAATTGAAATCGATAGCCAAGCTCAGGTGCATCTACACCAATGCACGCAGCATGGGCACCAAACAGGAGGAGCTGGAAGCCATTGTGCAGCGCGACAGCTATGACGTAGTTGCCATCACAGAAACATGGTGGGATGCTTCTCATGACTGGAGTGCTGCAGTGGATGGCTATAAGCTCTTCCGAAGGGATAGGCAGGGAAGGAGAGGTGGTGGGGTGGCTCTGTATGTTAGGGAGTGTTTTGATTGCATAGAAATCGAAGACTGTGAAGACCAAGTAGAGTGCTTGTGGCTAAGGATGAGGGGGAAGGCCAATGAGGCATACATCCTGCTGGGAGTCTGTTACAGGCCACCCAACCAGGATGAAGAGATGGATGAGACATTCTATAAGCAACTGGCGGAGGTCTCTCATTCGCTGGCCCTTGTTCTTGTGGGGGACTTCAACCTACCAGACATCTGCTGGAAGTATAACACAGCAGAGAGGAAACAGTCTAGGAGGTTCCTGGAGTGTGTGGAGGATAACTTCCTGATGCAGCTGGTGAGTGAGCCCACCAGGGGAGGTGCCTTGCTGGACCTGCTGTTTACAAACAGAGAAGGACTGGTGAGAGATGTGGTGGTCGGAGGCCGTCTTGGGCTTAGTGACCACGACATGATAGAATTCTCGGTTGTGAGTGAAGTAAGGAGAGGGGTCAGCAAAACTGCTACCATGGACTTCCGGAGGGCAGACTTTGGCCTGTTCAGGTCACTGATTGAGAGAGTCCCTTGGGAGACAGTCCTGAAGGACAAAGGGGTCCAGGAAGGCTGGACAGTCTTCAAGAAGGAAATCTTAAAGGCGCAGGAGCAGGCAGTCCCCATGTGCCGTAAGAAGAGCTGGCGGGGAAGGCGACCGGCCTGGCTGAACAGGGAGATTTTGCTGGGACTCAGGGAAAAGAGGAGAGTTTATCACCTCTGGAAGAAGGGGCAGGCAACTCACAAAGAGTACAAGGATCTCGTTATGTCGAGCAGGGACAAAATTAGAAAGGCAAAAGCCCAGCTAGAGCTCAGTCTGGCCACAGTCATAAAGGATAATAAAAAATGTTTTTACAAATATATTAACAACAAAAAGAGAGGCAAGGAGAATCTCCATCCCTTACTGGATATGGCGGGGAACATTGTCTCCAAGGACGAGGACAAGGCTGAGGTACTTAATGCCTTCTTTGCCTCAGTCTTTAATAGCCAGTCCAGGTATCCACAGGGTATTCAGCCCCCTGAGCTGGAAGATGGGGATGGAGAGCACAATGTACTCCTCATAATCCAGGAGGAAGCAGTTAAGGACATGCTAAACCACCTGGACACCCACAAGTCTATGGGGCCTGATGAGATCCACCCGAGAGTACTGAGAGAGCTGGCGGAGGAGCTTGCCAAGCCACTCTCAGAATCACAGAATCACAGAATCACTAGGTTGGAAAGGACCTTTAAGATCATCAAGTCCAACCATTAATCCAGCGCCACCATGTCCCCTAAACCATGTCCTGAAGCGCCACATCCACACGTTTTTTGAACACTTCCAGAGATGGCGACTCCACCACCTCCCTGGGCAGGACCCTGCACTTGGCCTTATTAAACCTCATACAGTTGGCCCCAGTGCTTCCTGCATCTGGTGTGGAGGTCTCGGTGGGACAAGGTCCCGCGGGCTGCGCCTGGCATGCGGTAGCTGGGGGACACCAAAAGATGATGCTGAGAGTGAAAGGAGGGTCCCAAACCCAGGACCTCTCTAGAGTCCTCCAACTCCTCTTCAAGGATTATTTTTATGGCTCTGTGGATGAAAAATAAGAGGTTTGTGATGGATCCACAGCCTGAGACCAGCTGGAGGGCTGATCCCCGCTCCAGCTCCCTGGTGAGCCGGGGAGGTGCTTTGGGCTGGTCTCAAGGACGCCAAGTAAATCCACTTCAGTGGTGGGCTTGCTTCCAGCCTCGCGGGCTGCCCCGAGGCCTGTAGGTGTGCTGGCAGGAGCCAGGTCCAGCTTTGCACCTTCCAGGGGACAACACGGGTTCAAGGGTCTGGCTCTGAGCACCTCCCTCCCTGGGATGGCAGGCAGCTGCCTCTTCAGGGTGCCGCAGAGGTAGGTCCCTTTGCCTTGGGAAAGGGCTCAGTGATCCGTGGGTGGGTTTTTGCTGCGGAAATGTTACATATCATGACGCGTTTGCAACTCCCTTTTCAATTCTGCTCTGCCGGACAGCAGATCCCATGGCCATGTTGCCTATAGCAACATCTCCTGGTTGACAATAAGCAAGCTGTGACAAACGGGTAGGTTTACTGGTGGATGTATAAGAATGGTTGATACTACTATCTTTATTATTATTATTGTTGCTATTACTATTACGGCTACCACTATTACTTATAGCTTTGGGGGCCTTGCAGTTATTTTTGGTTAGGGATCCATGTCTTCAGGACATGGTTTAGGGGACATGGTGGTGCTGGATTAATGGTTGGACTTGATGATCTTAAAGGTCCTTTCCAACCTTAGTGATTCTGTGATTCTGTGTGCCGTTCAAAAGCAGCGTCACGCAGACGGCACCTCCGCAAGCCTCGGGGCGCAGCAGGCTGGGGCAGAGGGACCAAGATCGCAGCAGATCTGCTTTCGCTCCTCTTACTCAAACGACTGCTTTTCTTGGAAGGGCTCTGGTGGGAAGAGGCCTGCTGCATCAGTAGGGAATCCTTTTTCCTGGAAAAAATAGATATGTGTCAGCGTGTCCGGAGCCGTTGGACAGTGCAGCGTGTCGCTGATGCTCCTCAGGCTGTGTGATATGCTGCCAGCCTCCAGGGACGGCGCTGCTCGGCGAAGAGCCTGCTCTCCAGCTCACGACCATTGCTGCCTGACACGCAAATCAGAGGTTATTGGCAGAAAGTGCCTTCGGATGGGCTGAGCTGTGCAGAAGTGACTCATGGCGTTGGACGTCTTGCTTTCTGGGTGACCTCGTTTCAGTTATTTCACTGTACTCTTGGTTCTCATTGCTATTGAGTGTTTCAGGGAGCCCGTCAAAGCCTCAATGCTCCAGGTGTGTGGTGGGAGAGGTGCCTTCTTGTGGGATCTGCGTCCAGGCCGTGGTGAGCTGCCAAAGAATAATTTACAATTAGTAATTGGTTTCAGAAGTTGTTTTTTGAGCACGGGTGCACAGTGTTTGGGGGTGGACTTCAGCCTCATAAGTTTTAATTTTTGATCATTTTCCTGTTGGCTGTTGACCTTCAAACAATTTTCTTTCCTCTCTGAGGCTGAGGTTACTCAACAGAAGGATGTGGCTCACATGTGGCTCTTACTCTCCCCTCCCAAACGCTCAGCAGGCTCAGGCTTCCTGGGTGGGGTTGGTAGTCATTGCACCAATCCACAGCTTTCCTGGGATTTCTGGTTTGCAGCACACTTTGCCCAAATCCCCTAAGAGCCTTCTGGAAGGAGTTCAGGAAAGAACCCAAATCTTCAGGGCACCATCTCCTGCTCCACCACCCCAGGACCTGTTGGCCACTGTGACAGTATCCACCTGAGGATGGGGGAAATGGGCACCCCAAGGTGTGGTTGTTCAACACGTTCTCAGTTCAAAGTAGAGGGAGAAAGCAATTCCATTTAAACAGGCTTTTGGTGGTTTCCTTCCATTTAGGGCTGGTGTCCTTCATGTCAGTTCCCCACTGCAGATCCATGCTCAGTTATTCACTGCTGGCTCCCCTCCCGAGCCTGGGGAAGTCCTGGCCAGGATGGCCCCAGGAGGGAGACAGAGTATTTACAGCTGGAAACACTGGGATAAAATGTGCTCCCATGGTGTTTTCTCTAAGAGCAGCAAATTCCAGATGTTTCTCCTGACCCTTCCTACTAGAAACAAGATGAAAAGAGACGCTTACTTACTTAAATGAAATCCCGGTTGCTGCGGCAGGGGATGCTCCTGACGGCTTCTCCACTGGGGAGCAGTGGCAGGGAAGCAGCCCCTGTTACCAGGACCTCCCATGGATGAGCCGAGCACCACATGGTCCAAGCATAGAATCACAGAATCACTAGGTTGGAAAGGACCTTCAAGATCATCAAGTCCAACCATTAATCCAGCGCCACCATGTCCCCTAAACCATGTCCTGAAGCGCCACATCCACATGTTTTTTGAACACTTCCAGAGATGGCGACTCCACCACCTCCCTGGGCAGCCTGTTCCAATGCCTGACCACTCTCTCGGTGAAGACATTTTTCCTAATATCCAATCTAAACCTCCCCTGGTGCAACTTGAGGCCATTTCCTCTTGTCCTATCACTAGTTACTTGGGAGAAGAGACCAACACCCTCGTCGCCACAACCCCCTTTCAGGTAGTTGTAGAGAGCGATAAGGTCTCCCCTCAGCCTCCTCTTCTCCAGACTAAACAACCCCAGTTCCCTCAGCCGCTCCTCATAAGACTTGTGCTCCAGACCCCTCACCATCTTCGTTGCCCTTCTCTGGACACGCTCCAGCACCTCAACATCCTTGAGTTGGTGCATGGTGCATCCCCCAGTGTCACTGCGACAGCTCGGCCAGCTCGGCCACGCGAGAAGCGCAGCAGAAACCTCGGGGTCCGGTACGATGTGGGGTGGTAGCTGGGGGTATGCTTCAAGCCTTGCAATCTCAAATTTCACACGCAACTTGGTTCAGCATCTCTGGGCTTCGGTTCTTGCTACGTAACATACAGATGGCAGAATAAACTGGGGGACATGCAGATGCTCTGCTGATGGGGACAGATCCATCCCTGACGGAGATTACTTCCGACCCTCACAGAGCAGGCTGGGGTGGGAAGTGGGACGCCAAAGGACATGAAACCGCAGCTGCAAGGCCCCATCCCAAGGGCAGCCTGGCCGTTCAGCATCTCTCCAACCCTCCCCAGTCATACTCTGATAGAAGGCAAGAGCATCCAAGCAGCCCCTGTCCTGAAAGCTGGAAATGCCGAGATGCCGCTTTCTCCTCTCTTTTGGCGTGCTCTGCCTTGCTTCGCTCGGCGCAGGACCTGTCCCAGTTTAGACTCATTTTCCCTTGAACGTGGATGTGCCGTGTTTCCGCGCTTCGTGGCTGTTGCTTCCGAAAGCAGGAGGCTGCCGTTACGTGCTTGATACTCCTGTGAGGGCGCTTTGCTGTCTCCAGGACACAGTTGTGCTGGTGGCTCAGCATCATCATCTCTCTTCAGCATTTGAAACTGAGATATGTATATGTATGCCTATCTGCTAGGGGACATGCCATTTTCCATTAATTTGGGTTTTTTGTCCTATTAAATTTCATTCCTTTTCTACTATTCCACTCCTCAGGGTTGTTCATTTCCTCCAAAATGACATGCAAATCTTTTTTTTTTTTTTTTTTTTGTGAAAACTTCTACATGTTACCACAGATTCATTAGGATATTATTTCTTGTGCCACTGGCATTGCCAGAAACACTAAATGATCCCCAAGACTGATCTTTGAGGATCTCCAGGAGTTATCTCCCTTGTAGCCTGAGAAAACCCTTACGGAAACAGAGCACCGGTATCTCCCTGGGACCATTTGCTACCTCACAGTTTCCTCCCACCAGTTACTGTCTTCCCCATTTTAACTAATAATTTCACATGGGACACCATAAAAAAAGTGCTAAAGTCTATGAAAATACGACTGAATGCCTCTCCTTTGCCTAGAAAATCAGTTATTCAGGAAAGCTTGCAGAATTCCTCTGGCAAGAATTTCGTTTGGCAGACCTACTGTAGACAAGCGGAACTGTAGTTGCCCAGGGTATCTTTCTTGCCTTTCTTACATTGCTATTTTCCAGCACGACTTCTAAACCGCCATAGATTAATTTCAAATACTTGCCGCTGAACTTGCAATTTCACGGCCATTTCTTCCCTGACTCTGGGATGGAGCTGGTCCAGTTCCTCCAGTTTGCATGCACTCGGCTCTTTGAGATTTCCTTCCCCTTTAGATGTGGTCACTTCCTGATGTCCATCATTCGTCTTCAGTTTGGCCTGAGATTCAGCATCCTCTTCCCTCCCAATTCCTGACACTGAACAGCCACCTCACCTGAGGGACGTAGTTTTAGTATCTTTACTCCGCCACACCCTGGGCATGCAGAAGCCACATTTCTGTCTTCTCATTTATGACTCAGGAACATTTTTCTAGTTTTCATTTCCTTTGCACGATCTAACACAGCTTGACATTGGCAGTTCTCACGTTACCGCTGCACTGCCTGACCTTTAACAAAAACCTCTCTTTGCTGGTTAATCGCTTTTTCCATCCAGTGCAGGCTTGTGGTTATTCTTAATATACTTTTTGTGGTAATTCTTCATCCAGTTAAGGCTTTGGCCTTTCCCCTGGGAGTTTTCCTCTCTTGCCTGGGATTGCATTCCAGACTGTTGTAAATTCAGTTGATTTCCCTGATTAATTCCCTTAATTTCTCAAAATTCCCCCTCTGTAAACCTTAGCAGAAAGCTAACTTCTTTTTAATTTAAATTGAAATACCATGAGGGCATTCAATCCAAGATATTTTCTACAACAAATTCCTTTATAACGTACTTACTTCTTATCAAAGCCAGGCAAAAAAGTTTTCCCTCCTGTTGGATTAATGACACTTCAGTGAAGAAACCAGACTGTTGTGTCCAGGAGTAGCCACGTCTCATCGTTCCTAGCAGCGTGACGGGAAGTTAAGGTCTTCATTAAAGACACCACTCCCATGCTTGACAGCATCAGGCTTATGACAACAGTGCAGAAATCCCTGTCCATACCCACATCTGACCCTAACGATCTAAAGTGCCAGCACTACCCTCGTACGGCCTTTTGATGCTCCTGTCTCTTTCCTATCACTGCTGACACCTCCTGGATGCTTCCCAGCCAAAGCACTGAAGGATGTGATTCCTCTCTCCCAGGCTAGTGCTCTCATTAGACCGTGTTTCTGCAGAGCCACTACGAGGTCCGCTTACTCTTCTCCATCCCTGTGTCCCACTCATCAGTTCCCACATGCTTTGCCAGCCTGACCCAACTGTTTGCCTGATCTCCTGCAGACTCACCCTGGAAGCTGCATGAGAAACAGCTGGTTTGCTCGATATAAAGAGAGCCCCTTTGGAAATTAATCTGTTGACTTTCCCTTTCCTTCCCCAGGAGTCTCAGTCAAATCTAAGCTCATTAAACCCCAGTTTACCTTAGACCCCTAATAAAGGTGTCACTTGGAAGTGCCTGTAGGTTCTTGATTGGAACCTGGGCCCCATCCTCAGTCTCAAGGCCAAGGACGACTCCAATTTAGCTTCTCTCTACACTTGTCTTCTGGCTTCCTCTTTTGCCTCTCCTTTGCTCTCATGTTGTGAAGCTTTGCAATCCCCCATTCCACAGGAACAGGCATGTTTTAGGAGCTTTGAGGCTTATGGGTCATTGAAGGCTGAATTCTTTGGCACCTGGGTACAAATGGCATGTCAGATAGCTGCTCCACTGCTGCAACAAGTTAGTATCTGCTGGTGATTTAGGAGGAACTCTACATGCTATCAACCTCTCGCCAGCGGTTCTCAGCACCATGATTGCAAAGCTCGATAAATGACAGAAGTGTCCTGAACTGTTTCATCCTCTTTTCATACTCTTCTGTTGGCTTTCTGGAGATAAGATCAGGTCCTTAGACCATCTCTGTCCCATGCTTTGAAGCCTACAGGAACTTGCTTTGCCTCCACTGTGCTGGGGCTGATTCCTGGCCTTTTTTCCCAAACACAGCTCTTTTCTTCTTCTCTTTACAGCTATACGTCACACCGCTAACTTGGGGCCCAAAAAAACATTAATATGACTGAGAACAATTTGTTTTGTAGGTCTGGGAGGAAAGGTTTAGAAGAGGACTTGGAGGGGTCTGACAGAGGTGTTTCAGCAGCACAAAGAGGAACGCCCGCAGTCCCCACAAATGCATTTAGTGATGGGTGGAAACTCCACGGTGCTTCCCTGATAGTCCCACGTGCTGGCGCAGGGGACAGATGGAGCCAGTGGGGTGAGGAGGAGATTGCCGAGGGGATTCATGCCGCTGGTCGGTGCCCGAGCAGGTCCAGGGCTGCTGTGCCCATGGAATGCCGCCTCTGCCGGGATCCAGAGGGACTCGCCATGGGTCACGTTTTTTGCACATGATGGTAACACGGCTCTGCCGAGGGGCTCTGGGCCCCGGAGCAGGTCCCAGCAATGGATGCCTGGCGCAGCGCGATGCTGGAGCTGCTCCTGGGGCAGGCCCTGACGTTCCTCTCCCCAGTGAGCGGGGGGTGAGTCTGAAAAAGCCTCTTCTACTTAGGACTTCAAGTGCATTTTTCACATGGGAAAAATCTTGCTGCTGGTGAAGGATCCAAGGAGAAAGCCGCCGGGTGAAGGCTGCCAAGTGCTGGGAGGTGTTTGCTCTAGAGAGGTGTATGAAATTCCTGTCTATAACCAAAATGAACCTGACCTGCGGTAGCTGGTTTGGATCTGAACCAGCCGTTGGGATGATGAGGCAAGGAGGACTTACATACCCAGAGGCTATGTCATAAAATAGTTTTCAACTGCTGCCCAGTTCCTGCGCGTGCATCATCCCGTTTTCTCCACACAGCCTCAAACCCTCTGTTTGGGCCAGGATTTTTACCTGGAAAGTCCCAAGTTTGAGCTGGCCTGGCCACAGCCAGTGGTCACAGCGGGTAACAGACAATTTTCTCCATGCATGGACATGCAGCACGTCTGGAATCAAATTCTTCACCTTTAAACACTTCTTTTGCCACCAGTGGTGATCAAATTTCTTATTCTTATTCTTATTCTTATTCTTACTTTTATTTAATTTTCTTGTTCCCTGTGATGAACTGAATTTCTCTTATTCTTATTCTTATTCTTATTCTTATTCTTATTCTTATTCTTATTCTTATTCTTATTCTTATTCTTATTATTCTTTTATTTAGTCCTATTCTTATTCTTTTATTCTTATTCCTATTCTTATTCTTATTCTTATTCTTATTCTTATTCTTATTATTCTTTTATTCTTAGTCCTATTCTTATTCTTTTATTCTTATTCCTATTCTTATTGTTTTTTATTTTCCTGTTCCAATTCCAATTTCTACTCTTATTCTTTTACTTTATTCTTATTCTTTTCCTTTATTCTTATTCTTATTCCTCTTCCTCTCTCTTCCTCTACTGTTACTATTACTATTGCTACTATTACTACTAGTATTACTATTATCATTACCATATTGCTATTGCCACTACATCACCCTCACCATTACAGGCTGCA
The DNA here is from genome assembly GCF_964289735.1 of Phaethon aethereus. Classification (NCBI taxonomy): domain Eukaryota; kingdom Metazoa; phylum Chordata; class Aves; order Phaethontiformes; family Phaethontidae; genus Phaethon; species Phaethon aethereus. The sequence goes on from NC_138575.1 coordinate 210,756,222, forward strand.
GCCACCTTTCACACCAAAATGCGACCATGCTATGCGCTGCACAAACACAAACTGTCCACGACCCTCATCCCGGAGCCCTCCCAGTTTAGGGGCCCGGGAAGAGCGGGCAGGACAGGGCGGCGGGGGCGAGCAGACCCCTCGCTGCCGACCAGCCTTGCCCAGGAGCTGGCGCGTGGCCACTGGAGACGGGCACTGGGGACCTGTTGATGGTGGATGGGGATGGGGACCGGGACGTGGGAGGCTGGTGGTGCAGCCCCAGCCGGGGTCGGGTGAGGCTGTGGGCGCCCGTGGGCAGGAGAAGAGCCGGCGCACACGCAGCCATCTGGGTAACATGATAAGGAGCTCACGGCGTCTGAAAATAAAGGCTCATCCAGCTAAAAAAAGCCCTGTGGTGGGGGTGAGGCATTATTCAACACCGAAGTGAAAGGGCCCTTACTTCTGTGTCAGATTTTTTAGGCTTGGGGAACGTACAACGATTTCATTTTAAAAGCAGAGGCACACCGAGCTGCTGCAAGGATGATAATAATAATAATAATAATAATAATAATAATAATAATAATAATAATAATAATAATAATAATAACCACCTATCTATTATATTGATAATATATTATTATATAATGATATATTACACATAACATATATTATTGTATAATTAATTATAGTGATTTATTATTGTTGTTGTTGTTATTATTATTATTTACAGCTTGAGGCAGTGCTTTTGGGCCACCACACACGGCCCCGCTGTGCAAGGCACTGTGCAAACACCTAAAGGAGGGCAGCCCCTTCCTCCCAGCTGTTCAACCCTAAAACAGGGAAACGTGGGGAAACGGTGGCACACGAGGACCTGAACGCCTGGGCTTTCCCCGCCTGTGTCTGGCAGGGCTGAGTCAGGAAGGGGCGTGGGCGGCAGCAGCGTGAGAGGGACGGAGCAGAGGGACGGAGCAGAGGGACGGAGCAGAGGGACGGAGCAGAGGGGCGGGGTGGGATGGGCGCGGCGAGGATGCGCCTGCCGGCCCGGGCGCGCCGGGTGGGGGACGAGGACACGTCCTGCAGAGGAACGGGGCAGGGGAACGTGTCCCTGCAGAGGAGCAGGGCATGGATGGAGAGGTGTCTGCAGAGGAGCAGGGCGTGGATGAGGATGCGTCCTGTGGAGGAGCAGGGCATGGGTGGGCACAGCCCGCCGCAGCCCCCTTTGCTCTCCCCACTCCCCGCCGCGGGAGCAGGCAGGTTACCGCTGCCCGGCATCATCCCCACCCCACACCTGGGCTCGTGCAGCCGGTGGCTTCGGCTCGCTGGCCTGCCTCAGCCCCAAACCTGGCTGAGGCCAAACCCACACAACACGGGCTCCCTGCAGGTGTGGGGCGAGTGTGCCCTGTCCGTGGGCTCTTCTCCAGCCCCTGTGAGAGGCAGCCAGACCCACGGGCCCTGGGGGTTCCCCATCCCTGCATCCTGCTTAGCCGCGCGGCAAGGAGGGGAGAGGCTGCCCGCCGCTGGGGTCTGCCCCTGGGTGATGGGCTGATCCTGCTCCTTCGACAGTCCCGTGGCAGCCAGTTCGGGAGCTCCATGCCCCGCAGCGGGGTCACCAGGTCCCACCTCTGTTTGATGGGCTCAGGGCACAGACAGCATCAGAGCAAAGACATGGTGGCCACCAGTCCTCCAATAGAAGCGGAAAAACACTGGATTTGGTGCTTGGCCTACTCATTTCTGGGCGGGCTATCAATTCAGGTGGAATTCGTCCCCTGAGCAGCAATTTTTTTTGCAATTTGCAATGCGATTGTAAGAGCAAGTCTACCAGAAAGGGTCATCTTAAAATAGTCTGAATAACCAGGCCAAGGGAAGGGACCTCTGTCTCCTCACACCCTGTTCTCCGTCCCCGTGCTTCCTCCCAGCAGGATTCCTCTTGCCTGTGTTGATCAAGTCCCAAGCCAGGGACTGCTGGGGGATGTCGGCTGCCGCCGCAGTCCCCTGTCCTCGCCCCGAGCCCAGCTGTCCCGTGGGAAGCTTCGCATGCCTGGGGGGTCAGTGGAGTCCAAGAGGCCACCGAGCAGCCAGGAAAGCCACCACGATGGCCGGGCGTGGGTATGACTTCCTAGGAGAGCTGGTGGCACCGCCGTCCCCCTGCTTTTACCTTGCTGTTATCTCCTTCGCCGCCTCTCCCAGCGGTACCCGGGAAAACACGAGCTCCCGTCCAGCACTGAGCTTTGCCGTGGGTTCTCAGACCCTCGCAAGATGGGGGGGCCGATGCAGACCTGGGTCTCATCTCTCATCGCTGCCCCGCTTTGCGTCAGAGCGGAGAGTGCTGGCAAAGGACCGAGGTCCGGGCTGCAGGAGGGCCACGCAGGGTTACTCCGGAAAATATGCGCGCTGATATTTTATTCATCTACAGCTGAAGCGGTCGGTATGAAAGAAAATAGCTTGTGGTCTTTCATACCTCGAGTCAATGAATTCCTGGGCCTTTTATAGCTCAGGAATGCCGGGCGCTCTGGGTTGGTTTTACAAGGCTGCGAAGCTGCGGCTTAAGGCCTGGATGAGCATCAATCACGGCGGGGACGATGACAGCTGCTCGCGTTTTACCCGGCCAAAAGTCGGGTATCGCACGTCTGCACGTTGCGCCCCGGTTTCCCCACCGGTCTGAGGCATTTGCTTTGGTCTGTGTGTGTATGGGGGATGTTACCTTGGGGCTTGTCGGACCACTGGGTCCACCAGTTTTAGTACTGGGATTCAAGGGGGGTCCATGCCCAGCGCAGCAGTGGAGCACCAGCACAAGAGGCAGCTTGGCACCAACCTTGGGCACGTCCCTGCTCTTTGCTTTCCCCCCCAGGCTGCCATTTGAACAGCGCTCTTGCACCATGGGGGCAAGGAAGAGTGTTTCCCAAATTAGCATGATCTGTGTAATAAGAGCTATAGACCTGTAAGAAGATGGGGCTCGAGGTCCATGTGCAGATGGTCTCTCAAGACCCATCACTGCAGGCTGACAGCGGGAAGGGCAGCCCAGCACAGATCCCACCGGGTACCACCAACCCACCAGGGCTCCCCAGCCCCATGCTGTCTGCTTTCTGGGTGAGAAGCTGATCCATGGCAGGGTACCCAAAAACCTGGCTAAGGGTGGTCCAGGAACACAGCGGGATGCTCAAACCCAGCCCCGTTTCTTGGGATGCATCCAGACCCCAGACTGGTGACCCCAGTGGCGAGTGGACACCTGGCAGCATCCTTCCTGCCGGCGAGGGATGTCTGCACTTTGCGCATGTTTCACTGCAGCGTGCCTTAAGTCCAGCTCTGAGAGGTATTTAATGATGCAAGAAGTCACAGCTTTTCCCCAAGAACCCACCCCACCCCTCTTTGTACGTTTGTTCCTACAATGTAGGGAAGAGAAAGCCCTGAATATGGCAGCAAACCAGAGCAGAAGAGACGCCGCAGCTGTACAGTGCGCTGAATCCAAGTGAATCATAGAATTGTAGAATGGTTTGGGTTGGAAGGGACCTTAAAGATCATTGAGTTCCAACCCCCCTGCCATGGGCAGGGACACCTTCCTCTAGACCAGGTTGCTCCGAGCCTTGTCCAACTTGGCTTTGAATGTTTCCAGGGATGGGGCATCCACACTTTTTCTGGGCAACCTGTTGCAGTGCCTCACCACCCTCATAGTGAAGAGTTTCTTCCTTAGGTCTAGTCTAAATCTAACCTCTTAGTTTAAAACCATTACCCCTTGTCCTATCATTATAGGCCCTGCTAAGAAGTCTGTCCCCATCTTTCCTACATGCCCCCTTTAAGTCCTGGCAGGCTGCAATAAGGTCTCCCCAGAGCCTTCTCTTCTCCAGACTGAACAATCCCAACTCTCCCAGCCTGTCCTCACAGCAGAGCTGTTCCATCCCTCTGATCATTTTGGTGGCCTCCTCTGGACCCGCTCCAACAGGTCCATGTCTTTCCTGTGCTCAGGGCTCCAGAGCGGGACGCAGCACTGCAGGTGGGGTCTCCCTAGAGCGGAGCAGAGAGGCAGAATCCCCTCCCTTGACCTGCTGGCCACGCGGCTTTGGATGCAGCCCAGGAGACGGTTGGCCTTCTGGGCTGCAAGCGTACATTGCCGGCTCATGTCCAGCTTTTCCTCCACGAGGACCCCAAAGTCCTTCTCATGAAACCCTGAAAAGTTCTCATCATTTTGGTTCGGACTTGTCTCATGATTTTTGAATGCCTCTAAATGGCAGTTTTGTTAATATTTTTAGCTCTTCTGAGCTCTCTCCCTGTTTGCGGTAAGTAAGGAGAACACTGTCCAGTACTTACTTTTGGGAACATGCAGTTATCAGGGATTTTAACATTTAAACCAATTGACTCTGAAGTTTTCTTCCCCCCAAGTTTAATATGCAAAACGTACTTAACTTGGAGACAGCATTGCAGTGATGTTCTTGTTTATTAGCTGGAGCACCATGGTGAAGGCACAACCCAAAAATTGGATAAAACCCCACCTTTTATATCTGAACACAGCTGGCCATGAGGCTTTCCCTACCCTGATAATCACTTTGCATCTGTTGATTTATTTTCTCCCGTGGCCTTGAAAAACCAAGCTTAGCCCCAAATCTTACCGTCAAATCTTGACTTGAAGAAAACTGAAAATCCACAGTCTCAGCAGTCACCAAATTTTTGTTCTTGGTGGTAAAGAGCCAAGGCACTAAAAATACTTCCAGCTGCCATGTCTTGAAGACGGAGTAATCAGAGGGGTCAGGCCGACCTGTGCTCGCATGGGGAACACAAGGTGCCAGGATGTGGGTGAAGCTAATCGCTGCTCGAGTTTCTGCAAAAGCTTTGGGTCTTTGCTGACACACTCCTGCCCAGGGCAGGTTGTTTTTTTAATGTGTGCAAGGATTTGGGGAGAGGAGGTTGGGACAGGCAGAGGAGAGCCCATAGGGGAGAGATGCCCTTAGTGGTTTTCATGCCTTTCATGCCTGCAGCTCCCTGGGACCTGATTCAGGAATTTTCTAACAGACACTTTCAAGAGCATGTGAGAGCCCGCTGAGCAAACCTCTCTTACTCAAAGCCAGGCACTTGGGTAACTTTTGCTCCCCTCCCCCAGTTTATTTCAGTTGCATAAGCAAACATACGAGCAGTATTTCCACTGGGCTGGAGAACCACACAACAGCTTGAAATGGGATCTGATCTTTCTTCCTTACTGAGGACGTTACAGTAATTCAAGAATCCATAGATATACAACATAACGGGGTATCTCACTCACACTGATACAACACCTGTCAAATAAAGAAGCCACAGACCTTCAAGAACCAAAAAAAAAAAAAAAAAAAAATCAATGGGAGTGCTATGCTTAGTGGGAATGTAAGGCTAAAGGATCTTCAGATCTTTGCCGAAGTGCCTCGTTAAGTTTCCTTCAGATGAAGATGATCTTGCTAAAATCCTGCTCTTCTTTCTTGGGAAAGCTCTGTTTGATCCTCTGCTTTGCAGACCCACTGATTTCAAGCCCACATACACCTAATGATGGCACCGTCTCTGCAGCCTTTCAGTAACAGCTATGAAAAACGGGAGACCCAACCTCCAGGTATCACTTCTCAGTCTCAGCACGTTGTGTGCAAAGCTTAGAGAATTGTTTAAAAAGTCCTTTCTTCTTGGGGACTGAATATATTCACACTGGAAAACTGAGAAAAGAAACATGTTTATACATTTATTATATACAATATTAAGGCACAAGTTTAAACAGCAAAGAATAAGAAATCTTTGGCTGACCAACAGTATCAGTATTTGCTGTGGGTGACACATTACGTTCTTCATTTTCCCCCCTATGTACAAATAACCCTCCAGCTGTACAACACTGTACACCAACTTCTCTATACAACCAGCGACAATAAAAAATGACAGTATTTTACAACTAGTTACCAATGTCACCTGGAATGGCTACAGCATAGTTTCCCAAAACACAAAACAGTACAAAGAGCTGGGAAAACCAGCACAAATGGAGTTGCACCGCTCTGCTGAGAGGCGCTGATTTATGGCAGTAGAGCTCCACACAAGTCCTGCTAGTGCTCAGGCTAGGGAGAGACCTGCTGGTCCTCCAGACCTTCCCTCCAGGCAAACTAACATCTCTTGAGTTCAACATAATTGAGGAGAACCAATCTCTGAGTTTACTTGAGCTAGGACTCCAGAAGCAAATGAGAGTTGCCTACACTGTAGTCTCTAACAGTTTCCTGTATGTCACCATGAATCTGGGGCAGCATCAGTTGTAAACACACATTGGGGTATCAGAAACTGGAGGGACTGTGGTCTCCATGAGAAGGAGGAGGAGGAGTGCTGTACTCTAGCTGACTTGGAGAAGCTGAGCTGCATCACTACCAAGCATAACTGAAAGCCCCATCACACATGGTGATCCAACACTGTTTCTGCTGGACGCCTCGCTGTTTGCCTGCACACAAATTATTAAATAGTTTCATCAAAAGAAATAATACAGCTGGTAATAAAATACTTAGGGACTCCCAAGCACCTGGGTATCCTTATTTCTTGAAGAAAAATGATGAAATGAAATAGTCACCATTGTTTTACTTGTATTGCCTTCCTTTGTAATCCTCTGCCCCACTCCACCACAGACACTCAAGGAAGGGCCACAGAGGTGGGTCAGCGCTGCTGCCTCACGTGGGCCTGGCTTTTATGCAAACACTTACAACTTTTAAATTATCTTTAGAGAAAAGAAAATATTATTTTACAAGGCATATATTAAGCCGCGTAACATTTTCCAAGGGTTTTACACATTTGGTTTCACAATACAAAGCTGCTAATACTTGAAACACATGGTTCACTTGCCCACACAACCTACCTACCACTACGTTTAACAAGTGCAAAAATCATAAAGAGTGTGACACAACGTATGTACACGCAAAAATAAGTGCATAGATTCAACATAGCAATTTTGTTTTTGAAAAAAAGGTATCAGCCAGGCAGTATTGAGCACAAGGCTCTGGCCCCTGCAGGCGTTGAGGTTGCAAGGACTTCAGTTTTCAGCAAAAGCAGAGTTTAAAGTGCCTGGTATTTTCACAATCAAGGTCTCTGATCCGATACGTACAGGAAGGGGTGGCCTTGAGCACACAATTATTTCCAGCACCCATCAGTTTTCCACTCTAGGCAGCTTCACATAAAATCCCATCACCCTTTTTCCCAAAGCCAGGTTCTTCCTAATGTCATTATGGTGAACCACAAGGTTCAGGAACCACAAAGCCAATATAAAAGTACCTCCAAGAGGAAAATTGCCCGATCAGCATGTGCAATGCATGAAGCAAATGGTTTGCCATGGTTAATGCTGCTGGGAAGTTGGCTGTCTTACAAAGACAGTCGCCACTTCTTACAGAAATCGGGGACTAAGCTGAAAATGAGAAATGTTCCATCCTGGGTAAAACAAAGTGAAAAGAAACTGCAGCTCAGCACAGGAAACAGACGATGCTTGTGCTTTGCTTTGCTTTGCAGTTAAACTCTTCCTGGCCTGATCCTTAATGCCCAGTCCCATATCAGCTTGAACAGCAGGCGTGTATGCTCAAGGAAGGTAGGATTTGGCTGCAGGCATTGAAAATAAGCAAAAATCCTGTTCTTACCACAAATACACTGATTCTTCTACTACTATGAACCAGTGCACAGTAAGAGGCATCTTCTGGTCTCACATACAAGCCCAGTTTAACTCCACTGAAAATGCACCCACACAACCCTGCTCTGTACGAGCTCTGCACAGCCCTTCGAGGAGCTGCTGGGATCCTCCCTCCACTTTCCCTCCTGAATCCTTCCCATCCTTACAAAAGGGATTGCTTCAGCAGGGTCCTTTCTCCTCGCCTCTATGTTCGTCCTCCATAGGAATTACAGCCGACAACTGCTCCTACCAAAAAAAGAAGTCTCAGCAAGCTCAGAGGTTGCAAGACACAAATACATGCATTGTAACTCCAAGAACAACACTTGTCCAGCCAGGGAAAGAGGCACCTGGCCTGCCTGCCCAGGAAAACCACACCACACCACTTCAAACAAATACTTACAAGAACCTGCCATGTACACCTAAAGACCAATTATTCACCAAAATTAAGCAGTGAATACTTTTGAGAAATGAATTATACTGAGGAAGATGCAAGTTTCTCCTGGGTTATCCAAGCCCTCTGGCCTCAAAAGAGACAGGATTTTGCTCCCTGTCCCAGCTGCAGAGACAGGAAAACAGAGCGGCACTGTGCACCCAGTCTGTAACTTCGCTACCTTCTCCTGACACCAGCAAATGCAGTTTCCTTTTCTCTCAACGATCCCCTTCTCATGCCACCTTCCATTTTCAACAGCCCTTTTTGCTCAGAAAATCCCAGGTGTTCATTTTGTGGCTCCTCTTCGGTGCTCTTGACTTCTCACCTGGTCCAAAGTCTCACATACCAGACTCAAGCTCCGTTTTGGGCACAAACTTTGTCTTTCTTCAAACTCTCAGGGTTAGTTTGTAAGGTTAGCACACCGAGGACCTCCTTGGACCTGGCTGTACACACGCAAAACCCCAGAGATGGCATCCTCTGCTCAGATGAGGACTTCCATCATGTCCGTATCTGGAAACTCGGGCTTGTGGAGTAAGCCGCTCACTCTGCCTTTGCTGTCGGGCAACTTCCCGTGGCTGGAGTTCTCTGCAACAGAAAGAAGGGAAAGTTGGTCTTCAGCTCAAATTCAATAGCAAATTGTTCAAAGCAAATACAGAACCTTTTTTTTTTGGGTGGTGGAGAGGCACATCTTATCTGTATGTCCTACAAACTGAAAGGCAAATTTGATGAGGAGGGTAAGAACATGTAATGCTGAATTCCCTGCACAATGACAGTGGATGTGTTGCCGTGCAAAGAACCCAAGGGCAGGCACAAAGACGGTATTCAAGAGATACAGATGACAGTACCTCTTTAGCTGTGGCCCTAGAGAGAAACAGGTATTTGAGAAAGGTCTACATCACTTTACCAAGTTACTACTGATCTGATCCACAGTAGCTCTCCACATGTATACTCCTATTCTGCTTCAGGTACAAAATTTAGGTGTTTAAAACATCACGATGGCAGTACATAAATAATCAGGTAGGTGGTTTAATCTAAAATGTATTACTTTGCCAGTGACACAGGCTAAGAGAATGTATTGGCCAATTATCACAATGTATGATAGATGTTGTTAGGTGTTACTCTTCATCATCATAGTTCTTGACGCAGCCAGATGCAGGGGGAAAAAGGACTCTAATTTCATAAAGCCAGGAAAAGCTTGAAAGGCTAATTTAAAGAATACCTGGAAACAAATTCCAATCTGGATTACCCAAAGCACAGTAATCCAGAGTTTCAAGGAATCAGTGAATTTAGCCCTATCAATGATACACAGGAAATTTTTAGAGGGAATGCTTGTTTTTGAGACAAGATGAATGAGTAGGAAACTGGCTTTTTCAAAATAATGTGTGTAGAATAAATGTCTCTCTTGCTAGGGCTGCAAGCCAGCAGTTTCCACCTTTCAAAAGTAATTAAAATAGTACTTCTTTACCCACCCCCAAAAATCTCCACTTTCTCCTTACTTTTTCTCCCCCAGTTTTCTTTAAAAATTTGGGAGAAAATGGTGTCTTCACTAACCGTCGTTTAAGTTGAAAAAAAGAGAAGGGTCTGAGTATGTAAGCAGGTGTGAAGTCTTTTCAAGGTGTGAAACTCTGTAATTTTATCTTTGGCAGCATGAATAATCGCATTTGTTGGAAACACTGCCCGCCACAGGCGAGTGGAGCTTTACAGAAGCTGCTGAGCATGAAGATCTGCAAAGCCAGACCAGGCAGCCTTGGAAAGTTCTCTCCCTATGATTTTAGTTTCCCTGAAGAAAACTCCCCACCACCTTACAAACTATGAAGGCATCACAGCCCTCCATCAATACTGGGGTGTCTCTGGGGATCCAGTGACAGCCCCGGGGCTGCTGGCATTTTGCACCAATGCAGGGATCCGGCAGAGCTCACCCAGTTTCTCACTGGCCACTCGTGTCCCCACGGCCCGTGGGGCTGTGCTGTGCGATGGGGTGGGACCCAGCCGTCCACGTCCGGGGAAGGAGGCAGCGGCGGGCCAGAAGAGCTCAGTGCTTTTGTCCGTCTGGGTGCTGCTGTCTTTGCTGCCCGTTTTCGCATGGGAGGCTGCCGGCATTGGGACAGGCATGCAGGACAAGGAGGGCAGCGGAGGAGGCAGTGAGGGGCCTGATGGGTGGTCATGGTGCTCCTTCCCCAAGAGTAGCCCTGAAAACACATAGAGGTCAGTTACATCCCAGCTCGAACGTAAGTGCTGTGCCTCTGTCCCACCCCAGAGCTACAAGGCACTGGTCTGGATATGTCTCCAGCCCTTTAGCTTGGCTTAGCTTTTTCCCTTGATACCTCCTGTTGCTCTTCTCTCAACATCCACATGGTACTTTTGTACAAAAGCAGCCTTCTAAGAGCAGCTGCCCTTTCCTGCATCCCCTTCTGCACACCCATCCCAGTGGTACCTAAACCTGGCACAGCCTTGCATGCCTCCGCAGCCCTCATCCCATGCAGCCCCACACCATAGTCCTGCATTCATTTTCCCATTTAGCTGCCACATCGCATCATACACTCCTGCCCAAAAGGATGCTCATTCTCTTGTTTAACCAGGCTTTTTTTCTAGACCAGATCTGTTATTTACTTGCACAAAGCTGCAAATGTCATCTGCTTGTGCCTGAGAGGCTTTCCCTCAACTATGGCTTTCTATAATCAGTACAGAATGACTTAATATGATTAAAAACATAATTAAGACACAATGCAAGGTTAAAAAAATTACTACTTTTTTACTTCATCACAAGGACACATGTTCCTCCCATGGAAAGTGCTCTAGTAATGAGCCATCGGGGTAACGTGTGCTAGAGCCAGGGGCACTTTTGCTAGGCTCAAGCAGAAGAATTAGGACAAAGTAATGGATGAGCCAAAGCTTAACCGAAAACGCAGCTCACCTATGCTTCCCTTCCAGATCTTCTCTTCCTTCTTCTCCTCAGCTATCTGGTTGCTGGTGAGCGAGGTCTGGCGCGAATGTGTGCCCGTAGAAGCAGCGATGGAGGGGACGGACCGAGCCGGTCGCAGGCTGGCACTGTCGGCTTTCCCAGGGTCCTTCCGTGACCGTTGCTGAAGGACCTTGATCATGGCATCCTTCTCAATTATTTTGGCATGGAGATTCTTTATTCTGACAAAATATGAATGCTCTGCTTACAGGAATGGAAAAAGCATTTATATGGGCAGCTCTCCCCACCCTGGGGCAGCAGGATGTGTCCCTGGGTATGTGCCCTGCTGCTCTGTCCCCTCCAGTTTTGAGTAACTTGGAAAGGCAGCTCCCACCAGTTCCTCTGAGGGATAACCATGCACCTCGAAACAGGCAGTGTTTCCAGCTATTAAGCCAAAACTGGGAACTCTTTTCTGCAAGGTTAACTGAACCCATCTATTGCTCTGGCTTTACCAACACAGCAGGAGCAATGAGGGCAGTATCCTGACTGAGCTGTGGATTGCTACCTTCACCAGGATACCACCACACAGGCAATTTCCACCCCTGTGATACACTGGGGCCAAATCTGGAAACACTCCTTTGGCAGGCTGAGTTAACCCCATGATTTGGGTCTGTCGTCAGCTGGAGTAAAGACCTGCTGAAGCGAGAGGAAAGGTTCCCTCTGGTTTCTCTAGCAGTTGGACTTGGGCTCTTGCTTCTCCCTCACTGCTGCAGAAACGATTAGCACATGGTGTTCAGAGCTGAGAAAAACTCACTACTTCTCTCATACAGATGCCAAAGACTCTCAAATCACAAAAAAATAGGATTATCTGAGACTTTTATCCAGGAATGATTATCACCAAATCATACTGCAAGAGTCATAAACTATCTTTTAAAAAAAAAATTGTATACGTACATGACAGTCAGATGACTATATCTTGACTGTGATGAACAATATACAGTCTAATGCAGCTGCATTTTATGTTGTGAAGCCATGAACGCTAAAATACTGCATCTGGAAAACCTATACATACAAGGGAGATAACTAGTAACTTCATGCTGGCATTAGTTTTCACAATCAGATTCTAATTTGCAATGAAAACACAAGATCCTAATCTATCATTAATGAAGCTAATGGCACAACTCCATTACTTCACTGGAAGCAGGATTAGCTTGCATCTGTGAGTAGGAAACAAAAAACAAACCCAGTAAAAACAATCATTGATATTTTCCACAAGCAACAAGTACACCATTTTATAAAAGTGTCTGCAGACCAGTGATTTTGTGGGGAAGCCAGCACTGAAAAACAGATTTTGAATAGTTTTTCAGTAAAAATCTAGAGGAACTCACAAACTTTCTCAAGGTGTTTTTCCTCATCAAAAGGCCACTTTTCACCAGGAAAAAAGTCTACACTAAAAATGCTGCCCAAGTCTAGCGCTTGTTTAACTACACAGTCACATGACCACTTGTGTGCTGAAAATGGAGAAGGATTTGCACCAACGAACTCTTGCTGACTGCCTGTGCCCAAAACAGTTTATTTTAGATCTTCTACTACTTGCAAATGCATCATTTTTGGTGCTAAATTTTGCAGGTTTGTTCCTAAATACCAGTGTGACAGTCACACAACTCGGCTGTGGGAACCTTAGTGTGTCTAGAAAGAAATACACAGGCAAGGAGCAAAGAGCGAGGCAAAGGCAAGTGCTTGTGTTGCTCATTATGTAGGAGTGGGATTACAACTTCAGCTTTTACGACCAGATGCTCTTGTTTCCAGAGGGGGATTTTCATCAAGATTAAACAAGCATTCAGCTTCCTCGCATGCCAACCTACTTTTAATAGTGGAACAGCTTCTGTTTTGTAAGAAGGACATTTTTGACACAGAGAGGTTTAATGGGAAGGTAAGGAGGAAGTTATCTAATGACAACCTTTAATCCCTGTTTTAATGCTGAAGAGCAAAACTAAGTCAAACTTTCCAGGTGTGTGTGAAGGAACAGAAGGGCATCCCAGTTTGTCTGAACCCATACCAAACCCCACCACAAGCAGGTATGGCATGACAGCCCCTTACGTGTACTCCATGTCCTGGCAGCGCCGGTTGGCTTGCACGATCTCCTCCTCCTCCTGCCAGCCCCGCACCTCCAGCGCGCTCTCGCCATAGCTGCCGTTGCGTGAGTGGCTCGGGGCCGAGGCGTCCCTAGCAAAGTGGTTCAAGACGGTGAGTTGGCCTCCTGAGACTGTAAGGGCAGCTTTTGCAAGTGAGATTGGTCCTTGCAAAGAAAACCCCAAACCCACATTCAAAGACCAAGCTAGCGATGGCTGCCTGTCAAGTGGATGGCTATCTGGCATTGCGTTGTCTTCCTGCAGGCTACTCTTGGCTTGGGTTTAGTCATTAACACCATTAATTAACTGGGCTGATGGAACAGAGAGCACAATAAAATCATGGGTGACCCCCACGGGGCTAACAACTGTCCTGAAGGACAGGGTTGGACATCAGAGGGACCTCCTCAGTGGGGAAATGGTCCCAAGGCAACAAGACTACATCGGGGAAATGGTCCCAGCTCAGCAAGACTACATTGCAAACAAGAAACAAAATTGTACACTTTGGAAGGTGAAAAATAGCACAGGAATTTCTGCCTAGACTGGAGTACAAAAGAAAACGATCATCCTGAGTCACACGCTTAACCGCATTTCAAAGGGAAATTTTATTCTAGGATGTTTTGATGTTTTCGGGGGATTTGGCTTCTAAGAAACTGGGGCAAGAAGTTAATTATCCCGTCCTCCTCATTGCTGGCAAACGTCGCTGCAGTGCCTTGTGTGGCTTTTGGGTACCACGCTTTGACACAGACAAACTGGAGAGAGCCCAGACAAATGCAGGAGGAATGGGAAGGGGTTCGCACTAGGACACGTGAGGAATGGCTGAAGGAAGTAAGTTAGTTCAGGGCAGGGAAGGTACAACAGGGGTATCTGTCTTCCAGTATTTACAAGGCTGTTACAATGTCAACAGTGATCTGTTGTTCATCATGTACACCTGGGAAAGACAAGAATCAATTGAGGTAATTTGCAGTAAAGAGGTTTAGCTTAGCTATCAGGAAAACCTTTTTAATTTGAAGCTTAATGATGCGGTGAAACAGGGGACTGACTGAGGCCACAAAATTTCCCTCATTGCAGGTTTTTAAAACTAGGTTAAACAACCTCGTTGCAGACTGTAGGATGGATGCAGCCATATACCAACAGTCCTTGCTCACTCCCTCGGTGCAGCTGGCAGCCCAGAACTGCCATTGAGACTGCTGCTTGAGTCTGGTGCCTGGATGTGATAAACTTTTGGACCTGGTCAGAAGGGTAAATCCTGCCTTCACCAACTATTGTATCTCACTGGCATGACACCATGGAGAGGTGCATTAACCCTGGTGGTGCAACCCAGCAGGCAAAGGCAAGCAAAACCCAGCCTTAAGAAAATATCCATTCCTTATTATTCCCCCATGCTTTCCACGGTGAGGAGAGCTGCCCACCTACAGCAAGGACATCTTACCTCTCTGTTGCAGCTGTGGCCGCGGCATTCATGGCGAAGTGCCTGATGGTACTCTCCTCCAGGTACTTCTGCTCCCACTTGGTCATGTCGGCTTCCAGGGCCAGGATCCTCTCCTCCTTCTCCCGCACCAGCTCCATCAGGGCTGGGGCATTGTGCTCCGGGAGGCTGCTCGCCTGGTAGCTGCCTTGCCTCTGCCGGTGGAAACAGTGACAGGTTTTCACCCTCTGCCAAGTACGGCAGCTGCTGACCCTTTTTTCCCCACTTCTCTGGAGCATGCAAAGACATCCCCATGTCTTTTGACAGAGGCAGGTGGAAACCTCAGGCTAAACCCCTTAGGTTGCAAGGGGACAGGTAGGCTGACCATGAGGGCAACCCCAGCACGCGCTTCTTGGGACCATGCTGACAGAAAGCATGGGTCTGGCTGCTCCCTGATGTGCAGGGATTTTGTTGATACCCCAAGGCAAGGGAAAAGGTAGGAAAAAAAGCTGGTAGGAAAAAGAAGCAATGAAGCTTTAAAAGATATTTTTCTTGGTGGGTCTTAATCCCACGGCTGGGCAGTGCTCAGTATGGACAGGCAATGATTACCAAAGGGTTTATATATAAAAGCAGGAAAAAAAGTGACATGTAGCCTAGCTACATGTAACCTATTTAAAACAGCAGCTGGGAAAATATCCCGGACATGGATTTATGCCTGTCTCTTCTGGGACATTAGTTCTCATGTGCCCTCAGGAGATGCTTTCTGCAGTGCAGCAGGTAACTTTCCGACCAGAGGGGCAGAAGATCCCCAGGCGCTGCGAGGTGACTTCCATGGGATGTTGACAAGCAGCAATGGGTGCATAACCCTTTGCATCTACACTGTGAGAACACCTACCCAGGCAGAATTTATCCTGCCCAGTTACAGGCAATTAGTTAAAGCACCTAAGTGGCTTGGGTAGCTGCTGGTAGAGAGTGAAGGAGGATGGAGATCCAGCCCTTAGCTCAATGGAGGTTGGTGGGATGAGCCCACGCCAGGAAGGACAGGCACAAAGCTCTGTGAGAAGTCAGCAGAAGTAAATGGCTTTTTCACTAAAAAATGCAAGAGATGTGTTACACTCCACAGTGCACAGGGTTGTTTTAAAGGGGAAACCGTGTCTTGGGAGCACCAGCTTCTCATCCGTGATACACCACAAACTTCCACCGGCAAAGTGGTTCCCTGGTGCGGTACCAGCAGACTGGAGCGAGGGCTGCAGCAGCTGCTTCCATTTTCCAAACTACATTTCCTCCTTCCAGACACTTATCTCCTGCTTACGGGAAACTAGAGATAGCAGGGGAGCACTGCAGCCTTTGCCTGTGGTGCGGTAACAACGTGTTTGGAAGCTGCTTTCTGGAAGAGTGCAATACGGAGTAACCCTTAGGAACAACGGCTGCAAGTCTTCTCCTGCAAAAAGCAACACTTCCACTTCAAATATTGTCAAATCCTTGGCAGGAAGGTAATATTTTGGAAGTACAGCCCTAGTCTATAAATGGCATCTTGGGACATCGCAGGTGCCCGTCATCTTCATTTTCAGTCAAAACCTCTGCCAGCCATGCATGCTCAGCCTGCAACGCTAAGTCAAAGGGAGTTTTATTTTTGGTCCTAGCTCATGCATTAGCGATAATGAAGATTTGCCATTTGGACTTGGCTACCAACAAGCCAAGAACAGAGAATACTCTGGCTCACTGTCTCCTTGTATGCTGCGTCTGTTCTGCTGACTCAGTAAAAAGGAGAAAAAAAGCTCTTTTTTTCTCCACGATGAGAAAATGTTTCAGTAGATATAACTTCGATAACTCAGAGAAGACAGCTCTGAAGTAGAAACTTGGGGCATTTTGATGCAACATGATTCACTGCAGCATTGTGGGTCATAAAACAAAAAGTATAAATAATAACAGTAAAAAATACCCCAAGGTCTCCTCTCAAAGCTGATAGCTGAGACAGGAAGTTACAGTAGCTTCCTTCTTAAAACTTATTAGAGGGAACTGGTGCAGGCATTTGAGAACTATGGCAAACCAAAATCCAGTTGCTTATTACAGTGCCAAAAAAATTTAAAAATTAAGCAATTGGTAAGCTACAGAGGAATTTTCTGCCAAAATAGGCAGATGTAGCCTGAACTCCCAAGACAAGGACTTCATCAGCAGTCTGTCCCTGTTACTTAATATATCCGTTTGTCCCTATATTCCAGCCTAGAGAACAAAACCTTTCCTAGTTCTAGTTTTATCTTCACTTGAATTTTAATTGTATTTTTCTGAAATGTTCTTTCATTTATGCCAGCATTAGCACGTCATACCCCACATAATTCTTTTTTAAATTGGAGGAGAGCAGGCTAAAGGGCAATTGAGAAGGGCTACTGGAAGAAGACAGGAACAGCAATCCCATGGTGGACAGGGCAAGAAAGACTTAATGCACTTACACAGCAGCAAGGAAGAGCCAAGACAGATGGGAAGGGGCTCCAGGGAGCAGTAGTGAGAGCAATGCCGTTGGAGGGGTGCTAGGGGACCTGCCCTGCCCTGGGGCTGCCAGCAAGGGGAAGATCCTCTCAGGTCTGGCCACCTCGTGACTTTGCAAACCGCTGATAATTGGCCATAGAGTTATTTCCCAGCCGCATCTCGCCGGCAGGATCAGACCCTCTGCTTTCTGGCAGCACAGGCTCTGCGTAACAGCTGCTTTGGTTTCCACTAATGGCTCATAAATAAGGAAGGGTTATTGTAGCAGATGTGTTTCTTGAAAGAGAGACGAGTGAGTCCTTCAAGAGTTACAAGAGCATCATGCTTTGCTGATATTGCTGGTTTTCCCCCAAGTGGTGGCTGGATACACTTAGTACATCTGCTCGCTGGTGCCCGTGCATTCAGCACTCTGTGCCAGCTGTAACCTGGAAATCCTCCCTTCAACCTCCTCATGCTTTTTTTTTTTTCTTTTTCACAGATGACTGGACTCTGGGAAGTGGGGATGGAGGAGGAATAACAATGGAATAACTGTGCATAAAACACAAACATAACACTATCCCTCTGATGACACAGCTGCCAAAAAAACAAGGGGACATACACAGAAATGCAAACCTACGCTTCTAGCCCATTCTGGACTAGACTGATATTTAAATAATTTATTGTCTGAAAATGTCTCAAGATCTGTTGTGGACAGAGGTTTCTGTGAACTAAGTACATCAGCTTGGCCCAGAACAAAGCCCAAGCCCTTGCTCCCACCTAATCACATGTCATCCCACCTTGCTTTGTCAATGAATGACCAGCCAAAATCTGTGGGCTAAATCTCACACCCACATGTACTGCACCTCCTCTTTCAGTGCACAACCTGTGATTACCGGAGAGAAACCTGGAAGGATGTTTTCCCCCCAGTAGGTATGGGGGAACATATGGGGGCAGAGCCCCACCTACCCTTGGGCAGGGGGCCGGGACCTCCCAGCCCCACAGCAGGCAAGGCTCGGCTGTGTCCAGCAGCCCCACTGCAGAGCTCCCCCACTCTCTGCTGAAGAACAGGATTAGAATCATAGAGTGGCTTGGGTTGGAAGCGACCTTCAAAGATCATCTAAGTCCAACCCTCCTGTCATGGGCAAGGAAATTCTGCTAGATCAGGTGGCTCAAAGCACCATTCCAACCTGACCTTGAATGCTTCCAATGATGGGGCATCCACAACCCCATCCAAAGGAAATGCTTAGGTGGAAAGCCCAACAACCTGAACCCAAAAGCAAGGTAGCACCTGGCAGGGCTGCAAGCGACTGACCCCCTTTAAAAGCAACACTGAAGGCCCCACACAGACCATCCTGTCCTCACCTGCTGCATCCGCAGCGAGTCCAGCTCCCGCTCCAGGCGTGTGCGCAGCCGCCGCTCCATCTGCTCCCTCTTCTCGCAGGCTGCCTGCAGCTGCGTCAGCGCCTGCTGCAGCTTCTCTACTTTCTCCACATAGGCCTGCTTCCTGCGCAGCTGCAAGGAATAGGGAGTCAGCAGTGCTGGGGGGCACCGCACCCCCACCCTGAGCCTCCAGGACCCCCAAGCACTTGCAGGTGCGCATTGGGTGCAGGCATGGCTTTGGACATTTGCTTCGCAGAGCTTCTCCAGGGGAAGGATGGTGCCCCTTTAATGGGCCTGGAAAGAGCACAGCAGGCATCGCTGGGGCGGCTCTACACCTTTCGGAGGGAACGCTGCTCAGATCTTCTGCCCATTGTAGATCTGCTAGCCATGAAACCCCGTGGCCAGTTCTAAGCAAGAGACATCAGGCTGATGGATACTCTTTGGGCAACCACACAGGCTGGCCTCAGCTAAGAGGAATCCCAGTGGTTTTGATCAA
The DNA here is from genome assembly GCF_964289735.1 of Phaethon aethereus. NCBI lineage: Eukaryota > Metazoa > Chordata > Aves > Phaethontiformes > Phaethontidae > Phaethon > Phaethon aethereus. Next base: position 210,775,033 of record NC_138575.1, read on the forward strand.
CTGGTGACACTTGGCACATTGTTTGCACCCAAAGAGAGTCTTTTGTTGAACCCTGCGTATCTGCTCAACACAGGTGGAGCAAGCGGAGTGGCAGCAGCCAGAAGTGCTCCACCTGCTCTATCCTGCTCACGGGCTTGGCCATGCTGATGTATAGATGTGCTAAAGGCCCTCCTTATGTATATAATGCAATTATGATGTATATAATACAATTACTGAAGGGCTAAACATGACACAAGTATTTAGCAATACAGGGTTTTATGGCCAGAGATTGCTCAAGCAGTGTACCCAAAAAGGGATTTGCAAGTGGACTGCAGATATTCAGGGTGCTTAATGGCTATCCTCACTTCTTCTGGTCTCCTACAACGCCACTGGGCACTCAGTGACACCGCAGGGTATCATGATTGGCAGCAGCTGGCACTCTTGAGAGCCCTCGGGAAGAGGACACACTGGTCATGCTGGGCATCAGCTGCACTGGGCGCTGCGATGGGCGGCAAAGCTTGTGCTGAAACTTTACCCCAACCAAAACCTGACACTGAGAAGGAATAAGCTTATGGAGGCCAGGCACACCTGGGTGTCCGTGAGCAGTCCCAGACCCTGGAGAGCATGGATACTGACCCGAAAACTCACCCATGGGGCTGTGGCAGCGGGGGCTGCCTGCTCTCCCCATGGGCTGCAGTCCCAGCCTCAGGAAACACAGTTCTCCCTCAACCTTTTGTCATCAATTTTCTCCTCGTGAGCATGACTAAATTCACATTTCTAAAGATACCTGCCTTGTAGTAGAGAAAGCAACAATGCACAGAAACTGAAGCTACAAATCCCAGAAGACCTCGATGAACCCCCAAAGACCCCAAAACACTCTCAACTTAACTCCCTGACTCGGAAAGGGAGGGTGAATAGGTTTGCATGCTGGATCACGTAGACTCTGCCAAGCCTCAGTTGGACCCCATCTGCAGCCTGGGGGTTAATAGGGCATGCTCAAGGTCATTGCCATGATTGCTAAGATCCTCTTTAGGACTCTAGTCTCCCTCATTTATTTGTACACTTGTTTGAAATCTGAAGTTTTTCAGAAGCAAAACCGGAAGCAGAAAAATGCATTAACCCCAGTTGACACTAGGGAATGAGATAAATAAGAGGGGCTGGAGAGGTGCTGTGAGCTGGCAAGGCCAGGGCCAAATGATATCCTAGTGCCTACCTTATGATATAGGAGCTATAGCTACAAAATATCTGTGTCTAAATATCTAGGGGATGTAGTGAGAAGTTTGCTGCCTTCTTCCCAGGCGTGTGGAGCAAATAAACACCAGTGCTGGGTTCCCTCAGCAACGTGGGGCTCCCCTTCATGCAGAGTCCTCTGCTTAGCCCAGGACTTCCATGCTGCAAAGAAGGCTTTTTTCACTTGTGTGATGCTGGATTCACCTAAGTTTCTTCCCACTGATTACAATGTTATTAAAATAACTTTTTTTTTAAATTCCTCTTCTACCATCCTAAATCCATCCATGTCAGAAGTGAAGTGAAATACAGGCTTGTTCACAGCAAAAGCAAAGCTTGGCCTAAACAAACCTCCCCAGCCAGAGCCAACAACTGGCAGTGTGACATCCCTAGCTCTGCTGTAATCCAGGCTAAATCTTACGGCTCCTGGGGCTTTCCATGAAAATTAATGAGATTATAATCCCCACTAGTCTCTGGCAGCAGCACGAAGACTGCATTCCTCGGGAGCTCACGACTTGGCAAGACAGACACAGCAGTGGCTTCCTGCTGAATGTGCTATTTTGGCAGTAGGAAGGTGCCTGTGCCACCTCCCAGCTGCACCAGTGTGGATCGGAGAGGGGAAGGGGGCTCCCCCAGGGTCCCTCCTCAGCAGCAGACCGCATCCACTCCCCCACGTCCTGCAGAATGCTGGAGGGTCCATCTGTATCACAGCAGCCGGAATTTGGCTTTGCAGCAGCCCTCTAAGCCTCAGGGTTCACACATTCGCACATAAGTGTACTTCTGCCCACGTGGGTGAGGTGATACACATGCATCCACTGCCTTAGAAAACAAATTGGAGATATGCAACAAGACAATTCCCACATTCATACATTTATAGGGAAGTTCTTGAGCCAGTTCTGACTTTCCTATCCTGCCTGTAGATTCATAAGCAAAAAATTCACCCACGCTTTTAAAAATGAAGAACAAAATGTTGTACTTTAAATTAATGGGCTTGTCAGTGAAGTATGCATCCATAAGGGAGGGGGACTGCAATCAGAAATACATGACACTAAGCTCCACTACCTCACAGACACACAGGCTCAACAAAAAAAGCTGGATGGCACATAGAGAAGTACCAGTCCATCCTCTCATTGCAAGGTAGGATCAACTCTACCTAAAAACTGGCACATGTCTGTACAATCTGTTTACAAAACCCTCCAGGGGTAGGGACTCCACAACCTCCCCATGCAAACTACTTCACGGCTTATTTTCCTTTACTGCCAAAAACTTTTACCCTAATGCCTAATCTGGCTTTCTCTTACCCAATTTAAGCAAATTACTTCTTGTTCTGTTTCCAAATTGTGATCTACTAGAGCAAGAAGCATTTAATGAAACAATTCACATATTCACAAGATCAGCAAACTTGCCTGAACACTGCCCTTGTCACAGGGATTAGGAAAATAAAGAGGAAGAAGAGCTAAGGCTAAAAGGGGATGATCCAAGCAAATACATCTGCGTAAAGATGAGTGGGTCTTGGAAAAATATCTGCACTAGGAGCTACAGAATATCTATGCTATAGATATAAGAATTAAGTTAAAGACTGTAAGAGATGGAGAATCCACTATCAGCCTAAGCAGGTTTTTCCAGTGTTAATTACTCTCTTTACTTCCAACCCAGTTTGCTCAGCTTCAGCCCCCAAACACTGCATCTCATTATTTCTTCTTATGTTAAAGAGCAATGTTTAATTTGGCTGACAGCAATCCCTTCTTCATGTTCATGTGCACGGACTGGAGCTCAGCCACCTCTTCACTTTAATTGTTCACAGCAAAGAACAGCTTCTGGGACCAAAATAAATTCTACAGCTGTATTCTGAACCCTCTCCAATTATTCATTCTTCTATCCAAAGCATGGACCAGACACATGATTCCAGCAGCAGTCTCCTAAATGACATGTGATAATACCACCTACATATTTTCGAATTAAATGCTTTTACTAGCAAGCACTCAGGATAATGTAGATTTACATAGTACACTATCTTATGTTAATTCAACTTAGTAGCTACTGCTTATTTCTCAAACCTTGATTTAAAAAGCTTTTAAACCTAATTACATTCTGGTGGTAGAAGAAATCTGGGTGGATTTACAAAGCAGTGCATGAGGTAGAGCTCCGTTGATAATAACAGTCATTTTCATTTGAGTGATTTTGTGTTTCCTTCATTATATTCCAAATTACAGTAAAAATCCCTGGTTTAAGATGAAGGTTCAAAACTTCAACAATGTCTGATGCATATATATCAAATTGAGGTCCAGAAACACTGGCGACTGTTGAAAAGGTGATGAAACAGGCCAAAAGCAAGGGAAAGGGAACATGGGAGCTTGGGCACATTGCCGGTAGCCACAGATGAACTGCACTTCACCCAAGCTGCAGGACACTGGACACTGCCTTGAACAATTAAAACATGGCAGCTGGGACAAAATTCATTCAGAGTCCCTCTAGAATGAAAAAAACAGTTAAACACTACCAGGGCAATGTAGGTTTGCTCAGGCTGAGGGCTCTGACAGACAGACTCTGGCAAATACCATTGCATCGCCTTCATAGTTGTCACCTCTGAGATCTACCGCACCTTAGGCAGGAGGTTACCACCTCCACAAGATCTACCATGCCCTGGGCAGGAGGTTAGCAGTTCTCTAGAGGGGAACATTTGCCCTCTCCTCAGCTCCACCAGTCCACAACCCAGGCTCCTAGCTCCGATCCCCAGCAGAGGCACATTTCTGTTGGATGACTAGACTAGAAACTGGCAACTGCAAAGCTCTTTGAGACAGAGCCTTAAGGCTGCAAACGTATTTACTACAGCCCAGCAGGCACAGGGTAGCTTCTTACACCACCTGCCTTAGAAATCTGTGTTTATGCTTCTGCTGTCTTTACTGGTGTGTATTCAGTAAGTCAATGTTACCTGCCAATACCACACTGACAGTCTGTGGAGCAGCCAGGAGCTAAATGTATTTCTTCCCATCCCCTGCATGATGCCGTGACTGTAGGAGCAGGTGTTACCACCTAAAACATTCCTTTATTCAGCCACTTTGTAATGAAATGCAAATAGAAAACCTCCAGTTGCCTTTAAGGCAAACAGTGTCAAGTGAATTATGTAGAGATTAAAGGTACACTAGCTCCTACAGCTACCCCAAAGGGACTGCCCCAAATACAGTAGGATAGTGAGCAGGCTTTAGTCTAACTAACAAAGGAGCAGCTAAACTTAACTTGATCCTCTTCTTGCTACTGAATGTATCCACCAGAGGCAATGCATTTTTTAAAATGTTTCCAAATAGGAAGTCAGAATGAGCTAACGGTCAGAACAAAACAGCAATGCCTTCAGCACTCACATACAGTACCTTAAATCTTCCAGACTTCTAAGTAACCATTAGTTAGCCTAACAGGGGGTCTGTCATGCTGGATACCCTGATAAAAAACACTGAAATATCCCTGAGGTCAATTCAACCTTCATCTTTCCAAGACTGCACTTAAGTTACTTACAGGTATTTGAGAAAAGACCTTCCCTGCTCCTCCCAAGACCCCTTGCACCCGTGCACACAGCGGACTCCTGTGGATGCACCCCTAGCGCAGCCCTGGGGAGGGTGCAGGAGGGAAATGAGGCACTGAAGGGGAACAGACTTGCTCAAGATCATGCCACCAGTCTGTGCCAGAGTCTGAACCTCTACCCAAGCCTCCTAGGGTAGACGTTCACCAATAACCTGCCCACTCAGTAAATATTATGTTTCTTTTATTCCTCATAAAACATTCTCCCTCTTTATTGGTCCCATGGAGGAAGACCATTTTAGGGCCAAAAAGGCCTCTTTTGACAGTCCTGTCTGATCAGCTAGAATGCATAGATTTTCAAATAGTTATTAAATCCACACCTCCTAACAGAAGGTCCTTAAGGAACACAATAAATTGAGATTTAGAGATCTCCAATAATGGAGAACTGTCAACATCACTCTTAGTTATAGTTAAAAATGAGCATTATTTCTACTTTGAATTTGTCTAGCTTCAGCTTCCAGCTACTAGATGTTCTTCTGTATTTGTCTGTCAGTTCAAAAAGCCCTCTGTTCCTGGGATTTCTCTCCCCATCTGAATATCTATTTTCACTATCAGGCTTATAGGATCATTGCTTAAAGATCTCTTGGGAGTTTTGCACAGACAGCACTTCTTGGGTCCCATGGTACCATAGACTTTTTTCAGCTCTCAAATAAAATCTGTAGCTCTTTGTACCTCTAAATCCTAGACAATCTGCTTCCAGCCAGATCAGACAGACATTTAAAGACCACTGTTTAGACGTGAAGTTACTGAGCCCTGCATTGCTGTGCTGCTGGGCACATCTCAAAAGCCCGGATTCTTTGGGGAGAAATGGGACACACCAACACCACATGTATGTATTGCAGTCCCAAGTCAGTGAGTAGTCAGCTTTTTATTTGATATTTCTGTTAAGCCCTACCATTACCTCTGCCATCAGCTAGTCAAGTTTGGTGATGATCCTGATTACATGTTGCAGGCTCTGCTCTGAAAGCGTTTACGGTTGTGGTCTCCTGTGCTTGCTTGTTTGGCTCAGTATTGTATAACTATGAATTTTCTTTATGGGAGGGCAGGAAGACCTGCCACACCATGGCTAGAAGAGATTCAGGACTTGTATGGAGAAAGCCCTAACCATGAGCCACCGCTAGCCTCAAAAGCAGAGAAATTATGCCCATGCCTCACCTCCTCTTCCAGTTTGATGACCTTGGCTTGCGCATTGTTTAGGGCCTGATCGAGGATTTCAATGTGCCTCCGCTGGTCCTCATTGGCAGAGCGCACAGCTGCCAGCTCCATCTCCAACTTCTCCTTCTCCTTCAAGTGCTCTTTGTCTGCAAGAAAGACAAGAACAAGAGCCGCTCACAGGCCCTGGGCCATGCACCAGAGGTAAGCTGCCACCTCCTTAGAAAAGCAAAAATTACATGAAGCAGCAGCAAGTGGGGCCATTACAACACAGTGCTGAGACACAGTAGGCAAGGAGTTTCTACTGCCAAGGCTTAGCCCCTCAATGCCCAGTCTTACACGAGTGCCAGCAGCAGAGACGAGGGGCACCTTGGGCTGCATCTGCACTAGCAGAGCCTGTGGGCCTGAGCACTACCTCACAATTGTCCATTCTGCTGAACTACTGGCACATTCCCCAGCAAAATTTTGGCTTGCTCCAGCTACTCCTTTCCCACACATTGTCCAGGCCCCGCTTGAGAACAGCCTACAGCAAGGACTGTTCAGAGCTGCCAGCTTGGAAGCTGCTGCCCTTCTCTAAGAGGCAAGAAACCTCAGCCCCATGGATGTGGGCTGTGCTGTGCCCAGTCCATTTTATTTGCAAGGATGGAGAACATGAGATACGGAACATGTGAAGAAACCAAATAATAAACACAGATCTGTGCTGGACAGCCTGAAAGAGGAAAGAGAGGAATGCAATAAGGATGAGTAAGAGAGGAGGCATCTGAACGGGCTTTAGCTGGCCATACAGAGAAAAGGGGGTCCTGGGAGGCATTTCAACTCTCAGGGGCCCTGGGTGACTTTCCAGTCCTGCACGATCTAAGGGTCCAGCCATCAGTGCTCCCCTCCTGTTAAGCACTTTAACGCATCAGGCGCAAGACTAAAAACATGCAGATAACCTCTGTGATGAAAAATCATACCTTTTTTGGATAAGACTTAAAACATCATTTAAAAATAAAAATGGCTAAATTCAGTCGGATTTGTTCACTTCTTTTTCTTTGGCAATAAATTGCAGGCCCACCATTGACTTTGCTAGCAAGCTGCCTGAGGAAAGGCTCAGCTCCATCCACTTCTGCCCTGACAGTGCTGAGAAGCCATTTCAGGGAACACGTGCATCACAGGCCGATCGCTGGATCCCCAACATCGGACTGTAAACAGTTAGTGATTGGAGGGAGCAGAGGATGGAGGTTCTGCTCACTGAAATCTGAGATTTCAAAATCTGGCCTTCGTTCTGAATGACAACAAATATAGAGCACTTGGCAAGCCTCCAGGAAAGAAAATTTCCTCCAAAAATTAATTTGGTGTCAATTAAATGTTGTTTTATTTTTTGACTGTTTAGGCACAGCATTACAGAATTTATTATTTTTTAACTGAAGTGAAAAGTTGCTCCAGAAATATTGAAACACAGAAAATCTGCCCCTAATATGCAGCCCATCCCACTCAAGCATGACCACTCAAATTGGAAGCCCCACCATCCACCTACTGCCAAGGAGGGTCAGGAAACTTCACGTGACAAAAACCAGCCTGGTTCAGACCTGAGCTGCCCCCAGAAGGGCCTTATTCTTCCTTAATTACAGGAAGGATGAGAACACATTTAATTTACACACCATTGGTAGGTCCCTGCAGCAAGGTGAGGTGCGTATGAGCTGAGCCATGTGGAACAAGGCACAAGTGGCTGAGGTGAGCCCAAACCCACGCGGCTGTCTTCCCATTTATCTTAAAAGAAGGAATTCAGCACCTCACCAAAACATTCCCTGGCAGCAACACGGGCACATTGGCTTCTGGAAAGCCCATGAGCAAAGCCCAGTGAGTGCTGGGCACACCTCGCCACCGACTGCCACCACAAGCCATCTTGGTATGACGAGGCCTTAATCTTCTCGTATCAGCAAAGAATTTCATATTGGACATGCAGGTCTCTTCCTTCAACGCAAAGACATTTACTTCAATCAGGTGCACTAGAAGGAACATCAATATCTATTGTACAAAAGTATAATATCTACTGTACAATATCAATATCTACTGTACAAAAAGCTAATTTCATTAGAGGGTGAAGAAGCTGAAAGATGAATGCGATCTCAGCCCTGTGGCACTCCACTGTCTCATGCTGGGCCCATACTTGCTGTGATCCAGATTTGAAACACATGTTATAGGAGGACAGCACATAGAGAAACAGGACTCAGGACCTTCACTTTCAACTTTCACTCGAGGAACTCAAAGCACTCAGTTTGCTCTTCTGCTTTATGTTTTCTATGCCCTGCTAAAAGGAGGACAAGATTATGCTGTACTCAAACTGAACACTGAACCCACTAGAAAGCTGACGAGAAAAATTTACTTAACAGCTCTCAACACTTCTGCACGTCAGCTTCTCCCTGCAAAATGCTGGAGGCACATTTTATAAGTACTTTCTGGTATTGCGCTGATTTTTAGTAAAAAAGGTCTTTGTTGAACATACCTTAAATTCTCTTCAAGTACAGACAGGTATCCTTAAAGTCTAAAAATACTGTTTTACTATGCTACACTTGCATGTACCTTCTGCCCAGGCATGTGCTTTTTACCTAACAGAGTCCAGCTAATAACTATTTCTGGTTATTTCTGGTGGGTCACTGCAACATACCATTACTGAACAGTCGCCAAAAGGCTTCTCTGATGTAGTCTACAGTTGTAATCTCACAACTTTCCACCCACTGCCTTGGACTGTTGTACCTCAACACACTGAGGACATTACACTGATACTCTGTGGCTGGGTAGAAGAGGAGATAAAGCCAAAAACCTACTTTGGTGCTTCGTAAACAGGCTTTTTGAGTTGTCAAGCTGGGTAGGTACACCAAGAGGAGACCAGTCTTGACCCTGCTTTGAAGCAGAAACATTAGACAGAAAGATACACTCAATCACTGCCACTCCTTCACTATGCTCAGATGTGATCCCCAGCTTTTCACACAGACCTCGTGCTTACAAAAGGTTTTGATTTGATCAGTCTTGAAAGAAAAACAAGAAACTTTTTTTTAACGTACTGTTTACCTATATCAGTTGAATGTGTGCCCTCAAAGTCACCCATAACTAAACACTACATTATAGACAGCACAGGTCTAGCCTGTATGCTTCACGAGGAGCAGCTGCATTAACCCCTGCATCCCGGCCAAATGCCAAAAGATCTCACTGCAATCTTGTCCTCCTGCAATTTCCCTCACAAATGGCACATTCCCAACAGCCCTCTGGAGTTTGGACCATGTCAACACTGAGGAAAGGCTGAGAAGCTGCTGCAAGTTGTGCTTGAAGTCTCTAAGTCCGTTTTCTCACGTGGTGGGTTAACAGGGATTCTGCACTGGCATTAATAATTATGATAAATTGTAATGTATGTAATAAATGGTTCAGTACATGGTTACTTGTGGTCACCGACCTAAGCAGGGATGCAGAAATGTTTGATGCTCTCTTGTCAGAGGAAATCACTGAATATCCATCGAAACTCGTGATGGCTTTCCTTACCCTACAAAGTATCGCAGGCAGCTTAAGCTTCTGATTTACAGTTAGGACGTTTCCATTTGCATGTCATGAAGTACCAGTCAGGGGAGAATTTGACCTTCACACGTTGAAAACTGAAAACAGATTTCCCACCCCCCTTCCCTTCAGAGGGCAGGGGGAAGTCATGCAGAACAGATGCATTTTTCTATACAACACCATTTCCTCAGGATGCTTCTCCCTGCACAGGTGCCCTTGGCTCTGGGTGCAGGGGGCAGTGGCTCATGACCTCCCTGCATGCAGCTCATGGCTGTGAAACGAGAGGGCAAGGAGGTCCCTTTCACTCAACCCTGAAACTTCTGCCTCTGCCCTGTCTATTTCCTGTCTTAATATCAAATGGCTCTTAGTCTGCCCAAAACCCCACTCTCAGAAACATCTACTGTGAGCATTTTCTTTGGTTGGATTCATTTGATGGGAATATTTCTTTGCCTGGTATATTTGGGACAGAGATACATGCACAAGTCGTATGCAGCACATCCACTGCACGATCCCACAAAGCATGAGGCCCTACCAACACACTGCCAAAACTGTCTACACATCCCCACTAGTGGATGCAGAGCCACGTGGATGGGCACAGACCTCAATCTGGCTCTGACACCTGAAAAAAACAGCCCCTTGGAGGAACCCCTGCTCTGACACAATGTGTGTTAAGTCCAGAAAACCCAGAAAAACACACAAAATTCTCAGACTCTACCAAAACAAATTTTTCCCGTGACGTGCTGTATCATAAGCTTTCTCTCTGTCCTGTGCCCTTGAAACCAGCCTCAGTCTTCCTGTCTCTCACCTTCTACGGCATCTCTGAGCCCCCTCCTGCCTGGCTCTTCCCTAACCTGTATGGGCCCGTACACCTTCATCAGTCACTGCTTCCTGACTTTCCTTAAAAAAACCTTTTTCACTAACAAAACTAATAGGCTGTGAGGTCTCTCCTGCCCCCGATACAACAGTAGCATTTTTCTTAGGCACAAATGCCTAGCACTTAATACTTTGAGGTATGCAGCCTGGCTTTGCCTATTATTATAACAAAGAATAAGAGTTTTTGTCACCTCTGGTCTCCATCTCAGAGTGCACGACTGCTCTGCGCTGTCACACTGCTAATGGAGAGCTCTGCGAGGAACTGAGAAATGATCCCTGCACGTCCTGCCTTGCCAGACTTCTTTTTCGGGGAGTTTTTCCTATTACTGGAGTTTTACCACAGTATTAAGTTTGCGTTCGCAGTAGTACCAAAGATGAGTGTTAAGAAAATCTCAAGAGTTTTATCTTTCCTTCTTCATCTCATCATGAGACTGGCTAAAAGATGGTAACTTTTAGGAATCTGCTGATGTTGGAGTCTTTTTATATAACTTGGGTTGGTGATGTTAAGAGTCATGGTTTCAGGCTCTTTTCCATAAACATAGGGACTAGAAATCTGGTTTTGCTTTCCTAATGAAAACTAAGATTTGCATTTACTAATCTGACTTAATAAGCTACTACCCTTAAGAAAAAAACAAACACGAATTTCACGACAAAATTGCAACAGCTGATGGGAGCACATGTAGGTACCATTTTTTCTCCTCTTCTAAAAATGACTATTTCAGTCTCAGTACACAAATGTACACACGTCAGCTAAAACAAGCTGTACCGTCTCTCCTTTCAGTTTTCTACCTGAGCATCCTATCAAAAGATGTGAGGAGAGTACAGACTGTGCTTGCAAAATGCCCAGGTTGGCAGTGGGGTGCAACCCCGGTCATGGTCTACCCCTGGGGAAGACTCAGAAACGTCAGTGTATAAATGCAGTCAGCAACAGAGGATTTCCAAGCAAAATGTTTTATGGGCTCTCAGGGGTGTTTTAGGCTGATACCCTGATATTGAGGTCATTACTGCACGTGCCCCAGCAGCTCAACGAACATGACTGAAGAGAATCTGCTTTACATGTGCCTATTTTTCTATTCTTGGAAGCACTCTGCATGCATTATTAACATTTAGCTCTCTGGCCTAGCCAGGAGACACTCCAAGCATCCAGTCCGTCTTATGTGATAGGATCCAAAAAGCTATATTTGTTTGTAAGCTGTGAATTGATAGCAGTAATAACCTGAGTGCACAGCGCAAAGTTTTATTGCTAGATATTTATCAGTAAAAGCACAGAGTGTGTTTATGAGCTGGAAAATGACTTGAATTGAGTCTATCCTGGGGATTTAACTCCCCCTTGTAGCTACCAGTACATTGGAACACTGCCAGGCTGTCTCTACATGAAGACCCCAGTCTGCAATTTGCACTGTGCAACTTACCCCATTTGAACTCTTCCCAAGGATGACAAGACTTACATAGCAATGCTATTTTCTTAACAGATCATCCCCTTGGATTCTCAGCAGTATCTACATGCCCTCGTGGCACCTGCTAATATGGCAGAGCTAACAGAATCATGGAAAAGATCATTAGATTCTCTTCTGGTTTGTGCATGCATGCACCAAATTATCAGTGAAGTTGCCATGCAGGCATCGTCACTGCTGGTGGGAGCTAGGAGAAGGCTCTCCTGCACTTGGAGCAGCTGGTGGACATTGCAGCACTGTCAGTGAGACACCCTGAGTGGTATCAAACCACTCCAGTGGCCAACTCTCCACCTAAGGATTTGCAGTTGCAGCTCATCTTCCACGGAAACTCTTGGTGCAATAAATAAAACAGAAGGATCAGTTGTAAACAGCATTTAGCTTCAATGGGATTTAAGCCCACAAGGTACTGCACAGCTCCCAGGTGGTCTCAAACCCTTCTGGAAGCCTGCTGAAGATGCTCAGGATGATGAGAGGCCATGTGCTGTCATGCAGCATCCAGCTGCTTGGGTTTGGCCAGTCACATCGAGCCATTAGCACATGGCAGGGAAATGCTGCAGGACTGCACTCAGTCATTACAAGAACCTAAAACTTGACAGGAATGGATGTTTTTCACAGTGGTAAAAGTGGAAAAATCCTTGTCTCTTCCATCCTTTGTGAAAAGGAGGGTCCAGCTCTGCTCTGCCTCCTTTTAGTCAAACCCTGTCACTGACAAGAAGTCAGCAGAGGTTGCTCTGGGCTTACCCCAGCCAAGAGAAGAATCTGGCTTCTCTAAAAAGTGTGCATCTCCAGAGATGATCCCTACAAGCAACACTTCACAATTTCAGATAAATATTTATCAAAAATAAGCTAAGTTGTGTTACCATTAACTCCCACTGCCTGGTTCTGGTGCTCAGAGAGAAAAACAAACAGCCTAAACAATCCAGTCTGCAGCTTAAAGAGTATGTAACAAATTAGCTGAGTAAAAGCAAGACATAAGGACAACAACAATGAATAGCAAAGTATTCAGCTCCACTCCAGCATGTATATATGTGTGCATATATATATATATATATGCACCTTCAAAACAGATTAGCACAGTACTCACTCTGAGTTACATAAAGGCCCTCTGTTGACTTATCCTCATGCCCATCGAAGTCTCTGCTGGCTAGCTGCCTGTTGGCCGTCTCCAGTCGTTCTGCAAAAACAGGAAATACTTTAAGTATAAATATATGTATATAAAATTGTAGGCCAACCAAGAAAATAAGATGCATGCCAGCAGCAGTATAAATAGACTTTCTGAAGGAGGACATTAAAATGGAGGCTGACAGAGATGAGGCCTTTGACCTCTTCCATGAAGCTGTGTTGTTCAGATTTACAGAAACTGGGGGAAAAGCCTCTGCCATCCGTTGCTGACGTGTCTGAGCAGTTCATCTCTCATGCTGTCCAAAATGTGTAAGGCATCTGCAATCTGAATGACCCAGCTTTGCAAGGGGATGGGTGCCTTCCCGCAGTGCAGCACAGCCCTGGTGCAGCAAGATGCCCCGGGTGAAGGCAGTCCCCAGCCTGGTGACACCGACCCTCGGGGACACCCTGGGAAAGGAGCAGTTTTCTGCAGCAGGGGACAGAGTCCCCTGGGAAGGGCTTGCCTTCAGGTGCTCCCCTCCTCCAAAAAGACCATCCAGTCCCCTTGCACTGTTGGAAAAAGCAAGAGCCAGCTTGCAGAAGGCATCTCACTACCCAAAGACATATCAAGTACTCCCATCAGGCACCTGGACAAGCAATAGCTCAAAGTCAGTCATAGTCAAAGGCACCATCAAAAGCTGACTCTCATATTTTGCCACAGGGTTTCTTTGCAACTGGGGGCATGACAACAGTTTTGTCTTATGCCAATGAGCAGGGCCTGATTTCTTAAGAGGTTTACCTAAAACATGTGCGAACCCACTCCTCTAAAGCCTGCTACTCTGGAGCTTGTGAGAAATGGAACATCATGTCAACTGGGGGAAAAAGCTCTATACAAGCAAGCGTTACATACCACGGAGATCCCTGTTGAAGTCATGAAGTCTCCTAATTTCTCCTTCAAGTTTGTTTCTCATCGCTTTGTCCAGAGACTCCCTCTTAGTGGTGGTCTTAACCAGGCCCTCATAAGCTTCTGAAATCCTCTGAATTTCTATTTCAAACTGAAAGGAGAGAGAGCTCCCATTAAATCCCAGCAGGAATGCATCCCATCCCAGAGTTTGCCCAGCACGTTTCAATGGGGTGCAGGGGTCAGGGCAATGCCTGAGCCAAGTGCTACACCAGCTACCAGCTCTACAATAACCATTCTCCCCAGTGGAGGATGGTGCAAAGCCCCAATGGTGCTGGAGGCTGCTGTAGCAGGGAACGATTACTGGATCCGGGCAAATGGAGATGCACAATAACCCGCCCATAATCCAGGAGGAAGCAGTTAAGGACATGTTAAACCACCTGGACACCCACAAGTCTATGGGCCCTGATGGGATCCACCCGAGAGTAACTGAGAGAGCTGGCAGAGGAGCTTGCCAAGCCACTCTCCATCATTTATCAGCAGTCCTGGTTAACAGGGCAGGTCCCAGAAGACTGGAGGCTTGCCAATGTGACACCCATCTACAAGAAAGGCTGGATGGAGGATCCTGGGAACTACAGGCCTGTCAGCCTGACCTCCGTACCAGGGAAGATCATGGAGCTGTTCGTCTTGAGAGTGCTCAAAGGGCATGTGCAGGACAACCAAGGGATCAGGTCCAGCCAGCATGGGTTCATGAAAGGCAGGTCCTGCTTGACCAACCTGATCTCCTTCTATGACCAGGTGACCCGCCTAGTGGATGAGGGAAAGACTGTGGACGTTGTCTACCTGGACTTTAGTAAAGCCTTTGACAGCGTCTCCCACAGCATTCTCCTGGAGAAACTGGCAGCTCATGGCTTAGATGGGTGTACTCTTCGCTGGGTGAGGAACTGGCTGGATGGCCAAGCCCAGAGAGTTGTGGTGAATGGCGTTAAATCCGGCTAGCGGCCAGTCACAAGCGGTGTTCCCCACGGCTCAGTTCTGGGGCCAGTCTTGTTCAATATCTTTATTGACAATCTGGATGAGGGGATCAAGTGCTCCCTCAGTAAGTTTGCAGATGACACCAAGCTGGGTGGGAGTGTTGATCTGCTGGAGGGTAGGAGGGCTCTGCAGAGGGATCTGGACAGGCTGGATCGATGGGCAGAGGTCAGCTGCATGAGGTTTAATAAGGCCAAGCGCAGGGTCCTGCACTTCGGTCACAACAACCCCATGCAACACTACAGGCTTGGGGAGGAGTGGCTGGAGAGCTGCCCAGCGGAAAGGGACCTGGGGGTGCTGGTTGACAGCCAGCTGAACATGAGCCAGCAGCATGCCCAGGTGGCCAAGAAGGCCAACAGCATCCTGGCCTATATCAGAAATAGCATGGCCAGCAGGAGCAGGGAAGTGATTGTGCCCCTGTACTTGGCACTGGGGAGGCCGCACCTCGAATCCTGTGTTCAGTTTTGGGCCACTCACTACAAGAAGGATGCTGAGGTGCTGGAGCGTGTCCAAAGAAGGGCAACAAAGCTGGTGAGGGGTCTGGAGCACAAGTCTTATGAGGAGCAGCTGAGGGAACTGTGGTTGTTCAGTCTGGAGAAGAGGAGGCTGAGGAGAGACCTTATTGCTCTCTACAACTACCTGAAAGGGGGTTGTGGCGACGAGGGTGTTGGTCTCTTCTCCCAGGTAACCAGCGATAGGACAAGAGGAAATGGCCTCAAGTTGCACCAAGGGAGGTTTAGATTGGATATTAGGAAAAATTTCTTCACCGAGAGGGTGGTCAAACACTGGAACAGGCTGCCCAGGGAGGTGGTGGAGTTGCCATCTCTGGAAGTGTTCAAAAAACATGTGGATGTGGTGCTTCAGGACACGGTTTAGGGAACATGATGGCGCTGGATTAATGGTTGGACGTGATGATCTTGAAGGTCCTTTCCAACCTTAGAAATAAAATAAAGAAATGCCCTGTGGGGCAGCTCACCATGCCACAACACCCTGCTGGCATCTCCCAAATGAGCTCGGGCTGGGCTGGGCTTCACATAACTGCTCAGTTCCCTTCACTTTACGACCAAGGTGCTAGAACACCATCCAAGAGGAGAAGCAAAGGAAATGGAGTATTTATGTGGACTGTATTCTTTCCCATAAAAGGTTTTAGGAGGCAAAATTTATTATTCCTTCATATCCTTGATCCAAAACTTAGCTGTAAGCTCTGCATGCCACCAGGAATGCTTTAGGCTCAGCTCTGACCTCATGTCAGTCTTAAAACTATTGTGGGCTGCTCCTTTCCATCCTTGCCCAAAGACTGCTCTATACAAAAAGAAATTATAACAGACCAAACCAATCGTTTTGGGTTTTCAATCTTCTTAACTTCATCTTCTTGAAATCTGGCAAACTGCAGGAAAAGCATGCAGAGGAAGCCCTCAGCAGTGAACTTGCATCTTAAGACCAGAAACCAAAATACTGACAGGAGGATAGTCCCAGGCAGAGTTTTGCTGTTCAGGTCAATCCCATTCAGCTCTTTTAATAAGCTAGTGTCTTGTTAGGTGCTTTGCTGAAATCATTGCTGCAGGAATGATCAACACTGATGTGGGAGTCTGCTCCTGCATGCCGAGCCCTTGCGTTTGCAGAGAAAAGCTTGATAATGTGCACAGGCTGGAAAATGAAGAGATATATATAGCCTCCCACATACCTTTCTAAATCTGGTGCTTTTTTAGCCTCTTGAATTGTGGGTGGGACAGATTTGTTATTTGTGAAGCCAAGGTGCAAGCCCACTTCCACTTGCTCTGGAGGTAGGCCCTTCTTCAGGGCTCATTAAGCTTTAGGTGTAATCTGCCAGCTGCAGCATTTACAGAATAAAACCTCCAAGGATGCTGAAGCTGTCACCCCACTGCCTGCACAGGAACCTGCAGCCAGGCTCCAGCAGCCTGGACCTGTGCTTCCCATGACACCAGGGCCACTCCAAACACATTTCCCATGACACAGCACCTCCAAACCACTCACCGAGGAAAGCCCGGCAGTGCCGTGATGGGGAAACCCGGTTAACTTCCCCAATTTCTGCTTTCAGCTCGCTCAGGAACAAAAGCTGAAAAAAGTGGCAATGTGCAAAGCCCATGCTGTGGCCCCTGTGACACCAGCAGCTTTGGATTGCTGGGTATCACATCACCTATCTCACACCACTGGTGAACTAACAGCTCACAGGTATTTCACATACATACAAGCCACTCCCCTACATGCATGACATTAAAATGTACCATATGTAGACTAGTTCTCAGCTGACAATTCTCCACAGCTCCAAGAAGAGGATGACCTATTGAACTGGCTGTATCTCACGCCATGGCAACTCTTTCTTGGTTGAACTATAAACTTAGATTATTCTGACTTTTCCATTTTGTTTTTTTTAAAGCAGGAGCTCGAGGAAGCCCCGTTACATTTTCCCTAACCACATCTAGAAAAGCAGGTCCTTCTTCCTCACCCAGACACCAAGCATGTTCCCATCACGAGGACAGCACACTCGGAGGAATGCTGCATAAATCCAAACCTGTTTGAAATTCAGATTGAACCTTACTGTGGTTCAAAAAAAGTCAGTGAGTTTATTTTTCCTCATATGCATGGAAATGCAAGCTTGTACAAAGCCTCATCAAAAAGTCTGAACTTTTTTGAGAAAATCATCTCGAGTACTGTGTGCAGTTCTGGGCCCCACAATTTAAGAAGGCTGTGAAGAACCTTGAATGAGCCCAGAGGAGGGCAACAAAGCTGGTGGAAGGGCTGGAAGGGATGTCCTATACAGAGCGGCTGAGGACACTGGGTTTGTCTAGTTTGGAGCAAAGGAGACTAAGGGGCGACCTCATTGCTCTCTACAGCTTTCTGAGGAGGTGGAGAGGGAGGTGCTGATCTCTTCTCTCTGGGATCAAGTGACAGGACACATAGGGATGGTTCAAAGCTTCATCAGGGGAGGTTTAGACTGGACATTAGGAAGCATTTCTTTACGGAGAGGGTGGTCAAACACTGGAACAGGTTTCCTAGACAGGTGGTCCATACCTCAAGCCTGTCTGTCTGTAAGAGGTATTTGGACAATGAATGCCCTTAACAACATGCTTTAACTTGGTCAGCCCTGAAGTGGTCGGGCAGTTGGACTAGATGATCATTGTAGGCCCCTTCCACCTGAAATAGTCTAGTCACTATGACTGTCACTATGACCTACAATCAAAAATCTGTTTCATGTGAATTTTCCAGAATCAAGATGACATGTTGATTAGTTACTCCAGTAACTGCATCGTTTCAGCTACTTGATTCTGTCACAGCTTTTTCTTTCAATCAGTGTGTTCCCCACTAGCAAAAGTTTTCTCTTCCTATAAGTAGTTAGAGGCTATATTCAAGCTACCTTGCATTGCTCTCCTTGACCATTCAAGCAGATTGAGCTTCTCTCTCCTTGAAAGGAAGGTTTGTCTTAGCAAAAATAATTTTTTAAGCACTTCCTGAATCCTTAACCACATGATCCCAACCAGACACTGTGCTCAGCTGGGTGCCCTGACACCCACTGGTTCCTGTGCCTCCCTTCTCCCGGGTGAGCCAATACCTGCAGGAGAAGATGCCTGCTCCAGAGAGCTCCTACCACAGTGAAGCAGATTTGCCAACATGGCAGGGGGCTTCCACAGCCCAACAGTCCTGCCCAATGCTGCTGGTTACCACAAGGGCCCTGCTCTGCCCATTATCTGCCATTATTTCCCAAAACATCACCACATAGGTCTCCTCCAGCAAAGACTTGCTGCAGGAAAAGAAAGAATCTCCATCGGCACTGAACAAAATTAAAGGAGAGCAGAAAAACATCCATAAATTGTGTCGGTGTTTCTCAGCAGCTCTGGGATTTCCTTCTCCTTCCCTCTATGGAGGGGAAAAAACAGTTCAGCCTCTTCTCTGCCTGGTAGCTCCTAGAGCCAACCCACTCAAACAACCCACACACACGGTATGGGGAAGAGCCAGCTCAGCCTGGCAATTAAACTTCAGCAAGGTAACACTGCCCAACAAAAAACAACAGCAAAAAAAACCAAAAGATAAAGTAATACTTTGCTTTTGCAAAAAAAAGCTCAAAATAAAGTGTGTACAGCCCCTCTTCCCCCGCCCAACTCTTTTTAGGTAAGAAAACACAACTTGTTGAACAGCATAGACATTAATCACCACCTTGTACCTCTCTGCGAAAAGTCTGTTCAGACATGAATGAAAATTTGACAGCCTTCAGGGCTGATCTGTTCTTACGAATGCCCAGGGAGCCCTCCATGTCAAGCTGATTTTCTCTAATTTCTTCTATTCTGTAACGAGTAAAAGTGATGGGAGGGTAGCTGTACCTAGAATAAACTTGTTATGCACAGACAAAAAGTACTCCTCCTGACCCTTCCACTTCCAGTAAGAAGGAAGTATGTAATTTAACTCATTGTCACGTTTTCAGAGGTGATGTTCAGCTGAAACTGTGGGAACGAAGGAGGACCTGCCCTGTCCTTGTGTTCAAACACAGAAAAAACAGCATGGGAGCAATACTGTGTGTTAAGGTTTTGGTTCAGGACACCTTCCTCAAGAAAGAATGCACTTCAGCATGTGTTTCATTTTAATACTCAGCTTACATTCCCCCAAAGTCAACGGGACGTGAGTCCACACTCTGTTGACTAAAGCGAGAGTTCAGCCCATGCTTGAATACCTTTCTGTTGGTGTCTGATGCAATCGACTCTCGGGGCATCCAAGATAAAGAGAGCGCCATTTCCAAGAGTGTAAAAGGAAATCAGAATGTTTTTAGGGCATTGCACTCAAATACCTTTTACCGAACAACGCAGCTTTTGTAAAATTAATAGCTGGAATATTTCTTTTTGCCCATGAAAGCCACAGAGAAGTCAGCGTTAAAATCTTTGCAGATGTCTTCACAAACAGTTAACGTTGCTGCAAAAATTTCTCAAGTAAGTTTAGGAAATCCTGTGAATAAACTTAACTCATCTGGTTGCAGAGGAGGAGGCTGCAAAAACAACAGCAGCTACAAAACAACAGGTCTTTTTTCTAACCTGTTTTAACAGATTTGTCACAGATTTTTCCCAAAGCTGAGGCTGGGACATGGTCTCTCAGAGCTTCCTCTCCTCCTGTGAAGGATGTCTCCAAGAACACCCTGATCTTCTGAACACAGCACAGAAAAAACAGAGCTCCTATTTAGACTCCTAAATTCAGAGAAAAAAGACCTGCAGCCTAAGCCCATTTGTGCATAAGTGGTGGGAAGACATAAATGAAATAGCAGTGTAGAATCCTAAATAACTCATTTGGTCTGGGCCCTTGGGACCCAAAGTCAGCAGATCTGGGGAGCATCTCTGCATTGCCTTCGGTGAGCTCTCATTTTTAAGCAACTTCTACTTTGATTTGATTCTTCATCTTGTCACTTCGACTTTGATTTGATTCTTCATCTTGTCACCCTTGTCAGCCCAGGCAGTGTGCAAGACATTGCCTTTTCCACTGAAAATGCCGGCTTGCATACAGAAAAGAGGGTGCAGGTTCTCTTTGCAAAAGGTTTTTTTTAGCAAAACCTTTACCAAATGGTTCTTTCAGATAAGGGGGCAGTGCTTTTTGAACCAACGTGCTCAAAGGTGGGTGTCTAACATCAGCTCTTAGAAACTCATCAAGCAGTCACTGAAAGCCTCTGAGACAACCAAGTTAACGCATTTCCAAATAACGGGCAACCCCACCGACGGCTGTTACACTTCCAAAGACCATGAAGCGCCACGCGAGCATATGGTGGTGGACAAGACCGCTCAGGACAGATGCAGCCACGCTCTTCAAATGCTTCTCACCAAGCAACTCTACCGCCTGTGCAGATGGTGCAGGACTCAGCTGCACCAGGAGCAAACTCTGCCCATGGAAGACTTCCAGGGAAAGCTCTGGTGAGGCCAGCATGGAAGGATAGAAGGGGAAAGTCCCCAACTGAGAGACATGTGATAGGCTGCCCCATTTCGCCCTAAAGGCAGGGGAGCCCACAGGCCATGGGGCACAGGATTACACTTCTGAGAGACCACAATGGAGAGGTAATGGTTAGAGATGGCCACTGGTGGCAGTCTCCATTGCAGTGGCATGACCATGAAGAACATCTTGGGGGACCCAAATGCAGGAGCATGAAGACGGTTGCCCTGCGCAGGCCCCATCCCCACCTCTCCACATACCTTCTGCAGCTTGTCTGCCTTCTCGTAATACCCCTCCAGCTCCTGCCGCAGCATGTGGTTCTCCTCAGAGAGCATCTCCACCATCTGCTGCGCCCGCTCCACAATGGCAAAGGCGTCGGGTGTCAGCTGCTGGCCTGGCGGTGTTGGCGTCGGTGGCTGGGCAGCGGTGGGGGCCGGCAGTGGGGGCAAGCTGCCCGGGAGCAGAGGGCCGGCGGTGGCCTGCGAGGACATGGGGCTGTGCTGCTGGGCTGGCGGAGGCGGGAAGGGCGGCTGGCATTGTCGGCTGCGGGGAAGCACACAGGGGGAGACATTAGAGCCAGGCGCCCTCAAAATGCACGCAGGAGCTTTCGCCTAATGGCTGCATGGCTTATTAATAGGGTTATAACTGTACGGTTGTGATTCCAGTCCTTAGTCACTCCTAAATACCAACAATCGCAGCAGGGACCGGGTAAATTGTCTCCTCGCCTGCTCTTGACAGTGATGTATACATATGGCACAAACGGATAAAGGAAGCATTGAGTCGAAAACGGCATTTTTGCCTAGGTGCGCAGCTAATATTTCAGCAGCCAGCCAGCCTCTCCCTGCCCCCCCTTGCCACAAACCCCACGGCTGAGAAGCGTAAGCCGGCGGGCTCAAAGGAAGCACAAGGGATGCATTACTCACCCTTCAAACACCACTCCCTGCCTGGAGCGAGAACGGCTGATCGGCCGAATTGGGAGGCGAAAGGAAGTGATGTGAGCGAAGCAGCGTCCCCGAGCGGCTCTAGCAAGCGGCAAAGGGAAGGGCTGCAGCGGAGCTGCTGGAGGCACAGCCCCAGTCAATCACGGTGAGCCACGAAAGCCATCTTCCAGCGCGAGACCTCATTGTGTCACTCCCCAACCAACAGCATCCATCACCCACCAGGCTGATATCGGGGAAGGATAGGAAGTGAGCTAGTGGTGGACCTGCTTGTGGGCTAGGCCTTCTGACAGCGGGTAGCTCTTTCATCCACCCAAGCCACAACTGGCAATGGCTGGAGGATAACCCAGGAGAACATCTTAGCACTGAGGGCAACTCTGTGGCTGCTGGCTAGGTGGGATGGGAGTCCCTCACTTCTGTCCTGCATTCCAGCCCTGTGACCTCGACAAGGGAGATTGTCCCTGTTTCAAAAGGGGGAAATTCAGGCAGGGAGCAGCTCAAAGCTTGTCTGCACCAGACCCATCTCCATCCCTCCATCCACCACACAGGCAGCCTCAGAGCCTCGGCCAGGGTGAGCAGCCCCATGCAGAGCCTTGCTGTGCACAGGCTGAGCCACTCCTCAGTTCAGATGCCAACATTGTGAAATTTCTACACCGTACTTCTCTAAGAGATGCAACACAGACCACATGGGACATCTGTGTCAGAGCCCAGTTTGACTGGAAAATAAGCTAGCTGCTAGACCCCACCCGAAGTTTGCAATCAAGCACCTTCTGAAAGTTGTATTTTAGCTTAACCACAAGCTATTAGGCTTGCTGTAGCTATTGTTGCCTTTATTTCTGTACCCTACACGAGGCAGGAGACCTAACAAATAGATGTATTTACCCCATTTGGCCTCAAAGATCCATGAATGTTATTTTTTAGACAGATTATTTCATGCTACATAAATACATAATAAATATGATTACCATTGTCTTCTGCACCTACATGGCTTCTGAAAGCGGGGTTATCAAAAGCTCTCAGTGTTGGTCTAATTCTACTGACAATAACTCATCATTGCCTTCAACCACAGCAGAATAAAATAAAAAGCTAAGGCAATTTTAAAGCCCTGCCCTAAAAGGGAACAGCACTGCTCTAACAAGCTTGTCCCCACCAAACCACACAACAGTGAGGAAAGCAAGCAATTCAGCTGTATCTTCTTTCCAAACTAGAAGGAAAGCAAATGGGGCCTTACAGCCACCCAGATGCAGCGCACACACAGCCCCATGCTCCCATCCCAGCTCTTGTGCTTTACCCGATGCATCCACTGTGGGATGGAACGGTATTGAAAGGGAGCAAAGACCAGTGACAAGCACATTCCCGAATGCATGCACGCTGCTAACCTGTCCGGCAGCACAGACCCTAGTCCAGGCTTGGCAACCTCGGGAGGAAGATCCCAGACAAGCTTTGTGCAGCCAGCACTGGGAAAACCTGTGCTGAGCTCACCCTGACCTTGAGAGGGCTTTTACCTGCACAGCATAGACATACCCTAGGGCCACGTCTCCCATGTAAATTAAACATCCATGGAGGCAGCTTAGGAGCACAGGAGAGAGGCCGTTCCCTGAGGGCAGGTCCCAGGGCCGGGAGAGTTTGCTCTCAGGCCCAGGCATGTTACCTCTCCGGCAGAGGTGCAGCCTAACAACTTAGAAACTAAAAGCCTACAGAAAGTGGGTAATACCTTCCAAAGGATGGTAAGGAAGGAAGGTGCTATATAACACTTTACATATGGCAAACGAAACCTACAGGTATTCAGAGAGTCATGGAATAGTTTGGGTAGGAAGGGACCTTTAATGATCATCTAGTCCAACCTGCCTGCAATGAGCAGGGACATCTTCAACTAGATCAGGTTGCTCAGAGTCCCGTCCAACACTTGACTTGTCCCGTCTTGAACACTTCCAATGATGTGGCACCCACAACTTTTCTAGGCAACCTGTTCCATTGTCTCACCACTCTCATCGTAGAAAATTGTCATCCTTATGTCCAATCTAAATCTACCCTCTTTCAGTTTAAAACCATTGCCTCTTGACCTGTCACTACAGGACTTGGTAAAAAGTCTCTCTCAATTTTTCTTCTAAGCTCCCTTTAGGTACTAGAAAGCTGCAATAAGGTCTCCCCAGAGCCTTCTCTTCTCCAGGCTGAACAATCCCAGCCTGTCCTCACAGCAGAGCTGTTCCAGTCCTCAGATCATTTTTGTGGCCCTCCTCTGGACCCACTCCAATAGGTCCATGTCTTTCCTGTGCTGAGGGCTCCAGAGCTGGACGCAGCACTGCAGGTGGGGTCTCCCCAGAGCAGAGTAGAGGGGCAGAATCCCCTCTCTCAACCTGCTGGCCACGCTGCTTCGGATGCAGCCCAGGAGATGGCTGGTCTTCTCGACTGAGAGCACACATTGCCAGCTCATGTCCAGCTTTTCATCCACCAGTACCCCCAAGTCCTTCTCGGCAGGGCTGCTCTCCATCCCTTCATCCCCCAGCCTGTACTGATACTGGGGTTTGCCCCGACCCAGGTGCAGGACCCTGCACTTGGCCTTGTTGAACCTCATGAGGGCCCATTCCTCGAGCTTGTCCAGGTCCCTCTGGATGGCATCCCCTCCCTCAGGTGTGTCAACTGCACCACTCAGCTTGGTGTCATCTGCAAACTTGCTGAGACTTGCTGTCTATCCCATTAGTGAAGATACTAAACAGTATTGGTCCCAGTATTGGACCCCTGAGGGACACCACTCATTACTGGTTTCCACTTGGACACTGAGCTATTGACTGTAACTCTTTGTACGTGGGCATCCAGGCCATCCATCCTTATCCATCTAACAGTCCATCTATCAAACCCATATTTTTCCAGTTTAGAGGCAAGGATGTTGTGGAGGACAATATCAAAGGCCTTACAGAAGTCCAGGTAGATGAGTTGTACAGCTTTTGCCTTATCCACCGATGCAGCCACTCCATCCTAGAAGGCCACTAGATTAGTCAGGCATGATTTGCCCCTGGTAAAGCCACGTTGCTTGCCTCTAATCACCTCTTTGTCTTCCATATGTTCTGACATAGCTCCCAGGAGGAACGTTGCAAAGTTTCATCTGCCATGGCTGGTGAAGGTTCTGCTCATGCTGGACCCACTCATCGATGCCTGTGCCTGCACAGTGCACACCACATCAGAATCGTGACAAAAGAAGAGAAAAAGGAAACTGCAGCAGCTACACAAAAGCACCCCTCACTGAACGCCACAGTAGCTGGAGCCAAAACCCACCCCACTCTGCCAGAGGAGAGGATGCTACCACAGCTCTTTCCTCCGCACTGACTGCAGTGATTTGCTATGATGCTCAACATCACCCTAGCGGGACAGGGAGCATCGCAACAGGGAGCACATAATTTTAATTCATAGAATTTTATGTCAGGATGTTAGGCTGCCTTCTTCTCTTGCATCTGTCATCAGCTGTATGGCCAGAAAGGAAAGGAGCGTGCACCCCCGCCCCCAGGCTGACTCTCTGGCTGGTGTAGCTGCACCGTGGACTTTAGATGGTGCTCAGCCAACCCTGGGGCTGCAAAAGGAAGCATGTCATGACTTCCCCTGAAATCCTCTCAAAGCAGTGGGCCCGAGGTGGCCCCAGAGCTCCTGGACACTAGCACTGGGTTAGGATGCTGCTCCCTCTCCACCTGCCTTTGGAGTTTACTGCCTCTCCAGCCTCACCACTTCTGCCTGCTGCTGGGACCTGGCAGCAGGATGCCCTGGGGGGTCACACTGACCCGAGGGCTCGTTTTATGTTCCTTAAACCAAAACCATGTCTCCTAGCAGTGCCTGGTGATCCGAGGCAGTGCAAGCCTGCAAACCCAGGGAGCCCTATGCCAACCTGCTGTGCAAACTGCAAGGACAGCCCACCACGGGCAGAGCTCTCACACCATCCCCACAGTGCCCCTTTCCTTCTGATGCCCCAGCGTATAAAACCCAGTAAGGGACCCTGTACCCTCTGCAGGATTGGATTTTTTTTTCTCAAAAATCTGAACAATAAAGAACATAATAAGTGATGAAAAGAATGTCACTCGTGATGCAAAAGGTACTCCACAAGCACGTGCAAACATAGCCAAGCACGAGGCACCTCCTCAGTGCTGCTGACAGCCATTCTGTGCTTGCATGTTTTACCATGGCAATTAATTCAGCTAAGGGTGAGTGTTTTTGTCTTTAACAAAATAAAGGCCACAGTTGATTTTATGCAAGTAAAATCCCAGCTGTCTGGACACAGTTATACCACTACAAAGACATAGATTTGCTACAAGTACAGATTTTCTCACTTCTTCATGTCAATAGCTTAGAGCAATAAAATTAAATTGATCTCAATCTCAATCAGTGGAGATATATCAATTCTTCTTTTTCATTATGAAGTAGAGCAATCTCTGGTGGTAGATACACTCTTCAAATGCCTGCAGGAACTCCTGACACTGTACTTTTGGGAAATCTGAACCTCCCATCAATTTAACCTTTTCACATGCACTTCAGTCTGTCTAGCTTTACACTACAGAGGAAGGAAAGATCCCTGTGATCTCCATTTTCTTGAACTGCAAACCACTTATTGAGCTACTAAAGACTTATGCCCCATAGCAGCAGCCGGGCACCAGAGTCTCAATAGTCAGGGCCACAGGAGAGATTCTCCAAAGTGTTTTCCAGCTTGGAAACGAAACCGTCAAAATCGACATTACATCTCTTGAAGCACATCTCTTCAAACACAATGAACACATTGCTGACTTTCCTTTTACTTGCTTAATCTGTCCCAATGTAATTCTGACTAAGCCTACTACAGAATCTCCATGCGTATATGCAATAAAATCAACACAGCGATTCATACTAACAAATCAACATTTGTAGAAACAAGAAGTGTTATAACCTCAGCTTAGTTCACATCCAACCTTTCACGTAAAGCTCCAAAGAAACGAAGCAATCGGGATTATCCTGAGCTCCTTCAGACTTAGTAAAGAATGACATTCTCAAAATGCTTCTACTGTACTTTAGATGTTGATCTTACTCTGCATTAGAGCAGGTTAAAATCTTCCAGTCAAACACATTTTCATCAAAAACCATCCTTCTTAAGACCATGGAACTGTGGAACTTTATGAGTTTTGGATATTTCTGCAACACTTCAGCTATATTTCTAATGAAACATATTTTTTTGTTGACATTACTGTAGAAGTAGGGCTCCTATATACTTCTGCAATGCAATGCAATGCAAAGCAAAGAAGAAAAAAAGGAAAAAACCTAATGAATAGGGAGCACCAGGAAGCAGTGAGCCTTTCAAGGGCTACCATGCTAGGGTCACCAGACCTCACTCTCTCTTTTAAGTGATGTATAGCTTGCGATATATATATATTAGTTTGCCATATATAGCTTGCAATACAGTGTCTTCAGCAAAATACTTGACCATGGACTTCACTTTCATGTGAAATCCCTCAGAATTTAGCAAGGCCACCCAAGCCCCTGGATTTAAGCACGGTCTTAATACACCTCTTATACTGGAATGCTTGGGAGCAAGAATGACCAACACAGAGGAATTCTGGGGGGGGATCTGTAGCTGTATGTAGGAATAAGAAACTCTGAAAGGACAATTAATGATAAAGTCCATTTGCTGTTAACCACCAGGAAATCCTAAATACAGAAGAGCTATTGTTTGATAAAGCAGTGCAATATTATGAAGTAATTAAATGAAAATGCCTATAAATGTTCTGGAAAGTAAAGTCCATCTCTGCCCTGCTACAGGTACAATGCAGCTCTCCTGTATGTAGGGATGAAGAGTGGCCAGTGGAGGAAGTTTTTTTCCAACATACCACTGCATTTACATTCATAATCAAAATGCCCTCCTCTAACCTATTTAGCTCACCTTTCTCTGAATGCTCTGCCTTCCTTTGCCTCTAGGGCAGACTGGCCTGCTTCACCTCTTGAAGACTCTCCCAAGGGACTTCATCTCACAACTTCACACACCTACTGTGGATCCTCCAGCTGAGTCAGCAAAGAGAAAGAGGTGTTTCTGGGCTGTGGATCTTTGAAGTTGCCTTAGGCTGTTACCTTACAATGAGAGTAAAAAGTGCATGAAAGGTGCTTATTTCTGCCCATTGACTGGGAGTCTCAAGTCTGGACAATAACCTCAGATCCAGGTATCTACCTGACTTCAACTGATTTCTGCAGTCATGAAGCAGACTTCAAATGCCGTTCTTTGTAGCTGTGCCTAACATAGAGGAATCAGCATTGTCACTGTGTGGGAAAAAGACAGGATCTCGGAAAAGTCAGTAAGCCCAGTCTGATGGTCATGGGGCAAGGAAACACAGTTATACACCCATTATTAAATGCTGATAGAGCCAGAAATGGGAGAAGATATTCAATATCCAAGATGTAGCCCTCGTGGTATACCCTGGCTACAGAAATCAGCAACAGCTGCAGCACCTTGCAAACACAAAGGTTTACTTCAAAACCATTTTGCAGACTTGGACTCACATCTCCAGAGTTCCCTATTTTGTTAGTAATGTTTGTTAATGCTGGGAAGACTTAACCCAGCTTCTTCGGGGGATGATTACATTATCATCTGAAAAGACACACACCATATTAAACATACCCTCTGTAGTTAAGAGAGGGACAGGATATTGTATTTCTTCTCAGGGATCCACACTCAGAATAGATACTCTTTCCGAAGTCCAGCTGACTTCAGCAAGGGAAAAGGTGCCTTCCTCAACCTCTGTGCTCCTAGAGGAACCAACCAGGATAATAACACAGCAGGGTAAAGAGAAGACACGGGCATCACCCAAGCTGTGGGAACGGCTTTATTCCTCTTTCATTTATTTTAATGAAAGGCAGATTAGACCAGAAAGAGAGAATACAAAGCTCTTTTGCAGGGCTGCCAGCATCCACATCAGCTGGAAGTGCAGCCTCCAACCCATGCTCACGCTTGGGCTATCCTCGCAGAGAAACGCCAGCAAAAGTCAGCTTGGGTGTGACAACCCTTGGCTCGGCCACGCTGCCAGCACACCCGCTGGCCTGGGCTGTCTCAGGGAGGAAAAGGAGCTCCTTGTAGTCCCCTCAGCAGCCACAGACATGCGGATGAATGAGTAAATATCAACAGGTTGTCTGAAAACAGTGGTAATGTTGGGGGGGGTGGTTAATACACAAATAAGCAGAGAAGCCACAGACTATTCCAGCAGTTAAATATAGGCTTCTACATCCAGGCAGGGCGGAATTTTATGAGACACATAAAAAACTGGAATATCTTTAAAAACAGCCCAGATTTACTCTTCAGTTGCATGACGTCTTTTAAAATGCATGGATTAAATCAGAATTAAAAGCTGCCTGCATGACTGACTTCTGCATGTAATCACAAATGAAGTCCCCTCACCAAGCAGTGGTGTTTCCAGTTCCAGGCTTCATTTGCATTATATACACTTTTTATTAACGGTGTGGAAAAAGACATCATTCTGGATAAAAGACACCAGGATCTGACAAGGGCCACCAGGAGCAATGAAGAGTATTCATTGCACTGAGTGATCCGGACCACTGCTTAAGCAGGGCATGGAGAAACAATATGGACTTGAGCAGGTCCAAGTTCATCTACCCAGGAATAAATACAGCGCTACAGTAAAAGGTCAGGAAATCCTACCCTGGGCCGTGACTACCCTCACATGTCTGGCTGGATAACAAGCTGGATGGGGAGCTCCTGGGGTGCCAACGTCTGAAACAACAAGTGTTAATGAGCTACGTAAACGAGGAACATTGAGTCGCATTGCAGAAGTGATATTATATCTGATTAGCCTCTGTTTCAGCTGGTACTGCAACGGTGTCCAGGTTGGCTTTCCACAGTGAAAAGAAGGGTTTTGACAACAGTGAAATAATTAAGGGGCTCCAGGCTCTGACTGTTAAATGCGTTAAAGGACCAGTAACACACGGCTCCTCACCGTATCTGACAAAGATATTGTACAATCCCAGCTGGTAACTAGAAAATACAGGCTAAAACAAAGATGCAGATCTGTGCCAGAGATGGCAACTAGTTAGTGGAACAAATCTGTAAAGGCTGTGATGGATTCTCCAGACGGAGAGTGTTATAATCACCAGGACTGAATGTTTTGCAAACTGGAATTAATTCACAGTGTTGTGCAAAAGACCAAATTAGATTATTTCCAAGACCTTTTACCTGACAAGCTGTGACTCTCTGAACATGCACCTAAACAAATTTAGCAAAGACACCATTCAGGAACAGCTGCACATCTAGGAAAGGAAAGGTTTTCTAAAGATTATTACACTTGGCCAACTGAAAGCACACAGAAGTTGTGAGTCAGGGCCCCAAGCATCATGCAACTGGCTTAAAAATACTGATATTTTAAAACAGTAACAAATATCAGTTACTTTTTACTTGCCTTCTGTTTATTTGGCCTTTTAAGCTTCAGTGTTCAAGCTCTGCATCTGTGACATTCATAAAGCAGAGGTCGCTAAGTCTAATTTACATAAATGCTGAGATTACTGCAGCATCACATGACTCTAGGAGGTCTTCAGGATAATACCAAATATCTTGAGATTTACCATAAAGTTGTGAGATTTCACTATGGTGATTATAAAGGCAATATTCCCTTTAGAACCAGCCACGTGGAGGGGAAGAAAAAAAAAAAAAGGGCAAACGAAAGCCAGCAAGTTAAACAGCAGCTGCAGTTATCCCATCTCCTTCAACAGCTCCCTGCCAGCATTTCTGGGTTTCCAGCCACATTTCCCCCCATCACAGAAGGACTAGGGGGGAGTCGGGGATTGACGACCCTAAGGGTCTTTTCCATCCCTGGTATCTGTGGGTGCTTCCTCTGGACCGATGCAGCTCTGTTCTTCTCTCCCCTCTTTCCTGGAAGGCAGAAGCCTTTTGCACAGCCCCTGTACAGAGGCTGACAGGATGGATGGGCTGGGGAACAGATATGGCCAGGACGGAGGGAAGGAGATGCTGGAATATATAAGATTCCCATTGACCATGGGCAAAGTAAAGTTTCCATTAGCTTCTTTCCCAGGCCCTCCAGATGAGATGAAAGCTGGCATTTCTCACCTCACTTGCTCCTCTAACAGAAAAAACAGCCTCTCCAAACCCTACTCTTCCATTAACCTTATGAAACCAGGTAATCACCTACCTTGACCTCTCTTATCAAGGTCCCCCATCCCAGTCTCTAGGATGGTCCTCCATCCCAGTCCTCTAGCAGAGATGGGGCTGACGTCCCCACACAGGTAACCTGCCTTTAGCCTCTCCATAGAGAAGAGTATTTGGGGCAGAGGCCATTTTGTGAAACTACATTTTAACCATGCTCATTCCAAACCTGGGCAAGCCCATCCCGCAACGCAGCCCGAGACGTGCGCAGGGATGCACCGAAGCACAGCTGCCCCAGATAGAGAAATGGCAAGTGATGAGCACACTCGGATTACTGCCACTTCCTAAAGGCTTTTGTCACCCAAATCTTCCCAGGTAACAGGGCTTTAAGGAGATCCTGCAGCCTGTGAGGCCAGTTATAAACTGGCACAGGTACAGCACAGGAGAAGAAACCAAACCAGTTCATACCAATTAAGGACAAGTCTGGGTAACGCCAGCGGTGAATATTTCAGTGCTCCCAAGTAAAGTGAAAGTTTGACATCTCTGTATCAAAAAATATCATAGAAACAAGCCTGAGATGAGGATGAAGGCCACTGCTTTGCCGAGACCAGAAGGCTCGCTGTCTGACATCTCCTGTGCAGCCAAACGTCCCCCCAGCTGCTGGCACTGTGCAAAGCAATAGCACAAGGTACCATCTGCAAGTGGGCAACTGTCCTGCTAGTGCTAATTGCCTCCTCACATGTAGCCAGCAGGAGCACAGAGGGATGAAACATCCCCCAAAATCCGGGCACCATGTGAAAGGATCTAAGAAGGACCTCAAAATGCCCGTCTTCACACCAGGACCCGAAGCCACCTTAGAGAAAGCACAAGAGAGACCATATGCCTTAGACCAAACCTAGGTTTGGTGAAACACCCCCCAGCTATGCCAGCCTCCTAACTTACCCCTGGAAACGCACGGTGGAGTAGCCAGCAGGGATATATGCTGACCGAGCAGTATTAAGATCCTTGCTGAGCTGCAAGAAAGACATCACCTAAGATTTTTTTAAGAAGTGCGAACTGCAGCGGCTCTGCTCCGCCACGCTGCCAGTCCTCTGCTGCACAATGCATCCTCCGGTGCCCCTGCACCTGCCAGGAGGGACATTTCCCCACTGTCATGCAAAGAAAACAGCACACAGGGGTAGCAGGCATCCCCTCTGCAGTGTGATTTGGGGGTTAAACCGTGCTGCCTTACCGGGAATGAGCAGTAACCGCTGTCATGAGCCAGGGAGTTTCTCCCCTCTGCTGCTCAGGTGATCCAGCAGCACCTTGGGGTAAGGCTGGGGGCTGCCCTGTGCTGCCAGCATGGAAAACTGCACTGAAATCAAGGGGTTTCTCAGCATTAACCTTGCTGATCAGGCATCTGGAAAAGGTTTTAGAAGTGGCCTCAAAGCGTTTCCCACTCGACACCAGTGCCATTCCCAGTTAGCTGCAGCACTGCATGCAGCATCCAGGTCTGCTCACTTACAGGGACTCAGCAGAACAGACTCCATGTGTATTGAATCAGCATTTTCCAAGAGTGATAAAAAAACCCAAACCAGCTCCTTTTCTGTGGGGATAAATCTACTTGGTGCCAGAAATGTTTGTTAGTACCCTGAATGGCTGCAGGAGAGCACAGCCCCAGCTCGACCCCATTGCCCTCGAGTTCATATAGCTGTTTCTTAGCATAAACAGAGATTTTTGCTGAGCTCTTAAAAATATCGTCTTGCTCTGAAAAAATTGCATAAACTTTGCACAGTGGTAGGCTGGTAATCAAAACACACATGTAGCTGAAGGAAAGCTAGCAGGCACTCAGTGCGGGCCCTCCACTTGTCCCAACTGCCTTGCAACATTCACCAAATTTCCAAGTGCCAAGTTCCTCCCCATCTTGACACAAAACCCATCACTTTTGCAAATACTGAAAGGCAGAGTGTTCGCTCCCTCATTTCATGCCTTACGAATTTTGGAAGGGATGTGTGGGGTCAGCTGTGCTATCTTTCCTCTGTGCCTGCACTGTGGCAAAGTAAGTGCATGCAACTTAAGTCGATGCTGACAAAAACCTTTAGGAGTTTTGGGGTCAGAAAAGACCTAATGAGGCAGCTTGCAACATGAAAACAATCCACAATCAAACCAGACAGCTACAGCCTTCGAAATCCAGCAAAATACTGTCTGGGAGGTCAAAGAGACAGGGGTGAGACAGAGAAACACTTGCGTTTAAGTATGGGAAGGAAAAGGGAGCCCTCAACGCACAGGCTCACCTCTGAAGGCGGCAATCCTGCCTGGGCGCTGGGCAGGACCCCTGCTGTTCACAGGGGCCAGCGCACAGTAAGTAAATGCTCTGGATTATTTTTAATGCGCTTGGAATAAACCCGTGCTCACAAGGAGGCCGGGCATGAGGGGCCTGGTACGGTAAAAGCCCCACATGAGCTCCGCTGGGAACATTTAAGTGGGGCATAAGCAGCGTATATGCTTTACACAGCCCTCCTGGAGATGCGGGTGCCTCCGCCAGCCGTTCCGTGCAGGCCCGGACGCGGGGCTGTGATGGCCCCACTGCCTGCCTGAGGCTGAAGCTCACAGGGGCTGCATCTACATGAGGCCCAAGCCCACAGAAGATGGCTCCTCCAGCGAGGGCAGGATCAGGCCCCTCCAGCAAACCCACCCCCCTTGACGGCCATTACCTGCTGACCCCATACTCTGGAGGCGGCTGGTAGCGGACGAGGGCCACCTCTGCCCGGGCAGGCTGCGGGACAGCGTAGGAGACCTTGAGGACATCCTGCGCCGGCTGCTCGCCGTAGAAGAGCCCGTGCTCCTGTGCCTTGCTGACGGGGGCTGCCGCCTTGCCTTTGTAGGGGTACTCGGGCGGCGGCCCCCGTGGGTCTGTGGCCTTGCTGGGCAGCGGGGCCGCCTTGAAGCCCTTCCCGCCCCCCGGGGCCGGGGGGTGCTGCTTGGCCCCATTCCTCTCCAGCGAGAGCTGCATGATCCTCTCGCTCAGTGAGCGGACATGGCCCTGCTTCAGCTCCTTCAGCGCCTCGTCCTTATGCGCCTGCCCACTGTTGGCCCGGTTCACCGTCGGCCTCCCCTCCGTCCTGGACTTCTGGCCGGACGCGCCATAAAAACCCGGCGTGGCAGCAGCGGCCGGCGTCTGGCCTCGGAAAAACTGAGACTGGGCCTTGGCCTCCTCGTAGGTGGGGAGCTCCTCGGTGCCGTGCGGGGGCTGCGGGGCCCGGGGCTGCTTCTCCATCGCAGCACCGTCCCCCTGGTGCTCCTGCCCCTGCGGTTCCTGCCGCCCCGACGGCTGGACCATTGGCGGCTCTTCGGGCACGAGGTTTTCTGCGGAAGAGAGAGTGCTGGCAGTGCTGTTGGAGGGGCCGGCGCTGCCCGTCGCCTGGTGCTGTATGGCCAGCAGGTTCATGTTCTCGCTGGGGTTGCCATACCTCAGCCGCTCCTGGATCAGGCGCTGCAGGACGGTACCGGCTGCCACCTCCTCTGCCCCTCGCATCTCCGCCTCTGGGACCCGGCGGAAGCTGGGTGGGCGCAGGGGGCAGAGGGCCTCCTCGGCTGGGCAGGGAGAGAGAGAGGCAGCCATTAGCTCTGCTGCCCAAGAGGTCCAATCCCCCCATGTTCTCCCCTCCTACACCCCACGGCTGTGACCCCATGTCCAGGATGCACCCCTGGGGCAGTGCCCTGCCAGGGTCCCCTAGGAGCTGAGGGGACATGGCTGGAAGCCACCAAAGGAGGCAGGGCACTTCGCCCCTGCTCATCCCCCCACCCGGAATTGTGTCTGCAGTCACCCCTAAAAACATATTCCCGTCCCCTTCCTGGCCCTCCCCTCCATTATGATAATACATTATGATAATACATCCTATATCCATGGCTCTGAACCCCCTCCCAAGTCAGTGAGTGGACACGCAATGTCACAGCGAAACTTGGTCTTTTCTAAGATACGAATGGGGTAAATCTCCCCAGGAAATGCCTTTCACGGCTTATAGAGGCAGCCTGCATGGCACTACTAAACGAGACGCTTCATTTTTGACAGCCAAAGTTAGATGAGTCAAATCCCCTCTTAAGTGCACTGCCTGCCACCATAAAGAAAACACAGAATGTATCGCAGAAAAACTCTGAAATGACACTGAAAATAAAAAGGTCCTAAAAGTGTCATTAAAGAGCAATCTGTGCCCTGCCGTCTTCCCGTAAAACTGCAATTTCCCTTCTGGCCAATAACACTATTTCTAAGGGAATCAATACTAACTTTTGTAATTTTGCTGGGTGAGTACAAGGAAGGTGTTACGGTCATAGATGTAATGCCAGTGTTTTTAAAACAGCACAGACGGATCAGCTACATAACCCTAACACAGGCTACTGAGGTCATTCAGAGGCAATGGCACCACTTTTGCACTATACACACAGCAGAGCTTGCCCGGAGCTATGCATCTAATGGCGGTGCAAGATGCCTGCCTGAGCAGTGTCTGAGCCCAGAGGGTTGCTCCTGAAAGACCCCAGTGCGGATAAAAGTGAGAAAAAGCCGGCAGCTCTGGCCAGAGCCCTCCCACGCCCCTAGGCAAGAAGGAGATGCTGTTTTCAGTTCACTTTTTTGAGGTCATTCTTGGCAACTTTCTCTCTCCTGCTGTTTCCAATTCTCAGAGGAGTTCATCAGAAGGACTTACATTCATTTTTTGGCATTTGAAAGTAGTTAAAAAGCAAACTTTCTCTTGAGGTCTGGTATTTCCCTGAGGTTTCATCAGTTACTGCACATGCTGTGGGATAACTTACATACAACCCAGAGGAAGAAAAGCCTTTGACTCTTGACTACGAGAGTTTCCACTAACATTTTTGTGGCAAAGCCTTAAAAATGATTGTGGGGCTTGAGGGGCAGAAGAGATTCCCAGGTTGTTTCACTACACACCTGCCCTACAAAATATAGTTTACCTGCTTCCCCTGAGACACTGTTATCTGCCGGCCAGCCTGACTCACTGCAGTTGCAGCCTGGCCAACAGCTTTCAGAGGGTCTGTCAGCTTCCCAGGCTGGTGTTTGAGCCAGCAAGACGCACAGACACGTCCATCCACCTGTCTGCACAACAGCCAAGTATCCATCTACTTTATATGTCCCTGCAGTAACAGTAAACTCTTACTGTTTTATTCATGTTATCGCAGTGCACAGAAGCCTCACCATACTGGACATTTTTGTAGACATCAGTAAAAGTCTCCCTAACGTACCAGAAAGCTCACAGCCTGTGTTGTAAGACTATGCCGGAGATAAAAGCCTGAAGCAAGTGGATAAAGGAAATGTCACACAGTCAAGGCAGTTCTTTATCATATATCAGGATTTTCGCCTCTGTGATAGTCATCTCTCTGCATCCTTATATGTGGCAGATGTATTTTAGTTGCCTATTACTGAGGTCCAAAAGGATTGACCACAGTGAGCCTTCCACAGGGTGCCTGCGGTCCTGTTCCATCGACAAAAAGCCACGGACCTCAGCCCAGCTGAGCAGTGAAGAGCAGCCATGGCCCGAAGGACAAGCAGAAACGCTGCATCCTCCACAAGCACAGGTGACAAATCATGGTGGGTCATAACACTCAAGTCAAAGGTAACTCCCCTTTGACTCTACCAAGGACGAGAAGCTGGCCTTCAACTCTGTAAATACTATTTGTAAATGGTCTAAACTGCTCAATTTATGCTTCAGGAAAAACCTGGAAGTAAATGTGGTGGGTTCGTATGGAAGTGTGGCCACATACTTACCAGCTTTTTCTTTAGTACTGATCGCTTCAGCTGTTAGCGGAGAAACTTCATGCCTGCCAGCAAACAACTGGTGATCCTGGTAAAGAAAGACAGTGTCTTCCAGTACCTGGCCTGGGCTAGTAGGCTTGTAGCAAACAGATGTGGAGCCTGCAAGAAAGAAAAATGGGATGTCAGTAAATAAACCACTTGAATAACAAAATATAAAGCCATGACTTATGACAGAAGTCCAAAAAGTTTTCTTGAGCATAGTTAGGCATCTGAGAAGCCTGCTGAGGCCACTGAGGCAACTACCTCTGCTGTCTTCACCATCCAAATAACACATCAGCTTTGAGGAACAAGAGGCAGCCAACAAGTCATCAGTGCTGTTCCATGCACTGACCCAACATGGCCTTTGAGGTGCCCAGATCAAATACAAAGTGAGGCTGGCACAGCCCGGCTTCTAAGAACTAACAGTGACAAACTCACAAACCAAGGCACGGCCCTGGGAAATGAAGCCAACAGGGACAGAGTAAAACTGAAAGACGGAGAGGATAAAAAGAAGGAAGGGTAGGTGAGGACCCAGCCACACTTCAACAGGGCTAGCGTCTGGGAAAGGCTTTACCACAAAATCCATTCAGTAACAGAGAAAATTACTGAGACATAAAATACAGTCAACGCTATCAAGGGAGAGAGTTTATAAATCACTTTGTCCAGATGTTCTTAATATAGCAGGGAGAGGATGTAGCTGAAGGGCCATGGGAACGTATCCAGCAGACTGACTGCACAGGAGCCGCACGCCCGAACTTCAGCATCCCACAGACATTGACGGCTGGACTAGTCCCCCAGCTCCTTTCACAATCAGTGAGCAGGAACAAGCTCTCCTGGCAAGCTACAAGGGCCATCCTAAATCTGCTCTCAGGGATGACTTTCTCCAGTGGAGTTTGTTTTAACAAGCTCATACAAAATGCATCACAGCAGTGTTAAGACAGGAATGACATCGGCTCGACCCCACATTTCAAGAAAGACACAGACAGACTGGAGAGCGTCCAAATGAGGGCCAGGAAGATGATCAAAGGGCTGTAGAACTTGCCCTGTGAGGAAAAGCTGAAGGAGTTAAGTCTTTTCTCATTGGAGAAGAGAAGGCTCAGGGAGGGACCTCATCACAGTTTTCCAATACAGCTACAAAGAGGACATAGGCTGTCTCTTCACAAGAAGCTACATGGAGAAGATAAGGGGCAACAGGTACAACGTACACTAAGAAAGGGTTTATCTTGACATAAGAAATTCTTGACAGTGAGAACAATCATTCACTGGAACAACCTCCTCAGTGACATGGTAGAGCCCTCATCACTGGAGATTTTCCAGATGTGATCGGACAGGGCACTAGATAATCTCAACTAGGCTCCCGTTCCCACAAAAGGTTGGACCAGATGATCTTCTGAGGTCCCTTCCAACCTGGGCTGTTCTATGATTTTCCATTTCCCACTTATTTTTCAGAGCACTATTTTATTTTTGTAAAGAGAAGGCTCTTTGAGGTCCAAACCTTGGAGGTGAGCATTTCCTGGCCGCAAGTACCCTGGTGCAGCAGGGACACAGCAGAATCACTCTCCATTTACATCACCAGTTGCCATAGGTTTTAGACTACAGGAATGGCCATCGACCTTCAGCACGGGCCACTGCCAAGGGACTTGCTTGAGCAGGACGTAGAGGGCTCACAGTGGCACCAGTGAGGTGTCCACCCAACCCATCAGAGGATCCATCCAACCCAGTGCAACAGGAAGCCCATGAGCTCAGGGACCACAAGCACCCTGCTCTGCAGGAAAAACCATCAGCCAGGGACAGACTCATAGAATCATAGAATCTCTGGGTTGGAAAGGACCTTTAAAGGTCATCTAGTCTAAGCCTCCTGCAACGAGCAGGGACATCTTCAACTAGATAGGGTGCTCAGAGCCCCGTCCAACTTCACCTGGAATGCTTCCACGGATGGGGCATCTACCACCTGTCTGAGCAACCTCTGCCAGTGTTTCACCACCCTCAGTGGGAAAAACTTCTTAATTATACCTAGTCTAAACCTGCCCTCTTTTAATTTAAAAACATTACCCTTATCCTATCACTACAGGCCCTGACAAAAAGTCTGTCCCCATCTTTCTTATAAACCCCCTTTAAGTACTGGAAGGCTGCAATAAGGTCTCCCTGAAGCCTTCTCTTCTCCAGGCTGAACAACTCCAACTCTCTCAGCCTGTCCTCACAGCAGAGCTGTTCCACCCCTCTGACCATTTTTATGGCCTCCTCTGGACCTGCTCCAACAGGTCCATGTCTTTCTTGGGGCCCCAGAGCTGCATGCAGCACTGCAGGTGGGGTCTCACGAGAGGCAGAATCCCCTCCCTCGACCTGCTGGCCATGCTGCTTTGGATGCAGCCCAGGAAACGGCTGGCTGCCTGGGCTGTGAGCACATATTGCCAGCTCATGTCCTGCTTTTCATCCACCAGGACCCCCAAGTCCTTCTGGGCAGGGTTGCTCTCCATCCCTTCATTCCCCAGCCTGTACTCATACTTGGGGTTGCCCCGATCCAGGTGCAGGACCCTGCACTTGGCCTTGTTGAACCTCATGAGGGCCCATTCGTCGAGCTTGTCCCTCTGGATGGCATCTTGTCCCTCAGGCGTGTCAACCACACCACTCTTGGTGTGGTGTCATCTGCAAACTTGCTGAGGCTGCACTCGATCCCACTGCCTATGAGGGACACCACTTGTCACCAATCTCCATCTGGACATTGAGCCATTGACCACTACCCTCTGGATGCCATCATCCAACCAATTCCTCATCCACCCAACAGTCCACCCATCAAATCCTCACCACCTGATTTGCACTCAGCTAATTGCATGCTCACTGGCATATATCACACAGGGAGGCTGCTTTGCCCTCCTTATGTACTGGTCATCACTAACCCCACACCCCTGCATGGAGCAGGGTAGCAGGAGGGTAGTGGGGGGCAGGATCCAGTCCGTCCTCTCTACAGGCATGAAGATGCAGATACTATTTTCTTCTGTGCCCAGAGGAGAGAAAATAGGCATTTCTGCGAAATGTTAATGAATTCACCCCTTCACCATTCATATTATGCATGAATGTGCACGGCAGTTATCTATATTTGGAGAGCGGGAAGGGAAGATTGCTCACTTGAGTAGATCTAAGCCGAATATATTTGTGAAAATGAACGTGGTAGACTGCTCTGGAATTCGTGCTGATGCTGATACAGACCCAACAAAAATCTCAAGAACCCTAATTTCCAACATTATCACCTTATTCCGGTACAGAATAACATTAAGGACACCCTGCACTGCTCCTCCACACATCATCCTGCCTTGGAATCGGGAATCCTGTATGAAACAAGGGAGTTTTGAGCCTGGGCTTGTTTTATGAATAAAAAGTGGGCTGGGGTGAAACAAAGAAAAACCACACACCCAAGGAATTCGAATGGTTTCAAGCATTACAGGCGACTTGAACAGCCCGCAAGTACCAGCTCAGCCTCACCACTCACCAAAGAGAACTGAAAAGAAATAAACTGTTATAACTGTTCACTCGCCTTCTGCGTTTTGAGTCTGTAGGCACCCTTGGATCACAGTTTCAAATTTTCCAAGATGCAAAATGGAGAATAAAGACTTGAGGTTTTTTTGTGTAATAAGAGCAGAAATTCTCACCTAACCACTTGTCTTTGGGGGCTGTGGTCATGGCGAAGCAACGTTGTACTAAAATCAGGACTGGTAAATGCTGGTATCTGCCAAACTGCTCAGTTGCCAATCCCTGTTATATCAAAGTCAAAATCAAGTAGCTCCGACCCAGGTATAAACCATTGCACTTTGCTGTACCCACGTTGATGTTTTATCATCATAAAATCATGTAATGATGTTTTATGATGTTAAAAATGATGTAACAATGTTTTATGTTCATTCACAGTAGGTTTTAGCCAAACATCAGCTGTAACTGGCACAAGAAGCCAGTTTATGTGTAAAACAGGTAACAGCTCATGAAAGATCAGTGCTTGGCCTGTGGCCACAATCCAGATCATGGGCAGTAACACAACACTTGAAAGCTCAGTGAAGCCTCACGAGCCATTTGGAGCAAGGCACGAGCCTTTTTTCTGTCCTCCCTTGCTCTCACTGGAGCCTCCCAAATCCCAGCTCCCCTCTCCGGAGGTGAAGGGTTTGCTAACGCCCAGCTCTGCTGGGGTGCAAGGCTCCCTTCTGATGCTCAGGCACCTGCTCCTGCCCCAAACCTCCCCATTCTTCTACGATGCTCACGAAAAACGCAATTTCCATCCCTAAAACCGAATGCTGGTGCCAGAGCAGTGGTGCCCAGGGGCCAAGGGTAAGCAGTCGGTTGAGAGCAACCTAGGATGGAGACCATCACCCCTCCAAGGACATGTCCCCAAGGAAGGGCTTTCTACCCACATCCAGCCCAAACATCCCAAGCCACAAACCACAGCTGCTGCCCCATGTTTTGTTGCTGCTGCTGCTGTCAAGAAGAGCCCACCCCATCACCTCCGTAGGTGCCTGCAGGCAGCTGCTGGCTGTGCTGTGCCCTCTCCTCGCCCCCTCCCAACAGCAGGTAAGCCCCCTTGGCCCCAGCATGCCAGGATACAGCCCGGTCCGCAAACATCAACTCTTCAATTGCCACATATGTGGTGTCTCTCATAGCCAACCCTGTAAGACATCACATTTGTGGCGGGGTTCGGTCCTTGCTGAATTGGGCAGCTGCTCCAGGCCTTCATTTCTGCATCTCTACTGACTCTGCCACATCTAAGTGATTGCCTGACACCAATTCATTTGTTTTTTCCTTTTTTTTTTTCTTTTTTTTTTTCCTTTTTTTTTTTTAAGATAAACATGCATTATGTCATACAGAAGCAGATATATTATCCTGGAGGGTCACTACACAGCAGCACAATTCATTTGAAGAGTCAGAACTATTTCAATGAATCATTTGCCAAGATTAACACCAGACAGTCAGCAAGGACCCAGAGACAGAGGAGCAATGCTTAAATACATCCAGTTTCTGATGTGGTTGCAGTCTGGTTTTGAAAAGGATCTAAAGCAAAACCTCATAGGAAGCTCATTGCTGTGACATTACAGGAAAACCACGGTTTTAGAGCAATAACAGCATCCCCAAGAAGCAAATTTCCTCCTCAGAAAAATAGTCAGAAGATGGTTTTCTTGCAGCCAGACTGTCCTACTGCTCTCACCTTCAGTAAAACACCAAAAAATGCCCATTCAAAGGCAGTTTGCTGCTATTTAGAGGCAACACCTTGAGACAATGCCCAGGTGACAAGTTTCTGTGTCGCACCCTGTTGCCCGCACAGGTACCACTCTGTGGCACAGCCCGCGCTGCCGCCATGTACGGCTCCTCCTCTGCCACCCAAAAGCCACACAGCCAAATTAAAACATGGAGCTGTCCTCCAAAATATCCTGTTCCAATTTGTACCCTACTGACTGAGCAGTTTGAAAAAGACCAAGGCATTTCAAATGCCATCCAAAGCAACCATCTGAAATTAAAAAGTAAGTAAGGTGGCTTTACACTTTCCTATAAACTCTGCCGTGGTTTGTAAGGGAAGTCCAAAAATGACAGAAGAAAAATGACATCACTTCCAAGCCCACATCTGTCTTTCTGTCTCATAGCCAAGCCGGAAAGGAATATAAATACCTTATTCCACATTTAAAACATTTTCCCTGCCCTGTCACTGCATAAAAATCTCAGGTCAACAAGAAAGGAAAATAATTATTTAAGGGAAATAACGAAAGGATGGTCAAAGTGCTCCAGGGTCCCCGGGACTGCCCGAAGGCTGTGCCGTGAATTCTGCAATGTGGATCCATCAGTCCCTCCAGTTGGTGCAGGAACCCTCCATCGAGGCTGGACATCCCTCCATGTGCATCCCGGCCGTGAACCTTAGTAGCTCTCCCAGGCATCAGCCTGGTTTCAAGAGGGGGTATGGCCGTACCCCAGCCACACCAGCCGTGCCACTCTCCCAAGGCCGAGAGGAAGATCTGGGTTTCCTTCAGCTCAGAAAAAAGTAACTCGTGTGTTTGTACCTTCTTGGTTTAGGTACAAAAAGTGGAGACAGCACTTCCAACAGCCTCACAAAGGATGCTCCCAGTACCTCTCCTCTGGCGGCACTGGGACTCCTTTGCAGCTCCGGCGCCGACGAAGTGCAGGGGCTCAGGCAGACGTTGGTGATTGTTTCCCATCAGCAGCTCCCCAGTCAATGCACAAGGTCACTTCTGGGGTGGCCAACTCACCCCTGCAGCCCGTAATTCTGCTTGGGAACCCCGCATTGCTGCCAGGGCTCCTGAGCCCGGCAAGGACTGAACAAGCATCGCTAATATTATTTTCACGGGAGCAGAGCAATGTCTTGCAGGACAGAAATCCAACCCACGTAACGCACACCAGATGTGAGCGAGCAGCACCTCTCGTTTCCCACATGAAAGCCGGGGATCTACCACATCAGAGCTGCGAGAAGCCTCACCCCTGTGCCTGGCAGGATTCACCAGACCGAGCCCCCCGCTGCCGCTCCCTGCTCTGGGGAAAGAAATCCTCATCCCAGTATTAGCTCCGGGATCCACGTTGTGCTATTCCCTTGATCAAGAAGAGCTCCTGGAGCCTCCCAGCCTGGGTACTGTCATTTCACTCTCCAAAAAGTGCATCGTCCAAGAAAGCTCTAAAAAGACTAATGAGAAAAGGCAATGGAAGCAGTCAAACCCCATCTCTCCTAAGGAATCGTGCTAACACATCCAAATTTAACTGCCTACAAGGACGAACACTTTCCGTATATTTTCATATATGCTTCCTCTCAGCAAAAAACAAAGCAGATGAGCAAAAAAAAAAAAAAAAAAAAAAAAAATCTATGAGTGAAGCGAAGCAAAGGCTGCTTGAAAGCGGCTCCCAAACCTGGCATGAGATCAGTTGGATACATGAAAGAGCGGAGCCAAGTCCGTCTGCCCGGGAGATCACCCACGGATGCCCGCGCCTCCACACCTTCCCGATGGAAATCGGGTGAGCGGGCGTGTGGGG
This sequence comes from Phaethon aethereus, assembly GCF_964289735.1. Lineage (NCBI taxonomy): Eukaryota > Metazoa > Chordata > Aves > Phaethontiformes > Phaethontidae > Phaethon > Phaethon aethereus. Next base: position 210,818,609 of record NC_138575.1, read on the forward strand.
GCAAACGGTGCTCGTCCCAGCTCTTTCATCTCAGATGGTTACAGGTTTTCTAACTTTAGAATAATGTGCTGGTTTTCCCCTCCTTCCCAGGTCCACCCCCGGAGGAGAGGCAGGATGTAGGCAGAGTATTTTCATTGCAGCTCCAGGCACCGAGCAGTTACCTGGGCATCAACCCGATGGAGGAAGGGATGCATGTTCTTTAGGGGGCTGTGCTAGGGTTTGCAGAAATATGAGCATTTTTAAGGCCTCTATATATTATGAGCTATACGTTTGCCTCTGCAGTTGTAACAGTGAGTCTACAATATGCAGCCAGCCTAAATTTATTCAAAGAATTGAATCAATAATTGAAATTTCTACTTTGATCAAAGTGCCAGTGGCACAATGACAACTCATATCAGCGTTGGTCTCTGAGAATTATTCAGACCTGAAAATAAGGGAAGAAACTCTCAGTAAAAGAGTGAAACACAAAGGCTGACATGGAGTTTGTGAGTGAGAAAACGCTTCTGCTACAGCCGCGCTGCTTGTCAGCACAGCGAAGAGTCTGCAGACATTTTCACTACGCTGTAAATCTGATTTCCAAGCCATAAAAAAACTTCCAAGATAAAAATTCATCACGCAAATTCTTAGGGAAAGATTAATTTTTTTCCACTGGGGAAAAAAGTAAATCATAAATCAACCAGCTACAACATACAGACAAGACACTTGCAAAGCAGGAGTTTAAGCCATGATTAACTTTGCTGTACTCACTGTCTTTAAAAACGATCACGTTACAGAAAAACACTGCCATGATCTGTGTCACTTGGATATTTAAACCCTTCCATTAATTAACCAGAAGTGAAATAGGACCTAGGACTGTGGATCATTAAGTCTAGTTCCTCGTTACTTCGAGAAACCGTATTATAAAACTCCCTTCTTGAACTGAATAAACAGCATGTGAAGAAGAGGATTTTATTTTCACCCCATTTGGAAGAGGTTTCAGGATCCTCTTCCTCAGATACACACAAATATTCCTCTCGGTTCACAGTCACTGACATCGCTCTTTATCCATCTATTTTTTTTGCCAGTGGTGTCCTTTAGGTTAAATAGCTTTCTCCCTGAGTCATTCCCACAAACTTGCAGCGTACAAAGGAGCCTGGGATAAGGACAGAACAAAAATAGTACAAAGACTGTACAGTACTCTCTAACTGAAAATGCAGGCATTGAACTCTATCATATGGATCTTCAGATTTCTAGAGCTTTCCCATTTTTTTAACACAGGCAACAAACCACAGGCTAAAGATCCACAGGGCTTCATTTGATCCGTGTGAAGAACTGCTCATGATAACCCTATGCTGAGTGTTTTGCATTACTCTTAAGTGTCATGTCTGAAGGAAAAAGAAACAGTCTTCCCACCAGAATATATATTAAAATTAGGAGCCTTCCGTTATTAAATCATTACATGTAATTTATATTCAGCCACTTTTAAAATGCAGAAATTTAATAAAGGTATTATACACAGAAGCGCTAACAAGATAATTGCCTTCAGTTTCTGCTCACAGATGGCTGAGCTCAGATTCAGAACAGGGAAAAATCACCGTAACAGCCAACGGCGTGGAGCCATCGCTTCCAAAGCGACTCGGAAACAGCCCAAAAATGTGGCACATCAGAGGCAGGGGCACGTGTCCCAGGGGACAGGACATGCCACGGGCAGGGACCCCCCACGCACCCCAGGTACACGTCCTGGGGGGCAGTCGTGCCTCCCCACCTCTGTGGGAAGCAGGAGCCCAGGGCAGGTCCCCAGGGGGGACCCGGGTGCCTCTCGCCCTCCAGGCACCTCGGGGGACCCACGTGCTGTCCCCCAGCACGGCAGGGACTGCATCGAAACATCTGCGCACACCTTAGGCAGATTGAGGAGGGAGGGCAGAGGAAGAACAGTTTCTTAATGACTTCAGCTGGTTTAGGTGTTAAGTGGAGACTGAATTTCACTGAAAGCCATTTAATTCATAGAATTATTCATCAAATTAAATCAAATCAAATTAAGAATTAAGGAGTTCATTATTTTCCAGCCCGAGCCTTGATCACTGGAGATGCTGTTGTCTAAAGCACATTTATATTTCTGCTAAACGATACGGTCAGAGCAGCTAATCTCAAGCATTGCCCAATTACTTAATGCCACGCCGTTTTCCTGAGACCACCCCGCTCCTCGAAAGGCGCTGCCTCGACGCGTGCCGCCCGTCATCGCCTGGCTGGCGCAAGAAGGACCCGCTACAACTTCCAGATGTGGTGCAGAGGCACGTGGGGACAGGCACGGCCACGCACGGCGGCGGGACAGGCCAGGGCCACGGCAAGGCCACCGAGAGGCAGCGACAAGCGGGCATGCCAGCAACCGCTGCAGGACCTGCTGCTGCACCGAGGACAGGCTTTACTGCAAGGCAAAACTCTGCTCTCACCCCCGCTGGTCCAAATCCGGCGTGATTTCACCAGCTTCTGTAGATTTCCTCCAAATTTATACCCAAAGCAGTCCTACACCTACTGAAAAAGTCACTTAAAAGACCAAAAAAAGAACAGATACATTTCCTAAATGCAACACCTCAATAGAAAAGTTGCCCTAACAGGTTTTTTTAGAGGTGATGTTGTTCTTGTTGTTATTACTATTATTTTCTATCTACTTCCATCTATTTCTACTTCTGCTTTGAGCTGAAGGCAGGCTGTTCCATTTAAAAATTCAGGATACAAATGGGAACCAGATTACATCTATCCCAAAGCTGCCAAAAAGCAATTGCTGTATGAAACCAAAAATCCTCCTGGGATTTTTCCCAAATCCGCAAAATATTCCTGAGCACTAAAGTTTCCACTGGGACTATTACATTAGCAGATAGTCTCTGTGTGAAAACCCAAGTATGCAGCCATCCTCCTAATGGTTTCCAGGACAAGGAGGCTGTGCAAGGCACGTACTCTCACCTTAGCACATTTATACCACATCTGGCCTTTAAAGCCAGTTATACACCTATCGGCGTTGAACAAAATGGCACTGGGGACCATCAAGCTTTCATTTCCCGAAGGAAAGCTGCGATGTTCAGCAGTAACATCTCCACATCCCCTGAAACCTCCACGTGCATCCCGAGAGTCCGGCTGAGCCTGCCCCCCCAGGCAGCCCCGCGCACATCCCTCCCGGGGCTGCTGCGAGATGCCTACGAACCCCCTTCGGCGCGTCCGCCCTGGAGAACTGCGATGCCTTCGGAACATCTTGCGAGGAGCGCCGGAGCTGTCTCTGTGCATCAGTCCCTCCACCCAGGATGCTGACGCGTGGCGGATTTGGTCCAGATCGCTTGTGTGGGGCCCGGACCCTGGGAACTGCCCCTCTGCGGTGCCACGGGAGCGGCACGTATTTGGAAGTGAAAAACAAGAGAGAGCAACCACGCGTCCTGCGGGCGTCGGGGCTTCGGGGGCAGCATGTGCTTGTTCGCGTCGAAGTGGCTCTCCTCCCGCTTTCCGAAAGGGAAGGGAAGGCCAAGCCCCCCCCGGCAAATGCTGGCAGAGAGCAACGGACACCAGGACAGAGGAGGAGGATGGACATGCAGGCGATGGGGGGGCTCCCACTGGCCCCACGCAGCCTGGGAAAACTGGGGGGCCCAGCTCCCCTATTTAACAGCCCAAAACCAGCCCCCCACCTTCATCCCCTCAAACCGCTGCTCCAGTCAGGGCCAGGGAGGGCTGGGCAGGCTGCGGCCCCTCTGCGCGGGGCCGTGGCACACTGCCAGCGCGACCCCACAGAGAGCTGTGCGAAGGGCTGCCACCCTCCCCACGTCCCCTGCCTGTGGCATTTCTTCATACGGTATTTATAGGACCCTTTTAAGGGTTTTTCTAGCCATTAGCAATGACTACATATATAAAAATATATATATATATTATATATACACACGTATAAAAATACAACTATATGTAGTATACTTTTTATTTCTATAGATATATATGTAGCCATATGTAGCCATATACATTTTTCTACATCTCTACATATATAAAAAATATATCTCTATATACATTGATATACAGAACTTCACGTATATGTAAATATGTATATATAAATACCTATCTCCACGCACACCTGTGAGCAGGAACGGCCCTGCCAGGTAGCCGTGCAGAAGAAAACATCAGGGCACTCCTCATCTTCGAGGCCACCTCTCTCTCAGAAAGCTTTTCTGGCTTATTGTTATTAATAAATAAATAAATAAATAAAGACAAGCCCGCAGCTCGGCAGACAAGGCTCGGTCCCCGGAGCTGTTCACCCCTCCCGGACCACTCGCACGGCACCAGGAAAGAGAAAAAAACGCCCCCAAAAACCCACAACAACAAAAAAACCCCAACCAACCATCCTCTTTCCATCGAAAGAGGAAAAAGACCAAGCGGCGACCTTCCTGTCTTTAAAACTATGAATCACAAAACCTGGCAGGAGGATTCTAGTTAAATTCACGTGGGGTTTTTTCCCTCCTCTTTCAAAGCTTTTTTTTTTTTTTTAAAGCGGAGTTTATCTTTGTTCTCCCTGCCGGGGTAGGTGAAATAGAAAAGTTCCCTCTCGCCCCCCCCCCGCAACAACAACAACAACAACAACAACGTGAGAAAACGCGCTCCCGGCGTGGGAGGCCCTCCCCACCCGCCGGCTCTGCCCTCCCCACGCAGCCCCGCTGCGGGACGCGGCCACGCTCGCCCGGTCCCAGCGGCGGAGCGGGGCTGGGCGCCCCGCGGCCCCTCCGCGGCCTCCCGCGCGAGCGGGCCGCAGGGCCAGGGCGCTGCGGGGCCCACGGGCGCGCCGCAATCGAAACACGAGCAGCGGGAAAGGGTCCCCCCGCGGCCCCGGCCCACGCTTCGCTCTTCCCAGGGAAGGCGGCGGCGGCTCCTCACCGCCCGGCAGCGAGCTGCGACCGCCCCGGCGGGCTCTGCCCCTCCGGCGTGGCGAGCTCCCGCAGCAGTGCGTGGGGAGGGCTCGGGGAGTTCCCCGCGGCCGGCCGGCCCGCTCGGCCCCACCGCTGCAGCGCGGCGGGGGACGGGTAAACTCGTCCCCGCTCCCACCCAGGTGGGGTGCCCACGCAGCCCGGGGGCAGCCGGTGTGCTGGGTCGCAGAGCCTGCTGAGGGCTGCCCAGGCCTCCCCGCGCCCTCCCCGGGGCGCGGCGAGCCCGGCTCGGGCCCCACGCAGCGCACGGGCGGGTATGAGCAGGGACAGCCCGCCCCGGCGCTCCCGTACACGCCGGCAGACACACCCGTGCACTGCCCGGTGCACAGGTGGACAAAGGCACACGGGCGCACGCAGACGCACGCGTGCACACGCATGTATGCACGGACACACCTCGCGCGCACACCCGCCCCGCCGTTACCTCCGGCCCCGCGCCCCGGCAGCACGGCGGCCATCCGCGCGCTCCCCGCCGCCCCGGGCGCGCTCCGCCGGGCAGGGCGGGGCCAGGAGCAGGGGCGAGGCCCGACGCTGGAGGCGGGGCGGGGGGTGTGGCCATGGGAAGGACCGGGGGGCGCTCCGCCCCTCCCGCAGAAGTGGGGGAGGCAGCTGCGGGGAGCCGGGGCAGCGCCCGCGGGTGACGCGGCCGCCCGTGCCTGCCGTCAAGGGTGCGGGGCGGCGCGCTCAGGGGAGCCCGGGCCCCCCCCGGCTGGGCTACGGGCTTTGCTGGAGCTTTGCAGCCCCAAACGGAGCCAACGAAGCCACCTGGCTGTGCACAGGGATGAGACGGTGCCTCACGCCTGGGGATGTTGGGACATAAATCCCACCCTGGATACCAGCACAGGCTCCCCCAATCCCACTCCAAACTTCGCAGGCAATGTACAGTTGATAGGAGTTACCCCGAGTCCCATGCCCGTACATTAAGCCCAGGCGTCTTCCCTGTTTCCCAGGGCTCCGGCGGCTCTCCCAGTGCCTCGAGGAGCGGGTGACTCTTGGGGAGCGACTGGGCTGTAGGTCAACAGTGGGGAGCTGGGGCAGCCCCCCATCCTCTGGTGCAGCCCCTCTCCTCTGGTGCACACCCGCTTCACCATGCACTTCCACGTCAGCAGCAGATGCACATATCCTTTTGACGCGATGGGATTTATGGCCGATGCTGGACACGAGCACTGTGATAACGGGAACACGGGACATTTGTCAGCTCGGGGGTTCTTTGCGGTTAGGCACACCAGCTCCGTGGGATGTGTTGTCACTAGGGCTGGAGCCACTGCTTCGTCTCCCCATCCCACCCCGGCCCTGCTGCCGGGGGACAGCATGGGAGATCTCGGGTGTTTGCACCGCGCTTCATTCCCCTCCTCGGGGCCATGTGGGCACAATTGGGTTCAGCAGTCCCTCTGCATCCTTTTCCCTGCACTGCCCCACAGGGCAGACCTCTTTTTGGATGACTGGTGCTGCCAGCACGCTGCTTGGGCTTCCCCATCTCGTTGCTCCAGCCTCCTTCAGTCCAGCAAGACGCCCAGTGACACCAGGATTATCCGTTTGTTTTTCACGGATTTCTCCCAGCTTTTAACACACAGATAATCTTTTCAGGCCCCAAAGGGACTGATGGTGGCTTCTGCCTCCCAAAATACTGCACCGAAGGAGTAAAAGCAGGTGGAAATGCCCCTTGTAAAGGGGCACGGCAAGACGGGAGCTGGCCTGGTGCCATCGCCACAGGGCTGGATGGATGCAGCGGGGACTCCCGGCAGCTCCAGGTGGAGGCAAAAATATTGGTGGTGAAATCAGGTTTCTCCATTCCTGCATCTGTACACCTCCCATGGCAGCAGTTACCCCAGAACTATTGAGCTGAGCATCCTCAGAGGTGCCCTTCCCTCCGTGTTGGCGTGTGAGGCGAGGTGACAGTGGGGTGCTGTCCCTGTGGGTGTCTCTCTGAAGGTTGATGCTGAGGCAGCTGTTAGCTCTCTCCCTGAGGTCACCTAATACAAGCTGTTTGAGGGGGAGGCCATCGTGTCCTTCGCCTTCTCAGGGGAAAAGCCACAGGCTGGTGCTCAGGGTACCAGACGTGGACAAGAGAGGGATGTTCAGTTCCCTTGTCTCCTGCAGATGCCCTGAATATCTGAGAGCAAGTCAGGCCCAAATTAAGGTTTTTAGATGCTAAATCCTCCACAAAATCACAAGGAACCTTGATGATAGATACAGTTAGATACCTCGGTCCCCTGAAGGAACTGGCCTTTGTTTTTTCAGATTGTATAGCTGCTCTCTCCCACCTCCCCTGGAGAAAAATGTTGGCTTTGCTTATAGACACAGGCAAACTATGAACGTGCTCAGCTGTAAATGAAGGCGAAATTTTGCCCTCGGTTTGTTAGGTGCCTGTTCACAGCACTGGATGAAGTTGGATGAAGGCACTGCTCGCCGAGCCCTGTTCAAAACAGCACTGCGAGTGCCACTTTTTGTCATGCTCCAACTTTATCATTTGGTTGGGCAAAATACGACATGTTGTTATTTTGGTCATTCTGCTTCACCGTCTATGTCGTGTGGGACTGGGCGACTCCAGTGTGACCCAGCGGTGGTACCTGCAGCCAAGCAGACCCAGCCTGCCCAAGGGCTTACTTTGTTTCTCGTTCTGGCCCCATGGTCCGTGCTCCTCTTTTACCTACTGCTGCATGATGACCAGTGATGATTTCAGTGCTAGAAGACCAAATACATCAAGAAAAAGGATTATCTGCTGTCTTGGCTTTTCATAGCATCGCAAGGACCTCATGAACCATGCTGTTACATTTCCAAGGAAAACAGCCTTTTTTTCTGCCTGGGTAAAAATGTCTTTTCTCTTTTCCCCCACATTATGCATTTTCTGGTGTATGTTTCCAAGTGATTTTCAAAGTCTTTTTCTTTTTCAACTCTATTTTGACTTGATAAACTAAGGATGGCAGAGGGAGTTCTCTAATGCCTCTGTGGTTTGACACTCCCGATAACCACTGGGGAGCTGTGTCTGCCCAGGAGGGCAAGGCAACTGCTGCTCAAGCTTCTTCACTTTGCAGCTCCACTGATTATATATATTATATATATTAAATATATATAAAATATATTGTTACCCCAATTAATTTTTTAATAGCTCCACTTTTTTAATATATATTTTAAAATATATTTTTTATGTTATTCCCCCACTGAATTTGGAGAAGAGAAGAAGTTCATCCTTCCACCCCTTTTGGTCCTAACCTGTTCAGCCAGGGCCAAGTGCCACCACAACTCCAGTTGTCAGGTCAGCGGAGCAGAGCTGACAGTGCCATCTCACTTCACTCTCTCCCTTTGGCTTCTCCCTGATAACTACAGATCCAGGAGACACACATGATCCACGGGCTGGAAGCACATGTCTGTTACACCCTGCCGTGGAAAATAAACCCCTCTCATGGTTTTCCCAAGCATTTCAGATAGCTGTGTGGGAAGGGAGAAGCATTTCCAGGTGCCTCCCTGGCTCTGCCATTAGCAGCCCCTGGGTCACTCAGCAACCCTGCGCCATCCCGAACCCCCCAGGGCTGGGGAGCTCTGAGCGCTTGCTCCCGCCAGACCCAGGGCTGGACCACCGAGGCCCTGCAGAAGGGACATGGCCATCCCAAACCGCGAGCACACACGGGTATTGACACTCGTTACATTTGCAGCTACCCATGCGTGTAATCCCACAGATTCCTAACGCCGCAAGCAAACAAATAATTGTCCCGCTCCGCCTGACACTGCGGCAACCCCAAATGCCTGCACGCAGCTTCACTTCTTGCTGTCGCTGCTGCTTTTAACGACAGCTGATGGGCAGCCGGAGAGTTACACTCCCATTAATGCCACCACTGGGGACGGCACAGATAACCGCCATGCGATGTTGAGACCACAGCAAGAACTAAATCAAGAAATCAGAACAGATCGCGTAGAAAGTTTCACCCAGATTAAGTTTAGTAAATAAAAGGTGCAGAGCCTTTGAGATGAAAGATGCCCTTACCATCATCTCAGGTGGAGATAATCCTACCTCTTCTTGATAGTCACAGGCTTCACTCACCCAGCAAACACATCTCATTTCAGCAGAGACCCTCCACCCCGCCTCAGCATCCCTGAAGCATCTCTACCTACTGAGCAGAGGCGAATCCTCTTGCAGTGCTGGAGCCGCGCTTTCAAACCCACATCTGCGGAAGGTTTTTAAGCAATCCTGCTACCAGGCAGCCAGTGAGCTCAGCAGTTCAGGGAGCCCCGAAGAAACTTACCCTGATAAATTAATATCCACTGTTAAGATTTGCACCGTGACAACTGTGCATATTTATCAGGTCCTCTCCGATAGGCACTTAACAGGCAGCATTGCATTTGGAGGCAGCAGAAATATCTCCGCACATCTGTTTTCTCAGTTCTGCCAAAGAGCTTTCATTTTTCTCTAATAACTTGACCTGTTTGGTTCCTGGCAGAAGGCGGCTAAGCAGAGCACTCGGTCTCTGGATTTGCTCCAGGATGAGATGAGGTCAGGACAACCCAGAAAAAGAAACAGCTGGAAGGCTACGAAGCAGTGGGAACAAACAGGGCAGGGACCAGGGCTTTTTCTTTCCTTCCCTTTTTATTTATCCAATGGGATTTCATTCCTGGGCGTATTTGTTCCCCCGGCAGACAGTATCACAAAGGCAGTGTTTCCTGCAAGCCCGCCGTTGCGGGGAGCCTCCTGCAGCAGGCTGGCCATACCCAGGCCGCAGGTATAAATAGCATGGCCAGCTAATCCCTCCTCTGGTCGGCTGCCGGGAAATGTGAGGCACAGGTCCTAGGGGTTTCCACTGGGATATTGCATCTCTGACACAAGCATTTCCATCTTGATTTTGGCAGGGTGGGGTTCATACCCCCCACTCCCACTTTATTTTCCCATTTCATCACATTCTCATTAGCCTGCCCAAGGCTTCCCAGGCTGGGGGCTTTCACCTTGCATTTTTCAATCAGTCTTCCTTCTTTCTTCTGATATTCAGCTAAATCATCTTAAAGCAGCAAGCAGAAAAATTGCCAGTGGGACAGGAAGGAGGTGGAAAAGAGGGGAGGGATGAAGGAATGGAAGACAGGGAGAAAACATGTAAGCACAGGAGAGAGACAGCAAAGCAGTCTGCACATGTTCCCTGTTCGGAGAGTTTCTCTCTCCCTGACCTCACTTTCTCCACGGCCAGAAATTCCACCTGGGGACTTGCCAAGGAGACAATGCAGAATTCCTCTGCTGGGCCACAAAGCAAGTGTGAGATGTTCTGTTTTAATCATTTACAGAACAAAAGGAACACAAGAGTCACCGTCTGATTCATATCTGCTGAAATCCAGCAGCCAAAGCTGTGGGAGAGGAAAGACAGATGAAGAAAGGAAAGGAAGAGGAGGTGTGGGTTTGGTTTGTGGGTTTTTTTTCTTCTGGTTAGTCACTGTGGACCTAAGGAAAGACAAGAAGGACCACATTGGATTATACCAAAGTTTAAGAGCCCCTGGTGTCCTCTGTCTGACGTGGCCTCTGGTAGATGACTGCAGAGAAAATACAAGGAACAGTACAAGTACAAATGCTCTTTCCTCTAGTACATGATCCCGTTTCCCTTCCTGAGCCAGAAGTTGTTGCTGCTTTGTCAGGTTTGAGAGCCCTCCACAGACCTTTCTTCCATGATGTTTTCTAATCCTTTTTTGAGCCCATTCATACTTTTGGCACCCTGGACATCCTGTGGCAGCAAGTTGCACAATGTAATTGTGTGCTGTGTGAAGACATACTTCCTTTGGGTTGTTTTAAGCCTTTCCTTGTTTCACAGAATCACAGACTGGTTGAGGTTGGAAGGGAGCTCTGGAGGTCATCTGGTCCAACCCCCTTGCTCAAGCAGGGCCACCTAGAGCCAGTTGCCCAGGACCATGTCCGGATGGCTTTTGAATATCTCCAAGGATGGAAGGTCCACAAGCTCCCTGGGCAACCTGTGCCAGTGCTCGGTCGCCCTCACTGTAAAAAAAGTGTTTCCTGATGTTCAGAGGGAATCTCCTGTGTTTCAGTTTGTGCCCATTGCCTCTGGTCCTGGCACTGAGCACCACTAAAAAGAGTGTGTCTCTATCCTCTTTGCACCCTCCTTTCAGGTATTTATATACATTGATGAGATCCCCCAGAGCCTTCTCTGCTCCAGGATGATGAGAGCCAGAACTCTCAGCCTTTCCTCATGGAAGAGATGCTCCAGTCCCTTCATTATCCTTGTGGCCCTTCGCTAGACTATCTCCAGCAAGTCCCTGTCTCTCTTGCACTGATTTACTTCTATGCTATTTGTAATTCTTGTACTTCTACCATATCCTGCTTCAAGCATCTCTTTTCCACATTATCAAGTTGTAGTTTACTCAGTGTCTGCTTTCACAGAAGCTGCTCTGTCCCTCGGTCACCTTTGCCTCCCTTGCCTAGTACTTCTCCAGGGAACCTCAGAAATGTGCTCACTGCTCAAGGTAGAGGTGAGCCATGCACTGACTTACACAGCAGCAGACCACAGAGAGGTTTCCAAAGGCTGGGCATGGCAAGCAGAGCACCAATCTTTAAGATGAGGAGAGAAAGAAGAGTTAGGAAATTATTTCCCAGTCATTGTTAATTCCATCCTTGGAAACACTGGAACGACTACAGGCTTTGCAAACATGTAGAAAAGGAGGATATGAGTAATAGCCAGCGCAGATTCAGCAAAGGCAGAGCTGGTCAGACTCATCTAATCTTCTGCAATGAAGTCATAAACTTTGTAGATGAGGTGGGAGGTGTAGGTGCCGTATATGTTGATGTATAAATAAGGCTTGTGATACTGTGTCATACGGTATCACTGCACACAAGAGAGGGACACCTGGACTTGGAGAAAGTATGAATAGATGGCCACATGACTGGTCAAAACCTTTCTTGGACGTTAGTTACTCATGGCATGAGGCGATGCAAAAAGCCTCTTGTAAATCTGGTACTGATCAGCATTTCCACTGATGACTCAAAATCCAAGCACGGCGGTTTATGTTCGCAGTTGACAGCAGGCTGGGACAAGCTGCCAGAAAGTTGGATGCAGGACTAGAGGTCAAGGCAGAGTTGATGAGCAGGGAAAAAAGGATGCGATCCAGTGATCCTCCGCTGGGATCCTCCTCCAGCCCCTGCACAGAGGACAAGAAACTCTCAGCCTGACCCGTGGAAGGGCTTTTCCCTGCTTACGCCTGCCTTTGGCAGCACAATGCATAATTGGATTAAATTACAGAAATCTAATTAAAGACCAAGAAAAACCTTTCAGTGAAGCACTGGGGCGGGTTGCCTGGGAAGGCTGGGAAGGACAGGTTGGTCCTCCATGTGGGGTGGTGGGTGAACAGGAGGTGCTAGTCCTGCCTTCGGGCAGAGGAGAGGTGTAGCTGAGCTCTTGAAGTCCTGCTCAGACCTGCTTTTCTGCGATTTTTATGGTGATGATGCTTTGTTACGATACTGATGTTTTGTCACAGGATGTTGTTATTATAATGCTGCTTTATTCTCTGCTCCTCTGCTAATAACTCCCACTTTTCAGGTGGCTGGTTCGACCAGGGCTGAGTATTTTTGACTTGGTATTCTCAGGCCCCAGTTACATGATCACTTCAACACAGCATAAAGCTGAGCTCCTACCAGGATGGTCTTGTTCTGTCCCCCTCCAACACGTGCTTGCTCTTACCCCCTCACTTGCCTGGCACTGCAGATCACGCAGCTGCAAATGACTCAGGCCAGGAGACCGATCCAGCTGAAAACTCACCAGCCAGGAGGGAGGCAAGAGGAGAGATCAGTTTTCCATTACTTGTTCTGCTATCTCACATCCTTTGTCTGTCTTGTCTACCTTGGATGAAGCAATTGCCTTGTGCTGTGTTTGGAAAGCAGGGTGGAAATGCAAGGTGATACAAGCACTGGTTTGAATAATCTTTTCCAGACTGAGGGATGTCTAATACTGCTGTACAGAGGAAAGCAGTGTCCATGGAGCCCTTGCTGCCCCTCAACTGGGAGCAGGGCTGTGCAGAAGCCCTGGGAGATGCCAACCACCACCTCAGGAGGCAATGGTTCGCACTGGATGGCACAGACAATTTCCCTATTAACAGTAGGAGGATGTCAGGAAGCCAGTTGTCCTGTGTTTCAGCCCTGAACCCTGCCCCTCCAGGGTCCTGCCCCTTGACCGGAGGTCACCACGAGCCTCATTTTGCACGTCTAAAATAAATGTCTAGCTGCTAATGCATTTCTTTGCTATGCAACTAAACCCAACCGAATCCTGTTATTTGGGAGAGGGAGCTTCTTGTTTGTTGCTGAATACGTTTGCTAAGACTTGGAGGGTTTGCCAAGGTTAGGAAAAATGAGCATGTGTCACTGAGGGAAGGACTGGTCAAGGGATAAGATGAGGAAGATCAAGAAGAAAAGGAGCTGGTAGAAGCTGTGTCACAGAAAATGCATTTTAAAGTTACTTGACTTGTTTTAACAGCAATGGAGTAATGAATGAAGCAGCCAAGGGAAGACTCTTGGCTTTATTCCCATTCTCTCTTAGACACTCCTCTGGGTGAACACATGTCAAAGCAGTCTCTATCCTGACACCAAGTGGAGAGAGCTCATAAGGACTCCTTTAAAATATGGTCATGTATATGAAACTGCTAGTGAGGACAGCTGATGGCCCAGCCGCCCCTTCTAGCACCAGCGAGGCTAGAGTTTATAGGCTTTTGCATTTATAGGAATTTTTTCAAGATCCTGGCTCTTAGCAATAGAGGTTTACAGCAGAGAGAGTTACATGTGATAAAAATCACCATTCTGGGCTCCTACCCCAAATTTTCACTAGTGCCACATGTGACGAGCAGCCCCGTATGTGCATGCACAGCATCCTTGCTGAGGGCAAGGTGGGTTTCCAGAGCAGCAGGGAAGTTGCAGAATCACAGACTGGTTGAGCTTGGCAGGGACCTCTGCAGGTCATCTGGTCCAACCCCTCTGCTCAAGCAGGGCCACCTATAGAGCTGGTCGCCCAGCACCGTGTCCATACAGTTTTTTAATATCTCCACGGATGGAGCACTCATGGCGTGAAAGTGAAGAGGAGGGTGCCTTTTTGTGGGGAGGAAAGATCGGTGCTCGGTCGTGTAAAGTGACAGGCATTGTAGTGTGCTGCAGCAGTCCCACCATGCTGCCGAAGAGCAAAGTGCACAGACCTGATCCCGGTGTCTCTCCCAACACATCTAATTCACACTTCCCGACATACTTGAGCTCTAGCCTTTACCCATTTTCTCAGGAGGGGCTGGGAGCTTGATTTCCCCCTTCCCTGCATGTCAGACCTCCAGGGCTGGGTGGCCAGAAGCCCTCCGGCAGACGCTTCCTGTCATGCAGCTCAAGTCCTTGCCCCCATCTTACCTTGAGCAGCTCTAACTCGTCCTGAGAAACACACCCTTTTTGACCTTGGCCCTGGGATTAAGGGGAGATTGCTGCCATGTAGCGCTGGTTCCCCCATGGATTCAGCCTCTGAAGCCTTCAGCTTCCCATGCCTGTTTGAGGTTGTTTTCTCCCTGGGTGTCTTACTCTTCATTGTCGCTTTACACACCTCTGCTTCTGCCTCCCAGGGGGAAAAACGCCCTCATCATGTTGCAAGGCACCAGAAAGTCACAGAAGCTAAACCTCAAACCCCCAGCTAAGAAGCAGCAGCACCCGAGAGCGCTCTGCTCTCGGTAACAGCTTCTCTCCCAGGGGAAAAAAAATCCCCATCAGTTTAATACAGAAAGGTACTAAACACATTGAGCTGTCCCCATCCCTGTGACGGATGGCATTCAGAAGCAACACAGGAAGGAGGCACCAGTGATGATGAATTTATGCAGTGGAAAGGATTCAGTGGCTGTTCTGTGTCTTAAGTCATCTCCTAATTACTTTACGTAGGAAAAAAGGAAGAGGAAAATGTATCACACATGGACTTACCCAGCTGATCCAGAGCAAACAGGGCTGGGGCACCTTCGGAGAGCTCATTGTCTGAGGGAAGAAGAACAAATGCTTGGCAAGGTCAGCTGGAGAGGGAGGTGTGGAGAGCTGGGGTGACAACGCTGTTTTAATCACACTGCAGATAAGCCCCTGCTCAGCTTCCTTCCAGTTCACCCCTGACAGCCTTTATATGTGTGTTGGGTTTATTTTTTAATCCAGCTGTTATTGAAAAACCTTGGAATCAGCTCAAGACAGAGACTTGGCAGGATGAAGCCTCATCCCCCTCCAGCATCACTGAGGAGCAAGAGCTCTGCTGCCCCGTCTCTGCCCACGCTGGGATCCCCCAGCCATGCTCCCCTTTTTGGCTGTGTCACGGCTCTCCGCTCCCTTTCCCCAACTCACCTGGTGCCCAGGGCACAGCCAGGAGCATCCTGCCCACGGCAAAGCTGTCCTGCATGCTACGGCCTCCTCCAACAACAGCAGCTGGGGTAGGTTTAGCCAAAGGGAGCAGGGAAATGCTCCAGCTGGGATTTTTGAGAGTCTGAGCAAATCCTTGAGTCGTCTGATAATAATATTGCTGTAACTCAGTGCCTGTGGCAGGTTAGATCATGGGCTCTGGAGATCCCTGAGCTGGTGAGATCTCTCACCAAAAGCTCACAGGAGATTATTTTGGATCCCAAGCCCAATCCCACCGCAAGCTCACTCATCCTTGCCTGCTCCCAGCTGCAGAGCACAGCACGCAGGGATCCCTCACGGGCAGAAGGACCTGCAGCCACACAGGAGCATGTGGCCAAGTGTTAAATGCCATTTACGCCTTCAACCTGGTGGGAATTTCGTTATTTTCAAACATTTCTTTCAGTGTCAAAATGCTGCTAAATTGCAGAAACTCAATGCAATTTAAAAAAAAATTCAAGAGAGTGGGGTTTTTTTTCCTGTTGGTTTTTGGTTTTTTTCCTTTCAGGTTCATGGCATTTGTTCAATTGGTCTGGAATCTGTGGACTGTTCCTAGGAGGTTCAAGGAGGTTGTTTAAGAAGGGCAGGTAGGACACCATATAGTAATCCATACCTGTGACATTCCTAAGAGATCTTGTCCCCCCACTCTAAAATGCTATTAGGCCCATCAGTTAGAAAAAACTGAGAGCCGCTAGTTTAGGATAGCAACAGGCTGCATACAAAAGGCCAAGGTATATCCACATTTAACTGGTTTAGACTTTTATAAACTCCTGACGGCAGTGACTCTGCCCTCCTCTGCATTTACAGACCCAAGCACAGTGGGATCCCAAACCCAGCAGTACAACCCAACCCATAAACGGTAACACAGACCACACGCATGGCGAAGATTTTAGAAAAAATAACAGAAGCAGAGATTGTCTTAATGGGGAAAAAGGATGGACTGCAGCAAGCATCCCTGTGGCGGTCCCCTGGAGCCACCCTGGGCTGGGCACCTGCGGGAGCAGTAGATGTGCTATCATATGGCTGCCATCCCGTGGTGCTTGGCTGGGGAGATTGAACCCCGGGCTGCTGGGGTCAGAAGCATAAACCTCCTTATCTAATTCAGCTCTCATGGAAAAGGAGGCGATGCTGCATCTCAGACTGTCCCCTTCCTCTTCCCCTGGCATCTGGGCTATCAGCGGGAAGCCGAGGGAAACAGATGGAGATAAGCGAAGCATTTTACCAAAGCAAAATGTTTCCGTTCCCAAGGTGCTGTCATCTGGAAGGCTGTGGGTTTATTTTGTTTTTAGTCCGGGGCACAGCGTGTCCCAGCCAAAGAAGGAGCTTTGCCCGAGGAAGGGCAGCTTCTGCTGGCCCAGGGTGACGGGGACCTCCGGTGACGAAGATGAGCTGGGGCTGAGCAGGGAGCACATGTGGCTGCTTCTGCCAAATGTTTGAACGGGGATTAAAGAGCAAATTACAGGAGCGGGGTGGAAATTAGGTAGAGATGAATCGATAGAGGAAATAGGTCTGCTGGCTATTTTGTGTTGCATCTGCCCCGAGTCCTTTCCTGAGAATGGGAGTTTCTGGAGAGTGATGGACCCCAGCCTTGGGCTGGGAGGTCTTCTGCCATGCTAAGGTGGGCTGAAACTTTGAATGGCCCCGCACAGGGAGCCCCAGCCGGGGCAGCCCTCAGCCCTCCTGTCACCGCTGGGACAGCGTGTTTCCCCAGAGCTATCCTAAATCGTCCCACACAAATATGATTGAAGAGAGAAGGGGCTATTTTACCAGCTATGCTCCTCATTCCTCCCCAACTGCTGTCATCTGCAGAGTTCTGCTTGTGGAGAATGAGAGTGGTCACATCCAGCACAAGTGGCATATTAACTTGCCGAAGGTGACGTGGGTTTTTTTTTTGCAAAAGACCACTCCAGAGATGGAAGACAAGCTGGAGATTGAGTGCCTGCGTCAGTCTGCAAGCTCCTAGCAAGACACTGCAGCTTGGACCAGATCTTTCCCACCTGCATACTAAACACTGCCTTGCTCTGGACATAGCCCAGAAAAAGCCCTGGTACCACTGCAAGCACAGTGAATGGCAGCAGCACATCAGAAAGGCTCCCAGTGCTTTCACTGGGCGGATTAAAAAACAGCAGTCATGTCCTACCTCCTTTCACACTGGCAAAGGGATGGATCCCACCATGAGACAACCAGTTGGTTTCATCCAGCTTCCAGTTTTCACCAGGGTCCATCTCTGATCTGCAGCATCAAAGATCTGCTTGCAATGCCTCCTGCCGCTCTCTCTGGGGAATAACCAGAAGATATTCTGAGTGCCTGTTGTGGTCCACACCATGGCCAGCTGCTGAGAAGCTTCCCTCAGCAGAGGCAAATGTGTTGTCAATATTTCAGGAAAAAAGGAAAAGCAAAAAAAATTGGGGAAAAAAATCGCATGGCTCACAGGGGACCATTGGACCAAGGAGTAGCTGACTCTGCCAAGCCTTGACTTATCACATCGACAAGTCTCCTTGCCATGTCAAAAAGCCACCGATGCTTGGACCTCTTCCACTTTCTGTTGTCAGTCTGACCAACGCTGAGAAATTCCTAATCCCTCACAATATTTGCAAGGATTGGGTTTTATTTCTGAGCAGGGTGACGTGCCACGAGGGTGCTCGTCAGGGATATGTGTCTTGGCTCTATATGCCCAGCCTGACCGCTGTGGGGGACCAGCCAGCGAGGGGAGCAGGCAGCGGCTTTGGCCCTTGCTCCTGCACCCCAGCCCCTCCACAGATGCGAGTTACAGGCTGGGAGTTATCGGTTGTGTGTTACGAGCCGGTGCCACCACCGGCTGCTCGGCTTTCGCAGCAGCCCCGGCCCTGGAGCTGTGTCTGTGAGCTGCCGGGGAGGACGGAGATTATTGAGTGGTTAAAGATGGAGCTCCCAACCCCAAAAACTCCCTTTCTGGTGTAGACACTGAATTATTTTCCTGTCTATCAGCCATTTGGTGCTACCTACAGGTTTGCTGCAGCTGGGAGTCCATGGGAATACGTGGAAGCATTTTCCCTCCCTGACCCCTTGGACCTGTGCACCCCTGGTGGGGTAGGCACACAGAGGCATTTCATCCATCCCTAAATTTTCAGGATTACATGGATTTGGGAGGGAATAGAGTCCTTCCAGCATCAACAACCTGTAATTTATCAAGGAAGCACACACCAGTGTTGGAGTGCAACAAAAAAGTTCCTGAAGAGCTTTTTTGCCTCTGCAGGAAGATGCTGAAGAGGAGGTGACAACAGGGACTTTCCCTAACATTGTCTGAGGCAAACCTGGACCCCAAATGGCACCAATGGAGTTGGTTTCATGGTGAGGTGAGTCCCCTGGGACCCACCACACTGGAAGCTGTGCATCTCTACTCAGACTCTGATTTTCATGGTCATCTTTTGTGGGAATTTATTGTAATTTAATGCTTCCAGGGCCCCAAATTCAGGGTGCTCCTGGGAGAGATGGGCAGGTAGCGATGGAGGGATACCATCACACCAGCACCATTTCCTTAGGAAACCAGGCAAGGAAAGAGATGGATGGGCCCCATCCCCATGGGGAAGCAAAGCATGGCTGAGCCACACCACCGCATTTCCCAAGCACTGGCACAGCCCAGCCATCACCCCATCGGAGGGCGATGCTGGAGCTGGGGGGGCTGCAGGAAGGGGCAGCAACCCCACATTGAGATATTGTTCTGGTGGCTCCTGGCATGGCACAGCCCAAGTCCCTGCCCCGGTGCGCTGCCGGGTCTCACCAGGGTGAATCATGGCTGTGCCGGTGCTTCCCTGGCTGGCCAGACCTGCAGCAGGTCATTTCACACAGTCTCTTGCTCAACACCTTAATTAAGTAGAATTAAATACTTGTGCATATGCATTTGCTGAGCAGCAAACAGGACCGGTCATTGCCACGTGTAGGCAGAGCTTGACTAGGGTTTTTTGATGCAGCAAATTCACCCAAAGTGCATGTAAGAAGTAGCAAGACTCTGGGTGAATTTGTGTTGAATATGCAATTAGTTTTAGCTGAAAGAGAAGAAAAAAGAGTTCTGAGAAAAGCTGCGAGGCTCCATTTTGACATTTCAAAAATGAAACTTTTTTTATTGTTCTTTCAAATGGCGTTTTTGTTTGAAAGTGACCTAGTTTGCTTTTTCTTTTCTTTTTTGGTTTTTTTTGTAAGTTACAAAAAGCACTAAATAATCTCAAACCAGAATGTCTTGTGCAATGCTTATGAAAAGAAATCAAAGAAGAAAAGAAACATTCTCCTTTAGGGGGTGACCCAAAACAAAAAGTATTTTCAATTTTTCCATTCAGCCACAGAAATTAAAAAACTGCTGTTTGTACAGCTCCACTGCTGAAAGGCATCTTGTCAATGCATACTCCTGGCAATTTATTCTTTCCACCTGCCAAGGGGGAGGTTTGTCTGCGAATTCAATAAAAGTAGAAGAGAGAAAGAACAAAAGGGCAATTAATCAACGTAGCATAGAAGATAAAATGGCTTTTCCATATTCGCTCTTCTCTGAAAGAAGAAGAAAGCAAACCTCCAGACCTGAGCTCTTAGCCCACTGTCCCCCTCTGCTCAGACTCATATAGACATGAAATTGTGTAGACAAAAGTCCTGAGCTCCCATCACACAGAAGATAATTGCAAATGTAAAACTTCTGACTTTACCGACACACAAGGTCCAACCAATATTAGAGAGCAAAAGTAAAAATTTATTTTGAACAATAACACTGGCAGTGAGAAACACTAAAAGATCATAAACCTCATTTGTTGCAGTAGCTTTGGGGCATCTGTCCCTTCATGTGAAAGCACAGCAGAGCTTGCTGCCAGCGGAGGTCCTAAGGTCCTTGTGGCCAGCACCACAGGCTCGGGGATGGGTTTGTGGTCCCTGTCTCACTGCAGAGCATCCGTCGTGCCCACCCTCCACTGTGGCCACCCAGCAGGATGGGATAGGAGAGAAAGGAATGAGTACGAACACAGACCCTGACCCACAGCTGCATTAACGTTTGTGCAACGGACTTCTCGCTACAACACAAAGCTGGAGAAAGAGGTGCTGCCGCTTGCCCTGGAGTCTCGCAAGGGCTGGGATTTATGTTCCAGCTGCTTCAAGTGCTCAGCCTCACTGCAGTCAACAGTCAACACCTATTACCTCCATCTTTTAAGACGACGACAAATCAATCAGATTTTCCAAAGTGCCTGAACTCAGATCCTGTGTTCAGTCTTCATTTAGGGCAAGGGAAGCTCATTTTACACACCTACAGCTTCCACCATTCCTCTGAGAAAAACAAGATGAGGAAAGACTTGATGCTCCTGCTATATGTGTTATCCTGATACAATATAAAAAATAATGGGGAGCAGGGTAAGTTAAGACCCTTTTCACTTCACAGCTTTCTCTATACCTCAATAACACCCACACAGACCACAAACCACTGTCCATTTTTGGCCTAACCTGCAAATCTCTTCCAAACTGCAGAATAAAATAGCTTAACATTGGAATGACCATTTCAGCAATGTTTTAGCACCCCTCTAATACATAAGCAGCGGCTGTCAGAGGACAAGCCCCAGTTAAGCTCCTCTTCTGGAGCATTTCCAGTTTAAGACAATCTGCCACACAGCCTCTCTGGGTACTCAGCAGCTGCACAAGGACTTTTTTCTTAGTACCATAAACTGCAGAATTCACACAGCCAGAGCAGCAGAATAAAAGTTAATGACCCGAGACTAACCCAGACAGACAAGAGATTAAAGCAGCAAACCTTAAACACTCAGCATGCAGGGCCTTGCTCTGGAAGACAAGAAACCAGCAGCATTTGCCCAAGCACTGCCCTCAAAACTGGCTCTGTCCACGTGGCTCACCAAAACCAGGCAGTGCTGAGTGGAGATGTAGACCCCGTATGAAGGATCTCTCTTTCTCTGAGCTGCAGCATCTCCTTGCATATGGTTCAACTCCAGAGTTCTAGCTGCATTCACCTACTTGACTGAAGGGAAAGATCACGGGCATCTTCCAGAAGATGCAGGCTCAGATACTTCTCCTCCCTTCCACAAGGAATAAAGGAGGGCATAGTTTTGTGAGATGCTTATCCAACGTGACCTTGCACATTGCTAGGGCTGGTGATCATCTAGGGCTGGTGACCACGTAAAGCTGGTGATCACCTAGGGATAGTGATCACCTAGGGACAATGATTACCTAGGGATAGTGGCCACTTAAATCTGGTGATCACCTAGGGATAGCGATCACCTAGGGACAGTGATCACCTAGAAATAGTGATCACCTAGGGCTGGTGATCATCACACACCACCTTGCTGGTCCAAGCTCCCAAAATACCATGCAGGAGCACCTTGTGTTTAATGATTTTTTATTTAGATGAACAACATTTCCAACCCCCCGTAGCCCCTAAGAGCCCATATGTGGACCCTGCTGAGCAGGATCCAGCCTGGGGGAGTGGGGCAGTGTGCGGCATGCACAGCTGGTACCCAGGCAGAGGAGCAGACCCACGCTGTGCCACCACGGGTCTTGGTGATCAGGCGAGGGCGGGTAGTCACAGAGCCACCACCAGTGTGTTACAGGTGCAAAGAGGGAGTGAGCATCAGCAGGGACTGGGGCGAGAGAAAGAGCTGCCACCAGGCATGGAAGGACACAGAGAAGAGTGGGGTGAGGTATCAGTTTGGCAAGGGAGGGTGGGACAGGGGAGAGAAATCATAGAATCATAGAATGGTTTGGGTTGGAAGGGACCTTTTAAGGTCATCTAGTCCAACCCCCCTGCAATGGCCACGGACATCTTCAATTCGACCAGGTTGTTCAGAGCCCCATCCAACCTGACCTGGAATGTTTCCAGGGATGAGGCATCTACCACCTCTCTGGGTAACCTGTGCCAGGGTTTCACCGCCCTCAGTGTGGAAAATTTCTTCCTTAGATCTAGTTTAAATCTGCCCTCTTTTAGTTTAAAACATTACTCCTTGTCCTATCACTACTACAGGCCCTGCTAAAAAGTCTGTCCCCATCTTTCTTATAGGCCTCCTTTAAGTACTGGAAGGCTGCAATAAGAAATCTCTGTTTCTGCTCACATTGCAAACCCTGCAGTGGGGCTTGGTCCTTGCTATTGTGTTTTCCAGCAAGAGGGGACACCGACCCTAACCTGCGCCTCCGGGCAATTTGTGGGGTTTGGAACAGACCATGAGGTGGGCAGCCAAGGCAGGACTGAGGCTGAAGCAAGAAGCAGGGGCTGAAGAAGGCAGCTTGGTCTGGCTGGAGAAGAGGGAGAAAGCTCGTGCAGACTGAGAGAAGGTCTCAGGCAGTGGTCTTGCAGCAGCCACGCATGGGATTAAATGCTCCAAGACAGATCCCTTTCCCTGGGCTGCTTCCCAGCTCCACGCAAAAATACTGGGATAGTGATACAGCCTTTCTCTCATTAGGCATGGGCTGGAAATGTCCAGCTTCGTGCTCACCAAAATGGTATATGCATCATTAGAGTGCCTATTCAAACCCAGCGCTCACCAATATGGTATATACATCCTTATGGTGCCTACCAGTAACCCAGACTCCATCTGCCAGGGCAGCTCCCACTCCCAATGAGTCCAGAGGACTTGAAGTATTCCCTGACCCTCAGTTTTGCTCAGATCAAAACATCTATGTGTCAAAAAGGCCACGTATGCCCAATCTGGGTGCAGTGCCGAGGGGAAGTCATATCATTTGGGCAAGGGGCAGCTCCTCTTGGGCAGGTATTGCTGCCCTGCGAAGGCATCACCTTCCTGCACCCGCCACTCGGCAGCCCTTTGTCTGCCCAAGGGCAGCATGAGTGGGAACCAGAAGATCTGACCCAACCTTACGGACCCGAGCAGAGCAGGATCAGGCCTTGGAGGGGTCCATCACAAACCCGTGTAGCTGGGAGAACAATGGCCATTACGAAGGGCACAAGGTGACAAACTGCTTCCCCCGTACTTCACAGCTCAGCCTGAGGGCTGCTGTTAATGACCCGCTGCTGTTATTTACTACCTTGGATGTGCTCTCCCATAATTAGCCCAAAAGGTTACTAATGAGCTATTTGTTAATGCTGTCATTCAAAAAGCTCTGTTTGTAGCTGGTCTGAAAGAGGTTTTTTTAAAAGCGTCGAGTTTCAGCCAACTGGCACAGAGCATGATCACAAGTTAATTACATGATCTCATGGCAGTTATCTCGAACTAATACATCATTAATCTGATCTTACAACAGCTAAAGGAGAAGCCCAGAGCCAAGAAGCACTTGAAGGCTCCACAGTCCCCAGGACAGGAGCCCTTTTTATAAAAGCTGTGGGTTTACACACAGCAGACACATGTGAGGACATGCAAGTTGTATCACTCCCCTTGCCCCAGTGAACAAAAACATTCAGGAGCCAGGAAACACACAATCTCCTCTGAAGGGAGCCTTTGCAAAAGCACAGCCCCCACCCCCCTGCCTTGGTTCAGGGCTGCAAGGATGGCTGGAGAGGGAAGGGGCTCGGGGGCCATGCTGGGCAGGCTCCCAGCATTGCCTGGGAACCCGAAGGCATTTCTGATAAGCCTTGTATGTTAAGCTAAGTATGATGAAGCCCTTTTGGAGGACCTGTCCAAATCTGATCTCAGGGGAGATATTGGCAGGTGGGTAGTTTCAAGTCACCCGCACTGATGAGGACAGGAGCTAGAAGCTCCTCTATATCCCTTTGGATATATAGGTAGAAGGCAAATCAGTAAATACATCCCTGTTTACATGTCATGGTTTCATTTGAATAGCTCGCGCTTAGCTAGAGACACACATCTATGCAGATAGCCAGGAACCAGAACAAAAGCTTGAAAAGCTTGAAGAATACAGGCTTTAATTGCAGCCAAGCCCTTACTCACTCCTGAGCAAAGATGCCCCCCGAAAATGTCCCGAAGGAGCAGCTGCCCCCAGGCACGGCAGGACGCCAGGAGCCACCTCGCAGTGCTGCTGCCGCTGGCCACTGCTCTGACGGCAAGGTACAGGAGATGCTGGGTGCAGGTGTCAACCTGGATTTGGGGCGGTATTAAGACCTGTAAGATCCTCCAAGTCACCACATGGAATAAAATTTCTCTTACTTCTCTGGTTTTCTTCCAAAACCAGCAAATTGAATTGCAGCTCAACGATCCAAATGTTGAAATGCACTTGAAGCAAAGCTTGTGTCTCTTGCAGAGCCGTCTGTGCTAAACTAGTGATACCAAGCACCACCACTCCTCATTTTTGTCAGCTATCTTCACAGGCGATTAGCTGCCAGGTTATTTCATTTCACCCATAACAATCAGTTACCTATTTAAGAGAGGATAATTTCTCTGTGCTGTTCCCATGACCTCTCAGAAAGCACACGACTGCCTATTTTTGCATTCATCTTAGAAAATGTTCCCTCTCCAGCCTCAGTTTGGACAAGATCTTGCAAAAATCAGTAAAATAGAAGCGGTAAATCTTACCTGACAAAACACCCGTGATTTCTCTGGTGACAAAAAGCATCTGTGCCTCAGTGCTGCAAGACCAAAGCTTTCTCAGGCAGATGTTTGTCCTCCGTTGGGTAAGGGCTCCAGGAAAACTATGCAGCCGTTGCCTGGACTTGCTTTGGTTTGGGTAGGTAAGTCACGGGAATTCAGCTGCTCTTGTGTGTTCAAAGAGCTTCAAAACGCTCCACACCACCTTTCGTCGTTATGGTTCCCACAAGTATGTGAGGTATGCGTTTGTCTTCCTGAGTCATATAATTATCTTTGGGAAAGTAACCCATGGAGGCACAGGAGAGGAAAAAAACACCAACTGTCCATGTAAATCCCTAGGTGGTCGGCAGTGGCTCTGCGAGGAAACAACCTCGAACAGAGGCCTTGCTAATTCATATGCCCCAAACATCAAAGCTAACGGAAATGCTGGGCTGCCCGTTTTCGTTCCTGCCTTGCCCGGCAGTTTGCAGCAGCACATACAGGGAGTGCCAAGGAGAAGGAGTGGCACGGTCTTGAAAGCAGCCACAGCACTGGAGGAGCTGATCTGAAGCTCCGTGGATTGCACAGGTTACGAGGTGGAGGAAAGGTAGGGTGAAATAGTCCCTGATGACTGCTGTGAATGGAGGCTGAGTCATTGGTGATATAGGTTGAAAAATGGTGGGATGCGGCAGCGTCTGGGCTAGTTACATCTTGATAGGGATGGCGGGTGTCTTCCCGGGTTTTCCATTGAGTCAGAAGCACCTGGGGAAAGATGACACCAGGAAAGGGATTTCTGCTATGATCAAATGCTCCCTCAGGCACTCTCGGAAGAGGAATAGATACCACAAGAGAATGGGATACCATGTAGGTGAGCTACCCAGACAGGCTCCTTGTGCTGGGCATGAGGGAGGACAGACGGCCGAGAATGGGGAGCAGTGAAGGGAGCCTTGATTACTCTATCTTATGGTTTACCATGGAGTGAATGGCTCCAGCAGATGTTCACACCCTGCAACGTTTTCTCAGAGTTACCAGCTTTCCCAGAGGTTTTACAGCAAGGACTTCACAGAAGCGAAGCTCCAATTCATGCATGAAAATAGCAAACTCACTTGAGTGTAGGCAGTCCACGCACCTGGGGCAGATGTGAACAGATCTCTGTTTTTGCTCTGTTTCCCAAAAGATCAGCTCCATTCGTCATCTCTCTTGACAGCTTAGGGTACCCAGGACGTGATTTCAAAATTATGAGCTCAGTCATGAAGGACTCTTAGCCACCAGGTTCAACAGAAAACCTCATGCCTGGGAGGCAAAGAGCTCCCATTCGCAGGAGCAGGGGGGCTTCAAGCACCTGTGTGCAGTGTACAACAGAGGGAAACATGCTGTGCAGTCTTTGAGCCAACTCTGATCAGTGGCCTTTGCTCTTTCCAGCTGGGGTTCAGTTCTATCACCCCATCTCGGCTTTGGCCAGCATTGCCTAACGCCTGCGGCAGCATCTGGCTGTGCTTGGCACCTTCATGCGGCGTGCACGGCTCGGGACACTGCCGGGCGTGAGGTGGGTTGCAGGCTGCCTGTGCCTTCAGGGAGCCAGCAGGCCCAGGAGCAGCAGACATCAGCCAGGGATCAGAGAGGCTCAGAGACCCTGCATTCCCACACCTCCTCCAGAGGCATGTCTCAGCTCTGATCACAAAGGAAAAAGCATCCGAGCTCTTACCAAGAGGCGTTTTGGGCACTGCCAGCATGGTGCCAACTGGTGCCAGCCATGGCAGCAGCCTGTGTGTGGGGCGGGCAAAGATTCAGGCTGCGCCACCGCCCACGCGCAGGTGAGGAGCTGAGGGGAGCCCTGGCTGGGCAGGGCTGTCCCAAGGCCATCCTCACATCCAGGCTTGCCCACCACAGCTGCAAAGCAGCAGGAGCAGCCCTGGCAGTGTCAGAGCTCTCCCACCACGTCCCTGGGGTGCTGGTGCCCCAGGACACACCCCGGGGATGGGGATGCCCCAAGGCTTTGACTCTGTGTGGGAGACACTTCAGAAACCACTCCACTTGGACAGAGTGAGTCAACCGACGGACAAATGTGCAATACAGGTTTTGGATTAAGCTTGTTTTTTAAAAAAAATCCTACATAGCAGGCTTGTAATTACAGCCACACTGAGTCCTGATGGCTTTTCCAGGCCTGCTGACACAGGGCACGCTCTTACCCTCCTGCCGGCATGTCCATGGGGGGCTGCGGTCGTCCCACCGCAGAACAGGCTCATTCGCTCCGGCACAAACATCCAACGGAGCCAAAAACGCCTTCAGAAAGTTGAGCAGCCGGCGCCATGTAATTCATGGCACTCAACGGCTCTTGCGCTGTGAGTCATGAGCTCCCCAGCAGATTTACAGCCGGCGGCACCGATCTGCCTCGCAGGCAAATGGAGTGGATGGTTACAGCCCAGGCCAAGCTCCTGGGTGAGACGGGGCGAGGCGGTGATGAGCAGTCGCAGGGGGGTTTACCCACAGATGGGGTGTCTCTCCTCTTTTCCCACCCTGTGCTGGGGACACGGGGTGGTGCTGGATGTCACCAGCCTCCCATTCCTTCTCCGGCCATGTCGCCTGAGCCTTGTACCCAGGTGCCCATGTCAGAACTCCCGTCCCTCTCAGCTCCTTCAGCTCCTCCTGCTCACCAGTTCTTCTGAATTGGTGGGGGAAAGGTCTTCACACCAGGGCCTGTCTTCTGCTAAACATCTGCCCAGCTGCAGGCACTGCGCTCCCCCAAACGTGTGGGGCGAATGGAGACAGAGGGTCACACCGGGCAGCGGGATGAGAAAGGCCCTCGCACCGTGGTTGGCAAATTCTGTCTGAAAGCAGCCAGTTTTTCCTAGGAAAGCCTTTCTGGGCACCACCTCGCAGGGCGGCTCAGGGATGAGGCTGGGTGGGAGCTTGTCCGCGTCCCAAACACTGGTGGGGTGTTGCCCGGCTGCCTCTCAAGCAGCAGTGGAGCTTCGAGGCTGAGGGCTGGTTTGCCCCTCATCCCCTTGCCCTGGCCACTGCCCCACACTCATCACGTTCTCCCATTCGGTAACGCTGCTGGGTCACCTGCGTCGAGCAAGGGAGAGGAGGGAAGGGTGGCTGGTGGGAGGAAGCAGATAAGCCCAAGGCCAGCCGCAGGCAGCGCAGAGTCTCGGCTTACTTGTGGGGCAAGCAGAGACGGGCAGCAGCTCTTGGGTTACTCGGCGATGGAAGAGTCAGAGCGGAGCTCTGTCTCACCGAGACCCTGATGGACACCACAGCCATAATGATAATAATTTTCTCCCTGGTGAAGGACGTGAGCAGGCTGAGGAAACTTCTTCGCTCAAAAACCTAAGTACATCAGTCAATGCAACTGAGGCTCAGGCAGGATCTCTGCTGGCAGATGGGAAACACTTACGCTTTTTTGGTTAAGCTGCAGTATTTTTCAGAGGACTGAGTTAGACATATGTACAGCACGCTCTTCAAAGGAAGCTGCTTTGGGGGATGTCATTCTGTGCTAAACAAAACCAGAGCTCTGCAGGCAAAAATAAAGAGGGAATGCAACCAGCATCTCATTGAATGGCTTCCCCAGCATCAGACAGGAGCAGAAAAAGGGCTGGTAAAGTGGGGTGGTGGTGGTGGTGGTGACTGTGGGAGGAGTTACATGGCAAAACCAGACCTCAGTGGCCTTATCCTTCCCTCCTTACCTGGCTGCATATAGGGAATATGGCATCCCGCACCTGGTCAGGCTTCTAATCCTCCCTCCTTCTATTCAGGGTTGACCCAGCACCTTAGCTGCCTGCGGCTCACCCACGCACAGCTCTGACCTCCCCGGTCCCATATTTCACCATCCCAGGGCAAGCCTGCACGCGCTCCTGGCTCAGCCGGCACCCAGCCTGCCTCTCCCCGGGCTGCCGGTGCGGGTCCAACGGGTGCCCCAGCCCCAGCTCCATCAGTGAAAGTCACCAGCGCTCGGGAGGTGCTGGTGTGGGGCCTCCGGGTCCCGGCTGACCACCTACCTGCCCTTGTGGCAGGCATGTTGGACAGACACACAGATGGATGCTCGTTGATGGTTTCACGTGGGTGGAAGAGAGAAGACGCAAGTCTTGCTTGGGTAGGCTGGGATATTTACAGAGCAGGCCAAGTGAGACCTTGAGATGACAGTAAGCCACAAGCTTGCTCATGTCTACCACATAAAAGGGAGAGTAAAAGCCCTGCTGTGGTCGTGGGGAGAAGAGAAATAAATCTCCCTCCTCCTCTCTCTAAGAGAAATAGGTTCCTTTACCCCTGAGAGTCCGGTGCCAATTTGTGAGGTACGATCTCTGCCCCCAGGGTCAGCTGCGGCACAGACACCTAATGTCTTGCCGCTGGGGTCAAAGAAATGCATCCACCAGTCACTTTCTCCCAACTTTCTCCTGGCCGCCCGCCCTTCCCTGAGACCGGTGCAGTGAGATGCTGCGATCACTTCCCACCATGCAGAGGGACCTGGATGCATTCGGGTCTCAGCCCTGCCTG
The DNA here is from genome assembly GCF_964289735.1 of Phaethon aethereus. Taxonomy (NCBI): domain Eukaryota; kingdom Metazoa; phylum Chordata; class Aves; order Phaethontiformes; family Phaethontidae; genus Phaethon; species Phaethon aethereus. The sequence goes on from NC_138575.1 coordinate 210,847,819, forward strand.
ATGCAGGGTCCTGTCTGCCTACTGGCACGGGAGGAGCCAGGGCTGCTCACTGGGCATGAGGGTGGCACAATTATAAGCCCCCACCACTAATTACGCACAGCAAGGGCTTGGCCATCAGTCTCAGACGTGGCACGGTGGGAGGTGAGTCCCTGTCACCATGCCACAGCCTCACTCCCTTCAGTTCTTGTGAAAAACTGGAGAAAACCTTGGTTTTGCTCCAGATCAGAACAAAACCAAAAGCTGAAACTTCTAAATATAAGAAATTGAGAAATTGAGTGAAAGAGAAATGCCATTTTTCAGCCAGGTCTGCTTGCTGCTTAAGAAAACAAAACTGTCTCCACCATAAAAATACCAGCAATGCAGTGGCATTTGTTCCAGCTGAAACATGAAGCACACTAGCTCCTCTTCTCCTTTCAAGTTACTGCTTGAGTAGTCTTTAGAGTTGCGTTTGTAGCAACAAGGGGCTTTTGATTTGTGCACGTTATTTAAACTCTCAGCAAGGAACCAAAGCAACAATTATCCACCCCACGGTCTGGTGATTCAGAGGAGACTCTGACGAACACATTGATGCTGTGTAACCAGTATGAGCTATTGGTGAGGAACAACTATAAAGAAAGTCTGCTCAGGTCAATTATGGAAGAACAGCGTCTAACAGGAAGTGTCCAACTGCACCCTGGAGACTGAGACATCGGGTGATTTAATAGTCCCTTGAGGTTATAGAGAGTCAGTTATTACTTTCACACTGAAAAAATTCATTCACATTACTGAAAAAATCATCAGCAATCCAACATCAGTAGGTAGCACTTCTCAAATGGAAACAGCTCCAGGTGTGGGGCTGTCGTGGTTTAGCCCCAGCCAGCAACTAAGCACCACGCAGCCGCTCGCTCACTCTCCCTCCCACAGTGGGACGGGGGAGAGAATTAGGAAAAACCTCGTGGGTTGAGATAAACACGGTTTAATAGGACAGAAAGAAAGAAGGGAACAACAATGATAATACCAACAAAGGAATGTACAAGAACAAGTGAGGCCCAATACAGAAATTGCTCACCACCCCGTGATCGACAGCCCGTCCCCGAGCAGCGATTTCCGCCCCCCGGCCAACTCCAGTTTATGTACTGGGCATGACGTCGTATGGTAGGGAATATCTCTTTGGCCAGTCTGGGTCAGCTGTCCCGGCTGTGTCCCCTCCCAGCTCCCCGTGCACCCCCAGCCTGCTTGCTGGCAGGCCAGCACAAGAAGCTGGACTGTCCTTGATGGCTCAGCAACAACCCAAAACATCAGCACATTATCAACAGTTCCTCATCCCAAATCCAAAACACAGTCTCACACTAGCTTCTGTGAAGAAAACCAGCTCTATCCTGGCTGAAACCAGGACAGGGGCAAAGAGAGACCTCCTCAGGTCAATGATGTTCTTCTCCCTGTTGACTTCAAGAGATGACAGAGCAGACCCCCCAGTTGCAACAGAGTGAGTGTATGGGGATGGCTCTATCTTTTTACTGCATGATACGCAATAACTGCCCTACACTTTTTAATAGCCAAGACAACACCTGCTTTAACATCAACATGTTTGTGATGTTGCCAACAAACTAAACAACTTTCCTGTGGCTTTACCAGGCGCTTCATCGTAATGGTAAATCCCACCCGCTTTGGCCACTGATTCTCTAATCAGAGGCAACTTGGACATGAACTTTTTTCAGAGGTTTGGGGGTTTTTTCCTACCAATTATAAATGAAGCATAAGTTTTAAATTCTATTAAATACATTAAATTTTTGCCTCTGACTCTCCCCCAAAGCAAACAACTGCTGTCAAGTTTGTGTTCTTTCTGCAACCCACATGCAGGAAGCATGCCTGGTGGGTCTGAGCAAATTGGAGGCAACTTCTTCTAGGTCATGGAGCAATCCCATAGCTCTTCCCCAAAAGATGGTGTGACAGAGGCTGCTCTTTCCCTTTTCTCTCCTCCCAGCAACCACTTACCCCAAGCTTGCCATCACTACAGCTCAGAGAATGCCGCTGGTGCTCCTTGATTCCCTCCATATCTCAGCTCCTTCCCTCCCCACCAAGCGAGCAGGGTCTTCTGCAAAGCCACCTTCTGCCCTCCTGTGGGGACAGTGAACCACATTGGATGTACAGCTTGGGTTATCTGAAAAGCCAAGAATTAAGCTTTTTCTCCAAGACTTTTTTATGAAGGATGAAACATTGCATGTGTGCCCTGGATGGGAACTGAAGGAGACCAAATCTACCTCTTTTCCCCTATGAGCAAGATATAACGGCTCATTCTTGGCTGTCTGCGGCTTGAGCTGTGCCGGTGGGTTTTCCACTGCTGTTTTTTTCCCAGGCACTGGAGCTTGCATGCTGGCCTCCACAGTCTTTCAGAGGGCTGTCATTTGTGTCAGCAGTGGCCAGGACACACAGAGGCCCCAAGGCTGCTCCCTGCCCATGGAAAAGCCTTGTCCACCCAACACTGCACACAAGTTGGGTCAGCAGCAGCTCCCACAGCCCCTGTGCCCACCCCACTGCCTCCCAATTGCCAGGAAATTTGATATTTCCCTGGAAAATATCAGTTAAACTTTTTTTTTTCTTCATTTTGGGAATGTACCACTTTCAACAAAACTTCTGCCAGGAAAAGTTTCTCAGGCTGGAATTTTTAGTCCACATGTGGAAAAGCCACCTGGGAGATGCCAGCAGCTAGTGGTTACGGCAGGGCAAAGGTGGGACCTCAGATGGCCTCCTTCAAATGGAGATCTCAGACCTGAGCTTCCCACATCCTTAAACCCCTGCTTACAAACTTGTTCTCTTAACTCTTCCCAAGAAAATCAATACATCAAAAAATGCCAAGATGACATTTGGTCATCCTAAGAAGTTGGGGAAAAAGAATAAAGCTAGAAGATTGTTTCATCCCAGCCATAGCTCAGGCTGTTTTACTCCCAGGGAATGTTCTCCACATGTTTCCCGTGATGTCTGCGTGTCCTGAGCCAAGATTGCACCATCCACGCTTCAGCTGCTCCCTGCCACTTGGCTCTGGGAGACGAGAAGGGCCACAGGCATCCACGGGTGTGTAACCGCCTGCGGCCAGACTGAAATGTGGAGATGATGGTTGTCCTGTGCTAATTCAGCTCAAGCCTCCTGCCCACCCATGTCCTGCCCAGGCTGCGAAACACCACACATGGCTGTGACCACTCTTCCCTAATAGCACCAAACGAGTCTATCCTCACAAACGACAATGCCCCACCGAGACACCTTCATGTCAGAGCTCCCGTCCCTCTCAGCTCCTCCTGCTCACCAGTTCTTCTGAACTGGTGGGGCAAAGGTCTTCACACTGGGGCCTGTCTTCTGCTAAACATCTGACCAGCCGCAGGCACTGCGCTCCCCCAAACGTGTGGGGCGAATGGAGACAGAGGGTCACACCGGGCAGCGGGATGAGAAAGGCCCTCGCACCGTGGTTGGCAAATTCTGTCTGAAAGCAGCCAGTTTTTCCTAGGAAAGCCTTTCTGGGCACCACCTCGCAGGGCGGCTCAGGGTTAAGGCTGGGTGGGAGCTTGTCCGCATCCCAAACATTGGTGGGGTGCTGCCCGGCTGCCTCCCAGGGGCAGGAAGGGAAGGAGAAGGGTGGATGGGAAGCTGGCTGAGGGGGGCTGCCACCCTTCCAGTATTTTTGTGAAATGAGCTCTTTGTTTCCCTTGTTTTCCATTACCAGCACCCAAAGCGGAAACAGTCATCTCCAGCCCCATCTAACATTTTGTTTTTAACAGAACTTTCTCTTCCTTCCTTTGCAGTTTTAACAACAAAAACAACAACAAAAGTGACATCCATTTAAATCCACATGGGAGTGTTTTTTCTTTCCTCCAATTTGTCAGTTCAGCAGCCAAACCAAACACAGCCATCCCCACACCCGCTCTCCAGGCACCGCTGGATCAATAAATAACACGGCCCCATTTCCAGCTTGCCTTGAGAGGTCTCTCCTTACCCTGTCAGCGTATCCAGCTCTCCTGCAGCGAGTTTGCCCAGCCCCAGCGGCTCCTTGCCCCCAGCTCTGGTGCTGCTCCGCCTGCACAGCGACGGCTCGGGGTCTGCGTTAGGAAAACGGGCATCGGGCAGCATTGCTTGGGATGGGGTTCAAATCTACATGGTGGTGGAGTTATTCCTGGCTCATGTCAGCATGTGTGGGCGCAGGACCCGGTGCAGGGAGCTAACATGAGCCTTTGACATCAGTGGTTAAATTTAGGGGATTAGCACAGTCCTAAAATGGTCCAGAGGAAAGCTACTGTCGGGCTGGCCGGAGAGAGACAGCACCCTGCAACCGCCTCCCACCCCAAGCACAAGGCAGAGAATGGAGCCGGGGCTTTCTTCACCAGCCCCACCGTTACGCCATGTCACCCTTTCAAAAGTACCCCCCCGGCAAGGTGCGCTGCGCTTTGCTGCGGCACAAACGCAAACAGCCTCCCCGGGCTTGCCCATGGGGACCCCTCCTGAAATCACACAGCCCCATGGAGCCGCTGCTCCTGCTCCGCTGGTCGGGCCGGAAGGCTGCAGGGTGATGGAGATGCCCCCCACACAGAGGTGATGTGAGGAGGAGGTGAGGGGAGGGGAGGCCGAGCAGCTCCCAGCCCATGGACTCCCCAAGAGCCTCCTACAGCCAGCATGTCCCCTCTCCAGGGGATGCTGCAGCTCTCACCAGCCAGCCCGGCCCTGAGGGGATGGTACCTCCGACGGAAAGGAACTGGAAACAGTCACAAAAGAGGCAGCTCCCCCCAAAAAATGAAGAGGAAACTCCACAATCCAAGAAGAGTCTCTGAATCTGAAGCCTGTCTGCCATTTGTAGAGGTGGGTGGAAGCTCTAGGTATGTGATCACAATTCAGGCTGCTTTTGGCAGCCTCAGTACTTACTGAAGATGGCTTCTACAGTATATGGTCTCTTTTTGTGGACACTTTATTTTTTCCTCTTGTTTCCTTGTTGATTCTTGCAAAGCCCTCTCTATTCCTTGTATGAAGAATATCCAAGGAAGCTATTGCAATAATACCCTTGAGTATACATATCTGTACCTTCGGTATGAAGATCGTTGGACACCCATGTTTCACATGACCAGAAGCTGCATTTCTCTCTTTCTGAGCGTACCATCTCGTATGAGCAATGGCCTTGTTTTGCTGCAGTTGTGTGGCACCTGAATAATACAGACTGGAGCATTTTGGGTGCAAGGAAGGAGCCATCTGTTTGCTCTGCAGCCACCAAACAGCCAGTGAAACGGCAGCCATGGGAAGCAGCTAATTCCAAGCGAAACAGTGAGAAACAAGATAACCCTTAATTGCTTTCTCAGTACTTGTCCCTAGCCTGTGCTAATACCAAAAGGCAGTGGAGCCAAGCAGGCTGATGGCACTCAATTCCAGCCTCTTGTTTCTGACATTAATGATGCCTAAGAGTACGCTAATGTAATCTGGCCGACAAATTGTAGAGTTTATTATTAGTATAATGAAATTTTTTGTTCAGATTTTAATCAGATTTATTTCATATGTGGAAGGGCTGCTGACAGCATTTCCATATCTCTGTCTTGAAGAGAATCATCACCATAGCTCCGACCTGTGAAGGTCCTCCGTGCCCATGGGATGTTGGAGGCTCAAGTTCAGGGCATTCCCCAGACAGCCGAGCCCAGACGGGCCCTTATCCGCACTGCGCAGGGGAATAATATGCTCACTACATCAGGCGGTGGTTTGTTTCTCAAAAATCTGGAATAGTTTTTATTGTGGAATTCAAATACTTTCCACAGAAAAGCCCATGTTTCACTCTTGGGGTACAAACACCTGACATCTTCAAGGATCATGTATTATCTCTTTCATTTTCTTTCCAACGTTGCTACTTGTGCATCTAGACATTAATTTACCTGTTTTACAACCACCTTTCACTGTACATCAGGTTTTCACGGTCTGTGACTTCTGAGGATGTTTGCTGCAATTTCACTCTCCAGCTAATGAGTAAGACACAGTGGTGTTCTCAGATCAGTCATTCTTCTGCTGTCTTTTGTTCCTCTTTTGATTGTGTTCTCGTTGATGCACTCATGCTCGAGCACACGTTGCAATTGCCTTTATCTTCCCACCTCCTGCTGCAGCCCCTGAAGGTCATTGGTTATTTCCACCAGCCCAATCACCGCTGCAGAACAGGACCTGATTCTACCTCGCAGCTTTCATGTTGAAATGCTTGAACATAACGAGCTCAACAGTGATTAGTGTGGATCCAAGCACTTGTTGTGAAGAACCATGGAGGTTATTTACATACAAAGTGCTCATTGCATTATACTAGAACCAGAAGATGGATGGAGCAGAGCTCCTGGGTCATCATACTCCATTTCTGTCTGCCACAAGGAATCACATCATAAGACTGTGCTAAACCAACCAAGGTATATCCCACAGCTAGTTTCAACTTCTATATCTATTTTTCCTATTAGAAGGATATTCTCACCTTCTGATGGTTAAAGACGTTCTTCTCATTTCCAGGCTAAATACATTCATGGGCAATTTATGTCCATTTATTCCTAAGCTCATCTTCTCTTTTAGTTTAAATAGTTTGGTTCCATACCCTTTTCTAACCTAGGAATCTATTTTTAAAAGAGCAGTCATAATGCATACATACAGCACTGAGCTGTATTATACATTTTGGCTGGTGTATACTGGCCCCCTAAGGCTGTAACATGCAAACATTCATCTACTTAATTTTATTCTAACATGTAGGCCTATTAAAATTAAAGGGACTACTCAGTAATAAGTGAAGCATAAATCTGCAGGAAAATCGGTTGTGTAATTAACTGCATCTATGAGTATTCTGCATCTAAAAAGTCTATCACAGAATCACTAGGTTGGAAAGGACCTTCAAGATCATCAAGTCCAACCATTAATCCAGCACCACCATGTCCCCTAAACCATGTCCTGAAGCGCCACATCCACACGTTTTTTGAACACTTCCAGAGACGGCGACTCCACCACCTCCCTGGGCAGCCTGTTCCAATGCTTGACCACTCTCTCAGTGAAGAAATTTTTCCTAATATCCAATCTAAACCTCCCCTGGCACAACTTGAGGCCATTTCCTCTTGTCCTATCACTAGTTATTTGGGAGAAGAGACCAACACCCTCGTCGCCACAACCCCCTTTCAGGTAGTTGTAGAGAGCGATAAGGTCTCCCCTCAGCCTCCTCTTCTCCAGACTGAACACCCCCAGTTCCCTCAGCCGCTCCTCATAAGACTTGTGCTCCAGACCCCTCACCAGCTTCGTTGCCCTTCTCTGGACACGCTCCAGCACCTCAACATCCTTCTTGGAGTGAGGGGCCCAAAACTGAACACAGGATTCAGGGTGCGGCCTCACCAGTGCCGAGTACAGGGGCACGATCACTTCCCTACTCCTGCTGGCCACACTATTGCTGATACAGGCCAGGATGCTGTTGGCCTTCTTGGCCACCTGGCCACACTGCCGGCTCATGTTCAGCCGGCTGTCAACCAGCAACCCCAGGTCCTTTTCCACCAGGCTGCTCTCCAGCCACTCCTCCCCCAGCCTGTAGCGTTGCATGGGGTTGTTGTGGCCAAAGTGCAGGACCCTGCACTTGGCCTTATTCAACCTCATACATTTGACCTCTGCCCATCGATCCAGCCTGTCCAGATCCCTCTGCAGAGCCCTCCTACCCTCCAGCACATCAACACTCCCACCCAACTTGGTGTCATCTGCAAACTTACTGAGGGAGCACTCAATTCCCTCATCCAGATCATCAATAAAGATATTGAACAAGAACAGAACCGAGCCCTGGGGAACACCGCTTGTGACCGGCCACCAGCCGGATTTAACGCTGTTCACCACAACTCTCTGGGCTCGGCCATCCAGTCAGTTCCTCACCCAGCGAAGAGTAAACCCGTCTAAGCCACGAGCCGCCAGTTTCTCCAGGAGAATGTTGTGGGAGACGTTGTCAAAGGCTTTACTAAAGTCCAGGTAGACAACGTCCACAGTCTTTCCCTCATCCACTAGGCAGGTCACCTAGTCATAGAAGGAGAGCAGGTTGGTCAAGCAGGACCTGCCTTTCATGAACCCATGCTGGCTGGACCTGATCCCTTGGTTGTCCTGCAGGTGCCCTGTGAGCACTCTCAAGACCAACCGCTCCATAATCTTCCCTGGTACAGAGGTCAGGCTGACAGGCCTGTAGTTCCCAGGATCTTCCTTCCGGCCTTTCTTGTAGACGGGCGTCACATTGGCAAGCCTCCAGTCTTCTGGGACCTGCCCTGTTAACCAGGACTGCTGATAAATGATGGAGAGTGGCTTGGCAAGCTCCTCCGCCAGCTCTCTCCGTACTCTCGGGTGGATCCCATCAGGCCCCATAGACTTGTGGGTATCCAGGTGGTTTAACATGCCCTTGACTGCTTCCTCCTGGATTATGAGGAGTACATTGTGCTCTCCATCCCCATCTTCCAGCTCAGGGGGCTGAATACCCTGTGGATACCTGGACTGGCTATTAAAGACTGAGGTGAAGAAGGCATTAAGTACCTCAGCCTTGTCCTCGTCCTTGGAGACAATGTTCCCCACCATATCCAGTAGGGGATGGAGATTCTCCTTGCCTCTCTTCTTGTTGTTAATATATTTGTAAAAACATTTTTTATTATCCTTTACGACTGTGGCCAGACTGAGCTCTAGCTGGGCTTTTGCCTTTCTAATTTTGTCCCTGCTTGACCTAACGAGATCCTTGTACTCTTCGTGAGTTGCCTGCCCCTTCTTCCAGAGGTGATAAACTCTCCTCTTTTCCCTGAGTCCCAGCAAAATCTCCCTGTTCAGCCAGGCCGGTCGCCTTCCCCGCCAGCTCTTCTTACGGCACATGGGGACCGCCTGCTCCTGTGCCTTTAAGATTTCCTTCTTGAAGACTGTCCAGCCTTCCTGGACCCCTTTGTCCTTCAGGACTGTCTCCCAAGGGACTCTCTCAACCAGTGACCTGAACAGGCCAAAGTCTGCCCTCCGGAAGTCCATGATAGCAGTTTTGCTGACCCCTCTCCTTACTTCACTCACAACCGAGAATTCTATCATGTCATGGTCGCTAAGCCCAAGACAGCCTCTGACCACCACATCTCTCACCAGTCCTTCTCTGTTTGTAAACAGCAGGTCCAGTAAGGCACCTCCCCTGGTGGGCTCACTCATGAGCTGTGTCAGGAAGTTATCCTCCACACACTCCAGGAACCTCCTAGACTGTTTCCTCTCTGCCGTGTTATACTTCCAGCAGATGTCCGGTATGTTGAAGTCCCCCACAAGAACAAGGGCCAGCGAATGCGAGACCTCCGCCAGTCGCTTATAGAATGTCTCATCCGTCTCTTCATCCTGGTTGGGTGGCCTGTAACAGACTCCCAGCAGGATATCTGCCTCATTGGCCTTCCCTCTCATCCTTACCCACAAGCACTCTACTTGGTCTTCACAATCTTCGATTTCTATGCAATCAAAACACTCCCTAACATACAGAGCCACTCCACAACCTCTCCTTCCCTGCCTATGCCTTCGGAAGAGCTTATAGCCATCCATTGCAGCACTCCAGTCATGAGAAGCATCCCACCATGTTTCTGTGATGGCAACTACATCATAGCTGTCGCGCTGCACAATGGCTTCCAGCTCCTCCTGTTTGGTGCCCATGCTGCGTGCATTGGTGTAGATGCACCTGAGCTGGGCTATCGATTTCAATTCTGGCACGTTGAACCTACCCCTAGGTTCAACTCTAGTGAGCCCGGTTTTATCCCCTCCCCCCTCCAAGTCTAGTTTAAAGACCTCTCAATGAGGCCTGCCAGCTCATGAGCAAGAATCCTTTTGCCCCTTGGCGTCAGTTGCACTCCATCAGCTGCAAGGAGGCCCGGTGCTGTGTAAACCGCCCCGTGGTCAAAAAACCCAAAATTCTGACGACGGTACCAGCCCCTGAGCCACGTGTTGATCAGGTGTGCTTTCTTGTTCCTTTCAGCGTTCTTCCCCGTCACTGAAGGGATTGACGAAAACACTACCTGTGCTCCCGCTCCATTGACCAGTCGCCCCAGTGCTCTCAAGTCCTTTTTGACTGCCTTTGGGCTTCTTAGCGCAACCTCGTCATTGCCAACCTGCATGACCAACAGTGGGTAGTAATCAGTGGGCCGAACCAGACCAGGGAGTCTCCTGGTGACGTCTCTCACAGGCAGCAGACTTCCCTGTGAGTTGGGTCTGGTCGACATATTGGGCCCTCTGTACCCCTCAGAAGGGAGTCGCCTACAACAATCACCCTCCTTTTTTTCTTAACTAAGGACGTCTTGATGCGTGGGGCTCGTTGACTCACCCTAGGCACCCCCTTGGACGGACCTTCATCAGGGTCCTCATGTTCCTGTCCCTCACATTCCAGAGCCCCATACCTGTTGTGTAAGGGCAGCTGGGACGGTGAGGGAGGCCCGGAGGGAATTCGCCGACCTCTCCGAGGAGGGACCTGCTTCCATTTCCCTTCCTCTCTTAGGTCCTCTCCTTCTGCCCGGCAGCAAGAGGACAGGGGATCCCCTGCTGCTTGTGGAGCCTCCACCAGCTGCCTCTGCTTCAGGGATGGCCGGGTGCGGCTCCACCTACCTCTCTCTCTCGCACACTCCCTAATGCTCCTCAGCCTCTCCATTTCCTCTTTCAGCTCTGCCACCAGGCTGAGCAGGTCGCTCACCCGGTTGCACCACACGCAGGTGGTGTCCCTGTCGGTCTCTGGAACAACCGACAGGCTCAGGCACTCTCTGCAGCCGGATACTTGGACAGCCGCGTGCCTGAGCGGGAGCTCCGTCTGTGTCGCCACATTCTTTCTGGCCCCGGTTTTCAGCCGAGTGGCGACCATGGCTGAGCCTCCTCTGGGAGGCCGATGGCCACTTGTACTGTACCCCGCCCGCACGCCTTCCCTGCACGCCCTGCCTGCGCGGACTGCCGCGCAAACTGACGTGCCACACCCTGTTCGCCGCGCTCCGGGTCGCTCGCGCTCCTGGAGGCTGCTCTTGTAGGCGAGGGGCTTTGGCCGCCGCCGCCCTGGGCCCCGCCCGCGCTGAGTCAGAGCTGCCGCTCGTCAGGAGCCCGCTCCGCCGGCCGGGGGTCGGGGGGGGAAGCTGGGGCACTCTCTCGCTCCCTGTGCTGCCGCCTTCGCGGTTTGGCCGCGTCGGGAAGGGTCCCCCAGCACGATCCTTCGCTCCGTAGCCCTTCGCCTCGGTGGCTTCCAAGCAGCTATGCTGCTTTTCAAAAGGATTATAATATGTATTTTCTGTCAATAGAAACAAATATCCTTTAATTTGTCTTCTTTCATTATGAAATTGATGAGAGGAACTCAAGTTGCACCAGGGGAGGTTTAGATTGGATATTAGGAAAAATTTCTTCACCGAGGCGGTGGTCAAGCATTGGAACAGGCTGCCCAGGGAGGTGGTGGAATCACCATCTCTGGAAGTGTTCAAAAAACGTGTGGATGTGGCACTTCAGGACATGGTTTAGTGGGCATGGTGGTGTTGGGTTGACAGTTGGACTTGATGATCTCGAAGGTCCCTTCCAACCTTAATGATTCTGTGATTCTGTGAAATTACAGAGTTCTATGACAAATTAATGCAATTACATGGAAAAGGTGTTACAAGCATATCTAAAGCTGTAGCATGTCTGAAGAATCTTGTGTTAAGAGTAATACAAAAGCAAACCCAAATCCCTTCATCCAGCAAAAACCCCTCATACAGCAAAATGTAGAAGAGGGCAAAGGATACGCAGCTTTAGTGATGACAGTTCCTTATTGCTCAGTATGCAGCGCTCTGTCATTTCTGATTGCAATATATGGATTTTGCATGCAATTTAATAATAAAAAGCTAGGAAAACTTTGGCCAAGCTAACACCACATCATCCGTGAAAGTAGAGCATACATACACCATTTTTACCTACACATGGGTTAGCGTGTAGCTAACAAAAATGCGTTTCTGGAGTGATAGAGCAACAAACACCTCCCACCAGCTTCACCTACAGAGTACCTGGGCACAAAACTAAATTGATATGCCACGTGCCATTGAACTTCTGATACAGAAATACCTATTTCAGATAAAACTGCGTTGCTATTTTTGCCAGCATAAATTCCTAACTCTGAGTGCGCAAGCACAGACTCGGCCTATGGTAACTGGCGATATGAATTACACATGGCGCAGCACAGCAGCTTCGTCGACCACCCCAGTGCTTTCAGTGGAGAAAATTAGTCTGTCTTGTGGAACCGTCCTGAGCTCTTTGCTCTTTTAACACATTTTCTGGAGCACAAAGTGAGCTTCAGCAGCTGCTTCCAATGTCAGTCCATTTGAACTCTGTGTGTGTGTGTGTACATACATACAGATATAGATAGATAGAGAGAGAGATGATTAGAGAGAGAGAGAGAGAGAGAGAGAGAGAGAGAGAGAGAGAGAGAGAGAGAGAGAGATGCAGGGCTAGACAGCCAGCTCCCGGGTAGACACCTTGGCTCCAGTGTCAGCCCTGTGAAGCTGCACCCAACACCGCGCGAATAGCCTGATCGAACAGTGTTTGAAGTCCCATCCTCAGAAGGTACTCTGAGTCACGCTCTTTATTGTGCCTGAGATCAGAGAACTTGTGGGGTTTTATTTGTTTGGCCCATGTGTAAGCCAGCTTTGGACTAACCTCCCCTGCACTTTTGTCCAGGGCTTTCAGCAGTGCACCTGCAACCACCGAATCAGTCCCAGGTTCTCCACCTGCTAGCATACCCCTGCATTTCTAGCTCGTAAAATATTTTATAAATTCCCAAAAGGACTTTTTTTTTATTCTTAGGCAGTTTTTGTTAACAGTGACCTGTGTTAACAGAAGGCAGTGAGCATTTCTGGAGGATGACTCATCCAACCAACTTTCCTAAAACAGATGGTTCTCCCTGCAGAGGTGCCCATTCTTCTCCACTGGTGACAAAGAATGTCTAAAGCAACTACTTCAGACTTGCATATCCAATTTCTGAATGTCTTAAAGAGGGGAAATGATTCCCACCCAAAATGGATCTAAGACTGCAGACTACTTTCAAAACTTCTAATCTGGAAGGGGTACACAGATGGGATTAGCTTCATCTGATTTAAGCTGTAAAATTCATCCCACGTGAACCGAGGTGCCTGCTTTCAGGCTGAGATGAATCACACCAAATTCCCCACTTGGGACGGGCTGATTCACCCTCAAAAGCTGCACCTCTCTCTCACTGCACCGACCCCAGCACTCAGATGACCAGTTTAGATGAGCCATAACTCGCAGAAGGCGGCCGCTCCCTGTGGTCCCAGGAGGGCTGGAGCTAAGGCACCTACAGTCAACTTTCGTTTATATCTCTTGTGTTTAAAAGTCAGGATCTTCTAAATTCTTTCAGTTTCTTAAACTTTGGGTAGGTTTCCATCCCGTGCCCACTGACATATTTGCAAAGCTAAATTAGGCATGTGCGTGACCCTCCTGTGCCTGCTAGGTGAAGCATCCTGAGGAGCTTCGAGGGTTTTCCCAGGAACAGATGGTGTTCTGCAAACTTTGCTTTCTCCTGGCATTTCAGATGCTTTGTGCTTTCCCTTTGAGTATTTCCTTAGCCTGTTTTTACTGCTGGTGTGTTCAGGCAGAGCGATGTGCTGGTGAGCATAGCAGGGGGATGCTCCGTGCGGTAGCTGCATCTGCGCGGGACAGCAGCCGGCTCCAGAGAGAAACGCTTCCCTACAGACTGGTGCGATAGAAAAATGATGTTTCTTTCCCCGCCATTAAACCAAAACATTACATTTCAGTTGAGTCATCCACAAGCCTCTAAAGAAGCAAGTAGGAGACTGTGGCTATTCTCTGGACTGCAATTAGCAGGTGATTTTAATGAAGCTGAAGTCATCTGCTGCTGATGGATTGGGTAGAAACATTTCTATCGGTAGCATAGCTGTGTCTCTCTCTTACACACACACACACACATGTGTGCATTTTGTCCTCTTTATCCATTCTCCAGTTCTTTTCCTTGCACTTTGCAGTGATTTCGGTTTCAGTTCAGAGACCTTTCCCACTTTCTCAGCTTCAGAGTCGACTTTTTCTTTACAGCTCCATGACTGCAGGGACTGTACCAGTTTTTCCTGCCACTTTACTTTGGAGCTTCATTAAGGGCTGCTTCAAATGCAGGAGCTGCAGCTTTGTAGCTCGCCTGCAAACAGATGACCTCCTCCGGAGAGACGGCGCGGGCGAGCACCCTGCTTCGGGTGCAGCCACCGGACCTGCATGCAGATCTCCTCAGCTACTTGAACCAAAACAGGTCAGGTTGGCAAAGTTCTACTATTCAATCCATTTAAATCTGGATAAGCTAAAAATCGGTGTGGACCCTCAAATTATATTACAGCCACTCTCGTCAGAGGCACACACACCCAGGGTTGAGCCACTTCAATTAAACCAGTGCGATGTTGCGCATTTAAGCAGATGATACATCTTTCATGAACCTTTGACATGACATAGCTTGGCCCATACGCGGTTTAAGAGAGTCAAACCAGACCCCTCTTGTGAAATTTAGAGTAGCTATCACCAGCCTCATTCTCTTCTGGTTTACTCTGGTAGCTATAACGCGGGCGTTACTCCATTAACTTCAGACACGCTTCTTCTAAACCTGATGGGGAAGGGAGGAGGACTCGCACACACTTTGTTTCTCGTCTGGTTAAAGTTACAATTGCTAAAGCAAAATTGGTTTGTGTTTTGATTTCCCAGACTCATAAAAACAAAGCAGGCAGCTGAGATTGGCGTGATGAATTAGACAAGCAAGTCGTTTGGGAATGGTGCTGAACATGAAGAATAATTTTGTATTATTATCATATTCATTGCTCTCTGGAGAATCTGAGATGGAAACCTGAAGAAGTCATTCTGAATTTCTCTACCCTGCTGCTTGGTAGAGAGATGGAAAATTCCTAGTGACCAGAAATGGGCACGAAGGAAACATTTTTTAATGAAGTATCTGTACTCTTGCTGATTTTGGAAGTAGAAATCATTTTACCTTAAGCGCTCATGTGTGCAAAAAAACCACGAGCAGAAAGACAACTTGGCACGTTGCAATACAAAATGAAGTACAACCTTTTAAGGAACCTTAAGCTTCTGAAGAGTAAATGTTAAATCTATATATAATTCAAATTTGTTGGCTAAATTAGGTGCTGGATTCAAACCTGTCCTGAATAAAGCCATCCTCACACTCAGGTTTTGGCTTTATTTATTCTCTCTGGTTTAAAAAAAAAAAAAAAAAAAAAAAAGCTTTTGACATTTTCCTGTTATTAACCAATTTACTGCATGGAGAAACTTGCTGTTGGAAGCAGCGTGGCTGCCGTGCCCATGCACACACGCAGCTCCAACGGCCAGCGTGCTCACGGGCTCCATCCGGGCAGGAGTGAGGGTCCCCAGAGGTCAGATGCTGCCAGACCCAGCTCTTGTCCCGGAACTGCCAGGGCAGAGTCCAGAGCCACGCACGGGCCCTCAGGCAGTGGGTAAGATGCAGGGTGAGATATTGCAAGGTGACATTCCTCCCCTGGTCCTCACCATCACTGCAAGTTAGCCGTTTGGTGTAAAAGCAGGTTCTTTCAATAAAAATGTAAAATACTGGATACCAACACTCGAAGATCCCATAGCTTTCCTCGCTCCACAAATTATTATGCTGCAATGTTATCAGGGAATGAAAACACTGAGCCAAACCCAGTTTTATTCTGTTAAAACTCCCACTCACTCTTATTCTGAAATAATTTCACTTATTTTGAAAGGAATTCGTTTGAAAAGAAACCACACAAGTGCAAGTATCGCCTTTGTTTGAAGTATACGTGTTTAATAGCCCCATCGCATTGATTTAAAGAATTTTTGATCCAGCTGGGTGTGGCAAGATACTAAGAACAGAAATAAATTTGGATATTGAAAGATCTCTTATTGAGATTATTTATTTTATTATTTATATTAGTAAAGACAAGTATTCCTTGGCCTTGACAGTTCTCCCTGCCCTCAGATAAACAAACTGATGCACCCTTTTCCCTTCACTCCTTGAAAATAATTTCCAGAAAGTTTTCTCGCTGTTTAAGAGCATGTCAGCTGTTCACGTGCCCGTATTTAAACTCGCAGTCACATATGGCTCAGTCTGGATCCTCCTCTGGATAAGAGCCACGGAAAGAGCTTGGCCCAGCATGTGGGTGAAACACAGGGAGATTGTCAAATACAGGACACAGCTACTGCAAAAACAGCTGAGGTGGACAAATACTGGATACCAGCATCAGCCAAACCATCTATAAATGAAATGACCAACATGTTGGCCTCCTCATATTTGAAATATAAACAGGGAATCCACAAAACACTGCCATGTGAAACGCGTGACATGCTCTTTTTAGCTCCTTGGACTCATCACCCGAATAGGAATGCCTATAGTATATAAAATTCAAACCACAGTGAGAGCGTTATTTACTGCCATATTTGCACGGCCAAACACTGTGCTTTGGATGTGGAAATGGTTTGGACAGAAACTCACTGGTGTCCAGCAAGGCTGGACTGGAAATGGATAAACTACCTCCAAAAATGGCTTAGTCCTAGTTTGTCATTACGAATTACGTCTTTTGGGAGCCAAGCCTGCGCTGCAGGTGCTGCCTGAGCCCAGTCCTCCCAGTAACCGTGGAGGGGAGACAGCAAGGATATAAGGACTCTCTGGAATTGTACAAACTAAGCCCAGAGCAAGGCTGGGAGCATTTCCTCCGCCTCCAGCCCACGTGTCAGTCTGTTTTAATGCGTTCATCTGTTCCTACGCTGCACTACAGCGACATGAGGGTTCACTTTCCAAACCGTCTGTGCCAACGCCTGTTTCCTTACCGAGATTGCCTCGGTATCAAGATTAACAACAAAATGAGCTCAGAAAAAGGTTCAACATAGTATATTTTTAGTAATCTAACATTCATATTATGTATCAAAAATACACCCATGATGCAATGAAACTTTATTTCTTAAAGAGCCATTTGAAATCTCTTGTAAACAGATGGTAAAAAAATTCTGTAAATGGAGAATCAACCTTGAAAAGGAACCCAGTGGTTAAATGCGTGTGCCTGCAGAGTAAGACATGGTCTATTTATGCCCCTTGCCTTAGGGCATTAGTGAGGGGTTTGCCCCTGGACACCAGAATGTGAATTTAAATATCATAATTCCTGATGCTGTGCTACCCTGGGCACACAAAGTCCTCAGCTGTCCTAATTCAGAGAACAGATTATTCCTCATTTTAAATATAAACCCAAATATTTTCCCCTCTCTAGTGCAAGAGAGAGTCGGAGCAAGACTGTATTGCCAGCCTTGAGATTCCAGCAAGATTTCTGAAAATCGTTTCTATGGTATGAGGTTATTCCCTTTGCTAGACAGAGAAGCCAGTTGGGCAGCTCCAGGCGTGGGTCCCTGTGGCTGCTCCGTCGCCCCGTTCGTGGGCATGGGGTGCCCACGAGCAAACCAGACCCTGTGACAGAAGCATTTGCGAAAAGTAAATAGCTATTTCTTGTCTGCATTACTGCTGCTTTTTTTTGCTTTTTTTTTTTTTTGCCTGAGAGAGAAAAGCCCCAGGGAAATACCATTGCTGTACACAGTGCTGCCGCAGGATAGCTCTCCCCATGCCGGTGGGCATGGGTCACCCAAGTGTCCTGGTTTCAGCCAGGGTAGAGTTAATTTTCTTCACAGAAGCCAGTGTGAGGCTGTGTTTTGGATTCAGGGTGAGAAAACGTTGATAATGTGCTGATGTTTTGAGTTGCTGCTAAGTAGTCAAGGACAGCCCAGCTTCTCGTGCTGCCCTGCCACCAAGAAGGCTGGGGGTGCACGGGGAGCTGGGAGGGGACACAGCCAGGACAGGTGACCCAGCCAGGCCAAAGGGATCACAGAATCACAGAATCACAGAATCACTAGGTTGGAAAGGACCTTCAAGATCATCAAGTCCAACCATTAATCCAGCGCCACCATGTTCCCTAAACCATGTCCTGAAGCACCACATCCACACGTTTTTTGAACACTTCCAGAGATGGTGATTCCACCACCTCCCTGGGCAGCCTGTTCCAATGTTTGACCACCCTCTCAGTGAAGAAATTTTTCCTAATATCCAATCTAAACCTCCCCTGGCGCAACTTGAGGCCATTTCCTCTTGTCCTATCGCTAGTTACTTGGGAGAAGAGACCAACACCAACCTCGCCACAACCCCCTTTCAGGTAGTTGCAGAGAGCGATAAGGTCTCCTCTCAGCCTCCTCTTCTCCAGACTAAACAACACCAGTTCCCTCAGCCGCTCCTCATAAGACTTGTGCTCCAGCCCTCTCACCAGCTTCGTTGCCCTTCTCTGGACACGCTCCAGCACCTCAACATCCTTCTTGGAGTGAGGGGCCCAAAACTGAACACAGGATTCAAGCTGCGGCCTCACCAGTGCCGAGTACAGGGGCACGATCACTTCCCTACTCCTGCTGGCCACACTATTGCTGATACAGGCCAGGATGCTGTTGGCCTTCTTGGCCACCTGGGCACACTGGATATGGATATTCCATACCATATGACGTCATGCTCAGTATATAAAGCTGGGACGAAGAAGAAGGAAGGGGTGGAGGGACATTTGGAGTGATGGCATCTGTCTTCCCAAGAAACCATTACACGTGATGCAGCCCTGCTTCCCTGGAGATGGCTGAACCCCTGCCTGCCCATGGGGAGTGGGGAATGGATTCCGTGTTTTGCTTTGCTTGCGTGCGCATCTTTTGCTTTACCTATTAAACTGCCTGTATCTCAAACCATGAATTTCCTCACTTTTACTCTTCTGATTCCCCGTCCCACCAGGGGAGTGAGCGAGCGGCTGCGTGGGACTTGGTTGCCATTTGGGGCTAAACCATGACACCAAGGTCACGTTCTGCATGTTCAACCAGAGGTTCAACTTCACTATGAAAACTGTATTTTTGGGGACATGATATATATAGTTGATGGAAGGAAAGCCATTTTTGGACTAAACACGCATAAAGCTTCTTAAAAGTCAGCTGAGGAGCAGGCATGACACCTTCAGGGCTCTCCACCCACACAACTGGATGCGCTTGGAGGCTGCTGCTTCTCCTTTCCTGAGCCTTTCCTCATCCCGCTCAGGCTAACCTGGTGGGTGCTCGGTCACCTGCGTTGCCCACTTCTGCCCACGCAATGGCCCTGCCTTCCTCACCCGTCTGTCCCCACCAAGCTCAAAAGCAGGGCTGGCAGCAAAAAGTGCCACCCTGTTGTGGTTCCTGCTGTGATGTCCTGGTGAGATGATGTGGAGTGATGTCTGGTGAGATGCCTCCTCTCACGCCTGCTGAGATGCACTGGTGGGATGCCTGCGGCGATGCCTGCTGTGCTACCTGTTGGGGTGATACCTGGTGGGATGTCTGCTGTGGTGCACACCGAGACACCATGGTGGGATGCCTGCTGTGATGCCTTCTACGTTTAGTCATCTCTCAAGACAAGTGGGACTAAGCACTTAAATCTTTGTAATTTTTTTCTTTCACCAGAGCGCATGTGTGTGCTCTGCACAGAAATGCAACTATATTTAAATTTGTTTTTACAGGATCTGTCTTGCTCTGGAAGGAACAGTCCCAGACAGCCCAGGCTCCAAAGCCACGCGTCCAGCCAGCCCTCACCAAGGCTTTCAGTCCCGCCCGAACGCTAGCAGAGAGAGAGTGGCTATTAGCTGTTAGACCCTCTCCTGCAAATACCAGGGATGCTCTTCACAGCCAGCAGCCCTGACACCGGCACACCAACAACAGGCTCAGACCACACACACGTTTCGCAGCTTTTCAGCAGCTTTCTGGGAAGACTCTGAAGCGCTTGGCAAGGCCCCCCACGCCCCTGAGGACCTCCAGGCAGCTCCGGCAAGGGAAAGGCTTTCCTGTGCCCAGTGCCAGCCTGGGGCTGGCGTCCTGTCCCGTACCCCAGATGGACCCTCCTGCTCCCCAGGGACCGCATGGAGACAGCTGCACGTTGCTCGGAGCCCCGGGGCATCAGAAAGGAGGGCCTGCACCGGCAGCCCCGCTCGTGCCCGCTGAACCCGCGCCGCAGGAGGTGGAAGAGCATTTCGTGCACGTGAGCACGAGGTTACTTCGATGCAGAGGCTGCATCCGCAGTGAAAGTCACAGTGTCACACACACCGAGTGCCTCTTAGCTCCACGTCCACCCCCCGTCTCCCGACTCACAGCTCGGACCATAGCAACCGTCTTGTTTATATTCTAGGAAAGTCTTTCTTCTCCAGGACGCCTTCAATTTTCATTTTGAATGTTATGAAATATCCAAACGCAGACTTCTTCCATGTGTGATTTCAGAATATATTACCTGTTGCAATACCTATTTAATATAGTTTCTTGGCCATTAAGGTTATTACTACACTCTAAAATTATGTTGGCAGCAATGCAGAACTGCTGTGAGAAACTGTGGAATCAGATTTATGTGAATTACTTTAAGAGAAATCCTACAGTTGTATTTTTCTTTTCCAGGAGGGACATGTATTAGGAATTACCTTTAAAATCTAAGACTGTGTGGGTGGAAATTGGTGCATATGCAATGTCTTCTATTTTTAATGAACTGTGATCATCCTAAAGCAATAAAAAAGTTAACATGCATTGCGATACACCCTTTGCAATGTAACTAACAGCTCTGTCAGTAAGTTCCGTATTGGAATTTTAATAAATATCTGTAATTTTTAAAATATCAGAATTTCTGGAAAATAGTTAAGGCAAGGCAAGTTTTATTAGATGAAGAAATGCTAAAAATAGTCATGTACGTCTTCATTCAGGCCAGGTATATGGCCTGGTTTTGAACTGAATATTTTCCCAAAATGCTGAGGGATGGCAGATACCCTCTGAAGAACTTAACTCCCCCTTAGCCTGGCTCTCTTCTCTGGGCTGTATACAGATGCCAAACATTTCCTCAGCATCATGTAAATCTCTCCTTGCCATTCAGAGTGTGTGCAAGGAAGCAAGTGCATTTCTCCCAGACCAGAGCTGGGATGCTTTGGGTCTTGAAACAACTGAGAAGAAAAAAGCACACATATCCAGGTACTTAGATATATTATATTTTATAGAAGGGACCTTTTAAGGTCATCTAGTCCAACTCCCTGAAATGAGCAGGGACATCTTCAACTAGATCAGGTTGCTCAGAGCCCCGTCCAACCTGACCTGGAATGGTTCCAGGGATGGGGCATCTACCACCTCTCTGGGCAACCTGGGCCAGTGGTTCATCACCCTCATTGTCAAAAATTTCTTAATTATACCTAGTCTAAATCTGCCCTCTTTTAGTTTAAAACCATTATCCCTTGTCTTATCGCTTCAGGCCCTGCTAAGAAGTCTGTCCTCATCTTTCCTACAGGCCCCTTGAAGTACTGGAAGGCTGCAATAAGGTCTCCCCAGAGCCTTCTCTTCTCCAGGCTGAACAACCCCAACTCTCTCAGCCTGTCCTCCCAGCAGAGCTGTTCCATTCCTCTGATCATTTTTGTGGCCTCCTCTGGACTTGCTCCAACAGGGCCATGTCTTTCCTGTGCTGAGGGCTCCAGAGCTGGATGCAGCACTGCAGGTGGGGTGTCCCCAGAGCCGAGTAGAGGGGCAGAATCCCCTCCCTCGACCTGCTGGCCACGCTGCTTCGGATGCAGCCCAGTTG
This sequence comes from Phaethon aethereus, assembly GCF_964289735.1. Lineage (NCBI taxonomy): Eukaryota > Metazoa > Chordata > Aves > Phaethontiformes > Phaethontidae > Phaethon > Phaethon aethereus. The sequence continues at coordinate 210,869,432 of NC_138575.1, forward strand.
GCCTTCTGGGCTGCGAGCGCACATTGCCAGCTCATGTCCAGCTTTTCATCCACCAGAACCCCCAAGTCCTTCTCGGCAGGGCTGCTCTCCATCCCTTCATCCCCCAGCCTGTACTCATACTTGGGGTTGCCCTGATCCAGGTGCAGGACCCTGCACTTGGCCTTGTTGAACCTCACGAGGTTCACACAGGCCCATTCCTTGAGCTTCTCCAGGTCCCTCTGGATGGCATCCCGTCCCTCAGGCATGACAACCGCACCACTCAGCTTGGTGTCATCACAAACTTGCTGAGGGTGCACTCGATCCCACTGTCTATGGCATTGATGAAGATATTGAAGAGTACTGGTCTCAAGACAGACCCCTGAGGGACATTGAGCCATTGACCATTACTCTCTGGATGCGACCATCCAACTAACTCCTTATCCACCAAATAGTCCACCCATCAAATCCATATCTCTCCAATTTAGAGAGAACGATGTTGCGGGGGACCGTGTCAAAGGCCTTACAGAAGTCCAGATAGACGACATCGGTAGCTCCTCCCTTGTCCACTGATGTGGTCACTCCGTCATCAAGGCCACTAGGTTGGTCAGGCAGGACCTGCCCTTCGTGAAGCCTTGCTGGCTGTCTCGAATCAGCTCCTTGCCCTCCATGTGCCTTAGCATAGCTCCTAGAAGGATCTGCTCCATGACCTTCTCAGGCACAGAGGTGAGGCTGATGGGTCAGTAGTTCCCAGGACCAACCTATATTTCCTAAATAGAAGTGAATTTAAGCTCAGATTTATCTCACCTAAGGATGCACCTGAAGCAGCTAAGTCCCAGGATCCTGTCCTGCCCTAGGATCCCTGTGCAGTCGCTGCATGAGCTGAGCATCACTGAAGATGGGCTCAGTCCTTGTAAGATCTGGTTTCCTTCCTGGAGCTGCACAGTCGTCTTCACTGTCTAATGGTGGAGCCTACAGCAAGCACACATCTCTTACAGGTATCTGAGCTATGTGTCAGGAGATGGGGAGGTGAACGTGGAGGTAACAGCAGAGAAAGAGGCACTCGAAGTGTGTGACACCATGACCCTTCACTGTGAATGCAGCTGCTGCATCTAAGCAAATTGTTGGGCATTGGAGGAGAAAGAAATCCACTGATATAAAACTAGGCAGTGTCCCTCTACATCCAGTTTCCTTGTAGAACTAAGAAAACATTAAAACTTTCAAGTTTTGGTACATATATTTTCTGGGGGAAAAATCCAACTCACAGAACAGGTAAGTGCTGAACCTGCTCAGGCCCCTACAGTGTGAAAAGGAAAAGAAGAAATCTCATCTGTCTGCCCCTGTGATGAATCCTGTGGTGATGTTTAGCAGCTGGGGAACCTCAACATCCATGGCTGTCTCTGGCTGATTTTACTATCAGGACAAAGAACAGAATGGGCATATAAATTATGTGAGAGTATCCACTATTACATATCACATTTAAGATGTTCTAACTGCTTAAGGTGATGCCATGCTCTCAATTTCTTAGAAATCACTTCTCTGTGCTCAGCAACAAGGATGGGAGTTGTTGTGGACTAAAAGAAGAAAATGTCTTTACAGTTCTCCATCAGCATGGAAGGCGGCAACATGTACCATGGAGCACGTGGCCTGGGAGGGCTGATTCCCAGTTAGGGCTCTATTCCTGGCTCCCACAGCTTCCAGATGAGTCATTTCTCATGAGTCTGCTTATCCATCTGTGCTTCTCAATATCCGTTCACACCTCAGCTGGCAGCACCCTGACGACTGTTAGCTGACAATTATTGTGACAATAGCCAGCACTAGGTCGATTAAAATGTAAATACACTTTTCTAAATAAAGAAACTCTTGGCAAGATGGTGCCCAGGGCTGCAGAGACCAGTGTTAGCATGAGGAATTAATGCTCAGTGTATTGCTGGTCCTCAGCACATGTTCTCAAAATCAAACCATTACCCTACTATTGCTCATCCTTCTCATAAAAACGCTGGACAGTCAATTAGTTAACATTTAAATGTTTTTAAACCTCTTGATGAAAACTGCTTTATGAAGTGGAGTATATCGTGAGTGCTGGTTAAATATGCAAAGGGCAAAGTGTGTACATTTTCTTCTGTGAGCTCCCATTAAGTTTGTAGTATTTGAAATATAGATTAAACCTGTGACTGTCAATTAGTTGCAACACAGTAATGATCATATGTGGCTTTCATCAAAAGTGCTTCACATTTTGTGAATTACAGAGAGATGAATAACAAAATGCTGCATTTCAGTGAGTTATTATCTGACACTTATAGAAGCTGAAGCACGGAAAGCTAGACCGTCCATCCGACCAAGTCATGGGAACTAAGTGGAACTAAGCCGTTTCTTGATGATGGAAGTATTTTCACTCTTACAGCAAGACTGAGCATTTTACTGAATCTCTGTCCCAGTGACTAAATAGAGCATCAGAGACAAAGCTGTGGTTTTGTGCCAGGCTCCCGAGCGCAGCTTTGTGTGCCTCCCCTGGGTCGCGCCAGCCTGGGGGACGAGGCCAGCACTAGCTGCTCAGGTTCACCCGTTCGATCACCTCAGCTTGCGTCATGTGGGGCGAGGCACTCGCCTGAATGCATTCTCCTTTAAGGTGGATCACATCTTTCAAATAAATATATTTGATTTAAAGATGGCTTATAGTGGAGGGCTGATCATGACACATGGCAATTTTTTTCAAAAAATCAAATATCTTGTTAAAATGGTTTATTAATGATTAATAATGATCTCTCCTGAATCTATCTAGCTTTGACTTCAGCCACTGGATTTTGTGACTTTATCTGATACACTGGAAAGTCTGTAATCAAATTTGTTCCTCAAATAAACAGCTACAGGGATCAAAGCTGACTCTGATTCTTCACTTCATTAAGCTAAGTAGATGAGCTCATTAAGAGTCTCACGACAAAGGCACTTTTCCCAGCACTTCATTAAATCTGTGACTCAAGCCTGAACTGTCCCAGTGTTAAACAGTTACCAAAACCATCACGGCTCAAGAATTATCACAACACTGCCAACTGAGGAGGTACAATAACTCACCTACTCCTACCTGGTATTTTCCTGCCTGCCTTTTCCTGCCTTTCCTATTTCCAAACATGTGGCAGGAGCTCCTGCTACCATTCCCGCTGGTAGCATTAGGCTTTTCCATAGTATGAGAAGAAAATTCAGACTGGAAGGGACCTCAGGAGGTCAGCTCCAAGATCAGCCCCAGCTGCTCAGAGCTTCACTCAGTTGGGTCTTGAAAGCCTCCAAGGAGGGAGGTTGCAGAGCCTCTCTGGGCAGCTGGGTGGGTGTCCTCATGGGGAAAAAGCTTCTCCTTATGTCCATCCAAACCTCTTATATTTTAGCTTGTGCCCATTGCCTCTCGTCCTCCTGCCCTGCACTGCTATGCAGAGCCCAGCTCCGGCTCCTCTATGCCCCCCCGACAGGCACTGGGGCTGCCCTTGGGTCCCCCCCAAAGCCAAGACGCTTTCGGGCAGGAGCAAAGCCCCTTGCTGTACAACCAGGCTCACCAGATGACTCACTACCTCCTGCTCTTCAGTGACAATTTGGCCATGGCTGGAGGGAATTTGGACCGCTTGGCATTCACAGATTGTCCTCCCTCCTCTTTTACCCATTTCCTGAAGTTTGGGTCAGATGCAAGTGTTACCAGCAAGGATTTTGCCATCTTTCTGTTCATGATGATCTGATTTCTCTGAGGCGGTCCAAGTATAAATTAAAGTATAAATTAAAACTCAGACTGCCCTAATAAGGAAGGCAGACACGCGATAATAGTGGCAGTGTTAGCAAAGCCTGACCTCATGATGCTGGAATTAGGGTGGGCCACCAACCCCATTACCCAGCCTTCTGTGTTGATGGGGTCTTTACTGGCATCAGTCACCAGGAGTGATGTGAACTGTGAAATAACATATTCAAATTTGGAGTGATTTAGTGATAAGCTGCTTTTGATGGGCTGCTAATGCATTATTACATTTTATACATATGGCTTTATAATGCCTGATGCCAGTTCCTGCGCCTCGCGCAATCCCTGCGTACTGTTAGAGGCTTTCAAGAAAATAATTGGTTTCACGGCTATAACCGAGGTGGGAATCTGGCCTGTACTGGAGTTGGCCCCTGACATTCCCATGCACAGAAGTCAAACCAAAATGGCAGATTTCAATAATGAGGCCAATAATGAGTGATGGGTCACTTCAAATCAAACGGTGTGACCCAATTATACTGGCATTTGGACTTCTACAGTGCTGACAAACCGTTTTTAATAATTAAGATGGGGAGAAAAACAGTAAAGAAAGCCAGATTTACTGCTGATATGTCAGTAACACAGGGGCAAACTTTTCCTATTACTAATACGCTGATAAAATGTGCAATATTGTCTAAATAATTGCCTAATTGTCTAACTGAGCATCTGCTTATTTTTGAAGACCAAGAAACATTTTACTGTATGGCTAATCCACCCTCAAATGACCAATTAGAAAAGGAGATAGAATTAATTTCTGATCTATTGATGAATGGAAAAAGCTAATTAGTTTTACAGCATTCTCTCGTGTCAGCTACCTCACGTGACCTCACTGATACACCCCACACGCAGCCCCTTCTGGCTTCCAGCTCTGCAGTGCCAGAGTGCCGGCAGGGCAGAGGTGACCCCAGGGGACAGGCACCTCGCACCGGTTCTGGTACTGCACCAGGGTCAAGTCTACCTGTTAAAACCTCCTACGTCCCTCGGCTGATCACCATGCCTCTGGGACCTACGTGAAGAAAAGGCTAGAATATTTCCAGCATCCAGTTTTCAGAGGAAAACTGGCTCTGACGTGGTCTTCCTACTTGCAGAGGAGGACAGTGTCCCTGGCCAGGGAGTCCTGAGGGGTAACACTCCTTGCGCTCTGCTGTGGCCCCTGGCATGTTGATAGTCTCACACGCCTTCAGTTTTATTATTCAAGCAATATTATAATTAGACCCGCATATAAATTTCACAGCACCCACACTCCTCTTCAGGAGACATGGAGGTGGTGGTGCAGTGCTCCACTTCCACACATCTCCTCATCCTTGAGGTTCTTCTGCTTTTTTAAAGACATTCACAGTTCTTCCCATGAAATGGGAAGAATTTTTGAAGTCTGACTGACCTGGATGTCCTGCAAACTTTTTTTTCATACAAGACAAGAGCTAGAAAATGAGATTCGTATAACAGGGCTGAAGATATCTGCCTAAACGAAACATGCTGAATAAACCGGTGACTGAGCTCGAGGTCAAATCCTGCCAGGATCAAGCAAGCCAAAGCTCTGGAGGGCGAGACCTGCATGATGGCAACACTTCCAGGCCAGGGAGCAAACACAGCATGATCATGTTAGCCCTGTTCTGGGGGGAAATAAAGCAAATCTACTTCACTAGAAGAAGTGTGGCAGGACGAGCTGTTCCCGTAGCTGCTGCCTCTGCACCTACTGCACTTCCACCCCGCTCGCTCCACAGCCGCTTCGTGTCTAACCCTAAAGAATAAAGAAATGACTGTGCCTTGCACAAATATGCCTCACATAGCTTTCCACCAGCGGCTCCAAACACCAGTCACAGCCTAGCCATGGGAGCAGAGCCTCCGGCACACGCTGCAGGGCAGAGTGCAGCCCTCCTCCCTCGCAGTCGTGCAGGTACCGGTATCCAAACTAACTGCTTTAAGGTGTCCGACCTCTGAGCTGCCAACACACTTCCTTCTCCGTCTCCCCCCCTAAGGGCCAGCAGTCAGGCTGCATCTTCTTCAAATGCAGCACAAACGGGTGCCCGAGTAAATAAAAGGCAGCAACCCCAGCTCTGCATCAGCACTCGCATGCTGCTGCCTTGCCCGCGGGAACGTCACCCGGCGCTCGGGCACGTCTCACCTGAGCAAACACACGTGCGGTAAACACATCCAAGCGTGCACTGACTTTGCAAGTATCAGTTTGCTGCTCGTCTTCCAAGACAAGACGAGGACCAGTCACCGGGGTGATACTGCATCTATCAAACAATACTCAGAAACTGCACAATTTGGGGTTTTTTTAAACATTGGGGGGGGGGGGGGTGATTAGCTCTTAAAACAAATAAACTGCTTCCAGAATGAGTCTATAAAGGATGCTGCAATAATATCTGCATGCTGTAGCATGCCCAACAGCAGTTTCTTGAGTTGGCAGCAGTCCCTTTGGCCACTCTGACCCTGTAAACTGAGGCTCTGCAGGTATACACACCTTGTTCAAACATGGACCTGCTGGAGCTGGTCCAGAGGAAGGCCATGAAGGTGATCAGGGGGCTGGAGCACCTCCTGTATGAAGACAGGATGAGACAGTTGGTGTTGTTGAGCCTGGAGAACAGAAGGCTCCAGGGAGACCTTATTGCAGCCTTCCAGTGCTTAAAGGGGGCCTGAAGGAAAGATGGGGAGGGACTCATTATTGGGTAGCGTGCCAGAGTTGAAATCGATAGCCCAGCTCAGGTGCATCTACACCAATGAACGCAGCATGAGTACCAAACAGGAGGAGCTGGAAGCCTTTGTGCAGCAGGACAGCTATGACGTAGTTGCCATCACAGAAACATGGTGGGATGCCTCTCATGACTGGAGTGCTGCAATGGATGGCTATAAGCTCTTCCGAAGGCATAGGCAGGGAAGGAGAGGTTGTGGAGTGGCTCTGCATGTTAGGGAGTGTTTTGATTGCATAGAAATCGAAGATTGTGAAGACCAAGTAGAGTGCTTGTGGGTAAGGATGAGGGGGAAGGCCAATGAGGCAGATATCCTGCTGGGAGTCTGTTACAGACCATCCAACTCACCACAGCTGAGACATTCTATAAGCGACTGGCGGAGGTCTCGCATTCGCTGGCCCTTGTTCTTGTGGGGGACTTCAATCTACCGGACATCTGCTGGAAGTATAACACAGCAGAGAGAAAACAACCGGAGAGGTTCCTGGAGTGTGTGGAGGATAACTTCCTGACGCAGCTCGTGAGTGAGCCCACCAGGGGAGGTGCCTTACTGGACCTGCTGTTTACAAACAGAGAAGGACTGGTGAGAGATGTGGTGGTCGGAGGCCGTCTTGGGCTTAGCGACCACGACATGATAGAATTCTCAGTTGTGAGTGAAGTAAGGAGAGGGGTCAGCAAAACTGCTACCATGGACTTCCGGAGGGCAGACTTTGGCCTGTTCAGGTCACTGGTTGAGAGAGTCCCTTGGGAGACAGTCCTGAAGGACAAAGGGGTCCAGGAAGGCTGGACAGTCTTCAGGAAGGAAATCTTAAAGGCACAGGAGCAGGCGGTCCCCATGTGCCGTAAGAAGAGCTGGCGGGGAAGGCGACCGGCCTGGCTGAACAGGGAGATTTTGCTGGGACTCAGGGAAAAGAGGAGAGTTTATCACCTCTGGAAGAAGGGGCAGGCAACTCACGAAGAGTACAAGGATCTCGTTAGGTCAAGCAGGGACAAAATTAGAAAGGCAAAAGCCCAGCTAGAGCTCAGTCTGGCCACAGTTGTAAAGGATAATAAAAAATGTTTTTACAAATATATTAACAACAAAAAGAGAGGCAAGGAGAATCTCCATCCCCTACTGGATATGGCGGGGAACATTGTCTCCAAGGACGAGGACAAGGCTGAGGTACTTAATGCCTTCTTTGCCTCAGTCTTTAATAGCCTGTCCAGGTATCCACAGGGTATTCAGCCCCCTGAGCTGGAAGATGGGGATGGAGAGCACAATGTACTCCTCATGATCCAGGAGGAAGCAGTCAAGTACATGTTAAACCACCTGGATACCCACAAGTCTATGGGGCCTGATGGGATCCACCCGAGAGTACTGAGAGAGCTGGCGGAGGAGCTTGCCAAGCCACTCTCCATCATTTATCAGCAGTCCTGGTTAACAGGGGAGGCCCCAGGCAACTGGAGGCTTGCCAATGTGACGCCCGTCTATAAGAAAGGCCGGAAGGAGGATCCTGGGAACTACAGGCCTATCAGTCTGACCTCTGTACCGGGGAAGATCATGGAGCGGTTCATCTTGAGGGTGCTCACAGGGCATGTGAAGGACAACCAAGGGATCAGGTCCAGCCAGCATGGGTTCATGAAAGGCAGGTCCTGCTTGACCAACCTGCTCTCCTTCTATGACTAGGTGACCTGCCTAGTGGATAAGGGAAAGACTGTGGACGTTGTTTACCTGGACTTTAGTAAAGCCTTTGACAGCGTCTCCCACAGCATTCTCCTGGAGAAACTGGTGGTTCGTGGCTTAGACAGGTTTACTCTTCGCTGGGTGAGGAACTGACTGGATGGCCGAGCCCAGAGAGTTGTGGTGAATGGTGTTAAATCTGGCTGGTGGCCGGTCACAAGCGGTGTTCCCCAGGGCTCGGTTCTGGGGCCGGTCTTGTTCAATATCTTTATAGATGATCTGGATGAGGGGATCGAGTGCTCCCTCAGTAAGTTTGCAGATGACACCAAGCTGGGTGGGAGTGTTGATGTGCTGGAGGGCAGGAGGGCTCTGCAGAGGGATCTGGACAGGCTGGATCGATGGGCAGAGGTCAAATGTATGAGGTTTAATAAGGCCAAGTGCAGGGTCCTGCACTTCGGTCACAACAACCCTATGCAACACCACAGGCTGGGGGAGGAGTGGCTGGAGAGCTGCCCGGCGGAAAGGGACCTGGGGGTCCTGGTTGACAGCCGGCTGAACATGAGCCAGAAGTGTGCTCAGGTGGCCAAGAAGGCCAACAGCATCCTGGCCTGTATCAGCAATAGTGTGGCCAGCAGGAGTAGGGAAGTGATTGTGCCCCTGTACTCGGCACTGGTGAGGCTGCACCTTGAGGCTGAGGGAACTGGGGTTGTTCAGTCTGGAGAAGAGGAGGCTGAGGGAGACCTCATCGCTCTCTACAACTACCTGAAAGGGGGTTGTAGCGATGAGGGTGTTGGCCTCTTCTCCCAAGTAACTAGCGATAGGACAAGAGGAAATGGCCTCAAGTTGTGCCAGGGGAGGTTTAGATTGGATATTAGGAAAAATTTCTTCACTAAGAGGGTGGTCAGGCATTGGAACAGGCTGCCCAGGGAGGTGGTGGAGTCGCCATCTCTGGAAGTGTTCAAAAAACGTGTGGATGTGGCACTTCGGGACATGGTTTAGAGGACATGGTGGCGCTGGATTAATGGTTGGACTTGATGATCTTGAAGGTCCTTTCCAACCTAGTGATTGTGTGATTCTGTGATTCTGTGATTCTGTGATGCTGTGAGTGTAGCGATAGGACAAGGGGTAACGGTTTTAAACTGAAAGAAGATAGATTTAGATTAGACATTAGGAAGAAATTATTTACTGGGAGACACAGGGTGGTGAGACACTAGAACAGGTTGCCCAGAGGAGTTGTGGATGCCCCATCCCTGGAAGAGTTCGAGGCCAGAATGAGGCTTTGAGCGACCTGATCTAGTGGAAGGTGTTCCTGTCGATGGCAGCGGGGATGGAAATAGGTGATTTCTAAGGTCCCTTCCAACCCAAACCATTCTATGATTCTATTGCCAAAAGCAGCTAACAACGCCAAGTAAGCGCAGCTCTAGCAGGAGCTGGAACTAGGAAACATGCTCAGTAATGAGCGCCAGCAAAGCAGAGAGATGCCAGTGCAGCAGCTGTGGGTGCAGGACCTATGCGAGCACCCATCCAGCGCTGGCTCTGCAGGTAGGGCCCTGCAGCTGGGACAGCACCAAGCTCTGCGCCCAGCCCTGCCATCTCGCTCTCCTCTGATCATGGCTGTTACGTTTCAAGGAAACCTAGGTGTCATACAGCTGTGTAAAATCCACGGGACAGTTCACAGAGCCACTCGCGGTCACCTTGCAGAAGGAAGAGGGTGACCATGCAGCCGGCACCAAATTGCCCATTGGCACCATTGCCAAGGGGCACCCAAGTCTCCACACCCACCTCCCAGAGCAGGAGCTCAAGGCATGCTCAGAGAAGAGTGGGCAATGGAATGAATTGGAGTGAAGTCAGATTACGGCTCCAGCTCAAAGACCGAGCTGTCAAATGTGGTGATTCAATGAAAATGTGTTTCAAGATAACTCCAGTTAGCTTCTCGCTGAGGGACGCCTGCAGATGGCCAGCACTGTATGCCGCGAGGATGGGGAGCTCATAGCTGGAACAAAACCATCTCTCCAGCCTGCATGCTCCCATCCCGATGGAGGCATGGAAGCGGTGCCACCAGCTGGCAGAGGCTGGCTTGGAGATGCAGCCAGGTTCCACCACACTTCAGCAACTCTCTGCAGCTGAGCACTTCTTTGAAGACCACCATCTCCAGTGCACATAAAGCCACAAACCCTGGCTTGGGAAACTCAGAAGCAGAGTGACAGATCTTGTTTTCCTTTCTTGTTATAATTTCTTTTCCCCTTTTAGTTGTTTTCCTATTTCCAAACATCTGGCAGGAGCTCAAGCTGCCAAAAAAAGCTAAGATCATCAGGACCAGTCAGGTCTTGCTCCTGTACAGGGCAGCTGTGGCCAAGCTCTGAGTGCCAGGGAATTGGGGTATGAAGACACTGTCACCTGCAGATGCTGTCACCCGCAGATGCTGTCACCCTTTCAATGTCATTCAAAACAAGCACACAGGCCAGGGACCTCCCCAGCAGGTAGCAGGGCTCATATCACCCAATTTTGGGCAGGGAAAGCATTTAGCCATGCGAACGGGAGCTGTGCAGGTTGCCCTCAGAGGCAGAGGAAACCCTGGTGCAGCCCAGCTGGTGTCCTGGGAGCCCAGGAGAAGAGGGTGAGACCAAAATAATCACAAAAGTTAGCATTGCTTATTTCATTATCAGAAGACAAGAGAAACTGAGCATGCTGTCACTGCCTTACTGCCTCCTGATGCCACTCATTCACCTCCCCACACTTCCAAAATTAGCACAGGGTCCCTCAAGCCTCGGGGGAACCGCACAGCCAAGTCACCATGGTGCAGAGCGCGTGACGCACCATACCCCAGGGGTGACCGGCTCCTTGTCTACCCACAGGCGAGATGGTCTGCACCTTAAAAGCTGTATTTAACTTCGTCTTAAAAGTGTGTAATTCACCGCTGTTATTGCACGGGGAGTTTGAGAGCAGCACACAACCGCAGGTCAGGACACCACAGCTGAACCTGCTGTTGCCTCCCCATTTAACAAGGGTGCCTGCCCACACGTGCGTCGTCCAGCCAGACGCCCGGAGCCGCAGGGAAGGCCGACTTGGGCGATGGCGTTTCACCGTTCACGGCTCAGGCGGGCGAAGGGCACCACAGGCAGTTGCGCTGCCTCAGCGGGCGGTCATTAGGCACCTACCTCTGACCTGGCGGCATTTCTAGCCCAGCCGTAACTGCCCCAAAGAGCTTAAAACCTAATGCTGCTCCGGGCTCGTGAAGTCAAACGTCTCAGCAGTCCTGGGGAAGACACACAAAGAGAAAGGAGTGCCCCATGCCAGCTACCTGAGGCTGATACTCATCTGTTAGGAAAATGCAGTTTAATAGCTGAGGTAGGGAAGAAGCATCTTTGGGGAGAACATCTAAAGGAAGAAAAGACTGGCCCCTTTTTCACTGGTGTGGGCTGGGACTGCTGCTCCCTCAGTGGGGAGCATGCCGAAAGCCCAAAACCAAATACTGGAGAGAGAAGCAGGCTGAGAGAAGAAGCTGCCTTGTCATTCATAAATTTAGTGGTCTTTTTTTTTCATTTTAAAAGCATGTGAGAGGTCTTTACGTGCTGCTGGCTGAAATAGGCACATGAATGCAAGTACTTACTATTACTCTTGGCTGTGATGCAGCCCCGAGACCAGCAAACTCTGCTAAGCAAAGCAAACTGCGGCACCTCTGAGAAACCTCATACGCTGGGATATTTGATATGAAGCCCCACTGTTCTCTTGGCTCCTTTCAGACTGTTTTAGACAGGTCCACAAGCTCTGCTCTTCTGCAGAAATGCAACTGCAGTTAGCTGCCCAGAAGATGCACTTCACTGCCCTTTGACAGATCACCAGCACTAACTTAGCAAAGGCGAACAAAAACAACAAAAACAACCAAGTCATTAAAGAAAAAAAAACCTCATCACAAGAGACCTTCATAGGCAATCTCCTTCAAGAGAAAACATGAACTGTCATTTCTGAGAGCTGCTGCACCTTGATCAAGAGGAAATCCAACATCATTCCTTGAAGACCAGAAGCTCTAGCAGTTAAGAGAGGGAAATGATTTTTTTTTTTTTTTCAGCACTTAATTTAATTGCATGAGCAAGCAGCAGCAAGGGGGTGGTGGTAGTGACCCACATCTGAAGAAGGTTCTGCAGGGCAGCTGCGTCTCACAGTGCATCAGTAAATGCCGAGCAGGAAAGCCTTCCCCTGCTTCCCCCTGAAGACAGATACATCCCCGTTCAGTGAGGCTTTCACAGCATTGCCCTGTTGCCTATCTTTGAAAAGCACCATCTGCACATCTGGATCCCTTCAGTGATGAGTGGTGTCCTTCAGGGGTCCATACTGGCACCAGTACTGTTTAATATTGTAGAATCACAGAATCATAGAATCTTTGGGTTGTAAGGGACCTTTAAAGGTCATCTAGCCCAACCCCCCTGCAATGAGCAGGGACATCTTCAACTAGAAGGTGTCAGGCTCAGAGCCCTGTCCAACCTGACCTTGAACACTTCCAGGGATGGGGCGTCTACTGCTTCTCTGGGCAACCTGTGCCAGTGGTTCACCACCCTCAGTGGGAAAAACGTCTTAATCATACCGAGACTAAATCTACCTTCTTTTAGTTTAAAACCATTACCCCTTGTCCTATCGCAACAGGCCCTGCTAAAAAGTCTGTCCCCATCCTTCTTCTAAGCCCCCTTTAAGTACTGGAAGGCTGCAATAAGGTGTCCCCAGAGCCTCCTCTTCTCCAGGCTGAACAACCCCAGACATGAGATGTCATGTTCACTAAGAGCTTAGGAACAATTTTCCTATAGCTGTGTAAGTAATTAATAATAAATGACAGAATGGAAGACCTTTCTTCCAAAGGAAAGCCCAAATACATCAGTAATATCTGGGAAAAGCAGGAACAAGTACCATTTTGCATAGCAGGGTGGGAGTGCGCCCTGGATCAGAGTTGGGAAGCATGAACGGGGAGGGTTTTGGCAGGCAGGGCGTGCTCTGGTGGCACCAACACATGGTGGCTTCCCACCTCATTCAGCTCCTCCACCTGCGGCTTGGGACCACAAGATTTCCTCAGACCCAAACTTCACAGTCTGCTGCCAGCTCACCACGGCGTTTGAGCGAGCATGAGTGAGCATGGCTCTGATACCTGTTACTTAGAAGGAATTTACGTTCAAGCCTTTCTTCCTTTCTTAGTATTAAGGCACGCAACTGACTCTTTCACTTCAAGAGCTTACAAGGAAATTTTCCAATATGGATCAATCATTTCACACTAAAAAGCTCTGCACTCCCTAGGCACGATGCTGCTAGTGAAACACCTGCATGGAAAGGTCACCTCCCACAGCCAAGGAACTTCTGTTCGCAGGTATATACACTGCAGAAACAAACTGTACAACACTAAACAGCAATTCCCAATCCGGCCAAAGACCATTTTTTTTTCTTTGTAATTGAGGGAAGGACATAGCTGCCCTTTCTCCAGTAGCAGGCTTTTCTCCCCAGGGTTTGAAACCCCAGATGTGTTACCACAAAGAATACTTGATGGGCAGTCCCAGACTGTGCAGACACACAGAAATACTCAATTTACGGTGAAATTTTGTCTTGTGAATTTACTCTCTGCTCTTTTATAAAGATTTCTCAGCTGGGAGAGCTTGTCCAGTCAAAGACATTTGGCTCACAAGCTGCCAGGCCATATCTCCAATATAAAGAAGCCCCTGTTTCTGCAGAAGCATTTTATTTGGTATAAAAGACAAGAATTTAAGTACACACTAACGAAATTGAGAAACAGCTATCAAATAAGCAAGCTTAAGTTTTCAAAGAATGTCCCTGTATTTCAGCCTATTACCCGAGAGAAACAACCCCATGCCAGCTGACTAGATGGGGTGGCATTTACCAACACGACCTCCAAAGACAAGACGTTCTTAGGACGTTGCCTACTTTGTCAGCCGGTCCCTCGGGAGCGCAGCACACGCAGTGAGAGGAAACCAGGGACCGCAGTGCTGTGACACCATCTAGGGGACTTAGTCGCGTCTCGGCCCCTGAGCAGCCGGCAGCCCCGCACCAGGCGAGGGCACCGCTTCTAAAGAAAATAGCACTGCTCCAGCCCCAAACCCTGCCTTTCCCATACAACTCATTTGTCACACAGCTGTTAAACCCTCCTATTTTTGCCTGCACTACATCTCTCCCCCTTTTTTCCAGTTTTCATCTAATTTTACTATGTATTGTGCTAGTCTAGTCTTCATTTTCCCCAACTGTTGTCACCAATAAGTACTGATTATATACAAACCTAAGTACCTGCTATACAAAATCAAATATTCTAAGAAGGATTAGACTGGTTAAATACAATTGAAAAAAAAAAAGATTTTAAAAAGCCAGTAAACGTAGGGATGCAGAAAAATTTGCTACAACAAGAAAAAGTAAAATCAAATCTGACTTTGGAAAATGAATGCTCAGCTTCTGTTCACATCAGGATTAGCGTAGTGCATCTCTCTCTTTTTTCTATTCATCCCAGACTTTACTGACTGCCATTCTAGCCAGAGAAAGCCCTCAGTTCATATGACACATGGGCACTCTGGGTCTCACTATTTCTGAAAAAGGTAGAATCATAGAATGCTTTGAGTTGGAAGGGACCATTAAAGATCATCTGCCATGACATCTTCAACTAGATCAGGTTGCTTAGAGCCCCGTCCAACCTGACCTGGAACGTTTCCAGGGATGGAGCATCTACCACCTCTCGGGGCAACCTGGGCCAATGGTTCACCACCCTCAGCATAAAAAAAAAGTTACTTACATCCAGTCTAAATCAACACTCTTTCATTTAAAAGTTGCTGTCTCCTGTCCTGTGACTACAGGCCTTGGTAAAAAGTCTCTCTCCACCTTTCTCAGAAGCCTTCTTTAAGCATTGAAAAGCTCCCCGGAGTCTTCTCTTCTCCAGGCTAAACAACCCCAACTCTCTCAGCCTGGCCTCACAGCAGAGCTGTTCCAGCCCTCGGATCATTTTTGTGGCCTCCTCTGGACCTGCTCCAACAGGCCCATGTCTCTCCTGTGCCGAGGGCTCCAGAGCTGGATGCAGCACTGCAGGGGGGTCTCCCCAGCGCAGAGCAGAGGGGCAGAATCCCCTCCCTCGACCTGCTGGCCACGCTGCTTTGGATGCAGCCCAGGAGACAGTTGGCCTTCTGGGCTGCGAGTGCACATTGCCGGCTCCTGTCCAGCTTTTCATCCACCAGTGCCCCCAAGTCCTTCTGGGCAGGGCTGCTCTCCGTCCCTTCCTCCCTCAGCCTGGATTGATACCCGGGGTTGCCCTGATCCAGGTGCAGGACCCTGTCCTTGGCCTTGTTGAACCTCAGAAGGTTCATTTTTTAAAATGTAATAGTTTGTTTATAGGCTGCAGGTAACAGGTCACTTTCCTGCAAGGAGAGTTCAAAGGTATCTATCTTCTACTTCCCAAATCCCGAAGATATGAGCCTGTGCATCACTAGCATAAATGAGAGCAGCACCATGCTCACTGATATTTAAGTAGCTCTGTGGAAGAAGAAAATGTGACAGCCAAATCCTGATGATCAACCTGATGTGCACCAAACCATTACTGGAAAAACATCAAGGAATCCCAGAGGCATATGCCAAGAGTCACGTAGCAACTCTGCAGCCAGTGCTTCTCCTCCTGCAATCCAGTATCACATGCATACAAATTAATATGTGGGGTTTTTTATATTTTATATACGTATTTTTATATATTAATATAATTAATATGTATTATTACCGTTTGAATGTCACCAACAAAAATGACTCTTGAAACACATCGTACAGGAAAGTCATTTCAATTTATACAACTGTTTCACATTCATGTAGAAATTTGCATTTTTAGACACCATGGCATGACTTCAGTCACAGACTGTCACGCAGGGGCTGGGGTTTCCTGCCCTGCACCCATCCCCTTGCACAGCAGCTTCTTGGGGGTCTGCAGGCTGAATCCCATCCATCTTATAGACATGATAGCTGGAAGGGACCACTCTTTAGAACTCACATATAATACAAAGCATTCATTTCATGCTCTGACTCCAGTGCATTTGCTTAGACGAAAGTACTTGCATCCTCAGGATTTTTATCATGTAATCTGTATCACTTCTTTTTCCAACACTCTTTATATGTTTGTAAAAAGACGGTCTTTTAGCACTGGAGAGGATAAGCCAGAGAAGATCCAAGTGCTCACAGAACTGCTCGCTTTACGTTTGTCATGGCTTACAGCAGCAGGCATGCTAGCTTTGGAAACCTGGTGCGTATTAGAGCCCAAACGTACGTACAACTGGGGAGTGCCACCGTCTGTTTTACCACAGACACAAAGCCGGAGGAGCATCACCACCGCTGCCTCATGAAGTTCTAGATGAAACAACTCCTGCCTGTGAGAACGAGGTGCAATATGGCATTGCCATGTACCGATGGGGATTTCCCCATGTTGTTATCAACTACAATTTCTGAACACTTGGCAGGCAGCTTTGTAGCATGTAACCATCCGGCAACTCTCAACAAGCAAGCTGAAGGCAGAAAACCAAAAAATTATTTTTTCTCTATTTTACACAGCTACATTGGAGACAAGGCTGTACTTCCTCAGAAGAAGATCTGGCAGTTGACAACAGTTGCTTAACGATTCCTGCATTTAACTCCAAAGGATATAAAATGACTCATTTCCAGGCACTGGGAGGACTGTGAGCTGTCTTCTCTGTCAGCGTGCGGCCGGTCCACGCTTTCTCTGTGTTTACAGCTACTTAGTCAGCAAAAGTTCAATTTATTATGTCCTCAGCAAAGTTCGTTATACAGACAAAAATCTTCACTGCAAATTCAGACATGTCTTTATTCCTGTTGATATAACCAAATATATCTCATTAGCCAGCTATACTTTATGCCCACATTTGGACAGGATTGTGATCTGTTTTATCAGTGTAAGTTAGAGGAGACTTCACTGAAATGAAAGGAAAATTTCAGTACTAATAATAAACTGGGAAACACAGTGCTAATCCCATTTTTCATGATAAACCAGGGAAAATCTTTTTCTCTATTCTCTCAAAAATGTGATTAGAAACAAACATCTGCTCTAAGAATAAATATTTGTCTGTTCTTAAACTCATCCACAAGCGCAAAAATGGATAAAAGTGACGTTTTAACTATTGTGCTACCTGCACTTATCACGCTGAGATCAGTGGTTTAAAAATCGCTTATGATATATATTTAACATTTTGTCCATACTAGGGCTAATGTCCTTTGAATCAAATTACATATAACTGAGATTATTCCTAGAGTGCTATATCTGATAATAACTACATATAGATAGCATACTTAGATATTTGAAACTATATTCACAGAATCATAGAATCACAGAATTATAGAATAATTTGGGTTAGAAAGGACATTTAAAGGTCATCTAATCCACCTCCCCTGCAATGAGCAGGGACATCTTCAACTAGATCAGGTTGCTCAGAGCCCCATCCAACCTGACCTGGAATGTTTCCAGGGATGGGGCATCTGCCACCTCTCGGGGCAAACTGAGCCAGTGGTTCACCACACTCATTGTCAAAAATGTCTTCCTTATATCTCGGAATTCATTAGTAGAGGGTGAAATATGGTGACTCAAATGGAGTGGACATTTTTTTGCTACCTTAAAAAGTGTATTAGCACACTGAAACAATTGGTGTTCCGTTAATTTCCAAACACTGGGTCTAGTACTTCTTATGTCTAACAGAAAGAAAAGTGTTTATAATCATAGAATCATGGAATGGTTTAGGGTTGAAGGAACCGTTAAAGACCATCTAGTTCAACCGCCCTGCCATGGGCAGGGACATCTTGCACTAGATGAGGTTGAACAAAGCCCCATCTAGCCTGACCTCAACCACTTCCAATGACGTGGCATCCACAACTTCTCTGGGCAACGTGTCCCAGTGTCTCTCCACTTCAGTGCATTAGCCAGTATTCTCACTGTTACAGTACTTCCACTCTGATTCCACTGTTAATCAAGAGGTTTTCATCCTAATAATGCCTTGAGACAGTGGGAAGATTTTTGAGTACTGCTTGACTACACAAATGATCTAACACAATGCAAACTCTTCATAGTATTTCATACACACAGCATTTTCATCTTCAAAATGTTTTACAAGCACTAGTCCTAAAATATGATATGTTTTTAACTGTTATTAAAAGCAATCTCAAACACAGTATTTATCGGGTGTGGAGAAAATACATGACCACGATCATCAAATATGTAAGAGATAGAAGAAAATCTCTTTCCGCATCCACAGGAAAAAGGGAAAACAGTCAATTGGCTTAACTGGCAGCCGGAGAAATTCAAGGATAGTTTCAGGTGCCAGGTGCTGTTTGAGATGCCTGGGAGTGTCCAAACCTCTAGTGGGCAGATGAGACACAGGATCCACAGGACACATACACCCCTCTGGAGCCGTAGCTGTCAATCAGGTAGGGTGTTCCTAGAGCCCCCCATCATGATATGGGACGTCACCAGTGTGTGCAGCTGATCCAAGCGCTTCTGCTTGGACCTCGGCTGCATTTAAGACGTGCCAGGACAATCTTGCCTGGCTCCCCTTGATGAATGAGATCTCCTGTAGGGTCCTGTGCCAGACCGACAACCACCTGCAGATGCCTGGGATGCTCCAGGCAATTTCCAAAAGTAAGGTGGTTTGAGCGGGTGTTTGTGTAGGTCAGTGAAATCACCATAAGTTGGACAAGTGTATGTCAAAAACAACAAGGTCCTTCCAGCCTTACTTACAATACACACCTCATCAGTCAAAATAAATAAATCAGTCAATCAATCAATAGCCATGCGTTGTCTAATATGTTTCGCTGTGCATCAATCCTAACATTAGAAATCTTGGTCATGCTTATAATATATGGAACATCATTATCTCCAGAAACCAGCACATAAGCAAAATTCAGATTTCCTGGTTTTACTTACAAAACAGCTGCACTACCAGCTGTTTTGTCTACATTTCTTTCCTTTCCATTACGGAAAGGACTTTACTGCTGATGCGAACAAGAATTTCTATCAAAAATCTGGAATATCCAAAACACCATAACAAAATGCTGGGGTTTGGTATGGTGGTGGGGATTCTGCTTTTGACTAAAACTCAGCAATAAAGGTGATTTGCAGCAAGAAAAAATGAAAAAAGTCTTTTGAAACTCTGAAGTTTCATTAAAAATATCAAGTTCCTGGATAAGAAGAGCAAGAGGGGGAAAAATGAAACATGGGAATGGGCTTGTGCTAGCGAATTGCCTCCAGCTTCGAGGGAGGAGAATTTCTCTCCAATCTGTTATTTGGAGAATTTCTTTAAAACCTTCCCACATACCACACAGCAGAAGACTTATCAAAAGATACTGAAAATGGTAAAACCACTGGTCAGAATGATGGCGATGCATTAAGTATCAATGGGTAGCTCAGCTCAAAAAGTGATATGGGGTATTTAAATTAAATTATCCTGCAGAGAGATGTAAAAAAGATTAATTTGAGATTAAATTTAAAATTGCACCTAGTAAGTTGCGTAGTGTGTCTTAAGGCAAAAAAAAAATCACAAATCAAGGTCATTGATGAGTGGCTTCCTTTAATTCCATTTACTCAAAATTTGCGCATTCATTATAAAACACAGCCAACTCTGGAGAGGAGAAAAACAGTTGGGAAAAACTGCCAGATTATAAAATTTGGCAGAACAGGAGATGGTGCACGGGAGTATTTTGGCCAATAGCATCATGACACACTCAGGCCCAGAAAGTGTAATTTTTAAGGTGGTCATAAAGCAGAAAAGCCACCATTTTTTAATTTTTTGCAAAATACACATGCAAAATTGCATGCCTATTTATCTACCTCAGCAGGCTTCAAAGTTTCTGGCTTTTGTGGCAGAAGAAGGGCAGCTTCATCAAATGCTTCAGCTTTTCCATGAAATTCCTCAAGGCTGTAATGCAAAGCAAGTAGCAGGCAACTTGAATCCCATTTTGAGCCAAACATCATGTGGTATTGATACAGCTGCAGCATCCTCAGCAAACCTTAACTATAAAGGCTTGTGTCCACTTTCCTGGCAATTCCGCTACAGAAGTCAGTTTGAAATTAAAAATTTTATTTTAGGACGTTGTTGGTACTAGTATCTTAGTTCTTATTGACTTGTCTGTCAGTACTTTCTCTGGCGAAGCAAAAGAAGGTACGACACGCCTGAAGTGAGAACAAAAATTTAATTTTCCGCTATCAACATGTATTACCTTAGGGGAATTATGAAGATGATGATAGTGAAAATAAGTGAAGAAATAGAAAAAGTTAACTCTAAAATGACAGGTAAACATGGGAAACGGACGTTGAGCTGACCTGCAGGGGTCTATGGACTATGCAAACAAGACTCAGAATCAAGACCCTGGGGAGGTCCTCACCAGCGGCGCAGAAAGCAAATCCAGAGCGCCCTGCAAATCTCTGTCACCGCAGGCAGATGCTGTAAAACGCTTGTTGTCACGTTGTTGAAATACAGCAGAAACGGGTCTGAACTTCAGCAACACACACCTCAAACTCCGGCTGTGACGAGCAGCACATCGTTACGCTGCCCTGAGCTTTCACGGCCCCAGACGCCACAGCCCTGCTGAAACCTAACAGCGACTTTTGAGTAAAAACACTACTTTGCATCTCGGCATCATCCTGCAGCAAATCTCTCGCGTAGCAGCAGATTACATCAGCTAACGCCCCTCCCGAAGCGTGATGCCGTAATCCCCCGAGCAGGGATTAGGGCCGGCGCAGAGGGGCCATCCCACCCGAAGGTCTCGCGCTGAAACCGCAGCAGCAGCAAACAGCCTGATGTGCTCCCTGACAAGATCCCGTTTCACCCCCCGGCGATGTTCAGAGACACCTTCCCGCGAAGATCTAAACCAAAACGCCCTTCAGCTACCTGCTGGTGGTAGCAACGGGGCCCCACGTTTTCACCCCGCACAATACCGATATGAAAAGAATCGTAGCGTTTCTAAAAATGACCAAATAACTTGAGCAGATTTAAAACCTAACACGGGAGATCGGAACAAAGGGTATTCCCAGCGCCGAGAGGCAGGCAAGCTGAAGGGAGGGCAGCAGCAGTGGGAGAAGGAGCGCGTTGCTGGGCGTGCCAGCAGCCGTGGAAAGTGACCTCGTTTCTTCAGCGCTGCCTTCAGACCCTCTCTAAACAGCTATTTCTCATCACATCTGAATAATCCCGGTACCTTAATTCTGAGCAACGCTAGGAGACAGCCAAGATGACATGCAGCTGTGGTTTTGTTTTTTTTTATTTTAAGTATTTAAATTTCTATTTTAAAAATACAAAGAATATTTGCTCCAAAAACCAGAAAGCCTTCTCTACTACTTTTTTTTTGTTTTAGCAGGATTTCACCCTGGTTAGATTTACTAATCCCTTTCAATCAAAAAGATTGCAAATGCTTGACAACTGTCTCATCAGGAAGTGAAGCCAAGGAGTTGAAGCGTGCAAAGAAAATTGGGATGTCAAAAAACAGACGTCTCAAAATATTCTCTTGGCAGAGGGAAACTCCTACACGTTCTGCATACCCTCCCAGAGGTAATGACTACCTAATGCCAGAGACGAGCACTTTGCAGAAGCGTTCTTTTGTATTTCCAACTGCTGATTTAAAGCTTCCGTATTATGAATCACCCACAGCAAAACCAGCAAGTTCCCCTCCTTCCAGTGCTCAGACACTGTCCAAATGAGAGCTCAGAAAAACAGGCTAATGCAATAAAAAATTGGTATTCTACCTGTTTTATGATCTCTGACATCTGATACTGTCTTTCTGGTATTTATTTCCAAATCTTGAACCCTACAGTGAGCCTTCCTCCCCCTCTAGGGCACTGTGAATCCATAAAAAGTGCATGGAGAAAATGGAAATACGGAGAAAAGCCTAAAATTATTCCTTCTTAACCGGTCCAGTGGGATTGACAAAGTTTAGATGCAGCTAGTATTGCAGTCTTCTGGTTTTCCTGGTTTTGTGAAATGAATGGCAAAACTGAAGGTTCGTTACAGTTAATTGCTTTTCATTTGGCCAGCAGACTATGCAGCATCAGAATACAAAATTAACCTCACTACACTTGTCTCAATCAGCTTAATGACTAGTATTGCATTATAACCTATTAATCCTTTTTTTCAAAAATGTAAAAGATAAATTATTTTACAAAACCGAGATAAACTATTTTACAAAACAAAAACAGCCATTTATCTTCCTACAGACCGAAATAATTTTATTTACATCATTCCGTGTCTAACACTCATAAATACTAATACCTTCAGTCAGAAAACGGTACGTTGCAGCAATGTTTTAATAAAAGCATTATTATGTCTACTATGACAATGCCAGGAAAAGAGCGGAGAACAAGACAGGGCAGGAAAGAGATGCTCCCTGTGCCAGCCAGCGTACAGCGTAGCTGACCACCGATTTGTTTCAGCCGGGCGGGGTGCCTGCTTGCGCGCCCACGTTCCGGAGTCGGGTTCGGTGCTCCCCTGCGGCCAGCCCGGCGGAAGCTCCTTTCCCAGGTCGCAAAGCCGGAGCGGCCGCCGCTCCCGCAGGCCTGCGGTGGCCTCGCAAACCGCTGTTAATCCGCCCGCGAAACCGCAGGTAACAACTGGCCGCCTCTGCGCTGCGCGGCGCGTGCCCTCCCGCCAGCGCCGTGCCGCCACGTGCCGCCCCGCCTGCCCCCGGCGAGCCCCTTCAGGCGCAGCCTGGCCCCTCGCACCGCAGCGGTCCCCGGCTGCGGGGGGAGCCCGGAGGGACGGAAACGAGCCCTCCAAGCAATTTCGCCTCACTCCAGCACCGGCGCCTGAACTAGGTCGGGAGAAGAGAGGCTGATGCTTCCAAGCGCTGCGGCTGGGCAGCGCGCGCTGCAGGCAAGGTGCTGGGCGGGGGAGCGCCGGCACCCACACACCGCCCGCTGCACACAGGAGCGCCCAGCCCGGGGAACCGCGTCTCTGGAGATCTCTGGAGGGGCTACTTTATCGCCTACAGGGTGTTTTTTTTTTTTATATATATTCTCCGGATCATATTTCATTATATTTAAAACAGTAATTTTGTGTTTAGTTTTGGCATAACAAGTCTGATGCCTTCTGGTTTACAGACAGCTTTTTGTGACCAAGTGTAGCTGTGAAACTAAATTAAGGAAGAGTGATACAACAAAAAGAGTTACAAAAGACATCTGCATCCGAGAAGGTCATGTCAGGCTCCTTCTATAGTCAGAGGGCAGAAACAGGCCATGATTCACCTCATCCTGAAAATAGCGGGCTAGAGAGGCGTGGATAAATTATGCTAAAGGCTGACAAATATCCATTCTTCATATACATTACTGTGCAGCATAGACAAAACACAGCATTCATTGTATATTCAGTACAGTAACATCTTTCAAGAGTTACAAGAAAAGTGAGTCTTCCCCAAATTAATACAGCCGTTTTCATTTTTTGCGGTCAGAGGAATGTAGAGTGGACCTTTTCATAATGTCAGTGGCTGATACAAGAGAGCGAATTAGGACTGTCATTTTTATATATTAACACCATCCTAATTCATATTGTTCTTGCTTTATCTGTCTGGATCTGGCTTCCACTGTACCAGGGAGAAACAGAGGGACAGGTCTGGCTCTGCTGTCACCTTCTGCTAATATACGTGAGCATCGATCCACTCCTCCCGTCCGGACTCTCATACTCTAGCTATAGATACGGGCACTAAAGAAACAGCGCGCAAGAAGAACCTCAAAGCCCAGCTTTACCTTGCTCTTCACCAAAAGCTTTAATGCCCCAAAGCCAAGAGAGTGTAAAAGCAGTGACATGAAAGAGGCAACAAAACAGATGTTCGATACACAATGCTTCGGCTAACCCAGCAGGCTCAAAGAGGGGAAATCGATGAAGAGAGGGGAGAGGCTAAAACCTCCTCCCCTGCCTGTCCGCAGCTATGCACACACATCAATTACTACTTGCAGGATGCCAGGCTGTTGCGCTCTCCCTTCTGCACCTGCAAAAACCTGCTGAACCTCATGCTCTTACCTAATCCCACCCGCTCCTTGTACCGAAAGCATGGCGGGCTTCATTACGAGAAGCAATCTTAGCTACCTGCAGCCTGGTGGCTCTCCCTCCACATGGGCCTGTACGGACACTTGCGGGCACAGAAGACACAGGCTGGACCACAGGAAGGCGTAGCATCGCCGTGCTGCACGAAGCCCCCGATCCCACGCCCCATACTGACGGCGCACAGGTTAGGGCGCCGAGTTTGAGATCTTCTCTGGTGAACCTGAAACGCCTGAAATCTGAGATCTCTGGGCCGTCTTGGTATAGTTACGGCAGGGAACGTGCTCCCGCAGCAGCTCTGGCAGGCGCTAGCAGAGTGGGTTTTACAGCCTGAGGCTGGAAGTCAGCTCCTCACCTCCTGAAACCCAAATGACTCAAATCTGACAATATCCACAGCCTGCCGCCGTGCCCGTCTCTGTTGTTGGGCTTTCAAGGCTAACTGAACAAGCTGAGCCCGGTACTGAAAGGCTGCTCTTAACATGGTATTTTCTTTCTTATTTTAGGTTTCAGGAAGTCTGGATGGATTCTTGTTTGATACATGCAATCGCTATGCTGTTAACAGAGGTGAGACACAGGCAGCCCTAGTTCTGGTCCTTCGTTCTTTTTATAACTCTTTGATAACATAAAGGGCTGCAAGATACAAGATATCAGCTATACCGTTAGAGAACTGACAAGCAAGTGAAGTGCATTTATCAATACCCACAGAGGAAATGAGCCATATTGTTTGGCTTTTAATAGGAACCTTTCAGTTTTGAAGAGCACGCTGTCCTCACTGATGTGACAGTGAGAGGAAAAGCAATTCCACTGCTAGTCCACAAAGTAAAGGAATCAATAAATAAAGGAAATCAATATTTCTGTGCATCCATGGACGTGCATCCTATTTAGAGTAAAACGCTCATGCAGTTAACTGCATTTATGGTTGTCTCCATTTAGGAGCTTAGCACTTTAATTACAAAAAAAATATTGGAGGCTAGATAAAGATATGGAAAAAAAAAAAAGTCATCAAACCCTTTGATGTCAGTCTCTTTGGGCATGTTCTCTAATGCCTGCTAAGGAAAACAGGTTGTCAGTGAACAGCAATCTGATTATTTGCTCCTTGTCTGACCCGAGGAAGGGCAGTGGAACAAAGAACCCAGTGTTCAGGTGAGTCCTGGCCTCGGGTGAGAGCCACCTGGCAATGCCTCGGCGTGGCGAGGACTGAGATGACCCACCTCATTTCTGGGAAGGAACCAGGAACAAAAGTGACAGTTATATCGGTGTACCCAACCAATGGGACTCGACTGCCCCTTGTAATATAACTACATAACAAAACAGAAGTATTACGATAGCCTGACCTGCTGCTGGAGAAAGAGGAGCGTTCAGTGTACCTAGGCATCTTTCCAACCACGTTTTTTCTATGCAGACTTTGTCTCAGTTATCTGTGCTTATTTTACATTGGGACTGGATCACAGTAACAGAAGGTAATATGTAGCCAGGACAGAAAACCGCTCTCAAATAAGGCCAATGGTATGAAAACCAGGTCGACTGAGATCTAGGGTGGTCCCCAAACTTTTCCCAAGGTGACCTCATGGGTCTGAATTTCACATCTGTAATTGAATTTCACTTGTGTCTTTGACTTCTCTGCTCCAGGAGACACTGACCATTTCAAGTTATGGATAAAATCCAA
Organism: Phaethon aethereus; assembly: GCF_964289735.1. Classification (NCBI taxonomy): domain Eukaryota; kingdom Metazoa; phylum Chordata; class Aves; order Phaethontiformes; family Phaethontidae; genus Phaethon; species Phaethon aethereus. The sequence continues at coordinate 210,895,230 of NC_138575.1, forward strand.
GATGATGATTTTAACTCCATAATTTTGATGTCCAGAATGATCTTTGGGACCTGCTATGGGATACCAAAGAGTCTGTGATTCTTCTTGTTCAATACTGCCTTATTTAAAATTGGCAGTAGATTTTGAGCTAGAAGCCCACCCTTCCTGTAAAAGAAGGACATTGCCAGTAGTAAGTTTCATTAGCTAGTACATGTGTTACTCTTTTACCTCCAAAGCTGGGCTGAGGATTAAGGAAAATTGTTCTTTACTTTGTAGGTCAAGTTTCTTCTGTTCACTTTAGCCCACTTATTCTGAGGTTTTACTCTGGGTACCCTTGCAGGGGAGAGCAAATTAATTCTCTATTAAACTTCGAAGAGTCTAAGGAACACCATCTTCAGAGCTGAAGAAAATCGCTTTATTTTACCCACCATACATAGTAGCCTGGCCAAGGATGGGTGACAATGGCTGCCACCAGCACCAAGCAGCTCGCTGCATTGCTCCAAGAGGCAATGGCCCGCTGTCCTGACCCAGCACCTCCTCTTCCCCACGGCCCCCGAGATCATTTGTGCTTTGCTGTGTGCAGACAGAAGCACGTACTCCATTGCCAGAGTGTGTCCCCAGGGGGGGCAAACGAAATGTAGCAGATGATGGGTAGAGAGAGCATCAGGTCAGTGAAAATCTTGGTGTCCCTCCTGAAAATCAGAACACGACGAGACATGACAAACTGACACCTCTCCTTTATACAGGCTGCATCTGTGGTGAAGAATAGCAAGCTGTCTTCTACTCTGGGGTTATGGGCTTCTCTGGCACTTTGAGATTCTTCACTTCAGGAAAATTCCCTAAAATTTTGCTAAAAGCCTATACTGATATATCTTGCTCCTGTTAAGAGTCAGCTTGAGATATCAAAAAACAGCTGCCTTTTAAAGGCAAGGTAAAGCTTATTTTACAGCCCAGAACGCCACAATATTGTATTTGTGACATTAAATTGTTGACTACATTTTTTATCTGATTCAAAGTTTGCCTAAAATACCTTGCCACATGTCCTTTGTAGGACACCTGAAAATAGCAGAGCGAGTAGTTTTACTATTTTTATTCCACAATACCAGCTTCTTGACACAGCCAAGGTTCTTGTACTGTAGACCCATCCAAAATGCAATCCATGAGCTCATGCTCGCGGCAGACAAAGGCGCACAATGCAGTATTATTTCCTGCAGACCCTGTTCTGTTTGTGCTGTAATTTTTGCGACCGCAAAGATCAAAGAGATGTGAAACACTGGGAGTACGTAAACATATAACTAAATTAATACAATGTAAACAGTGCCCATGGAAAGAATAGTTTCACCTTATTTCACTTTCTGCTGCTTTCAGAACAAACACCACGTCAGCGTGGTCACTCTGGTTAGTATTGCAGCAGTCCTATTGCTGTGTACCCTGCGACAATTTCCCTGGCCATGTAGGCAGATACAGCACTTACACGTAGGGTGACACACCAAGAAAGTCTCTGGAGAGATTTCCTTCATGCTTTGTGAGTCTTGGGTGAATAGATGCCTTCAATTTAACCAAGTCAAGCTTAACGGGGCAGTGCTAGCACGAAGGAGATGTTCCCATCTTCATTGTGCCACAAGGTTCCTCTCACAGGCAAAATGCAGGGGATGGGGATGGGGATGGGGATGAAGACGGGGATTAGGATGGGGATGCGGAGGAGGATGGTAGCGTGCACTGCACCGTCGGGAGAGGAGTAAGAACTCCTGTGAGAGCCTCAGCTTAGCAAAGATGCCCGTGGCTTACGCCAGCAGAGGTCACAGATCCAGGATGCTTTAATACAGTGCTCCTTTTTTTTTTTTGACTGCCACGCACTCCTGCAGTCTCTAGCATCAGCTTACTCGTACTACCACAGCAGCTTTTTCTCTGTAGATCTCAAAGCACTTTATCAATGGGGAAAAATATCTCACAGTCCCCCTAGGAAACAAGGTTAATATTAGGTCCGTTAACAAAAAGGGCGCTTCTTTGCAGCCTACTGTGATCAAAGTGAGGGGAAAATAAGAACAAGGAATGGTCCAGGAAGGTCTCATCTTACTCCACTCTGGAGTTCCTGGGGAGAAGGAGCCAGCAATCCCAAACCCACAAGGACCCCACCGCCATTAATTACCACCGTCTCTGAGCTCAGTAAGAAGCTTGTGAGCTACATCTATCTATTTCAAGTACAGTTTTGTGTGAAGGATAGTTGTGAGCATGCACGTGGATCTGCAGGGTACAGCTGAGTGGAGACCCTCCCCACCGCAATTCACGCACTGGGTCACCGACTGAAGGAGGAGGTGAAGTGGGAGGGAGGTATCTACCCTAGAACTTAGCACTGCTGTCTCCAGGGAAGTCAGTCAAGAATGACTTCCAGCAAGTGAGAAATATGTAAGACTTCAGAAAAAGTTGAAATCTACCTGTGCCTCCAGGACTGTCCCTTATAGGAGACTCTCTATACAAGCTAGCTTGCCTTCTACATTTCTTCTTCTATGTTTTCTGTGACTTGAACAAATATGCTGCCTTAATGCAAGGATGTTTAAAATTAATAGGTACTTTACTTGCTTTCTACCTCCATCTGGCTTGGGATAAGAATGATTTCTAGGGTACTAGCTAACGGTGAGGCATTTCTCACACAAATCATGGTGCCTACGTATCCCAGAATCCCAGGACATTGGAACAAAGGCCCTAGTGCCCAGCACTTTCTCCAGCAGAACAGAAGGACAAAAAGAGGCTGCCTTATATAAATTGCAGAGACTAGTTTGAGGGCTGTTATCACAAGTCAGGAGCAGAAACAATGTCTTCCAGTGACTGGCATCGAGAGAGGATCCCTCCTGGATGCTGTGAGTTCCCAAGGAGCTTGTCACACCCAGGGAGGCAGCAAGCAGATCCACCTTGCTGCACTGGGAAGGACAGGAGACACAGATGAAGCTCCTTCCACCCCATCAGGCAGCTGGAATAAGTCCAAGGATCAAATGAAATAGTTTCAAGAAGATGGTGTCCCCTTCTGCACCAGCTGTGTGTGGACAGCATGCCTGTATACCCTCATACCTTAAAGAAAATAAACTACTGTTATTATCAATAACAAACACAAGCAGAAGTTGCTTTTTGAGGAGACAATGAAATATCTAGAATATGGTCCTACGCCACAGCTGGCCACAGGACTTTGAAACCCCTCAGATGTCTATCTCATGTTTTATACCAGACTTTGTGGAGGCTGAAGCAGAGATAAATTTCTGTGACATTTTCACTAAAGGCATAAATTCTTTTAGTTTAATGCTAATGCTGAGTTTTCATCACATAAACCAAGTAACCTGAGATACAATTGAACTTGTTTTCTTTTAGGAGAATAGAGAAGAACCTGTGAAATCAGATGACTGACAGCCCTGGAAAGGAAATAGAGTAGGCTGCCTCGCTGATGTTTCTTATACTGCTCTGGTAAAACCAGACAGGTGAGATGCCACCGAAACAAATGCACACTTTTCCTTTGATCCAGCAGTAGCATTTCAGAAGAATCAATAGAGAAGGCTTTAATGTACTGTGAACACCATGGGAAACAAGAGGAATCCAGGAGGCATCATGTGGCCAGACCCCTCCGTGAGAACAAATACAGCATTCCTTTGTGGTGAGGTCGTGGTCCAAATTCAGGCTCCAGACAAGCAACCAGATGATACTCTTTGTTCTGTTACGGACCTGTCAGTCACCCAGGCCATATTTCTTTAGCATCGGTATATCTAGATTGCAAGTCCAACGGAGGACTTCAGTCTTCCTAAGAAGGCCCTGGTGAATGCAGTAGGGACGCATGGCGACAGCACTTGAAGCGGGTGCCAGCCCAGTGCCCGACCCAGTTCCCTCCCAGCAGCCAGCTCTGCCCGGCTCTGCCCCGCCAGGTCAGCCCGGTTCTCCCAGGCTTCCTGGTCAGCAGAGCTGAGAGCCCTGCCCAAAGGTGTCGTACCGCTGGCCGAGAAGTAGCTCCTGGATCCTGCTTGCACCCACTCAGATCCTGCCTCCCTCATGGTCCCCACCACTCATTATCCCACACCATTCGTTAGTCCTCACTGTTCGTTACCCGCCTCGCTTGCCCTCACTGCAGCCCAGACTACCAGCATGTGTTTCGGCTGGCATACCAGTAGCCTCATACAGACGCTTCTTCAGCTTGAAAGGGGAAACTTGGTATTTCAGTAAAAGCCAGTTTCTGCACATTGACTTTCTGAAATAAACACAGGTTCTTACAGATGTGCAAATCAGGTTTAATTTCAATATCAAGTGAAATGTCCAAGTCCTTCCAGGTCTAGGTCTTAATGGTATAGCAGCCTGCTTTGACTGTGGGATCATTGATGCGGAACCACCTTGCAGCAAACTCACACATATGTAAAATGTAGAAATTATATTCATGTTGCTCTTTCATAACAAACTTCAAACTAAAGCCCGCAGGTAAGCCATAGAGAATCAACATGTGCATCCATATGATGCACTAAAACTGTAAATAAATAAGCATTGGTTAGGATCTTTGGTTTCACCTGAAGAGCAGCAAAAATGAGTTTGCAAGTACAGAACCTCATTACTTCCACCATCCAGCCCAAAAAGTGATGACCAGTCATGGGTAATCACAGGGTAGTGATGAAATTCATAGTTCACTTGTCTTCTGCCAAGCAAGCCCTGCCTTAGCATATGGGCTCCCATCCGGTCTGTCTTGAAGCTGAAAGGGTCAGACTTAAATTTCTAACTGGAAATGACAGTAGAATCACTTGAACACAAAAAAGCAGGTTCCCAGTCCCAAAGTTGCCTTTTATTTATGTAACTTCAGATAAACTCTTTGAAATTATCCTCTTCTTTCTTAAGTTTTAACCTAAGGGCTATAAAGGGACAGTTTTATCTGAACTGATATGTGATTGCGCATATTTTTGTGGCAGTGTTAAAGCTGCTAGTCTGTGCCAGATATGCAAAGGCAGCAAAGCACGGTACACCAGTGTGGTGAGCGTGCTCTGCCAGCATCATTTAAAACACTGATCCCAATCTAGACCAGGAGAGATGGATATGACATAGAAAATTTTATCTATTGTTAAAAGTCTTGCTCAAATCACTGGCTTCCTAGCATATCGTGTGGTCTAGATTGATAATAAGGAATTTCCACAAGAGCTGATGACATTCTATATACTCCAAAATCACTTCTGAAATCCACGGGACACGTGTATGTTGACAGAATAATAGAAGCAGCATGTGGCTGACCAATATCCCAAGCAGCCAGATGTTTTTTTGGTCAGCCTGCACATGCTTTAGCAGTTAACATCAGGAAAAAAAAGCAAACTAAATTCTCTTTGGACAATGTGACACTCTGCCGTCTTAAAGTAACTTTTGTGAAATAAATGAGGTCATGCATGAGCAAGCAAACAGGAGATGGCCTAAATGGCAGAGTCTTTCTGAGGTATCCTACACCTCATAAAGGGAGTATCTAGAGATATCTGTGCTAATTTGTGGGTTTGGCTTGAGGGCTTGATTAGGGACACGAGGCCAAGATATGATCAGCCGTTGTGTCTGCCTGCAGCATACCCACAAGTAACACTGCTCAAGCATTTAGACAAGCTGCAAGATGCGGGGGCACAGGGACACCTGGGAGGAGCAGGCACCTCACCATACGGTGAACCATATGGTCAGGTCTGCCTCTGCATCCCCTAGGTAGATGTGATCATGGGATCTGAGCCTTCAGCGCTCCCAGACAGAGCTCAATGCCCCCTCCGGGCCCTACACATCTGCTAGAGGAAAGTGGATGGCCTCAAGGGCAGGTTATAACAGTCCAGATCCCCTTGCAGTTAAGCAGGATCAAGCAGGTGAACAAGTTATGGGAAGAGGCACAAGAATAAGGGAGTATTCTGAAGCAGTCAAGGATCAAATCTAAATTTGTGGAGAAGTGGCTGTTCAGAAAAAAGAAATGGAGATTTCCCCATCCCCATTTCTGATACTGCCATGGTGAACATTATAGTGCATATACAGAGAAGTTTCTTCAACCTTCCATTTAGCAACACTTGCTTCCTAGAAGGTCTTCTGTTCTTTGGGTGTGATTAGCTTTGGTTAATGCAAAGGAGATACATTATTCAGTTCTTCATCTCACTTTCCTTCTTCTTCCCAGCCACTTGGTAACTCCATAGCCTGGCTATCTGCAATCCCAAAAGGCCACCAAACAAAGAAAATCCCATCCATCCGTACCAGTTGTTTCATGATGAGTATCACAAGCTGCCAGACCGGAATAACCTGCCCAAGCAGCTGAGCTGTCGAGCAGTCCATTAAGAGGGAAATGAGAGCAAGATGTGGAAGATGGCCCACAGCAGAAATATAATAGATAAGTGCACAGGGAAACACATCAATCACTAGAGCAATAGGAACAGAGAAAACATTTAAAACTGTAAAAAATCTATCCAAGTACCTAAATGGCGTATCTAGCTGTCCCACAGCCAGCAGACACTGTTTAAAGAGTTCATAGCTTAGCCAGCTGGAGAGGTTAGACAGCTGTTAAGAGCTTGTACTGTTGTAAGACCATTGGCTATACAAAAAGGTTGATGAAAATCACTTCTGTCCTTGGGGAAATGGAGGGAAGAGGATTTTTCCCACAATATGGTGCAAGTCAGTAACCAGTGCTAGGAAAGTACACCTCTATGCCTGACACATCTACAAAAAGGAGAAGTGAGATTCATGTTTCTTCCGAAAAACTGGAGATGAACTTTAACTTGTTGCTCAGTGCCCTGATGGTCTTACTGATGATACTCAACCTAGTGGTGGAGCGGATCATGTATCTTGCTTGTATGATCAGGGTAAAATCACTCCCAGATGTGAGATTAAAAAGGAATCCCCCCAGCTGCTGCCCTGGTCAGGTCACCAGGGCTGCTAGTCAGCCTCCCAGGCTGCTCCTGCAAGCTTTTCATCTAACACATTTCTTTTACAGCCTTGGTGATGTCCTTGCTTTCTTCTGCTCTCTTCTGGCTGCTGCACATGGGAAAATATTTAAGGGTCTTTTCCAGCTTGTTTCTGTAGGTTTCAGGCATGGGAACATTCTGAGGCTATGGAAAAGTCTGTGCCTGTGATCAAAAGGGTCTCCTCTTGTGTTTTGCTGTGAAGTTCCTTGCATTCCTCAAATTCTTTAGGCAATGGGGTTCAAAGTACTTCAGGAACTTAAAAAAAAAAAAAATCTTTGGTGACATTTGTTTTTCTTCTCCGTCTCACACATGGAGTTAAGCCCAGGTCTGCTGTTCATTCATATTACCTGCAGTGACGGTGCCCTTGGGGGCTGCTCCAGAATTACCTAAGCCAGTGGTCCAGAAGGGACTGAAGATGCACCAAGCTCCAGCATCTGCCCATGTGCTGTGTGGACAGAAACATGGACCAGAATCCTCCTGTCATTCTGTCCCACCTGTCCTGGTGCTGCCACCCAGCAGAGAGCAGGCACGGCGTACGTCCCCAAAGCCCTGTACATCACTGCTGCAAGAGCTGGGCAGGGTTTGTCAGCAACTTGAACGGGCTAAGAAGACAGAGTTTTGGGGTGTGCATTGCACTTGGGTCACTCCTAACAAACCAGTTGTTAATGGTATCCCTTTACGGTATTTCTTCTCACTGGTCTGCAACCCACCGTGAAGCAGAGCTGTAATAAGAACATGGGTCTTCCCCATTCCTTGGCTCTGAGCAGGAGGCCAGATTTCCTCTCCCCCATATTGGTAGGTGCAAAAAAAAATTGTTGACTAAGAACGCACCAGCTCCAGTGGATTATTCCTCCTTTTAATAACTTGCTAATTAATAGAAACAGAAATAAATAAACTGTAATGACAAATTACCATATAACTTCAGGTAAAGAATCTGAAGGGAAAACAAAATACAAAACCCAAAGGAATTATATGTTCTATAAACCTGAAGTTATTTCTTTAATGTGACTTTCTAAAGACATAACTAATTGGTACATAATATTCAAAGAACGAAATGAAGCCCCTCGGGAGGTAAAGGTGGGCATGCTGGTTTCCATCAGTTGAGAGCCTCACTTCGTATTTCTAGTTACTCGTAAACTCCAAAGCAGAAAGAAACCTCCTGAGGGAGAGGTTACCCACACAGGGGCTGCCAGAATCAATGGAGTTCCAGGAAGTGTCTTCCCTGCTAGGGTTAATATGGAAATACAATAAAAGAAACCAAATAGATTCTTTGGGATTTTTTCGTATTAATTTGGGCTCTCCAAGCGAACATTTCAGTTACTATCCCTGCCCCTGCTAACCTCTCCTTTTCTGGTTTTATTGATGTGAATTACCTCCTTTCTTTTTCTGCTTATACACAACCTGCATCTTCCTGTGCCAAGCACGGCCATCCTAGTCCTCCCTTTCTAGCAGGTTTTACAAGACATAAAGTGAGGCCGGCTGTGCCCCTGCGGCCATGGAGCTCCACGGGGGAGCAGATCTGCACCCGCACCCGGGGAGGGCCCCACGCCGGAGCAGGGGGATGCCCGAAGGAGGCCGTGACCCCCTGGGCAGCCCGCGCTGGGGCCGGCTCCTGGCAGGGCCTGTGGCCCCGTGGGGAGAGAGAGGAGCCCCGGCTGGAGCAGGTTTGCTGGCAGGACCTGGGACCCCGCGGGGGCCAGGCTGGAGCAGCCTGTTCCTGAAGGACGGCACCCGTGGGGGACCCAGGCTGGAGCAGCCTGTTCCTGAAGGACGGCACCCGTGGGGGGACCCAGGCTGGAGCAGCTCGTGAAGAACTGCAGCCCGTGGGAAGGACCCACGTTGGAGAAGTCCATGGAGGACTGTCTCCCGTGGGAGGGACCCCAGGCTGGAGCAGGGCAGAGGGTGAGGAGTCCTCCCCCTGAGGAGGAAGGAGCGGCAGAGACCAGGTGTGATGAACTGACCACAACCCCCATTCCCCGTCCCCCTGCGCCGCTCGGGGGGAGGAGGGAGAGAAATGGGGAGTGAAGTTGAGCCCGGGAAGAAGGGGGGAAGGGGTTTTAACATTTGGGTTTAGTTCTAGTTCATTATCCTACTCTGATTCTATTCATAATAAATTAAATTTTTTTCCCCAAGTTGAGTCTGTTTTGCCCATGACAGCAATCAGTGAGTGACCTCTCCCTGTCCTTATCTCAGCCCACAAGCTTCTTACTATATTTTCTCTCCCCATCCAGCTGAGGAGGGGAGTGATGGAGTGGCTTTGATGGGCACCTGGCATCTGGCCAAGGTCAATCCACCACACTGGACAAAGCATAATTTTTAGTGATTAATTTTGTCCATTACTAAGGGCAGATACAAGCTGAGTGAAACCCCGCTTCCAATGAAAGCCATGTCAAATCTCCTACTGACGTTCAAATGGAGTGATAAGCACCTTACCTTCCAATAAGTAACCATAGTTTTAGTTGGATTATTGCCTTCTCTGACATTTTGTGAGGCTCATATTCCACGGGGCAGTTGTGTTTCACCAGAGGTGACCTCAGCCTACAAGAGGGAAGAGGGCAGAAGGATGCATTTTCTCTCCTCTCACACAACAATCCCAGATAAACTAGCAATTCTCCAGGTGTGAAAAAGGGCTGAAACTAGCCTGTGCCTCCCCTTGCCTTCAGTCATTTTTCTTCCAAAGATTTAAGAAGGTTGTATGTTAGGAAGCATCATTAGGAAGATCGCTCTCCCTCTTTCTCTCTCCCTTCATTAACCCGCCGCACGTTCAAGCTCCCCCGAGCTCACACGCACACTGGCTCTCATAGCTATTGCCATCTTCACTCTCCTCCAGCACTAAGAGCGTTGTCCAGAACGAGAATAGGAAGGGCACAGAAGACTGCAAGAGAAGAGACAGAGGAGCTGGTGGTAGCCTTGTTCTCTTTTTGTCACGCAGGGGCGGAGGTGGAAGCAAGCCCAGGATACACGCAGCTGACTGCAGCTGCGTACGCCTGGAGTATCCCTGGAAATGAAATGTGCTCTTGCAAAAGTGAGGATCTGTCCCAGAGGACCTGAAGTGAAGTCCACAGAAGACAGGACCCAGTGCTATATTCACATATAACTTGCTCACAGCTACAGCAGATAGTTCTGCAGCAAAAACCTGCTGGTTCTTAGGTCAGTGCTATAAATCCAAGACAACTTGCCTTTTTCCTGTTACATCAGTGAAATATATTTTTTAATTCTCCTTATTATTTTAAAGTACTTTTGTAAAAATGTTAGAACACATTTAAAATATGTATTCAAGAATAAAATGTAGGTTTGACATAATGGCAGCTGTTCTCATATTCGGAATAAAAAGACACTCTGAATTACAAGGAAGAATAATTCAGCATCATGCAGGCTCTACCGTTTCTCCAAAGATTCAGTGCAGAAATCATCCCTCAACACAGACAGGGCAGTGAAGCTGTAATTTTTCACTGATATGACTGACGGAGCCTGAACCCAACTCTAATTAACCTAACTCATTTTTTCACATCACAGACATACTGAATGAAGTCTTTGTGTTCATAGTCCATATCTGTGATTCTGTGATTCTGAGATAAGAGAGCAGTGGGAATCTACAGGGGTACCTGATAAAATAATCTTCACCAATAAATAGAAAAGTCACAGCATAAAGTCTCAGCCTTAAACTCTGATGAGATGTTTCACTCCAGGCTGGGGTTTCAGAAAAAATACTGCCATAAAAACATGCTGCTTTGTTTTATCTTCAGCCTCTACTCCTCACTTGCATTTATGTCAGGACTACTGTGAAATCTCTCCAAAATTCTCAGCAAACACCCATGTATTAACTAGTCTCTTCTTAGCTCTGCTCCAAAGGGAGAAGCCATCAGAGCCACAGGCCTGGGCACATGTGAGGAGCAATACGTGAACGACAGAGAAGGGAAACTAGCTGGAAGCCAAGTAAAATGTAGGTTTGGGATTGGAAGGGAAATAAAAATGTTTAGAGCTCTGCCTTAATCTCAGGAGGGAAATCCTACTCAGAAACAGATGTAAGCATGAGCACAAGCACAACTCTGAATCAATGTTCACTTTTTTTTTAATTGGGCCTAGAGTCAGCATTTCCAAGAAAATTTTCTTTGTTCACAGTTAGTATTTAAAATGTATCTCCATAATCCATGCCTTCCTGCAATTGCAAGCCATTCTTTTTTTTTTTTAATTTCTATATAATTTTTCCATTTTAAATCCAACTTTGCATTTAGGATAACACTTTTGCTGCATCTCATGTATTTACTGCTTGACCAACCTGATCTCCTTCTATGACCAGGTGACCCACCTAGTGGATGAGGGAAAGGCTGTGGATGTTGTCTACCTGGACTTTAGTAAAGCCTTTGACAGCATCTCCCACAGCATTCTCCTGGAGAAACGGGCGGCTCATGGCTTAGATGGGTGTACTCTTTGCTGGGTAAAGAACTGGCTGGATGGCCAAGCCCAGAGAGCTGTGGTGAACAGAGTTGAATCCAGTTGGTGGCTGGTCATAAGTGGCGTTCCCCAGGGCTCGGTTCTGGGGCCGGTCTTGTTCAATATCTTTACTGATGACCTGGATGAGGGGATCAAGTGCTCCCTCAATAAGTTTGCAGATGACACCAAGTTGGGTGGAAGTGTTGATCTGCTGGAGGGCAGGAGGGCTCTGCAGAAGGATCTGGACAGGCTGGATCGATGGGCAGAGGTCAACTGTATGAGGTTTAATAAGGCCAAGTGCCAGGTCCTGCACTTGGGTCACAACAACCCCATGCAACGCTCCAGGCTTGGGGAGGAGTGGCTGGAGCGCTGCCTGGTGGAAAAAGGACCTGGGGGTGCTGGTTGACAGCCGGCTGAACATGAGCCGGCAGTGTGCCCAGGTGGCCAAGAAGGCCAACAGCATCCCAGCCTGTATCAGAAATAGCGTGGCCAGCAGGAGCAGGGAAGTGATTGTGCCCCTGTACTCGGCACTGGTGAGGCCGCACCCTGAATCCTGTGTTCAGTTTTGGGCCCCTCACTACAAGAAGGACGTTGAGGTGCTGGAGCTTGTCCAGAGAAGGGCAACAAAGCTGGTGAGGGGTCTGGAGCACAAGTCTTATGAGGAGCGTCTGAGGGAACTGGGGTTGTTTAGTCTGGAGTAGAGGAGGCTGAGGGAGACCTCATCGCTCTCTACAGCTACCTGAAAGGGTGTTGTGGTGAGGTGGGTGTTGGTCTCTTCTCCCAAGTAACTAGCAATAGGACGAGAGGAAATGGCCTCAAGTTGCACCAGGGGAGGTTTAGACTGAGTATTAGGAAAAATGTCTTTATGGAGAGAGTGGTCAAGCATTGGAACAGGCTGCCCAGCGAGGTGGTGGAGTAACCGCCACTGAAAGTCTTAAAAGAACATGAAGACATGGCACTTCATGGTTTAGGGTGCGTGGTGGTGTTGGGTTAATGGTTGGACTTTATGATCTTAAAGGTCTTTTCCAACCTTAATGATTCTGTGATATGTAGTTCTGTTGTGCTTGCTTCAAATAATTCAATCATCTTTTAACATGGTAGAAAATTATTTGGCAGCATCACAAATGCATCGAAATGTATTAACAATACAATAATATACACTTCATGTTTGCAACCATCTTTCTGCCTTCTGCTCATAAACAAGGTGGCCAACTTCCAGTCAGAGGCACCCGTGATCAGGATCTCAGAGCCACAGTAATGCCACAGCTTGGGCACTGCTAGTGCTGTTTCTTCCTGCTCCCCACCATGCAAAATACATGGAGCATCTTTTACTCCTGTGGCAAATTTGAGGATGCAAATGCAGAATTGTCTTCCTGTTGTGGTTTAACCCAGCAGGCAGCCAGACACCACACAGCCATTCGCTCACTCCCCCCACCCCCAGTGGGATGGGGAAAGAGTATCAGGGGAAAAAAAAGTAAAATTTGTGGGTTGAGATAAAGACAGTTTAATAGGGCAGAAAAGGGGAAAAATTATTATTATTATATAATAATAATAGAATATACAAAATAAGTGATGCACAATGCAATTGCTCACCACCTGCCGACTGATGCCCAGCCAGTCCCCGAGCAGTGGCCCCTGGCCAGCTTTCCCCCAGTTTATATACTGAGCATGGCATCGTATGGTATGGAATATCCCCTTGGCTGGTTTGGGTCAGCTGTCCTGGTTGTGCCCCCTCCAAACTTCTTGTGCACCCCCAGCCTCCTCGCTGGCAGGGCAGCATCAGAGGCTGAAAAGCCCTTGACTTAGTGTAAGCACTGCTCAGCAACAACTAAACCATCAGCATGTTATCAGCATTATTCTCATCCTAAATCCAAACCACAGCACTATACCAGCTACTAGGAAGAGAATAAACTCTATCCCAGCCAAAACCAGGACAATTCCATAATACAACCAACCAACCCATGGGCTGATTAACTTCAAAAGATGGTCTAATAAATAGAAATGCAAGTTTCGTATTTCAGACCATCCTTTGATAGGTATTAAAAGAATATTATTAAAATACTGAGCATTACTGAAATAAAGTCCAATTTTAACTGTTTGTAAAATATAAACCCATGCAATTATATAATTCCATGGACCTAAAATCATTGAAGGACTTTACTGGTTTGGAGAAGTATTTACTCCTTAAGAGAAAATTATCCAATTAAAAGGGGCTTGTAGCTTCAGGGTGCTTCCTGAACACACTGAGCACCTTACCGCCAGTGGTGCCAAACCCCTGCAGCTCTCAAAGCACTTCTGAAAACCAGGCTATGTCTTCCTCCTCTCAGATATTCTTTGGAATGAGACCTTCAGGAATAGCCGTCACTGTGCCAAATTAAGGCCTAAGTAGCTCAAGATGATAAAGCAAAACATCTGCAAAACTTAGAGTAGACGTAGATACTGTGGGCTGGAGTATTGTGTTTTAAACTGACTGTACAGAAGAAAATACAGAATTATACTGATCATTATTGCTACAGATTTGGTTACAAGCAACACCTGAGCTGTTCAAATAATCTTTTTTTCCTGATTAAAAATAGGCTTTTTCACTTGGATCCTGATTTATTTTTAGTTAACTACCACTTAAATCCATGTCAAATCATTGTGTTCTCATCAACAGACTTTAGAGTGAGCCAGCTCTATGCTCGCTAAAAAGGACTGTTACACTCTTAAAATAAGTATCATTTTATATGATTGTTGGATAAAAAGCTGTGCAAGTGAGTTTAAAACTAATCAGGCATAACTCACTTCTTAAGAGTCACCAGACAAGCTTGAACAAATGGTACTCAATGTTTGGCAGAAAAATATTTCCACCAGTTCAATCATATCTGGAAAACCAGCAAAAAAAATGTTTCCCTTCTCAGGTACCAGTAAACAAGCAGTCAGTTTAAGCTCTACTGACAAAAGTTAAATACATCAGTCACCTGAAAGGGGAAAGAGTGAGAACTGTGGCACTTATACCATCCTGGCTGGGCAAGAAGTTTCAGAAATGCTGAAATTCCTCAATACTATGCACCAAGCAGTACAGAAGATGAGTAAAGAGAGAGGTAAGCCATGACCTGTGCTGCAATGAGTGTTAACAAAAGCTTTGGGAAAAGAGCTGTGGGCCCTTTGCCTTTTGTTGCTCATTTGAAGACAACAAAGAACAAGCATGAAAAAAAGCTGCAGCTAAAAAGGTAGCTGTAGCACTATGTACTGAATATCAAAATAAACAGTCTCCATTTCATTTTGCAATTTAAGGGGGAGGGGAGAATCCAACTGCATTCAAATTCTCTGTAGGTCAAAAGAAAGTTTGTTTTTTGGTTTTGTTTGAAATGACATTTTTCCAGCAGACATCCAACTTCAATGAATGCTCCTTTTCATACAGAAAATAACTCGGCACAGCCTCTCCTATGAAAATATTTTTCTCCTGGCACAACCAGGTTTCATTCCTAACCTCAGATGGTCCAACTACTTTGAGAACAATCAGCCACTTCTATTGATTAAACAAACATTAAAATAAATTAATTATTTTTTAAAAGTAGTTTTGTACAGCTTTCATAACACCGAAAGATGACAAAATAAAAAAATAGGGTCATTTTGTGCTACTCCTTTCTTTAATTTTATTGAATGTCAATCTAAATAATTAATACAAAGTTACTGCACTCTATGAAGATTAAGAGACTTTACAGTATAAAATTCCCTGAGATACAATATGAAACTTAAAGGATCACATAATTCTCTATTCCATTTATATTGTAATCAAAAAGTAATATTACTACTTCTCCTTATAAAAACCAGAAGACAATGATCTTCCTTTCTCTCCCTCTACCCCAATATTTTAAGGCATGGAACAAAACACTTTTTCAAAATGTATTCAAAAAGCCTTTTCTACTTAAAATAGAAAAGAAATTTGCTTAATTTTTACAGAGGGATTATTTACATCACCTGCAATATGTTGTCGTGTCTGGTACCTGATCTACAATCCAATCTGCTGAAGGAAATTTATTTATCATTGAACTTGGGTTCTACAAAGTGAATTACAAAATACAGTCTTTAGCTTCTAACAGTACACTAGCTATTAGTCTGTGGAGTGGACAAGCCAAAAACCAAAGCTGATTTATAGAGATGCTGTAGCAGCAGCTGTAGACCAGAGCTGAACTTCCTCCCAAATCCAAAGGGAAAAGTGTGCAAGTCACACAAGAACTATGAAACCAGAAAAGGCTTCTTTTTTCTCCCAAAGCAAGTGCTCTGCGATAGTTATTACAAGACTGCTGTTTTCATTATACAATTCTTGAAAATATTCAATGCATAACTTACAAATACAGCACAACTCTTTTGCAAATGGGTGATTTACATCTTATTAAAACATGATGCTTTAATTACCACATAGCTCTTTTCTGAATTTTACAAAACCCTAGTCCATCAAAGGTTTCAGCACTTTTCTTAGAGAGGCTGAGAAAGAAAAACGTACCAGTTAGAATCTTTGGAAATTCCCATGCTCCCATAGCCTGATCTTCTGCTTGTGACGTTACTAACGATCACACAGAATTGTGTGCCTGGAAACTTTCAGAAAATGCTAAAAAATTTAGGAGGACTGAAAAAAATGCACTAGTTTCAGCAGCCTGATAGAAAGTAGTGCAATCTTAAATACTAGTTTTCAAAGATTGTTTGCTGCTCTAAGATTGGGGGTTTATATATCTTTACGTGAACAATGATTAAAAACTAAAGAGAAAAAAATGGACAAACCAAAGGGAAGCAGATTCTATTATCCTGACACTTAGCTATTACTGCTAATGCTATACTTAAACTAGATCTTTAAAATAAATCAAAACTAATTTTATGGGAGCAGTAACCACGGGCAGAGAAACAGATGAGCATGCAATGAAGAACATATTTTTGCTTTCAACAATCACTTAAGACCTGTTCAGGTGAAAATGCAGCATTAGGGACCATCCCTACTACACTCCGCACAGCATTGACTCTCTTTTCCTGATAAAATTTTGACAGCAACTCTGACGTTAGCAACAGAAATGCTCATGAAGCACTTTTAGCTGTCTTTCCTTGTGCAAAAGCAGAAGGGAATAAACATAGCAGTCAGCAAGGTCTGACCTGGTAAATCTGTGCAGATTATTCATGAGCTTCATTATTATTACAGATTTTTTCCAATAATCTTTAGTTTCATGCTTACCTAATAACGGGGATCATCTAATTTAAAATAATTACAGTAGGCTGTCAGCTCATAAATCTAAAGAGCACCTACCCAACATCCCTTATTGCTGAAGTCAAATCTAATCCTATTCTAACCCAAATACAGCTCATAAATGCCAGTAAATTCACCTGTTCTGATGGCCAGCTTGTATTTGCAACTGACCACCTTCTTTCCCCACCTGTTCTGTGCCAATGATTTTATTCCAAGTGAATCCTCTGCCTATTTCCATGGATTATCCAGCCGCGCAGGACCCTTGTGGGTTATCATTTTTTACCACCAAATCTTATTGTTGCAAAGGGCTCAACTTCATGAGGACGAATAATTGCAAGTGAAGTTTCTTTCTGGATTTTGCCATGCAAGATTACAAGTAACCAAAAAGTAACCATATGCTGACTATTAGGAAGATCTTAATCCAGCAAAATGGCAGAGCCTGAAAAGGAGTAACTATCACAAATGTTCCCAGCAAGCACTGAGAGAAAGAAGTTTTATCTTAGGAACCAATTTATTGATTAAAAAAACTGAGATGGTCTCAAAACCAAAGGAAAAAAAAAAATCTTTCCCTTTTCATATTCTTTCCTCACACAATCTATATTTTAACAACAGTCTAGATCTCATTCTCTACAGTAATTTTCTTTTTGAAAGGCAGGGATTTGGGACTTGAGTTTTGGGTTGGGTTTTTTGAGTAATTATTATTTTACAAACAGCAAAGCGGTGTTGAGAAGTCTGCCACCTGGCAGAATTTTTAAAAATGTGTGCCATAAACCAGAAGAATCACTATACAACAGGACAGTCTAATGATACTAGAGAAATAAGTTAGCCTTTCTGTATACATATTCAATATAGTAAAAAAAAAAACCCCTGTAGTTCTGAGCCTTTCCCTGCTTTTTCCTGTATGGCAGCAATTTTGCAGAGAAAAACATGCAGACTCCTGTAAACATTTTCTAATTCCTGAAAAAAGGGAGGGTGGAAATGTTCCAACTTTTTTTCTACAGTCTGTCCTTTCCTGTACGTAAAGCCGTTCTCCACTTTCATACGGGATAAACGTGCCTGTGGTTCTGGTACACAGTCGAAGAAATACTCTACATCATCTGAGCTGTTTGTTCCACTCGGATCCAGTCCCCTCCATACACTTTTTCCTGAATGGAATTATTATTTGGCTCAAAGCATTATTAGTTGGCTGCTGCAATTTCAAACATTGCTAAAAAGTGCTACTGTATCATTACATTCTTACATTCAACACTTGCGGCTCAGAATTTCTCTGCAAATAGCTTTCACGCGCATAATAATCACTGTCTAAAATATTCGCTTTTGTCTTCGGAGTACAGAAAGCCAGTGCTGATCACGTATCCCCTGTAAGCAGAAGAAAGTTTCACGGTCCAGGAAGCTGTCATAGCCGGCAAAATTGGTTTCAGCTGTACGGCTGAACAACTTGGCATCGGTTATTTATGTCGAGCTATGCACAGCTGCAAAGGTTTCAGACCTGTATGACTTCTGGAAATTTAACTTTGCTCTCGAAGAATTGTCTTGCCTGGTATTTCTTTGTACTTTCATAGTTTTGCACTTTAATAAAAATCTTCCTTTCACAGCTTGTTTACCTGTTCCTGTATGCTTCTCTCACTGATGACACAGCCTTCTGCTTCCTACCTCAGCTAACAATCTCTGCGAGACTCATCCTGCCCTATGCCTTCGCGCAGCCCACTGCTGGCACAGGCTGGCCAGGCAAGCCTCACCCGCCAGCAACATCAACTTTCAAACCAGCTGGCCAGATTCCGTACCGTCTTGATTTGATTCCCAGCTGTCCTCACGGCCTCGCAAACCTTGCAGAAATGCTCGTCCCAGAACGAGGTGACGTGGACCTCATACTTCTTCCTCCAGGCAAAATACCTCCTGTAGTTAGGTTTGTTTTTATCGAGGAATTTCAGGTAGGTGGCCAGCAGCTGGGGGCTGGGGAAGTCATCAACGTGGATGAAGGAGTCGGGGGGGATGAAGCGCTCGTAGTTGGCCCTGCGGGGGCCAAGGACGACGGGCACGGCACTGGCGGCGAAGGCATTTCTCCAGAGCTTCTCGGTGATGTAGTCAGTGTGCTGGGAGTTCTCGAAGGCCAGGTAGAATTTGTAGGCCGAGACGGTCTCCACCACGCCGCCCTCGGCCAGCGCCAGCCCCCGTGCCCCGTACACGTCGATGGTGACATGCTCCTTCAGCTGGCGGTAGTAGCGCACACGGGCGTGCTCCTCGTTCCAGTTGCTGATGACCCAGGCCACCAGCCGTGTCTTGCGGGGCAGGACAAAGGGCCGGGGAGCCGGCGGGGTGTAGAGGTACCCGTAGGGCACGAAGACGTCCGAGTCCCGCCGGTAGGACATGGTCCAGTTGAAGAGGCCGGCCAGCCCCCGCAGGCCGGGCGAGTGCGAGGGTGACTCGAAGTTCATCCACACCCAGCGCTGCCGCGGGGGCCGAGGCGGGGGCCCCCGGGGCAGCCCCTCGGCGCCGTGCAGCGCCAGGTCGCGGTGGTGGAAGAGCACCGCCTGCGCCTCGCCGTAGCGGCTGCGGTCGGCGCTGAGGCGGCAGCCCGTGATGTTGTAGCGCCGGCGGCAGTCGGCCATGCGCCGCGGGCGGCCGAAGGGCTCCCACCACAGCAGCACGGTCACCTCGCCGCCGCCCCGGCCTCCCCCCGGGGCCGCCGCCGGCTCTGGCAGGCAGGCGTAGAGGGCGAGGGCGGCGGCGGCGCCCAGCAGCCCGGCCGTCAGCGCCCACCGCCGCCCGCGCAGCCGCCGGCGCCACCGCCGCGGGCAGCCGGGCCGCCCGGCGGGGCGGCGGCGCGGGGCCGGCTCCATCCAGGCCGCCGGCCGCCGCGGGGCAGCCGCGGAGCCGGGGCCGGCCGGCGCATGCTGAGGCTGGGGCTGGTGCAGCTGCCGCCGCCGCCTCTCAGCCCCCACCCCCTGCCCTGGCGGCGGGGAGGCGCCGGTGCCGGTGCCACCGCCCCTGCCGGCCATGCCAGCCCGTCCTCCCCGGGCGGCCGGCGGCCCCGCGGCTTCCCGCCCACCGCCGCGGCCCGCCCCTGGGTGCCGCCCTGCCCCGCCCGCGCTGCGGCGTCCCCGCCGCGCCGGCGGGAGAGCGGCCCTGGGACCTCATCCCCTCACCTCTGGGCGGCAGGTGCCGCGATGGCAGCCCCGGGGCTCGCTGAGGTGGCCGCGGGCAGGCGCAGGCAATGGCAGCCCTCGCTCCGCGGGCCGGGGCTGCAGAAGGAACTCCTGGCTCCGCGCTCGGGAAGGGCCTCCTTGCCCCAAGCCCAGACCCTGGCTCACCCAAGGAGGGGTGTGAGGGCAGCTCGCAGGGAGCTTCGGGGCACCCGCTACACCGGTAGCAGCATGGGGCAGAGGACCACGGGCGGCCCAGAGGACCACGGGTGGCCCTGCCACACGTGCCACGAAAGCCGATGCAGCCTCATGTCTCCCTGCTCTCTTGCCAAGGAGAGAGCAGGACTGCTGTGCTGCTTCCCACGCACCTTCTCATGGACTTCTTCCAGTCCACGTTTGAAACAGTCAGAGGTTTTAAACTTGGGCAAAAGGGATTACCTACACCCGCTGGGCTATGGCTTACATGCTGTACTTGGTGGCGTTGCAGAGAAGTACATTGGATTTGGACATGGGGATTTCTTTTACAACAGTTGCAATTTAAAGAGTGAAGTTGAGAGAAGATTTGAGTAAATCACTTACACACCAAAAAAAAGAGAACAGCAGCCAGAGTAGCTTTGAATTCCTGCCAAATTCAAACAGTTTCAAGCACCTCTAAAAGGATTAACAATTTGGAAAACTAAAAGAAAAGAAATTAAAGAAGAGGATTTTTTTGGTCCTTTTAAAACTTTCTTAGAAGCATATAGATTTACATTAACATTTTTAAATCTCACAGCTATTTAAGAACCACAAAACCTATGGCTACCAGAAAATTAATTTCACAGAGCTGTTGTGAAAATGTCAGATAGGCTCAAAACTTTTTGCCCCCAAGTCGTTTGCTTCAGTGAACTAAGAGATCATTGATTCACACAGTTCAGAGACTGCTTGTACAGAACTGGAGAATTTCCAGCTCCAACACTATGCATTTTCATAGCCAACAGCTATAGATCCAAGGTCCTCTCATACAGATCTACTGAAGGCAATGGAGTTACACCAGGCATAAATTCTCACTGATCATTTGGATCGCAGCATAGCTTTTACATACCACATAGGTCAAGGCCCTGTGACTTATCTCTGTACTAGTAAAAAAAGTGATTCAAGCCTGTTTACCCCCAGAAATAAAGAACAGTTGTGTGTGAGGTTGTTGTTATGTTAGTAACGAGGTCGTGCACATTCATAAATTTATTAGTTGTACATAAAAGCGCTTGCAGAGTTCTGCTGGCTATGTTGTAAGCACTCATAAGATATAAGAGATGCCAAGAGCTGTGGTTATAGCCAGTATACCACTGCCTCTGCTCCAGCGTATGGTGTTGGTTGGAAGGAATCTCTGGAGGTCACAAATCCACCCTCCGACTCAGAAGAGCACCATTGCCAGCACTAGCCAAGGTGCCCACCTAGGTGCTGGCTAGACTAGCACTAAGGTGTTGAAAATATTCAAGAACAAAGACTCCACACCACCTCTGGCAGCCTGTCCCCAGGCTGCGCCACCCTCTCAGTGAAGAATTTTTTCCTGATGTCCAGCCCTGAACCTCCCAACCTCTAATTTGTGTCTGTTGTCCCTTGTTATATCCAAAGAGAGTTTGGCTTCATCATCTTCAAAACTTACCTTAGGGTAGTTGCTGCCTCCCATTAAATCATACTATTGCCTCCTCTTCACATGACTAAACAAGACCACCTCCCTCAACCTCTCCTCTTAGCTTCTGTGCTGTAGGGTCTCTCATCATCTTGGTAGCCTTCCACTCGACCATGTTCCCAACATCCTTCTTGAACTGGGAGGCTGGAAACTGGAGACAGTATTCCAGGTGCTGCTTCACCAGTGGGGGACAATTACTTTCCTCAACCTGCTGGACGTACTTCTGATGCTGCCCAGCATGTGGCTGGCTTTATTTTCAAGGAGCTCACATTCAAGTTGATATTCATGTAGCTCCCAGGTCATTTCCAGCATGGTTGTTTATCAGCCAGCCAGTTCCCAACTTGTGCTGGTGCATGGGGGTTTTCTGCTCCACATGCAAAACTTGCTCTTTCTCCTTGCTGAACTTCCCAAGGTTTCTGTTGGCTCACTCCAAGTTTACCAAGGCCTCTCTGAATTGAAGTTGTACAAGCCAGGATGTCAACCTCGCTTCCTGATTTAGTATTGTTTGCAAAATAGTGTGCTAGCCAATATTTGCTAGTAGCAAAAAAATCTCTTAATGCAATAACCATAGGACCTGTCTTGACAAATAACACTGATTTTAGTCACAAAATGGGAATCTGGGAAAACTATTTTTCTGCAGGAGAAAACTGCAAACAACTGTAGAAATACAATGCTAAGGGAGAGTCAAATCCCCTGAGGGCATGAGCTGTATCTAGAATCAACCCAGAACACATCCAATACAATGAACACTACCTGAAATGAGAACAAGCCCTAGTCTGCCTTAACTAAAGATTCAAAGTGGTCCAAAAGCTCCAAAAAGCTGTTACAGACTTATCCAAAAGTGAGTAATTTTAGCCATTTCTGCAGGCAATGTGAGAAATTTGGGACCCATGAGTGTCAGGGGGGAAGCTCAACTGACTTCTGTGGACTTCTGATTCACTCAATAAATTTGATCATATCATCTGCAATGGCAGTTCTTATATTCCTTCAGGAACTTAGATTTCAGCATTGATAGATGACTTTGGAGGAGTCTTTGTTTAGTCAAGTTTTCATCTCCATCAAGTTTTCATCTCCATTAAGTTTTCATCTCCATTAAGTTTTCATCTCCATTGCTTGAAGATTTGATGCTAAGCTATTCCAATTCTAAAGCCTAGCCAATTACATTGATGATGCCAGGCCTGATCCTGCAAATGGTGAAGTCAACAAAAATGTTGGCATTAATTCAGCGTTTATGAAATGTTTCAGGACAACTCAACATGGAAGTCTTTATAGGCCAAGTAGTGACAAATTTTGGGGAAAAAAAAACAAAAACCGCTTTCCTTATGAAGATTAATGGCAAGAGTTGGCTGTTACTTTTGATTTTTTGCAGTCCCACAGTGGAACTTCAGCATGACATTCAGCTACACTGCAATGGCACCCATTTTAAGACTATTGTCATACAGCAACAAATCTGTTGAATTATTTAGGGTGAGATCAAAATTAGGCTTTGTATATTCATCAACTCACCATCAGATAAGGCTCTACACTGCACACTGAAGAAAGCTAATACTCAAATCCACAGTAAGTTGCAATGGTGTATACAGCATGGAAATCCAGTATTACAACATTTCCTACTTGTCTTATTATGGCAAATAAGAATTAGATCAATTTGAGATGAGAGGACAGTGGCCTAAAATGTTTCCATGAGTAGTACTGTCACCATAAGTTCCTTTTGGTATTACACCTGCCTCTGTGGAGACTGAATACATGTTTACATTTGCACATTGTGTGTAATCCACTAGTTCAAAAGTCTTTATAGAATCTGTATCTACAGCATGATGAAACCTATTTTCAAGGCATATTTTAGAATTTTTACAAATTACAGATCCAGTTGTTTTGCTATCACTATGTGTTCTTCAAACTCCTCACAATGTGGGAGATATAGCACAGAAATATATTTGAGTTAGATATTCTGAAAGTAACGATAGGTGTGTCTTCAGTTAAGAGTCTAGCAACCTCCTAGAAATTTTGATGTAGTAAACTTATAAGCAAGATGTGGTGTGTTGCTGTAGAGTGAGGGATACAGGGAGTGACCTCATTGTCAGAACCAGGGTCAGAACTCAGGTGTCCTCAGACCTGTGTATAGGTGAGGAGTTTCTTTTTCCTTTTTAATCTCTTATTTCTCTTCTAGGGAAGAAATACCAGCCTGGCAGTAACACACGTGAGCTCCAGTTTGCCTGTCTCTGCTGTAAGACACAGCGTGTCCATGGCACGATTGCAATTAGCTAGTCTGTGCTGGTAGGGTTTTGTCAAGCAGTTTTGTTCACTCTGACTCAGAAAAAACTACACCGATGTCCCTGGGAAGTACAATATGATGAAGGCTGAGTAGGCTTACCAGATGCCTGCAGACCTTCCAGAGGAAACACACCTCGTGTTGTCTGCTTTGGAAGTAAACCAGCCCAGGAGATGGCTCCGAGGACTGAGGACCACACAGAGTTCTTGGTACTGTATATACAGATTGGGGAACTGTGGTTAAACTGCTCTCTGGAAACCACAGTAAGCTCCACTGTTGCTGATAGTCAGGAATTTAAAATAAAATGCTGGCTGTTAATAATGAAGCTATTGCAAAATAAAAAACATTTTACTTATTTGAAGATTGAATGTTTGCCATTTCTAACAGCAGTAAATGTTTTCGCCTAGAGCTTCCCAGCTGGCTTCCTCTTCGACTCTGACTCACTCTGTTTTTTTGCACTTGAGAAGTATTTAAGTCTAGAAAAGTCTTTGAAGTTACTTGTCAACTGTCTTGCAAACACAGTTTAAAAGGTACTTGCAAGATGTGGTTGTAGTTTCAGCCACAGCTATCAAGCCAGACATTCTGTCAACCAGGGAAACCCTGTGGAGTTTTTTATGCTAAGAAAATGTAATCAGCTTCAAAGAGTAGCAGGCTGCTATCTGGTACCAAAATGACACTAAGGGTGACTTTGAAACCTCTTCTTCACAAATAGTCCCCGTGGTTTCAATGCAAGGTTTTGCCAAGTAAGAACCTAAATCCTGTATGAAAAGGAGTGATAAAAGTTCTGTTCTGTATAAATTGCACACTGTATTTTAGCATAAAGTTTAAATGCCTGTAATTTTATTACCTAGTGCTTCATATTCAGGATTATGATCTTTCTGCTTGGAAGTTTACAATTCTGAAATATGACCAGACATAAAAGATTCAGTTGAAAGTTGATGCCTGCCTCGCTGGATGACCAGCTTATGGACAGACAAGCCCACGTTATTGCACATG
This sequence comes from Phaethon aethereus, assembly GCF_964289735.1. NCBI lineage: Eukaryota > Metazoa > Chordata > Aves > Phaethontiformes > Phaethontidae > Phaethon > Phaethon aethereus. Next base: position 210,919,864 of record NC_138575.1, read on the forward strand.
CAGCAAATGCAATGTCAAAATATTCTGCCTGGCTACAGTTCCAGTTGTGACTGTGAGCAGGGATGGATTAAAACTATGCAAAGTTGACATTTCCAGGTCAAGGCACAGGCATGAACAAATGTGCTGTGCACACTGTGGATGGAGGACCCTGTCCCGGAACACCCTGCGACTTTCCATTACAGCACACATCTTCGTTGTTCACCAGTGTAGAACAGAGCCAAAATCAGAGCAGAAAACTTCCCTAACAAAACCACACATTCCTCAGATACTTTGACATGTGTGTGTGTGCCAGCAAGGCTGAATTTGGCTCTGTGGGTATTTATTAGCAGTTATCATGGATTTCAATCTTCCTTGGTTTTTGGAGCACTGGACTGCATCTTACACCGCAACAGTGGCAGGGGCAGTGATGTGCAATCAGCTCCGATGCTCTCATTTTACCCCGTGAGCATCCCCCAGGCCAGGGGGCAAGGGTTTGTGATAGAGCTTTTCTTCAAACATCTTTGAACCTCAAGCATCGAGGTGACATTTCAGTCCAGGAGATAAGACTAACTCTAGTTTGAAGTAAATCTCCTGAGCCACATATAGTGTAGTTATGGGGCTCTCAACACCAATTGCTTTAATAACTCGACCTCCTCCTATTGTGCTTCAGTGCTTGATAATGTAGACATAGCCTTTAAATGGTGTCAGTGTTTGAACATTGTTATTAATACATAGAAGCAATGATAACATTTGTCTTTCAAAACAGAAGTGTTTAGTTTGGAAATGAAATAATGTTAAAAAACTAAGAGAAAAGGGTAGTTGAACAGCTAGACTGTAAAAAAATCATCATGTTAAAATGTGAGCACAGTTAATTTAATTAACCCAAAACCCCATTTAATAAAATATTGTAAATATATTATAAACATAGTAATATTAATACCATTACTATAATATTATGCAATGTTATTATATTTAAGCAATTGCTTCATTTTATTCAAATGAAAGATGAGACACATAAAAAGGTCATGAATGTCCATATATCAGACTAGCTAAGAATTACCCAAGCCTTGTAACCAAAATATTCAGTAGAAAATGTCTAAAAGATATTTCTCCTTTATACAAGGTTGCACAAAAAGGAAGAGGGAGCAAAGGCACAAATGAGATTCACAAATCAGCAAAACTGACTAGTGCAGGAATCCAGGGTAGACCCAGAAAGTATTTTAATTTGGAAAATTTTAAAACAAGATCTTGAAAAAAAGTTACTAAGAATGAGAAAGCAGGGGGAGGGGAATAGAATAAAAATTAAGCAAAGGGTAGAAGTGAGATGCAACAAGCTTAATCAAAGCCTCTATGTGAAAACCAAGTGTTTATCAAACATTATTGTGTGGTTCACGATCAAATTTGCATCTAAAAAGTGAGAATAATGTTTTCAAAAGCAGCTACTCCTCTAATGCCTCAGGTGCAATTTTCAGTGCCAATAATTCTTTTCATTTCGAAGTCAAATGCAAAAGCTGCAAAGAGTTGGCTTGGAGCCAACTAGTTTGGGGGTTTTTTTTCCCCCCTTCTCACTGATTTAAAAATAAAAACAAACTTTTAGTGTCAGAAAAGAGTTCCAGACAATCAAAACCCAAACATCCTATTTCAGTCACAGGTAACTGTAAAAAAAGCAAAGGAAAACAAAGTCTAATGTCACAAAGTTGTCACCGAGACTCTTCCTTTTTAAAAATATTCATTGTGGTATAGGTATTTCCTTAGGACCTGAGAGCCCCAGAAACAAATCCCATCTCCACGTCTTAGGATCACATCATAGGAAAGATGTGAATTATCAGTCTGAGTTAGCGCTGGGAATAAGGAACTCCGCAACTCTGATTTTAAATTACCCATCCATCCTAGTTCATTTTTTTCACTGTTCCATACGATTCTCTACTTTAAACAGATATTAACACTTGTTTATCCCGCAAATGTGCTGGAGGCGTGTCTGGGAAGAATTCTGGCAAAGAAAACTCTAGGGTAAGTGCTAAGTATTATTAATTTGGGAAAGAATGTGCTACAATTATTCTAGAAATATGCTGAGGACTGATCATTAAGTTAGATTGTTAAACATGAAGACAGTAAATGTCACTCCTACCAACCTGGTCCACCACCTCCTCACTTGATCGTGGGTTGTCATCTCCCTCCCCTGTCACTCCTACTTACAGTTCTCCTCCCCAGGTCGGCCAGACTACTGGCAAACAATCACTACTATGTATTTCTCATGTTATCACAGCACTTCGGAAACAATCATGGATCCTTTTAGATACGACACAAACATAGCTTTTGATCTCCTTGTTGAAGTGAATCCCATCTCTTCCTAGCAGTTCTTAGTCCTCAAGGAGTAGACATCCCAGAGTCATAAAAGCCAGCTCCCTGTTATCAGCAACAGCTGTGCAACCAATTGTTGATCCATCCACTCCTCAAACCCTACCTGCTCACCAGTAGGATTGAGGAGAAACCACCTGGGCACCCATGTCTTTGACTTGCCCTCCGGCAATGTAGTCATGCTTCATATGTTCCACGTCTCCTCTGGCAGTATCATTGGTGTCCGCGTGGAAGAGCAGCGGGGAGTAAAAGTCTGGGGCCCAGACAAGACTCAGCACGGTCTCCACATCGTTCCAGACACCATCCCCTCAACAAACCTCCCCGGACAGCACGTTGGGGCAGCAAATGTGAGCTTCCATCTCCCACAGCAGGGAGTCTCCAACTACTATCAGTCTTCACTTCCTCCTCCCAGGTTCAGGCCCGGCCAGCTCAGATGTTTTCCTAGAGAGAGCTTCCAGCCTCTGGTCTGCTACCAGAGCACTGAAGCTATTCTGTAGCTGCAAATGTCACTCCCATCTCTGGTACCTCCTCCTCTGGTACCATCCACGACTTTTCAGAGCTATCTTTTGTTTTGGTTTTATACAGTACCTAGGAGGATCCACATTTGTTTCCTAAGTGGTGTGGTAATACAAAACAAACTAATGATCATTTGCTATTACCTCACTGTAAAAATGGTTGAGTGAGAGTTTAGTGGCAGGTTATTTCAGGTTCCATGCTGCCTCTTGTGGTTCTTTGACACTATGATAACTCTTACATATATAGAGGCTTATTTATTGTTAAACTTTTATTAAATCAGGCTAGATATTGAATCACAAACTCTTGGCTTATGAACTGCTTGGTTTAATGAATGGACTCAGCCTAAGGCATTTTAAGGCATCTCTTCAATTACATTACAATCTTCTGCTGGAACTTAGAATCACTTTGCAACAGAGAAGCCTATGAAAATGTCAAGTTTCACAGTAGGTCATTTTTGTCAGCAAGAACATTTTGTTATCTTTGGATTGCAACATCTTCATCACTGGCTGAAATATGGGTCAGATTTGGCTACTACAACATCAGATAAAAAAGCAGTACAAGGATATGAATAAAACAACAACAAAGGAAATAGCTCCCTATCCAAGCAGAACTTTCTTCAAAATCTTAGAAATACTGATCTACATTTCTAAAGGCAGCTAGTCGTTTTGATGTTTGATTTGACACGTCACAACAGGCTCAAGTCTTCACAGCACTACCATTCAGCAATCTGTAAAAAAATGAGATCCACTGTAAGGATGGATGAGACACCACACAGTGAACCCCCCAAACCGCTAGTCACTTTTAGGGAAAGGCAGTAAATGGGACAAGCAAAAATAAATACATTAACTTCAGTAAATTCAGCAATATGGGTATATATATTTTTTTTCTTTTTGTCTCTTCTACTTATTTCTACTACATCTTTTTCCTTTCTTTCAGTTTCTACCCCTGTGTTGCTGAACTGTGTTCTCCTCTCACTAGTTCCATTCAGGAATTCCCAACCTTCTGTTCTATGTCTCCTCTTTCATTCCCCTTGTCTGTGCTTCTTCCTTTTCCTCTCGATGATGACTTTCCTTCTGGCACTAAACACAGTAGGCTCATCTTCTCTCCTGAAACCCTGCTTCCTTTTTGTCCATTTCCATAGTCTGTACCTACTCCATCTCAATTAGTATGTTACCACCTCATTTCTTCCCCGGATCCTTACACAGAAGAGGGTGTGTGAATGGAAATGGTTTCGTGAGTATAAGAGCTGAAGCCAGATGGCTTCCATATTCTCTCCTGTCTTGTTTCTTTTCTTCCACCCCTTCTCTCATGTTACCTGCCTATTCTGCTGCAAAACAGGCAGTATAGCTAGTGAGGAGAGCACCACTTGTCTCTAGCAGCAGTCCTTAGGAATGACAGTACATCTAAATTCCCAAAGGAAAACCAACAGATCACATGAATTTCAACACATAAATAAATTTGAATAAACTGCTTTGTTTTAAAGCTATGCTCCTCTCACAGATGTTAACAGGAAATGGAGGAGATCAGGATCTTTGAAAACTCTCTGTGCCTTCACTAGAAGCCACAGGTACATGAGTTCAGCCAACGTCTCCAAACGCTGAGGCATTGTTTTGTTATATTCTTGTTGTATTTTCTATGGTGTGGCTAAAATTTTCTTGGTTTAAGTACATCACCAGAAGTGACTGCTGTTAATACCTAGCATAGATTAGGCCTGCTCTATAATCAAAATATTCCTACAAGTACTACTTCTATAGTGAAGGCAGTCATGGCAGAACGCTGTACTGGTTAAATGCTTCTTACACTAGCAGTAAGTTAATCCATGCTGCTGTTGTAACTAATATCCCACTATCTCCAGAGCTCACAAGATCAAGATAGGAAGAAAGAGGTGCTAGTCAAGCAGCTAGCTGTATTTTTCAACCACTGGCCCCCAAGAACACAAGAAGAAGCTTCATTTAATGGCAAAATATGCAGAGTTCACATATTCTGCAAGCTCATGGCACTAACAATATCCCTCTTACAAAGCTAATGAACTCTGTGTTTCCTTAGGGTTGGAAGCTCTCACCTTCCACTACAAAGTTAGTACATTTCACTGAAAGAGAGAAGGTGGATGCACTGAAAAGACTATGCTAAAATCTACCAGCTCATAAGGAACAGATCTGCTGCACAAAAGCCACACTCCACTGACTGTAAAGAAAGAAATACATGCCCCAGAGCACCAGCTGACCATTGCAGGCAAATGCTACAATGCCTGAAATTGTACCTAGATCAAGTTATTTTTCAGAAGGTGTATTGGAAGGAGGGATTTTCCAACCATTTGAGTTGGTTAGGATTGGATGTTAAGAAAGGCAAGTAAGGTTCATTACGCGCACAAAACCAACACTCCACTCATCAGTAGGAAACAAGTGATTATTCCACATGTTTACAAAAGGTTTCAGCATATAAAATAAGGTCACTCAACACAGCAGTCTTAAATGTTTCTTATGCAAAGATTTCAAGTCTGTTGGCTGCTTAAAGGAAGAGGTGGGTTAGCTCTGCAGAAAGGTGCCCACAGGTGATTACTGTAAGACCACATAATCTGATGAAAAAAAAACTTTGAACAAAACAGATCTACATTCCTGTGAGTTGTCTATGAATTATAAAATAATATTACCCTGCAATTTTAAAATGAGGCATTATAGTGAAAGTTTCTTATTATTGACTCTTACTTTTCATTCCTGCATGCCTTGAGTAGAATTGAGGCTTTAAAAGTAAACCGTTTCTGTTCTGTGTCACTGATTTCAGGCTTCCAATGGAGAAATCCTTTTCCACACTCCAAATTCCTTCCAGAGCCACTGTTAATAATTTGTCAAAATAATACCATTATAACTGATTACTTCAACTTGTTCTGGTATTAATGTAACTTTTAAAAGACAGTCCCTTTGCTCTATACAGTAATTAGAAGTAGTTAAACAGAACACTATAATCTTCCTCCATAGTTAATGAAAAGAGATTGATAGTTCCAGAGAGCAATTCAGATTGCTAAAGGTATACGTCGCTCTCTACTGTCTGTAGAACAGCTTAGGACTGCTAGGCTCCAAACTGAAGCAGGATGCAGCTGATCTATAATGTATAAGAAACAGCAGTAACAGCATTGATGCATCCAGCATGATTTACTGGTCATACTGGAATACCAAATGCCCTCATAAAAAGATAGCAGACACATCCCCCCAAGCAAAACAAAACCACCACCACTAAAACAAAACAAAACAAAAGCTGATTTATTTTTGTGGAAAGGTTACAATTTACTAACAATCTAACTTACTAATTATCTAAACTGTGTAAATCCAACCTGACAATTGTTGGTTATTAATTAGAACACAGGCCACTCAGTGAGCATCTCTAATTCTCCAGATGTATACAGATGAAAAAGGAACCAGGTACTTGCTGAATAATCTGTACAACTACATCTATTTAACCTTATTATGCATAGCATTGTTATGCTACGCATATAACATATTATGCTGTACATACCATTTATACTTTGAGCTTGTTATACATCCATATTATACATTCCTGTAATGAATTTTTTGGTAGTGTTTCTATATCATCTTTAGTACTTTAAGCCTTTGTAACATACATTTCATTGGGGAACTCCATAGAAATCATGAGAACATATGTGGTAGCATCCATTCATACAATCAAACTAAAATAGTCTAGACTATTTTGATCCACTAGCAGATGGATGCAGTGAAATATAGTGTGTTCAGCTCTTAATACATTAGACACATGAGCAGATTGAGCAGGCCAATGTTAACATCTGTAATTCAGCTACTTGTCCAGAACCCCTTCACAGTCAATGGGAAAAGAACAGACACCATTAGAGCACAACACATGCAACAGTAGGTATCTAGGACAAGTCAGAAGAATTATGTTTTCCAAGTGCCTTTACACTTCCTCTAAGTACTATAAACAGAGCCTACATAAGTAGTTCATTTGCAGGTGTATGCTGTATTTGCCTAAGGAGCCTAATCACAATAATGGAGTTGCAGGTTCAAATGGTCTTTACATCTGACAGGATACTGATTACATCACCTAGCTTATGTATATTTTTGTCTGTGAATCCAACTGTTTTAAATTCATGTTGAGTGAGTTTAGACTTGGGTCTCAATCCTACATAAGAGAAAACATAAAGACTTCTTTCAAAATCTGGAAAATTTGGAAAGAAAGGCAAAAATGTCCTTATTACATTTGTGGAGGGTGTAATGATTAGGAGAGGCAGTGGTGAGCCTATTCCAACAAAATGCAGCTTAATATAACCAAGGAATAGCTTTATTCTACAGAAAAGAATGTGGGGCTACAGAATGGGAACTGTGTATTGTGGAGCAAAAGCATCATGGATTTAGGAGAAACAGTTGACAAACAGTTCAAGGTCCTAGTGCTAATGTTAGCCCTAAAATAAGAAGATTCTTTCTCTACAGGCTACTAGTGATACAAATACTGAAATACCATGATCAGATTTGGTATTCACATTTTACAAGAGGAGGCAAAACAATTAGTGAGAGTACATAAAAAACCAAAACCAAATATATGTGTATATACTGTCTCTGGAAGAAAATCATGGATACTAAAAAAGGCACTATTATATACCCAAGAAAAGCAAGGAGCTGAGCTATGCAAATCCAAATTATTAATCAGGCTTTTTTTTTTTTTAATACACCAACCACCAGAACAAACTAATGCGGGAAACTGTGGCATAACCAGCTTTACTCAGTGGAATCTACAGAGAGGTACCTAATAAAATACAAAGGCTTAGCTGATAAAGGCAGTAAGACCTTGTAGTCAACCACGTAAGATGGCCTATCCTTAAACATTACAAACCTTTGAAAATTATTTTTGTACAATTAGATTAATAGATCTTATGGCTGCAAGAAACCACCAGCATGATGTAAGTTTTGTCCTACATGGGTCACATGGCTTCAGGCTCATTCCTGCACCAAGACTAACAAACGAGCTCGTCCAGGGCTAACGGTTTAAGTGCAAAATATTTAAAGTATCTATTAAAAATGGTCAGTCTAAGTGATCTTTCTTAAACTGTTCCAGCATTAAGTTCTCTTTTTGTTAAAAACTGATAATTATTTCTATTCTGATCTTAACTCATTTTTATCTCCAGTTCTCAGAACTTTTAATAGTTTAGCTAGACTGAACACCTTGTTCCCTCTTAGACTTCCATTTCATTTGCCTACTGTAATCAAGTCTCTCCATAACCTTTACGCTGCCTAAGCAGACTGATTTTCCATTTGTTTTGTTTTCTTGTCCTTTATTTACCCATATCATTCTTACCTCAACTCATTCTTTTCAACACCAACTTCAGTTTTGAACAGCAGAAGAGGACAAAGCATTCTAATAACCACAGCACTCCTTTCAAAGAAAAAGGTAACAAAACCTCCCTACTGCTTGGCGTTTGTTTTTTTTTTATTAAACTGATAGATCATATGGAATATATCCATGTTCTCTATGGTCCTGTAACTTCAGGCTAAAAAAAAAAGTAAAAAAGACTATATGCAGTTCTTCTGTTTCTAAATGTTCCCCGGACTGTTACATAAGTGTTCTGGTACTATATTTTTTTAAACAATAATCTTGCTGCAGTTCTCAAAACAATGTACATTTCATTTCCCCTGACAATTCCTTGCCATTTGCTGATAAGGAGGATTACCTGCAGCTGGATGTTTAACTTGGCATGCTTCTTTCTGGAAATAAAGCTCTTCTTCAAGTATTTCTTTAACTCTCCTAGATGGCTCAACATATACAAATCTCTTCCCTGTTAGTAAAACATATTATAAAAGAACCCATTATTTTAAACCTCTTGAACGCTAATGTGCTTTGCCAAACATAACGTCATTTTATACTGCTTTACTTCTGTCTTCAATACACTTTAAGACAAATCATTTGCAAATACACAATAGATGTCCCTGCTCACTGCAGGGGCGTTGGACTAGATGACCTTTAAAGGTCCCTTCCAACCCAAACTATTCCATGATTCTGTGACAGTGTTGGGCCAGGCCCTGCTCCCCAACATGCAGCAACTCCTCACGACAGGATGTCAGCAGGCAAATCTGAAAAGGCAGCACGGGTGGGCTGCAGGGCGTTGAGGTGGCTCTCCCATGCTGGAGCCAAGGCCACCGCAGGGGAGACATGGCCAGTGACCCCCCAAGGCAGGGCCGCGCATGGAGGAGCTCCCCAAGGAGATCTGCAGGGTGCCGGAGGGGTCAGGGCACGGCATGGCGGCAGGGCACTCCCTGCCTGGCAGGGCGCTGCCCACAACCCGACGTGGTGGGGTGCGCGGGGAGGCGAGGGGCTACCAAGCAAGGTGGCCGCGGGGGATCAGCGGGGCGCGGCGAGGTGGAAGGCCCGGCTCCCCCGAGGGGACGCGCCGGGGCGGGGGCCGGGAAGGGGAACGGGGGCCGCAACGGACGGCGGGGCGGTGAGGCGGGCCCCGCCGCCGGGCCGGGGGACCGCCGCGCTCACAGGGCTGCCCGCTTCCCGCCGCCTCGCCGCGGGCATCGCTGCTCGTCGCCTCGGCGGCCGCCGCCGGCTGCTCCCCTCTCGCCGCCCGCATGGCCGCCACCACGCCCGGGCAGGTAGGAGTCGGGCGGGCCGGTTGCCACAGCAGCGGGGGCGGGCGGGGGCGGAGTGCCGGGCAAAGCAGAGGCCCCGCGGGTCAGAGCCGGGCGGTGCTGCCCTCCGCCATGCTGGGGCTGCGCCTCGGAAGGGGCGCAAGTTCCTGAGGAGCGGAGCCCACCTCCTCCCGCAGCCTTGTGCCGAGGAAGGCAGGTCGGGTCCTCCATTTCCTGTCACAGCTGGGGCTTTTTACCCCTTCCACAGGCCAGGGCCAACAACAGGGGGGCCTCCGAGGCAGCGTGTGGGGACAGCAGGCTGCAGCCATGTCACGCCTGCTTGGTGCGCAGGGTGGGCAACAGCTCTGGGTACCACTAACGTCTCCTCGTTTGTGTCAGTCAGCGTTACCACGTTGTGCAGCGGGCATGGACATCACAAACGTTTCTGTGCCCCTGTGGGGTGTTGCCACTGGCCTGCCTTATGGAAGGATGCCTTCTCCTCGCCTGAGGCAATGGCAGACTGATGGAAATAAAGACAGAAAAGTCCAGTTTAACTGGATGGATGATGTAGATCTACTAATACTCGAAAGTACTAGCTTGGTTTTAGTAATGCTTTTCATCAAATGAGGCATCTTGAGATGCTGTTTATAGGACTGAATTAGACTCGACTCTCCTTGGTTTGCTGCTGTTAAAGTTCAGAGAAAGAAGAGCAGCTGGCACTTACAGTAGTCAATGGGTAATGCTGCCGGCAGGCACACGGGGAAGCTGTCCCGCTCTCCTGGCCAGGAGCTTTGCCCCACGATAGCTTCCTCGAAGTCAAGACATTGCATACAGTAGTGAGAATTTATAAGATACAAACCAAGTGCAGTTACATAAATGCATGATGTAATCCATTCCTGTATTTTTCTTTGATACATTTCAAGGTGTATTCATTTTCCACAGATCTCCTGAAACCAAACTTTCAAAGTAATAATCATTAAAAATCATCTTGTACCATTCATAGTTCAGAGGCAGTTCTCCGTTTTCTCACAAAAGTGCTGACCAGGGCCTCTGGAAAGGCAGGTGACAGAGATGCCCTCCACCATTGCTTGATCAGAGCACCAAATGTGGGCCAACATACCACAACCCTGCTGCTGCTGCTACAAAGCTGCTTCAGCTCTGTTAGTGGTGTCTGGAAGGAGCTTTGGACCCCTCAGTAAGGCATCTGCACAGGACAGCAAAGTTTTTTGTTACAGCTCTCAATACTGAGCGACAGTACTTCAGGTCTTACATTCAGTTTTCAGTTCAAGTTGATTAACAGAGAAGAAAGTTTCTCCACTCCTAACTTACAGATGGCAAAGGTGAAGCTCAAAATCATGCAGCATGCAATTACCATGGGAAAAATCTTTAGTGTACTAATTCCCATGCAACACAGAACATGTGCTGGGCTAACAGCATTCCTGAAGTTCCTACCAGTATCCTTCTAAACTACTATTGACCAAAAAAAAGCTACCTGCTCAGAGTAATTGTTTTGAGATGTACTGTACTGGTACTTAAAAACCCCGACTCAGTAAATACTTGCATTTAGTAGTGATTTCTGTTTGAAACTTACACTTGAGCCAAGGTGGGGAAAAGAAAAAAAAAAAGGGATGGGAAGTACACATTACTGGACCTCTCACAGATAGCTAGATAATCCAGAGACATTGAAAGAAGTTGACAGGTTGAGATGCAGACTGATGCAGCTGATGTGAATAATAACACAAGTATATTAAACTCTCAAATCAACTCTAAAAGTCATAGAACTTCTCACTTGCTAGCAGAAAGGCTGAACTGAGACAAACAGAAGCAGCAAATTGTGACGTCTCTTTTGAAAATCTGTAGCATTAATTAACATTTTTCTGATCAGTTGAACGAAATAGTACTAAGTGCTAAGACCTGCTAAGAACGCCTCAGATGAAGGGTCCCAAGTCTTCACTGCAAACCAATGAGATTCTAGCTTGCATGACTGCAGAGAGAAGCTGCAGTCTTCTTAGTTTTAATTTAATTAAAAAGGTGTCAATAAAAAGAAATAAATGAATGGTCTGGAAATTAAGGAATTTTGAGGAAAAATACCAGTGAAGTTTTTTAACTGGTGTCCTAATATTTGAGCTGGAATGAAGGATTCTCTTTGGGGATTGAGAATTGGAAGGGAAACATTGTCAAGTGTGTCCTGCACTAAGTTAGCTGTAACTAAATCAGACCCAACAGTACATTGGCTGTTTATCCTCACACAGTTAAGGTTCATTTTTTCTAACTAATGCTGTACCCATGACACTAAAACTTTACCCCTCAACTTAATTTGCAAGGGAAAAGTAAACAGGATTTTCGTGGAAAGTAATTTCCTTGAGAAGTATCAGGAAAATATAAACTGAAACTACTTTATCATACTATGAATAACACACTTGATTTATGAACAGGCGATTGCATTGATCATTGGAGCTTTCAATTAAAAATATGACAACAAAATACTTAGGGTTAAATATTTTATTTTATAATAAGCCTTACACCAGGATCACTAAGCATTTGTGTATCACCCAAATAAGTTACATTCATTCTGAGCTTTCATGCAGTTTTAAAAAAGGTAAATTTCTCAAAAAATAATTTTCAAGTGAGCTGTAAGAAACTCTGCATAACCAACCCAGAATTCTTTCACATCAAGCAAATATTCCAGTTTTCTCTCCTGCTTTGACAGTAGAGACCAATTACAAAAATCCCTCCAAATTTGCACTGATTAAATGGAAATTCATCGAGATTACTGAGACTTTCTGAATACCGTGAATAACACCAGTAACGCTTCCAAGGACAAGCGAGACCACTGAGCCCAACTGCAAGAAGTGACATTTTGCCCCAGGAGAATACTAAAGTATCTTCAATGAAAACCTTGTTGCAAAGGGACAGACCACCACTGATGAGCATGCAGAACACAAATGAGGCAGCAAACCTCACGTTCACAAGAAGCTTACTCAAACTTCTAAGGGGACACAGCATTTATGCAGTCTTCTACTATTTCAAAAAGGTAGTGATATATATCAGTCCTCCTAGCAATGTCAAGGGCCGTTTCATCCAAGTTGTTTTTCAGGTCTGGTTTCACATAGCGATTCATCAGCAAGAGTTCAAGGGTTTCTCTACTGTTTTTGTTTCCTGCGGCGATATGCAACGGGGTCAGCAAACCATTTGTCTGCGCGTTGATGTCTGCACCCTGCTGAAGTAAGAACGCGGCCACTTTTGTATTGTTCCACTTACAAGCGCTGTGCAGAGGCGTCCAGCCGTCCACTGTTTGCGCATGAACATCTGCCCCTTGGGCAACCAACTCGTGTGCCACGTCCAAGTGCCCGCTATAGGCAGCTCGATGGAGAGGAGTGTACTGATCTTCGTCACGAGCATTAACTGGGGCCAGCTTTTCGGAAAGGAGCCTCTTCACTGTGCTCAGCTATTGAAGGAAAACAGGTAATCTAATATAATATAATACAAGCTGTATAGGGTTTACTGTTCTGAAGTTTTATGAGAAAACAATTTCTGTCAGTCTCAAAAAGGCTTAAGTACAACAAGAAATTTTAAAATAAAATCAGTTATTGTTACTTTGTTACTGGAGTGGGTTTTTTTTTTCCATGGGGTGTTTTTTTTGTTCTTGATGTTTTGTCTTGGGGGTTTTGTCTGGTTGGTTTTGTTTTGAAGAGCTACAACATGAACAGTTTGGTGCAAAAATACACAGCCCTAGTTCTTCCCATGTAGCTTTGAGCATTTAGTTGCAATGCCTTAGACCTCCTCCTCATTCACTGTAAAGACTTTAAGTACCTCCACAGGGCTGTAGATGGAGCTTGTGTGTGTAAGAAGGCAACTAATGAAAATAAATATACACAAGGGTGTAATAAGCTATGTAACAGGAACCTCGGGCTTCTCTCCCTCACTGGCAAGAACAAAAAGCTTCCCCTACCCCATAAAGAGCTAGGAAAATGGTCACCCATTCTCTGCAATGTGTGGCTTTTGAGAAAATTAGATTTCAGCTACCCTCTCTCCACCCCTGCTAAACGGCTTACTTGCCACGAAGAAAGGGCCTGGCACGCTTTCAGTTTATAGAAGTTTAAGAAGAGTGCTGTTATTTTAACTTTGAACTACAATCAAAGCTTTTGTTCTGAAAGCCAATTGGTCCAGAGATATTTTAGTGTGTGTGTGGGCTACGAAGGGAGATGCTTTACATACAGGGGCCTCCAGAACTGGATCCAAATAGTTCAGAGATAATGGAAAGCATAGGTAAGTATTTGTTTGTGCATGAAACTGTACATATCAGCTCAAAATAACATTCTTGTCAGCAATACATACGAACAGAATAAATGCCTTACCCGATTGTTTTCAGCTGCCCAGAGCAGCAACTTCTCTGGATTTTTTTCCATTTTTTTTTCTTGCATTTCATACCATTCCTCACTTCTTTCTTGTTCCTCGTCGTCATCATCAGACTGTCCTGACCAACAGCTCTGAGTCCCTACAGGAATCAAATGCCTGTGCGTCTCCAGCAATTCCAGTTGGTTAAAATTTTCCATAAAGTCTTCGAACTGCTCGCTGTCATCATCATCTTCATCGGTATGTTTGTCTTTATTCATTTTCAGTTCGCATCTGTAAGTAGCGGATATACAACGATATTTATAACTTTCACTGTTATTCAGGCACTAATTATCAATAAAAACACCTGACGGATGATGCAGACATTGGCCACACCACGAGCAGCAGAACTCAAGAGCAAACTCCACGTTCCTCCACTACGTCGGGCTGTGCCAGCCCTGCCAGAATCCCCGGAGTGCAGCAGCGGTGCCAGGGAGACGCCGCGCTATCCCGGCCCCGAGGCGGCACCGCCGGTGCTCCGAAAAGACCAGCGTGCTTTGGCTTTACAGACAGCAGATTTGTCGAAAAGACCAGACTTCACCGCAACGTTTTTGCTGGCCGAGAGCCGGCCGCGCCCGGCGCTGCCCTCCCTTCCCCCTCACGCCCCGAGTGAGGACCGGGCGGGCCGCGCCAGGCCCGGCCCGGGAGCACCGGCCTGGCGCTCCTCCGCGTGGCCCACAGCACCCCAGGGGGGGGCGCCTCAGCGCCCGCCCGGCAGCTAGCCCGCCCCCGAGGCCAGGGCCGGCACCCCCCCGCTTCCCCGGCCCTGCCTGCAAGCTGCCGGGCTCGCTGCCGGCGGCCGGTCCCAGGCCACGCCGTCCCCCCGGGCCCCCATCCCCGCTCGCCACCCACCGGACCCCGCGTAGCTTCGCCCACCACCCACCGCGCGGGCGCACGCACCTGCGGCCCGCACCAACGGGGAGCTGCAGGGGCGGTGCCACGCTGGGGCGGGGCCAGTCGCCGAAGGACGCACGCCCATCACCCGCCCAAGGCGTCCTTCCGGCTCGCGCCCGCCAGCGGATGTGACGCCAGCAGCTGCAGGGACCTGTCCCCGGCCGGCCAACGGCGGCGGCCCCGCGGGAGAGCCGGTGAGCGAGCGCGCGCTTTGAGCGGGGTGGCTCTCGCGAGAGCGGCGCCCGGGCCGCGGCGCCTGGCCACGCCCTTCTCGGCGCCATGGAAACGGCGCGCGGTGGCGGGTGGTGGCCGCGCTAGGCCGCGGGTGAGGGCCGGAGCGTGGGCCCCCGGCGCAGGACTGCGGCCTCCCCCGGCGCTCTCCGTTCTGGGTAGGGCGGCGCCCCGTGGGGTGTCGGGCGCCGGCTGCTGCCCCGCATGCTGAGCCCGATGGTGGTGGTGCTCGTGCTCGTCCCGGGGACCCGGCGCCGCCGTGCCTATCCGCCCTGCCTCCGTTTTGCGGCCGTTCCCGTGTAGTTGCCCGTTCCTTGCCAGCCTCCTTGCCGGGGAGGAGGGCGCCGGGAGCAGCTCTCCGTTCCCGGGCGGCCAGTGTGAGAGGGCTGGCGGCGCCGCGCCGGGTAGCCGTGTGTCTTGTGCGGTTGTAAACAGTTAAACCGAGCACGGATCTTTCCTTATCTTGGGGTTTCTTTGCAAGCAAGAATTACCAGTAAAAGACTGGGTCGTTCAGCTCACTGTGCCCTCCCTTCCAATTCGTTTATGTTTTTGTCTCTTAGGCTTTAGGTAGCATCTATGAAGATAGAAACTGACTTCCCGACCTGACTTACCAAGTTGTGTCCAGAGCATTTCTGTGAGGAGTCTTGGCACGAAGATGAGTACCATCAACTCGCAGTAAGCTCCTGTTGACTGCAGCTCTGTGCAGTTCTGTCATCAGATAGCAAGTCTTTTGTATGCTTGGAATAAGTTAAGAACTCAGATCAGCATTTATATTTTCCCTTGGGTCCTTATGATCATCATGCTTGCTTTCATACATATGTAGATTACCAGTGCGAAAAGAGAAATTGGATGTTTGTTCACCAAGTCTTTTTAAAAGCAGAAAACATAAAAAGGATTCTTTAGTTTTTCATTAGATACTTCACAGACGTGGTTGCAGCCCTTTACTACAGTAGACTGATTGGCTTAACCAAATTTTCAAACTGGTTGGTTTTTTGAAGTGCTATTTGTGATGAAAGTAGTGAAATGTGTTGAGAATATTACAGGAATGAAATTTTGATAGGGTTCTGTAACAAATCTCCTCTGTATTTAATGACTTCGGACAGAACACTTTACCTTAATAAAGTCTGTGTTGAAATTCTTAAGTATATTGCTAGCTAATTTTTTTAATTTTCCTGCCTTATTCAGGGATGATGAAGATACTTTTAAAATACTTATTGCTACCGATATTCATCTTGGCTATTTGGAGAAGGATCCAGTTCGTGGAAATGATACATTTGTAACTTTTAATGAAATTTTGGACCATGCTCAAAAAAATGAAGTAAGTACTGCTTTTTGGACAATGAAGGAGTGAGACTGTGGAAATTACATTCCAACCTAACAGAAGCTATAAAGCTCAGTCCTGGTGCAATCTTCAGTAATATCAAAATAAATGACTAAACTGTTTATTGCAACCAGTTACGTTTCTGTTCTACTAAAAGGAATGACTACTCCTTTGTGAGAGCGTTCTTATTAAATTAGGACCCTAGTTGCATTAACGGTATTTTCAGATTGCCTGCACCAGTTCCAGTGGTGTTTAGAAGGCGTTTGTCACTGCAAGAAGGGAAGATAATTGGGGAGAGTGAACATAAGGATACAAAGTCCTCAGACAACTCAGAAAGTAGGAAAAAAGTTAGAAACTTTTAAAGTGTTGTTTCTGTTTTTAAGGATTGAATGTTTCTTAGTCAAATTATTTGTAATTTTCATGAAGATGATTTTTTTCCCCTAATGCTTTTTCAAAAGCTAAATATATATAGAAACTGCAACTA
Organism: Phaethon aethereus; assembly: GCF_964289735.1. NCBI lineage: Eukaryota > Metazoa > Chordata > Aves > Phaethontiformes > Phaethontidae > Phaethon > Phaethon aethereus. The sequence continues at coordinate 210,936,635 of NC_138575.1, forward strand.
GTACCTTCTCAAAGTAATGTGGCGATACCTACTGATTTGTTCCCACTAGGTATCTGTGGTGGGTTGACCCAGGCTGGATGCCAGGTGCCCACCAACGCCGCTCTGTCACTCCCCTCGTCAGCTGGACGGGGGAGAGAAAGTATAACGAAAGGCTCGTGGGTCGAGATAAGGGCAGGGAGAGATCACTCACCAGTTACTGTCACGGGCAAAACAGACTCGACTTGGAGAAATTAGTTTAATTTATTGCCAATCAAATCAGAGCAGGGTAATGAGAAATGAACCCAGATCTTAAACCCCCTTCCCCCCACCCCTCCCCCTCACCCCTCCCTTCTTCCCGGGCTCAACTTCACTCCCCATTTCTCTCCCTCCTCCCCCTGAGCGGCAGAGGGGGACGGGGAATGGTGGTTGTGGTCAGTTCATCACACCTGGTCTCTGCCGCTCCTTCCTCCTCAGGGGGAGGACTCCTCACCCTCTGCCCTGCTCCAGCCTGGGGTCCCTCCCACGGGAGACAGTCCTCCACGGACTTCTCCAGCGTGAGTCCTTCCCACGGGCTGCAGTTCTTCACGAGCTGCTCCAGCCTGGGTCCTCCCACGGGTGCCGTCCTTCAGGAACAGGCTGCTCCAGCCTGGATCCCCTGCAGGATCACAAGTCCTGCCAGCAAACCTGCTCCAGCCGGGGCTCCTCTCTCTCCCCACGGGGCCACAGGCCCTGCCAGGAGCCGGCCCCAGCGCGGGCTGCCCACGGGGTCACGGCCTCCTTCGAGCATCCCCCTGCTCTGGCGTGGGGCCCTCCCCAGGTGCAGGTGGAGATCTGCTCCCCTGTGGAGCTCCATGGCTGCAGGGGCACAGCCGGCCTCCCTGTGGGCTTCCCCAGGGGCTTCCGGGGAACCTCTGCCCCAGCGCCTGGAGCCCTTGCTGCCCCTCCTTGTGCTCTGACCTGGGTGTCTGCAGGGTTGTTGCTCTCACATACTCTCAATTCTCTCTCCAGCTGCAGTTGTGCAGGTTTTTTCCCCTCTTAAATGTGTTACCCCAGAGGTGCTGCCATCCTCGTTGATGGGCTTGGCCTTGGCCAGTGGTGGGTCCATCTTGTAGCCGGCTGCATTGGCTCTGTCAGACACAGGGGAAGCTTCTCTCAGAAGCCAGCCCTGCAGCCCCGCTGCTACCAAAACCTTGCTACGCAAACTGAGTACAATACCATAGCAATGAAAATATATTGTATCTTTTCATGCCTGTCAAAGAAAATGTTCAGGACCCTATTTGGAGACCCTCATTAAAACACTTCACCAGTATTTTCTTTCAACACTATCTTGTTTTCGCCTATAACTCTTCATAAATGGGTCTTTTGGGCTTTGGTTTTGTTTTAACAAATAATTTAGTTAATGTTTTTTTCATGAGGTAATTAAATACTGTGTTTGCAACTACCAACTTGTTTTACCTAGAAGTCCAGATATGAGAAGATATGTGGAACTCCTTAGGAGAAATAATTTAAACAGTTTGCTTGGAAGTCTTTCAAGGTAATGCAAAATGTTGTATTAAAATAATAGAGCTTTTTATTACATACAGGTGGACTTTGTTTTATTAGGTGGGGACCTTTTTCATGAAAACAAACCTTCCAGAAAAACAGTACACTCTTGTTTGGAGTCACTAAGAAAGTACTGCATGGGTGATCGTCCTGTTCAGTTTGAAATTTTGAGTGATCAGGCAGTTAATTTTCATTATAGCAAGTAAGTATGTTCCTATAAATTAAGGTGTAAGGTTTAGTTTGCATATTCGGTGAATGTGTTGTGATTTTTATGATTTATATCCTCTGTGACTGGAACCTTGAAGTTTTAGGCCTGTTTGTATGGGACAGTTTACAGAATGACTTCCCCTGTCATCTTTTATAATCTAAGTTTCTAAAGGAATGTACACATTTTTTTGAGAAACTTCTGAATGTGTTGTGACATTTGATACGTTTTTGTAATATATAGTTTCTATCCTGCAAGTACAATGCAATTAAACCAATTTACATGAATTGCTGTGGTAAAATCAGCAGAGTTCTTTGTGTGTAAACAAAGGTGGTACAGCCCAGTCCGCTGCTCTTGCACGTACCACATGTGTTGTACAATTCTTTTCATAGGCTTGCTCTAAAAAAATTGGATTTTTCTACCCTGTTCCCAGCAGGAAGTGCCATTCCAGTCCATGAGTAAGAATCTTATGCTGTGCATCTTATTCGTAGCCACTTAGTACTCATTTGTGCTGCTATCATGGTGTATTTGTGATGACACTAATTTGAAGAGAATATTGGGGATTGTCCACAAATTTGCAGATACAGTTTAACTTTTTTTCCCTCTTCTTGTTCAGGTTTCCATGGGTGAATTATCAGGATAGAAATCTCAACATTTCTATTCCAATTTTTAGTATTCATGGCAATCATGATGATCCCACAGGGGTAATTACTATCATAATTGTGCTATACTGTTATATAACAAAAATAATAATATAGAAATAGAGACTTGAATAGAAATACCATTCTTGGAGAACAGGCTAGTTTTAGTCATCTGCTCCACTCTTCACATAAATATTTTGTGCATCTTCAGGAATTCTCTTAATTAGTGACGAGAAGTTAAGTATGACATTAAAAGAGAGAATGGAAGAACTTAAGGGATCCATATGAACTATGTTTAAGTTCTTAATTTACATAGATTTCTGTCATTGAGAACAGCATCACTTTTCATGCCAAGAAATGGCAGCCTTTCAGAAAGCTTCTAAACCAAATTCTATCTGTAGAGACTGAAAGCTTTTTTCTTAAAGAAGGGGAAGTTTGATACTTTGACTTGTGCATATGCAATTGATATGCATCTTATATTTTCCAGGAAGATAACCTAATAATGATGAAATGGTAGTTTAAAAATCAATAACTAAAAGCAAGCAGGAAAACGACATTTAGACAGAAGCAAAGCACATGTGTTGAATTAATAATTTTGTGTTTTGTATCAAATAGCACTGTATCATGGAGATGAGTGTTTAACAACAGAAGTTTAACTTTGATCTACTATGAAGTCGTTAGCTTAGTCAGATAATTTTCTGTAGTAGTTTAGAGACTTTGGCTGTTTGGTTTTGGTTTTTTGTTTGTTTTGTTTTTCTGAATGATTTAATGTTTAATTTCATGTTGTTCAAATGAAGCAAGACTTGTAAGGAAAGGAGATTTGCTTCTGTACCCATGAGTACTAAAAAAAAAAAAAAAAAAAGCTAATATATGTAGTGAGGTTTTTCAACTGCAGAAGTTACTTGAGGAAAGATACTCTTTTTCTTTTGAGACTTTTTCGCTTAGACTTTAGAGACTAATTGTTCTGTTCAAGGTTCTTACATTTGTTTCTTAATATTTTCTACAGGCAGATGCACTGTGTGCGTTGGATATTTTAAGCTGTGCAGGACTGTTGAATCACTTTGGACATTCACCTTCTGTGGAGAAAATAGATATTAGTCCCATTTTATTGCGTAAGGGTAGAACAAAAATTGCTCTGTATGGCTTGGGTAAGTATTAGTCTGCCAGACTGTGGCTAGACTGTTCAGGTGTTACTGAAGCTCCGTGGGTCTAAATGAAGTTGGAACAAACATACAGTGCTGCAACAAACATGAAGGTCCAATTAATGCTAAATTAAAGCGTATCAATTCTGTGATGGTGTCAGGTTTCTCCTCCTGCTGTTTTTTTCTCTTCCTTTGTTTTTTTTAATTAAAAAAAATCCTTCAATAACTTTATTTCTATGCTTTTATTGGTCTTAAATGAACCTGCTTAAGTTAGTCATAGATAGTGCTTGTGTATCGAGTCAGGGCAATCACGTTCTTAAATTCTCACTGTTGTATATTAAGGTTACTTTCTCCTGTTCAGGTAAAACTTAAACACTGTATATTCATGTGCCATTTTGGTTATATTTAAAGGCATAAACTGTCTGAGCAGAAACCTAATGTCTGACATGTCTGTCTGAAGTGGTTCATGAATAACATCTGTCACAGGTAAACTCAGTTTCTTTAAAGGAACTTATGAAGAGTTTCATATTTTAAAGGTGTTCTATGGTGCGTTTTCAACTTCGGTTTGTCCCTTTTTATTTTTTCCTCCACCTTCCCCTCTACCCGCAGTTCTTACTTAGAATGGTTATGTTTGACTGCGTTCTGTCTAAAGAAGTTAACTATTAAGATCTTAATTTTTCCTTTTTATTTTGCATCCAGTCATGAGTGCTTAAATACTTATTTCCAAGCAACTTTTGTAGCTATAAGTTAAGTCCTAGTTGGCCATGATTTCATTTGTTTAATAAGATACTTTAAAAGCTTCCTAGGTGTTCTGAAGGTTATTAGTGAGGGTTCTAATACCACAATATGAAAGTTTTCAACAAGCATTTGAAGTTTTAATACACAAAATCAGTACTGGGAAATGCAACAGCTTTCTAAATTATGGGTGTTGCTGCATGAAAATGTTCATGAGATGTTTCTTTGAGCTTGTGCCAGGATTATATACCCTCTTGACTTTCCCTGATTTAGAGAGCACTTGTTCTTATACAAAATATGTAAATTCCATATGGGATTTTATTGAAATGCATCATGAACCCTGGATACGGATGGTTTGGGTTTGGTTTTTTTTCCCCCCTTGTTAAAAACATCAAGGAAATAATCAGTGACAAACAGTGTAAAAGTACTGCAGACTTTTTCCAGCTGTGTGGGAAAGAACAGACTTTGCAGAATTCATAGTTTATTTCTTGTTTTGCAGAGAATTTTAAAGTATGTTTAAGAACTCCATCTCTACGCAGTATTATCTGTTTTTAGACTCCACCTTACAACAAAATATACTTCTTAATCTGTCAACAAGAAACAAACAAGCTCTTCTAATGTTTTTAATTCTGCCCATAGTCGGTTGGCACAGAAAACTGGAAGGAGGTCTCTAACTAGATGTAGTTAATGAAACTGCTTTTAGTGGTTGTTTAAAGGTAGATTTCACGTTAAAATATCTTATTTTCAGAAGTCTGTGTAGTAAAATAGCCAGTTTATACTTCGATCTGTTCAAATTCATAATCGTGCCTCAGATTTCTTATGTCATGAAAACGAAGATCTGATCTTGCCACAAAGTTGTGTTCTTCATGCTCTTTTTAATAGAGTTGCTAATAAAAATGCTTTAAAATAAAGAGTTGGTTTACCAGACAAAAATAATTCAAAAATAATTCAAAAATAATTCAAAAATAATTCAAAAATAATTCAAAAAATAATTCAAAAATAATTCCGTTCCAGGAGCTATTCCAGATGAAAGGTTGTATCGTATGTTTGTCAATAAACAAGTAACCATGCTGAGGCCAAAGGAAGATGAAGATAGTTGGTTTAACTTGTTTGTGATTCATCAAAATAGGTAACAGTATTGAATGAATTACACTGACTTTTAAACTTATTGTGTTACTTCATTAAATTGCCTTGAAAAGGGTAGTGTTTGTCCATCTTGTGAGTAGCTGGTTTCTTATAGATTTTTCCAAATGAAAGTGTTGTTTTACAGCTCTGCTTACAGAAGAATCATAAATAAATGAATTAGGAATGTTGGGAAATCTCTTCCCAAACTCTTATAGTTAGGGCCAAAGGAGGGTTTGTGTTGTAATATGCATATAATTAAGTCTTGTCTGCTTATTAGAGCTGAAAGAGCATTAAACTTCATATTGTATTTTCTATCCTTGTTTGAATCATAATTTGACAGGTACTCTGTCTTCAATTTCACTGCTATGCGTTACAGTTTCTCTTGAACAGAGGATAGGCAGCATGTGTTCTTTCTGCCTGCACGCTTCTCCCAGCAGTGGTAGTAGGAACAGGCAGAGTTCTTTTCCAAATACTTACAATTTTTCCTGAGTAAGAGTGCCATCCTCATGTGCAAGTAACAATGAGGCAGAAGTAAACAAATATAGCTCAGATAACCCTGTCTACTCATCACTGTCCAGTAGGCTGAAGGAGCTCACTTCTCCATCTCCTCCATCTTCTGGAAAGGGACTAGGGGAGATGTCCCATGTCTGTTTAATTCAGTGGGTTTTACCCCACTGTCAAAAAAAAACCAAAACAAAAAACAAACCCAGAACAAAAGGCCATGAGGTACTATAAAAGCATTCATATGGAAAAACACCCTAAAGTCTTGCAAGCCAAGTAAGAAGAAAAGGGATATCCAAATAAAAGGAGGGAAGCAGAAAAGAATGAGCTGTGTAAGTTGTCTTTTTGTTTATCCAAACACTTTAAACCATTGCGTAAGGAATAAATGTGAAGAGTACCAGATGTGAAATGTATATCAGATATTTTTGCTGGAGTTCCTGTATCTTTAAATCACACTGATGTCTTTCTCCTCCTTCATTCCCCCTTGCCCTCCCATGACTGTACACATTCTAATTATTTTTCTCTGTTCTTGTACAGGAGCAAACATGGAGCCACCAACTACATTCCAGAGCAGTTTTTAGATGACTTCATTAATCTTGTTGTGTGGGGTCATGAACATGAGTGCAAAATAGCTCCATCCCAAAACGAACAGCAACGTTTCTATGTTTCTCAGCCAGGAAGTTCAGTGGTGACATCTCTGTCCCCTGGAGAAGCTGTGAAGAAGTGTGTGATCTTTTCTGTTTGTTCTTGTTTATCCCTTGCCTTTTGTCTCTCATGGTGTTGTGTTGAAAAAGGAAAAATATTTCTATTAAGTATGAAAGGACTTGTCTTATAGTGTGGATTAGCTTCAGAGTGTAACATAACAAATGAAGTAGATGGAATCAGTACCTAGAATAACTTTTGCTTTACTTAGGGTTAAACCTAAGGTTTAGGTTCAACCAAATCTTAGGTTAAACATTTGAAGCAAATGGAACTTGTCTAAGAGGAGTTGCATCCTGATCAATTGGAATGCAAGTGATTGTGTACATGTGCTCATGTATAGAACAAGCATAATCTAAATATAATAGAACTTAAGTTTGGCAGGGCCAACCCTGAAGTACAGATCCAAGAACTTCCTATAGCTTTTAAACTTTTGTTCCTGAAAATTGAACATGAATTTAAAACAAATTTTTATACCATAGTTCTCATAAGTTTATCTTCTATTAAGTTATCTTTCTCTTTTCTAGACACATTGGTTTGCTGCATGTCGAAGGGAAAAAAATGAAAATGCAGAAGATTGCTCTAGAGACAGTACGAACTTTCCACATGGAGGATATTATTCTAGCTGATCATCCAGATCTTTTTAATCCTGACAATCCTAAAGTAACTCAGGCAATACAAGCGTTCTGCATGGAAAAGGTAACTTGTAATGCTAACAGTATATGGGTAATAGTGTATGGACAGGGAGTGGGATCTATGACAGAAGACAGTGGCAGAAGTAACTAAGCAGGTTTATTAAGTGGTCTTGGTTCTTAGGTCTGTGAAAGTTTGTTCCTGTTTTTCCCCGGAACTAGAAATTTAGCAAAGAATAATGGCTATAAGGTAAAATAGTATGAGTGATCAGTGATGTAGATACTGCTGGACTATGCTATATCTGAAAGCTAAGCCTTTCCTTGTGACTTTTTTCGCATTCATTCCTGTGGCTTTTGGCTGGATACTGGTACGTATGTGTGTTCAGGAATGACAGCACATCATATGATTATTTATTTTTATAGCTTTCCCCTGCAGCTGGATGTGTTTTAGGTTATACTTGAAGGACTCGGGCATCTGTAAGAGAATAAAGTCAAACTGAATTTCTAAATCTGCTTCATAGGTTGAATTGATGCTGGACGGCGCAGAAAGAGAACGCTTGGGAAATCCACGTCAGCCAGAGAAGCCTCTGATAAGATTACGAGTAAGATATTGTTTAGTTTGGATTGCTTTGTTTTGAAAAGTCACTGTGAAAAGTTTCAAAGCAAAGTCGTGCTTTTTGTATGACTACATAATATATAAAATTTCTTACTGTGTACAGGCAAATACACATCTCCTTCATACCATGATTTTCTTTACCTGTGGCATAAATAGTATTCCATGGTAAAGGATGAGATTGGTCATAAGTGTACTGAATGAATCTGGGCTGTTATTAACTATTCTGTTAATATTATTATTAGCTATTATTATCCATTAACTATTCTACATAGTATGATAAAGCATTAATTTTAGGTTGACTTATTTTTTACTTTAATTTTTCCTTTGAAGGGTAAGAAATGCATCTTGATTTGTGTGGCTTCTCTATTTCTGTTTGTTTCATATTTAATTTTTTCCTTTCCTCTCTTAGGTTGATTATGCAGGTGGCTTCGAACCATTCAGTGTCCATCGTTTTAGCCAGAAGTACATGGATAGAGTGGCTAACCCAAAAGACATCATACACTTTTTCAGGCATCGTGAACAAAAAGAGAAAAATGGTAATTTTAAAAGGGAAAGAATCATTGGCTTGCCTTGATTTTCATTCTTATTCCTTTATTTTGTTACACAGCACTTGTAAACGCTTGATGTCTACCATATAACGTGTTACAGGAGGAGTAAAGGTGCATAGTCTCATTTAAGTGTATATATCACAGAAGTATTTCTGTTCTCTTTCTGGGTTTGTCTAAAATTCTGATACTCAGCATAGCATCTTCTGACAGTTAGTCATAAATAATTCCTTTTTCTTTGGCCTCAAACCTTATTGAGTTGCTTATAGGAATACATATAACCCCATACCAGACTGAGTTACTCCATGATTCTATCATAATTACCATGAAAGGTATTAAACATCTCACTCTTGAGATTTCTCAGAATGAGGTGGTTGGTTTTGGGCACTCTGCAGGAAAAGAGATTGGTGTTGTGCTTTTTCCCTTTGTTTTTTAATCTACTTGCTGTAGGAATTCATCTGTTTATACCTGAAATAGTAATGGAGGGGATCAGCTTGTATATATGTTTGTATACTTAAAAAAAAAAGGTCTGAATGTATGACAGCATTTTATTTGCCTTAATTAATCATGTGTATTAGGTGCTCTTGGCTTGTCTGTTCCAGGTATGTCTCTATTCAAGCATTTCTACAAAACAAATAATAACTGTTTTACTGTAGCATTTCTCACTGTGCCTGGAGTTTTTAATAAATAGTTAATAGATGTTGCCTAAATACTGGATTTGTAATAGCTGCTAATGAAGATATGGATTGCACAAGAACATACTGTGCTGAAGAGCTGTTAATATTTCACCTTAGTTCATTCTAAGTACTCCAGTTCCATTGACAGTTTTTACGTACACTGTCAGTTTTATAAAGTTCAAAACATCATGTTTCCTGAATAAAAACTGCTTTTAGTGAGGTTTTTTTTTAATTATGATGTATTGATCTTGTTTTATTTTGCTTTGTTGTTTTTTTTAGTAGTTGTGTAATCCCATTAACATTTTCATAATACAAGATGGCTGCTACATCTGTCACCATGTTTCATCAATACATTTTTTTAAAATTTTCCTACTTAACATGCATCTCAGCTTCAGGAAGGGAATATAAAAAGAATACCATGGTTCTTTGCATTGCTTTATTAGATATCCTCTAATACAAAGGAGGTGGCTAATAAAGCAGTCAAAATGTTCAGTACATGTGCACATAATGCTATGGTTCAGTACAGGTGATGTTAAGACTTGATGAGCTCAGAAGTTGTTATTGTTTCTTTTGTCATAGCTGCTTATATAACAAGGCTAACAAAACAGTGTTTTGTGCTTGCAAGTGGCAGATATCTGGAAGCAGTCAGTAGTCACTGTATTTTATGTTGCGTGGTATGTGCTCATCTCAGTTAATTATCCCTTTAATTCTTCTGTCATTCCTACCTTGCTGCCTGAGAATGGGGGGCAGCCTCAGTGAGCTATGGACATTTTCTACTGAAAATCGGTCAGCGTGCTTTGGAGGAACATTTTGCCTCTATTAACAGAGTTACTTATAAAAAACCCCTTGTGCTTTGATGGGTCCTTTGATTTTCTTCTATTTGTGATCTTCTAGAGTTCAATTATAATATCCTTCAGGACATAGTGTTCAATTTATAATTCCAGACATTTGTCTTGTACAATTATTGCATCCGTTATGTTTACCTGTGTGTCCAGGCAATAAGCTCTACAGTTAGAACAAACAACCTTTACATATAAAAGGGACAATAATTCTTAAGAGGCCTATATTAACGTTTTTTCCTATTACTATCAGTGGGATGATAGTAATTAAAAGCTGCAAATGTGGGTGACAGTGCCACTGTGCTTTTCTATTCTAGACAGTGATGTTAATTTTGGAAAACTGGTTAGCAGACCTGCTTCTGAGGGGATGACACTGAGGGTGGAAGACCTTGTAAAGCAGTATTTTCAGACAGCAGAGAAGGTATCTTTCTACCTTTTATAATTTTTTAAAAATGGAACATAACCTTTTTATCTTTTTTTGCATTCTTAATGGAAATAGTGTGCCCTGAAAAGACTCTGACATTCACCAAGGAGTGAGTTTATTTCCTGTATAACTGTATGTGAACTCCTGTATGAGGTACATGTTTTAGGTTAACAAGTAACTGTTGTATATAGGTTGTATAGGGTATGTGAACACATGCTGGTTTGAGAACATTATGCTAACTCTTCATGTGAACTTGTAACGTCTGCCCTGTACTAATGATGTGTCATATCCTTACGGTAGGAAAATGTGAGGCAGCATGCTCTGAGAAGCTACCTTAATTTACTATAGGGTCAGTGTGAGACTGTAGCATTTATTATTATCAGCTGCCTTGGAGTAACTTGTTACTTTGCAGTATATTTGTGTCCTCAGACATAGTGCAGTTCTGCAGTATATTTAAAGCAGAACAGGGAGAAGGAAGAGAGCCCCCCCCCGTTTGCTTTTCCCTCACCTTTTCATTAAACCTGATTTATTTCCCTTTCCCAACACCAGGGCAGTAACATGTCAGAGGTACAAAATAATAATCAGTGAGTCAGACTCCCAAATGCTTGATCTGGATGATCAAGCATAATGTTCAGAAGCTACTTCAGAACACGCTTTATAGAAAGTCATTAGAGCAAGGATTCCCGAGGTAAAGATCCCCCAAATTATATCATTTTGCCTAACCTTAGACACATGTTAGGAGTATTAAGATGGCATAAATCATGCCCTGGAAGGGCTGTTTGCTTTCTGAATATGATAGGGAACCCAGGGTGACTAGTTCAGAAGTAGATACTTCTTCAAATGCATGTGACCCCTAAATCCTATGGGGAGGGGTAGCAGTGTCAAAGACAGGACACTATTATTCTATGAAAAGTAAATTTTGCTTTTAATCTCTTTTCCTCCTTTATTCTGCAAAAATGTTCCTGTTACACCATCTTCCCAATTTGTTTGTATGTTCTTGTATGAACAACTCAGTTACTGGTCCCTGCATTTGAGGCCTGTTTCAGCAGCTCAACATCTGCAAAGGCTTGAAAGGATCCGTTGATGTTCTGTGAAGTCTTGCAGTAGGCGGATAATACATTTTAAGTTAACTCTAGTCATGAAAGAAAGGGGCAAGGGGGGAAGCATATTGTGCCCCAAAATGGTGATAGTGATCTAAAACATTATGTTAAGATAGCTTGTGCTTCAGGCTTTGCTAGGCACCTGATTTTGTCTGATTGGGGAAACAAAAGAGTCCCTGGACCCTGAGGTGACAGAGGGCTGCTGTTGGATGTTCAAAAAATGTTAGACCAAAAATGTCTAATAAGTACCAGATGCTGTTCAGTTCCAGTGTTGCTGGTAAGCTGAGGCCTAGGAATTAAGATCACTGCTATTTGTCTCTTTAGGAAACTTATTTTTTTTCATTTGGAAGAAAGCTGAATTGCTGAAAGTCAACATGAACATTCTGCATCACTACAATCAGTCACTCTTTTGAGACGCTTATCTTATTTTTGTGTAAGGTTCTTACTTTATAATAGCTGTAAAATTTATCCCTCTCTGCAGCATTATTTCAGGGAAAGTTTTATGCTTCCACTGCAACCTTCAAAACAGTTCCTAAAGGACACCTGGAAGGATCAAAAATCATTAATAAGCCTATATAATGTTCATTACTAAGAAATTATCTGTGCTGTAGTTTACAGACACAAGAGGCTGCTATTTAAGCATTACTATCCATATGGGGGTTTCTTTCTCAGAATGTCTCATCTTACTGTATTGGGAAGGAGGATAGAGAAGAGAATGGCTGTGAAACACCACCAGTAGCATCTACTACTTTTACTAATTAGTGTCCATGGTAATATCTTAATGTAAAATATCTTGATGAATATCATCTCACTTGATGAACATCTGAGAACTATCGGTATTCATAGAATTACCTTTCAGTGGAGTAGACTTCTGCTTAACAGCTCCTAATGCTTCATAATAATAATTTGCCCTGCTCTGTAACTGCCATTTTTTAATGTTAGAATTGTACAGTAAAACTTAGTAATTTAGCATCTGTAATAACTAAGGGCCTGTTTTCAGTAACATTTTTATTTCTCTGCAAGTTGATCTTTAGTTTAAAAAGGGAAAGGAACTAGGAAAGAATACAGTTTACCTTCTCTACTCTCAGCAATACATTTCAGACATTATTTTAGATATGACTAGCACTGTAGTTTCTTTACTGTTTATGAAACTTTTTTCTTTGACAAGTCTGGAAAATACTCTGTTAAGTAGGTGTAACATGCTAGGAGCCAGAGGATTGTAACTATATTACGACAAGTAACATGTTTGCTTATTGCTGTGCTTTTTTGATTGAAATCTTCAATGGACATTACTGGTTTTGGAACCAACCTAATGTAATATTTATCTGAAACAGCAGGAATATTACTCACTTTCTTTGATGGCAGATGCTTCTTAACAAAATGTTTTCCCCAATTATAAAGAAAGTACAGCTTTCACTTCTAACTGAAAGAGGAATGGGAGAAGCAGTGCAGGAGTTTGTGGACAAAGAGGAAAAAGATGCCATAGAAGAGTTGGTGAAATTTCAACTAGAAAAAACACAGAGGTTTCTTAAGGAGCGTCGCACTGATGCAGAGGAAGAAAAAATAGACGAGGAGGTAATATTCTGTTAATGTTAATTCCTTAGGAGAGGTCAAGAAAGATAGTAGAAAAAACGGTGCTCAAACCTGGTTTAATAGATTTCCTGTGTGTGGAGCATGTGCAACACTCGCCTCTGGTCATTTTCTGGAATTAATAAATGTGGTAGTGAAGTTTCAAATATACAGTTTAAAAGCTTGTATTGAAAATGGGGGTTAGGTATGCTTATAATGATTCTCACTGTATTTGCACATGCATGCATAGAAGAGATCTCTCTAATATATGTAGAACTATATATCTCTCTCTACTGTGAGAAGATTAGTAGATACAATCTCTTTCTTCCCTAATCTCTTAGGGAATAGTGCAAGAACAGGGTAAGCATAAAGGAAGCTTATCCTTCAGCTGCTCTACTAGCTTCTAACTGCTTGCAGCTAAGGGTCTTCAGAGACAAACCTGGTTTGTGTGTATCTAGTAACCCTTAACAGACTTCTCTGTCAACTCGTTGAGCTTCCACATGAGCCCATGTATTCAGTTGTAATATTCAAGCATTGTATGACAAGTTGTTCTGCAGCTTAACTGTGTACTGTGTAAAGAATAATTTAGTGTGGGGAGGAACCTGTTTTCTTGCTGATTGCTTTAATTCATGAGGGATTGAAAGAGACCATAAAAAACCAGCACCTGTAGGCTTTCTGTGCCACTTTGTTTTTTTTTTCTTTTGTTTGTCTTGTGGACTAATACCTTCTTTCCCTCTCACCCATCGCATCTTTTTCCATACTTGACAAGTTGAGCTTTCTTAGTTGTACATGCATTGTAACGTTTGTCTCTTCTCAATATGGTTGTCTTCTATCTTCCTTCTTCATGTCTACCCCTTCTTTTCCCGTTATTCATATTTCACTGTCCCTGATTGTCAAATTATGTATACTCTGTTGAACATAGTATCTCCTACTTTTCATCATGTCCCAAGCTTTTTTCTCCCCAGTGATGTAGCTCCAGTTATTAATAGAACTCCAGACTCTTGAACTGTAGGACAGCATCAAAAGGCTCTAAAACTGTTTGGTTATTCTTGAAGTCTTCTTCGCCTCTCACATGAGCTTGACTTAATAATTAGTGATCAAGACTTCTCACTTACTGTGTTTTGATGGTTGTATGAAACGAACTGTTATTTTACTGGGAACTCCTTTCTTACTCAGGTGCGAAAATTCAGGGAGAGTAGAAAAAAGAATACTGAAGAAGAGGATGAGGAAGTTCGTGAGGTAACTCCTTTGAATTTTGAACATAGGCTGAATAATGGAATGGTGACTTCTGCATATGAATAATTTTTAAGTCTCCCTTGGTATAATGTGTGCCTTTTTTATATGCACATATTATGCCAAATATGTGCATATAAGTTATAATATGTGCCTATAATATGTTTGGCTTTTGAGATCTCTCTTCTTGTGCAAATTTGTGAACCTGAATGTTCCGGTTTGAATGAACTGAGTTTAGACCATGCAGGTGACCTTCAAAGATCTGTCATCTTAAACTATTTGTGATCCCATCATCAGTAGACATGTGGATGGACTGTACTGAGTGATATTACTGGAACAAATTGGTATTATTCATAAACCTTTAGGTACTGTTGTCCTCATTAGCATTCTTAGATCTCCCAGAGATTCATGTATAGATTGCATATGTCTTTGCAAAGAGAATTGCCAACCACTGACAGCATTGGTGCTCCTTTGTCTTTGCAAGCTATGTGGGACTGGAATGAAATTTTGCGAAAAAGGACATCTCGGGTAAGATTCCATTCTCCTGACCTGAGATACCTTCATATGAACCAGTTGTCTTAAGCACCTGCTGTCATCAATGAAGATCAAGTCAAAGGAGCCCAGAGGGTGCTGCCTTTGAGCAGATATACATAGCTGACATAGGATGATCTGAACTGTTTGCCAAACTCCACTGACAGTGTGTCATATTACCTAGCTCTGTTCTGTTATCAGAGCTTAGCTAACTACTTTGCATATACACATCTAAATTAAATAGACTAAATACCGACCCTGCTTTTTGACAGACTTCCTTGCCTTCCATAACGCTGTGTATTTGGGTCTTCTAAGCCTCAGTGGTTTAGAACTATGTGTCACAACTAGGATTTAACACTGGTGCATTTCATCATTTAAGATTCTTTTTCCTATAGCACTTACTGTTCCATTTCAGGCCATGACTAGGGCTAGAGCCCACAGATCTGAGGATGCAGTTCTTGTCGCAGCCTCCAGTGATGAAGAACTCATGGATACAGGGACGAAAGGCACTGGTGATTCAGATGATGGCCTTCCTGCAACACTGAGACGGGGAAGGGGTGGGGCAAGAGGTAGGGCAAGAGGTGCAAGAGGACAAAATTCAACAGCAAGAGGTTCATCTCGAAGGGGAAGAGGTAAGAAAAACTTCACATTCTTTGTATTGCAGTTACTGACTGTTGTTTTTTTAAAGGGGAACTCTCTTCAGATGCTTCCATCAAGTGGAAATTTGTTGCTTAAGGACTGCTACTGGAAAAAAAATTCTTCACAAATATTTTTTGGTATCATATTTCATACAGTTGACTGCCTTACAAAGTTTTAAGTTGTGACTTTTTCACAGGGTGATTAAAAGAAAAATATCTTGCTTTCCAGCTATGGAAACATAGTAGTCTCTTAAAAGATGCATTATTGGGAAGGTCTGTGCTATGGATTGCATGGATAAACGTTTTGTACTGCTAATGGTAATGCATTTAATCAGTATAGAAAGGAGGTACAGATTGTCTCTATCCTAATGCATTTACAAGAGACTTCATTGTTTTTGGTGACTGAGAAAATGGGGGGTGTTTCCCAAGCAAAATTAATTAAATAGTCCCTTGTGCTCGTGTGATTGTGCACTTTATAGTGATAGCAGTACTTCCACAATGTATGTACTTCCATTATATAAGTAAGAAAAGAAAAGATAGGGTTTTGCAGTAATCTATTCCTTTGAGTTGTCTCAGTAATACACCCGGAGGTCTAAGAGCAGGATGAGTTGAAACAAATGCAGTCCTTAGGACTGATCTGGTTAGTGCCTTTAAACTAGTTCTGTGAGGGTGTGCTCCAGCACTGTTGTGATCCCATCAGAGCAGGGGCGTGTGTGTTAAGAGGCTGTGTCTGTGGAGTTTTGAACACTTGACCCAGAGCAGTTGTTCTGCCTGTAAGGAGGGCTTTGACTCAAGGAAAAAAGAGGGATGTAGATTTTTAAGTGACTTCCCACTCGATAATGATAGACTAAAGGGGAAAAAGAAAGATAACCACTAAACAGATTTGTTTATTGTTTATTATCCCTACAGGAGGCACTAGCCAAGAGTCAGCTACTAGCAGCAGAACCTACAAGCCTGTATCTGTGCCTGCCAAGAATATGTCTATCATGGACGGTAGGCCTTCAATCTGACCATTACTCTAACCTGGTCTCTCAAAGTGTAATGAAGGTGTTTGTTTAATGATGAAGTGCCTTAATTGTCTTTATTTCTGTTAGTCCAATTCAGCTGTGAGAGATTCTTTAGGTTTTCATGAAATAGAATAACTAACAGTGATGAGAGAAAGAAAAATGGAGGGGAGAAAAAAGAATAGTGATATCCTGCTGTCATGAGGTAAAATGAAATGTGTCAGGAACTTCTGATGAGAACTGGAAATAGGGAACATCTTACTGTATGCAGTTCCTTAAGGAATAAGCATAGAAGGAATGTGGCTTAATAGCATGTATTTTGTGCAGAATATTCCTCAGTGGATAAAAAGTTTAAACTTCACTGATGTTTACAAGTTAGTAAGCTTTAATGTAAATCCATTTAGTCTTATATTGTAGCAAGTTTTGGAAATGCCAGTTTGTACTAGGGAAGAGAAACTTATATGTGATTTCAGCCACATATGTGAGACTAGCCCTTCCTTGCTGCAGAGGACAGGCTCTGAGGAAACAGCATAGATAATCTGAGTATTAAAGGAAAAAATACTGGTCACAAATCTATACATGAATCCCACACAAAATACCCAAAGGTAGAGCAAGTTTTAAATTAATCAGCAAGTTACCTGAGTTTTAAATTGTTCAGCAAATGATCTAAAATACTGCAGAGAAATCAATTTTGGCAGATGTGTTAATGTCTAAACTAAGTGTTAGGCATACAGGAATATCAATTATAGTAGTATTTTTCTCTTCCTCTTAAACAAAGTTACTGAAGGGGTTTCAGCCAGACTGGGAAGCACTTGCTGCTGCACAGAGGGTTAGATCCCTGGGTTGTCAGACTCTAGCAAAGGCTTAGCTTATGTTTTGGTTTGGGAGGTTTTGCTTGTTTGCTTTACAGGGTATTTTGCAGAGGAAACCTTCTAAGTAGGTCTTAAATAAAAAGAATGATATAACATTGTTTGCATTTTATTGTGTGAGCACTTAAAAGATATTACATTTGTTTTATTCTAGCCTTTAGGTCTTTGAAACAAGAGCCCTCCTTGAACTCATCTAGATCTTATTCTGAGGTAAGAAGCATCTTGCATGAGTGAAGTTGTGCTACCTTTTGCTGTCTTCTGATTTGAAAAATAAATACAAGGTCAAAAAAAATAAGCCTAAGTCAGGAGACATTCCCAAGCTATCAGTTCCAGCAGTAAGTTTCTGCATGTTAATTTGTAGACCTTTTGTACCCCTTTTTTGTATGGGGTCTCTCTGAGAAAAACAGAGACCATGTTTTATTTGTGACCATAATCTAAGATACAGAGTGTATATATATGAGTATTTTGGGGATTTCTGCAAGATCAAAGATCTGAAGCGCAAAACTTGTGCTGTATTTGCACATTGTACAGTTCTAGCCTGGAGCCCTGTCAAGTGTATAGTATAACTACGTAGGTATATAGTTGAAAAAAGAAAAAAACACAAACATTGTATGCTCTAGGACTGTAGTATATGCATATATATATACCATATATATATGCATAATATGTCCGTAAGAATAAATTCTGTGAAAAAGCTTTATAAGTGGTATCATTTTTTCAGGATATTATAGATGATGACTCCGATCTAGAAGACATTTCTATTGTTCCTTCTTCCAAAGTAAATCAAAGGTCAGTATGTTTGCTTCATGAATGCTACGATGACTGCCTTATTTCTGATTGGCAATCAGCAGAACCCAGGGATCTGATCCACTACCTGAAAAACAGACTTTTAAGAAAGTTACAACACTAGTTAGAGAATTTATTTAAGTTTTTACCTATTAATGTGGATGATCTTTCTATAACAATAGATTGGTCTACTGATTGAGATGAGCTAGGTAACAGTTTTAGAATTAAAATGTTAGTTCGAAATTCGAACTGTTCTACTTATTGTAATTTCTGTTAATTCTTAATCTCTGTATTGGTGGTCCAAATCTAAGTTAAAGGGAAAGTTATTGGAATGTCTGGTAATCGGGAACACACTGATGCCTTTTTTTCTCTTTTTATATTTCAAGGTTGTCAACTACATCTTCTCTTAGTAAAAGAGGTTCACAAAGCCAAACATCTAGAGGAGTTGATTTTGAGTCAGATGAGGTATGGTATATAGTGGTGGTTTTATCTTTTATTTCTATAGCTTACTGTTTTACAGCTATTTGAATAACGCATTTCAAAGTAAAACTGAGTATTTTTTTTTTCACTATCAGGGCTAAATTATTGTAACCAACTTTAATTAGAATGTATACAAAATCATAAAAATAAGTCTAGAGGGGACATCAGGAAAATACCTAGTCCTTTTTCCCTTCAATTTTTAATCAGTTAATTGTCATGCCTGAAATATATGCAATAGATTATTTTGCCTGGAGAAGAAAGTAATCTAATTTTTTCTAGTGGTTGGCTATGTCCTTTAATTTGTTTATGAATTTTATTCTTGTAAAAAGGAAGAATTTTATTTTTTTGCATTTAAATGACTATTTTCCAGGGCACTTTATTGTTGCAAGTTATGTAAATAAACTTAAAAAAAAAATTAAAACACTATCTTCAGGTTTCAGATGTCTCTTCTTGCAGTATTTGAACTGCTAGGAAATGGTTTCTTCTATAATTAAACAAGCAGAACTTTATTCATGGCTTTGCACTGAATAGAATACACATTATGCTGTCAAGCACTGTGCAGTTTGTTTTCACAGCCTAGCAGACTGTCATCTGTGGTTAGGATCCCAGCCTTAACGATGTCAGATGTTGGCCACTTCAGAGAAGGTGTTAAATTCTTGTCCCTTCTCTCCTCTATGCTATCTCTTTTTCTTGTACCTGAAATACAAAACTACATGTTTGCTTGAGCATGCAAAAAGGAACAGTATTTTTGATTTATGCAAATCTCAGTAAATTCTGGTGTGTGATATGTGTATGGATGTAACTTCACTGAGGTAGGTGCTGCTCATAATGATAACATTTTCCTAGGTCACACCTGAAATACAGATTGTTCTTCATTTCAAAGCAGCTGTTCTGATCATATTGACATAAACTCAGTGTCTGTGAGTTTGTGATCTGGACTTTTAAATCAATGGATAATCTCTTTCGTATCAAAACCAACAAAAACAGATCTGTCAGAAAACATGGACTAATGTCACCAGGCTTTCTAGTTTAATCTAAAGGTGACTTTACTTTTTATGACTCAATGCATGGTAGTTCTAGTAACGCATCTCTGTTTACAAATTGCAGGATGAATTTGATCCTTTCAAAAGCACTGCAACATCAAGAAGAACTAAGTGATTTCTGGCTTGCTATACAAGAGAGACAGTGAAAGTTAGTGAAGAAAATGGAAAGCAGTTTGCAAGGCATTCTCTACATGACATTTCTCTGTAAATGGTGGCTTGCCTTCAATTTTCACTTCTATGAAATGTTTTTGGGTTTGGGTTTGGGGATTTTTTTTTTTTCAGTGGCACCAAATTTGGTATAGTTTGGGTGTTGCATTGCTTGATGCATTAGACTAGACTTGCCTGAAACTGCAAGTTCTTTCTAAAACGTCTAAAAGCCTCTTTTCTTTCTGCTATGATAATGTAAATAAGTCATATCTTTTGTAGAAAACTCCATCTCTTGTGCTTGAATATTGTAAAGAAGTAGATTTATAGTAGTATGCAAGTATGGATATGGACACAGACTCAGTCAGCATAATGAAACTTGTACTGATTTGCAATTTCTACGGCTACAGTTGCATACTCTGAAGAGTAATAGTTTGACCCAAAAACACAATTTTTCAGTATCAAAGCTGAAAAATGTTATAATACTTTCAACTCTGCTAGGAGAACTAAACCCACTATTGCACAGTTATTAAATGTCACAGTATACAGGAATGAATTCTGCTCTGTAATTCAAAAGAAGTGCCAAAGACTTCAGATTGAATTGCATTGTCAGCTTTTACCCTGTAAATAAGATGTAAGGGCTAGAACCTTACGGCTTCACAAGGAGTGCTGCTTGAAGAATGAAGCAATTGAGTCAGTAATGGGCAGGACATTGCCTCTTACCTTTTTCTTAGCTGATGTTTTTCAGGTATCTGTTTCCTCAGCCCACTGCTTCAGTAACCCTCCTAAAATGTCATCACTATTTTCCAAATATTCTCCAAATGAGGCTTCTAAAATATGGTATTGTATTCACAGTGGGGGAACCACTCCTTCTCTTGAAGGAGCCGAGACCTAGACCTATTCCTCCTTATCTTTCCACCTCTGTACACCCCACTCCCCCAAAAATGCTGTTCTAAAGCTATGGCCATTAGAGCTAATCAAGGAAAAGGCCATAAGAGTTCATCACCTAACGCCCCAGCATGTCAGAGAAGCACTAAATACATTGAGTAGCTGCAGCTCTGCCTTTGCATTTTTACTTTCTCCTCAAAGAGATAGGATTGGGCAGTTGTGTTTTTCTGGCTTTCACTGAACATGACTATTGTTACTTTGCCTGCATATATGCTGTGGCAGGGAACCTAAATGAGCCTTGAGCTTCCTAAAGACTTCCATAAAAATGATCAAGACCTGCAAATTTCTAGTGTAGAGCTTAGTAGCAACTTAAAAAGCAGTGCAATTGCTTAACATATCGGCAAATAATTTGATAGTCTTGCTCTTTCCTTTCATTAAGGGCTGTCAAAGCTGTATTATTACCTATGCAATTAAAAAGCTGCTGTAAATACCCTTCAAGATGAGGGTTTGGATTATTTTTTTTAAATAAACTATTTCTGTGAAGTAAATCATGAATGTCAGTTGTACGGACTACACTGAATCTGAGGGATTTTAATTTTTAAAACACTTTGCTGCTTTATGTTGCTCTCTGCATGTATCGGGTCTGGCTGGGCTGGAGTTAACTTTCCCCGTAGCAGCCAGTGCAGGACTGTGCTCTGTATTTTTAGCTAGAAGGGTGTTGATGCCACACCAGACTTGTGGCTGCTGCAGAGCAGTGCTCCACAGCGTCAAGGCTGGCTCCTCAACACTCCCAAAAAGCCTCCTCCTCCTGGGGTGGGCGAGAAGTTGGAAGGGGACCCAGCCAGGACAGCCGACCCCAACTGACCGCAGCAATATTCCATCCCATGTGGTGTTGTGCTCAGCAAGAAAAGCTGAAGGAAAGGAGAAGGGGGAGACTACATTTGTTATTAAGGCATTTGTCTTCCAAAGCACCCAGTACACGTACCGAGGTGGCTGGATGTCACCATGGACTACCTCAGCAGAGGATATTTCAAGGACCCAAAAGGGTACCGGTGGGCTTTTGGTATAGCTGCCTTGGAGACGGAAGAAATTAAACAGCTGTCCACCTTGCCTGGTCTCTCAGAGGACCCTTCTGTGGTGGGGTTGCTCAGGGTCAAAGAACAACAGGTGCCAATCGCTACCACAACAGTGCACCGGCGGCAATATCGCACCAACAGAGACTCCCTGATCCCCATCCATGAGCTGATTCGTCGGCTGGAGAGCCAAGGAGTGATCAGCAAGACTCGCTCACCCTTTAACAGCCCCATATGGCCAGTGCGAAAGTCTAATGGAGAGTGGAGACTGACAGTAGACTATCGTGGCCTGAATGAAGTCACGCCGCCACTGAGCGCTGCTGTGCCGGACATGCTAGAACTTCAATATGAACTGGAGTCAAAGGCAGCCAAGTGGTACGCCACCATTGATATTGCTAACGCGTTTTTCTCGATCCCTTTGGCGGCAGAGTGCAGGCCACAGTTTGCTTTCACTTGGAGGGATGTCCAATACACCTGGAATCGACTTCCCCAGAGGTGGGAACACAGCCCTACCATTTGCCATGGGCTGATACAAACTGCACTGGAACAGGGTGAAGCTCCAGAGCATCTGCAATACATTGATGACATCATCGTATGGGGCAACACAGCAGAAGAAGTTTTCGAGAAAGGGAAGAAAATAATTCAAATCCTTCTGAAAGCTGGTTTTGCTATAAAACAAAGTAAGGTCAAAGGACCTGCACAAGAGATCCAGTTTTTAGGAATAAAAGGGCAAGATGGACGTCGACAGATCCCAACAGATGTGATCAACAAAATAACAGCTATGTCTCCACCAACTAGCAAAAAAGAAACACAAGCATTTTTGGGCGTTGTGGGTTTCTGGAGAATGCATATTCCAAATTACAGTCTGATTGTAAGCCCTCTTTATCAAGTGACCCAGAAGAAGAACGGTTTTAAATGGGGCCCTGAGCAACGACAAGCCTTTGAACAAATCAAACAGGAGATAGTTCATGCCGTAGCCCTCGGACCAGTCCGGGCAGGACAAGATGTTAAAAATGTGCTCTGCATGGCAGCCGAGGAGAATGGCCCTACCTGGAGTCTCTGGCAGAAGGCACCAGGAGAGACTCGAGGTCGACCTCTAGGGTTTTGGAGTCGAGGATATAGGGGATCTGAGTCCCGCTATACTCCAACTGAAAAGGAGATATTGGCAGCATATGAAGGAGTTCGAGCTGCCTCAGAAGTGGTTGGTACTGAAGCACAGCTCCTCCTGGCACCCTGACTGCCGGTGCTGGGCTGGATGTTCAAAGGGAGGGTCCCCTCTACGCATCATGCGACTGATGCTACGTGGAGTAAGTGGGTCACGCTTATTACACAGCGGGCTCGAATAGGAAACCTTAATCGCCCGGGAATCTTGGAAGTGATCATGGACTGGCCAGAAGGCAAAGATTTTGGAATATCACCGGAAGAGGAGGTGGCACGTGCTGAAGAGGCTCCACCATATAATGAACTGCCAGAGAACGAAAGGCAATATGCCCTGTTTACTGATGGGTCCTGTCGTATTGTAGGCAAACATCGAAGGTGGAAAGCTGCTGTATGGAGCCCTATACGACGAGTCGCAGAAGCTGCTGAAGGACAAGGTGAATCAAGTCAGTTTGCAGAGGTGAAAGCCATCCAGCTGGCTTTAGATATTGCTGAACGAGAAAAATGGCCAATACTCTATACTGACTCATGGATGGTGGCAAACGCTCTATGGGGGTGGCTACAGCAATGGAAGCAGAGCAACTGGCAACGCAGAGGCAAGCCCATCTGGGCTGCTGAATTGTGGCAAGATATTGCTGCCCGACTAGAGAATCTAGTCATAAAAGTATGCCATGTAGATGCTCACGTACCCAAGAGTCGGGCCTCTGAAGAACATCAAAACAACCATCAGGTGGATCAGGCTGCTAAGATTGAAGTGGGTCAGGTGGATCTGGACTGGCAACATAAGGGTGAATTATTTATAGCTCGGTGGGCCCATGACACCTCAGGCCATCAGGGAAGAGATGCAACATATAGATGGGCTCGGGATCGAGGGGTGGACCTGACCATGGATGCTATTGCACAGGTTATCCGTGAATGTGAGACGTGTGCTGCGATCAAACAAGCCAAGCGGTTAAAGCCCATCTGGTATGAAGGACGATGGTTGAAATATAAATATGGCGAGGCCTGGCAGATTGACTATATCACACTTCCACAAACTCGCCAAGGCAAGCGCTATGTGCTTACCATGGTGGAAGCAACCACCGGATGGCTGGAAACATACCCTGTGCCCCATGCCACTGCCCGGAACATTATCCTGGGCCTTGAAAAGCAAGTCTTATGGCGACATGGCACCCCCGAAAGAATTGAGTCAGACAATGGGACTCATTTCCGAAACAACCTCATAGACACCTGGGCCAAAGAGCACGGCATTGAGTGGGTGTATCATATCACCTATCATGCACCAGCTTCCAGAAAAATTGAACGATACAACGGACTGTTAAAGACTACCCTGAGAGCAATGGGTGACGGGACATTCAAACATTGGGATAAACATTTAGCCAAAGCCACCTGGTTAGTCAACACTAGGGGATCTACTAATAGAGCCGGCCCTGCCCAATCAAAACTTCTACGTACTGCAGAAGGGGATAAAGTCCCTGTGGTGCATGTGAGAAATATGCTGCGGAAGACAGTCTGGGTTACTCCTGCATTAGGCAAAGGCAAACCCGTTCGTGGGATTGCCTTTGCCCAGGGACCTGGGTGCACTTGGTGGGTAATGCGGAAGGATGGGGAAGTCCGATGTGTACCTCAAGGAGACTTGATTTTGGGTGAAAACAGTCAATGATTTGAATTGTATTATGTTAATTGTTCAGTATGACATTACTACTATGGCTGCTATCTACCATATCAATGGTATTATAGTAAGAATCACCCAGACTGATGAAGAATGAGCTTCACTGAAACCAAGCAACGTGCAGCAGTGATGGAACCAGAACTGGCTTCAGCAGCTTGCGCCCAACAAATCCCTCGAGACCAACATCTTCGACCTGCAGGTCATGGACATGGACCGTGCCAGATGACAATCCAACACTACATACCATCTCCCCTGCCCTGAGAGACTGCTATGATGGATGAAGCCCAGAGTCATGGACTGACTGAACTCCACAGACATTTTAAAGTGATGGCCCATGAACTAAGAAAGTGATATCTGTGTGTATATATTAAATGACAGGAAGAGTAATAATGAATAATTGGAATGTATTGAAAAGTATAGGACCCGGGCATGACATAAATGGTATGGAATAAGGGGTGGATGCTGTCCTGGTTTCAGCCAGGATAGAGCTGGTTTTCTTCACAGAAGCCAGTGTGAGGCTGTGTTTTGGATTTGGGATGAGAAACTGTTGATAATGTCCTGATGTTTTGGGTTGTTGCTGTGTAGTCAAGGACAGTCCAGCTTCTCGTGCTGGGCTGCCAGCGAGCAGGCTGGGGGTGCACGGGGAGCTGGGAGGGGACACAGCCGGGACAGCTGACCCAGGCTGGCCAAAGAGATATTCCCTACCATACGACGTCATGCCCAGTACATAAACTGGAGTTGGCCGGGGGGCGGAAATCGCTGCTCGGGGACGGGCTGTCGATCACGGGGTGGTGAGCAATCACTGTGTTGGGCCTCACTTGTTCTTGTACATTCCTTTGTTGGTATTATCATTGTTGTTTCCTTCTTTCTTTCTGTCCTATTAAACCGTGTTTATCTCAACCCACGAGGTTTTTTTTTCCTAATTCTCTCCCCCGTCCCACTGCGGGAGGGGGAGTGAGTGAGCGGCTGCGTGGTGCTTAGTTGCCGGCTGGGGCTAAACCACGACATGATGGGACATAAAGAACAAATATTTTCATGCTTTGCTTTCACACACAACATTTGCTTTTTTTCCATTAAACTTCCTCTGTCTTGATCCATGTGTTTTTAATCCAATTTTCTCCCCCTGCTAAGGATGGGGAGTGAGCAGCTTGGTGGGCACCTGGCACCCCACCAAGGTCAACCCACCACACCAAATTAAACTGTTTTATTATAAAGACTTAAATTGTCTAGTTTATTGTGTCACTAAGGTCTTAAAGGGACTCTTATCTTTTAATGTTGCAGGCACATCCTAGGCAAAGATTTTAGCAAAATATATAGGATTAATAGAAATCTTATCAAAGGTTCTTTCTACCTTTTTCACAGCTTTTTTTCAGTCAGCTGGCAGATTCATAGCAGCTTTGTTTATAGTGTTAAAGTGCAGCAGATCTCGAATTGTCTTGTACAGGAGATAAAGACGTCATCCTTCACTTCAGGGGGAAAAATAGAACCTGGTGTGCGTGGAAAGACTGTACTATAACCAGATACTCCTCTTCATCGTTAATGTGATTTGTGATACGTGGGTGTAAGATGCTCAGAAAACCAACATTATTTCTCAGACATCACACTGGCTAGTTTTTGAAAAGTCACTTCTCACATGTAACTTCCAATCCACCTGACGCAGGAAAGTTCAAAAATTTAGCAAAGCCACAGCTGTGAAAGAAAGATTGTTCCCAGGGAGATGGTGTGGGTGTGGTGTATGTGCATACTCTCTTGTGTATTTAAAAAGAATAAAAGGCATTATTCCTTTTTTTTAATGCTTTCAAATTGCATTTTTTTTTAGTGTGTCTGGGTGATTTTTTTAATATTCCCCCTATAACCTTTTTTTTCACCAGGCCTCTCTTCTAATTTATTGTAATTTTAAGAGTGCTATTGCACAGATGGTTTTGGTTACTTGAATTCATGAACTGAATAGCTTTATTTCAAACATTCTCTAAATACTTTTCACTTTATAAATTACATTATTTCACAGATACCTTTTACAAAACCCAGGTACAACCTACCAAATCCTGACGTTCCTGTGCAGCTGCCTCCTTTGCTGTCAGTGGGTGCCAGGGATGGTGGAGCACGGGTGAAGTCAGCAGGAGCAGGTACCAAGCTGACAAATCTATTACAGCCTGCTCTCCAGTAACAACCACACGTAGGTGAACTGGTCAGGCAGTTCATGCTGGGGTATGTTTAAATACAAACTAAACCGGAAGGGTGATGCAAGGCAGAGAAGGGCACACGGGTGACGTGGGAGAGGTGTGATCCAGGGAGGTTCCACTGGGCTTTTTCTGTGAGCCTTTGTTGGTATTTTGGGTGGGCCTGCCCATTGTGTGGTGGGACCACCTCCTTTGTGGGTCACGAGATGCTGAGTCCAGCTTGGAGGAGGGTGGGCTTAGGCTGCACGGGAGGAGATGCCCAACTTCCCCCCCCAGCAGCCTGGCTGAGGAGGTGAGGAGGAGGCCTCCTGCTCCCGTGGAAGCACCTGGTCTTCAAAGGCAGCGGCAGCTCTGGTTACACATGCAAGGATATCCTGCTAGAAGTGCAGAATTAGATCAAGAGGAATAAATAGACAAATAATTTTTGCTGAAATATCGATTATAGAACAGGGGAGCAGGATCTGATATATGTGGAAGAATAAGAGCTGGAGTGTGAGGGTCAAGAAGACTGAGAATACCCTTATCCAGTGGCCAGTGGCACTGAAAGGGAAGGGGACTTGGGAGCTGCTGGAGCAGCCACAGTGCTCTGTTCTCATCCCAGGCCCACACCAGAATGCTGCCCTGTTGTCCTGGGTTCGTCTGGGATAAGAGTTAATTTTCATCCTAGTAGCTGGTATAGTGCTGTGTTTTAGATTTAGGATGAGAATAATGTTGATAACACACTGATGGTTTAGTTGTTGCTGAGCAGTGCTTACACTAAGTCAAGGGCGAGGAGGCTGGGGGTGGACAAGAAGCTGGGAGGGGGCACAGGCAGGACAGCTGGCCCAAACCAGCCAAGGGGATATTCCATACCATACGATGTCATGGCCAGTATACAAACCAGGGGAAAGCTGGGCAGGGGCTGCTGCTTGGGGACTGGCTGGGCATCAGTCAGCAAGTGGTGAGCAATTGCATTGTGCATCACTTGTTTTGTATATTCTATTATTATTTGTTATTATTGTATATTCTATTATTATTATTATCCCTTCTTTTTACGTCCTATTAAACTGTCTTTTTCTCAACCCATGAATTTTACTTCCCCGCCCCCCCCCCCCCCAGATTCTCTCCCCATCACACTGAAGTGGGGAGTGAGTGAACAGCTGGGTGGTGTTTAGCCGCCTGCTGGGTCAAACCACAGCACCTGTCCTGCTTTCTGCCATTTCCCTGGGCCTTTATGTTACCTTGTGAGACTCTGAGTGTTTTCCTTGCAGCATCAGATCAGGGGCATCCTCGCTGGCCAAGCGCTTCTGAGCTGGACACAGAGTTTTTTCTTCTCTCTGAATAGTTACAGGTGACTGCCACCTTAGAGCTCCAGTGGGTTCTTTATCACAGAATCACAGAATCATTGAGGTTGGAAAGGACCTTCAAGATCATAAAGTTCAACCGTCAACCCAACACCATCATGCCCACTAAACCATGTTCTGAAATGCCAGGTCCAGACGTTTTTTGAACACTTCCAGTGATGGCGACTCCACCACCTCCCTGGGCAGCCTGTTCCAATGCTTGACCACCCTCTCGGTGAAGAAATTTTTCCTAATATCTAATCTAAACCTCCCCTGGTGCAACTTGAGGCCATTTCCTCTCGTCTTATCACTAGTTAGTTGGGAGAAGAGACCAACACCCACCTCGCCACAACCCCCTTTCAGGTAGTTGTAGAGAGCGATAAGGTCTCCCCTCAGCCTCCTCTTCTCCAGACTAAACAACCCCAGTTCCCTCAGCCGCTCCTCATAAGACTTGTGCTCCAGACCCCTCACCAGCTTCATTGTCCTTCTCTGGACACGCTCCAGCACCTCAACATCCTTCTTCACAGAATCACAGAATCACAGAATCACTAGGTTGGAAAGGACCTTTAAGATCATCAAGTCCAACCATTAATCCAGAACCACCATGTCCCCTAAACCATGTCCTGAAGCGCCACATCCACACGTTTTTTGAACACTTCCAGGGATGGCGACTCCACCACCTCCCTGGGCAGCCTGTTCCAATGCCTGACCACCCTCTCGGTGAAGAAATTTTTCCTAATATCCAATCTAAACCTCCCCTGGCGCAACTTGAGGCCATTTCCTCTTGTCCAATCACTAGTTACTTGGGAGAAGAGACCAACACCCTCATCGCCACAACCCCCTTTCAGGTAGTTGTAGAGAGCGATAAGGTCTCCCCTCAGCCTCCTCTTCTCCAGACTAAACAACCCCAGTTCCCTCAGCCGCTCCTCATAAGACTTGTGCTCCAGACCCCTCACCAGCTTCGTTGCCCTTCTCTGGACACGCTCCAGCACCTCAATGTCCTTCTTGTAGTGAGGGGCCCAAAACTGAACACAGGATTCAAGCTGCGGCCTCACCAGTGCTGAGTCCAGGGGCACGATCACTTCCCTACTCCTGCTGGCCACACTATTGCTGATACAGGCCAGGACGCTGTTGGCCTTCTTGACCACCTGGGCACACTGCTGACTCATGTTCAGCTGGCTGTCAACCAGCACCCCCAGGTCCCTTTCCGCCGGGCAGCTCTCCAGCCACTCCTCCCCAAGCCTGTAGTGTTGCATGGGGTTGTTGTGACCCAAGTGCAGAACCTGGCACTTGGCCTTATTAAACCTCATACAGTTGACCTCAGACCATCGATCCAGCCTGTCCAGATCCTTCTGCAGAGCCCTCCTGCCCTCAAGCAGATCAACACTCCTGCCCAACTTGTTATTGTCTCCAAACTTACTGAGGGAGCACTCAATCCCCTCATCCAGGTCATCAATAAAGATATTGAACAAGACCGGCCCCAGAACCGAGCCCTGGGGAACACCGCTTGTGACTGGCCACCAGCCGGATTTAACACCATTCACCACAACTCTCTGGGCTTGGCCATCCAGCCAGTTCCTCACCCAGCGAAGAGTAAACCCATCCAAGCCACGAGCCGCCAGTTTATCTAGGAGAATGCTGTGGGAGATGCTGTCAAAGGCTTTACTAAAGTCCAGGTAGACAACATCCACAGCCTTTCCCTCGTCCACTAGGTGGGTCACTTGGTCATAGGAGATCTGGTTGGTCAAGCAGGACCTGCCTTTCATGAACCCATGCTGGCTGGACCTGATCCCTTGGTTGTCCTTCACATGCCCTGTGAGCACCCTCAAGATGAACCGCTCCATGATCTTCCCCGGTACAGAGGTCAGACTGATAGGCCTGTAGTTCCCAGGATCCTCCTTCCGGCCTTTCTTATAGATGGGCGTCACATTGGCAAGCCTCCAGTTGCCTGGGGCCTCCCCTGTTAACCAGGACTGCTGATAAATGATGGAGAGTGGCTTGGCAAGCTCCTCCGCCAGCTCTCTCAGTACTCTTGGGTGGATAAGCTGGGAAGCTTCCTCTGAGACATGCAAGCTATCAAAAGAGCTCGAATTGGACAATTTTGTGGAAGAAATTGATGCTGGCAGCTGTTTGCAGAGGAGCACTGTGGGCTGGCCATGCTGCTTGTCCAGCTGTGTTCAACCTTGAGCAGTGGTGAGGAGAAAGCAGCATGACTGGCTCTCTGGGGGATTCACATGCATCTTCTGGAAGAGCTATTTTCACCAGTGAATGACCAGTTTATAATACAAGCTTTTCAGATAATGGTCTTTTAAGTGATGGTTAAATAAAGCCTTTCCTGCACAAAACCTGCTCCGGCCAGGGTTAGCTGACACCACCCAAGCAGATCTGTCCCCAGCAGAGAGGCAGCACCTTACACATGCACTTGTGGAGGAGCAATCTTTTTGTGCTGTGTAGGATTTGTGGCTCTTGGTGTCCTGCCACTGATTTTAAATTTCCTGCTGTTTTTTGGGGGGAGAGGTACAGGGAACATGCATGCTGCCATCTCACCAGCGCTTGGGTCCAGTGTATGGCTGCCCATTGCTGTGGATACTGGACTCAGTGGGCTGGGACATCCCTTCCCATCCTGCTTGTAATCTCCTAACTCTCACTGTATTTCCACAAACCCTAGAAAGCACAGTTTCTCATCAAACTTTTTATTCCCTTGCCAAGAGGAAATCCCTGCTAGGGGAAAGACTAAATATTTCTCTGTCTCTCTGAAGGAAAAAAGGTCTTTGGAAAAATACTGTGAGTGCAGTAAGCTCGCTTGTTAGTCACAGTTCATCTGTTATCCCCCTATTCTATGCTATTTAGTAAATGTCATGCTGTGAAATAGGCTGACACTTACCTGCCAGACCTTTAAAACTGAGCTTAAATTTGAACCGTGTCCTGGAAGAGCGCAGAGCTGCCACACATGCTGCTGCTTTATGAAGAGCACAGGATTTGCACGAGCTGGGTTGCTGGTAGAGAAAAAGGATGCTGGCAACTGGAGAGATTGATTTGCCTTTCTCACAGATGTGCTTATCTTGGGGTAGCACCCGGGGGAGCGTGGCTGCATGGAAAAGCAGCACGTCAGAGCAGAAATAATGTCATGCAGCCCAATGGCCGCAGAAGATCCCGGTGCGGAGCTTGCGTCGGGGTATAAAGCCGGCCGAAGAGCAGCAGCAGGGGCGAGGCGAGCGGGAGAGCAGCACGCTGCGGGAGGCAGGAGCGCCCGCCCGCCGCTGCTGCTTGCGCGCCGCGCTCGCAGCCCCCGAGCACGCCTGGGCTGAGCGAGGGGAGGACGGCTCTCCCGGCACACGGCGTGAGCTCTGCTCCCTCGCAAATGAGCTATTTCTGAATTGGAGGAGCAGCGGCGTTCCAGAGATGTTGTCCTGTTTTCTCTGGCTATCCCTCCCTGACTGGGTTAACGCCTTTGCGACCCCAGGGCAGTTGCCCCTCAATGGGAGTCTGGAGGAGCCTTTTGTAATCCCAACCATCTCGGCTTTCTTTTCCTGGGATAACGAAAGCCTGGCCGACTGGCAGAGCTTCGTGGGCAGGAGCCGGTACGGAGCGGAGTCGCAGAGCATCACAGTGAAAGCCCTGCTCGTCGTGGCGTACTCCTTCATCATCGTCTTCTCCCTCTTCGGCAACGTCCTGGTCTGTCACGTTGTCATCAAGACCAAGCGCATGCACTCCGCCACCAGCTTGTTCATTGTGAACCTGGCTGTAGCCGATATCATGATCACGCTCCTCAACACGCCTTTTACACTGGTAAGACCGGGGCAGAGACGCCGTAAAGGCTTTGCAATTACTTCGGTGGCCTTTTCTTCTTTACACCGCCATAGGCAGTGCACGAATGTCTTGCAGATAGCTGTCCAGTCCAAATTACAACAGTGATTGGAGTTATCTTTGGAAAATTCCACACATATTTTTCTTCTGTAAGTCCTGTTATCTAGTTGAAGACCTGAAATTATCCATTTGTTAAAAGTGGCCCTGATAGCACTTGAACAATAATAACCTCACAGTGATTACTTAGCGCTTCGTAGTATCAGGTCTTTTTTTTTTTCCCTTCTCTGAAGTATTTTCAAGGTAATACTATGAACCTCTTGAAAAAAAGATTAATGCTCACCATCATTTTACAGCTGTGTTGAAAAGCTGTAGTTTGCTTTGAAGTAAGATAAGGCATACGAGTCAGCCCTATCCTGTAAGGAGGGCTTAAAAGGGAAAAATAAATGTATTGACTCAATAGTTAGACTACGGAAGGAGACACTGTGAGTAAAACAGAACAAACATCTTTGGTACTGCTCTGCGGTGTTGTCCTGAGGGTATTGCCGGGCCACTGAGCAGCACTAGCTTATCTCTTCAGAGTTCAGCAGCCAGAAAATTATACAGTTATACTCAGAACCTGCTATTTTAAAAATATCTTTTACATAGCACAAGGAATTATCCGACACAGAGGTGTCTCGGATATCTATAAACATGTGGAAGTGTGGGGGGTGCACAAAACTAATTGTATACTGGTTTTAGGCTCGTTTTGTGAACAGCACCTGGATATTCGGGAAGGGGATGTGCCACGTCAGTAGGTTTGCCCAGTACTGCTCCCTCCACGTCTCTGCCTTGACCCTCACAGCCATTGCCGTGGACCGGCACCAGGTGGGAGCGCGCTGAAGCGGGCAGAAAGCTTGGGAGGGCATAACGAAAATGAGAAAGGATGAATCAATGTCCTTTCCTTCTCAGCTCCCAGGTTAATGTAAGATGCACGAGGAGCTGACAGGGTAGGGGAGCGGCTCTTGCTGTCAGATGGAAAGAATAGTTTCAAGCCCGCAGCAAGGTGGGAGATGGCCATCGCCTTGCAGTCGCTCCCAGCTGGGGACTGGGAGCTTTTCTGCGGTGGGTAATCCAGTAGCTCTCAAACAAGGAGAAAGTCCAGGATCCTGGTAGGAATCCATGTGGGCAGCCCTGATCTGGGGTGATTAGTGCTGCCCATGGGGGACAGCACCAGGGATGCAGGGACATCCTGGTCAGCTTCCGCAGCTCTGTCTCCCTTTGCTCTGGGACGTCTCACCCCTTGTAGCCCCGAATGCTGGAGAGCTGACTGTACCATACTGGTGTTTGTCACGAGCAGAGCTGCAGCTTGCTGTTGATAATGGGCTCAAAACTGGGGACAGTCGGGCATTATCAGTTTGGAGTCACCCAACAACCACACAAAACAGTTGACAGTTGACATTTTCTGCTCGAAAGCTTCTAGTTTCCAGAAGATGCACTTGGCTCTCAGGTGCATGCCCAGGGAGGTCTGCTTAAATCATGAACCCGTGGCTCTTTGGGTCACCGGTACTGAAGAGTCTGAGACTATTTTCTTTTTAGGGTTTTTTTAATTTCTATTAAGTAAATTGAATCTGGAAATGAACATGTGTGCAAGATCCTCTGGTGCCCAGTTTTCCCCACCTAGATGCAAATATTGAAACGTGAGGGTAGGACTGGGATCTGACTTTACCCATTCCCATGGAGGAAAAATTCAGGCTTTCATGTATAGCTTACAGCCAATGGGAGCTGGATGAAGACAGTACTGCTTGCATGCTAAATTTTCACTTTAAGTGACAGATTCAAGGCTGGAAGATTATATGAAAAAATGGTATAATTATTTCCCAAAATGGCATAAGCCTGAATATTGGTTTGTTTTGCACAGGTTATTATGCACCCTCTGAAACCTCGCATATCTACTGCAAAAGGTGTTATCTACATCTCTTTAATCTGGATCATGGCAACTTGTTTTTCCCTACCACATGCTATCTACCAAAAACTCTTTACCTTTGAATACAGGTAAGGATGTGCTTTGCTTTCCTCCAGAGCCTCCCTGGGGGCCAGACTCTCAGTTGGCCATACTTTGGCACCTTCTACTGAAAGCCCTGAACTTATGTTGAGGTCAGCCAAATATGGATCTAGTCTATAATTTTCATCAGATTCCTTTTGCAATGGCTGATATCCTGTTCTTGTTTCTATTTTTAATTATTTCACCTTTATTCTGTCACACTAATTGTATGAAATAGCATAAGAAGTTAGAGAATCTGGCCTGGACCCTCTATTTCTATATGCTGTCATTTTATATGCTGTACCAAATCCCATCTGTTTGGGCATACCAGGAACGGGGAAAAACCTAACAGGTTTTAATTCTACTCTTTGGTCCTGGGATAGTGACAGAAGCTCCCTCAGCTGCTTGTTTCATAAAAGGCTGTCATGAGCCTTGGTATTTGGAAAGCGCTTTAATGAGGGAAAGGTCCTTAATATGCTCAGAGACTGTGTTTCTGTTTGCCAGAGGACAGTGAATAAACCCCTGCTTCTGTGCAGCTGGAAATTTTGTAATTGATGAAATTCATAAAATTATCATAATGTCATGAATGCCCAGAAGAAATTATCACCACATTGCTCACAGGCTGCTCCATGGCTCAAGTCCTTGGACAGCAAAGCTCCACTTAACTGTGATACACGTGCATAAATGAAGGGTCTACCTCCAGGTTTTGTGGCAGGAGCCCCCTCCCTCCTACACCCATGTTTCTTGGCCATGGTGCCAAGCTGTATGTGCTCTCACCCCCCATCTGGTATCTCTGCTCGCAGTGAGGAGGTTACCCGGTGCCTGTGTCTGCCGGATTTCCCTGAGCCAGCTGACCTCTTTTGGAAGTACCTCGACTTAACCACCTTCATTTTGCTCTATGTCCTGCCCCTGCTGATCATCTCTGCTGCCTACGTGACAGTGGCCAAGAAACTCTGGCTGCGCAATGTCATCGGGGACGTCACCACTGAGCAGTACTTTGCCCTTCGCAGAAAGAATAAGAAAACTATAAAGATGCTGATGCTTGTTGTCATCCTCTTCGCAGTCTGCTGGTTTCCCTTAAATTGCTATGTCGTCCTCCTCTCCAGCCAGACCATCCACACCAACAATGCCCTGTACTTTGCCTTTCACTGGTTCGCAATGAGCAGCACCTGCTACAACCCCTTCATCTACTGCTGGCTCAATGACAGCTTCCGATCAGAACTGAAGGCTTTGCTTAACATGTGCAGGAAACCTCCCGGACTTGCAGAACAGAGGCTTCCCTCCACAATCCCATCCTACCGACTGGCTTGGCCAGAAAACTGCAACTTCAAAAGGTTGCATGTTTCCCATGTCCTTCCATCAGCATCCAACAACCAGTCAGGAAAGACAGACATCTCTGCAGTTGAGCCAATAGTAGCTGCGAGCTAAACAACTGGGAAATCTAAAGGACCACACTTAGATTTGGCTAGAGCTAAAATGGTGGCAATCATAGAATCATTAAGGCTGGAAAAGACTTTTAAGATCATCAAGTCCAACTGTCAACCCGACACCACCATGCCCACAAAACCATGTTCCAAAGTGCCACATCTACATGTTTTTTTGAACACTTCCAGTGATGGTAACTCCACCACCTCCCTGGGCAGCCTGTTCCAATGCTTGTTCTCCAGGCCCCTCAACAGCTTCATTGCCCTTCTCTGGACACGCTCCAGCACCTCAATGTCCTTCTTGTAGTGAGGGCCCCAAAACTGAACACAGGATTCGAGGTGCAGCCTCACCAGTGCTGAGTCCAGGGGTACAATCACTTCCCTGCTCCTGCTGGCCACACTATTGCTGATACAGGCCAGGACGCTGTTGGCCTTCTTGGCCACCTGGGCACACTGCTGGCTCATGTTCAGCTGGCTGTCAACCAGCACCCCAGGTCCTTTTCCACCGGGCAGCTCTCCAGCCACTCCTCCCCGAGCCTGTAGCATTGCATGGGGTTGTTGTGACCCAAGTGTAGGACCTGGCACTTGGCCTTATTAAACCTCATACAGTTGACCTCAACCCATCAATCCAGCCTGTCCAGATCCCTCTGCAGAGCCCTCCTACCCTCAAGCAGATCAACACTCCCACCCAACTTGGTGTCATCTGCAAACTTACTGAGGGGAGCGCTCAATCCCCTGAAGGAAGGTGTGGAGTCCTGGCCTACTTAGGGACTGTGCAACCACATGTGATAAAACCAAGAAGGAGATTCTGCAGGAGGTAGTATGAAAGAGCTGCATGTTTGATGCAGGGTGATGATAATGGCATGGAGCCCCTAAAGGGGAGAAAACAAACTCTTCCCAGGAAGGAACACTTTTTGTCTTTGTCAAGTTGACTTTGGATCAGCTTGTGGGATGGGATTCTTTGCATGTATGTTGCTCTTATCTGCATGACTAAGCCTTTTACCACTGGGGCTGTGTGTGTGTTTTGCTGGTATTTAAACACTAAAGCAACAATCTGATCACATCAGGTCTCCCTCCCCCTTTTCTAAGTCTCTTAGTAGCAACATGGAAGTGATCAAGATATAGACCTTTAGGTTGCTGGCTTAGATTCAGTGCAACAGGGTAGGAGGGCATTCCTTCTCAACTGGGGCCTGACAGGTCAAGATCTGTTCAGAATGAATGAACAGCTATATTTCACTAATCCATTTTTTTGTGGAAATACCCTTAGAGAGGTGGAGGGTAAGATGCACATTGATAAATAGAGCAGTCTCTTACATCGCAGGCACTTTTTCTAAGAAAAATGGATGCCTATTCTTTGAATAAGTAGGTGGCAAACACCAACCTCAGCATCTGTTGCCAGTGCTAAATCACACAGAGTTTTTCTTTCATAAGATAAAGCCATGAATATTCAGAAAGCTTTTCTTCAAATAGAGAACTAAGCCCCAAAAAGCTACTCTGGACAATGTTGGGCATACCATCCACAGCTGGAGAACCGGTAATTAAACACTACTCTGAGTTTGGACTACGACCTTTTGATCAGAGCATCTCTGCATTATTGTGAAGCGGCAGCTAAAGGGTCCCACAGTTTGACTTTTTAATTTGCCTTTGAATGTTGCTCTCTTATTCTGTAAAGCACCTGAGTACTTCTCAGATCAGACATTTGGGACATTTCATCCCAGCTAAGGTGTTAGCTCTCTGGAATCAGTTCCTAAATGAACTGCTTTGAGAGAACAGATGATATCTGTGATAGCAAGTAGTAAAAATGGAACATTTCTCTGCAAGATATCCTCTGGTGATTGCACAATTTTGGTGCATTTAAAGATGAGTGAGATGTGTCCTTCTTGGGGTGGCTAAGAAAATTGATGTGACTGCATCTGTCTGGAGCAGTATGAGAAACATAATGTTCTTAGCAGAAGAAAATCTGATTTTGAATAACAAAAAAAAAAAAAAGGCATTCCAAAAACTGTACCTTGTATTGCACAGGAAAGCAATAGCTCTCCCTGTGCTGTGGAAATTAGCTTGAATGTCACACCAGGGTGCCCCATTCCACGTTCAGCCTGCAGCAGCCAGCAGTAAAGTGAGAAAAATCTTTTTATAAATGAAAAAAATGAAGGGAGAAACTGATTTTCCCAGTATCCTGTAATAAACTTGCATTTCTGAAATAATTTTAAGTCTTGTGCAGGTCTTTCACACCTGAATATTTAAAGAGACTGAAATGCCTACCACTCCTTGCAGCTAGCCTGTCCTTTCACAAGTTGTTACCAGTCTCTCCCTTAGAGTCCAGTGCTATTTTACTACCCTTTGTCAAGGCCCCATGAGTCAGAGTACTTTGTATCACTGATACGCAGAATCAAACCTTTGCTCCTGCCTGCTTTCACCCCTTAAGCTAAATCCCATTCCCTCCCTTAACATTTGCAACACGTCAGCCCTGACATGGCCAGGCAGTTGAACTAGATGATTGTTGTAGGTCTCTTCCAAATGAAATCTACCTCTCCTCTCCTCTCCTCTCCTCTCCTCTCCTCTCCTCTCCTCTCCTCTCCTCTCTTCTCTCCTCTTCTCTCCTCTTCTCTCTTCTCTCTTCTCTTCTCTTCTCTTCTCTTCTCTTCTCTTCTCTTCTCTTCTCTTCTCTTCTCTTCTCTTCTCTTCTCTTCTCTTCTCTTCTCTCTTTCTCTTTCTCTTTCTCTTTCTCTTTCTCTTTCTCTTTCTCTTTCTTTTCTTCTCTTCAGCTGGAAATCCCAAATGTGCAGAGCCTGTGAACGACGCTGCCCAGTCCAGTGCCAGCAGATCCCAAATCTTTACCAGCAAATAAACTTTTGGGAATGCTGAGTACCTAAAAATCTAATACTATGCACTTAAAAGAGGAAAGCAGAGATGAGGTATTTTTAGAACTGCTGTAACCTTGGACATACTCTGAACTGTTGGAAATCAGACTCATTCCGCCATTTTAGTTGGTCAAGATCTGACCTGTATGTTCAGTAGAATGAGTTTTAAATTAACATGCCAAAGCATGTGAGAGAACCAAGGACCTCAGCCCATTTCTGCTCTACAAGAGGAAGAGGTATGGTAGTGTTGGAGAACCCTCTTCATGTGAGTTTGGGAAGTTAGCCCATCCTGTGGACATTATCCTTTAATTTTTCCCTTTACCTCTTCCTTCCTGGTAATTATCCAGCTCCAATTTAATTTTGGAGTCCCTAATAATCCCCTGTAGTCATCCTTATAACTGTTAAACTATCTAAACTTCTCTCCAAGGTACCAAGATACTTCCCCAGGAGAGGAAAAATGTGTGCGTGCACAGACGTGCAAGGCATAAAGCAACAGATTAGCTGCTGCATTTGGTTCCTTCGGTCAAAAGAAAAATGGTCTGTGTTTATGGGCAGTTTCTAGTAGCAAGTGTTCACTTACTGGTAGCAAAGGGGAGGGAGAATAGTGGTGAGGAGGAAGCCAAGAAGGGAGGGAATGTGTGATGGGAGCAGGAGGAAGAGGAGGCTCAGAGACAGGACAGAAGGGAAGGGGGTGACGTGCGGAGAGGAGATACAGGGAGCTCATGCCACCTTCTTCCTACCTTAATTTTGTCACATGTTTTGTAGATGTTGAACAAACACATTTTGATGGCTACACTATTGTTATTTTGTATTCATTAATCAAAATCTTTCCTTATGTGAATTTCTGGAATGGCTTTAGCCAGCTTAAGCTAGTAATGAACAGAAGAGCTTCCCTGTCTGGGATAAAAGGAAGAGAGTGAGAGGAGGTCAAGAGACCCTTCCCAAAAGCATCCTTTCTTCACTCAAGGAAGCAAATTATCAGGGCTATCATTGCATTTACCTATAGAGTCACCTGGCTTGAGGAATGGAAAATGTCTACTTGTTTGGGTTTTTTTAAAAACTCTGCCCTTTGAAATATTTCAAGTCTTCATATAGTATCCAATGTTTTGCAGGATTCTTTCTCTGCTTGGTCACGAATGACTTGAGAGAGGAAGTCTGCCTGGAAATCTACTTCTGAAAGTTAGATTTTGCTAGTAGCTTAGTCTTCTGCTCTGATCCTTCAAAGCATCTTCAACTCCTAGCAATGGCCATGTGCCGCTTGTGGCTTCTGCCAGACCAACACTACCGTGGCTCTGTCAGCATCACCGGCCGGCGGGGGAGAGCTGGGTGAGCACAGGGCTGGGCGACTCTCCTCAGAAAACCAAAGCAAGGCATCTTCAAAGCATGATTTTGTTGTTGTCAGTCTTAATCAAAGAGGAGAGGGAAAACATTTTCTTTTGCATTTTGGATTAATCTTTTTATGCTTTCATGCTTTATTTTTTTCTGTCACATCTTTTCTTTTTTTCTTTTTTTCCAGTGAGTCTGTAGCTTAAAAGACTCAAGCACAAACACTTCAATTGTGATTATACTGTTTGTTGTCTGATGATGACTCAGTTGAGTTAGATGTCCAAAGTTTCTTTCTTGCCCATAAATCATTACTTTCAGGGTGTTTTCAGTGTTTTGTCTGAACAAGTGTCTTTGACTTGGGATACTCATCATCATCAAACACAGGCAGGAATTTGCACTCTGTGCACCCCCCAGGTGCAAGACTGATCAGACACCAAAGGGCCTAAAACTTTGAGGGCAAAAAGTCTCTCTGTTTCCCTGCCAGAGAAGGACATGCTGCCATGACAGCTCTTGCACCAGCTGTCTTCCCATCATTCTGGGGACTCCTGGGAAATCACTACGACTGCTGAATGGACCTTGGTCCTACTGGTCTTGCTGGATGTACTGGGAGCTCCATCTGAGGAGCTTTTGGTGTGAGAAAGGTTGCAGGTTAACAGTCTTGGAGCTGCTGGAAGGACCGGCAGCAGAGGTGAGCCTCAGGTGATGCTCTGCCTACCCAACGCTTTAAAACAGCTTTGCCAAACCAGAACCATTTGGACTGAGCCATGTTTTACATCAGAGGTCAGTCTTTCCCTTTCACTGGATGTGAAGCCGTTATTTTCAAGCATATACATAGAACCATATAATCATAGAATAGTTTGGGTTGGAAGGGACCTTTAAAGGTCATCATATCTTATAACGGATCCTGCAGCTAGATTCTTGTATGCAGCTTTGTCTGGGACCAGGGGCTTATGGTCTGAACTCAGTAAGCTGTTCTTTCTGAAGCTGAAGGTAACCTTTGGCCATCTTAAGATTCACCTTCTTTGGCTGCCGTTATCAGCCTTTGAAGAGCTACATATGCATTAACCTGCCGTGACTCCAGCAGACGCAATGCCTGGTCACGGTGGTGTTCGTTCCAGGTGGGTCTGAGCAGGGCTCCCGCGGTTACAGCTCTGCATCCTCCACCCCTGCGGTGGGTGGAAAACCTTTCTCCTCCAGGCTCTGCCCAACCCTGGGGGCACAGAGGGGCTGTAAGAAGTGCTGAAGCTGGTTTAATTACAGAGGCCAGGAGGGGTGGACCTGGTAAAAAGAAAAGAAGAGGCAGATTGGACAGTGAGCCTTAACTGCCTGCTCCAGGGAGGAACAAGCAGCCAGTGGCCAGCAGAGGTATGAGTTTTAGAGAGAACAGGACAGAAACGTGCAAGAGAAGGACAAGCCCATCGTCAAAGCACTAGAAATGGTGCCCTTGACAACTGTGTGTAATACACTGTGCTACAAACTACTTAACAGGGTACAGGGCAATTTCTGATGAGTGTTTCCTAATTAACTATTTTTCACTTTCTTCATATCTGATTGGGGATTCTGGAGAAACATTTTGCATTCACTGGTGCTGCTGAAATCAGTGGGGGTTGTGCTCTGAGCACACAAATTGCAGTGTGATGCAAATTATTCCAAAACCACATCCTGGGCAATTTAAATCGAGCATCCAGGCTTCATGGATATTTTTGCATTCTACCCCGGTCTCTTGCAGACCAGAGGGTTCTTTTAAAATGTGAATACAGCTGTTGGTGTGTAAACTGCATTCAGACGCCACCTCGGTGAGTGTGGAGGGGTGGTCTGAGTGATAAGAAAATGAGATACGTGTGCAGGGTGGAGAGTATCTTCTTTCATCTTCCCTTTTGTGTGTGTTTGCCTGCTGCAGTTGGACTTTTTGCTATGTTTCGATTTTTGGTCTTGTGCAGTGCTTTGAAACAGGTAGTTTAGTAGCTAGCCTTAGAAAACCAGATCTGCAAGGACAAGCCCCTGGGGGACTTTGATGTGAGAAGGGACAGGTTATCTGGAGCATGGTAAGGATCACGCTGTTGGGAGGCTTTTCTTTCCCCTCCAGGAATATAATGAATCAGAGCTAAACATGAGGTGTTATGGAAAGGGAAGGTAATTTTGTTTTATTATCTGACTTTCTAAGCAAGTCATTTCTCCACACTCTCACCCTCATACCCATGTCCTCAGAAGCACCAAGACCTGTGTGTGTGTCCAGCTGGCCTGGCCAGGCTCACTTCTGTTTGGCACAGAGCTCCGGGGATGCTGGCTAGTGACTCCTCATTATGTCTTTTGGGTTCCTCTTTGTTGAAAACCGTGAACTAGATTTTGGACGGGTGTTTCTAAGAGTCAGCGATTATTATCGTTACCTTTTCCCTTGAAATCTTGCCTGCTTCTGCTTCCATAAATCTTAGGCAAAGCCTGCTGGGTTTTCCCCCCCCTTTTCAGTGTCTTTTTAGATACAGACTGTCCTCCTGTTGGGGTGAAGGAAGAGCAAAGGTACAGGTGATGTACTGTGACCTTGTGGCCATCCTCCTGTCGTCACACCACAGGTCTGCTGCTGACAGATTTATCAGAGGACGGCTCCCTGGTAGTCCATTCCCCAGAGCTCACCAGTTCGGCTGCCATCAGTCGTGTCCTCGGTTATCAACACAGGTCGTTCTTTTAAACGTGGCTGAGTCGTTCCCTCCGGAGCTTTCACACACGCGCCTCTGGAGCCGACTGGGAACGCGGCGGAGCAGTGGCTGCTGGATAACGAAGGGCATGCGAGGCACTGAACAGCCGCTCGCTGCAGGAGATCCACACAGCCTGAGCACGGGACTTCTGTGGAGGAATGAATTGCGTTTGGAGAATGCATCATCCGGCACGTGGATGAGGGAACTTGGTTAAGGTCACACAGGTGAAGTTACTGCCGGCACCTGCAAAGCCTTGAGTGGCACGCTCTGCAACTTCTGTGGTTTAAAGAGTGCCATGGTTTTTCTATTCAAAAGCAAAATTATTTGTATTGTCGATACTGTTTTCTTATCTTCCTATTTCATAAGATAACAGGCCTATGAAAATTAACTTACAAGTTCTATGAATTCATGAATGTCAATTCTTTGTTTCTAGCAATGCTCCTACCGTTTTATTCATTTTCTCCATGTAGAATTATGCAGAGACCTTGAAAGGGAACAAAGACGATGCCGGGCTCTCTTTGGCAGCTCATGCTATTCTAAATATACTCAGGGGAAAAATCCCTGAAGCCTCTCTTGCACTTGTTGATGTCAGATGAGGTTTTTCCCTTCCAGCTTTCATTCCCTCCCTCTTCCCCTCCCTTCCTGCCTTGAGGCTCCTGTCCCTAGGCCTGTGGTCCATGGCACCTCTACTGGTACTGTGACACTTTCCAGCATCAGTGCTGTGAAGATAAAATGTAGCCTCAGCCCAGGGCTTTGCAGCGTTGCAAGTAAAGCCTTTTGTAAGCATTTAAGGGAAATCATCATTTTTGCAAATGAATTTGGTGGCTTGTGTTTCATGCCCTTTGTGAAGAGCTGTCTTTGTTACACTATTTTTCCTTTTGAGTAGTCTTTTCTTACTTCTCCCTGCTCTCTTCTACAAAAAACAGAGCTCTTCCAACTTTTCCTTGCAGATGCCACTTTCTAAGCCTTTAACCTTTCTAAGCTATTAAG
The DNA here is from genome assembly GCF_964289735.1 of Phaethon aethereus. Lineage (NCBI taxonomy): Eukaryota > Metazoa > Chordata > Aves > Phaethontiformes > Phaethontidae > Phaethon > Phaethon aethereus. The sequence goes on from NC_138575.1 coordinate 210,979,748, forward strand.
CTTTCTAAGCTATTAAGCTTAGAAAAAATACAAAAAAACATTATGAAAAATCACTAAATTGCCTGTAGATGAGTTGCTTCTACTTTGGTTTTGTGTGATGAAGTATAAACTCCACCTGGGACAGGGAGGGAGTGAAGGAAGGGAAAAGGAATCGCTTGCTGACACTACTCTTTCCTGTGAATCCCAGGGGCATCAGTTGATGCCAGTGCCAAGCATCCAGTGGTCACGCTGCGCTGGGCTCTAATGTGTCATTTCCAGTGTGCTGTAAAAGCATATCTGCTCATGATGGCAACAGAAAGTACAATGTGTGACTCCTGTAGAACAGTTCCATAACTTCGCTAGCTGAAATACTGCAGTTATCCACAGATGCAAATGTAAGATGGGCAGGAGAACCACACATCTGTTCCCTGCAGCCCCACAACCCCTTGCCCCATGTTTGAGGGGAGGAAAGGGGCATTGAGTCACTAAGAATGATTGGGTTGGTCTGAGAAGCCCTTAGTGCTGGTGCAGCTACCAGATTAGCCACGTGTTGCCCTTTTGCTGGGTTTTGCTGTGTGCACTGCTAGTGCCTGGGGCCTTTGGCTTTCCTGGGCTGGAACAAAACAGTTCATCTCCCTGAAGGTAACCCCTCAGGGTGCAGAAACAGTAACTGTGAGACTGTAGAGACAGGAGAAGATAACTGGAAAAGATTTATTATTAAGAATAATATATAACTTATTATTATAATTTATTTCTATAGTAATTTATTTTTATCTCCATGACACTCCTTTCACTTGGAATGTAGCACTTATACCTTCTCTAGAGTACCCCGTGTTGGGCGGCCGCACTGTTTGGAAGGCAGGTGCAAGTAGGGCAATGACCATATGTTGGAGCTTGGCCATGAGGCAGCCTTGGCGGAGCAGCAGGAGAGGTCACCACATCTGTGACTCACCGCAAACCGTCACAGATGTGAAGCACACTAGCCCAGGGAGCCTGCATAGCTGATAAATCCAGATGTACGGATGGAAAGGAGGGGGCTCCCAGCCTGGTGTAAAATGACTGTTTGGTAGGAAGTATACCATGGTGTGCTGAAGTAGTAGACGGAGCAGAAGCAGCCTCCTGGATGTCAGCTGGGCTGTGGCTGTGGTGGTAGGGATGCACGGGCTCTTCTGATTTAGGTAGTTGCTTTAGCACGTGGCTCAATAGGTATGGGCTTACTGGGTGCAGATGTCTAGGTGTCCTCCCGTGCAGCTGCTGTGAATGGATCGTTCTCCTCTGCAGAAGCAGCTCCTACCATAGGCTGAATGTCTGAGCTTCTTCTCAGGCAGCCTTCCTCCAAATCTTGGTCCAGTGAAAATGCAGCTGGTGGTGTGTTTCTTACACCAGCGCTTTGCTTACAGATTCTTAGCAGGTAGGGAAAATCTCTATTAAAAAATGTGTTATAGTAGAAGAGTAGCTAAAAAATGCAAAGGAGAGGAGTTAGTTGCCATCATTTCAAGACTGCGAAAGACAGAGATACGATAACTAAGTATTTGAATAAGAAAAGACAAACACAAATATTAAAAAGGACTCTCAAGGGCATCTTAAACCTAATGTTTAGGCTGAATAAAATGTTCAGTACAGTTCTGTTAAGTAATAACCACACTTGTGTTTTTGCCTCTTGGGATCAAAGAAGTGTAGGATTTTTAAAAGCATAAAAACTGATTTAGAAACCCAAATACCACTACTTTTCAACCACTTCAACATGGAATGAACAAGTAGGTAATAATATGATGCTGACATGTATCTTCTCAGCATTCAGCAGATGCCACAAGAATTGGTACTGGGAGCAGTACTGTTTAATACCTTTACCAATGACATGTCTAGTGGGATCGAGTGCACCCTCAGCAAGTTTGCAGGTGACACCAAGCTGTGTGGTGCGGTTGATTCACTAGAAGGATGGGACGCCATCCAGAGGGACCTTGACAGCCTTGAGGATTGGCTGCATGTGAATCTCATGAGGTTCAACAAGGTCAAAGGCAGGGTCCTGCACCTGCGTAGAGGCAACCGCCAGTATCAATACAGGCTGAGGATGAAGGGATCGGGAGCAGCCCTGATGAGAAGGACTTGGGGGTATTGGTGGATTTAAAATTGGTCACGAGCGGGCAACGTGCGCTCACAGCCCAGAAGGCAAACCATCTCCTGGGCTCCTTCAGAAGAAGCGTGTCACAAAGTCAAGGGAGGTGATTCTGCTCATCTACTCCACTCTGGGGAGACCCCACCTGCAGTGCTGCATTCAGCACAGGAAAGACATGGACCTGTTGGAGCGGGTCCAGTGGCCACCAAAATGATCAGAGGGATGGAACAGCTCTGCTGTGAGGACAGGCTGAGAGAGTTGGGGTTATTCAGCCTGGAGAAGAGAAGGTTTTGGGGTGTCCTTATTGCAGCCTTCCAGTACTGCCTATAGGAAAGATGGGGGCAGACTTTTTAGCAGGGCCTGTTGCAGCAGGACAAGGGGTAATGGTTTTAAACTGAAAGACAGTAGATTTAGACTAGATCTAAGGAAGAAATTTTTGACAATGAGGGTGGTGAACCACTGGCCCAGGTTGTCCAGAGAGGTGGTAGATGCCCCATCCCTGGAAACATTCCAGGCCAGGTTGGACAGGGCTCTGAGCAACCTGATCTAGTTGAAGATGTCCCTGCTCATCACAGGGGTTTGGAATAGATGATCTTTAAAGGTCCCTTCCAATGCAAACCATTCCATGATTCTATGGTTCTACTTTCTGCATGCTTTTTTCCTGAAAAGTAATGACCAAAACAGAACATTTCAGGTACTCCCTGCCCCATCTCAAGTGCAACAGGAAAGCCATCTCCTGAGCCTTACACCTGGCATTCCTCCTGTGGTAGTCCAGAGTGATGGGGCAATTTGGATGGGGGAGTTGGAGGGTTTTATTGCAAAAGCATCACAGATAATTTGGTGACTTTAAATCTCCTCCTAATGCCTACCTGACTATTCCCCATATAATTTCTCCCTCCTAAGTATAGTTGTTATTTTGCATTTGTCCTTATTTAATTTCATCTACTTGAGTTCAGACCACTTCTCAAATGACTTGTGCTCATTAGTCCATCATCCACTTCAGTACTGAACAGAACAAGCCTGCAGGGCCCCACTCACAGTGTCCTCCCAATTAAATTCTTGAATTTAAACCTTCTCTATATTCTTCATCATATTATTTAATGTCCACCAGCAATAGTCTCATGGGAAGCAGGCCAGTTCTGTGTCAGTCTCAAAGTCTTTAGCAGCAAATCACGAGCCACTGCCATCAGACATTGTGGTGGTCAACAAGAAATATCCACACCTTTCTTTATTCCACTACATGTTTTTCAGTGACAGAGAAATTTCTGTTGCAGCCAAAAAAATGTCAAGGGCCAGGTCCTCAGTGGAGATAAATGGAAGGTCTTTTGCTTCACACATGCTTTGCTATGCCTGCTATAATTAGCAGCAAGCCAAGTCAGAGGCTGTCTCACCCAAAGGAAAGCAGCAAACAGCTGAAGCATTGTACCTTGCATCCATTAGATATTTCATAGAGTACAAGAAAAACTGACAGCACACAGCACAGTCAAAGCCTCTTGCTATAATACGTAAAAGGAAACCAAGACTCCTTGAAGCATGCTGAGATCACCACACAAGGAAAAGATGAGAGATTTCTCCTGCACGGAAGAAATGAACCTCAGCTTTGGTTGGTATTGTCTCTGACTGCAGAGCAGCCCACCCCTTCTCCTGCCAGCATGGGATGAATACATTCTCCTCTCAGCTGATGGAGATGAGAAGAGGGCTGCTAAAAAATACAGCAATTATTTCCTGGAACTTCAGGAACATTAATGCCACTGTCTCAGAGGCATTTTCCAAGGGTATCAGGTGCCAACTCCAAATTATCTTTACTTCCACTGCTATTATGGGAAAAATACTGGGAAGTTCCAGAGATTTCAAAATTCTGATAAGTATAAACCTCTTCCTAATTTCCTTAATGAATGTATTTAACTAGCCACTACTAACTAATACAAACTTTATTTTTATCTCTGGAGCTCAAAGCACTTAACAAAGGTTGATACCATTGTCTACATTTTGATACCACAAAGAGAGAGCAGTTACTGACCCCCATTGTTCAATTACTGAGAGTCTTAAACATTTGCATATTGAATGTGAAACTTCACGGTGCTTTTTGATGTATTTTGGGTAGATCACGATTAAAACAGCCTGGCTATGTCCTGCATAGAAGTCATTAACGGACCACAGTGCAATACCCTAACATCTTTGCTAGCTACGGACTTGTTTGCTCTGCAAAAGCAGAGGCTCCCCGCCTTGCTGCAGGATGTAGGCTACATCTGTGCAGTGAAACTACTGAGCTGGGAGCTCATCCCGACCTCAGCCACAGCTGGATGAAGCTATCCAGCTCTTGGACATGAGTAGATACATCTGCACAGCGTGGACTTACCAGATGAGTTTCAGCTCTTTGCTGTACTTGTGAGCTGCAAGCACAGCCATCACAGGGCCATGGGCAGGTATTCCCGGTAAAATTAGACCTCCATGGACTTATACGAAGCAACAAACATCTACTATAAAGTGTCAGGTAGTGGAAAAATGTTTCAAGAGCTTCAGGGACATCTTATTCTTCTAAATAGACTGACCTAGAAACTATGTGGACACACAGGCAGAGCTTTAGAATAGCAGTTTCCCAGGAGACAGAGAATAACTATTATTCACGACTGCCTTATTCATAAATCCCTTGAGTGCGGGTGAGACGGCGTAGCCGGCTCTGCTGCCGACGCAGCCCACCAGCCTTGCGTCGAAGCCACCGGGCTGTGACAGTCTGCACCCATGGAGGCATCCACATGGCACAACGCTCTCGGAGGCCTGGCTGAGAGAGCTCGTACCTTCCCCAGCCTCTGCGTCGGGCACGTCGTGACTGGTAGCTTGCTCTCTTATTTCTTCATCTTCCTCATACCACTGAAGGGGGATGAGGATGGGATTCTCCGCTGCTTCCCCATCCTGCACAGCCCAGCAGAAGGGCAGCCCCCGCTCCTTCCCAGGGGTGACATGGTGGGCTGGGGAGGCTTGGCCTGACACTAGAGAAACAGAAACAAGGAAATTCTTTGTCCCATCCTTCCTTCTTCTGGGAACCATGTCTCCCTCAGCCCCTGCTCTGGTTTGCAGGCTTGAAGGGATTTCTGTGAGCCACAGTGAGTCACAGTGAGGTCAAACTTCCAGCTCTTGCCTTGGGCCCAAAGCCTTTTCATGACCCTTGGAGAGACAGGGATGGATCTGGTCATCACCGCAATGCAACCATCCTGACCAGAAGAAAAATTGCACTTATCTACAAAACAAATGCATGGAGATTTTACCTTCCTTCAGATCAGTCTCTCAGTCACCTCTTAAGTGTCTCTTTTCTCTGCAGGCTCTATCTGGCAGGCAGGGCTTTTCAGGATGAGACAGGTCTGTCTATCCAACTAAACAACTGAAGGTCTGCAAATGATTTCTGGCTCTAAGGTGTCAGCTCACTTGTTTCCGCAGTGTGTAGGGCTAGCTCTGTCTAGAGCAGAGCTGCTATGTCATGGTACACAGTCCTTGACTGTGAGCCCCTAGGTTCACAGGGATATTAAGACACAATTACATTTTTTGTATGCTTTCGGTTCAAAGCGCTATAATATGATGGGTTTGCCAGAGCTCACCACAGCAGTTTTTAAAAACACAAAGCTAAGGGCATGTATTTCATGTCCTAAAAGCACGCCATCAGAGTCTCTGAAGGTGCAAAACTTCATGGGATAAGTTGGAGGAACGTGTAGGGTGGTGGGAACCAAACCGGTATGGTCTCATCCCTGCTGCCTTTTGGGACCTGCTCCTGAAGCGAACTGTTCCCAGAGGCTTGCGCAGAATTTGTCTTGGAGAAAGCCCAAGTTAAGGCTCGGGAATGAGCTAACATTTGAACAATGAGGACAGCAAGGACCCAAACCTTCAGCTGTGTCCCTGGCACTCCTATTCGGCAGTGCAAACACATTCCCAGATGTCAAACACACAAGCAGCCCTCGGGTCTGTTTCTCATCCTGCAGCCCAGACTCCCTCAGAACAACTCCTTCAGAACGACTCAGGGAGTTGCTCTGAACTGTGCAGAATCACATAATTCTCTCATCCCAATTTAGCACAACTAAGAGGGAAAAAGCAAACAAAAACCCCAATTTTTTTGTTGCTGCTTGAGAGACTTCACTTCCGTTGCTTTAGGTGCATGAGGTTTTTAAGTGTGCAAGAGCTAAAGCAACTAAAAACATAGCACAAACACGGTGAGCCCAGGCTATTTTCATCCCTGGACTGGTTGCCCATTCAAATGCCTTCAAAGGCACCTACCACTTTCCCAGGACTATGTGAGGAAGTGAGGCTCTGACTTTAGAGGATTAATTCAGCAGACACCCGAGTTGTGTGGGAGTTCATTCACATGCAAGGATTTTCATTTACATTAGGGTGTTTGGTTAATCTCAATGATATAAAGAGTTTGTAAATGGGTGAGGCAACGCACATCAAAAAATCTGAAAAAACAAAAGAGAGGATGCAAATTTTACTACTTAAAAAAAATAAATCAAGTGTTATAATGTGAGTTCTGTGTCACAGACTTTCAGGGGAGGGTTGATAACATGAAAATGTTTTGAAGCAAATGAATGTGTGAATATTTAATGATATAAAGCCATAATAGATTTATTCTTTTCATTACATTGTGTCACTTCAGAAATATACTTTTTAGTGTTTAATAGGGTAATTACTTTTTGAAATTATACTTGTAAATTATTATAGTCAGTTGAATATTCCATTATGAAGAAAAAACAGCCAAATTCCAATCTAATGTTCTGATAACTTCTCTCTCGGCCACCCAGTTGGCTTGATGTGATTGCCTTACAATTGCAACGATGTCCAGAAGATCTCTGCTTGTTCAAGCTATCTAGTATCATCTTCACTATTACATTCCTCTGAAGAGTGCACTTTGTTTCTCAAATTCTGCCTCACCCCCAAACCTGCTCAGTTCTTTCCCAAAGATCATCTCCCTCTAGAGAAAACCTAAGAGAAATAACTAACTTTTGGACAGCTTTACCACCAGCATTTTCATTTCCAGATATTATAGTCTCGGTACCGCATTGAGCTAGATCAAGTAACTCTACACGCCAAAACTCACTTTCCAAACCAGATATAATCTCCTGAGAGGTGACTAAGTGTTAGTCATTTCACAGGTCGATGATAAAACAATAAGGAAACCATTTGTGTGCAAGGATAACAATCCTCAAAGCACTTCAAGAAATCCCTCAGGAAATAATAGTTAAACAAATGCCAGGATTTTACCTGCCCTGTGAAAACCGTGATGTTGCAGCTGTTCATGGAGGAACCACAGACCGAGTTCCAGGCTTCGCCCCATCACTTTAAGCAGCATTCACCCTTAGAGCAGACCAAGGCTCCCCAGAAGCATCCAGCTGCAGGAAGGAAAGCAAATCTGAAGGGCTGAGGTATTGTTTTGAATTGTCTGCACCTGACCCTTTTCTTTCCTTCCAGTGAGTTTCTCCACCTTGGAGAGCCTCAGCACCGTGACTTCCAGGGCAATTCTCCTGTGGGAGAGCCAGCCTGTGTGGGAAGAGGGCTGCTCATCACTGCTAGCACATAGGCAGCGTCCTGCCTCCTCTGGACCCACAGCCTCGCGTTGTGCAGCTGGTAGCAAGTGTCTTAACTCTTCACAACATGTGGATTAATCCCCACATTGACAAGCTGGGGAAAGGAGATGTGGGTAGCACAACACACAGTGGAAATAAAACCAGTAAAATGTTAGTCTTACTGACTTCATAAATTTTTATTTGCTTTTCTGTGCATCTGTGCCTGTGTCTGCAGCATATCAAAGCCCATGTTGGTTGATCTGCTACCTACGGAGCAAAATAAGCAAACAGGATATTCCCCAAAAGATGATAATGAACCTGCAGTCATGTTTCTCCAGACTGGTTGGCCTTGGAGTGCTCTGGACTTGTTTCAGAAGAATATCACATAAAAGAAAAAGTCATCTTTCGCCTTCTATTTCCTGTTTTCACATGGTTTAAAAAAAGTCTTAGCTACTCAAATATATGGAATTTTAAAAACAGAGGGTTTTTTAAATTCACTTATGCAACATATATTAAAACTGGCTGGGTTTGTAACAATGCTGGTGTACTTTGAGAAAGACCTCATGGATTAAAACTTTGGGAAAATTTCTATTCAGGAACTCATATGTCAGCTTAAAATTCAAATATGTTTTGGGCAACCGTAGCCTGGTTAAAATCTTATGTTCTGTTGCAGTTCCTCATTACTTTAACACAAGGTTAGAAAAATGAACATTTCTCTCATTATGTTTCTCTGGAATCAATATTCCTCTGATACTGATGGAAGGTCAATGTTGTGTAACATTATAATAAACACAGCTTTTAAAAGAACAGTAATATTACGAAGAGAAACTAACATTTCACTCTTAATTTTGCCTCCCGTTGTAATACATGCATGATACAACTTTCAGTTATGGGATTACATGTTAGTTGTTCATGTTGTTCAACCAGCTGTATCTGGTTTACAGGAGGACAGCGTTCAAAAGCAGTTATTTAGTATTTTCTTTCTCCTCTCTATTGACTATGAGTGGGTATTCTTTTAAAACCCTGCACTGAATAGGGAATTAATTTCTTCAGAGTGCTTTTCGTAGCACTCAATTGAGGAAACATTTGCATATTCTGACACTTAACATTTTTTTAGAATGCCCTCATTTGCTGAAGTGGTGTTGTCACCACTATTTTATAAAATGGGAATTGAGACAGAGACAGAAGAGCAAATGCATCTTATATTCAGGATGCTTCTCTTGTACTCAACGACTTTGCCACAGTCTTCACCAGCAGCCTCTCTTCCCACACCTCTCAAGTGGAGGGACTGCAAGTTTGCAGATTATACCAAGCTGTTAAAGACTGGTGTTGGCTTTTGCAGGCTGCTGTACTCTGCAGTGATGCGTAATGTTTTACCTGGGAGATTTGTTTTTATGACACTGACCCTGAGTTTAATGTGGTATCTGAGCTTTGTACTAAAGCCACTACTGTATTTTGGGTACCATCTCGTGGAGACAATTAGCAATTATACTTCTTCCTCTGAATGGATTTTTATGGAGGAAATACAGAATGGCACCTTTGCTGCCTTCTACAGTGAGGTTTCCTCCCCCACTACAATAACTTTTCAGTATTTTGAACACCCCTGGGTAGTTAAAATACTTCTATTGGTATTTCTTGGGAACACTGTTTCGGTTTTGTCTAAGGTTAGCAAGCAGTTTAAGAATATCATCCAGAGACCTACCCCAAGGCTGGATAGTTATGAATGGCAGGGTGTGTGGAACAGCATGGGCAAATGCCTGGGGCGGTGGGCACCTCCGGTGTTTTGGAACTTCACTCCCGAACAAGTGCAGAATTCTGGTAAACTAGCAGAATATTTGGAAGAGGTATGCTGTCAGCCTGGCAGCTCCAAGGAGACACAAATCATTGCCATGTGCTGGGGCCTGGCCATGCCTACCGAGCTCTATTTAACACTCTGCAAAGGGGAGAGAGGCTCTCTGGGTCTGAGGACAATGCAACGGGCACTGCAGCTACTCCAACCCCTGCAGTGGGCACTGCAGCTGAACCGCAGAACCAACCTACCCGGTATCAGTCACCCCTGTACAAAAGAAGAAATGTCGGGGGCAGAAGTCAGCTCATTTAGTAAGGGATGAAGCAGCTTCTTATAAGAGGGAGCAGGAGCAAGAAATGGTGGAGGCAGATTGCTCCAAAGAAGGGCCATCATGAGAACAGAAGAGGGAAGAGAGGCGGTTGCTGCTTGGGAGGAGGAAGAGGAAGAACTCATAAAAGAGGCAGTAACCACCTAATCCTTTTCCCTGAGTCAGCTGCAAGATATTTGAAAGAATTTCAGCCGTCCTCCAGGTAAGCACATTGTCATCTGGCTGCTCCAATGCTGGGGTAACAGGGCCTGTAGCCTGGAATTAGCGGGTAGGGAAGCCAAGCAGCTGGGATCGCTGTCTAAGGAAGGGGGCATGGACAAAGCGATTGGAAAAGGGGCACAAGTCCTCAGCCTCTGAAGGCAACTCCTCTCTGGCGTGAAGGAAAGGTATCACTTTAAGGAAGATGTTATACATCACCAAGGCAAGTGGACCACCATGGAGAGAGGTATCCAGTACCTGAGGGAATTAACCATGCTGGAGGTGATTTATGATGACCTGAACAACAAGCAGTTATCCAAAGACCCAGATGAAGTCAAGTGCACCCAACCCATGTGGTGGAAGTTTGTATGGAGCGCACCACCGTCATATGCCAACTCGTTAGCAGCGATGACCTGGAAATATGAAGAGGGACCAACAGTGGATGAATTGGCAGGCCAACTCCAGCAATATGAAGCACATATCTCCTCCTCCCTATTGGCCTGCATCTCAGCTGTGGAGAAACTATCCTGGGAGTTCCAGCAATTCAAAGAGGATATGTCTACTCTCCACCTGTACAGACCAGTATCTCAGCTATTAGGAGTAAATGTTCTTCTGCTCAAGAGAGAGGATATAGAGAATACACACTGCGAGCTACCCTATGGTTTTACCTGTGTGACCACAGAGAGGACATGAGGAGGTGGGATGGAAAATCTACCTCAACCCTAGAGGCATGGATATGTGAGTTGCAAGGAAAAACAATCACAAAAGGGAGTTTGGGTTCTTCCAGGAAAATTGCTGCTCCATTTTCCAGCGGGTAGTTGCCAGACAGAATAGAAGGGCTGATCTTACTTCTAATCCTCTTGGAATGACTTCTGATTTGTATTTACAAGAAGTGAGTAGCAAATACTTATGACCAGGACCAGAGGGGCCCTGCCTTCATCCAGATGGAGGAGAGGGATAACAGAGTTTATTGGACTATGTGGATTAGATGGCCTGGCATATCAGACCCACAGGAGTATAAGGCTCTAATGGACACTGGCGCACAGTGTACCCTGATGCTGTCAAGATATAAAGGGACAGAACCAATTTGTATTTCTGGAGTGACCGGGGCATCCCAACAGCTGACTGTACTGGAGGCTGGAGTGAGCCTAACTGGGAATGAGTGGCAGAAGCACCCCATTGTGACTGGCCCAGAGGCTCTGTGCATCCTTGGCTTAGACTACTTCAGGAGAGGGTATTTCAAGGACCCAAAAAGGTACTGGTAGGCTTTTGGTATAGCTGCCTTGGATATAGAGGAAATTAAACAGCTGTCTACCTTGCCCGGTCTTAGAGGACCCTTCACTTTTGAGGTTGCTGAGGGTCGAAGAACAACAGGCACTACCACAACAGTGCACCAGCAGCAATGTCGCACCAACCGAGACTCACTGATTCCCATCCATAAACTAATCTGTTGACTGGAGAGTCAAGGAGTGATCAGAGCTTTAACAGCTCCATATGGCCAGTGTGAAAGTCTAATTGGAGAGTGGAGATTAACAGTAAGAAGCTGGGAGGGGGCACAGCCAGGACAGCTGACCCAGCCTGGCCAAAAGGATACGCCCTACCAGATAACAACATGCTCAGTACATAAACTGGAGCTGGCTGAGGGGTGGGAATCACTGCTTAAGGATGGGCTATTGGTCACCGGGTGGTGAGCAATTGTTGCATTGTGCATAATTTGCTTTTGTATATTCCTTTATCAGTAATATTATTATTATTATTTGTGGTGGGTTGACCTTGGCTGGATGCCAGGTGCCACCAAGCCGCTCTATCACTCTCCTCCTCAGCAGGACACGAGGCAGAGATTAGGATGGAAAAAAAATAACTAAACACGTGGGACAAGATAAAGGCAGTACGATAAAGCAAAAGCAAAGGCCGTGTGCAGAAGTAAAAGAAAACAAAAGTTTTAGTCTCTACTTCCCATCAGCAGGCAATGTTCAGCTGCTTCTTAGGAAGGAGGGCTTCAGTAGGCATAGTGGTTGCTTCGGAAGACAAATGTTGTAAAAAAAATTCCCCCCCCGCCTTCTCAGCTTTTATTGTTGAGCTGATGTCATATGGTATGGAATATCCCTTTGGCCAGTTTGGGTCAGCTGTGCTGGCTGTGTCCCCTCCCAAGGTCTTGCCCACCCCCAGCCCACTGGCGAGGGGGGAATGTTGGAAAGACAGCCCTGACGCTGTGCCAGCACTGCTCAGCAGTAGCCAAAACACCAGTGTGTTACCCACACCATTCTAGCCACCAGTACAAAGCACAGCGCTGTGAGGGCTGCTGTGGGGAAAATTAACTCCATCTCAGCCAGACCCACTATATCGTTATTGTTATTGCTATTGCTATTACTATTACTGTTATTGTTACTGTTACTATTACTATTTTATCTTCTTTTTTTTTCTATCCTATTAAGCTGTTTACTTCTCAGCTCACGAGGTTTTTTTCTGATTCTCTCCCCCATCCCACCTGGGGGCAGGGGGACTGAGCAAGCAGCTGCCTGGTGCTTAGTTGCTGGCTGGGACTAAACCACATCGCCTCACTATAGGTTACTACATCTGCGGTGCTGCCTCCTGAATTTTTTCACAGCCAGTGGAGAGAAAGAGAAAGGGCTTTGCTGGTTTGATATTTATTACATTCTTGAGCTCCTCAAAGCAGACTGTGGGTTTTGTTTTCTAGCAAAATGAGGATTTCTAAAGTCTGCAACAGTAGCCTCAGGCCACTTCTGGTGCTCTGACTATGTTTTTTTTATCCTGTCCAAGCTTCAGAGCGGGCTTGACTGAGAAAAGCCTGAGAAAGGACTGTGGAGGGAAGGAAAACCCCCGTTCTTTTTATTATAAAACACTTGAGAGGTGTTGGAATACTGCAGTGAGCAATGGGAGTCCTGTTCTGTACTAAAACCTGCTCCCTTGCCCAGCCTGGGGCGTGGGGACGAAGAGCTGTTACCTGCAGGGAAACAGCCCCAGCCATGCTGAAGGAAAGACGTTCTGGAATGACCATCATCTCTCAGATGCTCCTCCTGAGCCACATGGAGAGCACGGTATGAGTCTGAGGAGACAGATGTAGGACCTGGGAAGGGCTCAGACAGGCATGGCACCTGGGAGGGAGCCAGGAACAGGGAACATGACTCTGCAGGTAGGCAGTTCCACCACCCAAGTCTTTATTCAGCAGCTTACTTGTCAATACTTGCCAAGTACTACAAGGGCTGTTTTTTTGAGCTGTCAAGTCCTTCTGTATGTCAGTCCTCATAAAATGGCAGGGTCAAAATGGGCAGTACAATTTCTTCCTAGTTTTTGTAACCAAAGAAATGAAATTAAACTTTTTGGAACCCCTTGAAGTACAAGATGGGAGGTCTCTGTTCTTTTGCAACACTCTTCCAGAGCTTCCAGCCTTGTAGCCTGCAGGGCGGAAACCCATAAAATGCAAATTGTCCCTAACAGACAGCTAGATTTTCTTTTGTGCTACTCTAAGGTGGACTATACAAAATGGTGCTCAAAGAAATGTTTTCTGGAAAAGTTTACTCCAAAGAGACAGCTCTGATTCTGCCCTCCCTTCCATGACACAGACTCATCTCTACCTTGACTGAAGTGGCTGTCGTGGTTTAGCCCCAGCCGGCAACTAAGCACCACGCAGCCGCTCGCTCACTCTCCCTCCCACAGTGGGACGGGGGAGAGAATTAGGAAAAACCTCGTGGGTTGAGATAAACACGGTTTAATAGGACAGAAAGAAAGAAGGGAACAATAATGATAATACCAACAAAGGAATGTACAAGAACAAGTGATGCCCAATACAGAAATTGCTCACCACCCGGCGATCGACATCCCGTCCCCGAGCAGCGATTTCCGCCCCCCGGCCAACTCCAGTTTATGTACTGGGCATGACATCGGATGGTAGGGAATATCTCTTTGGCCAGTCTGGGTCAGCTGTCCCAGCTGTGTCCCCTCCCAGCTCCCCGTGCACCCCCAGCCTGCTCGCTGGCAGGCCAGCACGAGAAGCTGGACTGTCCTTGACGGCTCAGCAACAACCCAAAACATCAGGACATTATCAACAGTTCCTCATCCCAAATCCAAAACACAGCCTCACACTGGCTTCTGTGAAGAAAACCAGCTCTATCCTGGCTGAAACCAGGACAGTGGCCCACTGACTTGGCCACTGGGACAGAATCTGTTGTTTGTCTCTGAGCATTGTTTTATTCAGCCAGTAGCTTCACTTCTTTCTGTGGATCAGGGATTGTTTTGCAAATGTAGTTGTGCAGGAAGCCAGTGAGCCAGGCTGTGAGCAGTGCTGCCCCGTGAGCTGTTGGAAGCAACATGGACATGCTGCAAAAGGGGGATCAAGGACTGAATACATCAGCACATTAATCAAATCCCATGATAATTTTCCTGTGGAACTTACAATTTCCTCACCTAGCGGCTTCTGAATGGTGGAAGTTATCTGGGTTCCTGTAAGCATTGCCAGGGTCTCTCAGGGCACTGTGAACTTTTGAATGGTCCCGTGCTCAAGAACAGCCAAATTCATAAGCAGCAACAAGGATCAGTTTAACTTCTGCAGCACAAAATCACAGAATAGAATCTTTAAAATGTGGCCTTTCTTTTGAGCATATAGAAAGACCAAATAAGCAGGAGTAATGGCATTTTCCCTTTCCCTCAAATAAAACACAGGAGTTTTCATTAGTTTTGACTGTACCCCCTTAGTTAACTAGTATTACTTAGTACTGTGCTAAAAACATTGCAAATCCCAGGAACAGACACCCAGAGACCCAACTCTTCTCTTCGTTAAACTTGTTCCAATAGGCCAGTCACTTCAACTATTCCTCCTCCGCCAAGAAAACAGAGGATCATGTTGCTTGAGTAGCCTTTGGAAAGGAACTTAAAATCCAGCAAGAACAAGTATTGCATAGCTGCTACGAGAGGGAGATAAGGGCTTTACTTTTCTTTTATAAAAAGAAAAGAATCAATGCTGGTCTGAAAAGACCTAACACTTGTGGGAAGCACTTTCTAGGGCTGTGCTTGTGTCGTGGTTTCGGCAGTATGTACGTTTCTGTGCCTTTCCACCCACTGATGTTATTTAGATCGTTTTCTGAAGAGGTGAATTTTTAATTTAGTCCTCTGCCTGTATCTGCTACATACTAATGAAACACTGTCTGTTAAGTCTGAAAAGTCATACAAATCCTTAATCTCCCTCCTCTTTAACTCTCAGGCATACAAGAGCTATTGCTACCTACAGGCTTAAAAAGTGTGGCAGCAAATCTGGCCCAGCAAACAGCAGGCAGACTACAGAAACTCACCCACAAAATGCTAGTAAAGAAAAAAAATAAAAGTAAAGGATTTGGGTTAAGCAAGCCTGTGATTTCGGTATTTATTTGTTAGTACAAGCTCATGCCTCAGCCAGGCAAATAGTCTGAACTGCCCTCAAACCCCACCACACCTGGACACAAGATGCTACTTCCTAAGTCCCATCCCTATGTCACCAAGTAACCTGTATTATGTATCATGAACTGCTTTTTCAATATGAATTTCTTTCTTAGGGGATCTGAAGACTGCAAAGTTTTGGAAAAAAATCTCTAAAAATACTAAACATTCAAATGTTTTTCTAGGTCTAAATCCTAAATTTCTGTTCGTTCACATTCAGCCTTAGACATGTCTGGCTATGCTCTTTGGTAGCTGGTGTGTAGGTACACATACTGTGTGTGTTTTGAGGAAGAGTTAATAAATGAAAACAAAACTACTAGTGAAACAGAGTCCCTCTCCAATTAGTAATTAAATCCACATTGTATGTTTTCGGAGAAGTCTGGCATTACAATTTCACAGAATCACAGAATCACAGAATCACAGAATCACTAGGTTGGAAAGGACCTTCAAGATCATCAAGTCCAACCATTAATCCAGCGCCACCATGTCCCCTAAACCATGTCCTGAAGCGCCACATCCACACGTTTTTTGAACACTTCCAGGGATGGCGACTCCACCACCTCCCTGGGCAGCCTGTTCCAATGCCTGACCACCCTCTCAGTGAAGAAATTTTTCCTAATATCCAATCTAAACTTCCCCTGGCACAACTTGAAGCCATTTCCTCTTGTCCTATCACTAGTTACTTGGGAGAAGAGACCAACACCCTCGTCGCCACAACCCCCTTTCAGGTAGTTGTAGAGAGCGATAAGGTCTCCTCTCAGCCTCCTCTTCTCCAGACTAAACAACCCCAGTTCCCTCAGCCGCTCCTCATAAGACTTGTGCTCCAGCCCCCTCACCAGCTTCGTTGCCCTTCTCTGGACACGCTCCAGCACCTCAACATCCTTCTTGTAGTGAGGCGCCCAAAACTGAACACAGGATTCAAGCTGCGGCCTCACCAGTGCCGAGTCCAGGGGCACAATCACTTCCCTGCTCCTGCTGGCCACACTATTGCTGATACAGGCCAGGACGCTGTTGGCCTTCTTGGCCACCTGGCCACACTGCCGGGTCATGTTTAGCCGGCTGTCAACCAGCACCCTGTCCTGGTTTCAGCCAGGATAGAGCTGGTTTTCCTCACAGAAGCCAGTGTGAGACTGTGTTTTGGATTTGGGATGAGGAACTGTTGATAAGGTGCTGATGTTTTGGGTTGTTGCTGAGCCGTCAAGGACAGTCCAGCTTCTTGTGCTGGCCTGCCAGCGAGCAGGCTGGGGGTGCACGGGGAGCTGGGAGGGGACACAGCCGGGACAGCTGACCCAGACTGGCCAAAGAGATATTCCCTACCATCCGACGTCATGCCCAGTACATAAACTGGAGTTGGCCGGGGGGTGGAAATCGCTGCTCGGGGACGGGCTGTCGATCGCCGGGTGGTGAGCAATTGCTGTATTGGGCATCACTTGTTCTTGTACATTCCTTTGTTGGTATTATCATTATTGTTCCCTTCTTTCTTTCTGTCCTATTAAACCGTGTTTATCTCAACCCACGAGGTTTTTCCTAATTCTCTCCCCCGTCCCACTGTGGGAGGGAGAGTGAGCGAGCGGCTGCGTGGTGCTTAGTTGCCGGCTGGGGCTAAACCACGACACACCCCCAGGTCCCTTTCCGCCGGGCAGCTCTCCAACCACTCCTCCCCAAGCCTGTAGCGTTGCATGGGGTTGTTGTGGCCAAAGTGCAGGACCCGGCACTTGGCCTTATTAAACCTCATACAGTTGGCCTCTGCCCATCGATCCAGCCTGTCCAGATCCCTCTGCAGAGCCCTCCTACCCTCCAGCAGATCAACACTCCCACCCAGCTTGGTGTCATCTGCAAACTTACTGAGGGAGCACTCAATTTGAGCATTCACAGGACTTCAAGCTAAAAGAGCACTGAAAGGCTCTGATTTCTGACCATATTTCCCTGATGGCTAGAATGAAGTACAAATCTTTTTTTAATTTCAGCTTTAATTTTACAGTCTTTGGGAACAGGTGGATTTCACATACAATTAGGTTCAAATAGTTAGTAACCCTACTGCAGAAATACTAACTTTGAATTCTTAGAAATTTCTGCTGAGGGAGTTCCACCAGGGAGTTATAATTAAACCTCCACAAAGAAATAATCAAGTCCATTTTTCACCTGGGAACATCTGAGCTAGCATATCAGTGAGGTTGATCTTAGTAGAGGTGTAAGAGACTTTTGTTGGTGGAAAGTATCTGCAGGTATCTGAGTAGCATGTCCTGGAACACTAAAGCATGAGGAAAGGGCACTTCAGCTAATCTTCTTGGTGCTACTGATTTGAATTGGTAAAAATTGGAATTGAGTAATTTTAGTTCAGGCCACCAAGGCGTTAGTCTGAAAACACCAAAGGAGATAGTTCTCCATGACATTTAATCAAGGTGTGGAGCTCCTTGCTGTTAGGAATTATGGGTGTTGAAAGTTTTCATGAGTTCCAAAAGCAGCTGAAGAAATTTATGGAAGTAAATTCTCCAAGAAATTATCACATATAAAGGCTTAATAATAGCCTCCATTTCAGGAAGTCTTTAGTGGTGACACTGTTCTGGGAAAGCATGGTTATATGCTTGGCCATTAGCTACTACTGCTTGACCTATACCTACTATTGTCCCCTAGGTAGCTACTGTTGACCACTCTGAAAGACAAGATACCAGCATAGACGGATTTTCATCCTGACTGTCCTTATGATATCTTCTGTAAGGTCTGTTTGCTGGAACATGGGCTGTAAGAACTGTGGTTGGTAAAGTACTCATGCGAGACTCCTCTGGAATTAGTTTCTATCTGAGGGTACAATTGCATCTGGAAATGGCTCAGTTAAGGGCATGTTGCCCTGCAAGACTGTGCAGGATCCATGGGAAAAGGGGTCTTTGGTGGTGAATGAGAGTCAGCATGGGAGTGTTGTATGCCTTGATTTTAATGCAGATATTTACTTCCTGCTGGCTGCACTTCTGAACAATGGCATCTTCACATTTTATTCTGTATTATTATTTTATTTTGTATTCCATTTGATAGTCCAGGGCTTTTGCTAACTGCACACATCTAGGACATATTGCCACCACAAAAGCTCAGTCTTCTTTTCCCCAGTGTTGTCCTTCCTAGGGCACTTCCAATGCATCAGCTGTCACCCTCTGACTTCCACTAGGATTTTGCCTTTGATTCACTCGGGTGACTCTACCCATCACCTTGTGAGGCAAGAAGTCTTCTGAGCTGGCCACTGACTGAACAGGTTACATAAAATCCTCAGACAGATGATTTTGTAAAATCTCTTCCCAAATCAAGAAGTGGTTGTGGTGAGTCCATCTAGCAGGCCACTTCTGTAGTTTTTCTCAGTACTTAGAAGGAAGCTATGTGTTTTGTTTCCTCATTTTCTTGGTACCATATGAAAAAAACCCAAACTCTAGACCTTTTCAAATCTCTGAGTGCAAAGAATACTCCTGCATAAAGAGTCTAATTCTTTGGCTCACTTCATAGACAGTGCAAGGGTTACCTTGTACTCCTCCTAGCATGTTGTTTAACTCTTATTCCAGGAGTAAACGCCAGGGACCTCAATATGAGCCTTAATGGAGCAAGATACTCCTAAGCACAACACAGACATGGGGAGTACTTACTATTGAGTTCTTTCATCTGCTCTTGTTCTACCTGCAACAATCCACTTCCTGGAGCAATGTTGTAGTGGCATGAAAACACCTGTGTAGTGATGACAACCACTCTTTGAGGACAATACAGTCTAGGCTTCATTAAAAGAAGAATTGCAAAATTTCTTGAGACAGATATAATATTTCACCTATCTTTTAAAATACAATAATTGCTTTGATCCACAGGTTAGAAACAAGTTGGACAAGGATGTTCCTGTGAGCCTTTGAAAGCAAATCTACAGTACAAGCGTAGCTGCAGAAAAAAAAACCGCTCAAAGGCAGGTTGACAAAATCCTTTCAGTGTATGTAAAGTCTGAACTATCCCTGATTTCCTTAGTACATTAGAATACACTGCACTTCCATGAGAGCAGAAGCCATTCAGTGGAGACATCTGCTCTTTATGCGCAGTGCATAGAGATTTCTTTAACATCATTATTAGAAGAATATCTGATATACTGTTCCTATGGATTAAGGTAAATTATATTATAATTAATAAAATCCCTTACAACAATTTAGGGATGGACAATTCAGATTTTGATGTCTGAGGAGTTTTAAGTTGGGCAGGGAAGCAATCGTGTCACTGTGAAAGTTCGAGTTGTACATGATGTGAGCTGAGAGCAGCTAGCGTGGGAAAAGCATCTGCACAAGATTTCACCAATTCTTTCCTTAGTCCTCTCCCATCATTTTGGGCCACTCAGCCAGCTTACATAGACACCAAGAAGGCCAGTTCCACACTTCTGAGCAGGTATTATCATGGTGCATTCACTTCCATGGGACACGCACACAAAGCTCAACAGAGCAGTTAGTTAGAGACTGGTGATCCAGCTCAGTGCCCTCCCGTGTCCACATGGCACAGCCTTCCTGCATCCTGCACGTATCTCCATTCTTCTGCTCGTGCTCCCATCCCCACCCAGCCTGTGGGCAAGGTGGTGGTGCTGAGCTACACCACTCCTGGCTTTACAGCTCTCCCTTCTCGGGCGGGTGGCCGTGCGTGGCTTTGATGCCGCTTTCCTTTCAGGTGATCTAAAAATCAAACCAGTAGCCAGCATCATAAAATCAGCTTACATTTCTTAATGGGAACTCAGTGAAGAATAATAATGAACAATGAGCTTCCTGTGGCTTGTGCACACTGCTGAGGAAGTCTAGTTGCTAGAGGTATGATAAGGTTAGATAACTAATTAGTCCATAGGGTGCAATAGTATACTTTTCATTATTCATATCAGCAACATGACAGTCATTATTGAAAAATAAATATTTACTCCAAGTGGCTTCCTTCTTAGAAAGTTTTAACTCAGACAGAAGCCACCACAGACAGCAGAGTGGTGGTGGTCGAGATGGGGGTTAAATCCCTCTTACCACCTCCATCTTCAGAAAACCACTCATGACCTGATCTCTATCTTCCTGTTCACAAAGTGCAGCTGGACATCCTTTGCTCATAAGATCATTAAATGGGGCTTGAGGCTTGGGCCCTAAACTTGTCATCAAAACTCCTACTAAAAAACCACCCGCTGCCCCCAGTAAGAGAAACAAAACGTGGACCTAAAATATACTCTGTATTCTGAAAGTGACTGACAACCAGAGGAGGAAAAGCAGCAGGGTACAGCTGCTTTCAGAGGCACACCATCTTCTACTGGAATAAACATTTTTACTCTCTCTCTGTGTAATGGAGTTTATATCACAAGTTTTGAATCTCACAAGGTAGCTAAGAGCCATTGAATAGTGTTATAAGGCAAAGAGCGTGCAGGGGAGCTAGCTGCAACTCTCCTTCATTTGGAGGACTATTAATACCCAAGTGGTGGAGAGAGAATGTCAGACAAAGGATGGCGTGGACCAAACCTGAATCTCAATATTGCCATTTTACTTTCTGGGGTATTTAATAAAAGACAGATGGATGTAGCTGTTTCTAGAAAGAGTGTAATGATGAAGAGGCTGAAGATGAACTCTTTCTTAAGACCTAAATAGGAATTTAGCCCATCTTTTGAAAACAGCAAAACACAGCAGGAGCAGTGCCACTACAATATAAGTAAGACTGAGCTGGGCAGTTGCAGAAATACATCTTAAAACAGCAAGATACAGCTGAAAAGCTCAAACGTGCTGAGACTGTGGCCAATTTTTAGATAGTAACTCATACAATAGATGATAGGCTATTTATCATCTGCTGACATGTCCTCAACAGTTTTTAAAGGTTAAACACATTTTGAACCAATTCATGTTGCTCTGACAATTTTATGAGAACAAAAATTAGAAGACGACAATTGTAACTACCGTCCAAAAAGTTTGCTCAGGGTGTAGCATCAAACTACATGTATTGCACTGTGGGTTTTCAGATGGTGACATGCGACTGTTCCTGGAACCTTCAGTCACTTACGCTCCTCTAGTTCACAAAACTGATTTTATTTAAATAACCAAGAAGAATTGATACATATTTTACTGAGGACTTTAGAAGACAACAAGAGATTCACTGCAGCAAGTCATATTTTTAAATACAACAGGGGAATTAGTAAAAAGTTAGGTTTGTATCCAACATGAAACATGAACATGTTGCTTTCAGGAGCTTCGGGTTTTAAAGACTGAGAACTCTACTTACATCAAACAGCTTAAACACATCCACATCACAAAATCTTAGTATTGCACTATAACTCCTTGTTCAAAACACACAGTGCGTAACGTGCATCTGCATTACCCACATATAAAGGACCATCAGCAACACATCAGCACAGACAGAGAGAAACCATCTAGAAAAGGTCAGAGGGGTTGTAGGTTTGCTGGGAGAAGTATGGCAGTAAAATTGAGCAGTTTGGATCACCAGTATCCAACACGAGCTCTGTTTCTTGCTGGTAATGCAACAGACACTAGAACTGCAGCTGTGCTACTGCAGATATAGCGTAATACTTTATATAAAGCTTTAAAGACTTTCTTTTAAATAAGGCTCGTGTTAGCTGAAAGCCATATAATAACAAAAGAGTTCTTGTAATACTAGCACAAAGTATAGTATGGCAGCACTTAGGGATCCACATGTTTAACAAGAGCTGCCAAATTCAAGTAGGTGCACTATCTCTTTGATATTGGCTGCAGCACACAAACAGTTCTCTGCAAAGGTGGTAACATCGATTACTTCTTTTTCCCCCTCACCCTCAGCTGCACAGACAATGCTGACAGTCAAGAACGCAACAGTGGGTGACACAGATGAACCGGAAAATTAAAGTCCTACCTAGCTATAAAAGAGGTACTCCTTTGTCTAAAAGGACAACTCGGACGAGGTGACGGGCAAAACCTTTCAGTTTTCAATCCGGAAAAACAAGTGAGCATATAGCATTTGTGAAAGATACACACGGCCATTGTGGTGATGAACCCCCTGCCCACCTCACCTTCTGTCTAAAATGGAAGACAAAGGACATTTTAATGTTAACTGAAGGTAGAGGTCCCGGGCAGGGGGACGATGATGTTGAAGCTGAATGCTACTCTCCCCAAACAGTACAATAACAAACCAGGACAGTTTTCCAATTTACAAACATTCCCCCTTTTTTTCTCTGTTCCAACCCACTTCAGCATCTTATCTTTAATTAAAATCAAGTCACAGGGTGTGTGGGGAGAACAACCCTTCATCGTATTTACATCTACCTCACTTCAGCTATCGGGTGCTTGGCCCTGCTGAGGCACTCAGGTGTTACTGTAATACCAATAAGACTGTCTTCTCAAGCGGGTTTTGGAAAACAGCACAACTAATATTGCATTTGATACTACAGACATGTTGAAACAAATTCCACGCATACAAACATTACAAAACAACTTCTACAAACCATTACAAAAATGGAGCCAGCTTCACTGATCTTCAGTCCAAACTCCAAGGAGGATTTGTTAGTCACTAAGGCCAAAATAACCGACAAATAGAAAGTAAACTAACATTACCTTACATACCATTACATTTTGTAAAAAAAAGTGTTGAGATATTATTAATTTAAGGATACATCGAAAATTCAAAATCCCTAACATTTACAGTACCCCGTTATACTAAGCCTGTTTGTAGTTTCTCTTCCATCAGTGCCAAGTAATTAATCCCACACGTCAATGTTGAGATGGCTAACCAAGACATCTCAGGCTGAACAGAGCAACCTCTATTTTTCCTGCAAGGACACAGCCAGTATCAGTGGCCAGCCACCTCCTGGTACAGACTAACCAGACTCATTAAAAAAACAACAAAAACCCACCCCCTTTTCCAGGGCAGAGAGCCCCAAGATGCCTCACTTGAACCCCAGAACGGAGATGGCTGCTCCCAGCAGAGCAACACTTCAGAATGCAACGTGGCCTTCTCTTTTTGTTACCTACAGGGTTATGTTTCCCATCCCTGTGCAGTATAGTGCCAGCTCCTTCCTGCTGCCAACTTCAATTGCATTCAGTGCATGTCACTTGTTATTCATGATAGAGGTTTGTTGTTCTTGTTGTTCCTTGTGTGTTGGGTTTTTTTAATAAATAGTGAAAGTCTACAAAATGCTTTTTCAGGTATGTCATTGCTGATTATTATACAAGTAGTCTGTAAACCAGTTTGGCCTCTGAGGAATTGTCATGCTATCCAGATGGTTGCACTCAAAGAACAGCACCTTGCGTTGAGCGCAGCGAAGGCAGAGGAGAAGCCCTCCGGCAGTACGAAGCTCCTGCCTGCTGCGGTGGGGAGGCATCAGCATGAAGAATCTATAAGTCTTTGGCGAAGTTTTTTATCTTCTCTTGGACTCATGTTGCCACTCGCCTCACGGTCTGTCAAAACTGAAAAGAGAGTAAACCTTCAGAAGTGAAAGGGCCATCAAACCACTTGACACATTTTCATTGACAAAGGAACTGCCACCAAGACAGTGCCATAAAGCTGGCTGTCCTGAGCAGCCTCCAGCTGCCCCCGCGCAGTCCGGATGCAGCACCCAGCGGCCAGATGCCCTCCAGCCTCTCCTGCCCATCCGGAGTCAGCATCTACCACTGGTTTGTAACATGGTTACTTATTAAAACACCCTGATGCCACTCGCAAAAGAAGGAAAGACAAGGAGCCACGGGCAAGGCTTTGCTGACGAGCAAAGTTTGCAGTTGCACCCAGGCAGAAGGAGACGGCTGCACGAGCCAGAGCTAGTCATGAAATGGCAGCTTCTTTCTGCAATGCATTTTAACAGAATTTTAAGCATGAGTTTCACAGAATCACAGAATCACTAAGGTTGGAAAGGACCTTCAAGATCATCAAGTCCAACCATTAATCCAGCGCCACCATGTCCCCTAAACCATGTCCTGAAGCACCACATCCACACGTTTTTTGAACAATTCCAGAGATGGCGACTCCACCACCTCCCTGGGCAGCCTGTTCCAATGCCTGACCACCCTCTCGGTGAAGAAATTTTTCCTAATATCCAATCTAAACCTCCCCTGGCGCAACTTGAGGCCATTTCCTCTCATCTTATCGCTGGTTACTTGGGAGAAGAGACCAACACCCACCTCACCACAACCCCCTTTCAGGTAGTTGTAGAGAGTGATAAGGTCTCCCCTCAGCCTCCTCTTCTCCAGACGGAAGAAAAAAACTCCAGTTTGTTCTGCTCTGGAGGAAAACAAGTCTTTGAAGTGTTTTTGTGAGGTGAAAACAATCGCAAAAGTTCTGCTTTCACATAAAAATGAGTCTGATTTTCTACTAGCTTTTACAGCTCCTTGAGCAGAGACCTCCACCCTGAGCTCTTAAATTCTCCTACCAAAACCCACTGTCCTGGTTTCAGCCAGGATAGAGCTGGTTTTCTTCACAGAAGCCAGTGCGAGGCTGTTTTGGATTTAGGATGAGAAAATGTTGATAACGTGCTGATGTTTTGGGTTGTTGCTGAGTAGTCAAGGACAGTCCAGCTTCTCGTGCTGACCTGCTACCAAGAAGGCTGGGGGTGCACGGGGAGCTGGGAGGGGACACAGCCAGGACAGCTGACCCAGGCTGGCCAAAGGGATATTCCCTACCATACGACGTCATGCCCAGTACATAAACTGGAGTTGGCCGGGGGGTGGGAATCGCTGCTCGGGGACGGGCTGTCGATCACTGGGTGGTGAGCAATTGCTGTATTGGGCATCACTTGTTCTTGTACATTCCTTTGTCAGTATTATTAATGTTGTTATTGTTGTTGTTTCTTTCTCTCTTGCTGTCCTATTAAACTGTTTTTATCTCAACCCACGAGTTTTTTTCTAATTCTCTCCCCCGTCCCACTGTGGGCGGGGGGAGTGAGCGGCTGCGCGATGCTTAGCTGCCGGCTGGGGCTAAACCATGACACTAGTCTCACACTAGTTTCTGTGAAGAAAACCAGCTCTAACCTGGCTTAAACCAGGACACCCACACACCTGTAATTTCAAAAAGGGACACATTTAAGAGGAAAAATGTTTTCTGTCAGAATTACTCCAAACTGCTGTACAAGAGCTGGTGGCCTGAAGTGCTGCTTCTAGTCTGAAAATAATTCTGCTTGTTTGTTCTGAATTCCCCTGTTGTATAAATTTACTTCTTCCCCAAACCTCACTCTACAAGAACTGCTTGACCAAAGTACAGAGGAACAGGGACCCTCTGGATGCTGCTGCTTCTTTTTTATTAAGCACAGGGCACAGCTTTCTGAAGAGAAAGTAGATTTAACTTTTTCCTGCCTTTGAAACAGTTCTTTAACTTGCCCTCAGCATTGGGCTCGCCAACACAGGTCAGCTGCTAAATGTTTTAAAGCATCCTCATTTCCATGAGTGAAGGACTTTGTGAAGAGGCAGCCCACAGAGGCTCAACTGCTGCTGCCTCTGTGGGGACAGCTACAACAGTGGCCACGCTCTCATCAAATGGGAAGAAAGCGCTTCCATCCCTTTATGCCTCTCCCTGGCTATTTGTCTTCTCTAATTCTGCACTTGAGGGAACTGGAATCACATTTAAGATATGCCACATTTCTTAACACAGAATCTAAGACTACATCTCATATAACAGAGATTGCTCAGAGCATGTCTGGGAACTGGCAGGAATAATCTGAAAACAGCTGCACCAATCCACATCGACTCAGACCATTCTGGCAAAAATCACTTTACAGTCAATCTTCCTTTCTCTCTCCGTAAGAAGGAACAGGAGCATGTTCACTGGCCCCAGTCTCACTTCCTTTGTCATTTTCTGTTCCTCTGCCAGTGGCATTTCTGAGCATCAGACTTATTTTTACATTCATCTAAGATTTATTCCAAAGCCTGAATGAAAAGCAGAAGCAGCATTCTGCAGATTTGAACTAATCTATGAAAAACAAATGTCTTGAAATCACCAGCCTTCTCACTGGAGCTTCTTCAAGTGCAACCTACTGTAGACCAATCTAGTGCTCTTCCACTATGCAGGTGGTCTTAAGGAGTTCAAGTTCAGACAGCTGAAGCCTTTTACTGCTAGAGTAAAAATGTCAACAAGGACCACCAACGGAACAGACACTCCAGTCTCTAGCCTATGCCACCGACTTGCAACACCACAATCTTCTGGCACATATGTGAAGTTATAGCAATTATACTACAGACAACATAGCAAGGTCTAAGCAGGTCTATTTTGCTGTAGAATATATTAAAATGTTTTTGGTAGGAATACACATCTAGATGAAACCTGCTTTGTTTTGCATGAATGAATATTTGGTTTAATGGATTTCTTATCTCTCTGTAAGAGCAGGTTTGGATGTAGTGTTTTTGTGGTGTTTCTTTCTTTGATTTTTCTTTTTAAAGAAAGAGCAGGTCACCTTACCTTGTAGCTCTGTCGCATTTTTTTCCAGCTCTTCTGTAGTTGTTTCTTCAGGCTTCTCTAATACAGCTGTCCCTGGCTTCCCATCTATCGTATCTGTCTTAATAGTACCAAGGTTTACCAAAAGTTGCATGACGTCAAACTTCTCAGAAACGGCAATGTTCTCCAGCACTTTGAGGCATTTAAATGACTTAAGTTCACTCACGTTTTCCTCAAGAAAGAGGAGGTAAAGGCTTAAGTCATCAAAACATTTTGACTTAAGTTTCAGAACATCAAAAGTTGGCAGGATTTCATACACTTTGAGAATACCCGAATTCCACCTCCACGGAACAAACATTGCATACACTACCAGTGGCATCATTAGAAGATAGACTATCAGGTTAATATAGCTGAGTACCTTGAAGACACCAACAGCAATAAGCTTGCACTGAACCACTTCTGGAACAGTTGTGTCGTTCTTTAAGATGCCAGTTTTGATAGTGCAGAGAAACTCATCACTCAAAGAGGAGAGGCTAATGTAGTAGCCCAGGTAGAGGCATGCAATGAAAATAATTACTAGTGTGAGCAAACGACAGATAATGTATTTAATTATTAAGCATTTGGAATTCTTCTTCGTCTTCAGGTATTGCTCCACAATTGGGTATTTAAAGTGGCTTTCAGATATTTCCCACAAACTGAAAGAGAGAGGAAAAAAACCCAAATAACATAGATCAGATGCTGCAGCATTCACCTACCTCAAACTTCAAAGAAACCTAGTACTCTAAAATAGATGCAAGACTGGATTCCCTCTTACTGGGGTAAATCAAGGGTAGTTTTATTGAAGTCATTAGGAATAAAAACAGAATAGGAGAAGAATTAAGAATATTGACACTTTAATACAGAAAAGCCACTAAAGAGACAAGAGGTCGAACACTGGAAATGAAAAAAAAGTACTGCACTCACAGGAAAAAATAGTTTTGTTCTTTTCTAGTACAAAACAAGTATAGTAAGCAAATCCATGAGGAAAAGCAGACTTAGAATCATAGAATAGTTTGGGTTGTAGGGGACATTTAAAGGTCATCTCATCCTACCCTCTTGCAATGAGCAGGGACCTCTTCAACTCAACCAGGTTGCTCCAAGCCTCATCCAACCTGACCTGACCCCCCCAGGGATGGGGCATCTACCACCTCTCTGGGCAACCTGGGCCAGTGGTTCATCACCCGCAGTGGGAAAAATGTCTTCCTTAGATCTAGTCTAACTCTATCCTCTTTTAGTTTAAAACCATTATCCCTTTTCCTATCGCTTCAGGCCCTGCTAAAAAGTGTGTCCCCATCTTTCCTAGAGGCACTCTTTAAGTCCTGGCAGGCTGCAATAAGGTCTCCCTGGAGCCTTCTCTTCTCCAGGCTGAACAACCCCAACTCTCTCAGCCTGTCCTCACAGGAGAGGTGTTCCAGCCCTCTGATCATTTTGGTGGCCTCCTCTGGACCCACTCCAACAGGTCCATGTCTTTCCTGTGCTGAGGGCTCCAGAGCTGGATGCAGCACTGCAGGGGGGGTCTCCCCAGAGCAGAGCAGAGGGGCAGAATCCACTCACTTGACCTGCTGGCCACGCTGCTTTGGATGCAGCCCAGGAGACGGTTGGCCTTCTGGGCTGTGAGCGCACATGGCCAGCTCATGTCCAGCTTTTCATCCACCAGGACCCCCAAGTCCTTTTCGGCAGGGCTGCTCTCCATCCCTGCCTCCCCCAGCCTGTACTGACATGGGGGGTTGCCCCGATCCAGCTGCAACCTCATAAGGTTCACACAGACCCATTCCTCGAGCTTGTCCAGGCCCCTCTGGATGGCATCCCGTCCCTCAGGCGTGTCAACCGCACCACTCTGCTTGGTGTTTTCTGCAAACTTGCTGAGGGTGCACTTGATCCCACTATGTCATTGATGAAGATATTAAAGAGTACTGTATCAGGTCTTCCCAAGTGCTTGTGTGGCAATAGCACACTGGAAGGCTTTCTACTTGTCAGGACCTAACTCCACATTTTGAAGAACAGACCTAAGTCCCCATTGCATTGCTTGTACTCCCACATGCAAAGAGAAACAGGTACCCTGACCTGCTGATGAAGCAGAAACTGAATTTGCTTAGAACAGTGTGCCAATTTGATCAGAGAGGTGGCTTTTGCCTTTGGTGGTTTTGTTGTTTGGTTTTCATTTGGTTTTTTTTCTTTAAACAGAAGCTTTGCAGACCTAGATCTGAAAGGACAGGAGATGACAAGTAACAGACTTTGCTCACAGTGTGCAAGTGACTGTCAAGAACATTGACAACTGAGGACTGCAGCCATCCCCATTTTCTTACGCTGTGGTGGGTAAAACTAATGAACTCCTACTACAGTTAAAGAAATCAGGACATCTCAGATATATTAGTAATCTGAGGAGCTTATCAAATGTTTTCTTTGAAAAAAGATAGTTATAAGTTTCACCTCCAAATGCTCACAGTAATGATTTCGGATACCTTCTTTTATTTAGCCGAATTTAAAAGTGTGTCAGGTCAACATTCAAGCCTTTGCAATAAATTTCTAAGAGACTGCAGGTGTCACATCTGTTAAGAGCTTAAGGAAAAGAGCAAAGAAAGCCAAGCCCCAGCATCCTACCTCTGTGTCAAGTTCTCATTAACAGCTGGAACCAAGTCAGTAGGGTCCCTGGGGTCTCCGCTGCGGATGCTGTTAGCAGCTTTGATTGCCCTGTTATAGGCTTTGTCAAGTTCTTCCATAATAAATTTCAGGTCTGAAGAAAGGTGAGGTGCTGCAGTGAAGCGCCAGAACAAACATGGTAGATACAGCAGGATAGCGACGAGCAGAAGGATGTATGGGAAGAACTGAAGGGAGAAAAAATTCAGATTAGGCTCTACCAGTATATAAAATGTCGACCAGTCACCATCATGCCCCATAAGTCTATTAAATTTCCTATAAGCATATTAAATGCCCTATGATTTTATTTAAATGCTTTTAGTAAAACACACTTTTGTGGTTATTGAGGATATGGAGGGAAGCAAATTCTCTTTTCAGACAGCTCCAGTAACCTTGCTACTGCTTAGAGTTTTGCAAAAAAAAAAAAAAAATCCACTTACATTTGTAGATATTTAACAAGACGAGAATTTGGACCTAATATTAACATGTTAATTTGCGTTTGCATTAATTAAGAGACATTAAAGTTTTGTATGGACAAAATAAATAATTTGATGTTATTGAACATTTTATCCGGGAAAGCTGCTTCTAATACCACCTATAATTAAAGAAAAAGCCTATGTTATTTTTAATACTAGGAATGCATACGACGTATTAGCACATAAATAAAACCTGATTTCCTAAAGGAACTGCATCAGCAAGTGGAGACCATTATACAAACCATCTGGATTTTCTGGATATGCACGCTATCTACATAGGAATCACATCAGAAATTTAAGAATCAGAATAAGACAAAGCCATGAAAAGCACTAAATAGCCACAGAAAACAGAGAATGCTGTATTTAAAGGTCAGCTTTCCCTTGCAACCCTTCTTATAAATTCATTCTTTAACTATTTCTGCTCAGTAGCAAAATAATTGAACTAGGCCAAAATTGCTACTTCAGTCTCTAGAAAAGTCCTCAAGAAAGAAAACTTCAAGAAAGGTTCACCTTTAAAACTGAAACAGAAATCCTGCAGGGATGGGCTAACCAGTAACAAGACTGTTTCAGAAACCTAGTTAACAAAGCAGAGTTGACTGTAATTATACGGTATATCCCACTAGAGGTAGCTCTTCCTCACCAGCAAGGAATCAACCCCGTACTGCTATATCATAAAATCATGGAATAGTTTGGGTTCGAAGGGACATTTTAAGGCCATCTAGTCCACCCCCCCTGCAGTGAGCAGGGACATCTTCAACTAGATCAGGTTGCTCAGAGCCCCTTCCAACCTGACCTGGAATGGTCCCAGGGATGGGGCATCTACCACCTCTCTGGGCAACCTGGGCCAGTGGTTCATCACCCGCAGTGGGAAAAATGTCTTCCTTAGATCTAGTCTAACTCTGCCCTCTTTTAGTTTAAAACCATTATCCCTTGTCCTATCGCGTCAGGCCCTGCTAAAAAGTGTGTCCCCATCTTTCCTAGAGGCACCCTTTAAGTACTGGAAGGCTGCAATAAGGTGTCCCCAGAGCCTTCTCTTCTCCAGGCTGAACAATCCCAACTCTCTCAGCCTGTCCTCACAGGAGAGGTGTTCCATCCCTCTGATCATTTTTGTGGCCTCCTCTGGACCCACCTGTCCCCCCTCCGCTACAGGGGACTGACATCACAGGTCAGAGGGATCCAGGGGATTCCTTCTGATCCTCTGGAATCGCTGGGGACTGCTAATCTGCCCAGTATTTCCACTGATTCTATACTATCTTCTGCACCACTAAACCATGCTCACCAAATGGATTGTCTATAGTCACCATCAGGAATTTCTTCCCTCCAGAACTCTTACCTATGCCAGCAGCCAAGACAACCCTTGTATGGGTATGGGTGCTCTTCTTCTTTCTGAACTGCTAACTGCTTCTGACGGAACTCAGCAAGCTCATTCTCTCAAAAACACATCCTTAGTGGCAGTCATCTCCCAGCTCTCAGCTCTACTTGCTGTACCCTTGACATGATCTTTCCCCTATCCCCAGCAGCCTGTAGAAACTGTGCAGTGCTCTGCCCTCACTACTTCCTCTCTTCCCTCTTTCTACACAGCAGATAACCTCAGATCATGGGGTTTTTTTTTCCCAGTTCTATCCTTTCCAACAGAGATGTAAAGCTCTGGCATCTCCAAAGTGTTTTTGTAGACATCTTGTCAACTCAAACCCAACAGTTCAAGAATCTGCCCTTCCTATTTATCTCTGTTGACAATGTCACTGGGTCTCTCAGGTCAAAGTCCTGAATGCCTTGGTTTACCCAAAGCTTTATAGTTTCATGGCCAGGCTCTTTCAGTCCTCTGAATTCCGTATTATGCAGAAATAAACATTATCTATCTACCTACACAGCTTAAAGTTATCTAAGTTCCTTTAAGCTGCTGCAACACCTTTTCCATAGGCCTTACACAAATGCCAGCTTGTATAAGATTGCTGCAAAGCCTGTTTGACTTCACTTACGTCTGTGTCATACACCTCTTAGCACCCTTCCACTGGTGCCAGGCAGGGAAAGAAACAACAAAGAAAGAGCTGATTTAGTAAGGAGTGGCCAAAGCTTCTTACATTGGTTTATATCCCTTGGTTTTACTATTCACTCATTTGAAATTTTACAAGCGTCGGAGGATTTATGAATTCCCTTTCTGACCCTCAAAACTGGAAAAGCCACCAGCAATATCCAATTAATCCTTGAGATCTCTTTAACCTGAGGCCTACAAGACATGCGGTAAGAGGCAAGATAGTTGATACACTGAAGTCACGCCCCAAAACCTCCATTGTCCCAGTCCCCATCTCTTCCTTCATACCTAGAAAAAGACTCTGGCATGTTCTGCACTTCTGAGGCACATTGGCATCAGCCCTGTTGCTCTGCCCCACACCTCCTCCAATCCTACCCATGTTCTCTGCCTCATTACAGACTGTTGTCTTACAGAGACCAGCCTCTGCCATCTTCCTTTGCACCCCTCCTCTCCCCGACTCCTTCAACACTGCCTCTTTACCTGGAAGGATCACACCACTGGGGCACAGGCACATCTGCCATGACTTTACTGGGCTTCCCCTCGCCAGGCTCCCATCAATCCCCAAACTGTAGCTTATGGCAGCATGAGAAAACACTATGCAGCTCTTTTCTGAATGATCTCAAAACCTGAGCAGCAGCGTGACCATTAGTCCAGCTCTTTTTGTTTGGAAACAAAAGCCTGTATTTGTCAGCCCTTCCAAAGCACTTGATGCACAACTCCATCCTTCTTGGATTCTGCCTTTTTTAAAAATGAAAGATACGCTTGTTCTATTTGATAACAGTAGGCTTAGATAACTAGCAAATTGTTTTGAATCATTAAAATTTAAGGCCTTGAACCAACAGGCAGAAGTGAAAATGCAAAGTCATCTGGCACGAGTCCTAGGTTTCAGAGCAACAGACTCGGATTATCCAGCTCATCTGACCACATTTTACAATCACATGTAATGACTTCCCATTTTAAGTGTGGTATTTAGACACGGATAAGCATGTGCCATACGCCTTTCTTTTATAGCTTATGTATTTACTTTCAAGGCGCCGAATACACAAGGAGGAAATGCTACTTCAGTCTTGGATAGTTAGTACTATTTATGTTAAGTGGGAAGTGTCACTGACTTCAAGAACTGTATGGTCAAAGATATGCCAGAGAAAGATATTGCCCTAAAAGTAAAACTCGATTTTTCCTTTGCTGTCTAGTTATCAAGTTCCTTTCCCATGGCAAGTTCACAGTGTTGGATTTAAGATTTTATGAGATTGCATAACTGAAGAAAGGTCCTCTGAAAGCAGATTAGAACAGACAGAGAAGAACAGATAAAATACCCTATGGTGCAAAATGCTCTTTTCTGAACTTTATTAGTGAAAGTGCATTGAGGGCTACAAAACCATGCTTCAACCTGGATGCGCTGAGACTTCATTTCCACCCAGCTGCAAGAAGAAAAGAACAGGCAAAGACCCAACAAGTTTACCACTCAGAAAGAGAATACCAGAGCTTCAGCTAGGCAAATCCAAGTTTCTGGAAGGCACTAGGCATAGATGCTGTATGATTAGGACTTGGTATAAGACAGACAAAACTAGGAGCGCATGCACTAGGGACTCGAACTGCAGTCCCCTCGTATTGGGTTTGCGTGGCAAGGTCTTGGTAGCTGGGGAGGCTACATGGGGGGCTTGTGTGAGAAGCTGCTAGAAGCTTCCCCTGTGTCCAACAGAGCCAATGCAGCCGGCTGCAAGATGGACCCACCGCTGGCCAAGGCCAAGCCCATCAGCGACGGTGGTAGTGCCTCTGGGGAACAGAGTTAAGAAGAGGTTAAAAAAAATCAACCTGTGCAACTGCAGCAGGAGAGAGAAGCAAGAATATGTGAGAGCAACAGTCCTGCAGCCCCCAGCCCAGAGCAGGAGGGGCAGGAGGGCTCCAGGCGCCGGAGCAGAGGTTCCCCGGCAGCCCCTGGGGAAGCCCACGGGGAGGCCGGCTGTGCCCCTGCGGCCATGGAGCTCCACGGGGGAGCAGATCTGCACCCGCACCCGGGGAGGGCCCCACGCCGGAGCAGGGGGATGCCCGAAGGAGGCCGTGACCCCGTGGGCAGCCCGCGCTGGGGCCGGCTCCTGGCAGGGCCTGTGGCCCCGTGGGGAGAGAGAGGAGCCCCGGCTGGAGCAGGTTTGCTGGCAGGACCTGGGACCCCGCGGGGGCCAGGCTGGAGCAGCCTGTTCCTGAAGGACGGCACCCGTGGGAGGACCCAGGCTGGAGCAGCTCGTGAAGAACTGCAGCCTGTGGGAAGGACCCACGTTGGAGAAGTCCGTGGAGGACTGTCTGCCGTGGGAGGGACCCCAGGCTGGAGCAGGGCAGAGGGTGAGGAGTCCTCCCCCTGAGGAGGAAGGAGCAGCAGAGACCAGGTGTGATGAACTGACCACAACCCCCATTCCCCGTCCCCCTGCACCGCTCGGGGGGAGGAGGGAGAGAAATGGGGAGTGAAGTTGAGCCCGGGAAGAAGGGAGGGGTGGGGGGAAGGGGGTTTAAGATCTGGGTTCATTTCTCATTACCCTGCTCTGATTTGATTGGCAATAAATTAAACTAATTTCTCCAAGTCGAGTCTGTTTTGCCCGTGACAGTAACTGGTGAGTGATCTCTCCCTGCCCTTATCTCGACCCAGAAGCCTTTCGTTAACTTTTCTCTCCCCCGTCCAGCTGAGGAGAGCACTGACAGAGCGGCTTTGGTGGGCACCTGGCATCCAGCCTGGGTCAACCCACCATAACCCTACATGCTTTCTGCTAAGCATTGCTGAGCTCCTGAAAGCTAAAGAAAGATGATGGAAGGCAGGTTCCCCTGCCTTGCTTGTCCCTTAGCCTGATGACACACTGGGTGGAACAGCAAGCTCCCAAGGCAGCAGAGCACTAGGAAGCCAAGAGGTCAACTGCCCCTCATTCTGTTCTGCTGCAGCTCACTTCACCTGACAGCCCTTTGAGCATTACCAGCTATCCCCTTACTCCTCCTGAAAGTCAAGAACACCTGATACCTGAGTAGGATATGTCTGACAACTCAACACCAGAAACCACCAAAGCTTATGTTAACAG
The DNA here is from genome assembly GCF_964289735.1 of Phaethon aethereus. Lineage (NCBI taxonomy): Eukaryota > Metazoa > Chordata > Aves > Phaethontiformes > Phaethontidae > Phaethon > Phaethon aethereus. The sequence goes on from NC_138575.1 coordinate 211,014,744, forward strand.
GTATTGATGAGTCACTGAAAGCCAAGCCTTATCTGAGCAGAAATCTGTGCAGAGAAGGATTCCTTCCTCCATGCAGAAGATGTGCATGTTCAGCATCACTGCTCTGCAACAAGTAACTGAGACGGGAAGTGCAGAATTAGTGCCTCTCCGTATCTCACGGCTGCACTCTGAGAGTAACACATCCCACAGGACAGTCAAAGACGCAGAGGACCAGATCTGACACCGGCTGTTTGGTAGCCCGTGGCACAACACTCCACCAAGCCCTGCAATAAAAAAAGCATGATCTTTCTTGGCAGCGAGAGCTTAGGAAATAGGATGTCCAGGAACGTTACGATGCAGAGCCCTGATCCCCCATCTCAGCACAAGACATTGTTTTCAGTCTTGTGTTCTACACTTGCAAAAGCAGCTATAAAGGTTATCATCAAAGCAAATAATTTATGCACATCAAAACGCTTCCAGTTCATAGATGTGTGCTGTTTTCTTACATCACTGACCATAAATAGGTTGAGCAATTTCAAATCAATGCCAGCTACTATGAATAGGGAAGAAAAATAACCTGCATGCATGCAGTCCAAACTCTACTAATCTATTTAACAAATTGAATTCTTTTGAAGTCATGACCATTTATTCAGATGCCTGCATTTGCTCCTCTTATACAGTTTACCCGCATAAACTGAATGTAAATTTTCCAAAATAACTCTGTCTTACCAGAGTTTGTGAACATCTACATCCAGACAAATACTTGGAATTGCATGAACCATCTTCACTACATTTCAGTTTCTGATGCACACACATAGCTTTTCACTGATAAATGCACATATGGTGCTAGCACTACAAATATAAAAATTAATTCCTGATATTGTCATGACATGATTTTTTTCACCATTTATTGGGAGGCCAGGGAAATAAGCTTTGAAGACATCAGCCATTTAAGTTCATTTGTTAGAAACCAGCTAACTGTTCAACCAGAATGTATGCATGCATATTAGAAGAAGAAGTGTTTGAGTAATCTGTTTGCATAAGCACATAATGCACTGGAATCACGAAATTGTCTTTTAAAGATGCATTAACATCTCACTCTTCTGAAGGTGAAAGGAAAAATCAGACTAAACCACAAAATAGTCTATTATATAACAATCCCAGCTTGAACTGTGTTAAGATCCAGTAAATACACAGCAAATAAGCTAAAAGGGCATTTAAAAAACTTCTTCATAAGTTCAAATATGCTTTTATCATCCAAAGAAAATATAGCTGCCAAGGGTGGTGTGAACCAAAAGGCATTTTCAAGGACATAATCTACAGAGAGCTTGCCAAGGTTTGGATAAAGATGGCTGGTAGAAGATAAGAACCATTTTAGCGACATTTAGTTTTCTAATTTACTGCATCTTCAGTCCTTCTTTCCTCCAGGCAAACACTATTAAAGTGACTGCAAGCATTCAGACTTCTACCACACCCAATAGTTGTCAAACAGTAACTTTAATACAATAGCACAAAGATGTTAAGCTGCACAGGTCTGTGTTACAGCCTTGAGAAAATTATTGGCATACAGTAGTCAACAAAGAAGGAAGCACTGAAGTGTCTTCACTCACTTGAGATGAAAATATTTCTCATCAAAAAATAAGATCATAGTGAACTGTCTGCTTCTTCAGTTCCAAATTTCTATACACCACCATGAAGAGCCTAAGCAAAGGCACCAGCCCCCAAATAGGCTAACGACAGCAACGACGTTTCCAGAAGCAAAGGTATTAAGCTCCCTCTGGATACTACCCTGCTCCTGTTTAAGTTGATGGGAGATGCTTCATGGGTTTTCAGGGCAGAAACGTGAGCTACAAATGACTCGTCATTCTGGAGGTTGCCATGTGGTTGAGATATGATCCTGCCTCCACATCTGAAAGTTTATCGCAAACCATACATGACCTTTTTTACCTCACCTTGTTTTGATACAGCTTAAAAACTTAAAACATTTCTCTGTGCACTACAGATTATAAAGGCTTTGCAGTGCAGTCTCCTCTTCCACTGCACTGCAAGGACTATCCACTCACAATGGCCAAAAGCTTGTTTCTATTCCAGTTAAGGATCAGGCTAAGTTTTATCAAAATAAGTTGTCAGGTGGAGCACTCATCTTTAGAGACAAGAGGCAAACTCTTTGCACAGAGGGAGCAAATACATGACTCTTCCATCCCACATCAGCACTCTCTTTCCCACTCATCTTTAGAAACCAGTATCTCTGTTCTGACACTTCAGATAGATACAAGAAATCTCTTGAAGGAATTAAGCCTGAATGGAAAAACCCAGAAGAAAACAGAGACAACAGAAGAGCGAAGCCCAACCAGACTAAGTTTCATCAATGACAAACCTGAAGATGAGTCTTGTCAGATGACTCAACCGTATAAGCATTTTGTCAGCTTTTTCACTGACAAAGGGGAGGAAATCTTAGTGTTAAACCATGAATATATGCAGGGCATATTATAGTCTCTTCTTTCCATTTATTTATCTGCAGATAGTTTGTTTCTTGAATTGTGTATTTGAGCACACAATGCATTTTGTTTCTGCTAAGGGTTATACAGTGTGAAGAGTTCTTCCAGGATCACTGGAAATTTCAAAAATCCTGTTCTCCAAGGAGAGAAGCCCTGGGCACCCTCTGGGAGTGCACAAACCACGAGAGACACAGGGAACCCAGAAAGTTGCAGTACGTTCCTTCTCTCCACTCCAAAACAAGTTTCCAAACTGATAAATTCAAGTGTTGGGAGAGATGTCCCAGAGCAGAAAGGACAGCAGGTAAAGGTATCCACGCTTCAGGGATTGCCCAAAATTGAAACATACATTTTACTGATGGAAAAATCAAAAATCCCAGCTCAAACCTGTACTATGAAGCAGGGGAGAAATGGGAAGGTTTCAGTTTTTCTATAATGCAACCTGGTTTTGATAATCCTTCAGAGCAACCAGATGCCTAGAACAAAAGCAGGGCAAGTTGCTGCAAGTTGGCTTCTTCACCAAGAGCTACACGGTCCTACTTCCACTCTGTACCATGATGAGCACTTTCCCAGGACGCAAACCTTTGACAGCACTTCTGACAGAACACAGGGAGTATGCCATAAGGAAATCCATCCATTTCAATCAGGAATTGGGGCCTACAACTTCAATCCCCCAAAACCGTAATCTAGCGCTTCTTTAAGCATTTCTTATGGAGCCTTCTAGAACACCAAGATAGCAAGACGCTAAATGAGTCAGAGTATTAGAAAGAATCTGAGATGCTTTGCTCAGAAAGCAGAAAAAAAGCCTCAAGTATTGTCTTAAGAAAAATTGGGCCTAACGATCCCTGCTGTCCCTCTACGTGCATCCCTGCCCTGTCAAAGTCAAATCTTTGACTCCCCGCGGAGTCAAATCTTCTCTCACTTGAGCTTAGGAAGGGTCCCTTGTCTCATTAACATCACTGTGCTCCCATGAGGGCTCTGCTCTGCCCATTTTAAAAATGGTTATATAGCCAAAATCTGCAGAGCAATGAGATTGCACGTATCTTGCAGCGCGCAGCCTGCACCAGGAGACAACCCAAGCCCTGTTCTCCTGCAGAAGCGATCGGCCCCCATGGCAAGCCACTCCGCAGTGCAGCCCGCTGCTGGCCATGGATGCAAACAACACCCAAATACCTTCAGATGTTCCCACCACAGTGGGAACCACAGGACAATGTTAATAGCTGTAACACCGCTCCTTCCTTGGAAACTTGTTGAACATGGAAATTGATGAACAACCAGTAGAAGGATATTAATTAATAGCAGACTCCAAACAGCATCTGAAGCTCACAGTGCCTGGCTCAGTAGAAGGGTAGGTGACTAAGCATATATTTAGGAGGTTAAGACAAGGCATCCAGCCTCTGCTACAAGCTCTGACTCAGCTGTTCAGACTTACTTCTTGAAGCTAGTCTGCAGGGTATCTGCAAGGAAACATGCCATGCCATCAAGCTATCGTGGAGGAACTGTGGGAAGAACTTCCCTGCATCAATTCCTGAGACAGCACCAGTCAGCAAATTAACATAGGTTGCATCATAAAAGTATGACTACTTAAGCTGTTAGTCATGGCTGGCAAACTAGGAGACTTGCAGCTATCAGCAGGTGACTATGGCAAAAAATTCAACATAAAGAAATCGGGTAACAAGAACTCAATCCCTCAAGAGAACGCAGGAGCGATGTATCCAGGTTTGCAGCTGGAGTTTCCACCCACGCAAGCTGCCTGCATTGTGAGATGTCCCAGCAGCTTTGACTGACCTCTGTAGAAGGTCTGTCTGAAGTGGAGCACTAACTGAGGAAGGAAAAGTTCAGTATAGAAACCAAGTCTGGCTTTAATATTCGTGAAATGCAAGACTGTTGAGTCAAGTTTATGAGTGGAACTAACTGGAGAATGCAGTAGTAAATCCTTACAGTTAGTGATTTGAGTCAGCAAACAAATCGGAGACAGCCTCGAATACTCTTTCAGAGGAGATACTACCAGCTGACTGAATAATAAAAGCTGAGGCATGGGATACACCACCAAAACCCAGAAATACAGGTGCTGCAGGTCCCAGACGTGAGCTCCTTCTAACACCTGGTTCTCCTCCACTCCCAGGTGCCAGGGGGGTTATTTGCTGGAGCAAGTAATGAAAGGGCTGGGGAAGGCACCACACAACACCCCAAATTTGCAGGGCTCCAACACCATTTCTTACTTTGGTATCAGCACTGCCTAAGAAGAGCGACGCTGCCTCTTGAGTTGAGTCAGCTCCAGGCATTAGCATGGCATTTACTCAGAGTTTGTAACTCCTGCCAAAGCTCAGCTAACTGCTTTGAGCCAGCTCAACTATCTTAGTACCTACTGCACTCTTCACACATGAAATAAGTCTCTTACTGTGCATTCAGTATGATGCTGCTTTACCCGGAGCAGTGAAAGCCAGCTTGTGGTTTGCAAGGGAACAGCCTGTGGAAGCTCAGAAGAGCACACGGAAGACAGGGTTAAACCTGCTTTTACCAGTGATGAATTTCATCTCTTGTGAAATGCCTGTCTGCCATAAGTTCCTCTCCATGCAAAATTGGCCAAGTGTAGTACAATAGAAATAGGAAATGTTTTTGCTATCCTGTTTTCCTAAAGTAAGCTTTCGATACAAGCATTAGGGCAGATGTTGTGTCTTGCATCCTGATTCTAAAATAGTTCTTGGCTAAATCTAGGTGACACCTCCACTTCAGGGCAACACAGCAACATTAACATCACTCTTGTGTCAGCTAACTGGTGATATGTGTTATTACAGCATTACAGACGCTTTATTTAAAAGCAGAAAATACCTTCTCTAGTACTACCCTCTTTGGAAGTAAAGGAAAGAAAACACTCTCTCTAAAAATAGAGAATTAAGTCAAAGCCAAGGACTATAACAGAGGAGAGGAGAAAGAAAAGTGAGGCAAAGGCAGGCTTCTATGTGGGGACAATTCTTCCAGGAGAAGGAGATCTGTACATACTTTATGCAGCCACAGGGGAATGTTTTCTAAGTTGTTCTGGGATGGTTGCTTCTGCTGCACAGCTGCCCAGCAGTAGGAGTCCACGTAAGCAGCTTGTCGCCAGGAGAAGGAGCTGGGTGCAAAACAGCTTATCTGAGCACCTGGGAAAACAAAGCAAAAGTTATCATGTCCTTGAAAATTAAAAAAAAAGAAGAAATCAAGTTTTGGAAGAAAAGTTCACACTCGGAATTTCATCGTATCCAAAGCTATTAGGTTAAGTGATCAAACAAAACACAGTAGCTCTGCAGGGAGGAGAGTCACTGAATTCTCACTGCACTCAAAGGGTTAAACTCCCACAGTGACTCTCTGATATCTCCTAAGGGTTGAGACAGTATATTAGAAGCACATGGCTTTTAGGTCTATTTTCTTGCTTGCACTTGACTCAAGTTGGCCAAAACAGAACCAGCAGATATAAAATGTGATCAGATAAAGCTGGTTTCCCCAAGGAAACAGCTACCATCACATGCCGTCATGCCACTGTGTTTCCCAAATGCACAACCTACTGCTTACATGTTTATTGAAACAAGACCTCAAACACCATTCTCGCAGCCCAGCAGTTTGGCCTAGGATGCTGCTACTTTCTCTGCCTCCAAGACTATGCATGCGTTTTGAGGGCTTCAAGGATTTCCTCATGTAACTTCTGGCAGAGCAATCGTGGCCTCCAGACACCTCCAAAGGGCACCAGACCCCCCCCCCCACCAGCTCAGTGACGTGTTGTGCCCAGGATCAGGTGTAACACCATCATCTCCAGTCACTCCCAGCACCTCTCTGGCTGCTCGGGAGCTTCAAATTAAGATCAGGGCACTTATTGACAGCAAGAGCAGCTATTTAGCCAGCCTCAGCCTTAGGGTCTGTCCTGGTTTCAGCCAGGATAGAGCTGGTTTTCTTCACAGAAGCCAGTGTGAGGCTGTGTTTTGGATATGGGATGAGAAAATGTCAATAATGTGCTGATGATTTGGGTTGTTGCTGAGTAGTCAAGGACAGTCCAGCTTCTCGTGCTGGCCTGCTACCAGGAAGGCTGGGGGTGCATGGGGAGCTGGGAGGGGACACAGCCAGGACAGCTGACCCAGGCTGGCCAAAGGGATATTCCCTACCATACGACGTCATGCCCAGTACATAAACTGGAGTTGGCCAGGGGGTGGGAATTGCTGCTCAGGGACGGGCTGTCAATCGCCGGGTGGTGAGCAATTGCTGTACTGGGCATCACTTATTCTTGTAGATTCCTTTGTTGGTATTATTATTGTTATCATTGTTGTTTCCTTCTCTCTTGCTGTCCTATTAAACTGTTTTTATCTCAATCCATGAGTTTTTTCCCAATTCTCTGCCCCGTCCCACTGGGGGAAGGGGGAGTGAGGGAGCGGCTGCGTGGTGCTCAGTTGCCGGCTGGGGCTAAACCATGACAGGGTCAAATTCTGCTCTGACCACCTACAGGCACCAGCTGAGTCTTACTGCAGCATACCTCAACGAGGAAAAGTGGTTATTGGATGTGGAGGATCAATGGCTCCTTGAATTAGAGCTAGTAAAACAGGATGAGGAATTTTGATTTTCTTTCTGAGGCTTTGGTAGTGAAAGAAAAAAACCCAAACCCACATTTCCAGCAGGCTTTCCTAAGTGTTGAAACAGGATAGCTGTTTCACCAAACGATTACAAAAAGTGGAGATGGCTCTTCCACGAAAACCCCTCTTCCAAGGGAAGCCTCCAACACAACACCAATATCAAAAGAGCAAGAGGGGGGAAATATTGCTACTTTCTTTTCTTAATATATTTATCAAAATTAGTGCTAATGGCATTGCTGTGTGCTTTACAGGCAAAAAGTATTTTTTGTAAGATCGTATCATTCTTGCCATTTTGCTGGTTTAGCTTTTAGAGAATAAGAACTTTTGTAACAGGAGCCAACCACATTTGCCTTGTAACTTGTGTAGCCTTTTTACAGCATAGCATAGTCAAGGAGCATCATGAATAAAAGTCTTTCCTCATGAGTCACTATTATAATTATTTCTAAGGCTGTAGTATCATAAGGACATGGTTTGACCTGTCACAAGCCTCCCTTATGGAAAACAAATTACTGTTTATCAGACCAGAGCTCATGTGATTTAGCAAAGTTGGCACCAGCCAAGCACTTGCACTCTCCCAAAGCTTCAGGAGTTTCTGCTTCCCAGAGAATCTCCTTTAGCTGTGGAAGCTCAAGAAGTAATACACTGCAGGGGGGGAAAAAAAAGGAAAAAAAAGAAAAGACCAGGCAATTGGACTGTCTGCTCTCCACCACATAGGGACCATTTATGCTCTGCTCTCATCACTTAACCAACCTCCTGCTGCTGGCCGTGGTCGGTGTGAAGCAGCGAACAAGTGACCCTTTCAAAGGGTGAGCAATAGAGTGTTCAGAAAGATGCTTTGCGCTATTCATGCCTGTGCATCTGCAACAAGAACCACATTCCATGTGTTCATTCTCCTCAGCGGGTAGGAAGCCACTGAAAGTGATGGCGTGTTTAAATTGGTGAGGAAAAAGGCAGCCAGCCTCCTTCTCCAAAATTAGTGATGCAAAAGGCAGCCAGCCTCTTTCTCCAAAGAGTTACGTGCCCAACTCTCTACCAGAATAGCTGCAGCAACGCCAGTGGTGCAGCAGAGCAGTGAACCTGTCTCTTCTGATCCCCGGGGTTTCAGCAGGGATGTTGGAAACCTTTGGCAACTTGACTTGGGAGCCAAGCAGAGAGAGCTTGACATCAAGCAGAAGCTGGGGACATTCTGGTTATTGCACTGGTTTTTAATTAACTTATTGCAGTCTTGGTTGTAAACACTTGTTAATGTAAATTGCAACTTTGCACTAACCATGGTAATGTTAAGGTTTAAACAGAGAGGTTGTTTTTGTGTGTAATCTACACAGAACACATTACTTAATGCATCTGAAAATTGTCACAATTTTCCATCTTTTTTTCCTTCCTCCTCCCCTCCAAAGGAGTAATAGCAGTAAATCTACACAGATAATTTACTTTATGTTGGGCTACTCTGGAGGAAGTGAAACAGAAAATCTGTAGTTTTTATCAGAGGAGAAATTAGGCAAAGGGCCGAATGCCTTCCACAGACCCACTGCGCACACACGCATGCACAGGGCTAGTTTATAAACGACTAATAGTCCTCTGCTACCAAAGGAACAGCCTCCTGGCTTGGTGGCATGAAGCCATTCCCCATCCTTTGCTCCCACAAGTAATAGAAGGGGAAAAAGAAAAGCAGCAGCCAAGCCCATAACAAAAACAGGGAGATAAAATACACAGCGAGAAGGATGAGGAATAATAAATGACTGCATTTGTTAAGCAGCTGCCACAACAGTCTTTGGCCAAGTTATTATTACACTTGGCAATGCACTTTTTTCTTCAGTCATTCCCTGGTACTAAACCAACTTTGGAGGGGGAACGATGGGGATTTGACTTATATGTGCTGTAAGAAGAGCTGGCGGGGAAGGTGACCAGTCTGGCTGAACAGGGAGATTTTGCTGGGACTCAGGGAAAAGAGGAGAGTTTATCACCTCTGGAAGAAGGGGCAGGCAACTCACAAAGAGTACAAGGATCTCGTTAGGTCAAGCAGGGACAAAATTAGAAAGGCAAAAGCCCAGCTAGAGCTCAGTCTGGCCACAGTTGTAAAGGATAATAAAAAATGCTTCTACAAATATGTTAACAACAAAAAGAGAGGCAAGGAGAATCTCCATCCCTTACTGGATATGGCGGGGAACATTGTCTCCAAGGATGAGGACAAGGCTGAGGTACTTAATGCCTTCTTTGCCTCAGTCTTTAATAGCCAGTCCAGGTATCCGCAGGGTATTCAGCCCCCTGAGCTGGAAGATGGGGATGGAGAGCACAATGTACTCCTCATAATCCAGGAGGAAGCAGTTAAGGACATGTTAAATCACCTGGACACCCACAGGTCTATGGGGCCTGATGAAATCCACCCGAGAGTACTGAGAGAGCTGGCGGAGGAGCTTGCCAAGCCACTCTCCATCATTTATCAGCAGTCCTGGTTAACAGGGGAGGTCCCAGATGACTGGAGGCTTGCCAATGTGTCGCCCGTCTACAAGAAAGGCCGGAAGGAGGACCCTGGGAACTACAGGCCTGTCAGCCTGACCTCTGTACCGGGGAAGATCATGGAGTGGTTGGTCTTGAGAGTGCTCACAGGGCATGTGCAGGACAACCAAGGGATCAGGCCCAGCCAGCATGGGTTCATGAAAGGCAGGTCCTGCTTGACAAACCCGATCTTCTTCTATGACCAAGTGACCCACCTAGTGGATGAGGGAAAGACTGTGGATGTTGTCTGCCTGGACTTTAGTAAAGCCTTTGACAGCATCTCCCACAGCATTCTCCTGGAGAAACTGGTGGCTCGTGGCTTGGATGGGTTTACTCTTCGCTGGGTGAGGAACTGGCTGGATGGCCAAGCCCAGAGAGTTGTGGTGAATGGCGTTAAATCCGGCTGGTGGCTGGTCACAAGCGGTGTTCCCCAGGGCTCGGTTCTGGGGCTGGTCTTGTCAATATCTTCATTGATGATCTAGATGAGGGGATCGAGTGCTCCCTCAGTAAGTTTGTAGATGACACCAAGTTGGGTGCGAGTGTTGATCTGCTGGAGGGTAGGAGGGCTCTGCAGAGGGATCTGGACAGGCTGGATCGATGGGCAGAGGCCAACTGTATGAGGTTTAATAAGGCCAAGTGCCGGGTCCTGCACTTCGGCCACAACAACCCCATGCAACGCTCCAGGCTTGGGGAGGAGTGGCTGGAGAGCTGCCCGGCGGAAAGGGACCTGGGGGTGCTGGTTGACAGCCGGCTGAATATGAGCTGGCAATGTGCCCAGGTGGCCAAGAAGTCCAACAGCGTCCTGGCCTGTATCAGCAATAGTGTGGCCAGCAGGAGTAGGGAAGTGATTGTGCCCCTGTACTCGGCACTGGTGAGGCCACAGCTTGAATCCTGTGTTCAGTTTTGGGCCCCTCACTACAAGAAGGATGTTGAGGTGCTGGAGCGTGTCCAGAGAAGGGCAACGAAGCTGGTGAGGGGTCTGGAGCACAAGTCTTATGAGGAGCGGCTGAGGGAACTGGGGTTGTTTAGTCTGGAGAAGAGGAGGCTGAGGGGAGACCTTATTGCTCTCTACAGCTACCTGAAAGGGGGTTGTGGTGATGAGGGTGTTGGTCTCTTCTCCCAAGTAACTAGCGATAGGACGAGAGGAAATGGCCTCAAGTTACAACAGGGGAGGTTTAGATTGGATAATAAGAAAAATTTCTTCACCGAGAGGGTGGTCAAGCATTGGAACAGGCTGCCCCGGGAGGTGGTGGAGTTGCCATCTCTGGAAGTATTCAAAAAACGTGTGGATGTGGTGCTTCAGGACATGGTTTAGGGAACATGGTGGTTCTGGATTAATGGTTGGACTTGATGATCTTGAAGGTCCTTTCCAACCTTAGTGATTCCGTGATACACTTTTGCAAATAAATGATGATAAAAAAATGCCATTTACCATGGTTGCCCTAAAGACAGACCACCCAAAAGAGCTGCAGAAACTTAAGGCAGCAACAGGTGTGCAGCCATGGATGATAAAAACTCACTTTTACGAGGGCACTAAGAGTATCAGATGGAGTTGGTCACTGACAGCAGGAATTGCGTGCAGGCATGCAGCTGAGTGCAGAGTACAAGCCTGAGTCACCGCAGCCAGTGAGCAGCAAGGCCAAGCTGTCACCCCACCCAGCTGCGATGCTGGGTCTTCATGTGTGCTCTGCCAACAAGCCCCCAGCTATCTCCTCCATGTCTGTACCATGAGAATCTTCTTCTGCAGCTGGCTCCTCTGCAGCTCCTATACAGCACTGTAAGAACTGGCCTGGAGCTGCCTACAGGTGGAGATCCTGTGCCCTGGTAACACCTTTTCATCCACTTTGCCTAAATCTTGCAGGCTCATTTGGGAAGGATCTGACATCAGGTGTCTAAAAGAAGATGCCCCAACCCCAGCTGGGACTTCTTAGAGTTGACATGCAAGTGGTGGGCCAACTCCAGCCCCTTTGGCACACATGGAGGTGGAAATGTTGGTATTGGTGCTAAATAAGCAGGATACAAGTCACTTCTGCGACTCCCACCCTCGTGACCCTGTAGATGCTTTCCAAAAAAGAAAACTACCTACAAAAAGAAACTCCTGGAATCCCAAGATTCCCAAAATCCCTGCTGGGGTGCAGGTGGGATGAGCAGAGGACTCAGCAACCTTTGCCTGCACCCCTTACCAGCGAGAGCACACACCCGGCAAGCTCGACTGGTTTCCTCCCCAGTGGCTCAACACCCCTCTTCTGACTGAAACATCTAATTAAGAAACTACAACTAACAGAGAGTACTTCCAAGAATCAATGTCCATGTTCACATGATGAACTATTTTTCCTGAACCAGGATCAGGTGGTTGTAGCTGACAGGATTAAACCTTCAGTCAGTAATTATTTGGTTTCTAATACACTGCAATCACTGGGAAAAGATTTGCATAAGCCTGGATGAAAACCTAGCCATTAATTACTACTATAATTTTCCACAAGGCAAAATGAAGTAGCCACAATACCCAAACACCTGATTTTATCTAGCAAGAATTATCCACATTAGCAGCCACTAATGAAAAACCCACAAACAAGAAAATCAAGGCACACATCCACAATGTACAGACTACCAGGCACCACCCAATGCACATCCTCCCCCCCAACATTAAAAAATAGTTTAAAATATGAAAAAAGATGTCCCAGTGAATGCCAAAGAAGAAGCAACTGTATGTGTGGGTGTACAGACATGCATTAAGAGCAGACCAGAAGGAATTATTTAATTAGATTTATAGATGCTTCGCATGGACCAAAGTGGCAGGTTGGGTGAAACAGGATAAACACTGTGTTTAAGAAGGAAGTATGGAGAGACACAAATGGGAGCACTGAACAAAAGAACCTGTTCTCTGAAGTTTACTTTGGCAATGGAGTAGTAGCAGAATGTAAAGCTCAGGTGATGCAATGTTTAAGTGGAATGGGTCAGAGGAGCCAGAAAGTATCTTCCCCTCTCCACGGGGCTGCCAGTTACCCCTCAGAGAAGTCTCAAAAGCATTAAGTGGGAAAAGAGCTGTGTGTTTATCAAGTATTGCCTTCTAGAGCAATAGGTTTTTTGATTTATGTGAAAAAACTTGTGAATGACATTCCCACCAGTGAGATTTAAGGAAAACAAAAAAAAAGTTTCCCTTCACCTGAAGGAGAAACATCTCAAAAGAGTGGCGATGACCATCTGGCTCATGGTACCACCACATTGGTGGTACCCCAAATCTCAAGCAACACCAGAGGGCCATGATGCTTTTTAAATTAATTCTGCCTCCAAAAGCAGCTTACCATCATTGCCGTAGGAAATGGAAACCTGGATCTGTAGAAGTTAAACAGAAAAAAATATCTTCACAAATAGCTGAAGATATTCACCCAAAGACAACTTAGACTTGACATTAAAATAAATGTTTTTACAAATTTGTCCTGACTCCCCAGGCGGGCCTGTTCCTGATGCTGGTAACTTCTGCTATTTACTGAGCGTTCCTTAGATGCCAACGTAAGCGTAAGCTGCCGTTCCCTGGGGTCTGCACCTCTAACGAAGGATGCTTCGAAGTTCACAGTTTGTCTGGCTGCTCCAGACTGATGCTACTGGCACACGTTGACTCAGTCCTGTCATTAGTGCCCCGGGTTTCAGGGCACCCTGTTGAACTAGATGCAAGATGTGCAAACGTCAACTATTAGCGTACAGCCTGCTTCAGCAGCACTTGGAGATGTTTTTCAAGCTCTCAGCCAGCAGCTGCCATAGTGATAGTCTTTGGCCTAATTACACCAAACTTAATTTTAGCCCCCAGCCCTTACGGAAGTCACGGATTATTTCCCAAAAGCCTCCCTGGCAACTTGTGAACGTGAAGGGAGAGGGATATCATCAGGGAGGGCCAGCGACAGGGTAGCAGGAGAGGAAAAGAGACTAATTCAAGAGTTAAGACTTTTTTTTTTATATATTTGTTGTGATTGAGTCTCACAACTGTTTTGTTTGGGTTTTTTTCCTTTCTATACATTTGATTGTTCTCACTGTTTGAGACACACAATTAACCTATACAAAGAGATACAGGCTCAGCTGGACATGCAATAAGGGATGCTGTGGATGGGCACTGCTGCCCCTGGGGCACCCACAGAAGCTGTTGGGATGCAGCACCCAGAGTTCCCCACTAACACCCTTCACCCCCTGTTTTCTGCTGGCCAAAGCACCTCAAATCCCACAGGCAGCCCACTGCGGGGATGGGAATGAAAACAAACAAATTGGGGAAAAAACCCTCCCAGAAATTAGGTGGAAATCGAGCAGGGCAAGCAAGGATTGTCACCTCTGGGAAAGCCCAAAGTGGTCAATGGGGATATTAGCCCTGTGGTCTGTAGAACATAAGGCAAGACTCCACTTCCCAGCCTTCGAGCACCCTCCAGCAAGGAGGTAAGATGTATCAGAGGGAAGTAAGACTTTTTTAGTGCAGCAATTTTGACAGATCCATGCAGATGCTGTGGGTTGGTCCATGGCCAGGCACTTCCTAACCCACCATTCTGTCACAGCTGACAAACCAGTAGCCCTACCGAGACCTTCATGCCAGTTATGCTCAAGTTTCTTAGGTGACTGACTTACTTAACATATGATAGTTTCTGGGTCCTGGGAAGGTTTCCAAGGTGTTTCGTTATGTTATAAAATAAACAGAGATGCTAAAACAAGAGGATTAATTCGTACCAGCAATGTGTGAGCCATGCACAACCAACACCCAAACTGAACTTCTAGTAAGGACTGGTGGTGGCGACCAGGAGATCCCGTTCTTCTCCCCCCCCCAGCCCTCTCCCTCCCTCGTCATCTGCCTTCCCAGCCACCACCTCCCACGCGAAGCCGCAGTGAACGCAGCCGGCACGCGCTGCACAGCGGTTCCCAAAAGCTGCTGTATACAGAAGGTCAAATGACATCATTTGGTGACAAGCAGCTGCTGCGCTTAAGCACATACGAGCAATTCCCAACTGCCTTCCTATGGGAAAAGATGCAAGTATTTGATGTTGAGTGGACAAGCTCTCACATCTGCTTTTCTTATGGATGCAACCCAGCCAGCCACCGACACTTCTCCCAGAACTAACTTGGAAACAAAACCTCTGCCAAAATTAAGCAGCTTGTTTCGATTTCCTCTCTACTCAGCTGACTGTACCTGCTCAGGGCTGCACTATCCTGCTACAGCAGTGCCTTGGTAATAAGCATCTATGTTTTCAGCTGTTTACAGTAAGAAAGCATATCTCACAGTATATACACACAGAGGTTAAAAACTGGAATCTCAATCCTGGCTTACAGCTATTCTTATTAAAAACATGGTCATGGAAAAATGACACAGATAAAATTCTATTAATTTGTGGCTCGTACATTGCTGAGGATGCCCCTATCTTCTTTTTTTTTTTCCCCCCTTTATGAGAGAGATGGGTGATTTAGCCAAGTTTATATGGTTTCTGTTACCACACTACCTGACCATATATAGTGTATTTACCCTAAGAACTGACAAATAATATCAGGAAATAATATCAGACCATAACATGAGAAATATAAGCACACACAACACAATCCTCAAAATCCTGTTGTTATTTCCAAGTTCCCAGTATAAAATTATACAAAATTACATAAAATTATATAAATTTGTATAAAACAAGGTCTAGCCATAAAGAGATACCAGGTGCAGGATTTCAAGCAGCAAAGCTTCCCAGGACTGGCAGTGAACAGCTCAATCACAGCTGGGCACTGCCAGAACCAGCTTAAAATCATCACAAAACTGCAGCTGACCATGGATTTCTAAAATATAACCAAGAATAAATTTAGATTAGTTCTCCTCCTGCCGCTGAAGGATCCCGACGTGCAGTGCAGGCACTAACCCCAGGAGTTTCGGCGGTGCTCGCTGGCTGAGCGCAGCAGCTGGTTTTACATGCCTCCAGCAGAGAAATCCTCTGCGATACTCAACTAGAATCTCATTTATTTCCTGAAACTTCTATCAAAACTAAAAGTTACTTGGCGACTTCAGAAAACCTCTGTGGCCTTCGTAAACTTTTTAAGCATTTTGCACACTTAACAGCAACCGCATGTAGGAGGAAAATTGCAGCTGTATGACAGCACGCTGCGACGAAACAGGAAAGCAGAACGGGAAGGGAAGGTGATGGCTCAAGGTGCCAAGAGAATTTTGGGTGGGAAGAATGCAATTATCCCAACCGAAATAGGAGCTGAGCATTTGTTTTTGGAAAGGGTGTTCGATTTTTGTACCCAGAGGCAGAGATATTTCCATGCTGTGACTCACATACCTCTTTCACAACCACTTCTGATTCTGAGCTGCTCTTCTTCAGATCTAAAATGGACCCTACCATTTTCTCTCAGTTTGGCACCCCTGAGCTTTTTCAAAGCACAATTACATCAGGAAGTATTTGAAAGCAATCCTTGCTTTCTATTTTATCGCTGGCTGAACACTAGTGCTCACAGAAGCGGCCATATCCAGCCCCCAAGACCCTCTCTATCCCCCAAAAAGCCTTAATGGAAGCAGCTTCGGGATCCTGGTAAGCAGCCAGCCTGCTAAGCCGCGAGGACTGTGCGGGAAGTAGGTGACAGCCGTAATAGCAGTGCAGCTGATATAGTATCACTTTCTGTATGGAAACCACGTGGTGTAGTTTCACTCACACCAGAGGCCTGGTGTATTTGTCGTACTTGTTTTCATATTTATTTTTCAAAGAGAAGACCTCAGGTTTAAACCCCATGTTTTCTTCTAACAGGTTCTCAGGATTATAAGCAAAATAAAGCACATGCAAGATGTAGCACGCGTTTTAGTTCTTGCTTTACAAATCTACTGCAGTCACAGATCCAATTTGAGTTAGTTTAATACTGAAATATGTTATATATATAGAAGGCACTGAAGCCCAAATGTTTGATTCATGGAGATGAGAACTTAACTCATCTGAAAGAAAGGCACACTTTACCAAACTCTGCAATTCATCTGCGTGTTGGAGTTTTATGTAAGGAAGGAAAATGAAATAAATCATTCTGTAGAGCTCATAAAAGAGACCTTTATACACAGGCACTGTTTCAAACTGGATCCAGTGCTTTTACAAAAGAAGCAGAAGGGAGAAGAACTAAGGGGCCCATATACAAGCTAGTATATGGAAATGCAAGCCCTCTTTTTCCTTGCTTTAAGAGGAAGAAATGTGCACATATCAAACTAAAAGCAGCAGGTTAGATTACAGAAATACTGCTGTATCCATCCAGCCTCTGACCAGAGCTGCCACGGGGCTCAGATCTGGTCTTGGCATTCCCAGCCGGCTCGTCCTTGACTCCTCTGCACGGTTATTGCAGGCCACAGTGCTTTGGGTCAAAACCACCTCTATTGCAATAGGTGTGTAGCTAGATGTAAATACACCAGTCTGGGGCATCTTGTCTCTTAAGCAGTCTGGTATCTGATTAATGCCATGCATGATGTCTTTGCACAGATTCACCACTAATTCACAGTCCCATTCCAACTTCCACTCTCTCGACATTCGCTTGACGCAAACATATGGACGATGTATCTCAGGTATACAACACTGAAGGCCAATAAACAGGTACATGCAGTAAACCAAACTATTTCAGAAAGGGTGGAAGTCCTATGATTCACCTCTGTCTCAAAATGAGTACTGCGTACTCACCTTTGAAATCTTCATTCATATAGTGCTACGTAAATGCAGAGCAATTCTTATAAGCAAATAGATTTTGTAAGTGAGCCCCCAACTTACAAGCCCTTGTCACTTGGATTTTAAAGTCTCATCATTTCAGACTCTGAAAAGGGCTGGCTACTAGGCTGCTGCACAAGCGCTTTGTAACTTGGGGAGAGGGAAACAAAAAAAAAGCAAAATAATTAGGAAACTTGGCCCTTCTGTAAAGCGTAGCTTCATCTGCCGAGTCACACCAGACGCTGAACTGGCGCAGTGGCAGACGCGCAGCAGAGCCGGGGAAAGCTCTGGAGAGCGCGTCCACTGCCCACCCTGCCCCAGGTCCGAGGCGACCAGCCCCGGCGGGCGGTGGGGCCAGCCGCAGCCCGCGGGTCCGGGACCCGTTTCCCCGGCAGCGGCTGACTGACAGCGGGACCTTCCCGCAAGGCGCTGCCAGCGCCGGGAGCCGCAGCGCGGGGGCAGCTCTCGCGGCACAGCTCGGCAGGTCGCCCACGCCCACGGCGGAGCAGCACCGCGAAACAACAGAGCGGCACGGCTCCATCGCCCTCCTTAAATCACACCCACGGGAGGAGATGCAGCGGCTGAGCTGGCAGGGCTCCTGCTCAGGATGTGTTAGAGGATGACGGCGGGTAGGGAATGCCCCGAGGAGGAGAAGGAGGAGGGCATGGGGAAGAGCGGGGAAGGCCAGCCGGGATGCCCAGCATCCCGGGTGAGGTTGCGCCGAGGTACCGCCGGCTGCTGGGGATGCTCTCCCGGGGAGATGCTCTCCCGGGGAGCTGCTCTCCGTCTTGCGCCCTCCCCACGGCCCAAAGGCGCCTCTTCCCCCACCCCCGCTCCGCGCCGCTGACCCCCCACGGAGCGCTGCCCGCCCCCCGCCCCCTCCCCACCCCGCAGCTCCGCACCGCTCCGCCGCCCCTCCGAGCCCTTTGTCCGCCGGGGGAGGCACTGGGGACAGCGGGGGGCCTGTCGGGGCGGCTGGTTACCGATGGAGACCTCCTGGGCGAAGGCGAGGGAGATGAGGAGCAGCGGCAGCCCCACGGCGATGCAGGTGACGATCTTGTCCAGCGCCAGCTCCAGCCGCAGCCCCTTGTAGCGCGTCTCCGGCGGCTCCTTCAGCAAGAAGTCGGAGAAGACGTACTCGGTGGCGATGTGCGCGATGGCCATGGCGGGCCCGGCCCCGCTCGGAACAGCCAAGCTCGGCACAGCTCGGCTCGGCCCGGCTCGGCACAGCTCGGCCCGGCCCGGCTCGGCTCGGCGCGGCCCAGCCCGGCCCCGCCCGGCGCGGCTCGGCAGCGCCCCCACAGACCGGCCCGGCCCCGCGCGGCCCCGCCCGGCGGGAGGCGGGGGCGGCTGCCCTCGGTGCCCGATGCGGGCTGGGTCGGCCCCTCCAGGACGGGCGGGGGTCGGGCGGGGGGCCGCGGGCCGTGGCAGGCGCCCCCGGGGATGGAGACCCGCGGTACCGCGGTTCGCGCCCGTCGCCGCTGGGCCTCGGGTGCGCAGCGCGGGGCAGGGCCTGGCTCCACCTGCGCTTGCACCCCCACCAGGTGTTGGCGTGAGGGACCCCGGGCCGCCTCCTTTCAGGCTGCCCGCTCCGGGCCACCTCCCCCCCGCCCCGTCTAGCGGATGCTCCAGGCCCTTCATCTACCGAGCACCGCGTGCTGCGGCTTTTCAAAGCCTTTGGTCGCCATCGCCACATCTCAAGTCCCTTTTTGTGGGGGTCAGTGGGGTGCCTTCACCTTTAATAACCCTTAATTTATTTTCTCCATTACATTTTTCGGGTTGCTTTCTGAACCTCTGTAAGCTCGGAGCATCCGCACCCCCCTCAGGCCAGGAGTTAGAGAGGTGACTGTCCGTCCTGTCACGAGCCTCCTCCTGCGCCGGGCCGTGCATGTCGTGCTCCCCTCGCTCATACTACTTCTTCCAAAAGGGACAAATTGTTCTCTCCTCCACTCAAGTCTTCCCTTTATAAAACCTCTACCCTATCTGCTTTCATTTGTCCTTTCTATTTTTCCAAGTCCCAGTCCAAGGGAATCATTGCTCACATGGAAACAGTTCTACAACGCTGGTTCCCTTTCTTGTTCTTTCTTGTGCTGCTGTGTCCCCTCCAGGATGGGGCTGGGAGATCTGACCCACGCTGCATTCAAGGTGCAGGTGCCCCAGACATTTCTGTAATGGGGCTGTTTGCTGTCTTGCTCTCCTTTTAACTCCTACTGATTCCTAGTATTCGGTTGCCTTTCTGCCCACTAGAAAGCACTTGAGCTAATGTTGTCATTAAACTATTACAAATAAGATCCCATTTCTGGGTTGTTCAGACAGTAAGGTGCACATAGGGCTAGGATTGCTTTTTTCCACAAGTACTACTGTAATTGTATCAGTACTAAATTTTACCATTTTATCACTCATTTTTCATGCTACACGTACTTATGATCGTCACTCAACTTGGTCATCCTTTTTCACACCACTTATAAAAAATAATGAAGAGCAAACGCTCTTGCAGCACCCCATGGGCAACTTTCAACATGAAATCTGGCCATTTATTTCTGTCTTTTGGCCAGTTATTTAGCCTCCGTCGACCCTTCCTCTCATCCCAAGATGATTTCATTTCTTTGAGAAACTTTATCTAAGGACCTTCTCAAATGTCCTATGGAAATGTCAACAGGCTATATTCATCAAAGCCCCTTATCTACATGTTGAATCCTTCAAAAACCTCTCTGAGGCACAATTTTCTTTAAGAACAAAAAAAAGCATTGATTCTTCCATGATCTGTTTTGTTCCTTTGGACACTTTTCTTGTTTTTTTTTTAACAGTTTCATCCAGCTTGTGTTGTGTGGGTGTCAGAGCTGCTTATTCCTCTGCAAAATTTGTAAAGACTGATCTTGCATTTGTCACCTTTTGAGGTTTTTGGTGCTAGGACAGTTTCCAGCTGCTACCCAAGTTTGTAATCCAGATTTTTCCTACTCGAGGGCCTGGACCACTCTCTGGAGAGCACACCTGTCCTGGTGACTTGTTCATTTTCTTCCTTTGTTCATTTTGTTGCCTTGCCCTCTGTTCCCGCTGGTCCTTCAGCCCAACACAGATGCTGTCCTTCAACACAGGTGTCGGGGCACGGCTGGCCACAGGGCTGCCTGCACCAGGCAGGTGATGTTAAATGCAATGCTTTGTGTTTTCTGTGATCCTTCACGCTCTCCATGGCAGGCTGTGTCACCAGGGCAAGCAGCGGTGACATCCTGAGGCCCTGAGGACCTTTGGAGGCTTCGTTCTTGTTACACACTGCCATCCAGCTGAGAAGCTTGCCAGATGAAATTAACTGTGCCAGAAGGTTTGTACAAATAACCAGATTTTTATTATCATTGTAATCACTTTGGCTAGTTTCTATGGTCAAAAGATATTTATGATTCTGTTCCTAAAAAACCAGACACATTAGCTACTCTAAAAGGAAAGTACCAAATAATTTCCTTTATTAACAGTGTATGTTTAGGTGAAAGGCTTTAATTTTGTATGTATACAGAGACCAAATGTTCTGCACAGACAGACAGTGGCTTTGCACAGAACAGGAGACCTCAATTTTAATGTTTACAAAACAGAAAGATGAAAGGGTGTAGAGCATCTGTTTTTGTCAGCTTAAAGAGAAGATTTAGAGAAGGAGTCTGGAAGTGTTTATTGCTACGGTGTAACTCCTGTTTGGGCTCAGTCCTGCAGTTCTACCTCATGTGTGTGCTCTTAAATGACTGGGGAAAACAAGGAATCAAGAAATAACTGAGAAACATCCAAGAAACTTCAACATATTGGTCAACTGGACATCAATCCAGGACAACATTAAGCTACAGTAAGAGTGATGAGCAGTAAACTTCCCTACATTTGAACATACTTCAAAATACAGAACTGGGAAAAAATAAAATTTAAAAAAAATAAACCCAGCAACTTGAATTTACATTCAAAATCAAAGTTGGACAAACAGCTTCACAGATGTGTTTGTTCTGGAGTTCCTCTGCAAGAGCTGTAGCTGATGTGAGCAGGCAAGAATGAGCACAGTCTAATTAAAAGTGAGCTATAAACATTCAAGTATCGCTAAACATGGCCTGATTCTGCCTGTCTTCCTCGCAGAGTGCAGGGATCAGCCTCCTGGTGGTTTCGTTACAGCTAGGGAGTGAGGCACTAATCGGTGCAAAGAAGAGGTACAGAATCAGGACCACAACGAGCAGCAATTACGAAGTCAACTAACGTTCTTGGAGGCTGCTCAGGGCTAGATTTTTAAAGGAGTTAACAAAAGCTGTTAGAAACTAACAGCAGGGGCACAGCTGAACTCCATCAGGTGCCAAAATATGTTGGTAGGTCCCTAAATGCCTTTAAAAATCTGTCCCCAGTGCCCAGTTTCCTCATTTAACAGGGCAAAAAAAGGATAATTGCTTAAATGTCAGTGAATTCATTGAGCCAGACTTTGGGAAACTGTGGAGACTTCCACAGTGACACCTGCTCCTTCAGAAGCCGGCATGCTTAAAACAGTCCCTGGTGGTATTTATTCCCTAGCGTGAACCCCGTGATTCTGCACAGAGTGCATGGATGCCATGCTGCCCGCTCCGTACTCCCGTGGAAATCCTGTGCAGCCCATGTTGATGCCAAGAGGTGTGCTCCTCTGCTCGGTTGCCAAATTTGATCTTGGGCAAAGCTCATCTGAACTCCGCAGGAGTGGAAACGGTGGTGGGTGGTACGTGGCGCTCGGAGCTGAACCCTACAGCTCATGTTCACTCTTGTGAGTGCTGGCTACGGGGTAGGACTGTCAGCATATGTCTTGCTCCAGTTTTATTAGCAGCATGTCATGAAATCCAGTGCGGCTCTGTGGATGATGCTAAAAGCGGGGATTTACAGGGAATCTGTTAGAAGTGCACTTTTGTCGTGCAGAGCCTTGTAATGGATCCTGCTTCCTTGGCGAGTGATGAGGCAGAAGAAGGTTAATACTGTTGACAGCAGAACAAGTCCAATGAAAAAAAAGGCTGCGAGTATCAGGCTGGCTTCTCCAGGACTCAAAGTTTTGCCAAAAAAATTGCCCCCTTTGCTGTCATAATCTGTTGAAAGAAGAGTAGTTCATAAGAAATCTATGCATAAATCTGAAGAGTTTTGAATGACATTTTAAAAAATCCTTACCCTTCACAGTGGTCCTATTTTTTGCACTAGTTGTATTGTATGCTCCAGTTGTGAGTCCTCCTTCTGAAGGAACTTCTTGCTCTGTATGGAGGTAGAAAAAGCATAGTTAAGTTGAAAGCCTTAATAAACACCTTTTGTCTTCTGGAAAAGTAGCCCTGATTTTATTTAATTCTTTCTACCTTGTTGATCTGAACAGAAATTCTGATTAGATCAGCACAGCTATTGCTCTGGGCAGCTCCATGGGCATCTCTGTTATTTCACTACTTACTGTAGTGATAGGACAAGGGGTAATGGTTTTAACCTGAAAGAGGGTAGATTTAGATTGGGCATAAGGAAGAAATTTTTTATGATGAGGGTGGTGAGACACTGGAACAGGTTGCCCAGAGCAGTTGTGGATGCCCCATCATTGGAAGTCTTCAAGGCCAGATTGGACGAGGCTCTGAGCAACCTGATCTAGTGGAAGTTGCCCCTGCCGAGGGCAGGGGCGTTGCAGCTAGATGATCTTCAAAGGTCCCTCCCAACCCAAACCAGCCTATGATTCTATGATTCAGTTCTGCATTTGCTTGTTCATTTGAAGTTTCACAGCCCAAACAAATATGTTCTGCAAAATAAATTCACCTTGTCCAAGGAAGGAGTATTTTGGCTAGGTTTGGCATTACTTTTATCAACCTGCTGCTACAGGGTTACAGGTACAAGGTGTGCCTGCTGGTGCTTGTTGCAGCCCTTGCAGAGGAGTGTAGCAAGCACAGTGGGGACCCAGGCAGGAGATGCAGGACCCAGATGTTAAGTGCACCAACGTGCAGGCTACAGCGGTGACGTTAGCTCTCTTCCATCCATCTGATCTGCTGCGATACCACCTCCAAGTCCTAGCACATGTTTCTGATACTGCACCTGATTTATTGATGGTGTAGGTCGTCTCCATGCCAGCGTGGATGTGGTCGGCTACATGGCAGTGCAGAAGCCATGTTCCAGGGTTTTCTGCTACAAGTTCAACTGTCTGGAAAGTCCCAGGAAAAAGGTCGTACACGTCTCCTCTGTGGTCCTTATCTGTCTGTGGCAAGGCAAAACCGGCATCGTAAGAGTCTTGCCTCAAATACCCACCATGGGCACAGAAATATTCCAAGTAGACTTTCAGCTCCTCAAGGCAGATCAAATGCTTCTCGTTATATGTTTCTAGTGTCCTTCACACAGGGAAACTCAGGTCTGTGGACACCCCTCATGTAATCAATTAATTATTTAACAACAGGAGACCCCTCCTAAGGACTTCAAGTGCTGGTTGAGCATAGGTGTTTCTTTGAAAGACAGAGTGTCAAGCTGTCACAACATAAACCCATATTGTAAGCAAGCATAACTCTCCCTGATTTCCTCCCTGCATCTTCCCATATCCCTGTGAATTAACATATATTTAAACCCACCTAACCATTTCCTCTAATAGTGACATTTATTCATGTTTCATAACAGGCTCAGAGTGTTAAAAGCTTTGCAAGGACATCATTCATTTTGTATTTCCTTCACATGCAAAACTCCCACTGATCTCAGCATCCGCCCAGAGCTATGTGCCCAAGCTGCAAAACGAGCAGCTGGATTTTTTTTCAGAAATTTCCCATCACGCTATAAACATTTTACTTTGATTGTTTTTACCAACCTTAAAGATGAAGGTCTGTGCATGGAAGTGGACTGTATGTATATCCACTTCATTGCCCATTCCTATCAAGTACCAGTTTGTCCTATCGCCTTCATTCATCGTTAGACCCAGGAGACTGTTATAAATCTTCCCATTGATCGCTGGAAGAATGACAAAATAGGACTAATTAGTAACTGGCCATGGTACGGGTGACGATAACCTCCACTTCAGGCACCCTTCAGACTTTCCCTCCGGGGACAAGGGGTGCCCAGGCAGAGGGGACCCACGCGCATGGCCAGGGCAAGAGCTCTCCATAGTGACCACTGCCACCGCAGGGAGACAGGTACATTTTTGTTTCAGTTTCCAAATCACCTAAGTGCACAGCAAAACTTTTTTTTCTGTCTTGAAAAGCATCAGGTAGGTTTTTTACTGGTTGAGATCAAACTCCTGAACAAACAGGATTTATGGTGAGAAACTACATGGAAAAAGAGAGAATGGGAGTTGTTGCCTGAAATGGGTACCATCTGTGGAAAGAGAAGTTTGCTTTGCCAGGGCTGTCCTTGCCCCCGTCCAGTCTGTTCTGCCTGGCTCCTGGGCTGGTTGCTACTATAGCCAATGTTTTAAAATGTCATCCCTACGCCCCTACGAAACAAGCCTGCAAGGAACGCAGCTCCCAAATGACAAGGAAGTCTGGCAGGACAGCCTCTTCCCAGGAGTATTAGATTAAACTATCTTGTAAAAAAAAGTCTTGGCTGGGCCTCATGAAATCTTTTTGTTTCCAGAGTTGCAGCTTATGAAGTTGTCACGTGGTTGGGCAATTGCAGGCTAAGTCCAATGTCTTCCTAAAAGGGCTATGAAAAATAAACCTCTGTCCTCTTGGCTACTGCCAACAAGTTCTACATACCATGCATGCTGTTGCCTTCTGCAAAGTTCTCAGTGGAATTAAAATCATCAGGATTCTTATGAAGGTATGTTTGAATATTTTCTTTCAAATACCAGGATTCATTTTCATCGAACACCATAAACAGAAGGGTAAATTCACGATCAATGTCCTTCCTTAGACCTCTTTCATCTAGAATTCCTTTTCTACAAACTACAAGAGGCCCAATCAGACCACTGTATGTGTCCTGAAATAAAATAAATATACACATTACAAATTTATTAGTTCATTCAGTTATGAAATAGATACAGATTAACTACAGATTAAATAAAGATTAAATTCCATTTTCCTATCAGAGGAGAAAAAATCATTACTCTGTCTGACTAGAGGTATCTTTCTCTACATGTCCCTATGTCAATGTACCAAAGCAATGTTTTGCCTTCACCCGAAATCCCTTCAACTATTCTTTAAGGAAGGAATCACATTACCATGTTGTATCCCTGGGGAGTTCAGTAGATTAAATTACTCAGGCATGTGCAACTGTTATCAAAGAACAAAGCATCTAGCTCTGTAAATTGTTCTTCTAGCCTATGGTCTTCACATAAATGAGAAGCGGTATCCTTTCAGAAACATTATGCAATGCAGGATGCTTTAGCCAAAGCAAGGTAATCTTTAATGACCATTTCTTAGTTACCTTTACAAAATTCACTGTTGAATAATAAACCCAAGTGATACAGTTTGGATCTGTTTTGCCAGGACCGGATCGCTCTGGGACATTCCATCTGTAGGTGTTTATTTCCCCTGAAACAGAGAGAACGATTTTACCAAGAGCAGCTGGGTATTAGAGGCTTTGAATAGCACGTAACTGAGATCTGCTACCTTCCTTATCAAAAAATGATCTGCATCAAAACTATCTGTGGAAGCATGAGCAATGGGATGTGGATGTGATTCTGCCTTCCAGGAAGTCAGTGAGGTTCCAGTGGTGTAAATGAAGGCAAATAGCCCCCAGAAAAGGAGATCTGCAAATGATGCTGGCAACAGTGGCACCCCAAAGAGCGAAGCTGGGAGATAGGACTCTTTATCTTTCTCCTTGGGCAAAACTTGTAGCAGGTCAACGATCTCGTATGCCGATGCTTAAGGTCAGTTGAAGATGTTGGGAGCCAAGTTCCAAAAAAATGTTTCTCGGACTTTCTCAGTTGAAAAGAGCACAAAGATGTGGCAGTTGCCACTGGCATTTTGCAGACAGTGCTACAGCAGTGTATGAGCTCTGGGCCAGGAAAGGAGAGCTGAGTGTGTACCGACCTGCTGACTGGGAGCAACAGGAGAGTCCTTTCCTCTTCCAAAAAGCCCCTGCTGCCCAGCAATTACCAGAGAAGCCCTGTCCCTTCCCAAAAGTCATCACCTGGGCCACGTCATCCCTGAGCAGAGATTCCCTGCCCTCTGATTTAAAAAAAAAGAACAGTCTGATGGGGAAGTTATCTATTTGGCTGAGGTTCAGTTCTCTACACTGAATACAAACACACCTACGTTCAGATGAACTGTTTGTGTTGTGTTTCCCTGCTTTGTTTTTTTGTTGGTACTACAGAGGGTAGAAGGCCAAGATGTGGTCAAAACCTTGCCCTTTTAAGTGGTAGAGAAATGTTGAACCAGACAGTCTCTGGCCCAAAAGTCTTCCAGGGTGACAAAACCTGAGAACAGCTGGGGACATGCTGGACATTCAGGGGAAAACAAGGAAATCACAGAACTATTGGCCGTGGTCTTAGTACAGCTGCAAGCCAATAGCTGCCAACAGCTGTGGGCATCAGGGCAAAGGAGAGTTTTCAAGCTCAAATGGTTGTGAAGTGACTGAGCCTAGTTTTGTGCCACTCAGCCACTATACAGTGTTGATGGATCATGCAATAGTGGGTTTTATTGTATGGCAATAACTACAAAAATAGAAACAGTGACTCTCAAATATCATACTATATGAGATGAGTCTCATCTAAATGTTGCAATATCATTTCATTTTACAGGACAAGCACCTTCTGTTCATTATAGCATGGGTTTACGCACTTCCGCAGAGGTCAGAAAGGCTTTCAAGACACAACACTACACTAACAGGACAGAAAACATTGTCAAGAAACCCATCAATCTCAGAAGCATTCATGTCTTGGAGACATACACCAGGGAAGAGTCTGTCATCCACCTTTATCTAACCTATATTAGATATATAACCTATATATCTAACCACCCCTTTTTAGAGGGGCTGATGCGAGAAGAGAGCCTGACCATGGTCCTTCACCACTTCCTTGCTTTTTACTCCTTACTTCAGGTTGTTTGGAGGCTGTAGATGGAAAAATCTCCACTCTGCTTAAAACCTGAGACACTTCGGATGGCATCAAAGACCTATCTTTGAAGTGCAGATGAAGCATAACCCCTGAAAAGACTGATAAATAAGAAGAAAATGGATGTTGTCTCCTTTTTTGCTGCTGGGTAAATGGAGGAACAGATAGGCAAGGTCAAAGCTGTGGCAGCTGAGAGCTGTTTTGGCTTAGACTGCTATGGGTCTGTTCTCTGCATCTCTTTACCATGCCACCCACAGTTTCTTTAGGAACTGGCAGTGCTCTTGGGAGCACAACTTAGCAGGACATAAATCTGACTCATGACTGGTTCAGGATTTAGTAGAACTAGATGGGCTCTGGGGAGCTTGGGATAAGCGGTCCAGCCTGGCCTAGGAAGACAGACAGCAAAGATTTCGAGATGATGATGGTGGGGACTGAAGTGTCCAGGAATTATTCTTGTTTTGAGGGACTTGTTTTGCCTGTTAACCGCTGCTTCCAAACTCCTAAGGAAAAGTCTGTCCTTAGATCTTGCTGAAGAGTCCTTTCCTTTGGCTCATTGTCAAACGCAGGCATCTTCCCTCGTCTAACTCATCCCAAGCCTGCTCCCATGTGGACACAGGAGACATGACAGTAGCGTTCCCAGTGTTACACCTCGACTATCAACAAAACAGCATCAACAACATCATGGAGCAAAAAACAAAACAAGGGAATCATATAAACGACTTTTTTTCATATATTAACCACAGGTATTCATTCATCAAACTCCAGCAAGGCAGATGCTGGCTCACGTTTGGCCACGAATTTGTGTGTGCTTGTACTGTATTGATATAACTATCTACAGCAAAGAGATTTCAGCTTCCAGAGAGGTTTAGTACATCAGAATTTCTTTTCCTTTACTTTCACACCGAAGCTTACAAATACCATGAAAAAAATGGCATGGGTCATGGAAAGAAATGTACGTACATTTTGGATTGACTATAACGCATGTGTTTGGCTTCCTACTAGAATATAAAATCCAAGATAAAAATTAAACTACAAAAATTTTAACAGGTATTTTTCTATATGAAAAGTTTCAGTGCTGTGAGACCTGTTTTCTTCAATGGAAACTGAGGCATATTTGGTACACTTCAAAGACTTTAAAATCATGTGACAGTGACATTTTGCATGTTATGCATCAGCTCTGAACGCATATGCCAATTCTGTGCAGATTAAGAGAGGGGCAGAGTTAACACTGCCAACTGCAACTCTGCCACTGAGTTTCTCTGAGTGGTAGTTCTCTTTTTAAAACGTTGTTAATAACAGTCTGGAGCAAATGCAGCGCTGGCTTATACTTCCCTTGCCATGATTATGGTCCTGCTTCTGCTTTTTTTGGAGGTTGTCCAGTGATACTACATTCCTTTTTCTACCCCTGATAGGAACAAAGGTTCATTCTCTGCTTGAACATGCTCACTTGATCAAGAGCCTACATGTACATACACAGAATTGTATCTGAATAAAGGCTGAGTGTATTATGCCTGGAAGAACATACAGGTATGCATAAGCTTGAAAGAGGGATTTTCATTCACATGTTAAAAATGCTTTTATATACAGCCTTTGTAGCTCAAAGAAAAAAAACAAAACAAAACAAAAAAAACCAGCCTTACCAGGGAGGGTGATTGGTGTCTCAGGTTGTTCTTCACAACCCACTTCTTCTATACCATGTGCACTTATTGAATAAGGCCTGCTGGCTTTGTTCTTAAATACGATCAGTACAGAGTCACCAACCTCGGCATGGAGTAACGGCCCTAAATTAAAACAGGAGATACTGTTGATTAATGCTGCTTTTCTGAATTTTAACAGACTTCCAGTAGCTTGGCCTAGGAAAGGATCGACAGTCTTTCTCAAAACCCTCAGGCTTTTCTGTTCTTCCAGCAAAGCCATCAAAACCAGTCTGCTTTTTCAGCTGATGAAAAACTCCATATATATAAATAATCTGTTTTCAGTCAATGAGAAGAACTGTTCGATCTGGAGACAGGTCTTTGGACAGCTTGTTTTTAAGGAAAACATTTGTGGATAGTTTTTGTATCTCCCAAAATTTTATTTCTTAAACTAGTAATGGCTTTTTTTTAAACTATTTTTTTAGTTTTGCACTGCAAAAAGGAAATGACAAATATATTCCTAGACAATGTTGACTACTTTACGTGTGGTTGTTGCCCACTTCTCATCCCATAAAAAACATGAACTGATGGTTATCTTCTGACATGTGTAAAATTTTGTCTTGCCCAATTTCAGATACCAATCCAGCCCCTTAATAATTTAATCTACCTACAAGGACTTCCCCCATATTGCATGCTCTGAAGTTAAGGTGAACCCTGGAAATGCCATTTTTGCATCCTCCCTGTTAGCACTCTTTAAGAAACTCCTTATTACGTTTTTGAGAATGAATCTTCTAATTTGGAAAGCATCTTTACACTCAGCAATTGTACAAATTGGGTGTAAAATCACGGATAACCTGGAATAGGCATCAGTGTTCCTTCTTCTCTATGTCAACAAAGCTGGTAAAACTCTTAGTTTTTGCAAAACAATCCTCTCACTTAACAGGCTCGCTCTGTGAGCCGTGAGAGCTACTTGCCCAGGATTTCTAAGTGTTCCTCTTCTTCCATCCTCAATTTGCGCTGCGTGAAGTTGCCATTTGTGTACTCCCTGTAAAGCACCTTCTTGTATTTTGAACCGATCAGATCTTCTGCTTGGCTCAGGAAAATATGCCCATAGCTGCAAAATAAAAAGGCAAAATTCAAAGCACTAAACCTTGCACCTCTAAAGACTAGTAACTGTTGTGTTATTCACAATAGCTGCGGTGAGAATATATGGCTTGGGCCAGCGTGCTGATTGATGTGAAGCCCTGGGTGCTGCAAGAGGTTTTAAACAGCAAATAATAGTAGTGATAATCTTCACTTAAACGCACACCCTCTTCAAACAGGTAAAGCTGGGGATATGTTGCACTCACCACAAACCTTTGGGAACACAAATCCTCCACCAGAGCCGTCAGAGCAGGGATGAAGTTAAAGCTGAGAGCGGGTTTGGCCACTGTCTCCAGCCGCGTCCTCCGCTCCAAGATACAGCCTGTCCCTGCAAACCTGAGCCTGCTTAGCACGAGGGCTGCTGTCACTGTCTTGGCTACCAGTGGGCCACAGGAAGATGATAACTGAAGCCTAACCTCGCCAAACCAACTGCCGTCGTCTGACATGAGGGGGCCGCTTTGCCCCCAGCCCGGGCCCACATCGCTCAGAGCAGCGCTGCTGTGTCCTGCGCGGCGCTGGACGCTTTCCCAGCACCAAGATAAAGCGAGGAATGTCTTTTCCCTTCTGCGCCTGGCAGAGGATGCCTTTTTGTGCCCTCCAGGTTTGCCGAGTTTGTTGCTGCTGCTCCTGTGGGCTGACTTGCCGGCAGAGGACACTCGCCGTCAGCTGCGGAGGAGAGCGTTCACCCTCTTCTGAGAGCAGCTCTGTCTCCTGGCAGCTCATCTCCACGGTGCCCCTGGCAGGGGAGTTGTGAGGTTGGCTCACAACATACTACATAAAAGCAAAAGATGCCCCAGGAATACTGCTTACCGTAGTAATACACTGCGTGTGTAACAGCAGTCTTTTGACAAAACTGGAGTTGTTTTTTTTTAAACACACTTCATCACCCGCGACTCTTCAGGTATCTTTCCTACTGCCTCCACTGTACTCTTCCTTTTTACAGGCTGCAGGTTCCCAGCCACTTTTTCTAAGGTTTGTTTTTGAAATATCTTCCTTGTTTCTTTTTGTTTTCACCACAGTGGTCTCAGACACCTCACTACCCAATAGGATCTGGAACGTGTATCTTTTACACACGCTACTTATTCCTTAGCACGGTGCAGCGCGGACGCGATTCCCTTGCGGCTGTCGCTTCCTTCTGACTTTTCCAGGGAGCCGGGGCTACCGCGCGCAGCGGAGCGGGCTCAGCAGCTCCCTATTGCACCTGCACTTCTTGCAGGGGTTCACCTCTGGGGCAGGTACCTGGGTTTCTTCTCCATGAAAACCAGAGTACTGGGACGGGAAGACCGGGGGGAGTGAGGAAGGGAGAGGAGGGGGTTGGGGGACATCAGTATGGGCTTGAGCCAGGGCTGAAGCACACGCACAGGTTTAGGGACTTGGAAGCCTTCTTAAGTTCAACAGCATTACGAGACACTCTTGAGATGCAAACATTTTAATGTGCTGCCTATGAACTAGTCTAGTCTGAGAGGCTGTCACTTTATAAATACATTGTCCTGGTGTCCTGGTAACTACCCGATCTCTATCCCTGAGTGAATTGCGAGATATGCGAAAGGATTTCAGCCGTCGTCCAGGTGAGCACATTGTCACCTGGCTGCTCCGATGCTGGGATAATGGGGCCAGTAGCCTGGAATTAGAGGGTAGGGAAGCCAAGCAGCTGGGATCCCTTTCTAGGGAAGGGGGCATTGACAAAGCAATTGGAAAAGGTGCACAAGTCCTCAGCCTCTGGAGACGACTCCTGTCGGGTGTGAAGGAAAGGTATCCCTTCAAGGAAGATGTTCTATGTCACCCAGGCAAGTGGACCACCATGGAGAAAGGTATCCAGTACCTGAGGGAGCTAGCGGTGCTGGAAGTGATTTATGGTGACTTGGACAATGGACAATCATCCAAAGATCCAGATGAAGTCAATTGCACGCAACCTATGTGGCGGAAGTTTGTACGGAGTGCACCATCATCATATGCCAACTCATTAGCAGTAATGGCCTGGAAGGACGGAGAGAGACCAACGGTGGATGAATTGGCTGGCCAACTCCGGCAATACGAAGAAAGTCTCTCTTCCTCCCTACGGGCCTGCGTCTCTGCTATAGAGAAACTGTCCCGAGAGTTCCGGCAATTCAAAGAGGATATGCCCTACCCTCCACCCATACGGACCAGTGTCTCAGCCATTAGGAGTAAGCGCTCTTCTGTTCAAGAGAGAAGATATAGAGGATACACACCACGAGCCACCCTGTGGTTTCAACTGCGTGACTACGGAGAGGACATGAGGAGGTGGGATGGAAAACCTACCTCGACCCTAGAGGCAGGGGTACGCGAGCTGCAAGGAAAAACAATTACAAAAGGGGGTTCAGGTTCCTCGAGGAAAATCGTCGCTCCACTTTCCAGTGGGCAGCTTCCCAGAAAGAATAGAAGAGCTGATCTCACCTCTGATCCTCTTGAAGGGACTTCTGATTCCTATTTACAAGAAGTGGGTAACGAGTACTATGAGCAGGATTAGAGGGGCCCTGCCTCCAGCCAGGCGGAGGAGAGGGACAACCGAGTTTATTGGACTGTGTGGATTAGATGGCCTGGCACATCAGGAATATAAGGCTTTAGTGGACACCGGTGCACAATGTACCCTGATGCCATCAAGCCATATAGGGGCAGAACCCATCTGTATTTCCGGAGTGACAGGGGGATCCCAACAGCTGACTGTGCTGGAGGCCGAAGTGAGCCTAACTGGGAGTGAGTGGCAGAAGCACCCCATTGTGACTGGCCCGGAGGCTCCGTGCATCCTGGGCATAGACTACCTCAGCAGAGGGTATTTCAAGGACCCAAAAGGGTACCGGTGGGCTTTTGGTATAGCTGCCTTGGAGACGGAAGAAATTAAACAGCTGTCCACCTTGCCTGGTCTCTCAGAGGACCCTTCTGTGGTAGGGTTGCTCAGGGTCAAAGAACAACAGGTGCCGATCGCTACCACAACAGTGCACCGGCGGCAATATCGCACCAACAGAGACTCCCTGATCCCCATCCATGAGCTGATTCGTCGGCTGGAGAGCCAAGGAGTGATCAGCAAGACTCGCTCACCCTTCAACAGCCCCATATGGCCAGTGCAAAAGTCTAATGGAGAGTGGAGACTGACAGTAGACTATCGTGGCCTGAATGAAGTCACGCCGCCACTGAGCGCTGCTGTGCCGGACATGCTAGAACTTCAATATGAACTGGAGTCAAAGGCAGCCAAGTGGTATGCCACCATTGATATTGCTAACGCGTTTTTCTCGATCCCTTTGGCAGCAGAGTGCAGGCCACAGTTTGCTTTCACTTGGAGAGGTGTCCAATACACCTGGAATCGACTTCCCCAGGGGTGGAAACACAGCCCTACCATTTGCCATGGGCTGATACAAACTGCACTGGAACAGGGTGAAGCTCCAGAGCATCTGCAATACATTGATGACATCATCGTATGGGGCAACACAGCAGAAGAAGTTTTCGAGAAAGGGAAGAAAATAATTCAAGTCCTTCTGAAAGCTGGTTTTGCTATAAAACAAAGTAAAGTCAAGGGACCTGCACAAGAGATCCAGTTTTTAGGAATAAAATGGCAAGATGGACGTCGACAGATCCCAACAGATGTGATCAACAAAATAACAGCTATGTCTCCACCAACTAGCAAAAAAGAAACACAAGCATTTCTGGGTGTTGTGGGTTTCTGGAGAATGCATATTCCAAATTACAGTCTGATTGTAAGCCCTCTTTATCAAGTGACCCGGAAGAAGAACGATTTTAAATGGGGCCCTGAGCAACGACAAGCCTTCGAACAAATCAAACAGGAGATAGTTCATGCCGTAGCCCTCGGGCCAGTCCGGGCAGGACAAGATGTTAAAAATGTGCTCTACACGGCAGCCGGGGAGAATGGCCCTACCTGGAGTCTCTGGCAGAAGGCATCAGGAGAGACTCGAGGTCGACCTCTAGGGTTTTGGAGTCGAGGATATAGGGGATCTGAGTCCTGCTATACTCCAACTGAAAAGGAGATATTGGCGGCATATGAAGGAGTTCGAGCTGCCTCAGAAGTGGTTGGTACTGAAGCACAGCTCCTCCTGGCACCCCGACTGCCGGTGCTGGGCTGGATGTTCAAAGGGAGGGTCCCCTCTACGCATCATGCGACTGATGCTACGTGGAGTAAGTGGGTCGCGCTTATTACACAGCGGGCTCGAATAGGAAATCTTAATCGCCCAGGAATCTTGGAAGTGATCATGGACTGGCCAGAAGGCAAAGATTTTGGAATATCACCGGAAGAGGAGGTGGCGCGTGCTGAAGAGGCTCCACCATATAATGAACTGCCAGAGAACGAAAGGCAATATGCCCTGTTTACTGATGGGTCCTGTCGTATTGTAGGCAAACATCGAAGGTGGAAAGCTGCTGTATGGAGCCCTATACGACGAGTTGCAGAAGTGGCTGAAGGACAAGGTGAATCAAGTCAGTTTGCGGAGGTGAAAGCCGTCCAGCTGGCTTTAGATATTGCTGAACGAGAAAAATGGCCAATACTCTATACTGACTCATGGATGGTAGCAAATGCTCTATGGGGGTGGCTGCAGCAATGGAAGCAGAGCAACTGGCAACGCAGAGGCAAGCCCATCTGGGCTGCTGAATTGTGGCAAGATATTGCTGCCCGACTATTGAATCTCATCATAAAAGTACGTCACGTAGATGCTCACGTACCCAAGAGTCGGGCCACCGAAGAACATCAAAACAACCATCAGGTGGATCAGGCTGCTAAGATTGAAGTGGGTCAGGTGGATCTGGACTGGCAACATAAGGGTGAATTATTTATAGCTCGGTGGGCCCATGACACCTCAGGCCATCAGGGAAGAGATGCAACATATAGATGGGCTCGGGATCGAGGGGTGGACCTGACCATGGATGCTATTGCACAGGTTATCCATGAATGTGAAACGTGTGCTGCGATCAAACAAGCCAAGCGGTTAAAGCCTCTCTGGTATGAAGGACGATGGTTGAAATATAAATATGGGGAGGCCTGGCAGATTGACTATATCACACTTCCACAAACTCGCCAAGGCAAGCGCTATGTGCTTACCATGGTGGAAGCAACCACCGGATGGCTGGAAACATACCCTGTGCCCCATGCCACCGCCCGGAACACTATCCTGGGCCTTGAAAAGCAAGTCTTATGGCGACATGGCACCCCCGAAAGAATTGAGTCAGACAATGGGACTCATTTCCGAAACAACCTCATAGACACCTGGGCCAAAGAGCACGGCATTGAGTGGGTGTATCATATCCCCTATCATGCACCAGCTTCCGGAAAAATTGAACGATACAACGGACTGTTAAAGACTACACTGAGAGCAATGGGTGACGGGACATTCAAACATTGGGATAAACATTTAGCCACAGCCACCTGGTTAGTCAACACTAGGGGATCTACTAATAGAGCCGGTCCTGCCCAATCAAAACTTCTACGTACTGTAGAAGGGGATAAAGTCCCTGTGGTGCATGTGAGAAACATGCTGGGGAAGACAGTCTGGGTTACTCCTGCATTAGGAAAAGGCAAACCCGTTCGTGGGATTGCCTTTGCCCAGGGACCTGGGTGCACTTGGTGGGTAATGCGGAAGGATGGGGAAGTCCGATGTGTACCTCAAGGAGACTTGATTTTGGGTGAAAACAGTCAATGATTTGAATTGTATTATGTTAATTGTTCAGAATGACATTACTACTATGGCTGCTATCTACCATATCAATGGTATTATAGTAAGAATCACCCAGACTGATGAAGAATGAGCTTCACTGAAACCAAGCAACGTGCAGCAGTGATGAAACCAGAACTGGCTTCAGCAGCTTGCGCCCAACAAATCCCTCGAGATCGACATCTTCGACCTGCAGATCATGGATATGGACCGTGCCAGATGACAATCCAACACCACATACCATCTGCCCTGCCCTGAGAGACTGCTATGATGGATGAAGCCCAGAGTCATGGACTGACTGAACTCCATAGACATTTTAAGTGATGGCCCATGGACTAAGAGAGTGATATCTGTGTGTATATATTAAAAGACAGGAAGAATAATAATGAATAATTGGAATGTATTGAAAAGTATAGGACCTGGGCATGACGTAAATGGTATGGAATAAGGGGTGGATACTGTCCTGGTTTCAGCCAGGATAGAGCTGGTTTTCCTCACAGAAGCTAGTGTGAGACTGTGTTTTGGATTTGGGATGAGGAACTGTTGATAATGTGCTGATGTTTTGGGTTGTCGCTGAGCCGTCAAGGACAGTCCAGCTTCTTGTGCTGGCCTGCCAGCGAGCAGGCTGGGGGTGCACGGGGAGCTGGGAGGGGACACAGCCGGGACAGCTGACCCAGACTGGCCAAAGAGATATTCCCTACCATACGACGTCATGCCCAGTACATAAACTGGAGTTGGCCGGGGGGGCGAAAATCGCTGCTCGGGGACGGGCTGTCGATCACGGGGTGGTGAGCAATTTCTGTATTGGGCATCACTTGTTCTTGTACATTCCTTTGTTGGTATTATCATTATTGTTCCCTTCTTTCTTTCTGTCCTATTAAACCGTGTTTATCTCAACCCACGAGGTTTTTCCTAATTCTCTCCCCCGTCCCGCTGTGGGAGGGAGAGTGAGCGAGCGGCTGCGTGGTGCTTAGTTGCCGGCTGGGGCTAAACCACGACATACATTTTCACTTATTTTGTTTGGCAAAGAGTGCCTCCTAACAAAGCTGCCTTCATGAAAAGATGCTTCTAAGTTCCCTCTCCGCTATGAGTGTTCCCCAGGCCCACGAGCCTTTTTTGCTTTGGGTACCTTTCTTCATAGCTGCTGGTGTTGTAAATCTTTGGTGCTGAGCTCTTATTTGAGGCGTAGTCCCACTCCACCTCCTCTGCAGCGATGTAGTAGAGCCTCATGGCTCCGCGCTGCTGCTGGGCTTGGGTGGTGTTGCGGCAGCTGCTGACCTCGTAGAGATGTTTCATCCCACCAACAAAGTGATCAAAAGTCCTGCAAACCACTTTGAATGTGCCTGGAAAGGAAAGCTCATGAGATTTAGGCAATTTTAAAAACTCTAAAAAGCAGCTTGGCAAATTAGGTCCTGTGCTTTGTACATCTCTGATCTGCCCTGAAACAAACCTAATCCATGACACTGCATGGAAAGCCAAGCAAGGGGATGCTTATACCACCCAGAGACGTCTGACTTTGAAAAATTAAGGGGACTGAAGGAGAAACTAGTTGATAAAATAGATAGGCACCAATCATGTCCTTTAGTCACCACATGCTCTATGGTCTCAAGACTAAGAGGATGAGGTTTCAGGCCAATATTCACACACTCAAGAGTAAACATGCACACGAAACACCGCAGGGTTGTGGCCTGTAACTCCTGCATTATAACAGGTTCTCCAACTAAAAGCCAAATGTGAATGCAGGCACAAATGGAGATCCGTAAGTCATGAAGCAACTTTTTGCTCCCTTGGAAAGACTAGCCTGCTCCATCTTCCCTCAATAATCTCCATAAATTACTTCTAACTATTTGAGTTAGATTAGCTTAGCCAAGGGAGCTCTGAAAAGAGGTCTGGCAGCAGGAACAAGCTTGCCAGTAAGGCTTCACCAGTGCTGCCCATGCTGCAGACGTGCCCATGGGGAGCATGAGAAGACATAGGAGGACTGTGCATTGCAAACACCGATAAAGGCGTAGAGAAACAGGGTGTGTGTTTCAGAGATGCTGTTTCGTTGTCCCTGAGCACAGAGACGCTGTGCCAGCCCTGGGTGCATGAGACTCTCCACTGAGCCCCTGCAGTTGTCTGGAGTAATCAGGCTGATGGAGGCCTCTTAGAGACTTTGCAATACAGATACAGACCCATCATACAAGAATGCCTCTAACAAATAGGAAGATGCTGCTTATAACCATTTGTTTATATGCACCTATATGGTGTAAAAATGATTGAGCTAAACTGCAACTTTCTGACCCTTTGTTCTCCCTCCATGAAAGGCCAAACCATCATGGGCCATTTTTTTGTAGCTTTGATGGTCAAAGGCTGCAGTGACAGTGAGAACATCTTTTGGCATGTCTGTGGGCAGATTTTAACATTTGTACCCTCCTTCCCATTTACTCAAGCAGAAGCTGACCACAGTGTAGTCCTGTGTAGCTCCACCTGCTAGCACTCATGTGAAGGAGGAAAGCACTTTCGGGGCTGTTTTGTATGTGAGTCGGTGATGGAACCAAAATTAGAAGCACAGCTTTGTCCAGACTTGATCTCAGTCATTCCTTGTGCTTCTAGGACAAAAGTGATGAAAAAGGTAAAATAAAATGCAGTTAAGGAAAATCACAGGCGTTGGTGATTATAAAGATCTGGTAATTCATTCAATTTCCTCTATTGCCAGTAGAGGGTTAGCCGGCAAAAAATAATCATCTCCTAGAATATATTGTTTAGTGTGAGTCCTGCAGTGCAGCTTCATGACAGATGGTAGAAATGGATGCGATATACATAAGCAAAGAATCTGCTGTCTTACAGACACCAGTGCCAGAAGTCTGACCCTGG
Source organism: Phaethon aethereus (assembly GCF_964289735.1). Taxonomy (NCBI): domain Eukaryota; kingdom Metazoa; phylum Chordata; class Aves; order Phaethontiformes; family Phaethontidae; genus Phaethon; species Phaethon aethereus. The sequence continues at coordinate 211,053,272 of NC_138575.1, forward strand.
CTTGATGCATGCACACAAGGCCAACAGATACTTCTATCAGGTGCTCCAGCCAAGGATGGCCCTTGGCATGGCCTTGCACAACTCTGATGACTCTGTTGATTTAAACAGAGTTTCACCAAGGTAAAGAAAATAACGTTGCACTCTTTGGCATGAAGCTTATCTGAAGTGCCTCCAACGAAGAATTCATCCCCTGTGAGTTTAAAGAATGTATCATTGGATTATACATGATAATTAAAAGTGTCTTTAATGTATACGCATCTGTAGAAACTCCTAAAGACCAACTATTATTGAATAACTATTACTGAAGTCCTAAAATACCTTAGATTATGCTGACTATTACATAGCAATGAATTTTATCTTTGCTAAAAAAGTCTGTTTTGAGAGTTATGGAAATTCTGTGAGCACCCCACCAGCTATCTGTCTGCCTGCTGCCCTGTCTATCCCAAAGTCATCAAAGCTTCTGCTTTTTGGTGCACATACATATCTGATTTACGGCACCTTGCTAGAAAAGTAGCTCAGCCTGAGATCTCAGGTCCCTGTGGTCCCTGTGCTTTCAGGCTCCCTCATGCAGAGGGATGCAGAGTAGAACATCTCACCGACATCTCACTGACTGTTATCTTGGCTGCCTGATTTCTGCACGTGCCCCACCACCTAGATGGGCTCAGGAACGTACCCACGCGGTCTGGCTGCATCAGCGCTGTGCCTGATAAATGAGGAAACAAGGCCAGCCCATCCCTCGTCGTCCCTCTCAGGTCGATGGTGTTGCCTTGAAAATGAACCCCGTGCATGTCGTAGTGACTGCCCAGCCCGATGAGGTGCCAGGAGACCTTGTCATCCTTGCACATGGCCAGGCCTGGTAGGTTACCAAACAAGTAGCCGTTGACAGCTGGAGGAGAAGGAAAGAGCCCGGTTGGCAGCAGGCAGGTGGAAACTCATCACAGAGCCTCCTGCCACCTCCCCGGCCAGAGATTTGCGACTCAGCAAGTCGCAGCATTAATTAAAGGGGCATTTTGTGAAGCAAAGGTAGCACTGGATGACACCAGCTTAACGGCGGAACGCTGTTCTTATAAACTCTGAGCTTCTACCTTTCTTTTTAGCCTGTAAAATCTTATGATGGCCTTCTGCAGTGATGTAGCACTTCTCCGAGCTGAATCAGGGACCCTCACAGACACCGGGTAAGGGTGTAAATTTGGTACCTTCTTTCAGTCTGGAGAATGTATAACCAGATCGTTAAGGCCATGGAATGGGCCATAAAGAGTCCAGGTTATAAATTCAGTTCTGGTGGAGCCTTTTTATGTTATTTTGGCCTTTGATTTCCACTTTTATTTCCAAAATGTATCTCTTTCACAAGGGTGTTAGGAAGCTGAACTCCCTAATCTTCAAATGCTCTCTGTGATCGCCAGGTTAAAAGATACTATGGCAGGACAAAACTTTAGTATGAGATACCCCCTCATAACAGAAGCACAAAGTAGATGAGTACAGAAAGCCCCAAGGCTCTCCAACAGTATATATTCTCAGTGCTCTCCAGAAAACTAAAGCAAAGAGAGGTGGTGTGATTTGCTCACGTGAGTCATGTCAAGCATAACTTGGAGGACGTCCATGCCAAAGACAAATACTTACATCCATAAGTGATGCTTTAAAATGTTATTGATCGTTCCCCTAGTCTTTGCCCCTCCTCTGCTGGAGGTGGTCACTGACCGAGTGGGTGCTGGCAAGGCAGAGCCGTGGATCTTCGTTGTCCGAGTCAGTGCCAAGGCCAGCAGTGAAATGTAAATCACCAGTGAACACTGGCCTTTTCTGCAGTTGGTGCCTGACTCTGGCGTTACGCCTTTTTCTAGACGCAAGTGTTGTATCTAAAAGCTACGCTCTCTTCCCTTTCTCCGGGTGAAGGTGGTGGGTGGATGCGTTTACTGCTAATGTGACTAAGCTTTCTACATGCGCTCCAGTGCACTGCAGTCAGCAGATGGTAAAATCTGCCAACTCACCTTCCTAATATGACTGAAGGAAAGGTATCATTAACAGATGTTAGGTATTTCATACCATGCATTTTGTTGGATTCCTTGAAGTCTGCATCATTTTCATCTACTTTTGAGGGGTCTCCAGTAAATGCTTCAATGTTCTTATTCAGATACCAGCTGTCGTTCTCATCGAAGATTGAAAAGAGGAGGTAAAATTCTCTGTCTATTCCTTTCTGTAGCCAAGAAGGAAGCCAAGGCATTAAAAATAAAGTCTGTGCAGAATTATCCAAGTAAAAATGATTAATTTTTTTTAGCAAGGATTTCTTTCCCCCCAGAATTGCAGCTGCCTTCTTACTATATCCTTGCAAGATTGGCACTCTTCCATCAACCAGAAGGATAAATAAAGTGCCCATTACTTACAGAGGATGGAAAGATGCATTCATTGCTAGTAAGTGCGTGGAAAGGTTGGAAAACCTAGGGACAAGCCTGAATACTGGGGAATGCCAGTTTCATCTTCCTAACCATCCCCTTAGGTCAGCTTTTACCCTGACAAATGACATGTGTTTAATGTCTTAAAACTGAGCTGGGAACTGGGCAAACTGGCCCATATGGGAACTCCCCTGCCCAGTGCACCACCCTGCTGTTAGGGACAGGCAGATGTCTGCACTGGGCACCTGCGTCCCGTCGTGATTCAGCGTGTTCTTCCGACAGACCAGCAAAGGCCCCACGAGGCCAGAGTTGGTGTCCTTGACGGCATCGGTGGCTGAGTAATACAGATAGGTCAGGCATGGTGGGTCACTTTCTGTTGGACCTCCATTTTCAGGCACCCTCCATTTGTACGTGAAGGTTTCACCCGGCTTAACGTGGGCTCCTGGCTTCAGATAGCCTGCAGAGAGAAAATTGAGAAGCACAAAGGTTACGGGAAGGTTTGGTCTTCCTGAATGTGTTAGCTGGGAGTCAGACATAGCTGCTGATTTCTGTGGACAAGCTCCTCCTTGCAGCCACAGCTCAGGCACCATCCCATAGTCTGGGCACTTATGCCATGGGGATATCCCACCGGAGCCCTGTGCCGTGGGGACAGCCAAGCCTGTTCCCCACAGGACAAGTTCAGCTGCTTCACCCAGACACCTTCTGAGGCTATCTGGATTATCTGGATTCAATCAGACAAGACATGTAGAGCTCATCCTTCTGCTTAAACGGCTTCCTCCAATGTTTGTAGCTTATCTGCCTTATCGTGGGATTCATCTGCAGCACAAACGCAGACTCTGGATTTTCATTAAGCACCAACAAAGCAATTACATCAGCGAGCGGACCTGCAGCTCTGACTGTTTAGAAATTCAAAACAAATCTGATCCTGGTAATTGCTCCTTTTTGATTTTGTAGCAATGCACAGAAACCTCTGCCAGAGTCTCCGGAAGGCGGTTGCTATTACTGTTTTTAGAAGATACTTTTAAAGGATTTGGGCCATTGTCTGCTGCTGTGCACAGGGCGGATGTAGCACCACTCGTATAATTTAGCCGCAGTAAAAGAGTGTTGGTATCCACTCAGAAAGGACTTACAAAAGGGACTTGAAAGGAAAGTTGGGAAAAGGGGTCATCTCTACACCCTTTTTAGAAAATAAGTGCTAAGTGACCTTTTTGGTCTTTGCTATGAGGAAGATCAAACCGGAAATTTTGTGTAATGCTTAGGCACCCATTGGCTGGATTTTCTCAGCACAGTCAGATGTGTCTGGCAGCTGCAGACTGATTTGGGGGTAAAAACCCTGTGAGAACGGACAGCTATCAAACGCAACATGGAAGAGTATTTCCTGAGAAAATTTCCATTTCCTACAGTAGAAAAAAGATGTCTGTAGGTACGTTTATGCACAGTATTTTCACATGGATAAGCAGCACACGGCCTTTGAAAACCATTTACTTTCAGTGTAAAACTACAGTCCCTGTAGGGCTGTACCGGTATACACCTGTAGGTAGATACGGTGGAAACCCAAGACATGGGGGTTGCAAGGAGAGAAGAAGGGGCAGAAAGATTGCTGATGAGTCTGGAGCAGGTTCCTTCCCAAAGACCCAGACGTATGCTGAACACACTGCTGCTGAATTGTAGGATTTAGTTTGATTTTGCTCCACACCAAAGCGTGCAATGCTGATGGGCGCTGTTACCAGGGAGCATTAAATGAAAGCACAACAGGACTGTGAGCAGAGGGAAGCTGCTCTCCCACCAAGGAACTACATCTGGCACAGGTGGCATTAAGATGTGTGCAGATAACTTCAAGGCTGAACTTGTGATGCATTGGGGCCTGCTGGCAAATTTGTTGTGTTGCAAGGTCAGCAACCAGAGAGAGCAAAATTTAATAAAGCCTTTTGTATTGATTTTATTGTGTAATGTTATGAGTTTTACACGTTGACCTAACTGTCTTAGCATAGTTCTCAAAAGAGGGATTATGTCCTGTGAGTTTCTTTCTGATAAGTTGTAGTGGAAACAAAGTGATTTAGATAAGAAGAAACCTACCTTTCTTTTCAGTGTTGCAAATGCAACAAAAGATTTTTTCAGAGACCACAATATTCTCTCTGCAAACGCTATGGATGGAATGCAATTAATCTTATTTGAGCCCTCTAAAGCTTAGTCCCTAACCTAAAATCTAGGCTCTTTCTGTAGTCTGTGAGACAGAAAGGCATCTCCAGAGGGTGACCTACTGTCTCCTAAAATAGGTGTTCAAGGTAAATGGGACTTCTCACCCTCTGAAGGGGTTGTTTGTTGTCACTGACTGAAGAAGGTACCTACCAGTTAAACATGACAGTTATCATTTAATGGTTAAACGTAGGTGATAAAGATCCTGTCCTTGCACAAAGTGAGAGGAAGCCGTAAATGCTCCGTTTCAGCGTTTGTATATTTATGAGGATTAATAAGGATTATCACTGCTTCATATTCCAGGAGGATCAGATAAAAGATGCCTCCGACACTGACTGTCCTGACAGTGAAGCAAGGGCAATGCCTGACCTGGATTAGAGAATCAGGAGTGAAGTAACTCAGACCATGTGAATAGCTGTATCCAAAGACTCAGCAGGGGCACCATGCCAGGTCCTAAGCTTCATTCTTCTGGACCATGTCCAGAGGAGGTCCGCTGACCGCAGCTGAGCGATATAAGATTAGAACTATATAATATAAATTAGACTGGGCTTCTGACTTTTGCTCAACATGGACCTCAGCTACTTTCAGATGCCTTGTCTGACACATGTCCAAGGGGAAGAACCAGTACAGAGGCAGACTGGGAAGTCCTGTGCATTGTGACATGTGGGGTAGATACAAACTAATCAAATCATCCCTTCTGTGCCTTAACGTCCACAAAAAGGGCAAACCTGCAGAGCAACAAAAGATCTTCAGGCTCAGGTATTCTGGGTGTGACAATAGAGCAGTACAGTCAAAACTTACCATCTAAGTAGGGAGCACCTTCTGACAGCTTGCTGAAGCTCACACCGTGGGCCATAATGCTATAGCTCCTTTTGGCATTGTTGGCAAAAGTGACTAGCACTGTATCTCCCACTTCAGCTTTTATAACGGGGCCTTAAAAAAAAGAATGAGGGAAGGCATAAGAACTGCCCTCTAACATATTTCCATCTAAGCAAGAGGGGGCTGACTGGCAGCTCCATGCACAAAATTCCCCTCTGCATCCAAGTGGATCTGCATTCAAACCCAATGTAATGACAGGAGGGGAAAATATTCACTGTACCAAGTATTCCCAGGTGCTTCATGTCCTCTGACTGAGTCTTCTTCTTGCTGAATGTTGCGTCAGTATATTCCACATAGCGAACTTTCCAGTATTGCCCTCCTATTCTATCAGTCCCTTGTGTGAAATATATTGCAGATTCACTGTGGAATTAACAAATCGGACTGGTTAAATAGCTGGGGGTTCAGGCAAAACCTTTCATTATATGATGAAGTTACTACTCCAGCCACACAAATGACCCCCCAAGTTAGTAGTTTGCATGCACTTCTCTAGCAAATTAAAGGAGGTATTACTGCTCTGAATTACAGTTATAAATTAGTTAACAAATAGGCATTCATTGTGCAGTAGACTTCCATGTGTTTAACCCCAATTTTCTTAGGGCAAGATCTACGTCAGTTCACCACTAACTACTTCAGGGCAAGGCCTGTGCCATTACCTGTGCACAATGTGTCTCTAATCCTCCTTAGTTTTCCTGGGAGATACTGTAATACAATTCATCTTCATCGGTAATAACAGGGGGGAAAAATCTACCATTATTGCACCTCTGAGATACACTGATTGCAAGCGTGCAAGCTGCCTGAGGAGTCTCGACGCAGGGTCATTAACTCTGCTGAACTTCGCATACCTCACCAGGGCTCACTTTCTCCATGGACTTAATGGAGCGAGACAAGTGCTTCCAGAAGGCAACTCTGAGCATCGCAGTTACAAATCTAACTTCCCAGCTAGGTTGTTTCAGTCCATTCCTCCCTGCCCCTTTCAATTAAAATTAATAACAGTGCAGGACCTAGCCCTGGTGAATCACTAGGGAAGTCTCACCCAGACTCCTGAAATTAAAGCACAACAGGAGAGGACAAGAAAGCTTACCTGCCAGTGGCATTTAAACCCTGCCCCGTAAATTTATCATAACCGTCAGGTCCATAATTCCAGAGCACTTCTTCAGCAGCGATGTAATATCTTCTCTTGTGACTAAGTGGTGAAGGCCGAGACAGGTTTTTTTGGCAGATCTGAACATCATATAGAGCCTCCATGCCACCTGCAAGGAGAAAGAGTCTGGAGACAGTTCTGGGCCAACTGTGGAGTCAGCAGTTTCATGGATACAAAAGCACATTCAAAACCCTCTAGGAGCTACATGTATTGGAAAACATTACTAGGGTAAATTTTTATTTTTAAAGACTTCCTCGTCCTACACTGGGCCAGATGCTAGCATCCCCTCTTGCAAGGTGGTACTTCATGCCACAGGTGAAATCCGCTGACATCAATGACACTCTTTAGTGGGCTTATTTACTCAATTCCTTAATCTGGGTAAGGATGGTAGACTGGTTTTGGGAGTCAGAGTGCCTCCTGAAGTGTGCAAAATGGCATAATCTCCTCTTGCCTTTCACTGAAATAGAGGCTGGTTTTTACCACACTGAAGGTACTTGTTGCTTGCCAAAATCAAGTCTGTTTTGCCTGATGCAAATCCCACTGAAATCAATGTGCAAGTTCTTAAAAGTAAAAATCCTCCCAACTCGTCTCCGATATAATTATACGTTGCCCGCTGTCATGAGACCTAGTTTATGATACGTGCTTTCGGGCTCTCGTACCACAACAATATCACAACATCACCATTGAATTCCTTCACGTAAAGGTTTTTGAAAACACTGCCAATTTTTGTCTGATCCCTGTAAAGGAAAATGAAGTGTTCAGCTGGCATAATTTTTCTTTATCTGTAAGTACTTTTTCTACAACAAAAAAGTGATGATGAAAGCTCCTCTCATTTCTCATCAAAATCTCCAGTTTACATAGAAAGTGTGGTGTCAGCTCTGGGTCTAGCAAGACTTCCTCATGTGAGTTACACAGCTAAGTAATTCGTACCAGCTGAAGATTTGTATAATTTCTGCTGATGACTAAACTCATATTCATGATGTTTATCTGGTGAAATAGTTCCAAAGTGTTCAGTTAGTCAGAAAAAAGTGTCAAGTCCTGCTTCCCCTGGAAACATCTCTCAGTTTTCTTTTCCAAGCATAACAGAGGCTGGAACTTCTGAAAGGATCAGGGAGATCTATAGCAGCGTACCTCGTAAGTGCTCATTAACCTGGCACGTTATCAGCCACCTCCCGGGGTTCCCGGGATTCATCTCCGCTGTGATGAACGTTGCTGGGAACAGACCGATGACATCTGCCCTCTGGTCTCTGTTAGTGAACGTGTGGCCGTAGAAATACGCGGCGTGGATATCTATCTCGCTTCCCATGCCAAACAAGTGCCAGGACATGGAAGTGTCAGCACACATCTCCAAGCCGGGGAGATTGCCATAAATATAACCATTAATAGCTAAAAACAAAAGTATGAGACTCTATGAGAGGTGAAAGAGAAGTGTCAAGTACCTCTGACCTCATTTCTAAGGATGATCCTTTCCTGGCCCAGAAAAAAAACTGTCTGAATGAACATACTGAATAAGGCTGTCACTTGATGAAAAGTAACATTTTGAACATACAGCTTACAGCTTGGATGATCAAAGGGACCAAATTCTCTGGCTGGGTCTGTGAAAAACTTTCTGGGTCATATCAAGATGTTGCAAAGGCCAAGTCATCACCAAAAAGGCCTGATAATGACGTTAACTTGTTCTGCAGCCATTTAGCATGTCTGAAACCTATTTCCTCTTATTCTGAGTCATAAATATACCATTACATGCCAGACTTAAGCAATTTGGACTTGAAAATCATTATATCAGTCAAATCGGTCTAGTCAGCTCTCCCTTCCTTGGCTTCCACACCTGACAATGTATCAGGACATTAGGAGAGTGAGACTCATATTTTGCAAAATATTTTAGCTCCTAGGCTCCATGGAACAACCAAAATAAATACAGAGAAATATGTGGATTTAACTTCTTACAGCAGATCTCCAAATGGCACAAAGTACTATTGGCCAATGGATCTCTGAAGGGCAGGAGTGGTTGCACCAGCCAGCCCACCATCCATGAGGCCGTTTGAGAAATGCTGGACTCCTCCAGTACACACATCTCAAAGTGCTCTGCAACTTGCTTCTCTCTTTCCACAGCCGGTCAAACAGTCACCAAATGGCTTAAATCTGTTACCTAAGATAAAATGCTAAACAAGTGGCAGAGCTGGGCATGAAAGCCAAATCTCCTTTCTGCAAACCAGTGTGTTGTGCTGTATTTAGGGAGAGGCTTTTTATCAACACAGTACTGCAACATCCTGACCCATTCCTTGCTGATGCAGATAAAGGAGAGATATCACAAGGGTCAGAAAGTCCTACTGAAACAAAAAGAGCCGGGTCACTGCTGTAGGTCATCATATGCTCGAGAGTCCTGCTCACCATGCATTCGGTTGCTGGTCTGGAAACCTTCATCGTCTTTGTCAACTGTGGCTGGTTCTAAGCAGAAGATGTTTATATTCTCATCAAGGTACCAACTGAAGTTTTCATCTACAATGCTAAACATCAGGGCAAAAGCGTTAGCAGCACCAGTCCCTTCTATTGAGGTCTCATCTGCAGTTCCTAAATTACAAACGAAAAGGAAAGTGATAAAAAATGCCTTGGAGGAGATTGAAATTAAAAGTGACAATAACTTTGGAACACTCAAGTAAATAAGGTGCTCTGCCTGTGATCTATAGGGCAGGATGAATCTCACCTAATTTTTGCTGTTCTAAGACATCTTGACCCCCCTCCAACAGCCTTTGAACAGATGGGTGCCTCTAGAAGGCAGTTCATCTCATCTAAGTCAAGTTGATATTTCAGGATCTCTTTGATTTGACATAAGCACAAGTACCTGCCAATATCTGTGGTCCCATTTTCCCTGTCTGTGGCCCACTGCACCCAACCCTGCCTTTTAGTCAGTGTTAGCATCTGTGTGCCTGCACAGCGAGCCAGGTCATAGGCCTGACCCAGCCAGAAACCAGAGACATTTTTTTTGACCAGGAATTAAGGAAAGGCAAGTGGTAGCCTGCATTTCTGTTGCATTGAAGCAACTGGTGAACCATACCCTCAGAATGGTCTTCTAAACGTGGCTCACTCTCCATGGACTAACGAGGAAGCCTCAACAATTATCTAGGACTAGATATTTAAATTTAAACAGACTGAAGGCAGGATGAATATAATCTTCAGGCTAAGTTCAGTATCATTATCTGAGTGACCATTTGGGGAACAACCTGAGACTATAGGAGTGGTGATACTGAGTAGTCTATTATTAACCACGGGCAGGTTTAGATTTCATCTAATCATCCAGTCTACTTCTGAACTCATGAAAGCCTTTGCTTCCCCTGTGTCCTATGGGAGGGAGCCCCAGAGCCATGCTGTCAGTCCTGTAAGGAGCCACCCACTGCTGCTGGATGGAGGACTACAGCAGTAACATCATGCATATATTCTCCTTGAGGAATTCAAGACAAAACATGCAGATAACCTGGCCTTTCAGGCTAGGATCGTTCTGAATGTACTATCTTCTAGCTTCATGTATTATCGCATAGACATTGGCTCAGTTTCACATATTCAGGCAGTTCTGCAGATTTCAAAGGCTCTCCAGGAGAGAAAAAGTCTGAAATATTTTAATTGTATGAGCTAAGCTGGAGACGAGGCCCATCTTTTCCATGTAGAAGTGTTTATCTTCTTCATATATAAAACCTGCTTCACTTATATGTTCTGTATATAAAATTAGGGCTGATTTCGTACTGTGGGAGGTACTGGAAAGAAGTGGCAGATTTCCACATGCCCGGGGAAGAGGGGGTGACAGCTCAGCTGATAGAGAGGAGAGGGACAGTACATGGTCCCTGACAGCTCCAGCACAAAATTAGCAGGCTATAAAGAACACAGGACTGGCTGTCACCTCAGCCGTTCAGGGCACATCCCCGTATGGTTGTGATATACAACTTGTGGGCAAAAATTAGTTTCTAATCCATATGGTGAAAAAATGACAAAGAACATCGGGGTTTCAAATATGTAAATGGCAATGCCGAAGTCACCCGCCCAAACCTAATTTCGTTTCCTGGGCAATGAGTCCTTTGCTTGTCCTAAAATTGGTCTTGGCCATGACCAGCTGGCCACAGAGCATGCTGCAGTCCCTCCACCAGCCGAGGTAGATCTCTCGTGAAGCCAAAGGGGAGCAGGAAGGGGGTTGTCCCAGAGCTACAATACCTACCCTGGCATGCTCCTGGAATGGCCCAGCTATTCCTTGCCCCTTTTTATGGGCTATGTAGGGATAGACTCTAGACCATCATGTTTATACCTGTAAGCAAAAATGACTGTTAAGATGCCAAGCTTGGCAGAGGGGCTTGCTTTATCAGTGTTTCTGGCTCAGTACCTTTTTTACAAACCAGCAGTGGCCCAATTAAACCAGATGCAATATCTCTTGGTGTGTCAATGTGAGAATGGTAAATCCAAGTCAAGCAGTCTGAGTCTGCCAAAGTTGGGGAATAATCTTTCCTTACTGGCCATGTGTACGTGTAATTTCCACCGGGAACAACAAAGTCGTCCTCTTTGCTTTTACCACCAGTTCCATCAGGGTAAAGTGCTCCTAATACATTAAAGGGAAAAAGGAAGCTTTTAGTCCCCTCTTAACTGTTTTCCTTAAATAAATGTGTAATTTCTTCTATTTTATCACAGGTTTATAAAATAATAACAGCACTCACAAACACAATCACTGAGAAACTGTGAAAAAATACAGAATTTCTAGTAAAACCATCAAAAAAATATTGAGAATTGAAATCCATTATTTATCAGTAGACAAAATTTTAAAAATGCATTAACAGGTTCTGCTCTTTCCTTGGCTCTTTACTCTCATCAGCCATCTACAAATTTTGTCAGCTAACATTGTGTATCTTCTCTCAGAACACTGGTGAGAGTAATGAATGTAGGCAAATCCATACAGTTCTCTAACCAAAATACACATGCATAGGTTTGGGATTCTGAAAATTTAATCAGGCTTGTTATAGCCCTATGGAGAGGAAAAATTTACTTACAAGAACTCCATCCGTTCAAACAGGCTAGAAGTAGAAGGAAGGTGGGGAGGTGCTTCGGTGACTTATAATTCAGCAAAATAATTCAGGAAAAAAGACCCACCTAACCTGTTTCAGCATTGGATTTATCCCAGGCGTTGAAGGTTTGTGGCAAAAAGTTTTAAGAGATGAGGCTGTTCCTGTTTTTAGTCACCAGCTGCAATTACCGATGTTTAAGAGAGGGTGATCTAAAGTACTCTGATGTCAATGGCCAGAACAATAAATTCTTGGACAAACTTTTAGCCATGAATTTAGCTACTCCAGGGGAAAGGAGAGTAAAAGAGAAAAGAGAAAGGGAAAACCAGCTTTTACCTTCAGAGTCTTTGTCATAGAAGACCCCATGTGGATGCACAGAGTACGGGCGGGAAGCAAAGTTTTTTAGATGTACTATAAAGACATCCTCTTCTTCTGCCTTCAGGACTGGCCCAAGGAACCCCAGCCAGGCTGCTTTGGGTATCTCCTGGGAGTAAGTGTCATCTGTGAATTGCCTAAAAATAGCCTTTTTGTACACACGTCCTATCCGGTTGGCTCCTCTTGTTGCATACACACTTGCAAACCTAGTGTTAGGAAGGGAAAATATTGAGAGACAGAAAAACTCCTTTGATCTAATAACTGGTGCTTGCAGTGCAGATACGTAGTTCCCTGGCACATATCACATAGCTGGTGGAATAAAAGCTGAGGAGTAAACCTGGACAGCGCGAGCAGAGTCCAAGCCGCTTTCTGCACAGTAACTATCATGCTACTTGCAGGTCTGGTCTTTAGCACGGTTACAAGTCTTCACTTGATGACCAGCCACTCAAACCTTTCTGTACCATTTTAGCAGCTTCTCCCTCTTTTGAAGGTTTGAAACCTCACATCTGAAAGCATGACTGTTCAGAAGGAAAAGAAAACCAACTTAAGTTTTTTAAAAAGCCAATAAGAACAATTCTAATTAACTGATTTGACACACCAGAAGAGTAGCATGAAATATTTTTTGCATGAAATGCATAATTTCTACATTCCAGAGTCTATGTATGTAGCAACTTCAAGTGATGGAGAACCCACCACAGGGTCAGTGGTTGACATATTATAGCTATTAAATACCTGCTCCCTTCGAATCCTGAATTGCATTTGTAGTCTAATATCATCTAGCTCCACACTCCAACCACTGTTTCCCATCAAGCTCTTTCTCAGATCAAAGCAGCCACATACCATCAAGAGCTTCTTTTTTATGCAGGCACTTGCATAAGTCTTAATTAATTGACTAAATTGCCTCCTACCCTTCTGCTGGACAAACCAAGTACACTGACATTCTTTATGCCACAAATTTTTCTTTTCTGAAAGTCTTCCAATAATTCTCTATCTTTTTTTGAAGCCTGATCACAGGACCTTCACACAATAGGCAAATAATATTCCAGCTAAAGCCAGAGGTGCTCCCAGTCAATACATAACTGGGAATTAGTTTTTCCCTTTTAACTGTAACATCATACTGGCAACCCATGTTCATCCCACCTGTTATGACATAAAATATTTTTTTACTTCTTTCCAGGTTACAGCTGACAAGTATGATACACCTTCTTCATCTCTAAATATCCCACACAAAGAGGGTAGAAACTAACTCCTTTTCCACACAACCAGCAGTGAACTCCATGAATTTTCACATCACCTGGAGATTGTTTGAACTTTCATGCTTCCTAACAAACTCATAAAAATCTTTTCCTGAAGTGTCAATGGCAGAAATATAGCAATTTCATATTTAGAGCGAGTTTTTGTGACTGGCCCGTTCACCTGCTTGAGCCCATTTTGTTTAGGTGCTTTTGTGCAGTGCCAGCAACATAAGTGTTGGATGTCACACGAGTTGAAAGTTATGATTTGCTATAATTTCTTCACCATAAGATCCCTTTTCAAGCCATCTCTGGTTGATGCCATAACTCACAACGTTCCTCCATCTGTGGTCATTACAACTCCGTGGCCACTGTCTAAACCAGATCCTATAAAAGCCTCCAAAAAGAATGCTTTTTCATTTGAAAAATGTACTTTATAACAAGGCAAGAGCTATTTTGGCACAAATGAAAATGTTGCCAGTGATACTGCTGTGGCGGAAACAGTTGGCTAGGATGGAGGGGAAGGGGCAGAAGCTTCTCAGTCTGCTTCACAGAATAACATCTGTCAGATAGATACACCCCAAAAGCATGGTTAAAGAATGAGTTGCCAAGAAGTCTGGATATTCAGTGAATTAGCAGCTCTACGGTAACTGTGTGCACAGCAAGACCTGGCAAGTCACATCAGGCTCCCTGAGAAGAATCATAGTATCATAGAATCCTTTAGGTTGGAAAAGACCTTTAAGACCCCCAAGTCCAACCATTAACCTAGTACTGCCAAGTTCACCACTAAACCGTGTTCCTAAGCACCACATCTACATATCTTTTAAATACCTTTAGGGATGGTGACTCAACCACTTTCCTGGGCAGCCTGTTCCAATGTTTGAAAACCCATCTGGTTAAGAAATTTTCCCTAATATCCAGTCTAAACCTCGCCTGGTACAACTTGAGGCCATTTCCTCTTGTCCTATCGCTAGTTACTTGGGAGAAGAGACCAACACACACCTTGTTACAACCTCCTTTCAGGTAGTTGTAGAGAGAAATGAGGCCTGCCCTGAGCCTCCTTTTCTTCAGGCTAAGCAACCCCAGTTCCCTCAGCCAATCCTCATAAGGCTTGTGCTCTAGACTCTTTACCAGCTTCATTGTCCTTCTTTGGACACACAAAGAAGATACCTTCCAGTGCCTGAGGGGCAGAGCTGCTACAAGAGCCCTTACCACAGAGTAGTAGGTGGTGTCTATAGTAATGCAGTGTAAATGCACATGCTTCCTTACCTCATGGCAATGTATTCATATAAGGCTATGCCTTAATTAGAATCATAAATTGATTTTTTAGAATGGTTTCTAAGAAAATTTCTCTAGAAAAAATCAGAGGGTTTTTTTCAGAAAGTACTTATTTTCAGGACATCTTTTTCAACAGAATTTTTTTCATTTTCATCAGCCATCAAATATTTTAATGGAGGTGCTGCAGTGGCACCATGCTTTCCCCATGATGACAATGCCCTTATGCCCTTGGCTTTCTGGCCAGACATCATAGCACACTCTTCCGTAACTTCATGCCCCTGGGACACGTTGTATCTCCTGCAGAAGCAGAGCAATACCCCAGAAAAATGCACTTCTTGATCAGGCTTTGTCAAACACTTGACATGAGCCTGACTCCTTTAAATGCATAGATCCCAAAATCCAATTAGGTATGGAGGTTCAAGAAATCACCCTGAGAAAACCCTGTGGATTTAGGCACCGGAGACTTCCTCAGTGCCTAAAGCCATGCTGTAGCATCTCTGTTGGCTAGATCTGTGCCTGTCTCCTACTTAAAGCCATCCAGGAGTCAGGCAAAGAAGTCTTTTTAGTGCCAGCTTTCTGAAAGGAGGCCCATTCAAATCCTCCACCCATTCAGAGCTGCAGACCCCACTGTCAGTGCAGAAAGTATCAGCTGCAGCCGCTCACAACAGAGGTGATGCTCTTCTATGCAGAGCACCAAGCAATGCAAGAGTCATGGAGCCAGAAAGGGATCACAGCATGAAAGGAGCATGAAAATGGCCTCTTGGCCCTGATAATTATGGGTTTTGCTTAATCATTATCCAGAACAAAACAACCAATCAACTCTGTGAGACAAATCCTACATGCCACTGATGCCCTTGCTGTTGCGTTACAGACTCAGGCTCTTTCATGGTTTCCTTTCCTTCTGGAGCCACACTCTGAACTACCCAAAATGCCCTGATGTTTAGGAGTTTCTTAGAGTGCAGACACTTCAGCCTCATTCCTCCTTCTGTCTGGGTGGGGTAGAGCCCAGTTCTACCTATACAGAGACATGTATTTTCAGCACATCCTTTTGGTTGCCCTCAGTACCCAAGAACAGAGTACACTGGTTGTTGTGAGTCCCACTCTGGATGTCCAGGCTGCCCCATTTCATCAATGAGGACTTCTGTGTGCCCACTTCAGCCTTGCAAGTAGCTGGTAGCTCTGTGCGTCTTTACAAGTGTTGCTGTGCTGCACATTACAGTGCTTAAATTCCTTTAGCAGAAAGACTAACCACAACTGGAGCTAGTGGTATCAGCCACAGGAAGCTCATAGAAAGGATGCATGGGTTCGAGCGAGTCCTCTGCACTCCCAGATACCTGGATGATGGGCATGTGGCCACATTGTTGCGCTGGTACCTCTACCCAGCACCACAGTGCAGCCAGTGGATATGTCAGAGGGAGGTGGCACAGGCTCAGTACCATGGCCCCTGCTGCTCCATCAGTGGGACACAGAGGTTTCCCCCCCTGTTCCTCTTCTTTCTTTCAGTGAGAGCTCCTTCTCAGTACTCCATGAAGTCTCTGCTGACAGTGCCATTTGTACCAGTGCATTTCCCACGCTGCAGTTTCTTACCACCCATCTCCAGAGTCCCTTGGATATTTTCTCGGCTTCAGGATAGTGTCCTGCTGACCTTTCATCTCCTGTCTTTGACAACAGTTCTCAAACATCATTCCCTGTCTTCTTTTGATGTTATCTGCTTCCTTGGGAAACTCCTCACATTTTCAGGCACTGAGTTAAACATCCCCTTCAAATGCATGTCCTGTTTCATTCTGTCCCACCCGCTGCCTTTCCAATATGTTATTGCAGCAGTAGCTTCTCCAAATGTTGTAATGGTTAAACACATTCAATTCTCTGAATCTGCCTTTGCCTCTTTCTTCCGGTGGTCACAATGCGCCTATTCCACTGGGCACCCCCAGCCAAAATGTCTCCTATTTTCCATACCTCTCTTGTCACAAGAAGACAAACCTTTTCCTTGCTTCTTTATGCCCTCCTGCTCACTTCAAACTGCTTCATCCTCCTGGTGGCTTTGTGTTATCACTGCTTGAACCTCTTCCATCCTTCTCGTCTTGTGCAGCTGTAAGAGCTGGTCTTCTAAATCTTGACTATCTCCCTCCAACTCAGCTGTAATCCTGCATTTCATGTGCAGAAAGTCGTGATGATTGGCCAGTCCCACTCCTTACAGGAAAAGGGAATACTCTATCCTCTGGAACTGTACACATGCAAACTTCCTAAATTCCTTCCTTCATCTCCTCCAGTCAGGCCAGTCTTGTGGGTATATATAGAGGTAAACAGGCTTGTGAATCAGGCTATGAAAAATCTTGTTCAGACTAAGAAAACCGTGGAAACCCTGCCTTTATTTCTGTGCCTGATTTCCTTTTGCCAGTTGACCACTCTCAGCAGTTCTTAAGCTCCAGTAAAAGTTGGCAATGCACATAACTAACTCCTTAAAATAAGTATTAACATAATTGCAAACATCCATCTGGCTGCAAAGATGAGCACTACGACTCTTCCAAATGAAAGAAAAAGAAGAGTGTCATCTAGATTCTACCTCAGATCAAGACTAGACATGCAGACAATCTGCCGTCTCAGGGTAGGACCACGAGTTAGGGTAGGCCCATGAGTTAACCGTAATTTCTACACCTCTTTCTTTTATCATACAGAAAAACTATTTTGCCAACATTTTTACCATGTTTATGTTACCTTTGATCATAAGAGAGCTAAACCTAGCAGAGGCTAGTTTTTTCAGGAGGTGTTTACCTGAGTACTATGTTACAGCGTGCAGTAAGAAATGGAGAGTGAGCTACATGTTGTGCATGGCCAAACAGCTCCTCAGTAGACTGGAGCCAGATCCCTCACTGATGCAATTTTGAAGCCTGCTGAGTTTGTTTGCTACTGTAATCACCAGAGAAAAACTAGCACTTCCAATAACTACCAGATGTGGAGTCACAAATTTTCTCCTGTGGTTAACGTGCCCAAGAGCCACTGTACGCTCCTGGGTGCAACCATAGGTAGATGCAAACTTCCTTTTATTACTATTGTTCCACTAAAGTCCCATAGATTTTACAGTGACAACCATTTAAACAGCTATCTTTATGCACTTGTTCCCTAAAATCTGTTGATGGTGAAACCTTCCTTATTCTCTATCCTCTTTCATACCTTGTGCCTGGGTTTATAACAGATTTTTTCCCCGAGTTCCCCATTTTTCCTGTGTCTGGAGTAAGCCAGTACAGTGCCAACTCCTCCAGGATGCTCCCAGGTCACGTAACCTGTTCGGAGTAATCCTCTGCCAAACCATGACTCCCATGCTAAGGCCAGGGATGGCCAGAGGATGGGGACCAGTGATGACAACTCACATTTGTAGATGGTGCCCTGGCCACACAGCATCAAACAACAAGGTGAGTTCTGTGTCCTCAAAAAAGAGGTCTTTTCTGACCCACACAGGCAACTGAAGAAGTCAATCAAACACATACAATCTTAGATGAAGCTCTGAAGTATGGCTATAATGGTTCCTCTCCTAGGATAAACTTCTGCTTCCACTGAAGTCAAAACCAAAACTCATCTCAAGCTTCATTAGACCCAGGATTTCAGCTAGAATGCCCTTTTGATGTTGACCCTTCCACATCTCCACTGATGCAATTGGGTCATTTGGCCGCATGATGACTTAGCCATTAGTTTAGCATCTGTGACGACAGTTTCACTGTCATTTATCTGGGTGGGATCTCCTCATAGGCAAATTGCACAAACTGTATTTGATGCTGTGGTAACCAAATACACCTGTTAGTGCTGGTGGGTGCAAGACTTGGCCCAGATAAATGTAGGATTTGTGGCCTAAAGAGAAGGGATGAGCTGTTACATGAGGCAAAACTTAATAACATCTACCACCAGCAGAGCAAGATTTAAGTGTCCATCATATAAACTAGCACCAAATTAATTTAAAGGGATTATCAACAAACTCTAATCCTGAGGTCTGACCCACAGGAGGGAGGGAAAGGCTGATGTATGTCAAGCCGCAAGACCTAGGTATATTTTAATTTTGAAAGGCAGTTGCCTATGTGGCCATTAAAGGGAGCAGGCAATGTCTGAGCTCACCCTCCTGCTGCGGCAATATTCATGCCCTAACCCACAAAATCTCACTGGGATCTGCAGCACGTCCAGCGGCACTGACAGCACCTTGCACCCTCTGTGTCCAATCCACCATGGTTTAATGATGTCTCTCTCGCTGGTTATATCAGACGGGAGGGGACGCTGAACACCTTCCCAGCTCGCTTGTACCCAGTGGCCATAATCTGGATCTGTCTGTGATTTCCAAAGTCCTGTGTGCTTCAGAAAATGTCAGCTTAATTTTCAAAGGGAGAACCAAGAGTGAAATGTCTTGGTTTCGTTCGTAACACTCCAAATTATGAGAACTAGTGGAACAGCTCGAGGCTTCAAGTAGACAAGACTAATGGCAGAGGCACATAGCCTCATTACTCTATCCGACAAGCACTGATGCACAGCAAGACACTTGCTCTGTTCAAGCAGCAGGCTGGCTCTTGAGCACTGCAGCAACACAAGGCATAACGAAAACCAGCATCCGAGCAGAATAGTTATGCTAACACAGGGCTGCGCTTGGGTTAATCAGCTCTGGCGAGAGGCAGCCTTTTCGGCTCACGCCCAGGGAGGTGCTGATGCAGCTCTACGGCTCTTGGCTCGGGAAGCAGCTCGCTCAGCACCAGCACCGCGGGAGCTGAGCAGCGTAGCTGTGCCTGCTGCCAGCACCAGCTCACCTGATTTCCAGCCCCATGCCACAGCCACCAAAGTCTCCTTTCTCCTCATTACTGCTAAAAACTAAAGGCTGGGGAAGATATTATTGACTTTGGCACAGCTACATTGAAAATCGTCTCTTAAATCTCATTATCTGATCCAGGTAACATAACACTTCCCATTACACGCTTGCTAATTCAGCATTTTTATTAAGTAGTGAAGAATAAGTGGTTTTGATCATATCTCTGTGGGCTAGCTGGAATCAAAGGGAACGTTCCTTTATGTGTATGCACTGACTCTTAAATATTATCAGCTTTTCTGCAAGCTCTTTATCTTCACTTCCCTATCAATAAAACTGGGATAGTGCCCCATCAGATGGGTGCTGTGAGGATGCATCACAAGGTGAGAAGTGCTAGGCTCAGCGAGCCTGAGCGTTCCTGCTTGCAGAACGCAGCTGGCTCAAAATACATCCCTGCCCCTGCCGAGGAACCGGTCCTTAAATTTTGTTTACGGAACTATGTTTTTTATAATATCCATAAAAACCAATTAATTAGCTGAAAAGTAACCCATTAGTATACTGCTTTCATTTTACATTAGAGGTTATCCTAAAGAACTAAATAGTCAAAATAGTTATTATTGGTTCATTATTTAGTCCACATGTTTATGCACCACACTGTTATCCCAGAATATAGCACTTTATTCTGGCTCAATTCAATACAGTTTGGAACCGGAGTCAACTAGTTACACAAATCACTTTATTCTTCTTCACATAAGGAGTTCATCACAAACAGCTCCCCAGCTCTGAATGTATAGTCTACCTTAAAATCCTCTGTGGGTAAACCCTTTGGAATTAACATTCTGTAATTATTACATTACAGTGATGACTGAAGACATAAGCTATCATCTCTCCCTGTCGTGCCATGTAAAAGGCACAACATTTATGTCAGAGACTTTGAAGTGAATGTGCCACTCGATGTTCAGGGAACACAAAGTTCAGACAGCCTTAAAAATACAATTTGTAGAACAGAGTCCAAGTCTCTCTATGGTAGTGGGGTGGATTTACAGGTAGCTGCCCTTCACTTAAAGCTGAACTATTTTTAGTGAGGGGTCTTCCAGTTGAGGGAGTGGAGGAAGTTATCCTCTGCTAAAAAGAACAGGGAGAAGAGAAATTCAGGTGTTTAACACAACTGAAAAATAATCTTTTCAGCAAAGCCTGTTTTCATGGGCTGCTAACAAACTATTACCCTGAATTCTACAGATAAATGTAACACCTATTGACTTGGATGCTATCTCCAGTTGTTAAAAGCATAAACTTAAGTTTGTGTTGAAAAATAAAACTCTGTCTTGCCTCCTCCTTGTGGCAAAATCATTTCATTTATGAAATACAGCTGAGAGTGATTCCAGAATTACCAGCCACTAGAGAAAAGCCCAGAAGTGCTTAGGATTTCCTGAAAAGTCAGAAAGGACTTTTCCGTTTCTAACTCCTGTGACACAACATTGAGCTCCTAGCATGCCTTCAGACGATGGATGGTCACTGGGACCTCCTCACTTGCTCATAGCTCCAAATCTTGCATTCCAACCCTAAGCCTAGACTCAGAGGAAGGACCCCCAAACTATCTCTAGAGTGTCAAAGATACTAATGAAATCTTAAAAATATTCCCACGCATGTTTGAAGCCCACGTTGCACAGAGGCACCAAGGGTCTGTGCCACCCCTGTCCAATGTCCAGCAGCCAGCCCCAGCAGTGCAGGCATGAACACGGATGCCTGTTTCCCTCTGGCCAAGACAAGATTCATCACAGGGCTTACCTACACACTCCAGTTTCAGCACGGGTGATCTCCAGGACTCCAGTACGACCATTCACTGTTGTATGCTTAAGCACCTATCTAAATAGATTTCCTAAATGGAGGTCTCCACAGTTCCATATATTGCAGGGATATATGCACCATCTACTTATATCTCATTCGTAGGTACTATACACATCTGAATTTTACAATGTCATACCAAGTCCCCAACTTTGATTGTCTCACAGGGAGCAAACTCACAAGCTGTTGCCAGTTAAACAGACTTCAGTGTCTTACTGCAAAAAGATGTGCTTGATTATGGCAAAGTTGCAATTTGCCCCTGGACAACAACTCCCAGAAATACCTGCAACTCCATGAAACACACACAGGAGATTCTGAACCCACTATATGACACTTCTTTGATAAATATCAGTTCCTTAACATCACCTTCAAACTTCACACTATCACCCTTGCTTAATCTGCCACGATGGAAGAGAAGTCAACCGAAGTCTACTCTTGCCTTGAAGCTGAAATCCTGCCTATGACAATATCATCAGAAGAAAAACGAGAAAAAGGCCATCTTAAGACGTTTACAGCAACGTTAACCACTTTAGTCAATTTTCTTTGGAGCTGTTGACACATCCCCGATTTACCAGAGACGCCAGTTACTTACTTGTCCTCTAAGAGGTTTTGTCCTGTGATCAGATTTTTCCCAGATGGTGCATAGTCCCAGTTCTCTTCCACAATTCCAAGGTAATAGGTTCTGGTCTTTGCTTCCACCACTGCAAACAGCCAGAGGAACCCAAGAGCGCGAAGGCAGCCACCAAGCTGCGCGGGAGGCATTTGTAGTTGTGATTGTGAGGCTGGCAGTGGGCAGACAGCAGCAGGATGCACCACAGAGAACTCACCCCTCCCTCCCAGCTCCCAACAAGTTATAAATAAAGAATGGCCAGACCAAAGCTCCTCCTTTTCAGGAGGTAGGACTGGGATAGGTAGAAAGCCTGGCTATGCAGAACAGGGCTAGGGAGGAGGTTGCTGCCATGGCAGGACCTTTGCCAATCCTTTGGTGAATGCATAAATTGCTCACCTACCTGTCCAGGCTAGAGCCAGCTGGTGTTTTTTGGAAGTTTGGATGCTTTTTTGTCCTCCTTTTTCTAGACTAGGTGGTGTGGCATTTTTGTTGGTCTTTATGCCATCCCTGTCAAAACCCCCTTTTTTTTTTTATTTTAATGTAACTCCTTTATCGTGTCTGAGATTTCTAAAGCTAGCATCTTGCATCCTTCATAGGTTTTTTTCAATGGCATAACACTAATTTACAGTCCAGCATTATCAGAGAGAGAGAATTCTCCAGTACTTCTCTAATTTTTAGGATTTTCTGACCCATTTATTAAGATGGCAAGTGATCTGAATGTATTCAGTTTGAGAGTGCATAAAATGAGGCCCCTTTTTACACACATTTCTGGAAATTAGAGCCCTTGTAAAGCCTTTCCATTTGGACACTTAAGAACTGAGGCACACAAAGATCACCCTTTTATTAAACTTGCTAATTAAGCTACCCATGTAGATCTCTAGAAAATCAGTTCCTCCCTTTATAGCTTAACTTCCTCTAAGATGACATCTCTATTACCACCTTGGCAGAGAAAAGTGTAAACCTACACGAGTATGAACTCATAGGATATTCTAAACCTTTTAGGTAACATCCCCTAGGTGGCAAGACACTGCAAAATCATGCTGCTCTCTTACTCATTTTTAACTGACTAAAGACATTAAAAAGTTGCAGTTCTGGAATACAACATTACAGTTGGCACCCATTGCCAGGTTTAACAGTTGTGAAATTCCCCTTTCAGCTCCAGAAAACATCTGACCTCTTCCCATTGAAGCTAATGGTTACTCATGGCTAGGGATGTAAGAGGCTTCTCAAATGTATTTGGTAGCCACAGGTTTAACTTCATCAGTCAAGACCTAGCCCAGTGATGTCAATGTTTTTATATGTCAGTTGCATGAGATTCACCCTCTGGTATGTGACAGCGACAGCTACACGTATGGTGTACGTCATCATCTGGTGTGCAGGTGTACATCGCTGGTGTGCAGGTGGCTCTGAAGTCACACATAGAATTCAAAAAGCAGGTGGGGTTCAGAACATCCAGGCCTCCAGCCACCTGGACTGTGGTGAGTCTCATCTAAATTCAGACACAAGGCACACAGACACACAGAGCATCTTGCTAAAGAAGCTTTTGGCTTCTTCAGGCAAGAAATTGCATCTCTTTAGCTGCCAGGAGTGAAAGCCCAGCACACGTGGGTCAGGATGCAGTCAGACAGTTGCAAATGGTCATCTTAACGCCGCTGTAAAAGCAAGAGCCCCGCAGCTGTAAGCTGCTCCCTGGTACATGCTGATGTTCATTCTCTCAAGTCAGTTATTTGATGACTACTGATGAAATGAGAAGGAGGAGGTGATAGGACAACACAGACGTTGTACCAACAAAGATCCTGATCCTCAAGTGGCAGCCACAGACTTCCTGATAACCTTGAGGACCTTGCTCATCTCTTCATTCTTCTGCCGCAAACCACACGCTGCCCAACCTCTTGGCATCTCACGTCAATCTATGTCCTCTCTTCCAAAATACCAGTAGTTAAAAATCATCTTCCTTTTCCACTGCTTTGTTGTGTCATTCAGTTACTCAAATGATGCCAACTAAGAGTACTTTGATTCTAAAAGGCATAATTAGAAAGCAAAAGAAAAGACAATGACGGCAGGACAGGCAGAGGTTTTGCCAGCCGGTGGCACAGCTATCAAACATGTGACCGTGGTGGGACCAACAGGCCAGCTGGTGGGCTAGGAAGCTGTGAAAAGGCCAAGGTGGCCTTTTAATAGCTTAGCAGATTCCCACTGGGATCTCTGCACAGGGTTTGGGACCTCGCAGCCTCCTGCAGTGGATACTTCCCTTGCCCAGAGTAGCTGTCCTGAGCCAAGGCAAACCATGAGCTTCATCTCCTGTCACTCAAGCACCTCAACTTACAGAACTGCGTGCCTGTTACGCAAATGTTCATTGTTATAACATACGAACATTTGCATTTGAATAGGAAATATGTTTATTTAGAGGGTAACACGCACTTTGAATGAGATTGTGTGGAGCTCAGTTGCTTAAATCACTCATTTGTATGGCATTAGACATATTTAAAGACCAGGTACAGTTTTGCTACGACCTTCTGTCTGTTTTTTGTAACTGTTATATGTTTAACATAAATCTATATATATGTGGACCCATATAACTCAAGTGCATTGAGCTAATGGGGAATAGGAGAGGGGAGTGTCCAATTCTGAGCTGGCACCTGACTGCACTATGGTAATTTAAATAATAATAATGCCATGTCCTAGTTTTTCTATTGCTTCTCATGTACCCAGGATTGGGTCCTGGTTGCTTTCTTGCTAGAATAACTATTCAAAATTCAAATACAAAGCTAATTTCTTTGTCTATTACTGTAAAAATTATTTGTGTAACAGGAATAATGTGTGGGCATTAGCACCCTGTATCAGCAATGTGTTGTAAGTCTGGTAAACGCCTTTTAGCTTGGCTTCAGCATTTACTAGATCTGGCAACTTGTATACCCTTTGCATCCACGCATTAACACTTAATTACCTTGTCACACCATTAAACCCAGGCACATTTACATTCCGGAGAGGTGCTGTGGGCATGACTCAGAAAAAGATGAAAGAACAGCTGTTTTGCCCTTGCATCAGGAAAATTTCTGGGAAGCTCCCCTCTGGCAGTGAAGTAATGGGATTAAGTTTGTCCCTTTGTTCAGGATCCTTTCAGCACAAGGTTCCTCTGAGACTTTCTGTCCCTCTGAATGCTAAAATTAGTACATGGCTGGGTTTCGAAGTTTTGTAACGAGGAACAATGTTCATAGGGCTGAAGGGTGAATATCTTGAGTACCAGTTTGTGAATGAGCCCTGAAACATCACCAATGGAGCTTTCTTTTTAAGTACATCAGGAATTATTGCAATAATTAGCTTAAATTAATCCACTAAAGTCCAGACTTGTGCCAACTAATGTTAGTGAATTAACTAGAATACCTACATCAACCTGGCAATAGCCATAAGGTCAATGAAGAAAGATGTTGGATGTGCTGATCTTCTGCATTGACTATACCTCCGTTCCTTGAAATTGGGCAACATGAGTTCAGAGATGAGCACTTTATTCAGACTGCTTACTACTGAAACCCAGCTTACATTCTCCATTGAGCAGACGATGAGCTGATGTTCAATCAGACTGACTACACTGTTCCTTCTGCTGCTTCTTGATAGCAATCGAGTTCCCATTCGTACACACTTGTTCCCAGTCCCTCTGCTATTTTGGTTTGTGTCCGCATTGCAATCCAGGTTGGGGAATTAGTCTGCTTGTTTCCATCATAAGACTACTTCAGCTGGTATTGCCACCAAACCTGGAGCTGTGCCTGTAGGGACTATCCCAAGGCAACAAAGAGTGCCTGTGGTAAAGCTGGGAACTGACTTACACCCTCCCAAGTTTCACTCCACTCTTTTAATCAAGCCATCCTTCCCCTTCCTCGGTTTTCCCACACTCTCCAGCCATGAACACAGATACAAAAGCCGTAGAGTATATCTGCAAAAAACAATTTCATTTGTACTTTCCAATCATTTTCTGAGTTGCAGCAGCAGTGAGCAGAAACTAAATCTCATGTTATAGTCTTGGATAGATACACCAGGTGTATCTCAATTAGTGGAAACTTTGAGTTCATGCTGGTAGGTTGGAAATCACAGAATCATAGAATAGTTTGGGTTGGAAGGGACCTTTAAGGGTCTTCTAATCCAAGCCCGCTGCAGTGACCAGGGACATCTTCAACTCAACCAAGTTGCTCAGAGCCCAGTCCAACCTGACCTGGAATGCTTCCAGGGATGAGGCAGCTACCACCTCTCTGGGCAACCTGTGCCAGTGGTTCACCGCCCTCAGTGGGAAAAATTTCTTCTTTAGATCTAGACTAACTCTACCCTCTTTTAGTTCAAAACCCTTACCCCTCGTCCTATCGCTACAGGCCCTGTTAAAAAGTCTGTCCCCATCTTTCTTATCTCAAAAAATTTCAAATATATTTTCAAATCTCAAAACCCATCTGCCCTGGAGGCTTCCACTGCTTCTATTTGCAATTCTGGACAGGACCTTAGTGAGGAAGGATTCCGTGTCATATACAGCACTTCCCAGGAGGACTCCAAGTCTAAACACTGAAACAGAGACAGAAGGACAAAAAAGCTGCTGAAACTCCAAGAATAGTTACAAGAATCTGTGATCAGTGAGGATATTAGAAAGGCAGCTGTAGCTCATATTGCAGGTGGCCCAATATGGACCTGACTCATGTCTGCCCAGAAGCCTTGGAAGGACTGCCCAGAAATGCACAGGCAGGATGGGGACTGAACCCAACCCTCCCCATTCCCATGTCAGACCCCACACATCTCCCTGGCATTGCCCTCCAGCCGTTTGGGCTCAGTCCATGCACCCAGCTCAGGGTCACACTTGGCATTTACCACAATTGTTGTCTGGAGACAATTAGGGCAGAATAATTTTGCCTGCACACCTCTGTGCAGACACTCTCCTTGCAGAACAGATGCTTTGGTACATAGCCAGCTGTGGACAAACCTTGAGCCAATGTGTGGAATGGAAAAGAGGGCTCCTGTTATATCAGAAGCAGCCCACAGATCCTTTCTTCTCCACCATGGGTTTGAGCCAAATCCTATATGTGCCACACCAAGGACAAAGGACAATACCGTAGCTGAATTCAGAGTTTACAGAAATTAATTATTCATTGGAAAAAAAGATACTTAAATTCAAAGATTGTAAAGGGATGCCACAATGAGAAGGCAGGAATTTAACAGTGTACTGAAAGGAGCTGCAAGTTTTAAGAAATTGTAATAAATTGCCGAATAGGCTGGGCAAGTGTAATGTGTTCAGCCTCAAAAGCCATTACGACAAGGCTAAAAAAAGGAAGTTTTGATCCTAATTAAGAGAAGCTTCTTGCGTGTGGTAACTCATGTAATATCTGCACTGTTAAAACCGGGCTAATACCTCAACAGAACTTCAAGGTACATTATTTATGGGTTTCTATAGTGCTGCCCATTGTAGCACCTAACAAACATGAAAGAGCTTAACTTTACGTCACCACTGTGGAGCAGAGCGTGTTTATTAACCCTATTATACAAATTAAGAAAGAGGAAGGCTAGGTGACTTCCAGGCACTCATGCAGGAAGGAAGCCCGGTCTCCTGGCTTCCCATCCAGTGGTAGAAGCAAGGTGACAGCCCTCCTGCCCCATCACCACCTCTGTGCGTGAGGGTGGTGGAGACCAGGGTCTTGTCGGACTTTCACTCTTTGTGGGAGTGATGCTGTGACTCAGTTGCATGGTGAAACCCTTTCGTACCTACCTTTGCTGCCCGCTTGCAGGAGTGCCAGTGCCAAGGGCCACCTTGGCTCTCTCCTGAGCAGCTCCGCTGCCTGGCCAGCCTCTTCCAGCCACCCTGTGGGCATCGTGGGATCCTCTTCCATCAAGTCTTGCAGCACTGACCTACTTACGAACTCTAGAGGAAATGTGGCCCTTTTGTTTTCCTCCTGTGACATCATTGCCCCATTTTCTCTCTGGGTAAATAGGGGAGTTGTGGTAAGAAACCCCAGCACCAGAAAACTAACCAGGACTATTTAAAGCAGGTAGCAGAAAGGAAGGTATCGAGCATTGCGGGAGGAAAAGAAACAAGCGATGTGATTACATCTGCACAAGTGGCTTCCAAACAGTTGCAAACTCACCTCTGCCAGGCAAGCCAACCCCAAGAGTGTTATAAAGCTCCAAATTCCCAGCAGGGTCCTGACGCTTTCCTTGGGGTCTGTTGATTAAATGGAAGGGTGTTGTGTGTGGTGGAGGAGCTAACAGAAGTTACCTGCTGTCCAGACAACTCCTTCTGTCCAGTTTCTCTTCCTGAAAAGGAGCAAGTGGGGAAAATGTGATGACTTTGTGGAAGCCTGGATGGCTGCCCACAGTGGAACGTCGTGATTTATGGGATCTGCAGATGGCTGCCAACACTTTTAGTGTCTTTCATCTGTGTCTATAAAGGTTTGCAATAAGAAGCAACTCTGCTGCTCTTCAGTGACTCTATTGCTTCCTATTTGAAGAAGCCGATGTAACAGACGGAGTGCCACTGGATGGAGTGGAAACCTTTCAGGTCAGTTTTAAAAAGGAAAATAATTTCTACAGAATTAGAAATTCCACAGTCTATGGAAAAAACTCTCTCCTTTCCATCAGCCCCGTTATCACCTTCAAGAGCTTGCTGTGGTCTTCCAAAACATCATTTGCCTTTGTTCTATGATTCCAAGTTAGAACTGAATCTTAGATAGTCCCTGCTGAAGATTTCTTCTCTCCTCTGCCCAGCTCTTGCCTAGTCTCTCCTTTCACCTGCTGGGTACAACCCCGGGAGGTGCAGAGCACCCTTGGTTTAGCAGAGACATGCAGGAGTCAAGGTGACTGTGGATTAAGACCTTGGAGTTGGGTCAGGGCTCTTGACATCTTTCTTTGCGAGTAAGGGTTTGTGAACACCATGGCAGGGATGCAGACTGGTAAGCCTGCACCTTGCATACAAGACTGAGCAAATTTGCCAACTCAGATGCAGATCCCTCTCTGAAAGGGTTATGAAGTGAAAGGCAGCATGACGCAAATGTGGCTGCATCATCCCTGGGTCCGAGCTGGAGTGTTTCTGCACTGAAGTTCACTTACATTTCTGAAACCAGGACTAACTCAGACAGAGTCACCCTGGCTTTGCCTGCTGACAGTGATGCCAACATGGTGTAAGCAGAGCTTCCTCCTTCCCCAGGCCAGGCTAGCAGTCCAAATGGGAAACTTCATGAATCATGTTGCCTGAAATGCCTCGTGAAGCTCCTGTAGGACTTGGGGCAGATCACACAGGTCCACAGTCTGTATGTTTTGGAAGTAAAAAGTGGACATCAAAACCCACCTTTGGGCACCTGAGAAAAAAGCCTGAGCCTCAAGAAGTGCTGAGCAACTTCCCCCAATGGAGGAAGCATGGTTTCAGCTGACTAACTGTAAGCACTCAGTTAGCCTTGCTTCTCCTCATGTGTGCTCATATGCAAAGTGGGGATTATTATATCTGACTCCCTCTCCAGGTATTTGGAAGCTAATTTAGTTAATGCTTGTCAGGCACTTTAAGGTCTTCAGATGAAAGGAGCCGCAGATAGGCAAAGCATTGCTATTACTATTAATTATTTCTATTGTGCAAGTAGACATGAAAGCAGCATGGGTGATGATTACTTGCTTCCTTTACAAGTGGCAAGACATAGTGCAAATACACAGACAGGGACCCTCCCTGCCCTGCAGTGCTCCTAATCTTGCCAGCCAGATAAACCAGATGAAGAGTGAGGAAAGGAGCACAAACCCAGAGAAAAGAAATGCATGTAGTGACTTACCGCACGCGGGGTTTTTTGCAACAGCTGCTTTTTAAAAGTGCCCTGTTAGCCAAAAAGCACAATATCGCTATCCTGGGGTATTTAACAATCACAAGTCAAGCTCTCAAAAAGGAAAAGTTTTTTACAAAAGATGGTAAATGCTAATTGTCCTTATTTGGCCTCTGATTTTTGAGCAATTTTGAAGTTTTTCTCTGCAGCCATGAGGACTGAAAATATTACACTTACTTAGAAAAAGTCAAAATCCTCAAAGAACGAGCTGAAGTATTTAGATAGGTAAGACAAATTCCTGGCTGTAACAGGTTGCTGTCAATCAGCTGCTCAGCAGGAAGGAGATGAGTGTGGGCTTGGTGGCAGCTCATCCTTCTTCCCTCCCAGGCGCTCGGTGAGTCTCTCACAATTAGTTTTCATTCTCCCCAGGGTGCCAGGGGCTGGGTGCACACCACAGAGCAGTTTACACGCAGTGATGAGATGCTCCGCAGTAATTTGTTCCTTTATCTAATGCCTGACTAGACAGGCAGACGGAGAGAGGAGCAAAACAGCCAAGTGGCTTCCAGCCAGATGCTGAAACCTCTCACGTGTGGCTGTGAAAGGGCTGGTGCTGGCTCAGCGGAGGGGGTGGGAAGCATGACCAAGACCAGCAGTGTAGCGGGACTGGGATGCTCTGGGCTAAGATGCGCTAATCTGAGCCATCCAACCTATCCTGCAGGGTGTGAAGGGTCATGGAGGCAGACCCTGGGCAGGGGGTACCAGGCTATCAGGCATCTGCATCCCTTACCTCCCCAGAGACAGCTTCCGCGCATCAGTGGCAGGAGGTTGTAGCTGGATCTGCAAAGTCCTGGGTGAATCCAGCAACCGCTGAACCTTTCTCTGACTGCTGTATGAATCCAAATGGTTTTCTTGTTTTCTTTTTCCCAAGTAAAAGCATCCAGATCATTTAATATCAGCTGGTGAATAGGCTTGGGACAACTTCAACTGCATTTTTTTGTTGAACTTATCGTGGGATGAGGATGCCCGGTGCAAGCTACCACCAAACATGTGCTGTTATAAAACTATTAAACTACTCTTACAAGAATCCCAACCTCTTTCTAAAAGCAATTCTTGCAAGGAAGAGGCAGCAGTGTTTCTGCCATGTCATAAGGAAGTGCGTCCTTATCTCATACAATAATACAAACGTCTTAAGGATATCAAAAATAGGTTTAAAATGCTGAACTAGCTGTCCTCCATGCACTGCTTCAGCTTTCCAGATCTGCATTTCATCCTTGGGCTCTCACCAAGCTCCCTCTAATGGCCACAGACATCGTGTTTCATTGCCTCCCTGTGCAGCCGGTGGGGCAAGACACAAGCACAAAGCCCCGGCGTTGCACAGGGTGAGATGTGCCTACCAGAGGAGGCCCTCCAGGTTTTTATTTTTTTAATGTGTGTGGGTTCATCTCTCACCTAGCTCTTTTGTGATCCTGTCTCCACCCAGTATCTTCCCTCTTAACACTTCCCTGGGTTCCTGCCTTTCTCCCTGGCCTCTGGAGACCTGCTGTCATCGCAGAGCTAATGCACATCCTGCCCTTAGCTCAATTTAGGTCCACACCCTAATATAAAGAATGAATTGCAGCACCAAGGAATGACAGCAGCATGTGCCAGACAGTTTGTTCATCTTTTTACGTCTAGCTTTTTGATGTCTTCCTCATGCCAGCTGTGGAGGAGCTGCAGACTCAGGCCAGCTCTGCTACCGGGACCAGGGACCAAAGCCCATGGCAGCACAGTGCCACCACTGCTAACGTGACCACAGTGGTCAGTGCGAAAGGCAGTGCAGCTGCCCCTAAGCACACCAGCACTGTGCTGCTGTCCCTTCTCTGATACATCACAGTCCTTCACAGAGCCACGCAATCACAGAGTGGCTGAGGTTGGCAGGGACCTTTGGGAGGTCATCTGGTCCAACCCCCCTGCTCAGTCAAGACCACCTAGAGAAGGCTGCCCAGGACCATGCCCAGGTGGCTTTTGAATATTTCCAAGGATGGAGATGATATATCTCCAAAGATGGAGACAGACAGTTCACACCTTTTCAGAAAGAACCTTTAATAATGTCTCCTTTTGGTGCCTTATTTTAGACAACAAAATTAGGTCTACTTCCTGAACAGTCTACCTTTCTCAGCATCCCCTCACCCTCAAAAAAGCTTTGAAACTGCCTTCCAGTGGACATAGGAGAAAAGTGTAACTAGTTTGAAGATGGAGATGCTTCACTTCTGGGAAAATTTTGTGATGCAGTTGTCTAGGTAAGCAGAGAATCCCTTTCAGAAACCAAAGCAGCGCTAAGAAATGTCCAAAGGCACCTCCCACTTTGGGAAATATTGCTCTAATTGCCTTGGGTCCTTCTGCTACATAAGTTATGTAGAGATTTAAAATACTACTCTGTCCCACAGTGGGCCCAAGCTAGCAACTTCAGGGTCAGCAAGGGGATGGATTGTCCTTTCTTCAGTCAGCCAGCACCAGGGGGAAAAAAAAGACAGACCTCAGGATCTGAAGACCAGCTGTATTTCCAAAGGCTTATCCAATTTTTCCACATATATCAGTTTCTCTGATAAAGGCAAAGTAAGTAGTAAGCACCTTCACTAGCAAGCAGTAATTCTGGCTGCAAACCTGGCCTCATGTACATGGTAAAACGTTACAGCTATGCACATACAACTCGTATTGATTTTCTTTTTTTTTTTCCCCTTTTGGCACAAAACCAGATGGGGATGGTTAACGAGAGGACAGTCCCTCTTGCAATAACAAAACATTTAATGATCGTTTCTAACCTCTCGGTTCTTGCCCTCCTCTTTCATTCTGGTGGGAGTCGCTGCTCCAGGTGCCTCAGACTCCCACGGGCATTTTTAATCTCTCACAGGTTACCCAGCCAAGCCACATGTCTCTCAGCCTGACCAAAAACACCACCCTGGACTACAGAAACCTTCCCTCCTGACAATGTCAAACAGCTCTAAAAAATGCAAAGAGCGTCTTTTGACAAAACCCATGTTTCTTCAGTATATTCCCAATATTTGCTCTTCGTTACTCAAAGCTTCCTGACAGAGCCAGGGCAGTTCAGGGCAAGTTAGGAAGGGAGGAGAAGGATCACCAGAAGAAGTAACATTTCACCTGTTTGGTCAGGTAAATAGGGGCATTTTCCAGTGGATACTGCTCTTAGCTCCTAATTCACCTGCACCCTGAGCACATACTTGGACAATCCCCAGTAACAAAACACAGGGATGAGAAATGCCTTTCAGCCAAAACCAGAAAGAAGTGTTGCACGAAACCAGCAAAATGAAAGCACAAACCTCTAATTATTTTAATATTGGATAGTGACAGTGTTGTTCTTTGTTAGGAGCACAAACAACCCTTGGCCACAGGTCATGGTTCATTGCCATTTTAGAAAACAGTGGGGCTGGCACAGTGCTGTCCCTGGACAAAACACTCAGGTAATTAAATAAAATGAGCTTTGCGATAAATCAGATGAACATATGTACAGAGAAGTGAGCAAAGGGTAATACTTTGCTGGATGGGCAGAGCTTGCTCGGTGTTGTTTTGGCACCATTCCCCTTCATCCCAGAAGGTGCTCCTGCAGAGCATTGGCTGTGCAACCATGGGGTGCCCCAAGCCCACACAGTCACTGAAAAGCACGAGGTTTATTCCCAAAGGGCTGTCTCTTGGCAGTGGCACTAGTGTCCCCAGAGGCATTGATATGTGTGCTGCCATCAGAGGGGGAAACTTCTGCTCAGCAGGATGTCATCTCAGGGAGGAGAGGGAGTCTGAGTATGTAGGAAAAGGAGTTATGCATAAAAGGGAGAGACAAGGAAAAAGAAAGAAAGAAAAACCATAAATTGGAAAAACGGATAAAATAGAAGATCCATCCATGTGGCATTTAAGCTGTTGTCCCTGTGAAGTGCATGCCCAGCATACGCTGTGTGCTAGGACCACCTGCGTGTGATGGTACCGTGCAGTGAATATGCTCCCAAAGAGAGCGGAGAGCCTGTTTCAAACTTGGTCCAGAACAACTTCCATTCCACCTCTTCAGACTCTTAAATCCTCTTAATAAAAGCACCATAACTTGCACCACTCAATTATTTAATGTTATTTTTTATGGCTGTCTCTGATCTGATTCAAGACTTGAGCCTTTTTGCATTGATATGCTCCTCATCTTCCTCGGCGCTCCTGTCCCGTGATCAGCTCCTTGTTGGCTGGGGTTATGTGGGTCCAGGATACTCTGGACAAAGGAAAACCTATATAAGGCTGGTACTGCCATTTCCACCTTGTTGTTTCTATCTTTACAGGGCATCTGCACGCTCCTGGAGAGAGGCAGGCATGTTAACCTGGGTACCTGCTGCAAGAGCAGGGAGAGCCAGGTGGGGCTCCAGGGCAGGTTATCTGCAGTGCCCAAGCTCGTGAACCTTCTCAGAGCCAGCCCATCTCAGAAAAAGCCTCTTAACAGCAGATTTTTTCCTGATTCTTCCTCAGGAAAATCAGCCTCCCTTTCCCTCAGTTGAAGAAAACTTTAATAGTAAAGTGTCATAGGAAACAGCAGCAAGAGATAATTTGTGTCGTGGTGCCAAAGTGGAATAAATTGAGTTGAGTGGAGTGTCACTGTGTACTTGGAATAAAGCTTTGACTTCAGAGGAACCACTTAAGGTTTGTAGTGGACTAAATGAGTGCAGAGCTGCCTGGCACCTTTTTACACAGCGTATCAACAGCAAAAAGGGCATTTTCTCATTAATGTACTGCAGCTGCACTCCAAATGGGGCAGATCTATTAATAGAGTAAGTGGGCAGTCAGATACGCCCTTCAAAAACCTGCACGGGGCTGTAATTCTTCAGTTTATAACTCACACATTGCACCACCCAGGGAAATCGTAGGGCTGGAATGGTTTTCGTTTCTAGTGTGATGAACAGCATTTTTCACATATTTGCATTTCCTCTCCCAGTACCCATGCTACTATGTGTAACTGGAAAATTAATAAAGAGTTTATGGCTAAAAGGACAGAAATAAAAGGAGGACCACAGCTGATGTGCAGTAAGTCAATATAATCAGGGGGCATTGATCAGTGGAACACAAAATGCTTTCGTTGCCTTCAAAGTCAATATTGCAGGGGGAAAAATAGATGGACACAATTGTATACACTCAGCTTAGCCACTAAACACTTCACAGACAAAACTCAGTTTTTCTAAGTGTTTTAGAGTTTGGTTTTTTTCATTTCTTTAGGATGAGCCTACCACTTCAGAAAAACAGGTCAGGCTCTCCAGTGTTAATACAGAATTTTGTTGTGCTCTTCTTTTTGACATCCTCTTTGTAACTCACCATGAGTAGTATTTAGTTCAGATCTCTTCAAAGGCTGAATATAGACCTTACTCAGTAATGAGCAAATCTAAGGATATTCTTGAAGCAGTAAGAGAATTGTGTTTAATATAGCTTATCAGTATTTTTATTTTTCTGTAATGGCTAGAAGCACTATTCTTTGGTTAAGCCCCTGAGCACAAAGTGTGATAAAAACATAGATGAAAACACTGAACTTGTCCCAAAGACTTTAAAATCTATGTAGTAGAACAAAAGACAACAGATTGCTGTAGGCAAATGGAAAAGCACAAAACTAATACAATATCAGTTCTGCTCATGGTGCACTCGCTTGAAAATATTAATCATTCAGTGCAGAATGGCACTGAGAGATACTTGAAATTAAAAGATACAATCAAGTCTAGTTATCAAGTCTAGACACTAAATGATAGTGATAGATGAAGTATGGTAGGTCTATGGGATAGGTTTTGGAAGGTGAAGAGAAGGCACTTAAAAAAGTGAGTAAAAGAATGCATAGTGTGGGGGACACAGTACAGATGAGAAATTACAGAGGTGAGCCTTGCACATCACCCTGGAGGGCTATAAGCCAGGCAAAATCAGCGAAAAGCAGAATCAAAATCAAGAATGCTGAGCTCAAATGAGAGTGTTAGCTATGTGAGGATGGGAAAGGTGGTACCTTAGAGATATGGTAGAGTAAGAGTCTACAAAAACTCCAAGCAACCAGGATATGAGGTTTAGGGGAAAGGTTCGTCTTAACTATCACTATGAAGTTTCCTTATTTGTTTCTTAACTCCCTACATAAGCTGGCAGGTCCTCCCCCAGGTGCCCCAGCTGTCAGTGCAAACTGCTGATAGTCTTCAAGTTGTTCTAAACTTAATTTTTAAAATGTTTTAAATAACATTAGGCCTTGTGCCTTTGCCCTGTCTGAAGATTGTCTAGGACTTACTTTGTTCCTTTTTCTTGGGGTTGAAGCACCACCACAAAAAACATGATGAAATGCTGTTGGCACTGATGTCAGTTGAAGTTTGAGGCATTGGGTTCAGCTCAGTTTCCCTCCTTTTTGCCATCTGTACTGTAATGAAGGTTCTTTGCCTGAGATCACTCTATGGGCTTTTTAAAGTTTTTTACTGGCTGTAAGTCAGTGATGAAGACAACCTTCCCTGCATTCTCTGATGCTCGTGGTATTAAATATGTAACCTAGGACAGAAGTCCCAGATTTTGCCCTGTGCTTTTGCAGCCACCTTGCCACACTGGTAGTCCTCATGGATGTGATTCATCTGACCACAGATGACAATATCTAGATCTGAACAAGTGTTGAGATTCTTTCACCATTAATGATTTACTGTAAACCTACAGTAACTCCTAAAATAGATCTTGTGGGTTTTTTTCCTTAAAAGTGTCTGTTTTTCTCACTAGGAATAAATGCAGTCTAGGGTGACATCTACTTCACGGACATCCAAAGTCATGTGAGATGAATTCCACCCTACACAACCAATCTTTCATAATGAGATTAGAGAATGAAGATGAGAGATGGCAGGGTAGAAAGTGGAATATTTTCCACCTTTGCTGTCACTCATGTGCCCCTTTCATTAACGTTTTTGTGATCAAGTCATCGTTCCATCTGGATGTTGAGAACAAGACAACAGCAGGTGCCTGCCAGAGGGGGGATGTTTTCAGTTGATGAGAGGGATTTGAGCATATTCCCAGCATAACTGGGGCCAAATATAACCTACCAGGTAACTTATATATTTATGTTTTAGTGTTTGGACATATTTTAACCGTTATTACTATCTCATTTTCTACAAAAGAAAGTCCCTTTTTCCTCAGTATGACTCTTCTCACAGTTCAATTTTAATGTTTCTTGATACTCTTCATTGTGGTTTTCATTTCTTGGTCCGTTCCTAGTGTCTCTTCTACCTTTCTCTTCTCCTCTGCCAAAGCAAATCTTCAGTTTCCCTTCCATATTCCCACTCTCTCCTCCTTGGAATTGTGTTTTTCTTTCCATGCTTTCTCCCTTGGTCACACCTCTCCTTTCTTTCCAGCCTTTCTGCCCTTCTCCCTCTTTTTTCCCCTGGTCTTGCTGAAAATTTTCTTTCCTTCCTTTCCCATCCCCACTCTCCTCATCTAGCTCTCCCAGCAGCACGCTTTGGAACAAAGTCGGTGCCAAGAATTTTAACAGCCGCGACCTGTTGTGTGCAAGACGACTCCACACCAATGGCCAGACTTTGCTGTGCCACCACCTCGTGCTTCAACCACATCTTCTGCCGCGCGCCCGTTGTTCCTCTTTGCGCACTTGCACCCCTGCCATCTCCCGCCTTTCCCCTTCTGCCTAACCCTGCACGGCTGGAACGGCTGCAGCAGGAAAAAGGTCTCCGCTGCTCCGATCCGTGTGTCCCAGCGGGCCAAGGCATTGACCACTGGAACGCTGCCTTAACATAATCAATAACGCCGGGTGACACGCCAACCTCGCGCTGGCCAGCCAGGGGTGACTTGGGGTATTTCCTCATTCTCTGGAGAGAAACAGCTATTTGTTTAATAGAGGCCATCGCCTGAAAACATAGCTGTGCCTCCCTCAGACCTCCACGCTCCAGGAGAGAGGAGCTGGAAAGCCTGAAGCTGGCCGCGGGGAACTCTGGAGCCTGGAGGCCATCTTAGCCCTGTTTAGAAGGTAAGCAAAGGTATTTACATGCTTCCCTCAGCATTAAAAAGCAAAACGTTCTAAAACCCCTAGTTAAAAATTAGAAGCTTGCTCTAGCTGCCTTGCTTAACGAAGCTGTAGAAAGTGCTTTTGTATGCTGAAATAATAAAATGTTTTGAGTGCTTCTGGCAATCCAGAGTGTTTTCCTAAGCTGTAATAACACAGTCAGATCCTCTGATGTACACAGGTAGCAAAGCAGCATTGATTTTGGTGGTAGAGGCTCTCACTAGGTCTGGTGATTGATGTTTAGGTAAGTGCTCCTTGCAGTTTGAAGTGGTATTGAGATAGGTCAGAGAAAATGGGCTGTAAACCCCTGTTCTTCCAGCCAAAGCAGCGTCGTGTTGCTTCGCACCGGGCGAGAACTGGGGCCTCCGGCTATGTACGAAAGATGCAGAAGAGAATTTATAACTCACCTACAAGACTTAGCTTTTATAGAAGGAGGACAGGCTGTGCCTGTGCTTGTTTGCTTCTCTCTGGGGAGGGGAAATAGGTGAGGCTGGGCAAATGCATGGAAAAGCAAAAGCTGGAACAAGAGAGGAAAGCAGACAGGCAAAAGTCGGTGTAAAAAAATAGCAAATGCATTGGGTATTTGAGAGAAAGACGGCTGAAATATCCATTACTCTTTCCATTCCCCTCCACTCCCTCCCTGCTTCATCTTTCTTTTGCACATTGTCGGTCTGCTCAGATTCTTATCTCTTTGAGCTGGGTTTTTTTCCACAGGCTTGCAAAATGCCCTGCCCGATTTTGAGCACTATATAAACAATAGGTAATGACCGTAAAACAAGAAGCATCTCTGTTAAAAATGTTCCCTTCTGGAATAGTTTAATGCCAGTTAACTTGTTTTAAAGCTGGATTAAAAAGCATAAGGTGATTGTAAAGTGCTCAGAAGAAAAGGCATATAAGCACAGTGCTCTTACTAAACTCATAGCAGCAGAGAACAATGCAAATTTTTTGCTGTAGAAATGCAAACTCAGTAGAAGTCTCTGGCAGTCTCAGCTACTTCACACAGCAATATACAGTGCCCCATAAAGTCGTTCTGTTTTCCCTCTCAGTTACAGAGGTCTGGGGACATTGCTCTGTCTTCATGCCTTACCTCACCTCTTCGCTGTCTTCATTCTGTCAACAAAGCTGGTTTCAGCCTGTCTCTGGCCACCTCAAATATCTTCATACTGTCTTTCACATGGGCTTTTTTGCTTGGGAACCCAACCTTGATTGATTTCTGTACTCCTGGCCTGCTTAATACCTTCTCAGCACCAACTTATGTCACAAAACTTTCAGGATTAGCCAACACACATGACTAAATTGAGGGACATTTCACTGTTTACTGCCTTGGTTATTACAAAAACTATTTACACGTAGCAAGCGTACACATGCGCGCGTGCATGGCTGCATGTGTGCGTATGTAACACAGGTGTGTGTACTGAAATGGTGTGTGTACTGAAATGGTGTGTGTCCAGATCATCCTCCTCTTTTTTTGTAACTTGCTCATGGGAAAGAAAAGCCATCTTTGTCATAAACTGTCAGCTTTCATTGAGGACAGAAACCCACAGATTGATATTTTGTATTTTTATGCATTTGAAAGCCTTGAGATAGAGTGAAACTATGATAAAACATCATGAAGAAGTTGTGCTCAGTTTGTGCCATAAAGTTAATGGCAGTATGAAAGTTGACAAATCTCTGACCCAGTAGTCTGAAATTTCCAATCTGGCATGGAGAAGTATCCGTGAATCCACTTTTGTACTGATCAGCCTCTTCTCTTCGGCTACAGTTCACAGCATGGGTGCAGTGTGAGCTGACGTTGTTCACTCTGGTGAAGAGGGATCTAATAGCAACCTACAACAAACTTGGAAGGGGTGGTGGGAGAGGATGTAACAAAGAGTAATAGCCATGTTTACAGCTTGGGAGATTCAGGTTGGACATGAGGAAAGACTTTTTCACCAAGAGGTTGGGACAGCCCTGCAACAGGTCACCCAGAGAGGTGGTGGTAGCTCCATCCTTGGGGTTTTTCAAAGTTCAGCTACACATAGCCATGGCTGACACAGCAACCTAGTGTTCGTGGTAGTCCTGCTTTCAGCAGGAGTTCAGACTGGAGACCTGCAGAGATCCCTTTCAACCACTGCTTCCTTTGTGTTTATTCTTTCATTTTAAAAGAAGAACCTGACCACTGTTGGTCATATCAAGCTGCTGTTTTACACATTATGGCAGATCTCTGAAAATGAGGTGGGTTGGCTTTGTGACCTGCCCTTAACAAATAGCCATTAGACATGCTTCCAGTTTTTTGGATCTTTTAGGGTGGGTGCCAAACAGCCTCATAACCCATAAGCAGTCTTATCTACCCTTATCTGCAGAATAAGCACGTCACAGGAAACAGTAATGAAAGTTTCTCCAATTCTTGCTGACAATGTATTTTTGACTGAACTAGAGAAAATGCAGCTGGTAGGGGCCCTGCTGAGGCTCCCCCATCTGCCCCAGCACCAAGGCAGGGTTGAATGTTTCTATGGCATTCCTGGCAGTCATGTCCTGCTCTTCTAGATCTTCTGTGCAGGAGATTTCAAACCAGCTTCCCAAGACAGTGGTCCAAGACAGCCCAGTGCATCCATCTCTCCTTCCACTCAAGGCCTTAGCCTAACCACGAAGTCTGCCAGCAGGGTATCAGTTTGTGCATCCATGGTTTTGTTACTCTATCCCTGGAAACATTCAAGTTCAGGTTGGACGGGGCTCTGAGCAACCTGATCTACTTGAAGATGTCCCTGCTGCAGGGGGGTTGGACCAGATGATCTTTAAAGGTCCCTTCCAACCCAAACTATTCTATGATTCCGTGTTCCCAATGGACAGACAATTGTCCATTAACAACTAAAATGAAACCCTCTGTTCATTTCATACCAACACATGCTTAGTCCTGGCAATTTTAAATAAATGCAATTAAACATTCCAGTTTTTAAAATTTCCATTTAAAATAAAGTATCTGAAGGGAACAGGCTCTGTAGAATAGGATTATCCGTGTAAGTCTTAACTGGAATATTGCTTGCTTCAAAAGTGATTCTTCTTTCATTGAAGAAGAAAACTGCTGAAATCCCATGCTCCCTGCCCTTCAGTAACACAAACCTTCCTGCGTTTTTCCTCAGCAGAGAGCCACCATGTGCCCAGGGAAGTGTTCAAAGTGCATTGGGATCACCCTGTTCCCACTGGCGGTATGTGCCATAGTCTCCAACATCCTCCTGTACTTCCCCAACGGACAAGTTCTGCAGCTCAGCGAGATAACAGATCTGGTCTGGTTTTTCCATGGCATTCTTGGGGCTGGGATACTGGTAAGAGAGAAGTGTTGCTACTGTTTCTTATGGGTTTGGTTTGGTTTTAAATTCAGGGCTAAGAAAACCTCTGTTAACAAAAAAAGTCATAGAAATGTGTTTTGCATAAACATGTGAGCAGCTTAACTGGGAACCTGCGTATGGGAGTGAGTGCATTCAAGACTGAAAAAGTCCCTAATCGCCAGAATACTAGGTATTCCTGAAATAAGTATCAGGACTCCAAGCCAGGAGGAAGTGATAGGACTGACTTCTCACCATGGAAAAGGGTGACATGGGTGTTCATTCTCCATGAGTCAAAGCAAAACAGAGGTCCTAAGCACAGCTGGAGGTGGTGAGTTTTCACTATTGTCTGTATCCTCTCGTTACTCTAACTGATTTTATGCTCACATAATTCACAGAAAAAACCATTAAAAGCAAAACTGAAACATGTTTCAGTAGGTGTTCATTAGAGATCCAGCCAACACTCAACGAATGTGGAGCTGCAAATGGCTTAAATCCCAACCCCCCCCGTGTTTCCACACACCCACCTACCTCCTTTTGGGTTTGATCTGGTTTTGTATATGCTCTTCTATAATCAGTTCTCCATTCCACCACTCAGGAAAGATGGCTTTTATGTGAATATCCATAACTAGAAGGGAACATGTTTGGGAACACTGATCTTTTCCAGTTCATTAGAAAGACTGCTCCCTTTACATTCTTCCAATTATCCACCCAAGTGCAGATAAAAAGCCGAGCGAGTAACATGCATATGAAAAGTACCGGCTGTTACGCATCCTAGGCAGATGGTAAACTGGCACAGAGCTAGCTACCTGCATGCCAAAACACTGAACGTTTAAGAATAATTAACTTACAAAAAAGCAAATCTTATTCACAGTCAGGCTATGATGCAGCTACCACTTAAGTCTATGGAAAAGCTACAATGGATGTGGTTCAGACTCATATTTCCCAAAGTAGAAACACAGTATAAGATCATTCAATAAATTGTTCTCCACCAGCAGCTTGCGTGCTTCTTCTTCCAGCTACCACTTGGGGCTATTACTCATTCTGAGCTTGAATGTAAGCATGAGTTTGTGGAAGGAAGCCTAAAAGAAGAAGTGGAACTACATGAGAGACCTGTGGAAAATTCGTATCACTGCAAGCCCAGGGGTCATTGGCGTTCAATGAAAGGAAAGGCAGATGTTAGGCGTGAAAGCGTCACAGGCTCATTGCAAACGTGCCTTCTTTAAAGGCTTCCACAGAGGCTTGCCTGTGGCCAGCACCATGTACATCAAAAATGAGAACAGCAAGTGAAAGGGGAGGAAAAATTTGCATTGACCTTCAAAACACAGCATTAGGAGTAATTATTGATCCACAAACAATGCTGTTGAGTGCATGTGTTTTCCAGAAAACAGCATGACAAATGCCCACAGGTGAAGAGAAGGGGAAAGAAAGCATTATCATCAGCTCCATTTTCCAGGTGCTGGAAGCATAGAAAAATGAAGGCTAGCTTCTGGGCCTCCTAAGGATCTAAACAAGGGGCAAGAGTGCCCCATAACCTGAGTCTGGGCCATATACTGACTCCACAGCGAGGACAGACCGGGCTGCGCTGCGTTCCCCCATGCACCCAGCTTCTCCCCAAAGGAAACTCAGGAAGGTCATGCCAACAGGTTGCCTGACCTTGCAGAATCTCCCTGTAACCAGGACACAGCCACCAGAGCCAGGACTGTGGGGGAAACTTCACAACAGCCTGGCCTGGTTCTGTGAGCCAGAAAACCTGCATCCAGCTGGGAACTTCATCCACAGAGTGATACCTAGATCATCAGCACGCTGGTCGGCTGAGCAGCCAGCCCCACCCTTTCCTCCTCCTCTGCTGCTTCTCTCATGGAAGTTTATATGATGTGAAAACCTCTCTGTTTCCTTATTTCAAAAGTTTAGGGTGTAAAGAGAGGAAGACTGGCTCCCTGTGTCAGGGTAACATCTTTCCTGCTGGAAAGCCTATGAGCAACACCGGGAAATGCTTGACTGAGCCATGGCTCACACGCAGCCCTCATTTAACTGACAACAGCCAAGCCGAGCAAATCCTCATTCCCAAGTCAGAAGGCAGGTGTCTATAGTCAGGCACTGCAAAAAAAGAAAGCTGCCAAGCAAACCCTTCATCCTGAGCCAGGCTAATAAATGACACAAAGGTGTTCACAGCTTAGATGGGAAACCTCCAAAGAAGAAAGACAGCCCTGGAGGAAAGGGAGCGTTGGTTTGATGGGCAGAGGTATTAGCTCTCCTTCTGAGCGCCAGACAGTGGCATGCTGGGGCTGAAGTTGCCTTG
This sequence comes from Phaethon aethereus, assembly GCF_964289735.1. Taxonomy (NCBI): domain Eukaryota; kingdom Metazoa; phylum Chordata; class Aves; order Phaethontiformes; family Phaethontidae; genus Phaethon; species Phaethon aethereus. The sequence continues at coordinate 211,096,430 of NC_138575.1, forward strand.
GGGACCACCCATGATTATTTAAGAGCTGACTTCTTTCCAGGAAGAAGAACATCTTTTTAACCTTCATTCTCTACAGCTGCAGGTCTCCAGCTGTGGTCCAATGATGACTGCAAGTGCTGGAGGTTGCCTCTGGGTTGTACACAAAAGGCAACAGAGAGAAAATCCTTTGAAAAATATTTAGGGGCCGCAAATCTAAGCAGGTTTCATAACACTGTCCTACACAGTCTGACAGAGATATTCACACTACAGACATAAATTCCCTGGGCTTCATTCACTGTGGACTTTCTGCTCTTCCTGCCCTACATGGGACAATATCCTTCCAACATCTAGTCAGACTGTTTTTACAGCTTTTACCTTTTTTGTTTGTTTGGGGGGATTCTCCCTCTTTCATTAGTGTTATAGGGACCATTTCTTACTTTCTCAGATGACTCATTTTCTTGCGTTGCTCTTTGAGATGCCTACACAAGCAGTGGTAGGCAGAAGCAAGGCAGCAGGAGTGCTCTGGTTGCACAGCTAGACCCGCAAAAGCTTTCTTGCCCTCTAGCTACCACATTAAATGCAGCTTTTCCTATCTCCAGAGTGCCTCTGTAAGGTGGCATTATATCCTGAGACACAGATGGTTGCTGAGTCCGTTGTATCAGTCCAGCTCCACCTGGTAATTACCATGGAGAAAGCTGATGTGAACTGGGAGTTCCCTGTTGAGTAAAGTCCATTTTGTAGGTTTTCCAGACGCTTAGGACAAAGAACAAAAGTCACATGTGTTTCAGGAAGTTTAAGACTGATTTCCCAATTATAATCCAGAGCAGGATGCTCAGAAGATTTAAACTGACATAATTCTTACGCCAGTGATGCATCTTTTCCGAGCAGAAGTTCCATTTGCTCAAAATTGACATGTCTGTTCCTGAAAAAAATCAACAAACCCCTGCTGAAAAGGAGCAGTATAGCTTCAGCAGCCAGAATTACTGTACCAGAAACTCGCCAGCCAGCCCACGCTTCTTCCCGAGTTACTCTTCAGCAAGCACCAACATCTGAGCAGGTGTAACTCACAGAGAAGAGGCAGAAGGTGGTTTGCATTTGAGGAACATGATGCCGCAGCTCCTGGACTTTAAAAACCCTTCCAGCAGAAGGACTGCGCACCAATTCAGCTTGTGCTTTTCTCGCAGGTTATTTTGCCGGCATTCATGATGCTGGGAGCCGGCGGAGCAGGATGTTGCGCTAACAGATGTGGGGTAAGTAGATATTTATGTGTTGAAACGGCACTATAGGGTTTGCACAATAGCTCTTAGATGGCTGCTCAGCAGGTGGAAACGTACAATGACAAACCATCACACCACCATCAACAGCCTTGTCAGGGAAATGCAGAAGAAGAGCTTGATCTACAGCGTCCCTGGGCTGGGGCTGAGAGCTCAGTTAGCCAACAAGAATGTTATGATATTGCAGCCACTGATATGAGGGAAATCATACTCAGCCGGGGCAGGTACTGGAGCATTTAGCCACATCTCTGAGGGAAGAGGGGGACAAAGCTGCTTCACTTCACCCCACATAAAGTAAAGCATGGCTCCAGTTTCCTCCTGCTTGAGGTGATCCTAATGATCAAGACAGCTGCCTGTTCCTTCTGCTTTCACCTGCTCCTGTTTCCCCCATACCCTTTCATGGCAATTTGCTTTTCCACAGGTTCATCCTTGCTTACGTCTGTAGGGGCAGATAGGACCCCTACTTTGCAGGCCCATGCTAAAAGCCTGAGCTGCTGCTGGCACTAAGGAGCCAGCGCTGATTCCTGGAGGCTGGTCTCCATGGAAGGCTTTGACCCTAGCATGCATTTGCCCAAGCGTTACGCACATGAAACGTGCAAATGCCATTTGGGCTCTCTGTCATCCAGAGAAAGGCCAGAGAGACTTTTTCCTTTGATAATTAAGAATATGTGCTGGTTTTGGCTGGGGTAGTGTTAATTTTCTTCACAGTAGCTAGTATGGGGCTATGTTTTGGATTTGTGCTGAAAACAGTGTTGATAACACAGGCATGTTTTCATTACTGCTGAGCAGTGCTGACACAGAGTCAAGGCCTTTTCTGCTTCTCACACCACCCCACCAGCGAGGAGGCTGGGGGTGCACAAGGAATTGGGAGGACACAGACGGGACAGCTGATCCCAACTGACCGAAGGGTTATCCCATACCATATGATGTCATGTTCAGCAAAAAAAATAGGGGAAAGGTTGGCAGGGTAGTCACTGCCCAGGGACTGGCTGGGCATCGGTCTTTTGGTGGTGAGCAATTGTTTTCATTTGCATCACTTGTCTTTCTTGGGTTTTATTTATATCTCTCTGCTATTTTCCTTTTCAGTACAAATTTTTTTTTAATTTTATTTCAGTCATTAAACTGTTCTTATCTCAACCCATGAGTTTTCTCACTTTTACCCTTCCAATTCTCTTCCCCCCATCCCTCTGGGGGGGAGTGAGTGAGCAGCTGCGCAGTGTTTGGTTGCCAGCTGGAGTTAAACCACGACAGAATATTATAGAGCAACATGTTATACAGGCATCTCTATCAATCCTCAAGCCCTGGGCACAGACTTCTGTGTGGCTATTGTTATTAGCAAGAATAAACTGACTTAGAAATTTTTTTTAGTCTGTATCCTTCTAAGAAGCAGCCTGGAACAAGAGATTCCATACAATAAAGCATGTTTCTTTTGTACTCTTCAATGAATATTTAGTTTGATCCATGAGAAGACTTTTACCTCTTCAAGATGTTTTACTTAAGTCAATTTATTCATAATACCAAAATAACATTCTTCATTAGGATGTCAGCAAGTACATCCCAAGGGCCATTTGATTTTACCAAATGTCACATGCACAGAGAGGATGCTAACGATGGCCAAGTAGGCCAGCTGCAGAGCTGGGATGTGAGCCCAGGCACCCTGAACCCAGTGCCCGAGCCAGCTGCTTCTCCTGGTTTTGAATGATGTAGAAAGCAGTGGTTGAAAACAGCCATACTGTGGGTGTTCCCACACTCTGCTGAACATGGCAAATCACGAGGGGAAATTCAGCTGAACTGGGGTCAGCTCACACAGCATCGCAGGGCTCCCTTCTCCATCCTTCATCCCAGCACTAAGTATTAGAGATTCAAGAGTCAAACTTCCCCAGACTGGCCGGGTTCACTCCCCCGGCCATCAGTGCAGGAGGTAGCATAGTGCCATCCAGCAGCCTGCATCTGTAGACCCCCCACGCTCCTCCGCTCCCCTCCGTCACCCTTTGGCTGTCTGAGCCATTCCTAGCAGCAGCACATGGATGCCAGGTATCCTGTCTGCACCTTCCCATCACTGATCGGCTGCCTACAAGCTGTTCCTCCTCTTCCTTTTTTGCTGTTATACATGTAAGACATTGTTGAGAAAGTAGTTTGATTGTGTGCTACAATATTGGTATAAAGAAAATTAGCTGATGGCCAGGTGATGAAGCTACTCAAGACCAAACTAGCAAATAGGCTCTGTGAGGACAGTATATCTTTAAAAATGCTGTCTTCTGGGACTGTGGGAATTGCCCATGGTTTAAACAGAATGTGTTTAATGTAGAGATGAGATGGGGACATGAGCAAAGAGCAAGTGGCTATGAATAGCATTAAAAACAACAGATTCCTCTGCACAGCTCCTGGGGAAGGGTGATTTTCAAGCATGCAAGAAGAGGTGAGTATTGCAGGGACATCTGAAGGCTAATGATGTGCTTCTTCAGGAAAAGAAACCTCATGGAAATTTTGCTTTGGGGGAGGAAATGCAGACACCCACAGCAGGGTTGCTCAGATGTCCTGTCCGTATGGGCTCTATACCGAAGGAAGGTATGGTGTGAACTACCAGGCGTTGGAGAGCAGAGGAGCCCTGGGACTGGTTCAAACACGCATGATGGCAGCGACTTCCCAAGGTGCCAGAGCTCCTTGTGAGGTGGGTCTGGCTTGACCTGATATGGGGTCCCCAGCTGTTGGTAGCTTGTCCACCAACTTCTACCTACTGTCAGAGAACTAGCCCACACTAGAGCTACTCAGGAGCCTCTGTAATCCAAAGGTTAGTTTGTCCACCTTTCTGCTTTGGGGATCTTAGGTATAAAATTATAATTTACACAGAATACTCAGCATTGCTTTTCATAGGAAAAAAAAAGAAGGCTAAAGAACTAATACTGCTCAGAATTATTATTTAGTCAGAACATAACCATTTTCCTCAGGGTAGGGACTCTATCCTGTTATATTTTGTGCAATCTCTGGTAGCCTTTATGTGCTACTGAAGTATCAACAACAGTAATAACAATTACTACATTTCTCATCCTTTTATTCACCTTATTGAGTTCTCCAGTTCACAGTGATTATGTGCTGCATTGAGTAAGTTTTTTCATTAATCCATGTGAAATTGTTGCCTGCAAACATACCTAGATGGCTTCTTGTCCTTGCACCTAGATGGCTTCTTGTCCTTGCATTATGGGATAATGATTTTGGAAAGTAACAAATTTAGAAAGTTTCCATGTCTTGCAGCTTAGTGTGTACACATCTGAAAGCCTCCACTGCACTGAGGAAAAAAGACCCCCCAAAATACACCTTCTGTTGTTGCATCAGCAAACATACTCCAGTATTTCTTTCTAAGGCTTCCTTAAGAGTTACTAGTAGCACAAGAATAGCCACAGTAGCTTTCCAGGCAAACAAATCTAGATAAGCAAAGGTATCTGGATAACCAGACAGGATATTAATTCCACAAAAAATACACCTTCAGAGAAAGAAACTGAGAAGAAAGAAATGTGCATGAAACAAGAACCAGGGCAATAAAGAGCAGCACAAACTGGGAGGAGGAGGAACTTGGTAACTTCACCAAAGCAGCTGATGCACATGCTGGAAGAATGAAAGCTAAAAGTCTTCATCAGCTCACCAGAGACAATCCAATTGTGTGAGGGATAAGGCAGGGAAAACATTAAAAGAAAATCAGCAAAAATTATCATCTAAACCCTCACAAGAGGTAGAGAACAGGCCAACACCATAGGAAACTAATTTCAACAGACTCAAGCATCCCAGGTTAGACCTCATGATGTAACTGAAGACACAAATGAGGAATTTTTTTTTTTTTTTTAAATTGATAAATGAAGATGGTACAGCTAGGGAAAACGCTGAAAGGTTGAGATGATGTGATAGTTAATAAAATTGTTGGATTTAAATAGAATATGGGACAAACCTCCAGAAAAGATTCCAGAAGAGTAGATATAATGGGGAAATGCATCTGTCTGTCTAGAAAATGCCCAGGAGAGCAAATTTAACAGTTGCAGCAACTTCAGAGTCCCCTTTCAGTGACAAGTCTTAGTCCATATAAACATGTAAAGGAAATAGATGAGATGAAGCTAGCCATATAGCCAACAAATTTCAAATGAGAAAATCATGTGTCAAAGAATAGTCATCAAAGATAGCACTGATGAGTACTACTAGTACTAACCACTGTCATAAAACAGTAGTAGCAAAAGACTATTTGACTTTCTATCATAGCTGTCTTTGGGATGCCCATACTGCTATGCTGTGCTAAAAATAGTCGTTAGCGTAATTAAGGTACTTCAACCAAGGTGCAGAAGAATGCACAGTTGAAGTAAATGAGAAAATAGGTGGGGAGAGGTAGTTCAGCATAGGTAGGAGTTTCAGAGTATCAGTCACTGGTGATCTTATTAATAATGAGAGAGTGCATCGGCTACAACCCAGCACTGCTTTGGTCTGGGGCGATACACTAAATTACCTACATTTTGCTGACAATGAAACTGTGCGAAGAGGCAACTCAGCCAACATGCAGATAAAGACAAAAAGAGTGACTAGTTTTGCAAAAAAAGACAGAGTTATGAATCAGTTATGATTAAATAAATCTTCCAAGAAATTCCAGCAACTTCTAACTCAAGGACTGCTTTAGAGGCAAAAGAGTACACAAAATGAGTCAATTCACACACTAGCAGTATGCAAGGTTGTACAGAAAGCAGTAATGTCATCAGCTGGCAAGTTGGAAACTGCATTCGCCAGTTTGAACACGTTTGGATAGCGATTAGTTTTCAAGACTCTGTCACAAATCTACAACGTGGATATTTCCATTTGACTCCGTAATGCAGCGCTCTGTGGAGCAGCTGGCATTAGGAGAAGGTTTCTGCTTCCTTGTGGGCTATTAGATTTCACTGGTATTTGCTGGCAACAGGGAAATGTTGCCAGAGGTATTTGGCTTCAAACCCAAGTCATGGATGGGAGTGCTTCCCATGTGCTTCCCATGTGCTTCCCATGTGCTTCCTCAGCCGTGCCTCTGCCCTGACTCCCAGGCGGTCTTGCTGCCTTGCCCCTAGCCCAGGTTTTCCCCCGGCTCTCTCAGTCTGCCCCAGAGTTTCCTTTTCTCTTCTCCTTCTTGGCATAGTTGTGAACAACCACCGGCAGGGACTCTTAACAAGACTAGTGGGAAGCCTGTCCCAGATACACCACCAGCAGCACCCGCCTGAGAATCTAGCTTCTATATACAAACAGCAACCAGATACATTCCACCCATGAATAGAAAACCACCTCAAAACAGAGCGAAGGTACCATTTCTGTGGGAGTGGCCAGTGGAAAATTCACAGGTGCATTACATATAATTCGAAGTCACCGCTGGTTTGTTGCCACACGCAGCACAATTAGATTTCTCAACACGAGCAGTGGTAACCACATGTCATGCTGTTGCAAAATGAAGGAAAGCAGCAACAGAAAGGCTCTTTTTCATTCCTCATCAATTAGCAAAAACAACTAGTGCATCTTCTGTTGCCTTCATACCTGGTTTGGTAGTTGCTTGCTAGTTTCTGTTGGTACAAGGGCTGAGAAGGGTGCTCTTGGTGAAGGGGTGGAAATGCCAAGGCACATGATGTGGACCGCATCCAGTCAGTACTGGCTCCATATTGGCTTTTTTGAAAGAAGACCAACAGATTTTTCATAATTGATTGGTCAAGTATAAAACTGAATAATTAAAGCCCTGGGCTTACCCACTTTTAAAAGCAAAACAAATACAGTCTGAAATCCTTTCACATCTAGGATAGCTGCACTAGTCAGAAAGTCAACTATTCTTTATTCTCACAGGTATCATACTATTATTATGAGTTTCAGCATATACTAAGAAACAGATAAAGATCATTTCCTTCCCATTCAGTGTAAGCTACTCAATGCCTCTGTGCATGCAATGTTGAAGGTCTTTTCCCTTTCAGATGCTGCTGTCAGTAGTCCTGGCTGTGCTGGGATTCGCAGGAGGAGCGTATTGTGCGGTCATCTCCTCCCTGGGGCTGATTGGGGGCCCTCTGTGTGACACGGGTGATGGAGAATACCTCTACCCTTTCAGGAACGACACTCTGGAGTGAGTATGACTTACAGGCTCCTCCAATTTTTCTTTCCTTAATCCCCCCCTACCCCATCTTTTTATAGCAAATTTGAATTTTTCCAAGGTGAACTGATGGTCCACCCGATCTACAAATAAATTCACATTTCTCTGAGGCAGCATGTTCCAGCTGGTCATCTCTTTGACCAAGGATCATCTTTGGGCAAACTGCCTTACATTTTTCTGTTGTGCTTGTCAGCAGCCCCTCGTGCAAGTTGCACCATGCTTTCAAAAGGCTGCTGAGCTGTGACTCCCACCGGAGTCAAAAGGAAATGTTTGATAAGTATGCCACATTAATCTGTTAAATCATCACTAATTGAGTTTACTCTACCTACTTCTGGAAAGCAAAGCAAACATCTTTTCTAACTCTTTACAGTTAACCTTGGCAATCATGCTCTTCAAGCCAGAGATAGAGATGATGGATGGACTGGACTGAGATATCACAGCAGGAATGGAGAATATGGAGCCACATTTTAAAACCTTTAGGGACCTTTCCCTTAAGTTATTAGCACTGCCATAAAGCAAAAGGGAGATTCTTGTGCATGCAGCAAAGTACAGATGTGGCTCTCTTCCCTAGTCTTCAACTGCACCTCTGCAAAGGCAGTTCTCAAGGGAATCACCAGCTTTTACCAATTGTAGTAGAATTTGAGACTCAATTTGTGCAATCGAGTTCAGAAAATGTAATGCCAGAAAATACAGAAAGCGTTCTCAAATTTTTATTTCTTAATACATTGCCCATTATTTTTCTCTATCACAGAGACAGTTATTTGTTCAACCAGACAACATGGAGCATTTGCAAAGAACCTGAAAACATCATCCTCTGGAATATCGTCCTTTTCTCTATTCTCCTGGCTATTGGTGTGATTGAAGCTATTCTTTGTTTTATTCAAGTCATCAGTGGACTTACCGGCTTCATATGTGGCACGTGTATGAGGAAAAGAAAGGTTGGTAGGCAGTAAAATGTGTCAGAGTGCTTTACGTTCTTACCACTTTTATTTTTCAGGACTGGGAATAGTACACGATCAGACAGATCTGCACAGCCCCCTGAATGAGCTCCTCTGGGGAGCTGAGGCAGTACAGATGCATTTGCACACTGTCTCTCTCTCCCGCACGTTGTAGTCAGGGATAACCCAGTCCTCAGACATTTCAAAACAGCGGAACAGTGTGATATATTGACATACTCAGTTACATGGTTGTGTTCCTATTCAAGAAGCCTCTTTGATAAAGTCTAATGACCTCCCAGCATCTGTAAGTGAGAGAGATGAGACATAGAGGTGGTTTTAGTTGATCAACAGTAGTAAAATTTTCATTATACAAAATGGAGGAAAACCTCTTTCAAGTTCCATTTATCACCACTGTTCCCTTTTCGCTGTTTATTTTCATTGTACAAGATGCTTGCAGTAAGTCTGATATCCCTCTGGAATATTAATTGATCATCTTTCATTCATTGCCTTTCAGACAAATATTTCTGGAATGTGAATGACCTACAGGGAACGCCAGGACAAGCCCCGAGCTGCTGATTCACATACAACAAGGATAGTGCACTGTGCTGTATTTACGGGGGGATGACAAAGAAAGCCCAAAATGTTCAGGAGTTTCATGGGGCAAAATGAATTTTTTACAAAGAAGGGTGGAAAAAGATCATTTAGATCTAAGTCTCCAAATTTTCATCTCTCTAAAAATTCCTGCTAAATCTCAGGTATTGGCAAAAACATTAATCTGGCTGGTCCTGACTGCCATACTTGTGCATAAAACACGAAGGTCCCCAGATCAAAGCTCACCACTTGCCCTCTTGTGTATATGGGAAACTGAACCGTTGTTAATGTATGCATTTATCAGCTGCACGAAGCAGGTGCTCTCTGGCTGGATGTAAATAACCTCCCATCCCCTCCAAACCCCCCTTTGAGCTCATCCATCTCTTCCTATTAACTTGCTACCCAGGCACTCCCAGATTTAAATCTGGATGCGCAGAGAATATATCGAGCGGCATTTGCGATGCCGCAGAGCCGATTGAAACACGTGGTTTTCAGCCTCCCTCAGTCACCCTGGAGCCAAATCCCCGTGTGCTCATTTGGTAGCTTGCTATCAGGTTTGGCAAAGCACTTCTACATCAGTTCTTCAGGAGCATCTGAGAGACATGGTAGCTCTGGAGGGGCATTTGGGTCAATATAGGCACTAGGATTTGCAGCAAGAGTTTAACAATGTCTCGTTTAACTAAAAGGAGGAGAACCTCAGCACCAGCGTTGCCCTCACGAGACTGCATAGGAGTCCCACTAATTTCCACACAGGTCCATAGGGCTGTTCTAGAATAGATCACATGGACAAGCAATTAACTGGTAAAGATAAACATTAAATCAATAAAGGTAGTAATTATGTGCAGCTTAGTAACAAATAAGAGATATAATCTGAAAGGTAACAAATTGCATCAGTTTTAGTGTTACAGGAATAGTAATCCCAAGCAGGAGCTGCATAATTCCCCATCATCAATCAAGATCAAGCCCTTGATGCTAAAGTTCATGACTGGCAAATTTCAGAAACCCCATCATTTCAGGGACTTCCTCAAAGGTTAATTCTTGGACATGCCCTGAGTCAGACAAACTGTAAGATAATCTTTACCCATCCTGAAGCCATGTATGCAGTTATGAAAATCTGAATATATTTGAAGCACTTGGAGTCTATTTTTCAGAGAGAGACACGTTTTCTCAGTCAAAAGTTGTTCATATTTCTGCATTGTAGCAAGGGAGCAAGTTATTTGAACTCAGTTATTGCAGACAAACATGGTTGTTTGTGCTGTCCTCTAATGCAGCACACAAACACCTTTATAGACAATGGGAAGAAAATGCCATTTGTACTAAGGTGAGGAGCACATGTACACTTGGACCATAGCTTCACCCCTAGAAGCAGGAAATTTGACCATAACACTTAAAAGTACCTTCTGTAAAAAAAGCATAAGACATGTTGAAGTTTGCAGTCATGGCTAGGTGCATCCAAAGCTGCCACATGGCTTAAAAAGCTCATGTTCATTGTCAGCAGCGAAGCCTGGACAGTGCTACTATATAAAGTGGACATCAAAACAAAGCCAACTGAGTCAACCAGGAAAAGAGTCAAGGAGGCAGCTAGAAGTAAAGATATTCAGCATGTAGCCAGACCAAGAAAGACTCCTTCATCAGCAGAGGGGATCTATGAGCTCTTCACAGCCCCTAAATATCAGCCCTACCCTCATCCTTTAGTTTTGTCCCCCTGACTCTCATCTCTATGATAAAGCCAGTCTGGGCTGGGTAGAGGTACCCACTGGCACACGCCACCTCCATCACGGGAAAGTAAATGCACGGTACTTCTGCCATCTCCTTGTTCCAAACTGTCCTGATCTGGGGATGTTTAGTGTCACATCTGTGTGCTAACAGGGACACCCTCTCTTCTGTCAATCACTGGCCTCACTGATATATGTAAATATTAAATACCGTTATTCTGAAGTTATTTTCTGGCTTGGTTTGTGGCCTAAAGGACATGTGATTTCAAACTACCGCTGGTAGGAAGAGACATGGAATAACACAGAAAGTAGAGTTAAATTCATCTTCTTTAACTTGAACCACTGAAAAGGAGTCTTTTCTGGGGTAGGCATCAAGCCACGCAGTCCATGGAGAGAGGCAGCCTTCCCCCAGCCGATACTGAAAGAGACGTCTAAAGCAGGCAGGAAGAATTGCTTCTCCAGGCAAGATTCAGTTGTCCAGCCTGGACAGAAGCATCTGGTGTCATTTGAAGTACAGCAAAGCATCTTGCTGAGCCTCCAGATGCCACTCAAAGTGGCAAGGTTCTCCCACGTGTCCTGTCTCTCACCTGAGAGCCACTCACAGATCTCTATAGACCCAAGTATCTCAGCTGGAACTAGCAACACGGAGGTGTGAGAGACCAAAGCAAATGCCTGTATCTTGCAAACACAAAAACACAAGGATGCTAAAAATTCATTTAACCAAGCCACCTAACTAAAATTAGGTGACATCATTTCAGCTCATGGCTTTTCAGATCCCCCAAATCACCTTTTACATGTATGGTAAAGCCTGAGCTCTCAGACACATCACCAGAGCCTTCTTAATATCTTTTAGACTAGGTATTAGGAAAAATCTCTTTACTCAGAGAGTGGTCGAGCATTGGAACAGGCTGCCCAGGGAGGTGGTGGAGTCACCATCACTGGAAGTGTTCAAAAAACATGCAGACGTGGCACTTCGGGACATGGTTTAGTGGGCTTGGTGGTGTTGGGTAGATGGTTGGACTTGATGATCTTAAAAGTCTTTTCCAACCTTAATGGTTCTGTGATTCTTCGGGAGCCATCTGGCACATCGCAACAGGGGAGGCTCCTCACACTGAGCACTGCAGAGAGACCTGTACCAAAATGGCTGCATAATACTAATGACAATAATTTTGGTTTGGACTTGACTAAAGATAAAATATCATGTTTCAGAATTGGTATTACAATAGATTTTAATTTTTTTTTCCAAAATGGGAAGAATTATTTCAATGAAATCTCCTAACAAAGGAAAAAGAGGAATTTTGTCTCTGAAATGTTTTATGTATTGTACATAAGCACTTAGTAAAACTAAGGAACTCATAATATTCCTCTACATCTATATTTTATCTCTATTCACCTTCTATCTATCTATCTATCTATCTATCTATCTATCTATCTACCTACCTACCTACCTACCTACCTACCTACCTACCTACCTATCTATCTATGTATCAATCTGTCTTCTCTATATCAATCTTAAATAATTAATGGTCAAAAACTCACAGAGGCATAATGACAAAATATTTAATTTTTATATTTATTACTCACTGTGCAGTCTCACCACACAGGCTGTCATACAAGGAGTAAAAATATGTTGCTTTCTAATCAAATTATCCCTCTCTCTTCCGCATTTGAATCTCATGCAGATCAGCCACTTGCAAATCTGCATTCGTTGGAAGAGAGAATACTTTTACACATGAGGAAGAAGTGTTCCTGGGATTGACTTGGGATAGGAATAAAACTTTAGACCAAGCACACCATGTGAAAAATTATAAATGTTTGGAGACAAACAGCCCGGTATTTCAGCTGCCAGGATCAAGGGCATGGTTCAAATACCTGGGTTGGAAACCACAGACTAATTCATACCATCTCATTTCAAGAGGAACTGTCAGATCATTTTGATGCAAATAGCTCAGACGCCTCAGGCCCCAGTGCTCGGTTTTTCTTGGCAAGCAGAGCAAAGCAAACCAGTGGGAGGCTGGTCCCCGCAGACCTCCCTGTGCCACGGCCTCTGCTCTACTGCCCCGTCCCCAGCTCCTCCCAGGGAGCTCCTCTCAGGCAACCACTTCTTTGCAAAGCAACGTCAAAAAAATCCCTAAGGAAATAATAATTAAAAAAAAAAAAACCCAACCAAAAATGACCTTTCCAAGTTCTCAGAGTACTTTATTTCATTTCCTACCGAGCACCAGCTCACTGGGCTTTTCCCTTTCCAGAGGGGTGACAGGGGAGAGCCACCCCTCAGAAATGCCCTTCCCTGCTGGACCCCTCTCACCGCACAGCCTCCCTTTCCTCCTGAGCCCCCCACAGAGGGCTGTCTAAAGTTTGTCATAAATAGCGTAGCACTATTAACCCAGGGGCAAGGGTTTTATCTTAGGCACAGAGGCCACTGTTTTGTCCATCTTTATTTCTTCCTGTCTGTTAGCTTCACAGCTGAGTAGCTGTAAGCGCTCACTACGGTGCAGATCATTTCCACCATACATAGAAAACTTCTCTGGTACAGAGCACTCCTCACTTTCTTCCAGGCACTCCTCTCTTTTTATCAACTACCCATGTCACAGTTTGTTCCATCAAGGTCAAGTGATAAGGAGAGAGTAAGAGCTCCGTTGAGTATCCTGCAGCTAGATACTCAGAACCATTGGAGATACACCAGAATATCCTGGCTGTGCTCCAGAAGGGCGTGTGTCTTCCAGAGGGGCTCTGTAACATCTGTTTGCCCATGTGGACACCTCAGAGGCTTTACAGCACCTCAGGTGGCACCAGCCATACCTCTGTGAGGATCTGAATCAAGCCCTGAAACATCTACTGGGTACAGCAACACCACTCTTAGAAGCAGCCCTGAGTCCAGCAGACTGACATCTGCCCTCACCCTGTCCTGCCTCACAGGACCCAAAATACACCAGTGAATCACCTCCTAAAATTGCATATTTCTCCCCACGGGTTACGCAGGGAACTTGAAGTGAGCGGTGCAGCAGCTGGCACCCGAAGTTGCAGCCCTCCATCACTGAGTGGGGAGGTGAAGCCCACCTCAAACATCTCTCGATTACCGAGATTTCCTTTTTTTTCTTGGTAAAACAGATACATTAGCTGAGAGTCATCTAGTGGCAAAAGAGCACAATAGATGCAGTGAGGAACTGGTCATCTTGATATAATCTTTTATAGTCCTTCTTCCATGCGCTGTATATCATCAAAAACACTCCAGTTTCAAATGAACTACCTTATACACACTCTTTCTTTAAGTGTCCTTCATCCCATCATGTAATGTTTTCACTTACCTTTTGTCCTACCACATCTGCCCTCCATCCCTCTGGGTCTTTAAATGAAGCTTCCCTGCAGATTTTTATGCCTGCCACTTTTTACTGGGTTTGGTTGTGGGTTTTTTTCAAGAGCCTATAAAAAGCAGAGTCAGTCCAGGTGTTCTCTGCAGATGTCAAAGAACAAATTCAAATCCTGCTTTCGACATGCTGATTTTAGCTGAGTCCCACAGGAAGGATGCGTGCACCTTCAGCCACGGGCACCCTCAACCCTATTCTGTTCCTGCCTAGGAAATACGCCACAAAACTTTTATTCATAAAAAAAAGCTTAGTGTGTGTCTGTGTGTAAATAGCTTTTTAAAAGTTTTCAAAACATCCCATTTTGAGCAAGGAAGGCAACCCAGAGAAACCAATGGTTCCGCTGCCACCAACAGCTGCCGTTTCTGTGACTTTGTAGCAGGTATAATTAAGGTGAAAGGGAGTGTTTCTAATTACCACTCAGAAAATGTACCTTTAAAATGCACAGTGTCCCTTTTTGTACATAAATAATTGGGTCAAAGTTAAAACCCCTTACTCAGTCAAAATAGCATTTGATTATAAATACAAAGGAATATTTCTCCTAAGGCGGGATAAATAATCATCTGGTTGTCAGGCTTTTTCATCTTTTTTAATTTTCAAATTTTTTTAAACACTTCTTACAGAGTCTTCCCACCAGATCACTGCATAACTTTCCGAACCCCTTATTTTCCCTTGTACACAAAGGTGTCACAGAGAACATGGTGTTCCTGCACTTCTCCCCCTTCTTCCCACAGCCGTTGCCCGTGTGCTCGTGTGCTCCTACCATGTCCTGCCCATGGGACATGCTTAACCTGTGCTGCTGCTATTTCCATGCACAGCTACTCCTGGCTGTCTGCAGAAAACCTTCCTAAAGATTTGGGCTTTCAAACGCCTGCTCAGAGTGTATCTGTGAAGAAGAAATCTGTGATTTCCACGTGGAAAGGAGCTACTGACTCCACAGATGAACACGAGTACCCAGGAAAGCCAAACAAGTGCCCTAAATCAGGCAGTTTTTACAAAGAATTGGTTATGAAGATTCGTATCTGGACAGATGAAAAAGTTTCATAAGGCAACTAAAAAGATACTGGTATGGCAACTCTATAATAAATGTAATCAGCTTAATTCCTTAACACATATATGAGTTTTTCTCAGAATTATGTCTGTTTAAAGGGAGCTTCACAAAGTAGTTTTAAAAAGCTGCATCTTTCCTGTAGTTTTACGGCAGAGTCTAACCCTACCTTGCTCTCCTGCCTCTTTCCAGCAGTGAAATGGTAATGTGCTTGCTTTGAATACCAGTGTAGAGCTCCTTTGGTTGGTTAGTGGTAAATCTTCTTTTACTGTTTCCTAGCTTTATTTTGATGATTACTGTGGGTTTAATTCAGTCAACTTTAGACAGACAAATTCTTAGCCCTATCTTTTTCATTAGCCTTGTGCCTAGAACCTAGAGAAATATGGGTTATTTTCATACCGTTGCATATCAGACAAAATATAACATTTCCCCTCCTTTAAGCCAAGCTAGTATTACCTCACATCAGTGCTCCATTGCTCTTATCAACATTAATTCCTACCCTCTTAATCTCTGCTCCCTAGAAGAATAAGATCAGGTATCTTCTGGAGAAGACTGAAGAATCGGCAGTAGTCCTCCAAAGACAGAGGCTCTGCATCCAGTTCTCAAGACTTTTGGGTTTAGGGCTCTGTTTCATTCTTCATCTTTCCTTGCAAAGTACAGCAAACTAATATTTAGCAGTTACTTTACAAGGCGGCACTATTTTTCTGTTTTTTCTCTATTTTTTTCTGATTGTGCACTTGATCAAAGAATATTATCATCAAGCCGTTATTCCTCTCTGTGATCTAAAGTAGGCAACAGAAAATGGCTCTAAATATACCTGGCTTACTATCTTTGAGTGTGTTTTTCACATTAACTTTAGCTACTGGAATTTGGGCTTCTTGGAAAAGCAAGAAGGACCAGCAGAACAGAAACCCAACTGAAATGGCCATAGTTGGAGGCAGGAATATAAATGTTTTCATTGGATTGTTCACTGCAACAGGTAAGTTTTCTTAAAGGACTTTTAAAAATTCTCCTTAAAACATGTATTACATAGATCTGGGGGACTTTTCTTTCAAAGCAGGTGAACTCCTTTAATGTCAGGGCAGATTTTACCTAAGTGTGGCTTTAAAGGAGCATGGTTTCATGAATCATTTTGGGATGGATTCTTCCAAACCTCTTCACACTGAGCAGAACCTAATGTTTATGTAGATTCTTTTAAATTAAAGAGATTAATTTAAGAGTTTAGTTAAGAGTTAAAGAGCTTAATTTAAGAGTGACTGAAGAATATGACATTTCTCATTAAGGAGGACTGTGGTCTTAATCTTGAACCAGTTTCTGTTATCCAGCATAACAGAAGAATTTTACTCCTGGAACAAGCTAGTTCTGCGTGGAATAAATTGCTACTCATGGCAAGCATTGGGCTCTCTCCTAAAGAGGAATTGTTTCCCCGCTGACTGCTGCCCTCCACTTCCCTTTTCTCTCCTTGCTGCCTGGCATCACCTGAAATTTGCTTCCCTGCCCCGCTTTTTGTGAAGGCTTCCCCAAGAGGTATTTGCCTGGCTAAGACACTTAAGCCCGTGCTGTAGGTTTGTATTCTGACTAACTGCAATGTCTCCTTTTTTTTTTCCTAATGTCTATTTTCTTAGACTGTGTAAGTGATGCTTATGAAGGATGGTCTATCAGTCACAGCAGAATAACAAAGGCAATTCTGTTTGGTCTTGCAAAATTCTTCCATTGAGAAAAATGAAATTAAGATATACCTCCAAAGGTTTAAACATTGAACTTTTCCATGCACACATAGATATTTAATCTTGACCCTGGGAAATTATTTAGGGTGAGATTCTGATACTGTTACCCGTGCTCAGCAGCACACCTCACTATGGTAGAAAACTTTGTAAAGAAAATAGAAGTATGATTAAATATTTGTATGAGAGAAGGGCTTACAAGCTCCCAGAGTGTTTTAAAAGACTAGTTCAGAATGTGTATCGCAATTCTTACCTTTCCATCTTCCATGTTTACAGCCACCTGGGTTGGAGGAGCATATATCAACGGCACAGCTGAAATTGTCTACCTGCCTTCGAAAGGACTACTGTGGGTCCAGGCACCTGTGGGATTTGCCTTGTCCCTTGTTATTGGTAAATAATTCACATAATTAGGACACATACGCTTTTACAAAAAATCATATATTAAGATGCATAACAGAGTATAGGGTACATTTTAAAGATTATTTTGTTTCTTCAGTGTCCCATAGATCCAGAATAAGCATTTATAATGCTATCCTCTAAACCAAAACATAAGAAATTGAGGGAGGTTGAAGCTAATGTAAAGTTTTGCCTGCTTGGAGCAATTTATAGGCCAAAAATCTTATCTGAGAACTTTATAAGCATGTGGCTATGTGCAAATTGCTTTTTTATCATGGTCTCTTATTCACAGGCTATTGAGGGCATTGGTGTCATTTTAATATTTTCTTCAAAATTTCTGTGTGGTGAAATAATACTATCTCAACTTTTCCACTAAAATGCATTCTTCTGGGTAGTCTCATCTCAGGATGAATTTGTAGTGCATCCAGCTTATCACACTTCACAGCTGGTCACTATTTTGTTGAAACTAAGCTAAGTTTGCAGTGCCATTTCTAACTCCAAGAATTACTGGAATCATGCTGAGGTTCAGCTGTTCTGCCAAGACCAAAGTTTCTTCTAGTCCACACTGAGTTATACCATAACTCTCTAGGGGCACAGGATGATTAAAGCAAGGAAACCTGTGCAGACCTTGCACAGGAATTTCTAAAAGAACAATAACCTTTATTCCCAAGTCAGAGAAAAGAGTCCAACTGACGTGAATATGAATCAGGCTTGGAAATATACTGCCAGCATTTCTTATGTGAGTAATTCTTACTAATAAAATTGAGGAGTGCAGGTCTAATCCTGCAATCTTTACTCAGGTCAGCAGTGCCCAGACAAGCAGTCCAGTTGGCTTCAGGGTTAGGCAAAATACGTATTCTTTGGTTTTAATGAGATGGCTGTACGTCTGAAGCCTAATATTTAGATGAAGGCGGGTGGGACTCAGCTCAATGCACAGATTAAAACAATATAGTTCTGGGACGAGAAAATGAAGCCACCAAAATGAAAATGTAACCAGAAAAGGAACGTATATCAACATGTTGCATCATATGGTCAAGGACAAAAGTTTGTCTCTTTTTTAGCCAAATACGAGTCTTCAATGCCTCACTCTGCCTACTGACATTTTCCACAGGAAGCATTTCAGAAAACTTTGTACCTCAGGTTGGTAGGTCACTGGAGATGGAGAGGAAACTGTATATGGGTGTCCTGTGAGCTAAGTTCCTGTCACAGTCACACAGGTATCTTATACCACTTGGGGTGCCCTAGGGGGTCCTACCTGGCCTCCAGTAGCCACTCTGGAAAGATGTAAGTCTGCCAAAAGCGGAGGGTCATATCTGTCAGATGTAAGAGGATGTCCTTTGTAACCTGGGGCCTCTCAGATGGATGAAACCCCACATTTAGGCAAGTGAATTGAGGCCTTGCTGTCTGGTCGGCTGCATCATTCTCTAGGGTCCATTATGTATGAATTCCACACTTGCTATATGGGTCTGATACCCAAACACAATAGTATTCTTACATTTTTTTCCTGGAATGTAATACATGCAAAATTCTACCAAAATGTCATCACTTCTGATAGGTGGTTTCTTCTTTGTAAACCCAATGAGATCCAAGAATTATGTGACAGTGATGGATCCCCTTCAAGAAACTTATGGGAACGTGATGGGAAGCTTACTCTTCATTCCACCACTGCTAGGAGAGGTGTTCTGGTTTGCAGCTATCCTGGCATCCCTGGGTAAATACTTTGCTGTTATATTTGTTAAAGGTCATGTGGCACAACTATCAGAGTATAATACACATTTGGGAATTGTGTTGGACTAAGCTGTGGAAAGTTGTGCTTCCTGTCTCCTTCTGTGAGAGGAACACAAGCATTTCTCATTTCTGGAAAATATGTTTTTAGCTTTAAAACAAATGACAGTAGTATATATTCATGATATGATATAGAGAGGTCTGGCAACATGAGTTAGTACCTTCCTCTTGCCTGTGAGAGAGCAGATGTAAAAAGGCAAAGTGCCTTGGCAAAGGCCAGGCAGCAAGGTAGCAGCAAGAGCAGAAAGGGAACATGGGTTCTCCTGAGTCCTCACTCTGCCCGCTCCCCGTAGACCGTGTGCTTCTCATACAGTGTGGTGTGTTGCCATCAAGGGAATAACATACCCTTATTTATTCTGTATTCTGTACAGATGAAATCTGTCTTAAAATACTTAACCACTGTCCTTGTCTGCAGGAGCAACAATGAAGGTCATCTTGGATATTGGAGGCTCTTTGGCTATCATCGTCTCAGCATGCACTGTCATACTCTACACTCTGCTGGGAGGCCTCTACTCTGTTGCATACACAGATGTCATCCAGCTGGTTTTCATTACCCTGAGTCTGGCAAGTCCTGTGCATTTCTTTATTACTAGTTTCCTAACTAACGCATAAAATCCTGCTCTTCTTTTCAGTATGTCTCAGACCAAAAATAACTCCACCAGTACTGTCCCTTGCCCTATAGTTTCTCTCCAGGAGAACAAGTCTCCTGACACATCTTACAGTCCTTATACATTTCAGACAGTGCTCACACAAGCTATTGGCCTTGCTGGTTGAACACGGCTGCTCACAAGTAAGGTCTGCAGAACCTGTCCAGAACAATCTTAGTTGGAAAGGAGAGAGATCTGTCTACTGAAGGCACCAGTTGACCTGAATTACAGACTCATGTTCTTGATGATGCCATGAACCATAAATATGTAGATTTAGAGTAAGGAAGGGGAGAAGGAAGACTCTTAGTCTGGGTTTAATCTTGTGTTCTACTTCTACCTTAATTTTAATATCTGAATAGATTCTCCAAGAACAAGGACCTTGGGGAAATGGTTAACTATTTCCATTTCTATCCTAGTGGATCTGTATCCCCTTCGCCCTGGTGAACTCTGCAACAGAGAGTATTTATTACACTGCAACTCATCAGTCTTACCAAGACCCTTGGATTGGGAAGATAGAAAAGCAGTATCTTGGAAGGTGGCTGGATGACTTCTTCTACCTGGTATGGAGTATTTCTTGGACAGGTGGTTGGGAGAAGGGATTGTTCAGGGACTTTTTTTCTGGAAAACTTGTGGGTTCTTCCAGCCACGAGTCCTACATTGCACCATTGGCAGGGACAGGATGATGTGTAAAATCTTCTCTCAGCCACTCTGCAGCACACTGAATGGACTGGGGACATCCAGGGCTCAGCTGTGGGAAGGAAGAAGCAGTAGGGACACTCCATCCTTTACCGACATGAAGGAATGTACCTCTTGAGTAAGAGCATCCAGGCAACTAGTTCCACTCCCGACTCCTAAATGAGGCATTTCCTACCTTTTGAAAGGTTGGTCTTGCAGCCTTAATAGCGTGCTTTTAACATAATTATGTAAAATTCACTCTATTTGAAAAAAAAAGTTAAAATGACACGACTGCAGGTCATCAGCAAGCATGGTGCCATCGGCTCCACTGCGTAACTCAACTTCTGAACTACCAGTATAGCCAAGACTACAGGAGACTGTTATGCTCTTGCTAGACTGGTAATAGGGACACACAGAAGATTGAGATTGTTTGGTGAGAGTAGAATCTTCAGATTTTATCTGATGAAATTTGTCTGCTAAGAAAGTGAAAATGGTGATTTTACTTTTAATTTTAGATTATACTCTAGCTAAGTTTGGGTAGATTTTTTACAAAAGTTACATTCCTGAAGAACTTCTCTTTTCCTTCCTCTGCACCTTTCACTATGCCAAGCAACCTGTTTTTCAGCTTTCTCAGTCTGCTAAACCATTAACCTGTTTTGATCAAAATTTCACATCCATCATAATGAAAACAAAGGAAAAGGACACCCTCAACCATCAGAAATATCATCCTCAATAGTTAAAGCTGGGCAACATTGATGCATTTGAAATGAGAGTTTTATAACGGTAACATCTGAATGGATGGATGATGCCCTACAGCAGTCAGCAGCCTGGTGGGTGCCACTGGTAACATCTCAATGTTTCAGGTGCTTGGGAGCATCCCGTGGCAAACTTATTTCCAAAGAGTACTCTCCGCTGCCTCGCCAGGACAGGCAAGGCTCATCTCCTACCTCTCTGGCCTTGGGTGCTTTTCAATGGCCATCCCCTCTGTGCTCATTGGAGCAGTTGCAGCATCAACAGGTAAAACTAATTCTTTGTATCTGAATAATGAATATGTTTTTGTTAAAGGTGATTAAAATGGGATCCAAAGAAGTCCTGATTTAGACTTCAAATTACCTAGTCCTGTGTACCTATAAGCGTAGCTCTGGCCACCAAGCTAGGCAGTCTGCACTAGAAATGTGAAGCCCTCTGAGGTTCAGTGCACAACTACCTAGAGACATTTAAACAGCCCCAAGACCTGTTTAAAGCTACTTCGTTGTGGTGAAATGGCTTTTCATGGACCTTGTGTTGAGGAAAGATGAAGGCATACCCTGTAGAACCCTATCATGCTTTTGTTAATGCCTTCTGCATGTAAGACCCAGCAATATTACTAGAAATTGTTAATATGGTTCTGAAGAAAACCTGCTTGAAAGAATCAAGAAGTTCAGTCCTGTAAACTCACAGTCCCTGCCCAGGGGATCAGTCCTGTGTTGGCTGTGAGCAAGGGTTAAAGAGCAGCCAGATCACCGAACATTTAAAGCAATCAGTTGAACTCATTAATTCCTCTGTCACTAGGGGCATCAGACCAAAACTCCCTTCTCCTCACGAGCAGGGTCTAGAAAGCTGACCTTTAACTGGCCCAGTTCTGGAAACACGTGAAGCATAGCCGTTTCTACAGATGCTACTGGGGAAAAGGGAAATCTTTGATCTAGTGACAGCTGCAGCATGCTAAGGGGAATCACAAGAGATCATAAGAGAATAAAAAAAATTAATACAAGTCCTAAAATACAGAGGGGGTCTCAGTCCTTAGCCCTGCTGTGACTGGTCCCTGTGGAACGGCAGCTTCAAAGACAACAGAAATGTCAATGAAGGATTTGTTGTGACTTTTCCTTGATCTGTTTTAAAGACTGGAACCAGACAAGCTATGGTCTTCCAAGTCCATTCGAGAGAGGGGAATCAGCGATGATACTGCCACTTGTTTTACACTATCTCTGCCCAGCATACGTCTCCATTGCTGGTTTGGGAGCCATCGCTGCTGCTGCAATGTCTTCTGCAGATTCAGCTCTTCTCTCCGCCGGCTCCATGTTTGCTCACAATATCTACAGGAAAATCCTGAGGAAAAAGGTACTTGGTTATAGCATTCAGTAGTTTTGGTGTCAGGAAAGATGCTTTTGTTTCAAGACAGTTTCAAATCCAGTCTCTGTGGTCTGCGATTAGAGGTGTCTGTCCTACAGCTGAGTTCTGGAGCCAGAGCTTCAAACGTAGGTCAGGGGCGTTCATATCCTCGGTAGGGATACAAATACCCACACTGGTGAGCTTTGCTCTTTATAAAATGACTGGGAGAAAATTTAGACTAGGATGTTAATGGAAACAGCATAAAACCATGACCCTTAAAATTACAGAGGGCAGCTCCATCTCCAGGGGTGCCTGCCTTGGACGGCTGCCGGTGGCAAGCACTGCCTGAAAGCAGCAAGGGCTTGGTGAGGACCAGCCCAGGGGAGGGCAGTGCTGGTCACCCCGCCAGTGTCTGTAATGTTACAATCTCTGTTTTACAGGCCACGGAGACGGAGGTCTTATGGGCCATGAGGATCTCCATGCTGGTCTTTGGGGCCGGGGCTGCCGGTCTGGCTTTTTACTCCAGCTCTGTCTATGACCTCTGGTTTCTCAGCGGGGAGCTAGTGTACGCCCTGCTCTTCCCCCAGCTCTGTTGTGCCCTCTTCGCGCCCAGCACCAACGCCTACGGCTCGGCTGCCGGCTTCTTGGTTGGGCTCCTCCTGAGGCTGCTGGCGGGGGAGCCTGCCCTGGGCATCCCCCCTGCCATCTGCTACCCAGCCTGCTCCCTGGTGAATGGGGCCTACAGTCAGCTCTTCCCCTTTAAAACATTCACCATGCTTCTCACCTTGGGGACGATTGCTGCTGTTTCATACCTGGCTGTGGCTTTGTTTCAGAGGAACCTCCTTCCCCGCAGGTGGGATGTTTGCAATGTCATGGGGGCAACTAGCACCCTCATCCCCCTGCAACGGGTGGAGAAACAGATGGGTTCGCCAACGGTTGCACTAGGAGAGAATGGCGATTAAATGTGGTCACGGTACATTCAGCAGTTAGAGCATGGCACAAGCAGCATCGCTCTTCCCTTTGCTTTCTCCAGTAATGTATTATTTAAAGTCCTCGCAGAGCAATAAAGACGCGTTCTGTTCACCCAAGGAGAATGTGTGAGCTCGAAGTCTGCAGTGACTAAAGGCGCGTGGTGATGGAGCACAATCTTGTGGTGGTGACTACGGGGCACCTCGGGCCCCAGCAGTGTTTGCTTCGGGTGCCCCTGCTACCCCACCTGAAATTATGGCATTCTCAAGTCACACACTAGAGTTTTAGCATAATCGTCCCTGGGGAGCACGTCAAACCTATAAAAACACAGATTACTGAATGCAGTGCAACCCCCCCAGCAGTCAGCAGTAACAGCAATTCTGCACCAGTCTTTGTACGCTTTACAAGGCTTTCCTTGATGATGCAAAAACTTTTGCATATGCCTCTCCCCTGCCACAGTCTCAGGCCACACAGCCAGTCTGCTGCCACGTGGCTGAGGAGAGGACATCTCCTCTCATATGGCCTGGTAGGGCAGAAGCAGGTGAACAAGATGAAGCAACAGTCCTTAATTACCGAATAAGAAAGTTTTACGTAGCCACTATTCACAAAAACTCAACCAGCTGGAAAAATGGAGCTGCCAGAGAGACTCTTGAATGAGTCTTCTCTAAAATACCTGTGAAGGTGTTACCCAAGCGCAGCGGTGGGATGGTGTGGGACACATACGCAAACTGGTGTGTGAGAACTCAGAGGACTGTGATGAGAGAAAGGTGCTCAAAACTGATCCTGAACCTGCCTGCAGGGACAGGAAATCCTGAGGGCAAGATCCCAAAAGATTCGAGCCACCAGGTCTGTACAGAAAAGCCCCTGATACCTTGTTTGCATAAATTCTCAATGGGTCAGAAGAAAAGCAACCCAGCTAACTAGTGAGTGTGGCCTCTAGCCTGAAGTCTGATGGACCAAGACCATCCTACATGGGATGGGTCGTTAAGATGGGAGCTGAAGTAAAGATTCAGAAGGATCCTGCCCTGATGGCTCACGGATGGCTGTCATTTTATACTTCCCTCGGCAGCTGTGCAGTGGCTCATCAGGGGTCAGTTGCAATCCACCCACAACAGCCAGCAGAAACCGCGCTCTGGGCAGCCCCTCACCACAAAACCTTTACAAAATGGTTGTGGGAGCCGCTGTGCGTGGCAACACCTGGCACTGTTGGAGGGGAGACATTTACTGACATATCCAAAATACCCCACAGCAAAGCAACCCTGACAGCCAACCGAGCTGCCAACGGTGAAAACAGTACGTTGCTCAGTGAATTGCTTCCAGCACGTGCTAAACACCCCTCTGTGCACGCACAAGGCGAGAAACTCTGCTGGTGCCACCATGCACAGCCTCAGCAAGCTCAGCAAGGAGCCACGTGTCACTCTGAACTGTACTAAGGCAAGTTCAGTGCCTCGAGAGGAGGACTGGCAGCCCTAAGCTCTAGATACGGCTTTGCTCTAGATATGGACTCTGCCCGCCACGGGAAGCATCTATCTCCTTTAAAATACCCATCCTCAGCAAGGTGGAGATTCTGCACCTCATCAGAAAAATATGACACAACTTCATGCTTTACCCTAGTGTTAGTAAACACCTGGGCACACTTAACTTCCCATGCACAGCAGTCCTGGTGATACGCTTTGTTAAACCAAGACCAGACATTCTTTCCTGTATCCCTAGAGACTGCCATGAAATACTAATTATAACTTGTGTCTAGAAAAGGTAAAAAAAACTGTTTTGAAAATTAAAAGCATTACCATTAACCATGGCCCCAGGTGGTCACCCACTGAAGTCTTTCACAGCCCAGGGATTTGAATGGGAGCATGTGATGCTGTGCTTAGCTAAGGGAGACACCAAAGCTATCATTACTGTAGCACCAGAAGAACTGGGCTCTTGTTCAATCGCAGTTGCTGTATGCTGATTCAAGCATACTCCCCTGAAAGATTTAGAGATGACCTAGTTTGGGGACCTCCACGTCCCTCTGTGTGGAGCAGACCAAAGCTGACATACTGCGCTCACACAAGGGTACAGACCTGCTGCATGGCCCAGATGAGAGCAAAACTCCAATGTCCTCATGTCAAGGTC
Source organism: Phaethon aethereus (assembly GCF_964289735.1). Classification (NCBI taxonomy): domain Eukaryota; kingdom Metazoa; phylum Chordata; class Aves; order Phaethontiformes; family Phaethontidae; genus Phaethon; species Phaethon aethereus. Next base: position 211,121,872 of record NC_138575.1, read on the forward strand.
AGCATCCCACCCACTGATCATCCCACCCACTGATCATCCCACCCAGCAGCTCTGAAAGGCAAAGGACTACACCTGGAGATACCTTTTCTCTACACTGCTGTGCCCAACTTTTCCTTCTGTTCCCCTGCAGAGTCCCAAAGTTTGTCATTAAAGCCCTTCTGTGCTCACGCACTTGGCCTGGTGGGCAATAGATCCACAGCTTCCTGAGAGAGCGTCAAAGGACAGTGCTCTGGGGTAGGACCTTGCTGAAGAGTCACCACCACCACCATGTCACCACTCAGCGTCACCACAGAAAACTCCCAGCGACTTCAAATAGGAAAGCCTTAGCGCTGTAAGGGGTATCTGGCATACTCAGCAGAGACACTTTGCCCTTACAAAGCTTCTCTGAATTTCATACCACTAAAACATGCTCTGCTTCACGTGGAGAGACAAAAATGGCAAAGACACAATTACTGGAACTCTCCTGAATGTTTTCCATTTTCCATCCTTATATGACACCCTCGTCAGAACATCCCCCAGCGAGCTTAAAAAGAAAACATTCATCAAGGTCAGACAAAGTTTTGAAAGCAATTAGCTGCAAGTAAAATAAATATAAAAGCAATTCTAGCCTATACTTAATGACAAAATGCCTAGTTGTTCCAGTCCAGCACACCCAAAGTCCTTGAGGTGTTGCCAGCATGGGGAATAATGACCCAGCTCCCAATGAAATCATTCCTCTCACAGGTTACTGCCTCCAGTTCAGTATTCCTTTCTTTTCCTTGCCCCCTGTTTATAACAAATTTGCTCAGGCACTGGAGGGCCCCAGTATACCTCTCCACTTGTGGATTTACCTCCTTTGCCCCTTGGATGTGTCCATGCCAGTGACTCTGTACAATTCCAGTTTTCATTAACTTTTCTCCACCTAGACAGCTGCTACCTGTTTCTGGCATTTTTGAGGTTAATAATACCCTATCTGTCATGTTTAATTAAAAAAAAAAAAAAAAAAAGACCTGCAATTTGGGAAGCATTTGGTTTGCAGTGAGTTCTCAGCATCTCATCAGAACTTCACCAGGCATCATTGAATGTCTGGCTTATATAGATGAGAAAAACAGGAACATAACACTTCTGGAGGGATTTCCTAAATGTGTCCTCACTGGAATAACAGCTGGTGTCCAGCAAAAAAGCAAAGAAACACTTTCAGGTTTGCCAGACATTTCTAGCACTGCCTGGGAGATACTTCCACGTGAGCTATGAGCTGCGTGGGACCAGGATGATCCTCTCATTGCTTCCACGCAAATGCCACGCTCTCTGGCTTTACCCCACATGCCACACACCAAACTTCCCGTCTCAGGCTTTACTGGAGAATACATCAGCTCAGCTAGCAGAGCGCTTCGCTCTTCTAGTAGTTTTTCCTGCTCTAGATCACCACTGACTTTTTGTGCTCCTATAACAAGGGAAGGATTGAAAGGCATTAATCCCCCACAGCAGGACATTTGTAAATTCAGAAAATATTCCAGGTTGCTTTGCTGATCCTTAAAACTTTGAGGCAATCCATCATCCCCAGGGATGGGAATGCTGCTGCAGCAAAGCGTGGCTTTCTCTGCCCCCCAGGTAGGGGCTGTGATCATCCTTGTGACTGGAATTTGGGCTGTCTGGAAAAATCAAAAGAACAATAATGTGAACTGGAGTAAAGTTTCCATTATCAGACACAAAAGAATGAACATCCCAAATGATAGCTAAAGTTTTCCTTAAGTCTCTGGGAAATGTCTGTCTTCAACATTAAGCAACCTCAAGAACAGACAGTATTTTGTTTCAGTTCTTTGGCCAAATGGTTGTTTTGTGTTGTTTTTTTTTTAATCTTTTGGGAGGTCTCTTGAAGTAATATAGGATCTTCCTTGGCAGAGGTGTCCACATTCCTCCTCCCCTCCTCAGCTTCCCTCCACCAGCTATCTTACCTGACCCTGGAGCTATTGTTGCACAAGTTAGACTTTGCAAATCTACCTTAGGCAACTCACTTGACTCACTCGTGCTTTACCTTCCCAGTCCCTTGAAGAGGGACAGCATTTTAATTGACTCCAAGAAGGATTTTGGAAGAATGCTCTGCTATACATGGTGGACATGCATTTTGCATGAGTTAAGAACTTCTGTTCATAGCTGGAGGGCAGATTTCCCAGTCAGTTTAATTCACAAGACTGGACCAGTGGAGGTTATTTATCTTTACTACAGCAAGGCTTTTGATGCTGCTTCTAACAAAATCCTCACAGGCAAACCGTTGAAGTACAGGTTAGATAAATGGACGGTGAAGTAGACTGAAAAGTGGATGAACCACCAGGCTCACAGGGCTGTGATCCACAGCATAACGTCCAGCTGGATGCCAGTCACTAGTGGTGTACCCCGGGGTGTGATGGGGGACCACTACCATTTCATGTCTTCATTAACGGCCGCGCTGTTGGTGCACAGTGCACACTCGGCGCGTTTGCAGGTAACACAAAACAAGAAGTGGCTGATACAGCAGATGGGTGTGTTGCCATCCACAGGAGCCTGGACAGGCTGGAGAAATGGGCTGACAGGGACCTGGAGGAGTTCAGCAAGGTGAAGTGCGCAGTCCTGCACCTGGGGAGGAACAACCCCAGGCACCAGGACAGGCTGGGCACTGAGCCACCAATGTGTCCTGTGAGAAAAAACACCAACAGCCTCCTGGGCTGCATCGGGCAGAGCATTGCCAGCAGGTCAAGGGAGGTGACCCTTCCCCTCTGCTTAGCCCTAGTGAGAGAGCGTCCAGGGAGGGACTACGAAGGTGATTAAGGGTTTGGAGCATCTGTCATACAAGAGGCTGAGAGAGCTGGGACTGTTCAGCCTGGAGAAGAGAAGGCCCAGGAAGATCTTTTCAATGTATATAAATACCTGAAAGCAGCAGGGGGAAAGGCAGAGCCAGACCCTTCTCAGTGCCCGATGAGAGGACAAGAGGCAATGGGCACAGACCGAAACACAGGATAATCCATAAGAAAAGTCTCTTTTCACTGTAAGTGTGGTCAGGCACTGGAACGGGTCACGCAGAGAGGCTGTGCAATCTCCATCGCTGGAGATATTCAAAGCCAACTGGACACAGGTCTGAGCGACATACTTTCACTGACCCTGCTCTGAGCAGGAGGTTGGACTAAATAATTTCCAGAGGTGAGTTCCCACCTCAGCCATTGTGTGATTTTTTGACCCTGGATGAATGCAATGACAGTCTTGTAGCACGACCTAGAGACTAAATGCCTTCAGCAGCAGTATCCCTTTGGTGGGCTGGATTGGGGCTCCATTCAGGTATGTTCTCACCTTAGTCATTGGTAACACCAAGCAGTTAAACCCTAGAAAGTTTTCATTTTAAAGTTATCATAAAACTGTGGCTTTTCTTATTACCATACAGTGGTCTGGACCCCAAATTGTCCACGATAACAGAAGTCCAGCTTAGCTGGCTGCATGTAATTGTTTATGAAAGCTAACAAAAGCTGGGACAAAAAGGCCAGAAAGGTCTGGATCATTTATATGAATACAGGTGTGGCAAGAACTTTTCAAGGCTCCTGGTGATCTCAAAGGTTATCTCTACCTGACTAAATGCTTCTGCATGATGGAGCAGTCCTCGGCCCCTAGGCCAAGTTGCAGAGTGAATGCAACCAGACTGTGGGGGTGCAAAGGCTGCTGGAATAAAAGTGGAAGACTGCAGAAGTTGGAGGAGGCAAATCTAGCCCAATCTCAGCCCTCTGGAGTGATCTGGAGTGACCTGTCTCTGGAATAGCACCTGAGTTTTGTTTCAAAGAAACCAGTTGGTTCACTCCAGAAAAAATCCAGGGAATGCACTAACGTTCATGCAAAGTGGACAGTCAGTGGCCTAGGACCTGGGACTGAACTGAGAGGATAAAATACTTGCAGTAGACAGACTAAAAGCAGCAAACGCCAGCATCTGGGCAGCACTCTACTGTCGCCTGGGCTGGCAGGATCCACTGAGGTACCCTGAGTCTTCCACTGCCTTGGTTTTCCTTGGCATTTTTAGACGTCATCTCCTGTGGATCATCTGAGATGGTTTCAGACAGAAATTCGATTCACAAGAACAATACAAAATCAATGCCATGTACATTAGGTGGATTAACAACTGGCTAATGGACAGGTCTTCAAATGTAATTACAAGTAGGAAATTATCATCCAGGATCTGAATCTCTAGTGAGGTTGATTCTTGGCATTATGCTACTAATCTGCACTTATCAGTGACTGGGCAGGCAATGAGGAGCAGTCCACATCATGTGCTCAGCCGGTCAAACAAACGAGATGCACTTCAATATGGGCTAATGTTGGGATCACCCTGCAAGGGCTCGACCTTAAGGAGAAGGAGCTGTGGCATTGAGAAGCTGGTAAACAGCTGGACATCTGCACGGCTCCTTCTCCTTAAGGTCGAGCCCTTGCAGGGTGATCCCAACAGGCTAATGGACAATCTAATAGACAGATCAGGTGAATCACAGTCTAAAACCAACTATTGGCTGTGATGTCCTGAAAGGAAGCCCAGAGTGATGCTATGCACTGTAATGTTGAAATTTAGATGAGATCAATCATACCCAGAGCATGTTCCTGCTACTTTGATAAGGTCTCTTTTCTCTCACAGGCAGGGCTTATGACAATATCCAGTGCCTGGAAGTTAAAACTAGACAAATTCAGACTACAGACAAGGCTTGGCTTTTTAAATGTAAGGTCCATTAAATGTTAGAACAATTTGCCAAGGATTGAGGTAGCTTCTTCATCACTGAAGATACTGCAGTGAAACTAGAAGCTTTTCTGAAAGTTATCCTCTATTTTAAAGAGGAATTAATTCAGGGGAGCCCTAGGGTGTGTGATGTCGAGCCCAGAGTTGAGACTGGCAAACCCCAGTGATGTCTTCTCTTCCTTAATTCTCCCAACCCTGCTGGAGATGGGCAATCAGGTACCCAATTCAGGCAACCACTACCACTTTTAGCTTAATGCTGACAAATGCTCAGAGCCCTGCTTGTTACCCTTGGGCGCCAACAATGGAGAAGTCAAGACCATAGTGTGACTTGGATTTCTAAATCTAAACTGGGTCCTACATCAGCAGACTCTCTGTACACTGGACCCCATGTTGCCTGTGCAAAGACAAGGGAAGAGAACGTGATTATCAAAGAAGAAGAAAGCAGAATTTAAAAATAAAGTATGTTTACAACTCTGGAATTCTTGCTATGCAACTGCAAGCTGCGATACTTTCATTGTATTGCAGCAAAGGCATGACAGGGTTTTTTTTAATATAAATATGGGATTTATTTTCTCCCAGAGTTCAGCTATGCTCTTAATTCAGGGATAACAAAATTACACAACTGAAGAGAAATTTTACACTACGGGACTAAAGCAAACTGAAAAACTTCCAACTTTTTTACAGCTTTGGTGAACTGTGCAATGTTGTGTTGCACATCACATAATACACCTCCGGCCAGGGCTCAGGTCACAGAGTGATGAGCACAGTCCGAGAACTGATATGGAACAGAACTGAACAGGACAGCTTGAAACAATACCTAGCAGAGATTAGTTCCCCTGCACATCCCTTAATCATACTATGTTTTCAGGCCTAACTAGGATAATTAATTAATTGCAAATATTAACCATCTAGTTGATGATTATCATATTAGATGGAATTAGGAAGGAACAGGTAGGGAGCCCTACCAGTTGGAAAGTGTGTGTCGGTATGGGCAAGGAAACAAGAGGGAAGAGCAGAAGAGCCACAGGAAAGAAGAGAAACACACAGCAAAATGGATAGAGGAGCACAGCTCAGGAGAGTCATATGGTGCTCGAAATGAGAGTGTCCTCTCCTACGGGGAAATACCCCCTCCTGAAGGATGCTTAAAGTGCCAATAAGATACTGAACAATGGCCAAAAGCTCAGCAACTGGTAACATCCACCTTCACCCAAACCTGCCTTTCAGATCAGAAAAAGGACTGTGTGGCATAAATTCACCCCATTGTACCGTATCATCATTAATTAAAGGAGATCTGCGATGTAGGAGCAGAAACTTTATGGGTGGTAAAGGGGAACTTTCAGGATATGCTTTCCCAAGTAGTATTCTTCTCAGCTAGATATCACACACATTGGACCTTGAACATTAGGAACTATGCAGTTGTCATCATTTCATTGAGTAGTGAAACAAAGATAAAGAACAAGGAGCTCATTTAGGTATGAAAGGGCTTTTTTTATTATTTAATTTATTTCCCTCACTACTCCATTACTAGTTGTGAGTGTAAGAAGCACTTTATGGACAGGGAGTTATAGACTGGACACAAAACAGAAACATTTATTTTCCAGAAATAAGTTACGTGAGAAAAGTGGAAATGAGGCTGAAAACAAACCTGCAGTCTCTTTCCTGGTGCTCCCTCAGTTCATCCAATTAAAACACAGGTCCTCCACAGGCTTGCAAGATGTTTTCTCAAAAGCCAGAATCAAACATCAAACATTTAAAGAGGATCAGGGACGAATACAGGTTGAATATAAAATTTTTTCCCCAGTTGCTGTATTGATGTTTCTACGTTAGTTCATTAAGAGACCACCTTTCCAAAACCCTTCTAAGTTCAGAGAATTGTTTAGACATTTTAAATAGAAATCTGGGCTACAGAAATACATAGTTAAACTTAAATTTGCAGAAAACACTAAATTCTCAGAATTAAAAGGCCTCTTAGGAAAGTAAAACCTGCAGAAAAAATTAAATGCCGTTTGAAGTAGACAAAGGCTGGGCAAACCTTTCAAGAGCACTAGATGAACTGCCCCTGCTTGCTGCCCTTATGACCAAACACTTCCTTTATTTCCATGTGCAACTTGATTTATGGGAATAGTTCCCATTCACTTCACAGTGACGATTCAGGCCTAGGAAACACTACACAAACCAAGGTCATGGTCTTGCAGTGGTCTCTCTGCTTGTGAGGGTCAGTACAGACATGAAGCTCCAGGAAATCCTGGGGCTTTGGACAAGGCTCTGTGCTGATCGGCTGCACGTGCTGCTGTGTAGCCATTTCTTGGAAAGTCAAAACGAACCCCACGGGGTGGCAAGACCACAGCTGGGGAAGGGTGTAGAAAAGGCAAGGGGCTACAGCTTACAACATGTATCATGGTTTTGGCCACATTAGACCATGCTTTTAACTTTGCAGTGGACATAATGTCTGTCAGATTGGCACACTGCTGTTAAAACCAACAGCAAAACTTTAAACTAGCTAGCTGGATATAAAACTTGGCATTTCTAGCTGTACTTCCACTGTGGAGTCCAACATCATCATACACTGGCCCTGTTGCTCTGAAGGACCAGATTCCAGGTCCTACACATTCTTTGTAAAGCAAGTACCATGTCTGAGAGCCCTTATCCAAATGCTATAAAACACCCAATGGCTTACGTTCAACAGGTGAATGTGACGCTACAACTCACTCAGGCTCCAAATTCCAGCACGCAGATTCAAGATGGGAGAAGCCCTGCCGTGCTCTGCCAAAGAGGAACGTCGTCCTACCCAGTTCTCTCCCCGGCACGACACGCAGGGCAATGCAGACCCCTGGTGCCAACCCTGATTTGAATGGCAAGAAAGGAGAAAGGGGTTTCTTGGGAAGCTGGAAGAAATAGGACCAGCAGGAGAGGTAGGATAGAGGCTGCTCTCGCCACTCCCCCAGCTGTGCTCTTGTAGGCGAGAGAATGCACAAGCCACTGTTTGGTCTGAGAATTTTTATTTGGACTGTATCACTCTAAATATCCCTCTGGTGGGAACGTCAGGCAAGGATTTTGTCACTGGGTAAAACTGGAGGGTCTCCTGTTCCTTAAATCAAGTTTTGAGAAAGTACTAAAATGCTAAGACAATTTAAGATTCCTTTTCCTTAAACATTGCAGCCCTGGCACGTCCTGTGAGAAGTGCCTTACTGGGCACCCGATCACCACTCTTCACAAGATGTTTTAGGGACAAATGTCGCCAAATTCCCCATCCAGACACCCAAATTGCAGAGAGGTGTTAAATATTTGCTCTCTAGCACCACCTAAGCGCAGCCCCAAGCAACACAAACCAGCCCTTCCCTTCCAGAGCAGCCTTTCCCGCGCCCTGAACGTGGCTCTCCCAGTATCACCACACGTGTCCTCACCAGGAGATGCAGGCTGCCACCAAGCACCATCGCTGCCACTTGCCAGTCAGATATACACCTCCCCAAGCGGCTGGTGGCCTTCGGGCCCTGGCAAGGCACCTGCAGCCTGTCCCAGGTCACCATGCACCGAGTGCCTCTGTTAAGGTTGTTGGGAGGTCTTCTGCTGTCAGCGATGGTGCCGACCTCCTCCACCAGCCACCTACCCGCACTGCACTCCTGCAAGTTAGAGGCAAAAAATAAATGAAGTTTCCATCTCTGATACATTTGGAGCAGTTCCTAAGTACTCCCCGCAGACAGGTTGAGGTGGGGAGTGGGGCGAAGGCGGGCTATAGCTGATGCAGTGACGTCTGTGGTGGTCCAGGAGAAAACCACCCACGGTGCACGTGTGAGGGTCTGAACTGTGACTGCCCTCAGTTACCCATACTTGCTTCCACGGGAGACACCATAATTACACCGCCATTGCTCAATCACGGTCATTATTTGAAAGGCAACATGCCTAACATGCTTCAGCAGTCATTCTGCGGGGCCGGATGGGCTTGACTCAATTTGCTGTGGTGCTGCATATTCCCAGCTGTGCCGCAGGCACAGGGTCCGGACGTGGGAGCCAACATGGGCAGCAAGGCTGCCTGCAATGAGGAGCATCACGCTTGGGTCTCTGGAGAGACCCTGTGGGCAGCCCCTGCCCAGCCCTTCTGCAAACTCAGAGTGAGCCTTAAATCACTGGTAGAAAAAGAGCGTTCTGGTTTCAGCAGTTCAGCTAGACCACATGAGGACACAGCTGTGCTGACAGGGCAGGTCAAAGTAAATTCTTTGCACCAAATTTACGCCAAATGAAATGGAGAGGTTCTCAGGTGATCCACATAAAAAGAGCTGTTGAGACTAAAGTGTAGATATTTAAATGGTCCATTTCAGCTAGACCAGCTTAATCATGCTTAATTATTGTTTTGCTTAATTATTACTCATGCTTAATTCTATTCAAGTTCTCACCCAATCTGTACGTATCACTAGTCCTGCATCTTAGGACAGTGACCAAATTGGAGATGGGAGACAGGCTTGAGCACCTGGGGCATCCCAAGATTTGACAGGACAAAAGCTGGTGCTATTCTGGTAATGGAGAGGATATAATTGAAACTCACAGGGAAAAAAGGGAAGACACAAGAGCCCCTTTTGTATTTGCTCCTTTTTGAAATTGTTGTCATTCTGCACGCAGTGGATAGATGTGCCATTTTCTTTGCTGAATTCTGCAACTGAAAATATTCACACTGCTAATAATGATCAACAGTGAAAAGTACCATGGGTCAGCAAAGCAGACCTAGAGTACCTTGGAAAACGGTCAGATGATTCTCACACGTGATAAAAGCTCCTTTTATATTTTCTTTGTATGGTGTATCACTAACCAAGCCCTTTTCTAGACAAAATAGACAATTTTCTATATTTCCATAGACAAAAACTTCAGACACTGATGTGAAATGTTATAGGAATGACTGACCTTCCAGTGTCCTGGCCAAACTGGAACATTATATTCATTCATATGAGCTGCTGAACACAAGGCAAGAGGAGAAAGACAGTATACCCACCTTACAGGCTTTTGGACTCTAGCCTGGGAAAAGAATCCTGAAAATATTCTACAAACAGGATTCAAATTCTTGAGCAGCTTGACATGGAGCAAAACAAGTTTTTGATCATGGATCTACCTACTGGCTGATGCCTGGGATTCTTTAAGCCTCTTTGATTTATAGAGCTGGACTATAAAATCTGAGAAACAAGCCTTCCAGAGACACATATACAGCTTTCTGGGAGAGCTAGCCTGCCTATGTCACTAGACTCAGCGTCTCCAAGGACCCCGGAGACACACACAAACCGCGCCAGGCTGGAAATCCCAACCCAGTAGTTGTAATAAAAGTGAGGCAGGGATGCTGCCATGGCCTGCCTTTGGCCTCCGAGAAGATCTTGATGGCATAGCCATACCAGAAAGCCTTTGTAGCCAACTTGTACAAGATTTACTTCTAAACCAAATCTTGCAGGAGTTGTATATGTTTCCATGGCTGTCACACCTGCCCTGACTGGTGCCGCAGGTGCTTCTCTTGGTTAAGCTGCCTTTCTTGGCATTGCTTGTGCTTCCAGAACTGCAGCGCGGGTTGATAATCAATGCCCCAATGTCTTAGGCATCATCTGCAGGCAGGTGCACTGAGCATGATGAACTGGACAAAGAAGGAGGCAGGAAGGGAAAGAGAAAAATGCTAGTGAAGAGCTCAGTGAACTAAGTGGTCATGTAACATATGCTGCTACTGTAGTGCAAGCCCGCAGCCACTGTCCTGTGCTGACTGTGCCCTGTGCTCGTGCCACACCACCTGGAAAGGCTAAACCTCAGAGACTCAAGAAAGTAAAGATTTTTTTATCTGCTTTGCCATAAACTTTGTTAAAAAAAAGCAACTTTGTGCTTTGGTTTCCTGTCTAAAGAAACTGAGGGTGTTGTGGTCTCTGTAAATACAAAGGGGTGTAGAGGGCTGAGGATGTAACATCTTGGAAGAGTTTTAATACCACATAGCAAAAGCCTGTTTCATTTCTGACACTGAACAGTGACCCGTGGGTGAATGCGATCACCTGGCTATCCCCACGCAAAGGTGTGCTTTGAGTACCTCCCGTTAGATAAAAACTTCCAAATGTCTCCCTTCTACTAAAGCATCTGTGCATCCTCAGACACACATTTCTGCATCTTTCAAGGTTAAGTTTCACCTTATTTCATTTCTTCCTCTGTTTTCCTAACACAAAACCACAGACCAAAGCCACAAGGAGACTCAGGCAGTCTAGCTAGCTTAAAAAGTGGAGGAATGCTGACAGACCAGGATTGCCCATGGTCTCTCCTCTTACAGCTATTGATTGATTTGGGGAAAGAGAAGGGCTTTTTGTACTGTGCCTCTGCCAAAACAATAAAAAGCAAAAAGAATCCACTGACAGACAAAGTGCAGATTTGGCCAGGCTCTACTTCAGATGCTGAAGAATACTTTTTTTCATCTTATACGGATGGAAGGAATGTTTTTACACACTGAGACCTCCCAACAAACGTTCTTTCCACTTCCACACCAGAATAAAGTAAGCCTGGACCACCAACTTCATGTGAAAGAGGTGGGTCCAGCAGCACGTTACCGACTTTCTTCTATACCTTGCCTGGTGTACATTTCTGTTGCTGGTTCAGAAGCCTGCACTCTTGCCTGCTGTCTGCCAGCTGTGTGCCAGCTCACTGCATCGAACAAGAGCATCTCAAGGCAGTGGGAAGCCACGTCCACAGCCCTCTGACCTGCAGGAGCAGCACCCGGCAGTCCCTGTTAACAGTTTTTTGCTAAAATTTCTCCCACAGTTTCTCACAGGATGAAGTTACCTCTTCCCAACTCTAAAGCACTACCTCTAAAGTGCAATTGCAGGTCTGGAATCTCTGTGAATTTTTAACACTGGTGGTTTTTATCTTTTCTTCAGCAAAAGACAAGGTCAAGCATTTTGTTGAGTCCCAGAAGACACCAAAGGTAAAGGGCGAGGGAAAAAAAAAAAGCAAACCCTCTGTATAAAGCATTTCAGACATTTCAGAGTACTCATGCAGCATATTAGAGAGCAAAAGGAGCTTTCTGGCTCCTATCTGGCTGTTGTTGCAATTGTTAATGTGGTTTTGTTCCATTATTAATGACATCAGAAAGAGAAATCAGGCCTTCCAACAAACTTGAGAGACTCTCAGATGGCAAAGAGAAGGAAAGGAAAAAATAAAAAAAACTTAAAATAATGGAAATAAGCAAAGGGAAGGGAAACTTTAAAAATTGTGCATGCAGCAATAAAAATCCACAGATGTCTATAGCAATGTAGGGATGGTGAACTGAATCTTTTACAATGCTTCTAAATCATTCCCAGAGCCTGCTAGTTTAAGGGCACTTCATAATTAAACAAGGAAAAACAAATTTCTTAAAGTCTGTACTATATTGCTTGATACATTTGTGTTTCCTAGACCTGCTGTTTAACAGGCAGAGAAAAATAAAACCAGAAGAACAGCATTAATGGATGAAACGTCTATAACCCAGAGCGGTGTATCATTAGCCTCATCTGAATGTGGTTGGACAGGATTTTAATAAAAAGCTTTGTTAGGAAAACGCATCATGAATATGCCAAAGTATGTAATCTCGGGATTAACACTCCAATCTGGCTTTCCTACAAAGTTACTCTGAGTTAGCTACCAAATCAGCATCCCCACCGAAGAGCCAGGCAGGGTGCACCCCTTTGCTCCCACCCAGCAGAAACAGCTCCACCACTGAAGCCTCGCACCGACGCCCAAGCACCGAAGCCCAGGACCCACCACCGGCTCGTCCGCAGCATCCTCTTCAAACCCCATCCCAACAGGAGGGATCTGCTGAAGCTCATTCCCGGTTGCATTTGGGGTGCTGGAGGCAGGTAGGTGCTGGGGGGACTCAGAGGGGCCAAGCATCAAGATTAAATTTGGTTCGACTGGCTGCCAACCAGTAATACAGCTATCATCGGTGCTCCTTGAAGTCAAGTGATTCACTCTGCACTCACTTATTGATGGGGCTGCACCCCGTGGTCCCCAACACCAGCCACTACGGTGCCATGGCCACGCTCTTCCGCAGGCTGCTAGCAGAGACCCTGCCCCAAAAATCCCCCCCCCGGGTCCTCCACGGCTCCGCTACCCTGCCAACGGGCTCCCACCCTGCCCGAAGCGCTCACCCATCGCTGCCGTTTCACACCCCCACTGCATTTCTGCTTAAGAGAAACCTCGTTCCTTGCAGAGGGGATATTTGCAGCACAGCGGGAAAAAACATTGCTTGCAGTGGGCTTTCAGGGAGAGAGGAACCAGTCGGCTTTCAGATAAACAGGGTTTAGAAAAATCTGATTAAATGCTTTCTTAATAGTGGGCATTTTGTCATATGTGTCACTGTATTTCTTGAGGTGCAGTTTATATTAAAAAAACAACCTCTATACATTTTATAATTTTCCCTTTAAAAGAAGAAATCTGAAAGCTCTTTGCTGTTAATTATTGATGCTGAAAACAAACACTCGTTTCTTACCGCAGGACTGTGCATCTGACCTATACTGCAAAGCCAAAACTGCCAATATTTGGGAAGAACTCCAGACCTGGATTTCAATTTCATGACTAACATCTGTCTTTCCAATAGAGTGGATTAAATCAATGCAACCAATGTGATTCATTTTAAATTACTCAAAGTTCAATTCATTTTATATGAGCCCATGCCCCATATGTTGTGCTGCCAAAATAGGTCACTGGGCCAAGGGCTCAAAAATAATTTTAATAAAGGTTTAAAGAAATGAAAAAGGGAAATTACATAAATTTACATTACCATGAGACCTTCTTTAATGCTTTGAAGAATAAAACTGCTGTGAAGCAATGGGGTCAGGAAGAATTTTGCCACTGGGGATCTCATTTTCAGCAGGGACACCCAGACACGATGTTGGCCTGACGCAGCAAAGGGGATTTGGCAAAGCACAAGAGCAGCTCAGACAGGGGTGGAGGGGAAGCACTTCGTAGGCTGCTTTTGCAGATGAAGTGCAACTGTGCTTTCAGGCAGCCCCAGCACCACGGGCAGGCTGCAAAACCTATGTGAGATCAAATATTCGGGCAGTATGTCTTCACTGACTTCTCCTCCCCCTGTCCCTTCACGCAACTCTCATTGCTGAAGCTTCAAGAGATGCAGAAGTCAGGGAAGCTGGAGATTTTATTGCACCCTGAAGAAAAGGTAGACTCTGGAGTCCATGCAGATTGCACCCCGCTCTTGCCAAGGCCTGACCTAAACACTAGGAAGTCCCCCCTGAGGTGTGCAAGTAGGAAACCCTGATGTCACCTGGCCACACATGACAGAATCACACTTGTCTGAAAGACCGGGTGGGAGCAGGGCCCCTACAGCTGAGCCCCGAGTGAGCCCAGCTCCGCTCCTGCTCGCCCCCGCCTGGGGATGTGCTTCGGCCTCCCAGACGCCCACGGGGCTCACTTGTCATCCTCGCAGACAAGCAGTTCGCAGGGAAGCCTGTGCCAGTCCATACAGCGCAGCGGGAGACGCCCGCCCACCCCGAGAAGCCTGTGCTGACCCACAGACTGAGGTCTCTCTGTTATCCACACCCTGCCAAAGAAAACTGGAGGAAAGGGAAACACGGGGAAGAGGGGGATGGAGGATCTGCAAAAGGGCTACCCTACTGTGTAACTCCCTCCCCGGTCAGAGGGGCGGCTCTCCTGGGGGCATGCGGCTTCTGGAAGCATCCACCCCTAAACGAGGACGAATTTTCGGGATTGGGGCACTCGCATGGTTTCTAATCGTGATTCCACCTAACTCACGCTGTCCCGTGCTTTCTGAAAGAAGGGCAAGCATTTCTGCGGACCTCCTGTGGAAGACGATGGAAGGCAGAGAGGAGCCCCGGCTGCTAGTGCTGGGCACAGCGGAGCGAGAACCGGGCTCATTTTCCAGCGCGGCCATCAGAGGTGACCCCTGAGGACACCGAGATGCTGCTGCCCAGCTCCACCACCTCACCCGCGGCATCACCCGAGTCCTCGGGGAAAAAAAAAAAAACAAAGCAGCAGCACACTCGGCCGAACGCCCCGGCCCCCGGGCTCGGCTCCTCCGCCCGGCCGGGGCCCGGTGGGGCGCGGCTCGCTCCCCCACGGGAACGCGGCAGCGGGCAGGGCTGCGCGGCCGCTCCGGGCTGGGGCGAGGGCCGGCGGCCGCGCAGCGCTTCCCCTTCCTCAGCCGGCTGCACCGGTCCGTACCGGAGGATCGCGGGGTGCAGGAAAGAGAGCCCCGGGGCCGGTGCGGCGGGCGCCGGGCGGTGAGCTGCGGCCAGCCCCGGCGCCGCGGCAGGAGGGGGAGGAAGAGGAGTGAGAGGAGCGAGGAAGAGGCCTGGAGCGGGCAGCCCCTGGGGTCGGGCAGCGCTGGCCGGCCCAGCAGCTTAAATGCAACCCCTGGGGCATCGGCTTCTCTCTGATGAGACCGCTCCAGGGCTGCCGGGGACGGGGCGTCGTCGTGGGGACCGTCACCCTCTGCCTGGCCGCCGGGTGGGCTCTGCAGAGTAAGTGTCCCTTTCGTCCCCCCGCTTCCTCCCCCGGCCCTTCCCTTTTCCTCCTTCTCCTCCTCCTCCCCGCGCTACCCCGGCTCAGCCCCAGCTCCCGGCCGTCCCTCCACGGGCTCCGGCCGCGGCCGCCGGGCTGCCGGCAAGCGGCGAGAGCTCTCCCCGGCCCGGCCTTAAGCAGGAGCCTCCGCGGAGCGGCAGGGGCGGGGATGGGGACGGGCAACCGGGGGCCCGGGCGTGCTCTGCGAAGGCTCGTCCCCGCTCCCGCTGCTCGGAGGAGGGGGTGGGGGGGGGCTGAGCGGCGCCAGCCCGGGCAGCGGCGGCCGCGGGGGGACGAACCTCACGGCCAGCGGGGGCGGCCCCGAGCAGCCGCCGTCCCCCCTCTGCATTCCCGACCACAGAGGGGGAGCGGGGAGGAGGAAGCGGACCCCGGTTACCCGGCCCGAGAGGGCTCGGGTCACGCTGGGAGACGCGGTCGTGGGAGGGAAGGTGGATTTCGAGCCAGCACCCCACGGGGGCCGAGTGGGGAGGGGGCAGCAGGCAGGGAGCCGGCCAGTCCTCTCCAAGCGAGGGCTAGAAGAGGCTGCAGCCACCCGCCACGCCTGGGAATTGGAGTGGGCAGTGCCACCAGTGGGTTTGGTTTGGCAACGTCACGCCGTCTCCTTCATCCTGAAGGTGACGCAGAAGCAGGACAACGAAGGGTGGAGGAACTGTCGAACTGCCTCGAGTCTGAGCGCTCCATTTAGCGCTGTCCCTCCCATGCCAGGGCTCCTGCGTGGAGGCTCTGGCTGCCAGCCCTTGCCCACCCGCTCCCCAGCTCGCTGCAGGCCCGGCTGCGGGGCCGCGGCCGGGGCTGGGACGCGGAGCCGCACTTCCAGCTCAGACTCTCGGCCAGGCCAGCACTTCGGGGTGCAGCGGCGTGCCAGGGACGGCAAACTCACCGCACGTATGGTGGCACCGGTACCCTCTTCTCCTCGGTGCATGTTTTACGGGGGGTGAAGTGTCTGGTTCTGCAGCCAGCCGGGCGCAGAGGCCCAGCGCAGGGCGCTGCAGGTGGGTGTGATGTTTGCTCTCTAGGCTGATGCGGTTCTCTTTGGATTAGACCAGTTCAGGTGATCGAGGCAGATTGCGTATTAAAAATATTTTTGTATGGTTAGGTATTGCCTTGCCTTTTTTGGCTTTGTGTGCTGGATAGGGACAGAACACGTTTGCAAATAATTTAATGGAAGGGGGGGTTGTTTTTTTTTACATTTACCTTGCAGTCATATATTCAAAACAAAGGCATGCCTTTATCAAAACACAAAAGGGTCACTGTGGTGAGAGACTCAGCTCCTGTCTAGTCAGAAACCATGCAAAAGGCCTTTAAATAAACACATGGAGCAGAAAACAATTAGAACAATTTGCAGCGATACCAGAGGTTCCCGTCTGTTCTGTTTCTCTAGCTGGCACAAACCCCTCTTTCACAGCTCTGGTGAGTCTCTCCTGCACACA
The DNA here is from genome assembly GCF_964289735.1 of Phaethon aethereus. Lineage (NCBI taxonomy): Eukaryota > Metazoa > Chordata > Aves > Phaethontiformes > Phaethontidae > Phaethon > Phaethon aethereus. The sequence continues at coordinate 211,138,555 of NC_138575.1, forward strand.
GGGTGAATGGGAGACCACGGCTTAGCCGAGGATGTGCTGGGCTACCTGAAGAGCATGGCATCCCTGCAAGGGGACTGGGCAGCAGGAGCATGACAAGATGCCCACAAAGGGGGAATGCCATGAGTGTTGGACAGCCTAGAGCCTATCTGGTTAAAAAAATACACAGTGGCTGGGCTTTCTTCTCTGCTGGTCTCACAGGTGAGGACCTGGGAATCAAAGTGTCTTCTCGAGCTTCCCTGCCCTACCTTGACCAGCAAATTTTCTGAATTCTGCTAGAGATCGCAAAAAGAACAAAGTCAGCTTGTAATTAATTTACCCATCTCTCCCCATTTGTGGTTGCTCTGGGGTTTTGGCCATGGGAAGTTTTTATTTTTTGATAAGATTTTTAAAAAGAATTTCTTTCCCTTGGAGATTTTTTTTTCTTTGCCTTTTTTAACCATTCTTTTCTCTGAAGACTCTGCAGAACCTCCAGGAGCAGCCCCAGGGGTCCTGCTTTGTGCTCCTTCATGTAGTGGAGGGTCTTGTCCCCTCTCCCCACTGGAGCGGGGAGACATTTGCAGCTCAGCATTATTTTTTCAGTTCTGCTCTTGCAGTCAGGCTGTTCCCATGGTATGGGAGGAGAGCGGGTGAGCTGCTCCAAGCCAAACCAGGAAAAGGCATTCAGCAGTGAGGCTTACTCTGCGCTTTATCTGCCTTTTGTCTGTTTGATTTTTGCAGGCAGATAACAGGATTTCAGTCTCTAGCCAAGTGTCTCAAACACGCCACTAATTATTTATAAAAAAAAAAAAGTATGCCAATTGAAACTCAGATGTTTGGTGTTCATCCAAATCTTCATGCAGAAATACCCACACGCAAGCAGAAATTATTGCAGTTACACATTAAACTAAACAGTCAGATGAGTTTCACAGTGCTATGAACCGCTCCATAATCACATCAGTAGGAACTAGGTGAAAATTAAATATTCTTTCACGTGCATTTTTGGCTGGAAATCATCAGGAACATGAAGTCCCTGACTTCACATAAAACTGTGTACCTTTGATTACATGCGATTTATCTGGCATACAACTGGCTGCCTTTACAAAGCTGTTGTCTCAAACGTTGATTACACATCCTGAAAACGTGATGAAGTCCTTGCCAAGTCTTCACATACTTCAGTCTGCTACAGTTCTCACTTTTGGGGGATGGTAATTAATTAATATGTTGCCTTGCCCATGGCGATTAAACTTTCCATTTAAATGGATTTTAAAGGAAAGACAGTTGCTGATGAATACAAAAGCATTGCTCAGTTTTCAGAAAATGTTACGCTCCCTTACTCAAAAAGACTCTTCCGAACTCTCTCCCCTTGGGTATCAAAACACTGAAACACATGCAATTACTTGTCCTGTACAGTAGAAACATTTCTCCTGACTATCACCCATTAAAAATGTGTATTTAGTCTTTAAGTACATATGTTGTTTTTATGGTCAGCAGAAAGACTACAAAGCATAATCCATCCTCTCTTAAAACAGACCACAGAGATAGGTAGAATGAATCACACCCCTGAGGTCCCATCCTGGCCTGGACGGCTGATGAGCATCACCTCCACACTTATCACCCTCCTTTGTCTTTCAGCTCCCGGAGGAGTATCATTAGTTGTCCCACAACCCAACATCAATGCAACAGTGGCACAAAACATCCTCCTCTCAGTTGAATACTCTTGCAGAGGCGTCGCTACCATTGAGTGGAAGCATGTGTCAAGCTGGGGCACCACCAAAATTGTTGAGTGGAAAAGCGGGAATTATGTCAACATATCCACGGTCTACAAGGACAGAGTGACTACTTTTGAAAATGGCTCTATACAGCTTCTGAACGTGGGCATGAGAGATGCCGGCTACTATTTTATCACTGTAACGGAGGAGTATGGAACCAACATCTATGGCACCATCATAGTCAATGTTTATGGTACAAACTAGATGGGAGTTCTTGGCTTTATCCTGTGTTTGAACATTAATCTGCTCATAATCAATTTTATATTTTTTTTTCTGTCCTCCCTGCAGAGATCATCTATGAAGATTTACATTTTGTAGCAGTTCTCCTTGCATTTCTCGCTGCAGTATCTGCTATTTTGATCTGCTTCATGTGGCTGTGTAATAAATCTCTGCATCTATTTCAGAAGAAGATGACACACAAACTAACAGGTATCTTTCTAAGAATGCAGTCAAGGTATAGGGTTTTCAAGGCTGAATTCTGAGCCTAAAATTCAGTTGTGATTCAAGCCACAAAGGTGCTAAGCAGGGACACTGAGAAACATGACTGGAAGGGCTCAGTTCAGTTATCCTGTTCACCTGTCTGCTAGCTGAGGCATCTGAATAATAAGTATTTAGCTGCAGAACAATCCACAGGACATCTAGCTGATACATCAGAAACCACAAAACACTTCCCAACATTGTTAACTGTGAAACTTAGGGAAAAAAGGCCAGAGCTGCAGTGACCTCCCATTAGAGAGCAGCAGACAAAGTCAAGAGCATCAACAATGCTCGCACGGTCTGCACCTTACGGAAAAATACTCAAACGGCCCTTGGGAGTGGCCCCCTTCACTTCATGGAGGATTGCAGCCCTCCCTCTCCTCTCAAGCCCCGCTTTCTTCTGTCCTCACATTTGATCCAGTTGCGGACTCCAATGAACACTAATATTAAAACCAGACTCCTAACACGCGCCAAAGACACCAGTCATGAAAAGCAGATCAAGGGAACACAAGGACTGCACTGAAGGGAACATTCACATATTAGAGAAGAACTTTCCAAGCTACAGCCAGGGATACTCAGCCTAGGCAGCAAGTCAAGATGCCATGCTACCGGCCTGGGCCCAATCTCTGGGCACATCCTTGGAACACGAGGTTTCTTTTACCACTTCAAAACCATTTTCAGGCATTTACATCCCTTCTTTGTTAAGTACAGATCCACCAGTGGTTTCTTGCCCTGTAGGTAAAAGGTCTGTATTTCTTCTCTAATAATCGCTGCTTAAGCTGTTACGTTACAACAAGCAGCCTAAGTATTAGTATTTTACTAGAGCAACACAGATACTCAAGAATCCTAAGCCTCATGGCCCAGACTTTGTCAACTAATATAAGAAGAGATGAATTTGGCTTGAGCTGTCTCTTCCTTTCTGCTGCTCACCTACAGCTCTACAGGCTGCTGCTGTTTTCACAGTGCACTCACCGCTCACAAGCTTCTGTAGCTTCTGAAAATTTTCCTATCATGTCAGAATACATAGGCTTTTGTTTGGATGAAGCCTCCTTCCTCCATTTAAAACCAATCTTCCTACAGAGCTGAGTCTTGTAGATTATTTGAATAAGCTGCAGTTATTTGTCAGAGTTCAGGAAAACCAGAGTTGTGGAGACTTGCCCTGTCATGTCCCAGAACATGATCCGAAGCAGGGACCTAACTTCTGCCCCAGTTCCACCTTAGAAGAGACCTCCTTTCAGAAGCTATGAAGAGAGGTATAAGGTCGAGCCCTATGGACATCAGTTTTCATAGTGACTTTGGTCATGTATTGGAAGAAAGCAGTGACACTTTAAAGACTGTGAGGGACTCTGCAGTTAAATATTTTGAAAAGATGTACTTAAAACTTAATTGTAGATGAGTAAGCTTGAGCTAATATTAAAAAGTTCAAAATGTCTTGGCTATTAACACAGCATTGTTAATTCTGGAATGCTGGCCTTCCAATCCATTTGCCAATCAATAATAATATCCTTTTATTTGCAGCAAGTACAACTGAAGAGATTGAATTGGACACCATTGAGTGTTAGCCAAGGACTGTCTCATAACAAAAATAACAATTCTACCTCAGGAGAAAGTATTGGCACAGAAAGCAAGAAGAAACCTAAAAGGTAAAATGTTTGTGACTACTGTAGAAACATCCCGACTTGCAAGCTAATTATACATTAAATCAGCAGTGTCTCATGGAGCTGTTTTGACCTGTTAAGTTTTTGGCTCTGCTAGTCAAGGTCAAAGTAAAAAAAGAATATGCTTTCATGCTGAGCACGAACACATTTTTGTGGCTAATTAATAAAATCTACAGTCTCTACCACTCTTAGAAACAAACAACCAACCAACCAAGCCTCTAATATCAACCCATAAAGGAAATGATCATGGTCTTGAAGGACATCTGTATTTTGGCTACAGCAAGTCTCCTATTACAGCCAGAGCAGTCATTAGCATCCTTCAACATAATAAATTTAGTGTCTAATTACAGTATTACATTAAAAAATTAATTGCAAGGATTGAATCCTGTTTATTGTGCCTATGCTGCTACTTTTGGGTGTAAGGAATATCCTGAAGCTCTGAAGACAAGCTGTAATTCTTCATGAGACAAAACTGACTTTGAAACAACGCCGAGCTGGTCAAAGTTCCCCCACTTACGTTTCCAGTTGTTTACGCTGCCACGGGATATTAACACACATTTTATGGCATTACTAGAGAAGACTGTTAAACAAGGAACCGTGCACAGGCACTGAAGAGGACGCTGTCTATAATGATTAGAGGGGTCAGATAAAATACTGACAAATTACACCAATGGCAAATACTAAACAGTTTCATTGTGAAAGATGTCAAGTCCTTTGCAAACTTAGCCCGCTAACAAATGTCTATCTGCGAAGAAAACTTAAAACAGCATTACTTTGAAATTTAGTATTTACAGATACAGTTCTGAAATTGCTCTTGTTGATAAGCCACCTTTGCTCTCCTATGTTCTACGAAAACATGAAGTGATCTAACTAATGTTTTCTTGAATCTGCATATTGCACTTACATTTTCCACCCGAGTATCTGCTGGGTGGAATAACATTTGCTTCTGTGAGTGAGAAAGCACTAAACTGACCAAGCTTCAAATTAGCCTGCTTTGCTTTTGTAATGAGAAGAATCTTGCAGTGTGAAATAAACTTTGAAAATGTAAGAGACCATGGACTAGTCTGTGTCTGCAGATTGCCACGTGGCTTTTTGAGCTGAACTGCTGCAACTGCCTCTCTCACGCTTCAGCTCCCTTGTTTGCAAAAACCTTTTACAGGACAGGCTGACAGAGCTTCCCCTCTGGTCAGGGGATGCTCGGGCGCAGAGATACTATGGGTTAGATTTGGAAAAACAGAGAATTTCTCACCAAGTGCATAATGATGTAAGTAGGTGCCAAACAGGTGTTTTCCAAAGCACCCTGTACACAACACCTTTAAAAAGTCATCCCCAGATTGAACTGGCCACTTGCAGCACAAAGGGCCTCTCACCCACTCATAAGTTTGGGCATCAGATTCATCTGGTTGCTCCCTCCTCCATCTAGAACAACAGGTCAAAAAAGATGAGAAATTTTAAAAAAAGAAATAATCCCAGCTACAGCACAGCTTGGCAAAGTAACAGTTTGTTCTAATTCTTCACTTTAAGTATATATTACCAGTTTTCTGTATCTTTGAGTGAACCAAGCTTTGACAAGACAGAAGAAGTTGTAAGTGCACCTGTTCCAATCACCAAGCTTGAAGTACTTTGTGAAGTACCCATATAGCATATGGAAAACATTATTGATTTTTTTTTTCTGTTTACCTATTCCAGATATCTATTATTTAACCCCTAAATCTTAAAACTTTATGAAGTTACTCATTAGGCTGAGCTGAGTATATAGCAGGTGCTTTGCCAAACTGATTTAGAAAGCATAAAAAGTGCATCTGACACGTAACACCATTATTATCTGCTAACATTGACTTGAATACTGTAATTGCCAAAGGAAAAGTCAGGAAATGTATATAGACATGAATGACCATTTGAATGCATTGCTGTAATTGTAGGCATCACTTAGACTTTCAAACTACAATATTTGAAAGCTGGGATGAAAGTAGGAAATAACCACTTAAAATTCCTCAATTTAAGATGCATTATAACAACAGTAAGAAGTTTCCAACTAGCACAGTTGTTCTACCTCTCTCAGCTTGGCTAAAGATCCAGCAACTTCAGACACCCATACTTGGCTATTGATGCTGATGCCAACCTCGCTTTTAGGTAGTAATATCCTAAATGAACAACAGGGATTGAAATAATATTCAGTGAGGACATACAGTACAGTTAGCCCAGGTACTGCTTTCCTTACAGACAATTCCTCACCCACAAATTTTACCCAGAATTTAACATACTCTACATAGGTAGGGTCACGTATAAAATATTCACAGTTTCTGAAACTGATGTTTGTCAATATGCATTGTAATATATGTATATTGTCAATATGCATTATAATATCAATAATATTTGATATATAGAACACGAGGCTAGGCTGTCTGTAGCAGTATCTTGCTACACTGGAAGTGCCTGAAGTACCTAAAGACTTGTGGCAAGCTGTTAAAGTGGAAGTTTAGAAACTAATAGCTGTTCTTACTCCAGTTGTAAACTCCATGCAGAACAGCAGCAAATTTAATATTTAGAGCATTCCAAGTGATCAAAGGGATTAAGGCATTTTGCCTTTAATTAAAGAGATGTCCAAGTTGACAAGATTGCTTTGGCAATCAACTGTAAAAGTCTTAATCATCTACTAGTATCTCCATTTCACGTTCAAAGATGCGCTACCAAGAATTTCAAGACTGTCCCTCTGTTAGAAGCAGCCTCATCAGTCTGTTTTCCATTAAAATGAGGAATCCCTGTGTATTCAACACTAAAAAGCCAGACTCTCCAGGTCCCTAATAATTTTTTTTTTTTTTTCCCCTCCCTTCAGCTATGCCTGGAAGTCTTGACATATGTCTTCACTGCTAATGTGCAGTGCTTTCACTTCTGCAACACAAGAGAAGTCCTTTTGCATCCGTTGTTTCTTTTCAGAAGGGGACAAATCCTGCAACTATGAGATCCCAATAGTGATCCTATTACTTGGTAATGGAAAGCTTATTTGATGAAAAGGCTGTCACTACATGCAGACCTGGCAATTTAGGTTAAGAACAGTGAATTGCAAAGACATGTTTAAGTTTCATACGCTCAACTTCTAATTATTAGTAAGAGATTTGTTGTGTTGCCAAAACAGCCTCATATAATCAGATGCAGAACAGATGCAGCAGGGTGATGGCTGAACTATTCACCAAGGAACAGAACCGCTCTGTGCCTGTAATCGTACAGGGTCTGCTAGCCAAGCAATAGGGGACCTGGCAGCACAGGTATTGCACAAGATTCACCAATCTTTCAAGAAGATCAAGAGACTATTTAAAACTAGTATTTTTTCATTTTCATAAGTTGTCTTGGGTAACTCATCAGCACCTGAAAGGAAAACCCTTTCTCTCTCATAGTTCAGTTGCACAGAAGCAAATACTTCAAGGAACTGAAATAATAAGATGTTCTACACTGGCAAACACCAACCTAAGTATAACAGCTGCTTTGGATACACAGAGCAGCCGCTTGCCACCAAGCAGTTGCTTAATATATATTTCCTACAACTATTCTTTATTGCTCAAGAACACAGCAAAATAACAAGTCACCATACAAGTATGGTGTTCAATTCAAACATGTTCTATGTGCAAGAAGTTCTCATATATATGTATATACACACACCCCCCCTCATAATACACAATATGGACATAAGTCTGAACCAATTCATACAGGCAGGCTTCAAAGAGACCTTTAGCAATTGATTATCAAACAAAAGAAAAGCTTTGTGCAAGAAGGCTACAATTACAACTAAAAAAAGGCAAAAACATGACTTTTTTATTTTAAAAGAACTCAAAAGAGTTATCTTCAGGAGGATATTATTGTTTCCCTCGATGATAATCAGTGCCAGCACAGAAAAAAAACAATGAAAGAACAGCACAAATGTGGAGTCCAGGGTCTACTGCATGAGAATTACCTGCTTATATCCAGGCATGAACTTACACAACTCCCCCACAAACTCAAATTGTCAGAATTTTGCAAGCACAGTAAGACTCTTTCCTCTACGTGCTTGCAAAAAACAAGGACAGAAAAACACAAGCAAAGTAACTGACACACATAGTTCTCCTCCTATAGACATCAGAGGAGAAAGATATTTGCTACAAGATGTAGCTTCTTAACACTATCAACTTAAACAAATCGTTCAGTAAATGCATCTCTCAAAAAGAAATGGGTTACCCAGAAGCCACATCAATGTACAGTTAACACAAACAAACACCAACTGAAGAATGCCACAGTGAAGACTGTTCCCTGAATCTTAAGTTTTGTTTAGCCTTAATTTTTGACAAGGGAGCTCTGCTTCTCCTCTGTTGTCCCACTTCTAATCAAACAAGTCCATTCGCTTCCACAAGGATAGCCATTCCCTGTAGTATAAGCCACTAAAAGGCTTATTGATAGCACAATTCAATTCTAGTAATGTTCATCTCTCAGAAATACTTGCAAAGTTCTATTGAGAAAAAGTAGGGGCACAAGGGGAAAAGGAATGACTCCAAGCAAACACCTTTCATGTGGGAAAGGACTACTGAATTTCAGTTTGTAAAAGAAAAACACATTAACTACTAAGCTATGTTACTTTAGATAAGAGCAATCTGCAAAGATACTGCTGAAAGGAACGTTTTCAAAAAATTGTATTTTATATGTCATTGAAAAAAGTTTTATTACAAACACTACAACAGACATACATACAGACTACATCTGTACAGGAAATAAATTTGGTTCTGCTTTCTTGGATTACCCTATAGGTTCCATTTCCCTTTGCTGCACAGGCAGTGATCGTTCGCAGCACAGTGATGATTCAAAGCCCCCACAGAGAGGCTGACAGATTATTAGCATGGAGTTAAGGCAGCCATGAGGAGTTCCATTTTATACACAAAGTTACGCCCTTCCATTTTATTCCACTGAACTTCCTTGAATGGCCCTCGAAGATGATTCCACTTGCTGTCTTGCAGTACGTCACCTTTGGGGAGATCCTTGCACTGACTCCGTGGAAACTGAACCATAACTTTGCTGCCACTTTCTGGACCATTACGTACTGCGATGAACAGAGATTTTTATAAGCATTTTTACTCTGTGGAATTCCTCATGTATGCTATACATTACTCTTACCCAATTCCAAACATGCTGAAAGCAAACAAGGGAAATTACCTTTTTTCTTTTTTTTTTTTTTCTTTTTTTTTTTTTTTTTTAGTTTTTCTCTTTGAATTTTCTTTCTTGTCTCCCACTTCTCTATGATTTTGTTGCTTTAGTGCTGCATGTTCTTGGTTAGAGCAAACCAGAGAAACACTTGACAAAAAAACCCACATGTACACTTTAAAAATGCGTTTCTTTTTCCCCTAATGATGCCAGGAAGAGCAAAGGTGTTTTGCCTATTCTTACCTTGGATGTATTCCCCACCATTCTGTTGAAAAACTTGATCAAAAAGATATTGTTTCTAGTGGATTTACCTCATCTAGTGGATTGACATTATTCTATAGAAGTTGAAAGACTTCCTCAGAAAGAGCTTTACAAAGCCTGTAGAATTCGCTTAAGAATGTTAAGATTTCTCCATACATTTGCAATAGAAAACACTACCTGAAATGGCATAGTCTCCATTTGGTGATGCGACAGTTATCGCCGATGCATTGCCAATACTCTCCACTGGCCCCAGACCAACATGATTACTGAAACTCAGTACATGCCATCCCATAACTTTCGCAAGCTGCTGAACTGCATGTACTTGGTGCTGTGACATCTGAAAGATAACAAGAGGTTTGTCTTCTGTTCCATATCTGCACCAAGCATTACCAAGCGTTTTTAATTCTGCTGTACACTAGTTAGTTATAAAAGTGACTTCATCTTACAAGTTCTCTAATTTAGGAAGAACTTTTTTTTAATAAATATATATGCTACGTAAGTGCTAATAGAGCTTTGTGTTACTTGAATTTAGACTAGTTCCTTTGCAGACAGAGAATACCACTATATTACGCAGATTATGCGGTTAGATAAATTTTTCATAGGTATATGGCATTTTATTTAAGTACTGCTTTCAATCTACAAAACCCTTTATTTAGGCCTCAAGAACTAAATAAAGTAATAGGAACAGAATTTTGATATAATCCTTTCTTTGAATGGAAATTAATGTGTAGACGTGGCACTTCAGGACATGGTTTAGTGGGCATGGTGGTGTTGGGTTGATGGCTGGACTTGATAATCTCAAAGGTCTTTTCCAACCTTAATGATTCTGTGATTCTATGAAATTAGACCTCTGCTATAAAATACATAAAATCCATGACAGTATTATCATAGCAAACTCAGGAAAAAAAAAAGTTGAGTTTCTCAGATGCACACCTATCTCTGTTAATGCTCAAGTATAAGCACTGAGCTTTAACAGCTTAAAGTTTAAATGCTAATGTTTCTCTGTATCAAGACTTAGCACTTGTAGCAAGGAAGTATCTATCACTGCTCAGCAGTTCTTTGTGAACAAGTCTGAAAACACTTGACTAGAAAGAGATACCCTCAGCAAAATCTGTTTCAACTTGTTTTCTGTGTCATGGAGTTGCATATAACTGCAATGGGCCAACCACTGTTATTAAAGACCTGTATTTTGACTATTTATAATGCATAGTAGGGAGACTGTCACCTTCTGAATAAAACCATCAGCTTGCTCTAAGCCATTAAGAAAACACGGTTCATTCAAATATCAGCTGATTTAGTAATGGCTGATGCAAAGTGAACATTAACAAGACAATGTTGAAATGACAGTAATTGTGGGCTCATTAAGATCTCTACTCTAGATAGGACTTGGTTACAGTAAGTTTTATATATTAAATACCTTCTTGTCTGCTATGACTCTCACTGACTTGTTCTGAAGTAAGCAAAAATCTTAGTGCTCCCATAATGGGTAGCACAAAGAAATGTATTTTAAATGGAAAGGGAAAAAACTATTACTTACTGACCTTAGTAAAAACTGGCATTATATATTAGTAACAGTTACTAAAGTCACTATACAAACATAGTGAAAAATTCAGTCATCCATCTTCCTATTTTCACTACATTTACGTTTTCTAACATTTTCTACATAGATAAAGGTGAGATTCTAACTTCTTCTGTTTCCCAACACTGCAAGGAAGGGAAGAATAATGTATCTGAGTCTACCTGAGATAAAAGGAAATCCTGCAGTTCTTGCTCTTGATGGGACAATGTAATAACTCTTCCATCTCTGTGCACAACTCTGATCTGTTCAACTCCGATGTTCAGCTGTAGTTGAATGGATCTTTGAAGACAAGACACATATTTATTCAAAACCTTACAACACTTAAGAAAACAGGAAGCTAAGAACACAGAATCCCTCCCGCTCATTGACAAGAACTCTAAGAACATCTAAGAGGATGGTGCAAAGACCATGGAATACGACAGCAACTCCAAACATTTCAGTTTCATCACTGACCACAACAGCGCCCTCTGTACTGCAGGAGATCTGTTCTGTGGCATGTTCCCAGACCTGGTCCACTGCTTGTTCAAGTCAAGGAACTTCCTTGAGGTGCCTCACAGCTCCCTGCCTGCCACTCTGTCTAAGTTTCATTCCAGAGGTGCAGGGGAAAATGGTGTGTGCTCAGGGCCTGTTCTATCCTACAGCCAAGACTTGGGAAGCATATGTACTCTGGAACTGAGACTGCAAATTGCACCAATGACCGCCGTCTGCTCCACACTGTGGACACAGCCAGAGAGGACTGCGCAAAATGGAAAAAAACAACAGTCATCCACTGTCAATGCATTAGTTAATTCACTGCTGGTCAGAATGCAGACATGAGTTTCTGGAACATGAGATCTCTTATTTCGGTGACAATTGTGCATAACTAGTAGCATGAATTACAGGAGTTCCACATTTTGGTACCTATGCAACCAAGCTAGGACTGAGCACTGACTAGCTCTCCATGACCAGACTGGAAGTTTAGAATCCAGCACAAAGACACTAGATTATATGAGACTCTAAAACACTGAAGCACAGAAGTGGACCTAAAAAGATGTGAAGTTATTATGGTAATTGCCTGTTCTTTCTTCCTGGATAGCGCGCTCTATCCAAAGTAAATCCCCCCTTAAAGGGCCACTCTCACCTTGAATTCCTTATTTGAAAGGAAACTGTGCTAGTTACTGACTTACTAAGCTTCATTAAAGTTTAAGGTGGGTGAATTTTTCTTAGGGTGGCTGTTCCTCCCACAACTCAGAAAAACAAACACTCACACACAAATAACGGGCTCCTACTTGTCTGTTTGAATACACTCTGCCACTGACTGCATGCTTCTATGACTAGAAAGACACATGCATTTTCACACTTACTTGCATATCTGTTCGTATCCTTGAGAAGTTATTAGAACTTTAACGCTGGATTCATAAACATCATTTATATTGGACCAGTGGGCCTGAATCTGAGGATCCTCAATACGACTAGCCAGACTATCAATGGTTCGAGCAGTTCTACAAGATAAAGACATATTCCATGCACAATAATCTAAACAGTTTGTGCCGTTATCTTGTTTAAAGGAAATGAGTAGGTTATTAGTTTGGGAGGGTTTTTTGTGGTACACCAGAAAAAAAAAAAAGGCAAATTTAACAGAATCATGTGGATCAAAGTTCTACTTCAGCACTGTTCTGGTGCTAATGAAGCACACTTATTTACTCTGTACATTTCACAAACATTCTGCAGCAGTACTAAAGTGGTGTTACACAGTGTCAGCTACTGCACAGCAAAGAATACTTAAAAAGATTTATACAGTTTAAGAGAAGTAGGGACAATTATTAGCAGCCTACGTCACAACTGTCAGAGATCTCGAAGAAATCCGATTTTTCTTTTTTTTTTTTTTTAGTAGCTGAGTGTTGTTTGCTTATATTTCATGATGAAATGTTATGTTTCACGTTATTGGTTCTTAGTACTTAAAAATAAAGACATTTTAACAGTGACGAAAGTAGCAGCTAGTTTTAAGAACACTGAAAAACGACCAATTGTATTCTACATAATGGTACATTTTATTGTAACTTTAACAAGAATAGCTTGTGACCTACCTGCGTCTCAAAAAGATATGTTTTGCCTGCTTTATTATCTTTTCCAGAAGTCCTTCATTTGATTGTAAAGAACTGATATCATTTTTATCAAAAGCCTGGGGTCCTGCAAGTCTCATTCTCTTATGGCCAAAAGGCGCACTAGCTGGATGTGGCATCACTGTTGAGCTCAGGGTTTGCTTGTGACACTGCAACAAACAACAGATGTTATAAAAGGAAGTGACCAAATACTGTATCTGCAAGAAATAATATGTATACTACAACATGCCGCTTCACATCAGGTTTTTCAAGTGTACATACTTTCAAAAAGTGACACTTTTTTACTTTATAAACTTGACAGCACTTTAAAGCCAGCTTTACACTGATACTTTGCCTCCATGTTTATGCAAGTCTTTCAAACCTTATGGAAAGTGATTTTTAAAAAAGGTGCTAGCTAACAAAAATTTGGTAGATGGCAGCAGCTCCTACTAATAAGTCTGCCTTGTATACATCTCTGGAAACAAACAGAATGGTCAAACAAAAATAATAAAAAAAGCATTTTAGAGATTAAAAAAATGGGGCATGAAAAGATTTAGCAACCTGTTCAAAGTCAAGCAAGCAAATTCACAACAGACCTGGGCATGGAGCCAAAGCTTCATGAAACCTAGTTCAGTGCTTAAAACACTGGAGTACTCCACACGACTGCGTGACTTGCAGAGCCATGCTCTAAGGAGATGAACATTCTCTGGAACACGGTTTCACAACTGCTTAGACATCTAAAATTGTGCTCCTTTCCCGAACAGACGCAACCTCAACCTCCTACCCCAGGTTATTCTGCTAAATTATATGAGCATCTAAAACACTGCAGCAGAGAAGTGGACCTCAAAAGAAGCAAAGTTATTACAGTAACTGATTGTTCTTTCTTCATGGGAGAGTATGGTCTGAACAGATGCTTACTTAAAGTACTTGACAAGCACTAATTAGACACCAAAAAAAAGGGAAACTGATGAGCTGTACTGGAAGAACCTTGCATTGCTCTTCTGAAGTGAGCAGCCAGGCCTGAGGTTAAGTAAAGAACTACTAGCTTTCTTTACTTAGTTAAAGATCTCCCTAACCACTCATACCAAAACTGAACGGTAGGTTGCCTTACACAAATGGATAGAAAGTGACTGGCCTCTAGTGGCACTTTGTTGGTACAACAGTGCCGCACACTAGAAGTCTGAACAAAAGCCCAAAAACTCTTCAGTTACTTGACCATTAATGCATTACTTCTCTGATAAGTTGATGCAAATTATGTTCCAGAACATAGAGATGATCCTCTGGATTCTGTTTTTCAGAAGCGGACTTTTGTGATTTTTTGTCATTGGAAGAGTGACACAGAGAAATCGACAGCTGCAAACCTGTACAAAACATATTAAAAAAATAATAAAATGAGGACACTGATAATTTTCAAGCATGCTACTGAGAACTGCTTTTTCTTCACATTTTATAGTCAGTATTTTTACAACCAGTATTCACTGTATCAGAGAAAAATAAAAAAATTATATTGGAGAACACAGCACCAAAGGCAAGACTGGTGCCGTTGCTACTCACTGAAGTGTTGACAGGCCAAGTCATAAATCACAACCATTTGTATGGGTCAACCCCAAACAAAAAGAAGAGTCCCCAGGACCCCATTCCTTCCCCAAAGAAGGAATGATTTAACATCATGTAAGTTTTAAGCAACACAGAAACATGTTCTTCACATGATATAATCAGTTGTGCACTCCTTGTAAGAACAGAGCATTCATCAGCCAACTCTGAGCCATCTTCATGCTGTTTAATTATCCTCATTGAAGAGTATTAGCCACCATTCTTCTGAAGACCCATTAACTCAAGTCTTAAATTTCACATGCATGCAATCCAGGAGCAATGACTTATGCACAGCTCCAAACTGCAATGTGCACGTGGCATTACAGTTGACAGCTTTAAGTGCTACAACCACAGAGAAAAACAATCCAAAATCCACACAACAGGATATGAGTAAATTAGAAACTAAAGTGCATTAGTTGAAATTTTCTATAATTAGCAAGCAAAATTCAAATTCTGTTTTTCAAAACCTTTGAAAGACATGGAGATTATTTTTTTTTCTCTCCAGAATTTCAGTTTATGTTTAAGCAATAATGGTAAGTTAAGAAGTCTTAAAAAGTTTCCTACCTGGGAAAGGCTGCGAGATTATCTGATTTTTCACAACAATGTGAGGAATTTGTGATTTAATTTGAACAGCTTCTCGTGACAGCTGGGCAAAAATTTCTTTACATAGAAGAACATTCTGTGCAGTCTCCAACTTTGTCTGCCAGTGTGGAGAACCTGAAAAATATAAATCAACATTTGCATAAGGAAAAAGTAAAGAGAAGCTAGAAAGGTATCTTCAGATACCAGATACTGTGCAGTAGCTATAAGTAATCATTAAGATAAGGTAGTCAGTATCTTCTATACAAATCGAGTATTTTCAGAATTTTATCTCAGTTAAGCAAGCACTTTAAAACACCATTACTGCATTTTACTTCAATTTTACACATATGTATATCATGAACTGCACCCCTCTTCTGGAACTGCCTATTGCATTCCCAGGCCTTTTGTGAACTCTCCTTATGAAGCCCTGCTTCTGAAGTTGCAATTTACTTTCAATGATACTTCTAGCTTTATTAAATTCACTCTACAACAAACCACCAAATAATGTTACATTCATGGATGTGCTTTCAGAGGATTTATAGGCCCGACATTGTTGGAAGATACTGGTCTGAGTAAGCTCTAAATTGTACCCTGAATACCATATGAAACATTTACTCCATACAATATCCTGTCTATGTTCAAGACTGCACAAGCATCTGTGTCACAGATCATTGTGAAATAAAATCCGGCCAGTTCATTTTAATCCTAGGGAGTTATGGATGAATTTTTAATCACGAAGGTTTACACCTTCAGATACTGTCACATATTAGTGAATCAAGCTACTATCTGCCAGGCGAGCTGTTGGTAATTAATGCAAACGCTGCCAGCACACTTTCAGATTCAGAGAAAACATATGAGCCACAGAAACAAATGATGCATTTGGGCAAAGTTAAGAGGGAATGGACGTTCAGTCCAGCTGAGCCACAATACCTTGGTTTGTTTTTGGTTATGTGCTCAAACTCTTAACGACTAACAAAAGTTGCTCTAGAATACCCAAAATACAATCCCAGTAGTTTTATTTCAGAAATTGAGTAAACACATATGAAAACTGAAGGAGTACACTTTGAAAGCATCATCTTTCCAAGCCCAAGCAGCACCTACAAAGAAAATTTCAGTTTAAATAAGAATATTCTTGTTCACTCTTCTTTCAAGCTCGACTTTTCAAATCAACATCAGATGCAAACACATTTCTTGCGAATGTGCTGAGAAAACAACATACAATTAGCTATACCTGGTTTTGATTTTGGCATGGGTCTTTTAAAAAGATTGACTGTCCCAAGGTCACCAATGTCTGGAGCTTGTTTCTGAATGGAAACCTGGGCAAAAGAGAACATTATTTGTTGTTTGTTCTTTGTTGCAAGCATACAAATAACAAAACAAAACCCATGCTATATTATTAAAGTTTCTCTGGCAAACCTTTATATAGGCTGACCCTTCCAAATCACTTGGAATTAGAACATCCAAAGGACAGTAATCCTCAGGTATCTTTTTATCCAGGTCAATGTCAGTGTTCTTTATCACCTCAAATGTGCCATGATGAAGAAAAAGGGAGCCTAAGAAAGGAAGGACAAAGACACATATACTATAAAACATCCTCTGCAAATAATGAAGCTCATACGTCCATTTTGGAAGAATATGTACTTTTAAGTCTCCAAACCTCCACAATTGTGCTTGACTCAAATTTCTTAACAATTTAAAAAAAAACAGGTAAATTAGAAAGCTTATTTCAGCACATCAGCATCTCAGTCCTCCTGTGTTTGATGTGTAATATTCTACGCTAAATTAGCAAGTAGTACTTAATAGTTATGGGAGAAAAACAACTGTGTTTCAAAATTGTGTCAGCAGAAGCAGGGAAGGAGAAAAAAAAAAAAAAGACGTTTGGCTAAAACAGCACACAAAAAAAATAACGGCCTGAAGTTTTGCAAGCAAGTAACTTAAGGTGCAACACCCCTACGGATTTAAAGGGATGCTGATGATGTTTGGCTTGCAGTCTTAAAACTATGACATTGTTGATCAGTCTGTAAAAACCAGCCACACAGCCAGCCATTCAGGTGGGACTGATAAAGGCAGATGCCCACATCTGTCCTAGTTGCACCCCTTCTGCATCCAGAACACAGTTCACCTAGTTTAGGACAAATCATCTGAAAAGAGACATATCCTGGGTTACGTCTACAGCTTCTTCATGAACACAAGATTAATAACCTGAAATTTGACAATGATGACAACTGGAGCCCCACATAACCAGTTTAGATGCCTGCTTTGTAGCTACATCTTAAGTTTGGTGAGATTCTGTATTCACTCCTTCACTCCATAAATGGCTCTAGAACTCTGGGTTGGTTACCCTCTCCTACTGTAATCCATTAAATAATGCATATTCTCAGTATCATTTCTTACAAGAGTAGGAATAACAGGTATAATAAATCTGTCTTCACTAAGAGAAAAATGCAAGATGCTTCTCAGTCTTTTAAAAATGCTTTACTGACCAAATGTAGATAAAAGGCAAGGATTAACAAGGTCGATCTGTCAAATGATCAGCTACATGGTCAATGCAGAATTGCTTCTGTAAAGGAATCTTCACTATATAATCCTATAGAGTCAGCTTTTAAAATCACTTTCTAGGTTGAGGATGACAGGATATCTTCCCTGATGAAAAGAACTGGTTTCTTCCTTTTATAGTTCTGTCTCATAACTATAACAATATTGCATTATCCGATATTTTTGTTATTAAAAATATTCCACCTGTTCCTTCAGTTACAAAAAAATTATTCAAAAAATATAAACATCCATTCGTGACAAAAACTAAAGACCCTACTGTTTACCTGCACTTCTGTAGCTCAGATCGCCAAGGATTTTGTCTCCAACTTTTCTCAGCTTCCAGTGTTGTCTCAGTCTTAGCAGTTCAGAGTTGAAGTCTCTTTGTCGCTTATTTTCCTGGTTTTCTGCAACCGATTTGGATAATCTTTCTGCACCTTTCAACAGGATTTGAGCTGCTCCAGCTAATGACTTCTTTTTTGAAATCAACTGCAGAAATTGAGGATTCTAGTAGCAAATAAAGAGAAAATCTTCTTGTATCTTAATTCTGAAAAAATTATTATTAGTGGAACTGACAGTGACTGATAACTTAGTTTTGCTGGATGCTCAGTAACTTATTTAGAATAACTGCCATGACAATATTATATAGCCACAAGTAGCATTTTGACTTACAGCTTCGGCTAAGAGGCCTTTGAAATCAGCCTCACTCCCATTCTCAGCTTTCCCCCGACGCATAAAGCACTGCACCAGCACATTGCAAGGCACGTTTTATTAAATCTTGTATATAGCATACATGAAAAACACCAGTGAAATAAAATCTTTGGTATCAAGTCATAAAAACTGCAGAACTAGGTACAATATACCTGTTTTGGGGGAAGGGGATCCTGCACAACTGGATCTAGAGTCATGAACTTTTTATCCTTGACAATACTAAGAACATCATACAACACACACATCTCAGTCAAGGCACTTCTTAAGTTGTTTCTCACTGAATCCCAAGGCCAGAGGGATGGCTGAAACTTTACCAGCCCTAAAAATAAAACAAGAGAAGGGACAACAAAGGATTGTAAAAAGATATGCTGCAAGGCTCATTCTTAAACCACAGAGATCATAACGGGGTGAAATACAACATAACAGCACAATATCTGGATCTATCCTTTTCCACTGAACCCCTGTAATTTGCTGGGACTCGGTCACGAACACCATATACCTGATCCACAGCCAACCGTGGGAATCCACGGGGGAAGGCAAGCCGGGCCCAAGCGCCTGTGGGGCTCCAGGCCGGGCAGCGCCCCAGCTCGTCAGGCCTCCGTCAGCTGCATCCCGGCGAGAGAGCTCAGGCTCCGGGCCCTGCCTCGGGCCGACTGACATGGACCCGCGGGCCCGCTGCCCCTCACCTTCCTCATCCTCCGCCTCGCTCGGCTCGGCCCAGGCGCGGCCCGCCGAACCCGGCTCGTCCTCCTCGGAGCCGGAGCCCTGGCTGAAGTCGATGCGCTGCGCCAGGCGCGCCAGATTCTGGGACATGGAGAGCGGCTGGAGATAGGTCTCGCTGCCATCCAGCCCCACCTCCTGCACCTGCTTCTCGCACGCCGACTCGATGCTGATACGCACCGCCGGCACGCCCGCCATCTTGGCGCGACCTCCGACCGCGGCTGCCGGGCGTGCGCGCGACCCCCGCGCCGACTACGGGTGCCGGACGGAGGCGGGCCCGAGACGGGGCGGGGCCAGCTCCGAGCGGGCGCAGCTGCCTCCAGAGGGCGCTCGGGAGGGGGCGGAGCCGGCCCCTGAAAGGCGGCGGCGGCCGGGGCGCTGCCTCGCGTGTGCCTCCCACGGCCGCCTTTGCTTCTCCCTGTCACGCGTCGCGGGCAAACCCCCGCCGGGTTCGCTCCCCAGAGGCGGCCACGCAGCTCTGAGCTGCTGCGGTTTCCTTCCGCAGCGTTGTTTTTGACCAGGTGTTGTTTTAATTCCCCGTTCCGAACATAAATTCACTTCTCGTTCCCCAGCACCAGCTAGGGCCATGCAGGAAGCTCCGCCAAAAATAAAAAAACCCCACAATAATGCTGCAGTGAAATTACTGTTTGAATTCAGTCATAACAATTTCAATTACACATATACTCTGAAGTTCTCCCTTTAACAAAATTAAGAAGTCGGCAGTCTACTGCTCTCATATTTATCCTTGACTGTGATCAATGTGCATAATTAAAAGCATTATAACAATCGGAATTTGTATTTTAGAAAGAGAAAGTCGCTATGCCTTCCCCGCGGCACCCCTCTCAGTCCCTCCCGATGAGGTGTGTCTCCCGGGGCCTGTCGATGCGGAAGAGCAGCTCAGCGGGCAGGAGATACCCCCGGTACTGCACGCCGTCCGGGCTGGTGTCCTGATGGTAGTGCCCTCCTTCCCCGTGGTGGCTGAAGCAGTGGGTGTGCTCCAGGCGCAGGTCAAAGCCCTGTCACCAGAGAAAGGACCGTGAACACACTTGTTCATGTCAACGTTATTTAAAAGTCCTGAGGTAGTCTCTTGCTGCCCGTTTCCACGTATCTCTCCAGCCATTAAGAAGTGGAAACTTGCTTGTGAAACTAGTAACACAAAAGAAGAGGAGCTGCACAAGGCTTTAGCACAGGACATCAAAGAGGAAAGAATTTAGAAACCCTAACAGCCGCCAACTTTTGGTGTCCTTTCCTTCCTTCCCCTTCCCTTCCTCTCTTCCTTCCACTGGGATTAAATGAAGCAGTCACACCAAGGAACCTCTACTGGAAATCAGAACCCCTTTGCACTGAACATGAAACAAAGGGACAATCTCTACTCCAATTCTGAGTGCCAGCTTAGATGAAAATGGGAAGACTAGCAAATAAAATAACTAGCATACTAAACCATGAGATCACCCCCACCAGTTCTATGTATCATAGAATCATGGAATACCACAGAATCACAGAATCACAGAATCACTAGGTTGGAAAGGACCTTCAAGATCATCAAGTCCAACCATTAATCCAGCGCCACCATGTCCCCTAAACCATGTCCTGAAGCGCCACATCCACACGTTTTTTGAACACTTCCAGAGATGGCGACTCCACCACCTCCCTGGGCAGCCTGTTCCAATGCCTGACCACCCTCTCAGTGAAGAAATTTTTCCTAATATCCAATCTAAACCTCCCCTGGCGCAACTTGAGGTCATTTCCTCTTGTCCTATCACTAGTTACTTGGGAGAAGAGACCAACACCCTCGTCGCCACAACCCCCTTTCAGGTAGTTGTAGAGAGCTATAAGGTCTCCTCTCAGCCTCCTCTTCTTCAGATTAAACAACCCCAGTTCCCTCAGCCGCTCCTCATAAGACTTGTGCTCCAGACCCCTCACCATCTTCGTTGCCCTTCTCTGGACACGCTCCAGCACCTCAACACCCTTCTTGTAGTGAGGGGCCCAAAACTGAACACAGGATTCAAGGTGCAGCCTCACCAGTGCCGAGTACAGGGGCACAATCACTTCCCTACTCCTGCTGGCCACACTATTCCTGATACAGGCCAGGATGCTGTTGGCCTTCTTGGCCACCTGGGCACACTGCCGGCTCATGTTCAGCCGGCTGTCAACCAGCACCCCCAGGTCCCTTTCCGCCAGGCTGCTCTCTAGCCACTCCTCCCCAAGCCTGTAGAGTTGCATGGGGTTGTTGTGGCCAAAGTGCAGGACCCTGCACTTGGCCTTATTAAACCTCATACAGTTGGCCTCTGCCCATCGATCCAGCCTGTCCAGATCCCTCTGCAGAGCCCTCCTACCCTCCAGCAGATCAACACTCCCACCCAACTTGGTGTCATCTGCAAACTTACTGAGGGAGCACTCGATTCCCTCATCCAGACCATCAATAAAGATATTGAACAAGACCGGCCCCAGAACCGAGCCCTGGGGAACACCGCTTGTGACCAGCCGCCAGCCGGATTTAACGCCGTTCACCACAACTCTCTGGGCTCGGCCATCCAGCCAGTTCCTCACCCAGCGAAGAGTAAACCTGTCTAAGCCACAAGCCGCCAGTTTCTCCAGGAGAATGCTGTGGGAGACGCTGTCAAAGGCTTTACTAAAGTCCAGGTAGAAAACGTCCACAGCCTTTCCCTCATCCACTAGGCGGGTCACCTGGTCATAGAAGGAGATCAGGTTGGTCAAGCAGGACCTGCCTTTCATGAACCCATGCTGGCTGGGCCTGATCCCTTGGTTGTCCTGCAGGTGCCCTGTGAGCACTCCCAAGACCAACCGCTCCATAATCTTCCCCGGTACAGAGGTCAGGCTGACAGGCCTGTAGTTCCCGGGATCCTCCTTCCGGCCTTTCTTGTAGATGGGCGTCACATTGGCAAGCCTCCAGTCTTCTGGGATCTCCCCTGTTAACCAGGACTGCTGATAAATGATGGAGAGTGGCTTGGCAAGCTCCTCCGCCAGCTCTCTCGGTACTCTCGGGTGGATCCCATCAGTCCCCATAGACTTGTGGGTGTCCAGGTGGCTTAGCATGTCCTTGACTGCTTCCTCCTGGATTATGAGGAGTACATTGTGCTCTCCATCCCCGTCTTCCAGCTCAGGGGGCTGAATACCCTGTGGATACCTGGACTGGCTATTAAAGACTCAGGCAAAGAAGGCATTAAGTACCTCAGCCTTGTCCTCGTCCTTGGAGACAATGTTCCCCGCCATATCCAGTAGGGGATGGAGATTCTCCTTGCCTCTCTTCTTGTTGTTAATGTATTTGTAAAAACATTTTTTATTATCCTTTACGACTGTGGCCAGACTGAGCTCTAGCTGGGATTTTGCCTTTCTAATTTTGTCCCTGCTTGACCTAACAAAATCCTTGTACTCTTCGTGAGTTGCCTGCCCCTTCTTCCAGAGATGATAAACTCTCCTCTTTTCCCTGAGAACAAGCAAAATCTCCCTGTTCAGCCAGGCCGGTCGCCTTCCCCGCCAGCTCTTCTTACAGCACATGGGGACCGCCTGCTCCTGTGCCTTTAAGATTTCCTTCTTGAAGACTGTCCAGCCTTCCTGGACCCCTTTGTCCTTCAGGACTGTCTCCCAAGGGACTCTCTCAATCAGTGACCTGAACAGGCCAAAGTCTGCCCTCCGCAAGTCCATGATAGCAGTTTTGCTGACCCCTCTCCTTACTTTGCTCACAATTGAGAATTCTATCATGTCGTGGTCGCTAAGCCCAAGACGGCCTCCGACCACCACATCTCTCACCAGTCCTTCCCTGTTCGTAAACAGCAGGTCCAGTAAGGCACCTCCCCTGGTGGGCTCACTCACGAGCTGCGTCAGGAAGTTATCCTCCACACACTCCAGGAACCTCCTAGACTGTTTCCTCTCTGCTGTGTTATACTTCCAGCAGATGTCCAGCAGGTTAAAGTCCCCCACAAGAACAAGGGCCAGCGAATGCGAGACTTCTGCCAGTCGCTTATAGAATGGCTCAGCTGTCTCTTCATCCTGGTTGGGTGGTCTGTACAGACTCCCAGCAGGATATCTGCCTCATTGGCCTTCCCTCTCATCCTTACCCACAAGCACTCTACTTGGTCTTCACAATCTTCGATTTCTATGCAATCGAAACACTCCCTAACATACAGAGCCACCCCACCGCCTCTCCTTCCCTGCCTATCCCTTTGGAAGAGCTTATAGCCATCCATTGCAGCACTCCAGTCATGAGAAGCATCCCACCATGTTTCTGTGATGGCAACTACGTCATAGCTGTCGCGCTGCACAATGGCTTCCAGCTCCTCCTGTTTGGTGCCCATGCTGCGTGCATTGGTGTAGATGCACCTGAGCTGGGCTATCGATTTCAACTCTGGCACGTTGAACCTACCCCTAGGTTCAACTCTAGTGAGCCCGTTTTTATCCCCTCCCCTCTCCAAGTCTAGTTTAAAGCCCTCTCAATGAGGCCTGCGAGCTCATGAGCAAGAATCCTTTTGCCCCTTGGCGTCAGTTGCACTCCATCAGCTGCGAGGAGGCCCGGTGCCGTGTAAACCGCCCCGTGGTCAAAAAACCCAAAATTCTGACGACGGCACCAGCCCCTAAGCCACGTGTTGATCAGGTGTGCTTTCCTGTTCCTTTCAGCGTTCTTCCCTGTCACTGAAGGGATTGATGAAAACACTACCTGTGCTCCCGCTCCATCGACCAGTCGCCCCAGTGCTCTCAAGTCCTTTTTGACTGCCTTTGGGCTTCTTAGCGCAACCTCGTCATTGCCAACCTGCATGACCAACAGTGGGTAGTAATCAGTGGGCC
The DNA here is from genome assembly GCF_964289735.1 of Phaethon aethereus. Taxonomy (NCBI): domain Eukaryota; kingdom Metazoa; phylum Chordata; class Aves; order Phaethontiformes; family Phaethontidae; genus Phaethon; species Phaethon aethereus. Next base: position 211,162,463 of record NC_138575.1, read on the forward strand.
GAACCAGACCAGGGAGTCTCCTGGTGACGTCTCTCACCCAGGCCCCAGGGAGGCAGCAGACTTCCCTGTGAGTTGGGTCTGGTCGACATATTGGGCCCTCTGTACCCCTCAGAAGGGAGTCGCCTACGACAATCACCCTCCTTTTTTTCTTAACAGAGGATGTCTTGATGCGTGGGGCCGGTTGACTCACCCTAGGCACCCCCTTGGACGGACCTTCGTCAGGGTCCTCATGTTCCTGTCCCTCACATTCCAGAGCCCCATACCTGTTGTGTAAGGGCAGCTGGGATGGTGAGGGAGGCCCAGAGGGAATTCGCCGACCTCTCCGAGGAGGGACCTGCTTCCATTTCCCTTCCTCTCTTAGGTCCTCTCCTTCTGCCCGGCAGCAAGAGGACAGGGGATCCCCTGCTGCTTGTGGAGCCTCCACCAGCTGCCCCTGCTTCAGGGATGGCCGGGTGCGGCTCCACCTACCTCTCTCTCTCGCACACTCCCTAATGCTCCTCAGCCTCTCCACTTCCTCTTTCAGCTCTGCCACCAGGCTGAGCAGGTCGCTCACCTGGTCGCACCGCACGCAGGTGGTGTCCCTGTCGGCCTCTGGAACAACCGACAGGCTCAGGCACTCTCTGCAGCCGGATACTTGGACAGCCGCGTGCCTGAGCGGGAGCTCCGTCTGTGTCGCCACATTGTTTCTGGCCCCGGTTTTCAGCCGAGTGGCGACCATGGCTGAGCCTCCTCTGGGAGGCCGATGGCCACTTGTACTGTACCCCGCCCGCACGCCTTCCCTGCACGCCCTGCCTGCGCGGACTGCCGCGCGAACTGACGTGCCACGCCCTGTTCGCCGCGCTCCGGGTCGCTCGCGCTCCCGGGGGCTGCTCTTGTAGGCGAGGGGCTTTGGCCGCCGCCGCCCTGGGCCCCGCCCGTGCTGAGTCAGAGCTGCCGCTCGTCAGGAGCCCGCTCCGCCGGCCGGGGGTCGGGGGGGGAAGCTGGGGCACTCTCTCGCTCCCTGTGCTGCCGCCTTCGCGGTTTGGCCGCTTCGGGAAGGGTCCCCCGGCGTGATCCTTCGCTCCGTAGCCCTTCGCCTCGGTGGCTTCCTAGTTTGGGTTGGAAGGGACGTTTAAAGGTCATCTAGTGCAACGCCCCTGCAATAAGCAGGGACATCTTCAACTAGATCTGGTTGCTCAGAGCCCTGTCCAACCTGACCTTGAATGGTTCCAGGGATGGAGCATCTACGACCTCTCTGGGCAACCTGTGCCAGTGGTTCACCACCCTCACTGTGAAAAACTTCTTCCTTATATCTAGTGTAAATGGACCTTCTTTTCCTTTAAAACTGTTACCCCTTGTCCTATCGCAACAGGCCCTGCTAAAAAGTCTGTCCCCCTCTTTCTGATAAGCCCCCTTTAAGTACTGGCAGGCTGCAAGAAGCTCTCCACGGAGCCTTCTCTTCTCCAGGCTGAACAACCCCAACTCTCTCAGCCTGTCCTCACAGCAGAGCTGTTCCATCCCTCTGACCATTTTCACGGCCCTCCTCTGGAGCTGCTCCAACAGGTCCATGTCTTTCCTGGGGCCCCAGAGCTGCATGCCGCACTCCAGAGGGGCCTCACAAGGGGCAGAATCACCTCCCTTGACCTGCCAGCTGCGCTTCTTTTGGTGCAGCCGGGATACAGTTTTCTGGGCTGCAAGAGGATACTGATGAGTAATGCTATGGCATTTGAATGCCATCTTCTACTGCTGTCTCTGCAGTGACACTCAAACATTTCCAAAACCATAGGCTCAGCCAAGTCCTGTTGAGCTTGCAGTGGATGCAGATGGGAGTAACCCAGCTGCATCCACTACACAAGTTGCGTTGGTTCTGAACGGAGCGGCTGTTGATGGCTGGTTTCCAAGTACGCATCAGTAGACTCGGGGAAGATGTACACAATTTAGTCCTAGGCCAAAGGCTGCCACATAATGACACAATAAAGTCACACCCTTGAACGTATCCAAGCCTGCAGCATGTCTCATTTAACTCTGGGAAAAATGATTTTATACTACTTATGACTGAATTTTGATTTATAAAATAGTCATTTTCATCTCTGGTTTCCTGGTTCCTTTTAAATAAATAGTCTTCCTAATGATGAACATCTTAGTGGCTTTTGAAACCAGATTATTTTTTATCCTGAATTGTTAGCTGTTGAATTTAGTGCTTGTGAAAGATGCTACGTAACTTCCCAGCATGAAGCTTTGCAGACTTTAATTTGCATCAGCAGTTGAGACACATGCTTCAGATATTTTCACACAGCATTAACAGAGACAGTTCTTATGAAAGTGAACTACATGAACACATGGGTGAACAAGCTTCCATGCTCTTGACATTCCTCCTGGTGCTGCCAACATTGAATGCAAACTATGCTGTTGGGTTTGTGCAAACACTTGCACACTTGCAATTGGAACTAAACCATTAAGTTCAATTCACTATGAACAGCCACTAGGTTTCAGACCAGATTGACCTGGCCTCAATTCAAACCAGTGACAGAGATTAGAAGCTTGTATTTCATTGCACCGCCTCTGGAAGGGTTTAACACAATATATACACACTCCTGTTATTAAAAGAAAAATGTCACCCAAGACAAAATTCATTACAAGTCTCAGTTTACATTTAGAAATGAGAAAGAGACTCACTGGATCTCTGGAAACTATTACTGTCTGGCAAATCAGTGGAGCCTTCATTTCAAAGAATTTGAGCCAGTTATTCACATCCTCATCAGTGTTCAGAGGACAGGCAGAAAATTCCGGAGGCTACAGCAAAAGTAAAAGCTTTATAAGTGAAAGGAAGACACTTGTATGAAGGCACTTTTCCACTAGCAACTTCCCTTCACTTCCCCTTCCCCCCTTTCTGTTCACATTCCTTCTTGCCTAAAAGAAGCTCAGCAGTGCCCATTACTGTGTTTCTGCTAGAAATAGAAGTGACCTGAACATTGCTTCTTTCATTGCACAGGTACTGGGAGAACTACTGAAGTGAGGATTCTCCTCCTGGTATGTTTTAGAAGCTCAGTTATTTAAAAAAAACAGTCTGTTGCTTCTTAAGTATCATCTCAGTTCATGTGTTTCATTTCAATTCATTTTACAATAGTTCTACAGTTCTTTAGCTGTCCGTGGATTTCAAAAGAAAAGATGACAGTATTAAGGCCAAGTAATACAACATCACTAGTTTTGTAATGTCAGTTTTGTAACATCATCTCCTTACTTTAATACACTGCTTATCCTAACAGTTTATGCATACATTTAAAAATACAAAACAAAGTCAAGGCAAAGTGTTACACCCGTATTTACACTTCTGTTTTCAGAAGGATGAAGAAAGTTGTATGAATTGAGAACAACTTACCATAATGTGAATCTTTGCTTTCCCCTTCTGAATGATAAATGTACCACCCATTCCAACAGGCTTTTCTCCATAATGTTTCTCTAATATTTGTCTCAGACAAGACACAAAGTTAAGTTCCCCAGTTCTTCCATTGGCTTTCACTTCAATGACCTGGAGAATAAATTTAATTTGTCATGCTGTCTCCCACTCCAACAGTCTGCAAAGGTTTGTGAAAGCTGCTCTGAAATTCCCCCAAGCTTATAACCCAAGATTACTTTTTGAAAATGTGAGTTTCCCTTGCATCCTTCCAGTACCTGACCAACTCTCCTTCCTGACTTTCTGTTCAACGCTAGCTTTGCCTGTGGAGGGTACTGGACAGCACGTCATTTACTCACAATGAGACAATGGTATAAGCAACCCCTTTCTAACCACCAACCGGCTTCAACTCTGTTCTAAAGAAACTCTTGGAAATAGAGAAGACTGCTCCATTTCCACGCAGTAGCCAGGTTTTTGGCTGCTCTGCCAACACCTCTTTGTGCTACCTGTGTTGGGGGAAGCACTTCTACAAAAAACTACATAAGTGCCCAGACCTGATTTACACAAGTACATTGTACAACTATTACCTTAGATCACTGCTAGTTTGGACTGGATTTGGATGAATGATCTATGATGGAAAAGTTTTAGTAAATTAATACTTATCCCTCAAAAATTCAAATGCCTCTCTGTCTCCAATTCTTCCCCTTGTTCACCAGCATCAGTTCCTTATGCTTGAATATCTTTCATGGAATTACTCTTTACTATTATCACAGAAAACTGATAGGAGAACATTGAAACATGAGTTTCCCTTAAGCCACAAAGCTCTACAAGCAAAGTCACCTTTGCTCCAAGTACGTACCTTACCAGGTTGGCCCTCACTGGCATAAAGGTTGGCCAACAGCCCAAACTCACAGTCAGTGTATTTACTGCTGTACTTCTCAAGCAGGCACCCTTTATCTGCAGGATTTATCTGAGCAATGTAGCTGCCATTTACAGCGGGCTTTTTTTCACTCTTAGTTTGAACAATAGGGATAAGCTGAGAAAAAAGAACATGTAAGAATAAGTCAAGTAAGTCAACAAGAACATGTAAGAGTCAGTCAAATGAACAGAACTCACATAAATGCAATTTAACCTTTGGAACACGATCCCAAGAAATAACCCCCTTTGTCACACAGCTCACTCTCTCAGGATGAGCTCTGTACCGATAAGAAAAATACACTAATATTGTAATGTAATTGAAAACCCCAGAAAACAGTTTTACTTTCTCTGGAGAGTTAAATTAAATGTTATGTGAAGATGAATGCTAGTGTTAAAAAAAAAAAAAAGAAGAAAAAAATCTACAACAAAGACGTCTAACCATTGAGATCTGAGGCCTGCATGGAAGTATTGAAATTCTATGTAATACTTTGTCAGTGTACAGTAACAACCGCTATCATAGTGGCATAGTGACTATCTGATCTGCCACTAAATGCATCAAAAGGAGATGGCAAGACCAGAGGTTTATGCTTGAAAAGACTCTGACTAACCAAAGCCTCCACAGGCAGTAGTTTTCATCTCCCACCTCTCCTGCAGGTGATCATTTTGTATGTGGCATCTTTAAAATTTACAATGGTAAAACAAAGCCATCCAAAAGGGCAAAAGACAGGGCGTATCTCACAGGCATTTACCAGTAACTTTGACAGACATTTCTAAATCTTGTCATTAAAACCTCTGGTCAGGTCTTTGTCAATCAGTTTCAAAAAATAATGTTTCTTGTACACTTCAAAGGAATCACATGCTTCCTGGTGAATTACAAGTTAAAAATTAACCTTTATTATCTCAATAGTATGCACCTCATTGGATGTCCCTCATCTGAATTCCTTCTAATGTTTTTTATGTGCTTTTGGCATAAAAAGAGTTTATTAAATGATCATTTTATTGTAAATGGGAAATGCCCAGCATAATACTGCTCTGCTATTATGATACTTCCATGAATTCTTTGAGAACCATCACACTTATTTACTGACCTCAGCGTTTACTCCAAGAATCTTAGATGAAGCAGCTCCAGCTCCAAGAATGAAAGCTCCAGGCAGCTCTATGTCTTCTGCAACTGTATTTAGATCATAAACCTGCAAAAGAGAAACAATTCTTTGATTTTGATGTGGTATTCTGATTCAGAATGGTCATTTGTTCACTGTAACTTTTGGATGCATTTAATTCACCACACCCTCGTTAACATTTTGGATAATTAAGTTGAAAACAGTTTCTCAACAATCAACATTTGGTAGTAACAAATGGGGTACATGTCCATTTGTTTTCTGAAAGGTAGAGTCTGCCTGCACGGTCCCCTGCCATTTTACCTCAAAACTGAATTATTGTTGTTATTGAAAATTGTGTTTGTGTAAAATAAAAAATGGAAGGGAATATCATATAGAGACAGAGGGGGTGAGGTGTCAGAAAGGAGGCATGATATTCTTGGAAAAGGAGAGTAATGTGAATCCAGTTGGCCTGCAAATACAAAGACAGCCAGTTTTTACAAAGACGTGTGACTGTGACTCGAAATCACAGGCATGCAGCAAGCCATATATAAACATGCAGACAAGCCCCTTGTTTAGTAGTTCCTTCCATGGCTTCTGTCACAGGTGGTATGTTTCCAAAACTCTTGTATTTGAGGGCGGGAGAAGATGAACCATCAACCACTATATGCAAATTTTGCTACGATGTGTAAGATTTCCTGACGTAGTCTATGCTTAACACACGTCAGAATCAATCTCATAAAACGGTGAAAAGTAAACCTCTTTCACAGGTGGAATCTATAGTAGCCATTAGTCCTTAGTTTTGTTTATATTTCAACGAGATACTGCTTTTCTTTTGACAAATATATTAAACCCCACAGCTACAGAAAAAAACTCACTTTTTCTTTCTGTACAACAGGTATGAGGTAAGGAACACCTCCCACATCTGCTATTCTAGGCTTTCCACAGATTCCTGAAAGAATACAGCCAGTTAGCTTGGTAAAATGTTTTTTCTAAAAATCTTAAACAAGCATGCAGTCTAACCCACCCAAGAACCGGTTCCTCAAACTTCTAAACCCCTTTGAGAACACTATTTCCCTAGCATGCTTAAATAAATTGTTGCACTATTAAGAAGTCCAAGGACAGTAAGCCCTGAAATGATTCACAATAGGATTTAATGCTAGCAACGTGTTGTAAAATTAACATTCTCTAAGAACAACAAAATGTTACAGTGGGCAACAACTACCATTTGCCAGTTCTCCAGTAAGATGTCCTCACCACACAGTGGATACCCCTACAGGGACTCCACTTGCAAATTTTCAGCAAAGCTGGATGCCCAAGTCTCAGGACAATTCATCCCACTTATTTAGACATGCATTTTAAGAAGGGATGAATCACCTTCTGGAAGTGTTTCTTTCACTACATTGATGACAGAAGGAACTCAAATAAGTAGCACAGGTGACAGGCCTGTCTTCCAGACAGCTGATGTCAAAGAAGATGAATCCCACTCAGAATAAGACAGTTCCACTTCACTGACATACATAAATGTCAGGAATTTAAAAATTAATGGAAGCGCAGCTCCTTAGGTTCAGATAGTGACTGGCATGCATCTAAAAAAATTATCCAGCTGGAAGATAACAACTTCATTTCAAAATCTTTTCAGTACCCTGAATAAGTGCACTTATGAAATAAATGACTATTGCAATTATAGGTTAAGAAAAAAAATATGACAAGTACTTTGTAATAACTTGTCCTTGTTCATACATCAACTAGGAAGCACAACTAGAAGTAAAACGTAGCTTTCCTCTCATGCACATTCTTCACCTGAAAAACAATTAAGCTCTCCCAACATCTTTAGAAGATCAAAACCAAGCAGGATCAGGTGGAAGGAACTGGAGAGGTCTTAGTGGAAGACAGGAATGCTAGGTTACCTTTAGCAGGAAAGTTGAAGGGTTCCTGAGTCAGATCAGGACAGTCTATAACAGAGACCTGAGCATCAGCAAAGTTTTCTTTAAGCCCTTTCTGCAAAACTATAATAAAGAATAATGGCAAAGTTATTGACAATGAAAAATTACCAAGAATTTGACACGTTACTAACAGTGATGAAACCTGTGTAGGTTTTATTTCAGCAAGAGACATTAAAGGACTTATGCTTACCCTAAGTAACTCAATTGATTTAAATGTTACTGTCTGTAGACACTTGGTTCCTGAGTCAGAGCTCCAGAGAAGAGCAAAAGCTTGTTCAGAGAATTGCTAGCTACCACATTAATTCATTTTAGGAGTTTTAAAAACTTTTTAATTGAAATACAATAACTGACTGCTCCTCATAGCACTACGAGCAGCACAATGTGAAGTAACGTGGGTAAACTTAACCCACGTTCAGCAGTGGTTTTGCTTCACAAGAGCAGACAATTATGATCACAGTCAAATACCATGCGAGAGCAAAGGAGGAAGTAAATTTTAGCTGAAGTGACAATCAGTTCTTTAATTACAGTAGCTTGATTATAATCTCAAACTGTCTCTGCTCTCTGGAAACTTCTGCTGTCACAAGATATTGCCTGTCATGTTTACGTTCATATGGAGATTTTCTGGCAAGCGCCACTGTTAGTACAAGACAGATAATGAATAGTGCTGATGATAACAAACAGCACCAAATCTAAACTTTTGGTTTTGCTTGATATCAATGTTTTTAGGCTCAGAACCTGCAAAGTCACTCAAACAACAGAGAGGATTCTGACTTACACAAGTTCATTGTTTGGAAACAAATTCCAAACCTTAATTGAGTGTGGGATTGCCTTCACAACACATACACTGCTCCAAATACCATGTAGAAGGTCCAGGTTCTTTCTTGCCTGGGGGTCTGCTTTGACAGATATCTCAAACAAAAGAACAGAAAATCCAGTCTGTGGTCTGAAATCAGGCAGTTTCTTATTTACTCAGAAGTCTTTCCTGTCGTTTGTTTCCTCCAGCCAGGGTTTCAGCTGTACTCCAATTCCTGGGAGCAGATTTACCAAGCCGTTTACCACAAGGGTCAGTAAGTGGAAAAGGACATGAAAAGGGCACTCCTCAAATTATACTCAAGAGCTGAACAGCAACAAGCCTCACAGCTTACAGAAGATCCTCAGGACAGACAGGGGAAAAAAGGGAAAATTATGCTTCACGATCCATCTTTTCTGGATCTTTTCTTTTCCGGTCTATAGCAGCCCTGGCCTATTGCCCCAGCCTGGCAGCTACTGGGTGAGAAAAGCACTGAGAACCACCCAGGGTACGCCTGGGACCACATTCTCAAAGCATGGAAACTTCAAACAGACACAGATTTGGGAGAATGGCAGGCTGAACTTAAGGATCTCTCTGAAAGAAAAAAAAAAGAAAACTTTTGTACATCTGCTGCAGGAGACAGACTGCCAGAAGGAATAATGCCTTGCTACTCAGGCAAGGAAAGAAGCTCATGAAAAGGGGGTTGGAGCAGATCCCTTCCAGAGGTCCCTTCCAGCCTCAACCATTCTGTTACTCTGAGTACTTTTTGTGAAGGCTTTGGAAAGAAACAAACTAAATAAAATGTTCCCTGCAGCCTGGTTCTAAGGCAGTCACCAACAGAGGAGCCAAATAGGTTCAAGCAAGAGAACCTCCTGTGCTATACTGCATCTTGTCTGATGTGTTTTGACTAGTCCTGAAAAAGAAATACTGGAGGGTAGAGGAGGACAGATGATCCCATATGTGTAAATAAGTTCGGTCTGTAATTGTCAAACTTTTGCAACCCCTGCAGAAATCTGCAAATGCAGCAGACAGTTTTAAAGGGTTTGAGAGCCTGTTGGTGTGCTAAAATATGTCTTGGGGTTTGGGGGAGGAGTCATTGTTTGTTTTAAAGAAATAGTAACGTATAGAAAAATAGTGCTTTTCTTTACATCTCAGTGTGCTAAGAGCATGAACATTCTGCATGCACTAGCTGTAGAAAGGTTTTGAGAAGAGCTTTAAGATAAATTTTAAGAGTACATTATAAGTTTGTAAAAAGTTACATGCTGCATGACTTACCCCCAGCAAGCTCCTCCAGACTTGGAACGTGAAAAGCAAACCTTTCAACTTTGGCCATTTCCTAATTGGTGCTGATTTCTTCAGGTAAGGACAATACACCACGCTGTAGGAGCAACTGTCTGTCAACAAGGATAATAGTTTAACAATTAAAACAGGCTGTTTTCAGTATGTTACTTATTTTTCAATTTCACTCAATAATACATAGAGAGCAGTAGAATTGTTGTTCTGCTATTGAAGGGAAGACTAACTGGTGCAATATTAATGTTAATTTTCTTACGCGCTTTGGAAGAACATGTGTCTGTCAGCTCTATAGCTGTTTCAGAGCATTACATATGCTAATCCTCAAGCTTACAACTGGGTGTAGGCAAAACACATCCCACGCTGATCCAGTTCAAGGGACAGGTCAGGAGATTTATCTGTCCTTTGTAAGTCTGCAGTGATAATTTACTTTTGAAAGAAAACTGGACTTTTCTGAGCACATTAGCTGCCTCCTCAGGTCTTCCCTACCTTAATGTTTACTTTTCCACCATTGGCTATAGTGGACTTTCAACCTCAGATGTCACATGGTCTCCAGCTTACTCTGGGCATGTGTTTTCCCTTCCAGAAGGGAACAGGCTAGCAACAAAATAGAAAACAACAGCAGCAAGTTCTGCAGTATCAGGCTCTGACACAAAAAGTAACAAAAAGTTTTGTTTGAACATAAGTTTAAGAACGCCTTTATAAATGAACTATATTTCAGTCAGCCTTGCAACAGCAAAGTCAACTACTGGGGCAAACCACTAGCTCAGGGCAGAAACAGCTGATTATACACTACCTCTAAATCAGTCACAGCAATCATTAACTCCTTAGGCACATGCCTGCTGCACACAGCAGAAAAAGAAAATGGGTCCCACTTATCCAGATCTCAGGCCTTGGAGGAAAAAGCCAAAAAACTACTTACATTCCCAGACCTGACAGAGCTTTTGTTAGGAAGGACTATGATGTGAGCTAGCTGTTTATGTACACATTTAGCTTCTATTTTTAAAATATCCTAGCTTTTATGACTGCCAAAAATCATAACTGTGCTTATACCATAGGCCTCTCAGGTCTGCGTAAAGGAGAACAACCCAGAGGACAAAAGAAATAAAGAGAGTTAGGAGATCATAGCTGTCACCTAACTAAAGTCTTTGAGCTCAAAGTTCAGCCACCTCAAATTACTGCTGTAGTAAGCAGTAGCGAAAGGGAGAAATAGTAATAGTATAGTAATTCTCATCTTAGTTGGTCTTTGCAATCTCCACAGGTGACTCCCTCCCTCCTCTGGCTGTGGAGGAGAAAGTGACAGGCTGGATCAGGTACCTCTGGTAGAAGCCTACTGTCAGATGGGTGTGAATCGCACTCCAAGATTGTGTGCACCAAACACAAACAAGGAGTAATTCAGTCAGAGAATGGAATTGAGAAGATGGCTTTGGCAGCATTGTTTTAGATGATCCTCATGCCCTTAAGAATGCTTTGCCATGTCCAGAAGGAGGCTGTGCCAGCGCTCAAGACACCAGTTGAAAAAGTCCTGAAACAAACTGAGAAGACAGGCTAGAACTGCTGTTGTGCAAAAGGCAGCACCAAGACTCGGATATAGTTCAAATAAGTAGGCTCAGATATAACACATAGACCATCACCTGATGTTTAAAGGACAGTAGTCAGCTCCTCACAATCAAGAAAGGAGGAAAAGACTGTGGGAAAAGCTTGATGTACCATAATAAACCCAATGTGATTACAAGACAGTAATCCTTACCGGCAAGGGCACAAGAAGACCTCAAGGAGAGTATTCACAGGGGAATTTGTGTGGTGTGGGAGATGGAGAACCTGAAAGGAGACAACAACAGACAATTAAGATCCATTGTGGTGGGGTGGAATCACACTGAATTACTACAGAAGGCTTTAAAAGAAAGAACACAAATGCTAAAAGGACAGTAAGAGTATTAGATCTGGGATGATACAACAAGAATGGAGAGAACAAGCAACTAAAAAGACTTTAGAAATCTATCTTTCTGAAGCAGGAAGAAAACCTCAAGAGAGAGTAGTCAAGGGCCAGGAGAATGCAGATGAAATGGGACTAGTATCAAAACCTGAATTAAAACTAGTTTGGAGGGCAGAAGCCAGGAAGGAGATGTTATAGGCAGGCTAGAGATGAGTCAGGGTCGGGGGAAAAAGAAATACCAGCGAAAAATTGAAGATGGCAGTCAGTGACAGAAGAGAAATTTAGCAGTGACACCAGGAAGAGCAAAACATCTTCAGATGCGCCCGCAGAGGCTGCGTTCCTCAACTGGGGCCGTGTCAGGAGGTCCGCGCGCGGCAGAGGAAGGCTGCAGGACAGCGGGGCACGGCCGGCGTTCGGGGCGGGATCGCGGCAGGGCGAGCAGAGGCGGGCCAGGCGAGGCTGGACTCCTTAGGGAGAGCACCCGGGCAAAGGTAGCAAAGAGCGCTGCAGCGGAGAAACGCTAAAGCCGACACCGCGCTTGGCATGGCTGCGAGGGGAAAGAAGGGATTTATTCAGGCTGGAGCCGCAGGCTCGGGGCAGACCGGGCGGCAGAGGGAAGGAGAGGCGGGACAGCAGTAACCAGAGGCCGACCAGTGCAACAAGCAGCTCCTCGGAGGCTCACACCGAGCGGGAAGCGCGGGAACTGCGCCCTGAAAGGGAGTCCGGACCCTGCGGGCGAGGCAGGGAGCGGCTGAAGGGACAGACAGCCGGGAGCTGCCCCGCACTGCCCCAGCCTGCAAAAGCGCTGGCGGACGATCCCCCGGCCCCGCCCCCTGCCGCCGCTAGCGCCGGACCGCACATACCTATGCCACCGTCCGGGCTGCGCGGCGTCACTGCCCGAACCCACCGCGGGCTGGCCCCGGGGACCGCGGGCCCGGCCCCGCCCCGCCTCCCCCAGCATGGCGGCGCCGGACCGCGGGCCCCGCCCCGCCTCCCCCAGCATGGCGGCGCCGGACCGCGGGCCCCGCCCCGCCTCCCCCAGCATGGCGGCGCCGGACCGCGGGCCCCGCCCCGCCTCCCCCAGCATGGCGGCGCCGGACCGCGGGCCCCGCCCCGCCTCCCCCAGCATGGCGGCGCCGGACCGCGGGCCCCGCCCCGCCTCCCGTCGGCCCGCGCGCCTCTCGCGAGCGCCCGGCGATATTTAAGACCCAGGCGACCATGATACGCCCTTTGTGCTGGTGGTGGGGGAGGTGAGAGGTGGGCTGCTGTGTGCCTGCTCAGCATCCACCGCCATCCGCGGCGCGGGGAGGCGGGAGCGGGGTGAGGGTGGAGAGTCGGGGCGGTATCGAGTCGTGCTCGCTCGCCGAGCGCCTCCGCCGCGGAGCTTCTCTGCGGGGAAGGGCCCGGGGCAGGCTGGCGGCCCGGCCTGCCTTGCCCCGGCGGAGGTTGTCCACGTGGTGGCGGCCGTTGGTGAGGCTCTGCTCGGGAGCGGTGCCGGTGTGGGGGGGGGTCACTGACCTCTGGTAATGTGGTGGGTGCCCGGGTACAAAATGTCTGCCGTGGCGTCGGCCCCAGCGCGCTGCTGGCAGCCGAGCTCGGCGAGCGCCTTTCAACCTGAGGTAAAGCTGGGCGAAGTGATCGATGAGCTTTCTGGGAGGAGAGAAGTTTGTGTGAAATAATTAGACAGTTACATGTTGCTTGCTTTTCTCCCCGAAGAGATCTGTCTGGTGTGCCAGCTGTTAAGAGTAGAGCCGCAGTAGAGGCGGCAAACGATGCTGAGCTGGCAGCTCTAAGTACCAGCCGCAGCCTGTGTAGTTAAGTGTTGCATGTGTTCGTGCTTTGATGTTAGGCCGTCCTGTTCTTGGACGGTGTGTTTGTCAGGTCTTGGGCGAACTAATGTTAGCGGGGTGCCCGCAGTTCGTCCTGGGCATAGGTGCCGGTTGCCGTCAAAAATCGCCCTTCCTCACAGCGAAGGCAGATTGGGCCCTTGTGCTGCTGTTTTAAGTGCATTAGGATGAGTTTAAGGTCTCATGTACTTCTAAGCCGGCATTTAATGCAGCTTTGGAATGAAATATTTTCATATTGAAAAATGCAACGGGGAAGGTTCTGCCGTGAACAGTTAGATAATGCAAAAAAATCACATAAATGTAGACTGCTTAAAATTCAGTCACTGATGTACAGCTGCAGGAGATTAGTGATATCTTTATCCTCTTTGTTCTGAGAAAAATTTTGAGATCACTGTAGCTGTATGGGTTAGAGAGGAAATGGAACTTAATATTGTGAGCAGTCATGGCTGGCTGTGTCCTGTAGCTATTTGTTCTGGCCTGCTAGTCTTACTCTTTAAAGCTAGTTATATGCATCTACGATATTTTCAGACCTCTCAATTTGCTGTTGTATACCTTTGTCTTCACATACTTTTGGGATGCCTTCCTGCATCTGTGCAGTAATCTGTACTCTGAAACATCAAACACTACCTCCATTCAGCAGCAGGTTATCTGAGGACATTAGATGCGTTCTGCTACAGTGTCTTCAGAGTTGAGATATTAATGGGTATGATGATGGGTCTGTGAAACTGTAAAAAGCACAGTAAAACTCCAGAGGTACAGATCTACTGCTTTTATATAAGGAAAAATGTATTCTTAGTAGGGAAAAGGTTAAAACATGCAGAACTCGTATCTATAAGTTTCTGAATATCTGTTGCAACTCTAAAGTTAGCCTTGCTTTGAGCAGGAGTTGGACCAAAAGAGCTGTACAAATCCCTTCTGACATAAATTATGCTATGAATGTCTTGAGATAAGTGGCTGCAACTTAACTGTTACTCTGAAGGGTAGTACATTTGCTTGTGGTTCATAGGAAAATAGATGTTGAAATTTGCTCACAGATTGTTCTTATAAGCTTACCCTAATAGATGGAGTGGTGGAAGGTTAACTTAGGCTAATTAACATAGAATTTTCTTTAATTTCTTGAATTCTCATTGATTTCTAGGGCAAACTGAAATAAATATGACTGATACAGATGAATCCCAGGCTTCTGGTTCTGATTGCCCTGATGCCCACGAGCTGATATGCAACCAACAGAAAGAACTGTGTAAAGTACATGTGTGTGAAACAAATAGGCGAACGAAGTCTTCAAGGCAGAAGAATGCTGCTGCTGAGCAGTCTTCAGATGAGCTTAACAGTATATGTAAATCACCTGCTTCAGCTGAGGTTTTACTGGACAGCAGTGGTTCAGAAATGTGAGTTTTTATCTCTGTTTTAGAATTTTTCATGTGAAGAACCTGTGTCATATCATAAAAGTATACATTCTTTTGAAAGTAAATATTTTTTTCTTCTTCAGTGATCTCTCTGCTGCTAGTGGCAGTGAGTACCATCCTAAGTGCTCCATTGCACCTTCAGAGCAAAAAAGGAGATCTCAAGCTTCAAGGCAACAAGCTGAATCAGTTGCAGGAGTGTCTGAGAGTGAAAGCTCTTCAGATCTTTCTCTGTCCCCTCCAAGTCCCGTGAAATCATCTGAAACTCACCAGAAGCAGAAGTCAAAACTCAATTTGAAAGCCATTTTTGCCTATCACTTCAGAGGAAAGAAGTTTAAGGCTGCTGCACACCGAAAATACAGAGATGGCTCAGGCAAGAAGAAGAAAAAGTATGAAAGCACACAGATGCCTACAGGGAGGCCGCCCCTAACAGCCTCACCTCAAGAGCAAAAGAGAAGGCTTCTACACAGAGGTTATCAATTCCCTTTTGTTGAAAAACATTATGGGAAGAAACATATTCCCTTAAAGATGGTTCTTGGCTATGAGGTGAGTTCTCTGTCTTGCGAGACAAATGTATTCTTTTTCTGTTTAGTCTAAAAATAGTGAATTTAAGTTTGCTGTGTTGTGCTTCTACCTGATGTGCTACAGGAAATCAATGAAGCAGTTTTTACTTCTGTTAAACAGGACACTTAATGTTGTCTGTTTAATACCTTTAAGAAAAACACAGCTAAAATGTGTGTCAGTATAATACTACATTTCAGTTCATAATATAAATGCTTTATAGTGGTATTTCTAATATCTCACCTGATGCATTTTTCTTTAGCAAGCAGCTGCAAAAGGCTATTTCAAGTACATTGAACTGCTTAAATACGAAGAACATCTTAAAAAAGCTTTACAAGACCTTCAGGCTAGTGAAGACTTAGAAAGAGAATGTCTGATGGTACGGAAACACAAATATTTAGATGATGAAGGCCCCATTTCCCCTATTCAGGAGACAAAGTAAGTTTGTCTTTAGGTGGTATAAAACTTGCTTTTTTGTTTTTAACTAAAACATAAGTCTGTGTGTATACAGGTAAATGCCTAACTCCCCACTCCCCAGCTCTTGGTTACCCCCAGCCTGTTTGCTGGCATGGGAAGGATGCCAGCACTGCTTTAGTGGCAAATGCAAACTCAGCTGCTATCCTGGCTGGACCAATACAAGTCTGCTGTTACAGTTGAGGAATTCAGGAGGTAGTGCAGTAGTGTGCAATCTTGTGACAGATATTGTATGTTGTAAGTATATCAAGTTCAGTTCCTAATGCTGTCTTTTTAGCCTATATCAACATTGTGTAATCTAAATGTGAGTGTCTGCTTATGAAAGCATTGTTTATTTTGGGAACAGTGCTCAGCCACTTGGGATTCTGTGCTTGTAAATGACTTGGAACTTCTTGTAGAAAGATGTATGTTTAAAGACTGATCATTGTTTCAAGTGGTGTCTTCTACTGTCTCCCTAAAATGATGTGGTAGAAATGTTTTTTAAAAAGGTATTTCCTGAAATTAGTTCAGTTTCCTTTCTACTTTATTAAGCATTGAAGTATCATCTTGTGTCTTTATGGTCAGTTAACTTAAATGCAATAAAGGGATTAGTAAATCATCAAGAATAATGAATGTTGTAAGTATACTCAGCAGCTTGAAACTGGAAAGCCTGGAAGACAGCCCAAAGGTACAAAGCTGTCTTTCAGCTATTGTTTGCTTTAGTAGTCACTTAAACTGCTAATTTATGCAAGTTGAAGTATTAGGGTGAGCCTGTAAAATGAGTAACAATTAGTTTGCTTCTGTACAAAAGAGCAGAAGAAACAAAATGCAGTAGAATAAATGCAAGCCAGCTCATCCAGACACTCAACTCTTTGTGTATAGTGAGTGTTAGAGGAGCCACTTCCTAGTTCAGACGGAATCCATTGTATAGCATCAGTAAAAAGCTTTGGGCTGCAAGCAGTGAACTTTCACCTAGATACTGATGAGCTTATACTGAACTCTTTGACTTCGTTACATGAGGGAAGGCCCTAAAACTTGTGTAAATTAGAAGGATAGTCACATCCATCAGCAGAAGTTGCCTCCTTGAGAAAAGGAAAAGAGTGGCTTGCCTGGAGGCAGTGAAAGGATCCAATGAGGAACAAGTAGACCTCAGACCCAAATACTGCTATTGGACTGAACTCCCTCATGAGAGGAGGGGAACTTAGACTGTAAGGGTATAATTGCCCAGAAATTCTTTCAGGGTCCCTCTCCAGCATGCACCCAGCTTGAGCTGTTCTTCACCACTGTATCACTTCACATATGCCAGATGAGTGTGTTATGTCAGAGATTTTGTTTCAGGAAACCTAGGGTCAAGCCTCAGGGAAGAGGAAGCACCTGAGAGTATGTGTGGAGGTGAAAGGGGCATCCGTCAGCTCACTGAGTTTCCTGCTGCAAAGGGACTCTAGCAGTTAGTCTCGGGTGGTGTGTGTGTGACTCCTTGATTCGTGTGTGGATGCTCAGGCAGTGGCTTCTCCAACAGTAATGAGTACTAGAAGACTTCAGAAGTTTTTTGGAACAAGTCCTCCTGGTGCCACTTGCTGAAACCATAGAACTCAAATGGCTCCATCTCTTTCTGGGGAGCTCTGTCTTGAGAGGAAAAACCTGCGGATGATAGTGGAATTTCATACTTGTCTTTCATGGCAGTATGGAGGTGTTTCTCAGTTGTAGTATCAGGAAAACAGCTGTGTACTCTTGTTAACTGAGGCCTATCCTCTTTTCTTCATTGTATTCTGCTCATTTTCTAACTTGCTGACTTTCTAGCCTGGTTGCCAGTGTCATCCTAAATATCAATACTGCTATTGGAGTCTGCTACTGAATCTGTTCTGCTAAGCACTGCTTCCATCTTGCCAGTATTGCTAGTTGGGATGTAATTCTGTGGTCAGAAACTATTGTTTGAGAACAGTCTCGTGTAGATCATCTGTAGAAGTCTTATACCTACAAGCTGTAGTGCTTTATACACATTAAGAGAAACTAGGAGCTGTAGTATGAAAACAGTTTATGCATTTTTAAGCTACTATAAAAGTACAGAGCTTGATTTCTGTATTTCAGTGATGATGATGACAACTTGAATTCTGATAATCAAGATGACCTTGATGCCAGAGTAGTGGTGAGTAAATACTCCTAACTTCAGGAACTCTAACCTTTCTCTTCTGAGGTTAAAGAATTGGTAGATAATGTTTTGAGTAGTTAATTCTTGAGCTTAGATCCAGAGTTAACTGTATGATACCTGTGAATTCTGATCTGTACTGCAGAAGGAAGTTGTTTTTAGAGTCCCATGTTCTCCTCTCTGGAAATAATGCTGGAATGTCAGAGAATTCCAGAATTCCTATACTTAAAAGTCTGCAGAGTTACTACCAAAGTCTTACCCTTTAAGTGTCTGAAAACTAGACTTGTGAGTACTTCTGTCTTCCATTTTCTTAGGAGAACAGCGCTTTCATTATAAGCAGCAAAATTCCCAGTAAGAAGAAATCAAAGCCCGAAACGAAACATGCAAAATCAACTGAAGCTATTGAAATAGAGGAGGAAGACGACTATGCTGCTGAGAACTCTGGGCTTCTGCAAGGTTTACCTAGGAGAAGAGAAAAGTAATAAATGAGGGGGCAGTGGTCACTCTTCAGGTACCTTTTTCATGGGCTACTTGGTTTAAAACTTTGGTCTGAAGTCAATGCCAAACTATCAAACAAGCAACCTAGTCAGATTTGGTTTAAGTTGAGCATGTTGGGCTTGTGTCTGAGACAGTTACAAAACAAGTAAAATCTGTATTTTTGCTAAGCTTTTAAATGTCTTCTGTGCTGTCCTGTATCAAGTGTATAAGATCCTTGATTCAGTGGCTGATAATCTTGCTGAAATGCTAGCTTCTGCAACTTGACTTCTGTTAACCAATGGAACATAGAATTTATGGAATTAAAAATAGCAAAACAGGTTCCAAATAATATAACAAAGCAGCAGCACAGTATAGAAAAGTGTATGCATTTGCATGCATACATATACATGCTTATGTTACAAATGGCAATTTGCGCCCCTTTTTCATAGCTGATTTTTTTTGTGAGTGGTACTTGTATTTTTCTTTATCTTAAGGAAAAGCAGGTTATGTTTTGAAATACTTCGAGCTGAGTTAAGGGTTGACAACAGAATTGAAGCTTAATGGAAATCTTTGTGCCAACAGGAAAAAACACAAAAGTGATTAGCTTGGACAAAATCTATTGCAAAATACAGTTAATGCATTCCAATGATAAAATCAAATTGTATGATTGAGGTTGTCTATTCCATGTGGAATAACTTTTCAGAAAAATAATTCTCCACTCCTGAATCTAAAACAGTAATCTGAAGTTCTAAGCTATCTTAAAAATAACTGTAGCAACATGATGAATCTTAGGTAAAAAGATTCTTTTTTTCCCCTCTTGCCCTCATCTGTCCAGAATGGGGTCTAATATTCACATGTCTTTGCAGAAAATGAAAGCTCTATATAATGACAGTACTTAACAAGCATTGCCCCAGTTGCAAATACCTTTCTCAAACATATTTTTGGACAGTTGGAAACATGACTAGAGAATGTTTAGAAATGGTCTGAATGTGGCTAACTCCTACAAGGCTGTGTTGGTAGCAGTAGAAATAAAAAAATGTTGGAAAAGTTTACTTGTGAATCAACAAGATGTAAATAACCAAAGGGTGATCTGCCTCACTCAAATACTCTAATAACCAAATCTGTCAGCAACAAACCAACAGCTGTTGGGCAGGTAAAAGTAGTCTGTGCTGAACAGGGATGTTGTCAGAGAAAGACTTAATACCTATTGGTTTAATTTCCTTCAAAATGTAATTGACAGTCTGAGGAGATTTACAATAGGTGCTCAGGATAATGAGAGCAGGTCAAGTTGCATTCCTTATATGCTTGAATGAAGGTCCCCAGTCTTTGTAAAGGAAATCTGGGGTTTCCCAGTTGCAACTTGGTAGCTCTAGGGAGTAAGATTGCAAAAATTACTCTTCAGTAGTTGAAGATCACATTTAATACTGGTCCAAAATTAATGGCTAAATGTAACTCTTTTAGGCATCTACCTGAGAAATACTGTATGGCTTGAAAGACTCATCCTGGATCTAGGAGTGGGGTTCTTGCTTGGTAAGGCATAGCGAGGTGGTATGTGGAGTCTCGCTCATTCTGCAGTTCATGTGATGAATTTTTCTGTTCAACTGCTGAGTGACTCAGAAATGAACTAAATTTCGATTCTGATTAGAACTGGATAAATACACATGAAAACAGGCTTATTACAACTGTTAAATTGATAGCTGAAACCTAGCTTTTGTCTTTAGGAATCTTCAGTTATTTGACCATATCTGATAGTTCTTACCACTTTTTTCTTGTAGCTTATGTTAGTTTTGAAGATGAAATATCACTCAATTTTCTTGATGTATAAGGTAAGCTGTTACTTGCTTTGCAGTTCTGTTTTCTTCAGGTAGCTTCTTTGCTTTGCTTCACAATGTTTTGGAAAAAATAGTATTCCATAGTTCAAGTATGTATACATTACAGTGTTTCATAGCTCTGCAACTTCTGTGTGAAGCTTCCAAGGTGTTGAGTTCAGTGCAATGTCTCTTTTTACCAGTCTGACCAAAATTAGAGCCTGTAGCCTCTGCTTGAATGAAAACAAAACTTCTGAGGTCTTGAATACCTGTGTATTAAATGCAGTTTTTGTTAGAAGTTATATCTAGAAATACTTTGGTTTTACCTGATGTTGAGTGCTGCAGGGCAACTTTATCTGATTTGGTTTGGACACTACTTGGGATCTTCTCTGCTGAAGACATTGGACAACTACTCTACACTTAGTCTAGTGGTGCCCCACCCACAGTTTCTGTACTGGGGTGTATCATACAGCTGCAGCTTCTGATTGCTTCCCTATGGTAAAATTTCATCCTAATGCATGTCCCATGCAAGAACAGGAGGAACAGCAGAAAGAAGCTGGTAGTCTTGCATGTGTGTGTTGCTAAAGCTATGAAACTTCTTATTGTAGGGTGTTAACCAAGTTTGTGTGGCTTCAGGAAGAGTCTAGGAAATAGCATGGAAGAAAATGGCGTGTCAGATTACTGGACAGGAAAACATCTTTAATATGGGAAGCCTTGAGCCAAAGTAATGAAACCTCACAAGAACACACTTAAGTAAGAGTATACGAACAGGGCATCTTATCTGGCCATTGCTGCAGGAAGGGTACTGGACTAGGTAACATTGATTTGAAGCAGCATAAATCATTTTTAGGACAGCATATCTGATATTGGACTCCTTGCCACAGTTACCTTAGTCCAAGCTATGGACTAAAAATAGAAAACGGTGTGGAAGGTGACAGTTATTAATGGTAAGTGTATAGTAAACTGTGAAATAGCTCAAGTGCTCTTTGAAGAATAGTAGAAAAATGAAATTGGATGCATTTGATCTGTTCCAGCACGTGTTCAGTTCTTGTCTGTTGCTGTAGACAAAAACCTGGAACCTAGTGCTTAGAAAAAGTCCTTCTTTTGCAACCCACAGCTGATGAACATATTGGTTGTGTTACTTACATGAAGGGACAATATTTGCATGTATTCAGACAGTGATTCATTCAAATACTGGTGGACCTAGGGCATGAGTTTCATGTTCCTGATTTGCAGAAGTGTAGTTCAGTTACATCTGTTTCTTTCTGGACTTTACACATGAACACAACAGCTCTGCAGCAGGGAGCAGTTGTTCCTTTTTTGGAGTACTTGAATTCCTACAGCTGTTTGGCCTTCTGATGTACCTATCTGTTATGTGGGTGGACTTCTGTGCAACATGTTAGTAAAAGAGGTAAGCTTTGTGTTTCTTCTGAACTTCAGCATGAGCGTATTTGATTTCTTGAGACAAGTATTATTTCCACAGCAAGTAATCAGACTAATTTGTGCACTGTATGGTATCTGTACCCAGCAGTATCTTCCTGATGGGGTGTTCAAAAAGCAGTGCTACAGTATTTCAGCAGCTGGCATCGTTGGTTTTCAGGCGGATGTGCTGGTTAAACTTTATTTCTGGTGAAACGAGTAGATAGAAAGTTTCTTATTGGGGAGTTTGTCAAATAAAACACTGAAGAACTGTTGAACTATTATGGGATAAAAGTATAGTTAAATCAATTACTTTGTTCCAAAATATTTCTTAAAGGGGCATTCCTGTGATGTCTGGAACATGGTGGAAAGTCTCTACTTAAGGGTAAGTTTTGAGGAAATTGTTGTTTTTTCCTAGGTGGAGGTAGTTGGATGATGATCAGAAAAGTTGAAGTCTTGGCTTTTTGATTGGCTTTTTACAAAGAAGCAATAATTTATTTTGAAATGCAAATCTAAGTGCCAGAAAGCAGCCAGTGACATGTTTGGTTTTTTAAAGTTAACTGGCTCAGGTTCAAAAACAGAAGCCATTCTACAGACATTGTGGAGAGTTAATTGCTATGCCTCGTTATTCAGCAGATAGGCACAACTCACTGTGTGTCTGAATTGAAAAACGTGGCTAGAAGAGTAACAGGTTATGCTTTCCTCACTGTAAAGTTGATTGCAGTGGTGCCAATGAGACCTGTAACAGGTTTCCTTAACGGGATAACTATGCAAACATAGTTCAAAATGTAGCTACTGTAAAATCACAGGATTAGTTTGTTTTGCTATTTTTGAATTCTGCATCCTGCCTATTAAAGGAAGTAGAACTAGCATGTAGAGGAAGGACATGCAGTGCTGCATTCTTGTAGGTGGTTTATTAGAGCCTATTTGTAAGCTGTCTTAATGGTATGCCATAGGTGTTTTCTTTACATCACGGTACCAGCTGACTGTTAGGAACTCCCTTAGTTGGATCTGCTGTGCTATAGTGCTCCAGTTCCTTAAATTGCAGATAGATGTTGATCGTTGTGGTAGATGGGGCCATGGCTCTGAGTTCAAAAGAAATGCTTTGTTGCATTGTTAGCATTCAGGCAGCATAACTGAACTACAGTCTGCCTGCTTCCTATTGAGTGTAAAAGTACCTAAGTCTTCATAAATAAATACTAGAAACTTGGAACTGTTACTCAGATGCAACAATTTACTTCTTTTTAGGAAGTCCGTGATAGTCCAGGCAGAACAAGTGTCTTGGTAAGTTAGTGTGACAGATTATTGGGCTTTTTTTAATCCTTGCCTGTTGCAGGTTAGCTGTCTGTCTTAACTTGGTGAACTGGTTATATTGCTTTCCTTCTTACTGAGAAGATGCGGTGTTGCTTTAGAAAATGTAAGAGCTTATCTTTTCCCGAACTTGAGAACGCTGTGACGGAATTGTTGTGATGATTGGCAAAATGTTCAACTGCTCTGAAGAGAGTGAGTGAGAATAGCCTGTCTGAACAAATCTACTACATAGGTGTCCTTTTCATGTCACTTTATTCTGGGCATCCATTGTGAGTATTGAACAGTAGTGTTTTGTGTCAGTGAGCAAAGATGATGATTCTGACTTTCTGTTAAAAACAAACAGGAAATTAAGAAGAGTTGTCAAATTGGATAATATACAAACATTACTGTAGCTTTATTCCAGGGAGAGAGGCCATCAGAAATGCCTGTGGTGATGAGAAATCACTGAACTACTAAGTACTGTTCTAGGTTTTGCTGGTCTGTATGCATGTACATGTCAGTTTTTAACTTTATCTTGCTTTTTCAGGTGGTATGTGTTTAGAGAAAATGAGAGAAGAAATATGGGATGCCATTTCACAAAAACCTGAAGCCCCTTCTAGGGTTAGTATGACATCTGAGGTTCTGCATATTCCTTAATGTTTAAAGGGCTCTGGCTTTCAGTGGCTGGAAATCTATGCCAAATCAAGCTTACTGACTTGTGGAGTGTTTTGGGGACTTGTTTTAACACTACATTACTGTATTTTAATGTAGTATTCACTGTCTGTTAGGTGAAAAAAATATTTTTATTTTGATTTGTCCAAAGAACACTCATACAAATTTCTCAGTCAAAAAGGAGGTGATCAGCTTTACTACTTAAACTGATAGCTTTACTGCTACAAGTAGCTTACACTTAGCAGGGAAGTTACAGGGAAGATTCTGGTTTGAGTACAATTCTGTAGTTAATTCCCTTTGTTTACCTTTCAGGTAACACTAACTTTTAATGTTAAAACTGTTGCTAATACAAAGGAGTTGATTTATCTTCCCCAAATGTTAATGTGTCATTTACCCTCCTCCTTCCTCCAAATGTCTTGAAACAAATTTGAAAGACACTTAGTAGAATCTATAAGAGACCTTTCCATTCTGCTTGATTTTTATGTATTATGTTAATTTATAGTATCAGCAATGTTGAGGTCTATCCCGATAGGATCTCCTCTGTAGGTTCATGTCGTTGGAAATGCCTCACAGAATAAACTTGTGGTTTTGCTTTACCCATTGAACTACCTGTTAGCTCTGTGGGGTAAAACTGCAAGACAAATCTTAATGTAGCATCCTAGGAACTATAATAATGCATTATGTTCTCCTTTAGGTAACTGACTTAACGCTTTTGATACAAACGAAAAAGTGATTCAAGTGCAAAATCTTGGCAAGAGTTGACAGATGGTGTGTTCTGGGATTTCAGGTGTAACCTACATTGGCTGAAGAGTAAGTTCAGCCTGTTTTTTGTAGGTACCTGGTTTCTAACACTGTTTCTTGTGGTTTGGGTTTTCTGGATGGCTTTAAACAATCTAATCCCCCTCTGATCATGAAGGAGTGATTCTTTATTCTTGTTTTGGTGGCTGTAGGTAAGAAGAGACAGCACTATGGTGTCTCAGAACTTGAAGTAACTTCATAAACATGGTGCATTTCTGTTCTGTGTCAAGTAGATGCTTGATAAGTTTCATACTGAGCAGCAATAGTTGGGTTATATCTTTCAGTTTGAAGTTTTAAAGAGTTAATTTCTGAGCAGCTCAGCCAGTTTACTATTAAAATTCCTGGCTTTTGTTCTATAGAATGCAGGGTTTAAAGTAAAACAAGCAAAATATTTTGGAAGTATAAATCCTGCATGGTAGGAATATATGAAAACTTAGGATTCTGAAGCTGCTGTTCCTATTAGGTGAAATGCATGGAGTCTCTCTTCCCTGTTTTCTTTTGTGAAATGAGTACATAAATTTAGCTTATCACTAGACACTAACTGGTGCATACAAAAAGCTTGAAAGTTAAAACGAGCTGTTGTGGATGAAGAGCTACAGCAGCTCTTGCACTGTATGGTATCTGCACCCAGCAGCATTCTTCTGATGGGGTGTTCAAAAAACAGTGCTACAGGAGTTCAGCGTTTGGCATCGTTGGTTTACATTCTGCTGTGTCTGTTAAACCTGGTATTTTTGCTGATACAGGCTTTGCCCTTGAGAGGGGTTTGAATGTACTTGCTTTCTATTTTCATGTCCCAGTGTGAGAACTGGATACTGGCCTCTGGAACTTGGCAAGTGGATTCTGTTTCTTCTTAACAGGTGCTTTAGGGTACAGAACAAGGTGAACTTTCCAGCATTAACAGGATGAGCTGTGGAAGATAACCTGTCTGGGAGAGGTAAGCACTGAGTTACCAGTCAGTTCAGATGCTCTCATGCTACTTTTCAGTTTCTGGTAACTTTGTATGACTCCAGTCATTGAAACTTCAGTGAGCTGTTCTAGAAGAGGGTAGAAATGGCTGTCTAGTAGCAGAGAAGACTGGGCAGTGGTTACCCAGTATCTGGGCAGGTTGCTTATCTGTGAGTCATTCTTGTGTCTTATATACTTTAAATGGATGTCATAGTTGTGCAGCAATTTGTAGTACTAGTTTCTGAATTATACTGCTATTGGTTGTGAGGAATCCTTCTGCACTTGAAGCTTTTGACAGATTTTAGGCTTGTTGGTACAGAGCTTGGCTTACATATGGGCAGGATTGACTGGTCCTTAACAAGAAAGGATGGGCAACTTGAATTGATTTAAGTACCAGACTTCAGTTGGTGACAACAGCAGTGAGGGTACCTGGTCATTACCAAGGCTGCTAGGATATTGCTGTTTCTGGTGAGCTGTGGACATGACCATAAAGCAAGTCCATCAGACTCTTTAATTGCTGTGTGATATGGCACTAAGTCTGCTGGGAATAAAGCTTTAATGTAGGTCACAGACACAGTGCTGCCTCCTACTGCTGTTAAGGTAAGAGCAAGTTCCTGCTGAGGTATGTGGCTGTATCCTTGGGCACCTCCAACACTTGAGCTACAGAGGAACAAGAGTTCTAGTTTAGAACCTTTGTAACTTGGACTCTAGGAGCTGCTGCTGAGGGGGTGGTTATCAGGCACAGAAGCAAAAAGACAGAAGGCTGTTCTGTGCAATTTAACATGTGTTAACTCTTTACTTACACTAACTAATCTGACCCTTTAACCCATAGTGTCTGCTACCAAGTCACTGTACCTCAAGAGGGGTGAGAAACACCATCTGAGTGCCACCAAAGCAAATCTGAAGGTAAGTGTGCATAGCAAAATTGCTGGTACTGAAAAGAAATTCAAGGTCACTTCAAAGAGGGTTTGCATGGCTGAAAAACCAGCAGCCCTTAACGTGGTGACCACATACTGAAATCCTCTGCAGGATGCTATGGACACATGGTGTGTGCTATGGTCTATTTATGAGGAGATACACCTTACGGAATGAAAAAGGATGTTTATCTACTGCCCTCAAGTTCTTTTTGAGGTGCAAATGTAGGGAAGAGGCTGCTCAGTTTCATTGTGAAACCAGTTGACTTTTGCAGCACCTGGTTAAAGAACAACAGGTTGATACAGTTGTGGCATGAGCAGTCTTGCACCTTAATCACAGCTTTCTCCTTGGCAATACAGTGTATTCTTGGAGCTGCCTGGAACACATAGGTGAGGGGGGAGAAGTGGGAATGTGGGCACTGAGTGGTTATAGGAAACAAAATTATACTTGGGGAGGTATCATTGGAAATAGTGCTTTTGTTCTTTAACACTTTAAGGGTGTATGCATGTGTTCTCAGTGTTACTGCTTTTATACCAGCACTGTGTTGTGAAATCAAATTGGTTTAGACTAGAGGAAGCCATGTTATGCTAAGAGTGAAGACTTCAGTGTGAGGAAGACAACAGACTTCAAATGGGTTTTTATGGCTTTTTTTCAGTAGAAGTGCTAATAGATGCTTTTTCTCTCTCAGGTCCTGGTAGTATGAGTCTGCTGCAAGGGAGAACTGCACAGCGCTTTATATATTTGAACCATATCTGCACTGTTAATTATTGCAATAATTTAGAATTAAACATGTCATTCTAACTCTGTAAACAGAGATTGTGTGTCGTTTGGAAACCAGTTGAGGAGCAGTGAGAGCTTTTTCCCTTACCCTTTCAGTTTTGACCTCTGGGAACATGTGGCAATGCTTGGTGTTGCTAAAGTGCTTGCTCAGTTGAGTGTGTCAAGCTGTAACATGACTAGAACAGGCTTTATCAGCTCATTTCCCTCTCATTGAAATCAACTGTACTAATGTGCTGGAAAGGTTTATTCTATACAGACTGACACAGCACTTAAACCTGTGCCTGACAGTAGCATCTTGGGATTATTTCCTGTTGGTGTCCTGTGAGCAGGTCATGGCTGATGAGCAGCTGGGGCTTGCTGGTAGTAAAGTGTAGTCCTGGTCTCTTCCCTTCTGTGTGCAAGAATATTCACCTAAGAGCTGGAGCTATGATGAAGATGAGACTATGTACTACAGTGCTCATCTCTGCATGGTAAAAAGCTTCCACCTCAACTCCAAGCTGGTTTTGGCTTATGTTCTTTAGATGGGGGGTAGCAAATTCCTTTAGCTACTGCAGTACTGGCAGTAGAAGTCTGAGAAGGACCTGAAATTCTAGTTAAGTGCTTACCAAAAATAAGCCAAGACACTTCTCTGCTGCATTTTAAACAGGACCAGACTGGATGAAACAACCAGAAGTTTATCCTGTCCTGATGCTGTAATTGTCTCAACTTTTTGATTACAGTTGGTTAGAAGTAGTAATAGTATCAGGTACTTCAGGAAGTGTGGGTGCCTACAGTCAAGAGGTACATCAGTCTTGACTTGCATAGTGCAAAGAATAGAAGAAATGTATGTATGTCCCCAATCCTGAGGATTTGAGTCTCCCTAAAAAGCTTTATTTGAAAATGTTTTATATCTGTATGTTACAAGAGTTAGTATGACCTTCCTTTAAAATACTAATGCACATCAAGACAGACTTCTGTCAATCTGAGACAAACCACATTTAAAGCAGTAGTTAATCTGCTTCTGTAGTAATCTCTGCAAAACAGGAGCATACTACATAGATCTTGTTTACTTTATGATTTTCCTACAGCTGAAAGCTGAGGATTCCTAATGACTCCACAATTAACTTAATGAAGCCTGCATTATTCAGTGGTCCAATGAATTGTACCCATACAGTAGTGTTCATTGTTGCTCTGCTAGTCATGGTGCTTTCCAGGTCTTCTTGGCTCGTAGTTTTTCCAGCATTTTCTGCAAATTAAAACATGTGAGACTACAGTAGTGTTTAAGTGACTGTACTAAAACCAGCATCATTAGGTAGATACAACCAAGGTACTACTCCATGTATAACCTGCACTGTGGGACCATGAGTTCAGTTGCTGCTACTGCTCCAAAAGGCCCAGAGTTCAGGGGGAAGGTAGGCTTACTGTTACTTTGTTTTACAGATTCCATTAATTAACAATGTAAGAGCAGCAGCAATTTATTCCACTACAAGCAAGTCCAGGTAGTGAGCACTAAAGGCAGGGTTTGGGCCTGGGGTCCCTGGTAGCAGCCCCAGCCTGTCAGGATTATCAAGCCTGCCCTTCAGTTGACTGCCTGAGGCCTGACAGGGGCAGAGGGAAAACTAGCAACTCCAGTCCTCCTCTTCATCCCCCTGTTCTGGAGGAACTGCAGGCAAACTCAGACAGGATTCTTGTAACTGCAAGTTCAGGTGTACACAGCTAGGCAGAATCAGACTTCCTAGCAGCTGGAGTCCCTTAATAGCCTTTTTGCTCTACCTCATCACCAGAAAAATTCAGCCTCAGGTAGATGCTTTTTTGGAGAAAATTTCAGCCCAGTCATAGCACTGACAAGGAGATTCTGAAGTAGTATGTGCCAACAGCATCACTTACAATCCAGACTGGTTTGATGGTCTGTTTCAGTTGTACTCACACCACAAAACTATATCTCACTCTGATGAGAACTAATGGGGTGAAAAGACAGTGTTGTAGGCTATTACCTTTTGAAACTCTTTAGCCTTTTCTCTGTTCTTAGCATAAATTTCTTGCCTTGTTTTTTCTTCCTTTCTGATTTTTACTTCTGCAAGTTGATTGTAAAGTCTGTCAAAACAATAGGAAAAAAAAACATCAGGAAGAAAGTGGCAAAGCTGGAATACATTAACAAGCTCAATAAGGGTTTATACTGTCTCAATTGCTAGAAATTAAGAAAGGAAATCTCAAATCAGCTCTCCAGTAATCTAGAATCATTTCAAATTCCTCTTCAGCTGCACCTAACACACACTCCATTCAGGAACTGTACCTGCTGCATGTTACCACTAAGAAGGATGAAATGAGCAGGCTGCAGGTCCTGTTTCTCACTGCCAGCTGTGCAGGGGAGTCTCCCCAACAGATGCCTGTACCAAACACACTTGGCTTCTCCCTCCCAGCTGTTCCCTGTTAAGCTGCATTCCCCCAGGTGTAACTGGAAGATCACAAACCACTCGTACTGACCAGTAGCCTTCCCAAGGCACAGGTGAACTACTTCCATTTTTTTAATCCAAACTTCTCCCACTTGTGATCATGTAATACCTTGAAGTACGCTGCTGCATTTCAGTTTCTCCAGGCCTCCTGTCCTCTGGAGAAGACACTTTAACTTCTCCTACTTTGTTCAACTGATTGGCAATGGCACCTTTTTTTCCTTTAATAAAAAAAACACAAACCCAAACATAGCTGGACTAGAGATTTAAATTGAAGTTAACTGAAAAGCATGAGATGTTTTCAAAGATTTCAAAGCAGAAGGGAGATGATGCCTTGTGTTAAAAACAAATCTTCAGTCTCACACTGTGGCTGCTGCCTGTACTTTAAACCAGCTGTGCTTCTCAACTGCCAACTTCCAACTCCCCATTAACAGACAGTAGAGATGCATCTGTTTGCTTAGTAAGGTTGTTCTTTGATAAACAACTATTATTTGCAGAGACACCCTAGGACTACAAACGTGGGCAGATTGTGAAAATACAAAGAGGACCCATATGGGCCCTTACTACACTGAAGAGGTAAAGACAATGCAAAAAAAAAAAAGCTCCCCACATCCCTGAGAAAACAAATTAAAGAATATCTCAGTTTGCAATAGCAGAGATACAACAAATGTGGAATCTATTCCCCAATATAAAACAGCAACTAAAAGGATACCTAATGCTATGTCTTTTACCCAGATAAACGTACCACAGATAAGAGGAGACTCCTTTTGCCTGCTTAACTTCTCAGACTTTCCTCTTTGATACTGCCTGGCTTCTGGCTTTTCATTTTCTCTCTCTTTATTTTTTATTTCCTCTACTCTTTTCAGAGAGTTCTGGATGAAGTTCTTCTTACTTTTTAAAAAAGATTCTTGCAAACTTCCTGGTGGAGCCGCAAACTCCAGCAGCATCACTGTGAAAGAAAATGAAAAGTCTGAACATTTCTCACTTAGCAATGTGCAGTATCACTTCTAGCAAGTCAAGCGTTTCAATGTATTTCTCCTAGAGTGCTGAGCTTGCCTACTTGTGTAAATCTCACTAGGAGAATGACATGGTGAATGATGAGTAATCTTGCAAAACAAGCAGCAGTTCAGCCCTATGGAATCTTAGTAACTGTAAGCAGGTCTGCCAAGACAAATGAAGTGATAAATGCTGCACTGAAACCATCTGGTTGCCTCACAGCATATCAGACACATGAGAAGTCCCTACTGTGGTTAAGTTCTGTCAATTCCCATCTTTCATGTTATTGCTGTTCATCTTGGGACAAAAAATATTTCAACATTTTACTGATGTTCTACACCATCATCAGAATAGAAAACAAAGACGTTCTTTGTCTACGGAGCTTGGGGGCTAACAGGAAATAAAAACAAGTGAAGGTGTGTACTATATGTACTGTACATGTATAGGCATGTACTATATGACAACAAAACTACAGAACACCACAGAATTTGAGATTAAGTAGTTACAACACAAAAAAAATAGTGTATTATAGATATTATAAACTTTCATGAAAGATAGCCTGGCACAGGATGAGACAAGTCAATATTTCCTTGTCAATAAGACACTTACTAAACCTGGGTCAAACCAAGCCCGAACAGCAAGATGCACTTGCCTAAGTAAAAGAAGCTGGTGAGGTGTATTTTATTAATGATTTTATTAATGATTTTACTACTGTAAATAAAGGCCTCCTCTATCTCAACTTCAGTATATTGAAGTTACATGTAATTACCTGCAGTCTGATGTGATGGGAAGTGACTGCCATTGGGACTCTGGGCTTTGGAAGAACTGCTGGTC
Source organism: Phaethon aethereus (assembly GCF_964289735.1). Taxonomy (NCBI): domain Eukaryota; kingdom Metazoa; phylum Chordata; class Aves; order Phaethontiformes; family Phaethontidae; genus Phaethon; species Phaethon aethereus. The sequence continues at coordinate 211,193,589 of NC_138575.1, forward strand.
CTTACAAACACCGAATCATCTGCATCTGGAGCGAGCGGTAAAAATTCTCTCTCCTGTTTCAAAAGGAGTCAGTGATTGGAAATGCTTAAAATATACCACAAATTTGAGTGAAGTGGTATTACTGTACCACTAGCATAGACTCGATGCAAATAAAAGACTCTTTTGCCTTTGTAGCAGAGGCGAGAAAACATCAGAAATGGATCTTGCTAGCATTAAAAAGCTACTTTCTAAAAACATTTTAAGACTTAAAAAAAGTAATCCACTAAAGACCTTTTGCCCACCAGACTTCAATTGCTTGTTCTTAATATAGGGCTGCATAATTTAACTTCAACAGATGTGTTTTTCTTCCTGTTCTCTCCAGTTCTCTCCCATCACACTCTCACTGCTCTGTCTCTTCCCCCATTCTCAGCTAGAAGGCAACACCCACTGCAGAAGTACAGCCTCCACCTTACTCCCATTTCAATTACTTCACAAAGACCCATCCTTAGGCACTTTTAGGATCTTCTCTGGATGCTTCCTGCAATTGCAATGTGATCTCATCTAATCTATTACTTTGACAAACATTACTTGGTTCTACGTTACTGCTTTAGCACCCAAACTATTCTTTCATTACAAGCCAGTCCTTCTACAGTTTATGGCCTTTGCTTTATATAAGCAAACAGCAAAAAGCATACCACAGGCAAAGTAAGCATTGCAGTATAATGAGCTGACCATATTTTCCCCATAAACTTCAAACTGCTGTGTGGGTCTGGGGTAGCTACATCCACTAGGTACGGTTTCTTTTCCTTTTTGTCCTGTTTAGCTTGTAGCTTTTGTTTTGTCCCAACCTCTCCTCTTGTTCAAGCCTTCAACTAATGGGATACAATTTAGTCTTGCAAACACCAGCAAGGTGGTTCTGCTTCTCAGCAGAAGTCTTCCCAAACTCTATCTACACTGATATGACAAGGTAGTGATTTTAAGGAATAGCCCAAATTTAAGATCTATTAAGATCTATTAGATCTGTCTGGAAAGCATGACATCAAAACCAAGATGACCCAAGCAATTACTAAGCTCAGACAACCCTAACATTCTCTTGTTTTGCAACAGTGGATTAACTGCTACAGTGGGGCCTCTCCTTACTATGGTTAAGGCTAAGTTAAAATCAAAATTACATTAGATAATAAAGACTCACCTCAGTAAAAACATTAAGTTCAGACTGATCCACACATGCTGGGTTACTGATTTTATCCTCCTTAATTTTCTCTTGGTTAGTACATTCAATGTCTGATTCTGCAAAACTGATGTCGTTTGAGGTTATCAGAGTGAGTTCAGGTTCTTCCATAATACCATGCCCTGACTCAGTCTCCTAAAAGATAAATTATACATCAGTGCAAAAAAGAAAAAATTAAAAAAAAAAATAAATCACTATTTCCAGCAATAGCAACAGCTGTTATCTTGCTAGAAAGAGGCTCATTCAGCACGTAAAAGAAAGAAAATCTCCCCCCAAGCAATAAGTGAAGTACACAAAGAGCATTTTTCCCAAGGTTTTGATGTATGCAAACCCTGGAACCCAAGTCCAATGCAAAATATTTTATATACCCGTGATAAAAACAAACAAACAAAAAACCAAACAAATAACCCAAAACAACTAAACAGCAACAAAAACCACCTCTCCTCCACTTACCTTGTTTAAATTACTTAGTTCTAAGGCAAACTCCGCCCCCCCCAGCTAAATCAAAGCTATTTACTTAAAGTTTGCTTATGCTTTGGTTAAATTATTTACCTCCTTCAGACATCTAAATGGGGATAGGGGCTGTTCAGCTAAGTAACCATGTAATACAGATGCACATGCTATACCAACAGCTGCTAAAAGAGGGAGATGCAACAGAGACACTACAGCTCCTCCAACTATCATGGGAACTCCCGCTCATTTTAGCTACCGCTAATTATTTCAGCGTTACGATCTAAAAGCAGTAGTACAGCAGAAGTCCAGGCAACATGCGAGTCAAACTAGAATTGTAAAAAACAACATTTGCCAAGCTTTCAGATATTAAAAGTCTAAAATAATTTGGTTCAACCACAAAAAAAACCCACCCAACAAAAAAGCCTTCAGATATTACTGCTTTTGGAAATCTGTTTTACTCACCCAGACTGGAATACAACATGAGCTCCTGGGCACAGAATTAGAACGTTTTTGATGTCTTTCCAGGAAAGAACCATTCTGTTGTACAACAGCCTGTAAATGGATGTCTGAGTCTTCCAAGTTGGTTTCTTTGGGAACCCTTGAAGATTTTTGTACTTCTGGGAAGCTTTGATCTGGCTCCTTTATATCTGTATTGCACTGAGAATCCAGTTCCACAGCTTCATTTGCTTCATGTACATGAACTGATTTTTCAGGAATCTTCACATACTTCTTATAAAATGCCTGCATAGGTGATTTTTCAGAAGACACAGTCTCCTCTAAAAAGTGTTGAGGGAAAGTTTCATCCACTGGAACTGGTGTGGTATTGAGCTGATAAAATGATTTTTGCCCTTCCAGTGGATTCAGACTTTCATTTCGCAGATCTTCCAGTGAAGACTGGAAATTAATACATTCCATATTTCTTGCCAGTTCTTTGTATTCCTTGGCAGATGAAATACAGTTCTCACTGCCCCATTTTTTAATTCCAGGGGTTTTTTCAAAAGATCTCTGTAACATAGCTTTAAGGCCCACTGGCTGATCAGCGTTCTGACAGTGATTATTCAGAGTAGATTCTAATTGCAATGGGTGAAAAGATTCTTCAGATCCTATTTCAAAAATTATCAAAAGTCAAAATTCTAGCTAACACAACAGAATTTCTACTTTCCAAAGTCCCTCCATAATGAGACTTTTTAGTAATGTATAGTAAGAAGTGTAGTAAATAGAAACATTAACATTACATGATTCCTTCACTGTACCCAAAACAACTTCAAGAAACAACACTTTTTGTTGCTTCTCAGAACATGTTTAGGGACTGACTTCATGACAGTGCTGATGCAACCATGTTGAAAGTCAATGGATTTTACAATTTATATTCTGTAAAAGGTCCCTTTTGGGCCTCCAAGAAAGTCTCTAAAACAGGAAGAAAACAATCCAAAACACCATTACTTGAATGGAAATTCTTCAAAGTGGAAGAAAACAACCAAATTGGAACAATGATTACTGTTCCTACAAGTTACAATATTGCACCCTAAATTATCTTTCCCTTAGAATCTACACACACAAATCAAGATACTATTTTTTTTTTCCAGAACAGGTTAGGAAAAGACTGGCTATCAGCATTTTAATTACTAGGGAGGCATTTCAGCAGTAGTGAATATCAGCCCCTTTAAAAGCACAAGAATATGACACCAAGCTGAGTGGGAGTGTTGATCTGCTGGAGGGTAGGAGGGCTCTGCAGAGGGATCTGGAGAGGCTGGATCGATGGGCAGAGGCCAACTGTATGAGGTTTAATAAGGCCAAGTGCAGGGTCCTGCACTTTGGCCACAACAACCCCATGCAATGCTACAGGCTTGGGGAGGAGTGGCTGGAGAGCAGCCCGGCGGAAAGGGACCTGGGGGTGCTGGTTGACAGCCGGCTGAATATGAGCCGGCAGTGTGCCCAGGTGGCCAAGAAGGCCAACAGCGTCCTGGCCTGTATTAGGAATAGTGTGGCCAGCAGGAGTAGGGAAGTGATTGTGCCCCTGTACTCGGCACTGGTGAGGCCGCACCTTGAATACTGTGTTCAGTTTTGGGCCCCTCACTACAAGAAGGATGTTGAGGTGCTGGAGCTTGTCCAGAGAAGGGCAACGAAGCTGGTGAGGGGTCTGGAGCACATGTCTTATGAGGAGCGGCTGAGGGAACTGGGGTTGTTTAGTCTGGAGGAGGCTGAGGGGAGACCTTATCGCTCTCTACAACTACCTGAAAGGGGGTTGTGGCGATGAGGGTGTTGGTCTCTTCTCCCAAGTAACTAGTGATAGGACAAGAGGAAATGGCCTCAAGTTGCGCCAGGGGAGGTTTAGATTGGATATTAGGAAAAATTTCTTCACTGAGAGGGTGGTCAGGCATTGGAACAGGCTGCCCAGGGAGGTGGTGGAGTCGCCATCCCTGGAAGTGTTCAAAAAACGTTTGGATGTGGCACTTCAGGACATGGTTTAGGGGACATGGTGGTTCTGGATTAATGGTTGGACTTGATGATCTTAAAGGTCCTTTCCAACCTAGTGATTCTGTGATTCTGTAATAACTACTTTGGGATTACATAAACACTTAAGAGATGGGGAGATAATGCAGTTACATTTAAAGCACACAGAATGTTTCTATAAGCAATTTAGAAAGAGGGTGTTTTGAAGTTAGAAGGGAGCTTCCTAAATCCTATTTGCTGTGACCACAGGTAGTCTCAAAGTGTAAGCCTCTTCTGGCTATCTTTTATTACCTTTTTTTTTTTTTTTTTTGGTACTAGCATCTGCCAGCTAAAGACAAAAAGAAATATATAGACATAGAATAGTTGCTTGCAGCTTTAAGCATGACTAGTGTGTGTTTCCAAAAGTTATATTTATGTATATGCAAATAACAAAGATAATTGACCAGGAAAATTTACATTATATATATTTATTACTTAAAATATTGTGCTGTGTTTCCTGTTACTGTTCAGCTTTCTCTTGGAGCACCTTAAAATCCTGAAACACATGATTCTTGGTAAATAAGAGCTTCAGAAATATTTAGATTAGCACTAGCTGCATTTGGAATTTCAGATTGGTCCTTTTCTTTAGAATACATGAAATACCAAGTTAATTTGAATTCAACTGCAAAACATTAAAAAATACTTCTCCTGCTCTGAGCGGCATTTAACTTAATGCTGCTGTAGAATCATAAACTTTTTATCTACTAAATTACTAGACTGTAATCTAAAAGTTTATTCCTTCCTCTCTCCCCACCCCCACTTTATTTTGTGGATAGATAAAGCAATTCAATAATCAGACCAAATATCACAGCATGCAGTATATAACGACTACTGGTGTGACTTAACAATGGAAAAAGAAAATTCAAAGGTTTCTGAAGGACACAAAGTATAAAAGAAAAAAGAGTAAGTTCAGAGAGACTGATGAGGAATTGGTTGGATGGTCGCATCCAGAGGGTAGTGGTCAACTGCTCAATGTCCAGATGGAGATCAGTGATGAGTGGTGTCCCTCAGGGGTCTGTATTGGGACGAGTACTCTTTAATATCTTCATCAATGACACAGACAGTGGGATCAAGTGCATCCTCAGCCAGTTTGCAGGTGACACCAAGCTGAGTGGTACGGTTGACATGCCTGAGGGACAGGATGCCATCCAGAGGGACCTGGACAAGCTCAAGGAATGGGCCCATGTGAACCTCATGAGGTTCAACAAGGCCAAGTGCAGGGTCCTGTCCGGTATCAGTACAGGCTGGGGAAGGGATGGAGAGCAGCCCTGCCGAGGAGGACTTGGGGGTACTGGTAGATGAAAAGCTGGACATGAGCCGGCAATGTGCACTCGCAGCCCAGAAGACCAACAGTCTCCTGGGCTGCATCCCCAGCAGTGTGGCCAGCAGGTCGAGGGAGGGGATTCTGCCCCTCTCCTCCACTCTGGGGAGACCCCCCTGCAGTGCTGCGTCCAGCTCTGGAGCCCTGAGCACAGGAAAGACATGGACCTGTTGGAGCAGGTCCAGAGGAAGCCACAAAAATGATCAGAGGGGTGGAGCACCTCTCCTGTGAGGACAGGCTGAGAGACTTGGAGTTGTTCAGCCTGGAGGAGAGAAGGCTCTGGGGAGACCTTCTTGCAGCCTTCCAGTATTTAAAGGGGGCCTATAGGAAAGATGGGGACAGACTTTTTAACAGGGCCTGTTGTGATACAACAAGGGGTAATGGTTTTAAACTGAAAGGAGAGTAGAATCCGACTAGACATAAACAAGAAATTTTTGACAATGAGGGTGGTGAACCACTAGCACAGGTTGCCCAGAGAGGTGGTAGATGCCTCATCTCTGGAAACATTCCAGGTCAGGCTGGCTGGGGCTTTAAGCAACCTAGTCGAGCTGAAGATGTCCCTGCTCTGCAGTGACGGAGTTGGACTAGATGACCTTTAAAGGTTCCTTCCAACTCAAAGATTCTATCATTCTAACACATATACCTCAAAAAATTTTAATCAATTTAAGGAACTTCCTTCATTTCCTCGAACTTACAAAATTTTGGATATGCACAAACAAATATCTGGAAAAGTACCTGAACTGACAGTTTCAGCCAGATTTGGTATTCATTCACTAACATCATAATTACCACACAAGTAATAAGTAACACAATATCCATTACAGTGACTTGAATACACAGTCTGCTTTTGTATTGAAGTCATAACTGCTGAGGAAATAAAGGACTTAACAAAACTTAGGAGTTTCACCCATTAAAGGTGGTGGAGAAGACAGTGTATGAGAGTGCAGCAGCAGAGTTAAAACATTTCAAAGTAGGTCTGATAAAGAAGTGCAGAGTTCCTTCCCAGTTTCAACACAGCAAACCCACCTTAAGTGCTGGTATTTACAGATGGCAATAGGTTGGTTTTGAAAGCATTGATCTGACTATACTGTACATACCCAGAGTAACGTTTTCTTTAACAGGCTGCTCTTCTGATGTAATGGTGTTTGGCCCGTTTGTTTCCAGACTAGAAGGCAGATTGCTTCTTTGCATATTCAAACTGGAATTTCCCTCTTTTAGAAATGTAGGCATGTCTTGACTTTTTGTTGAAAATTTTGAAGTCTAATAGCAAGAAAAAAACAAAAACAACATACTGTAATTTAAGATTCATTTTCTCATGGGGGATAAAAAGTTAAGGGTGATGTTTGATTTTTGGATCACATTCATGCTACAGCCAGCAAAAGTACCTCCAGTAATAATATAAAAAATTATTATTGTGTTTCTTCTAAAGAAGAGATGGTATAGGGATTATACATTTAAATCTTACAGAAATCTTGAGCCAAACTATTTCCTCTATCAGAGTTTTTCTGTAGTACCTTGCTACATTCTCTACTGTCTTCTGAAATTCCATATTGAGAACAGAATGATGAAGTATCAGAATCAAGACTTGGTTCCAAAGGCTGAAAGAGCTGGTGATGGAAGTTTGGCAAATGTCTCTCTGTTTCAGGAAAATCAAGTTCAGCTGCTAGAGCTATAAGAAAAGAGGTTATTTTAAAAACAAACAACCCCCAAAACCATCCCCTGTCAAAAAACCAACAGACATATCACCCCCAAATTAAAAAAAATAATCTTTACAACATCCAATTCTTTCACTCTGATACAATGCAGGTACAAAGAGCAGCAAGGAAGTGCTACACTGATGCAATTTTTTAAATGAAAAGTTGAAATCCACAAGCACTCTGTTCAGCACTCATGAGACTGCAGCAGTAGTCCTGTGGGCTTCCCAGTACAAAACACACAGTGACACAGCAGAGCAAGTTAAATGAAGAGCCACAAGGGTGATTAAAGGAAGGATGAAGCACATGACGTTCAAAAAGAAGCTAAAAAAATGAGTTTGTTCAATCTTAAGAAAAGGCTTGGGGATGTGGGGGAAGTGGGACAGAAATCTCTGCCATCTACTACATCCTAGGAGACAGTATAGAGAAGATGCAGCCAGTCCTCTTGAATATGGTCAGTGAAAGAAAAAGAGAGAATGGACACAAGGTAGAACACAGGAAATTCTGACTGGTTCAATTAAAAAAAAAAATTAGAAGAAAGTTTAATATTTTCTTAGGTTTTCTTTTTTAACTTCTAAAATTTTAGAAGAAAAGAAAAAAGTTGCTAAAAATGTTGCTCACAGGGGTGTGGAACCTATGATCTTGGAGATATTCAGAACTTGCCTGGACAAGGCCTTAAGCAACCTGGTCTAAGTTGGCTCTACTGTGAGCAAGAAGGAGAATTTGGGTCACATAACTAGAAGTCCTTTTCTGTCTAGATTGATCTATAATTCTATGATTCTAGGCTTTCAAACATTACAGGAGGAAGTGGCTCAAATTAAAATACTGGCATTATCTTCATGATAGGTAATAAAGATGTTCTTATTTTCATGAATCAGTACTTTTTCCTAGAGCATGCAGAACTCCCACCAGTCTGTTAATCAAGTGTTTCATCAACTATGTGACCCTACGTGAATAATAAAGTATTAATATATTATCATCTCTGCCTTCCTCAAGAGAAAGTTGTGCATAAACAAGCAATAAAACTGGCACAGATAACAAGAGTCTAGCCATGGTAGCGGGAAGCTGTGCAGAAATAGACTACAATCAGATAGATACCTGATCAGACTGTCTTTTTTTATCTTTGCACTACAGTAGGCTATGTGGATGTGTACATAAAGCAAAGCATGAAGAACAGCAAAGCATCAAAGTTCTCGCATCTAGAATCCTTACTGACTTTAAAATGTAAGCTGAATATAAGTACTACAAACTAACACATAACACTGAGTAAACTCCTCCTCATTCTGAGCATGCAGCACACAAATACTTTAAAATGGCAAATACCTTGGAAACACGCATTGTCCTCCAAATACGACTTCAAGCCTCCAGTACATTTCCCCAAGATCTGGTGTATCTGACTTCCGTTATAAAGGTACATCTCTCCTTCAGGCAACTGAGTTTCAGATGCTCCAGACAAATTCTCTTGCTTCTGCTGCAAGGTAAAAGGCAGCAAGGAGTTCCAAGGGCGGCTTGCTGCTTCTCTCAAAATTTGATCTTCTGTACTATCAGAAGACAATCCTGAAATCGTAACCTAGATGTTCAGTTTTGCATGTAAACCTCTTACATGAAGTCATCTGAAAAGAGATTGCTTAATATCCTGAAATATTTGTAAAGAGCAATGGGTTTTGTTTAATTGTCTCCTGTCAACGCTCCCACAAACCTTACAACAAATGTCCACAAATTCGAGTTGATAATATCTAATTAGGTACTAGTCAGTACAGCTTAGCACTTTTAGAGTATGTTGACTTAGGAAACACTGAAACAACAAAGTCAGAAAAGAATTAATACTGTTATTTTATGCTGGCTAGCATATTTTTACTTCTTATTGCATATAAATATGTCAATCCTTTAATGTGATCTTATGTATATTTATGACATTGAGCAGTAGTTTTATTCACGTTTAAATAGAAATTGCCTAATACTAACACAAGAAATCTGAGGGAATCGAGGAAAACAAAAATCGTGTTCCTAGTTAGCACACCAACCCCTTTGTCTATACACTTACAGAATTACACAAAGCTATCAGAAAAAGTCATCATTAAGCACTGAGTGTACAGTGAAGACACAGCTAGACTTGAAAAATTTATTCATGTAGCTGAGTAACCAAAACCTTTGGTGTTTTTCTTCCACAACTAAAAAACTGTAGAAAAGCAAAGCTACAAGCAAATGATCTTAGACATCAAAAAAGCACACATTTGTCACATGAGTTATGAAGTTTATTACTCAAAATAACAGTTACCAGTTTAGAACAGTAGAGTTAAAATACAGCCTGAGATTTCAGCAGCTCAAAAACTTCAAAAATTGATTTATAAACATGGAGTAACTCATATACACATATGGTTGTTTATGATATCAGATGTGTGCCTGACTAACACAATATTAAGCCTTAAAGTAAATAAATCCACAGGTCACTATCTAATCACTTCCAAACTCACTTCCCATGTTCACAAGTGATAATGTCAGTGTGTAAAGGAGCAACTATGTTTATTATAAAGGAATTATTTTTAATTTTACAAAAAGCTAACTTAGTATCAAGAGGCAGACTGCAAGCAAAAAAGGATATGAACACATATTTCCCAAAAAACTATTAAAAGTCAATATGGCATTCAAATTACCTTTTCACAAATAAGTTATTAAGAATTACTATGGTGACAAGCAGATATGGGAACAATTCTCTTAGCAGTAAGACAACAATCATAGCTCTATAACAATCTATGACGCGTACTGATTAGAAAACTTTTGTCAGTGTATCATTTGGGGATCAATTTTTTAAACATTTTTGCCACTTGAAAACTGCTACAGATGCTTAATAAAACTCACAATATCCTTTGCCAAAGCTGATGAGCTGTAAGATTAAATTATTATAAAAGTAAAAACATCATGACTACATAATGAAATATTCTAGTTACACTCAACTCTGTAAGACATATTAATTATTCTTAAGAGAAGTTCCACATTAGCCTATTTCAGAAGAACTTATGCCCAGTGAGTTAGACCCGTTCTGCTATAAAATAAAGAGAATACACAATTTTCCTTTTACAGGAACAACGACAAAAACCAAACACTTACCAGTGTCAACAGGGCTTACGTCCAATGTTTCACTAGTCAAAAAGCTTCCAGTGGAAATCGTTGAAGATAAGTCACAGGGTATTCCTTGCGTGAAAGCCTCTGAACGCCAGTTCATGGATATGGCTTTAGAAAGTACTCCCTAAGATGAAATAACATACCTATTACCATGTATTTGGATGTCCACAATTAAAGCAAAACCACACATTTTACTCTGAGCTCAGTTCAAGTGTAGAAGCCCTCATGTTTTGCAGAGTCAGGCAAATACAGGTTCATCATTGCTCAGTACAAAACATTCACACCCAACATCCCAGACACATCACTCCTCAACAGCCCCCTCCCCTCAACACACGCGCACACAAACACACACACACACACACACACACACTTCTCAGAAAAAAATAAAGCTTCTCAGAACAGCATACAAATCATGACACCTGGAAGATTATCTTATCTTCTGGTGGTCAGATTTGGCTATTTCTCATCACAGACCCACTTCAGTAGAATTGTAGATCTCAGAGTAACATATATGCAATACATGAAAAACTCAGGAATTTTACAAGTACTTGCAAGACTGAGCCTTTTGCATACAAGACACTGACTTAAAAATTTAATTCTATGAAATTAAACAAAAAGTGTACGGAATACCCTAAACTATTATCTTCCTTAATTTTGAGATAAGCTTTACAATGTCGTAACAGAGAATGAGAGTTCTTGTACTTCCAAATTTTGAAGAATTAAATGTGAACATTTCTTCCCAAACTGAATTAAAATGTGCACTAAGAAAAAAGATCTAAGAAATGCTTCCCCTACATTTTTCACTATACACTATCCTATATAAGTATATTTAACATATACATGTAAAACATGTATATTTAAAAGTAATGTTATATACACATTATACATAGCATTTTTTAAATACTGTTTCTATCCCCTGACAAAATGATGGGATCTTTGGGTGAGGGAAAAGCAGGGGGTTATCATTGGTGTTGATTTTGGCAAGGCTTTTGACACTGTCTCTCACAACATTATTGTATCCCAGTTTGGATGTCACAACCTGGATGGACGGACAATGAGATGGGTAAAAAAACTGGCTGGATAACCAGTCTCAGAGGACTGCGATGAAAAGGTTGCACTCTACCTGGAGGTGAGGAACAAGTGGAGTAGAGTAGACAGGGCTCTGTCCTAGGACCTGTCCTGTTTAACACCTTTGGCAATGACCCAGAGGAGATGACACCACACTTTTATCAGGTTTGAGTTGGGAGGACCATCCAACACACTAAATGGCAGGGCTGGCATCTCAAATGACCTCAGGAGGCTGGCCCTACAGGAATGTTATGAAACTCAGCAAAAGCAAATGCAAAGGCCAGCACCTGGGAAGGAAGAACCCCACGCATCAGTCCCAGCCAGGGCCTGCCTGGGGAGCAGCCCTGTGAAAAAGGGCCCAGGAGTTTCAGCAGACAGTGAGCTGAGCGTTAGCCCACAGTGTGCCCTGGCAGCAAAGAGGGACAACAGCATCCTGCGCTGTATGAACAGGAATGTAGCCAGTAGATCCACCGTAGCTGACTACCTCTCTTGATTTGGTGCTTGTTGTATACTGCTGTATCTAGAATGCTGCACAGTCTTAGCCCCCCAATATGAGATAGAAAGACTTCATCACAAAATAAAGAGTAAGTTATGTTATATGGTTATTTTGATATGACTAACCGTATTATCAAGTCTGAATGATGGTCCAGAACAGGTTGTAGCTCCCTCTCCTACTTCAGCCGCAAGAACTGGTGAATCTCGAGCCACTTGAGAATCCTGGGACTGGGCTGAATACAAATGTAATAGAAGCAATAAGGAACAGGAAACAACTTTCATGTTCATATTTAGCATTTTTTTTTTTGGAACACCAGATGGCAGTAATACTCTACTGCTGCTGTTCTCACTATTAGGGCACTGACTTTGCCCATCCTTATCACTTTCTTCTCACCTACAACATACTTTCTGCTCTACTCTACCACCAATTTAATTGGCAACCAGTGGTTCTCCTTGACCAGCTTTCCTAAAATTTCTAACTGGCATGACCGCTCTCTGCAGAGCATGCAGGAAGAGGTAGAAATTCATGCTTTGGCCTTGCAGAGTGAAACATGGCTTTGCTAGTGTTATTACAGTCATTTAATTGGGGTGCGAGGAATCTTTTGCCCTCTACCATTACAATGATTACAAAGAAAAGCAGACATTCCAAGTAGATCAGAGAAATCAGAAACACTGAATTACTTAACTATAGCATGACTACTATCACATAACTGAATCGCCTTTGCCATAATGTTCTTACACTTAAAAATAAGTAAGATCAGTATCTGTGCAAAAGATGCACCATAGCAGCACCAGGAAAATGCAATTCCTATATTCAGTGCTGACAAGCACCTTCAAACTTTGACAATTCTAAGATTGTAAATTAATTGCCAACAAACAACTCTAAAATAAGTATTCTCACTTCCAGTAATAATTTTCAAGAAGTGCTAAATATCAAACTGAAGTTAAACAGTAAAAGTGAAGTAGGTATGTTCTCTCCCAATTCTACAAGGGTTGCTAGTGACAAAGACATTTCAAATCCCAGCATTTGTAAGACTCTATACTGTGGCAGATGTCATAAAATTTTGTGAATCCTAACACTAGTTTGCATCTTGTAGGAGCTGAAACTCAAATTTCTTACTGGAATGTGGAATCTAGTTGTTCCATCTTTCCTATTAAAAAGAAAGGTGGAAGAGGTTTCCTCTGTGAGGCTACACCAGTAAAGTATATGATGCAATACTTATGTATCTCTACTATGAAACATTTTGAAACTCATTTCAGGGAAGGGGAAAAAAAAATAATCTAACATTTCCTATAACCACTATCATCCAGCAGTCTTCTAGGAAAAAGTACAAGATGTGAAAGGAAATACATATAAAATATATTTATTCTGATTAAAAGGGAAGTTAACCTATTAATTCATTTACTATGTTATTACATTAAATACTAACTGACTGATCTCAAAATAAAGGGTAAAGAAATTCTCAAATGGCTACTTCCCCCCTGCCGACACTTGCAAATTCTCCAGAAACTTCTAACAGGCTTGATCCTGATCATTTATGGCATTTTGATCGGTAACAAAATCGTTGGCAATGGAATCTGCAAATAATAGGAAGAGTGGAAGAACGGTAAAGAAACACAGTAGCACTGCAATGGTAAAAATTAACTCAGCCTCCTGCAAAGCTGTGTCCATTAAACAACACTGTTCCAATATAGATAAAAACATAAATCTAAGAGCAGAGAATACTGGTTTCTGACCCCTTTTCTACAATTATGCGACAAAGGTCTTCAGGTTCACAGGAAAGATAACTTCTAAGGTTTGAGTGAAACAAGGTGGCAACAAGCTCCTTGGTTGGATTGTTGCAGTAGTGTGACTGAGTCTGCAGAAGTCTGCTCCTCTTTGAAGCAGAACATCAGAGACAGAGAATCCTGAAAATGAGCAAGGCCTTGAAGAAAATTCCTTGTATCAGCACAAAAACTGCAATCATATAATCTCTGGGTATTTATATATCTCCATAGGAAAAAAGACACATAGTACAAAAGATTCTAAACTCAGAGAAAGTAATAACAAGAAGTAGTGGCTAGAAATGGCTGTCAGACATTCAGAAACTGAAAATAGACCATTTATTTTACAATTTGATAAAAAATGAAATGGTGGAACAAGCCACCAAAGAATTCTCCATTTCCTGATACCTTTACATCAAGATTGGATCCTTTTCTTTAAGAAGTGATTTTATTTTCTAAAGGATATCAGCATGACAGGTAGTAATTTAGGATACATATGAGATGAGATTCAAGCATTTAATACTCTCTGGTATATAGAGTCTATGGAGAGCTATGCTACAAATGTTTCATTACTATTCAGTAATAACCTGCATTGTTCTTGTGACATTAATACAAGGGATGAGCAGTAGCAATTTCATGTTAAAAACAAGATTATTTAATTAGAAATACAACATGTTCATATCTCATTACTTTATTACATCAATATCCATAAAAAGTGTATTTGGGGACTCAAAGGAGGGTTTCTTATTGTTCTCTCTCCCTCCAAAATAATAGTGCAAGGTTCCTGTTCCTCACAGCTTCCTGACACCGACATGGGACTTTCACGGTCTAACCTCTTCGCCACCACACTGTGACAAAGTATTTAAAAATTGAGGCTGTAATATCCTCAATTTTTTTTTGTAAGACCTCAAAGGAATTAATGGGTGTTCCTCTGAGAAGGTGACACGGCCGACACCCCAGCTGAAGTGCCTCTACATCAGTGCATGCAGCGTGGGCAACAAACAGGAGGAGTTGGAAGCCACCCTGCTGCTAGAAAGCTACGACCTGGTTGCCATTACTGCACCTTGGTGGGATGAATCCCACGACTGGAGTGCAGCTATAGATGGCTACAGGCTGTTCAGAAGGGACCAGCAAGGAAGGAAGCGGGGAAGCGTTGCCTTCTACATACAGAAATGGATAGAGTGTGAAGAGCTGTCTCTGAAGAAGAGCCATGAGCTGGTTGAAAGCTTATGGGTAAGAATCAGGGGCCACAGCAACAAAGGGAACCTTGTGGCTGGTGTCTACTACAGGCTGCCTGATCAAGGGGAGCCTATTGACGAAGCCTTTTTACTCCAGCTACAGGAGGCATCACGCTCGCAGGCTCTTGTCCTGCTGGGGGACTTCCACCATTCCAACATCTGCTGGAAAAAGAGCACGGCGAGCTGTAGGCAATTCAGGAGACTTCTGGAGTGCCTGGAGGAGAACTTCCTGTGCCAGGTAATAGACAGCCCTACCAGAAGGGATGCCATACTGGACCTGCTGGTCACCAATGCAAGTGAGCTAATTGGTGATGTCAAGATCGGAGGCAGCCTGGGCTGCAGTGAGCATGCACTGGTGGAGTGCATCATCCTGAGGGATATGGGGCAGGTGAGGAGTAAAGTCAGGACCCTGAATTTTAGGAAAGCAAACTTCCAGCTCTTCAGGGAGTCAGTCAATAGGACCCCCTGGGAAACTGCCCTCAGGGACAAGGGAGCAGAACAGAGCTGGCAGATCTTTAAGGATGCTTTCCATAGAGTGCAAGAGCTCTCGATCCCCAGGTGTAAGAAATCAGGAGAGGAAGCCAAGAGGTTGGCATGGCTGGGATAAGACCTGCTGGGCAAGCTAAAGGGCAAGAAGGCAATGCACAGGCAGTGGAATCAGGGACCGGTATCCTGGGAAGAGTACAGCGATGCTGCCCAGTTGTGTAGGGATGGGATCAGGAAGGGCAAGGTGTGGCTGGACCTGAACTTGGCAAGGGAGACAAAGAATAGTAAAGGCTTCTACTATAGGCATGTCAGCCAGAAAAGGAAGGTCAAAGAAAGTGTACCCCCTTGGAGTGAGTCCAGAGGAGGGCCATAAAAATAATCAGAGGGGTGGAATACCTCTCCTCTGAGGACAGGCTAAGAGAGTTGGGGTTGTTCAGCCTGGAGAAGAGAAGGCTCTGGGGAGACCTTATTGCAGCCTTCCAGTACTTAAAGGGGACTTATAAGAAAGATGGGGACACACTTTTAGCAGGGCCTGTAGCAATAGGACAGGGAGTAACAGTTTTGAAGTAAAACCAGGGTAGATTCAGACTAGACATAAACAAGAAATTTTTGACAATGAGGGTGGTGAACCACTGGCCCAGGTTGCCCAGAGAGGTCGTAGATGACCATCCCTGGAACCTTTCCAGGTCAGGTTGGATGGGGCTCTGAGCAACCTGATCTAGTTGAAGATGTCCCTGCTCTTTGCAGGGGGGTTGGACCAGATGGCCTTTAAAGGTCCCTTCCAACTCGGAGATTCTATGATTTTATGATCCAGAATGTGTTTGGGTTTTTTTCCCCCCCCAACAGAAATTGCAGTAGAATAGCAGCAATTATTTTAGGGTGCAATTTGAAAGATAAAAGACTGAACAACAAACCTCTCAGTCAAGGCAATATAAAAACAGCAATTAGTCCAAATCCAACCATGCAGACAAACCAGCAAAACTTGCACTCCATGCTAGTTTGACTAAATTGGTTTTGGATAAGACAATCTGTCATAATAATGCATTATGGAAAAATATTTGGGATTACAAAAAATAAACTGAAATCTTAGGTTAGTTTGAATCACAGAAAAAATAATCATGCTTGGAATAACATCTCTGTACAGGCTAGCAATACATGAAGATAATCACATCTGGAACACTGCTCAAGGGGACTGTTAAAAATGAAGATGAATACAGAGAAAAAAGCCTGTTCATATATAATGAAGGAAAACCGTGAAAGAGATCTGTGTATCAAAACTAGTCACTATTTTCAGGCTGACTTCTGAAGGAAATGAGGTTTATCCCATCAAGGTGCCTGGCTCATCCGTTGGGTTACTCTGCAATTCCATATTTAATAATTTTTATTCTAGTAACTCATTTTAACTGAATTGGATTGGGAAGAAGAACTATCAAGTGTCCAAAGTTCCTAAATCATCTTGTCGTTCATCAGTGGCACGTTAAGAGAGTGCAATCCAAATCTTAGCCTCACTGGTGGCACTTACTGCAACATCACTTTAACAGTTACCTGTCCTCTCCGGCTGTCAACGAGCTGATCAGTTTGTGTAGCGCTTGAACCACTCAATACTGAGCACAAGGATTCATCCTCCCCTAATCAGAAGCAGTCCTCAAGACTTGTTTTACATTCAGACATGTCTGCCTCTAAACTTGAGAGGGTTAAGGATATTTTTCTTCTTGTGATAATTGGAAGAAAGAAATACAGCTAATTACAGAAATAAAAAATTTTCCTGTTACCCAACGACAAGTCTCAAAAGGAAACTCACCTTTCCTGATAAAGTATCCAAGCAGACTTACCAATTTTACCTTTTTAAGAACCTGTATAACTTTTACCTTTTTATCTTTAATGCTTTACTTTGGAAAAGCATGTAAGCAGTGATTATTAGGATTTTTGTACATCTAGTGCGTCTGTAATCACAAAAGCAGTACAACCCTTTAGCTGTAAAGCTTTAAACTATTTTATCGAAGGTAGAAACCACCAAGAACACAGCTTCAAAGAAGGTGGTCAAAGATCACACATACAAAGCACTCATTTGCTCTCACCTTTAGAGATACAATTACATCTTGAAAATACGGGAAAACTGCAGATGTGCTGGTTAGAATCAAGTAGCAAAAAATTTTTAAAATACAGTTAAGTAAAAAAATAATCAAAGCTACTATAATAAGCAACAACTTAAAATGCAACTTAAATTTCCCGTTCAGAAACTTTGTATTTAACATGGACTGTAGATTTTCTCGCTGAAGATACCGCACTAGTTACCTAAAGTACCAGAGTGCTTCACAGCCTTCAAATTACAAAGATACTGTTGACAGTTTTGGTTGTTGAACTGCTTAAGAGGACAATCCTCTTAAAGACATAATCACAGAAAGCTTTTTTAAGTAAATGTACATGTTCACGTGAAGTTTCCTAATCCTCTCACATAAAGTACTGCACCGTTCATATATATTACTCACTAATGTAAAAAGATGCTACAGTAAGATATTTCATATTAATTTGGTAACAGCTGATCTAGCAATGCTTCTACAGAAGCTCAAAAAAATACAAGCCTTTTTTTCAAATACTGTTAACAAAGACAAAACTCTTTAGTGATAAGTTTATATATAGTTATATTTCAAAGAGTATTCTGAGAATTAAAGGAAGCAGCTCAAAGAAAATGAGCTTATTTGTACTTACTCAAAACAACTTAAATTCCTAGTAAATCCTGATTGAATGGAAAGCAATGTCTCAACACAAACTGAGAAGTTAACAGGATTTGTGGCATTGGTGAAATTTCTAGCAGAGCCAGGAGGTACATGTTACATAGCTGTATTGCTCGTAAAGATGTACATGTAAGATAGCAAAGTTGCTGAAAACTACTTTGCAGCTTTAGCAAGTTATTTCTTTTAGATGGATGCCAAAAACTATACTGGACCATGAGACCACGTCACCTTGTAATAAGCTTCAAACTGCTTTAGTCAATGTTTTGCAAATTTTGTGTAACAGTTCCCAGCAAGTCAGGCATAGCATTTCTCAGTTACAGTGACTATAAACTGCCTTTCAATCTGCAGGAAATTTGGAGAAGCAAGTGCATTGCAACTGAAAGTATTGTAGTCTTTGAGTTAAGATTACGCTAAGACTAGAGAAACAAGCTAAATTTGCATAGGCAGGAAAAAAACAGTAAGCATTAAAAACCTTGACAACCACTCGTTAGTCCAATCTCTTGAAAAACTTCTCAGTAACCCCCTTTCTTTGTTTACCTAAGACTAGCCACCTTTGTCCTTTTATAAAGCCAGTCAAGGTACCCATAACATGCTTAGTAGGTTTCAACAACACTGTAACAAAATTATTTTGAACATTCACAAACCACTTTATAACAAAACCAACTTTTTTGATAACCAAAACAACTTGGTTTAACTTATGGAATCGGATTTTGTCATGGACACAATCTATCCTCAAAGGTGGGATCTCTAATAAAAGCTCTTCACAGATTAACACAAACGATCAGAATTAAAGTAATCTTTATTGCACTATTTTTATTTCTGTCACAACTAACAGCTGATTCTTTCAAAGTTGTTTCTTTGAGCTAAGGATAACCCTCAGCCTTCTATTTTTTTTTCTATCAACTGTATTTTTAAGCAAATTCTTATATATGCTGATCTTTCAGTGGACGTAAACATTGGAGTGTTAACACTCCAGAGTTCTTTTTAAGCACTCATTTCCTTTGTGTCAATCCAAGTAATCACTGGGTACTGAATCAGGCACACCACTGGTCTGCTCAAAACGGGTTCCCACCTGGTGGAGCTGCAAACCTGAACATCCCACAGTCTGAGCAGAAGGCACCTCCCTCAGGAGGAAAAAACACACCTGTGGCTTTCTACAGCAGTTTGCTCCCTATGCATGCATGGGATTCTGCTGGTGAGGGCAGGGCAATCAGGTAATGCAGAAGAAGTTTCTCTATAAACAATTCTACAAGGTACAGAGACAAAGCACATGCCTTGGATGAGAAACTGTTGACTAGCAATGAAGTTTACTGCAGCATGGACTTTTGTTACAAGAATCATAACGGACCACAAAAAACCACCCAGTCATTCTGAGACACATTGTTATTGAAACACTCTTTACACTTAAACAGTATTTAAATAGCACTGCAGGTTCTTCAACAAGTCAGATCATATGCCACAAATAAATAGCAGTAAAATTAGCAGTGCTGAATGGCATTCACATAATTCCTCGAAGGAAGAGGATTTCCTCACCTGAATCATATGAATTTTCAGCATTCAGCAGCAGCACCTCTTGTAATAATCTACTTGACTCTTTACTTTGCCTTGGACTTCCATTACAGATTCGTTCCTCGTAGTCTGTCATGCTGGAAGTTAACCTGCCTTCTTCATGAAGAGTGCAACTGTAACGTTTCACATATGCAAACTCCCCAATAGTCGAAATGGGAGAAGATTCCCCACCAACAGAATCTGTTTTATCTGAATTTAAAACATTTGTAATCAGTTTAGGTATAGAAATGCAGTGTTTTGCACTTCATGAAAAACATTAAGATATACATTCTATTCTACAGAAATAACCTGAATTCATACAGTGCTCCATTTTAATAAAGTTAGCCATATCAGGTCAGTAAAAACCTTTGCATTACACAGCCTATGGATTATACAGGTTGAAAGATTATTTTTTGAGAAGTCGATGACCTGTATAATTCCTCACGCAAGTGTTTCTTCCAAAAAAAAATGCAAACTAATTTTTCCCCATTAGTAAATCCACCAAAACTTTCAGTAACTTTTCCAAATCCAGAGGCAATATAACTTCTCCGCTCTGGCTTAAAGATTTCTTTTCTCCACAACCCTCCCAACACAAACAGCCCTTTTTGGACACCCAATCCAATAAAAAAACCCCTCAAGTTCAACTTTTTACTACCTACCATGAGCAATGGTTAGAAAATATCAATATCACCTGTGGATCATAATGGGGTTACACAGCAAGAGTATTCCCTACTCTAGAACTCCACTGAATAATAGAAACTTCAGAAAATTTTTTTGGTATGTATTTTGATTTTTAATCTTTTTTTAATTAAGATGTGTAACACTAAGCCAAGTGCTTTTGAGAATTTAAATATAATCTTCAATCAAAACCTTCACCAACAAAACTTGTTGTCTAATCAACACACCAAATTGGTCCAACACAAGTTATTCCGCATAACTGATGCTGACTAGCATTAATTACTTTTCTTTAATTAAAAAATGTCTGATATCAGCTGTTTCATTATTTTGTTCAAGATGAATGCCACCCTGACAGGCCTGTAATTACTCAGATTGTTCTGCTTAGCCCTTTCAAAAAACACTGGCACAATATTTTACTTTTGTAAAATATGCATTACATTTTAGCTATGAAGAGACTCTAAAAAAAAAAAAAAGTGTTTACATTTAGAAAACCATCAGTTTGTTCTACCTGTTAATTAATGTTCTTTACAGAGAATTACAAAGCATTGCATGCAGACTGTAACAGACATACTTAGGAAATGATAATTGCTTTGCGTAGTTGCTCTCTGGAATTTTTACAAGGAGTGTTCTGTAACTGGAAAAAACCCACAACTAAAGATGGACTAAAAATTTCCGCAGAAACCTGATACTAACTCCTTATTTAAAAGATTTCACACTCACTGTCTTGGTCCGCTCAAAAGCTAAACCTTTAAAACACTGTCCATGAACTTTGATGGTTCTCTTTACAATTCTTGTACAATTGTCTATTAACACAGACCAGGCCCAACAGAAAAATCAACAGGGAATTTGAGTCATGGAATTACAGTGAATTTTCTTTTCTTGGCGAAATTTTGTTTTGATTATGTTTTCCTAGACAGACACTGTCAGGATAAAATTTTCTCAACTATAACTCACTTTGATAGTATATAAATTATACATTAAAAACAGGCAACAGTATAAGCTATTATTTCATAATCAGTGATCTCAAAGACTCTTCAGAAAAGATTAATTTCCGCCAATCTGTATTTCTCAGGAACAGCAGCACTTATTGAACTTTTTTTTTTTTTTACCTGCAAAAGAAATGTTGCAACTCTTCGGTGTGTCTACCTCTGGTATAACACTAAGTTCATGTTGTTCCAAATCAAGCCCTAACTTTACTTTTGCCACAGGTGGTTTGGAAGATCTTCGTTTCTGTTCTCTACATAGGACTTCCTCAGACTGTTCTGTAAAACAAAGTTTTGCATGTTGCAATGATAAACATGCAGAGATGGAAGAGAACTCCACCTCAGCTGCAAAATGTGAAAAATTATAATGAAAAATACTATACAGCCTTACCAGTTTGCTCAGCTGGACTGATGCACTGTGAAATCATTTCACTCTCGTGAAATTTACTCCTGCCACAATTCTCTTGCTGGTAGTTTTCTAAGACTTGGAAAAAGTCAGTCCTATTAATCCGGTCAGGCTTTTGTGCCTCTGTCATTTCTTTGTTCATGCCGATATGTGTCACCTTCGAACGTGGGAGAAGAAGCAGGGGGGAAGCAATTGTATGTAAGATTGTATTTATACTCATTTCTCAAACCAGCATTTTCTTGTTGTGTATTCCATGCAGGACAATATTGAACATTTTGAGAAAGTAGTTCAAGCAAGGAAGATACTTGTACAGACTTGCTTAGTTTATAAAAAAAACATGCCTGAAGGACAGGATGCCATCCAGAGAGACCTGGAAAAGCTCAAGGAATGGGCCCAGGTGAACCTATCATGGTTCAGCCCCAAACAGCAACTAAGAACCACGCAACCACTCGCTCACACCCCGCTCCCCCAGTGGGACGGGGGAGAGAACTGGGGAAAAAAACTCATGGGTTGAGATAAAAATAGTTCAATAGGGCAGCAAGAGAGACGGAAACAACAATGATAACAATAATAATACTGACAAAGGAATGTACAAGAACAAGTGAGGCCCAATACAGCAATTGCTCACCACGTGGTGATCGATAGCCCGTCCCTGAGCAGCGATTCCCGCCCCGCAGCCAACTCCAGTTTATGTATTGGGCATGACGTCGTATGGTAGGGAATACCCCTTTGGCCAGCCTGGGTCAGCTGTCCTGGCTGTGTCCCCCTCCCAGCTCCTTGTGCACCCCCAGCCTTCTTGCTAGCAGGCCAGCACAAGAAGCTGGACTGTCCCTGACTACTTAGCAACAACTCAAAACATCAGCACATTACCAACAGTTTCTCACCCCAAATCCAAAACACATCCTCACACTGGCTTCTGTGAAGAAAACTAGATCTATCCTGGCTGAAACCAGGACAGAACATCATGAGGCTCAACAAGGACAAGTGCAGGGTCCTGCACCTGGGTAAGGGTAACCCCCAGTATCAGCATAGGCTCAAGGAGGAAGGGATTGAGAGCAGCCCTGCTGAGGACGACTTGGGCGCTCTGGTGAACGAAGAGCTGGACATGAGCCGGCAATGTGAGCTTGCAGCCCAGAAGACCAACAGTCTCCTGGGCTGCATCCAAAGCAGCAGGTCAGCAGGTTGAGGGAGGGGATTCTGTCCCTCTGCTCCACTCTGGGGAGACCCCCCCGCCCCAGTGCTGCGTCCAGCTCTGGAGCCCTGAGCACAGGAAAGAGAGGGACCTGCTGGAGCAGGTCCAGAGAAGGCCACAAAAATGATCAGAGGGCTGGAACACCTCTCCTCTGAGGACAGGCTGAGAGAGTTGGGGTTGTTCAGCCTGGAGAAGAGAAGGCTCTGGGGAGACCTTCTTGCAGCCTCCCAGGACTTAAAGGGGGCTGATAAGAAAGATGAGGATAGACTTTTTAGCAGGGCCTGTAGCGACAGGACAAGGGGTAATGGTTTTAAACTGAAAGAGGGCAGATTTATATTAGATCTAAGGAAGACATTTTTCCCACTGAGGCTGATGAACCACTGGCCCAGGTTGCCCAGAGAGGTGGTAGATGCCCCATCCCTGGAACCATTCCAGGTCAGGTTGGACGGGGCTCTGAGCAATCTGATCTAGTTGAAGATGTCCCTGCTCATTGCAGGGGGATTGGGCTATATGACCTTTAAAGGTCACTTCCAATCCAAACTATTCTATGATTCAATGAAAAACATTTAGATATATAGGTCATATTTAGCTCTACAAACCTCATGTGCTAAAACAATTATATAGATGTATTAGATTAGATGAGAATACTCATCATTTTTAACAGGAACAATTCCTGAAAAGTCTGCTTTTAGTTTTTCAGCTCCTGTATTCAGGAATTTTAGCTGCTTGCAGACTGCAAAAGCAAGAGACAAGGACTCTAGGCAACAGTTATTTTTCTAAGATTTTTTTTTTTTTTTTTAACAGAAAACATGAAGAACAAAAGAGGCTTCTTTAGAAAGTCAAAAATCTACTTGGGTTTTTCTTCTGTTACCCAGAAACAAGAAAATTACAAGTCAAGAGTGCAGCTGGCAAACCAATTTCTTAATGGGTGCACAGAAAAAGACAAACTTTAAAAAATAATCTATTCAAAAGGCTTACAATATCCTTTGAGGTATTCCTTAAGTATTTTTAATACAAGAGCTGTTTTACACATACAGCTGCATTTCTTGAGCTGAAAAGAACTACATTTGCAGGTATTTCAGACAACATTAACTATTTCAATACGCATTATGTTCACAGATAAGCACAGAAGTTCATACGAGTTCTGTTAGACTAAATAAAATGTCACTCTTGGGGCTTACAGAAAAGAACAACTGATTACAAATCACATGTCCTAATTAGAATTTTCATTATGGTAAATCACCTAAACCTATCAACACTCCATGAAGTACTTTGTTAATTGGTAGCATTCATTCTTAAGTTTGATCACCAACTAGATGACTCACCATGCAAAGCATTTATAAAGTTTACCTGTTTGTTCAGAAATTCTTTCAAAGCCTCTTGCTGTCTCTGCATCTGTGCCTTCAGTTTATCTTGCTTCTGTAAAAGTAGTTGTTCTTGTATTTTCTGTCTAGAAAGAAGAGCTTCTCTTTGTGCGTCTATCTGCTCTTGCAGTTCTTTCAAATACTTTTGCTGAGCTTGGATGCTTTCGGATGAGGCCAATACTCTGTCCCTTAAATTCAGTATACCAGAATAATTTAACAAAGATGCATTTTCCATTTTTGATATCAAGAATTCCTCTACACCATGGGCTTTAGATTCTTCATGAGATAAAGTCATGGGTTCAGAAAGATTGAAGGATTGTTCAAGGCTTGTTTTGATGGTGGTTTCTGCAGATCCTTGCCGATATGATGAAGAATCTACTGAGGCTGCCTGAACTATATGAGATGCCTTTGTTGCTGGCGTGAGGGGTGCCTTAAGCGGGGTTTTTTCTCCAGCTTCTGTCTCTGTTTGATGGCTAGACATCTTCTGAGATGACTCTTTAAAGTGCACTGTCTCTGATGGCTGAGAGGAATCTTCTGCTGGCAAAACAAATCTAACATGTTGTCCACGTGCTTCTGTTTGTGTTCTTACTGCAGTGGCATCTTTCGTGACTAATGCTGACAGTAACTGGAACTGAGGTGGTTCTCTGACATGATTATTGGAGTTTTCCAACATTCCGACTTGTTCCTGTGAAGGACAGCCACATGGCAAGTGAAACTCTCCATGCTTCAATTTCGATGCTTCTAAAAACTGCACATGTGCACCAGGACAAACGCTATGCATTTGGTCTTCATGTTTCTGTGCAGATGGTTTTTCCAACATATTCAATGTATTTTCAAAACCTGAAAATACAGGTAGCGAGTGTGCATACTCTTGTGCATGAACTTGTTCAGATGACCGGTATTGTTTTGGTTGCACTCCATGCCTCTGTAGAAGTGGACCTGAGACAGGCTTAATTGATTTTGTTTCCACAGAGCTTGGAGGTGTTGCAGAAGTAGACAAGTATCTTTGCTTCAATTTATTCTGATACTCCTGTAGATGCTTTCTAGCTTCTTCAATGGTCTGTTTGTGCAGCCTGAACAGAACGAAAACATGAATCTTTCCAGGGTGGTGCAAAGCTAAACATCAATTTCAATAATCTAATCAATTCAAATTATTTTGTAACAGGCAACTCAGACTCCCATTTCAAAGAGGAATTTACCTGTTTTGTTGTAGAAGGCGTTGTTGGTAATTACGAATCATCTGTAAATGGCTGTCTTCTCTAGGACTCCTGGTTTCTGATACAGTAGTATTTCCAGTCTAATCAAAATAAAATAATTTTAAGTGCACATATACAAATAACTCACAGAAAACTAGTCTCTAGGCAACTTGAGCATACACCATCCAAGTCAATGGTGCTTACATCAGCTTAGCTCAAAGAGGTAAGTGCATCCAGTGGCAAACTCTGGGAGCAACAATCCAACAGAGCTGCATTTTCAAAGCAAGCATATTCTCTGAAGAGCACAGGTTATGCAAAAGATTCAAGATTTTTAAAATATTATTTCTTTCCTTCAACATCTTCAATAAATTCCTCTCTTAAGTAGCTGTTCGAGATTCAGACTGATAAAAATGTAGAGATGGGGCTTTGCCTCCCCCACCCCAAGATTTTTTTTTTCTTTCTTGAAAAAGGACACGTGTACATGCATAATCACATGACTCTAACCAGATTTTACTAATAGGTGTTCTAAACAGACATGCTGTCCCTCAGACTATGCAAAGACAATCCAATATTCAAAGACCAGTGATATCATGTGAAATACAAGCCTCTGCATTAGACAAAAGGAAGCTTTTTTATGTACAAACTTCTGATTCATAGCATAAGAAATAAAAATTGATTGATTGTCTTGATTAACATAATTTTAAAATTGGCAAATGGCACTTTTGACTTTTATATGAAGGATAATTAAAAAACTACACAAAATTTTCTACAGTTCTTCACCTCATGTTCCACTTTGTTCTGCTGAACTGTAGAAGGAACACTGTGGCTTTGTACCAGCTGACCTTGCTCTTCCTCCTCTTTTTTTTTCTTAGCCTCCTCCAAACAGGTTTGCATCTGCATCTTCAGCAAATCAGCCTCCAAACGTGCTCTTTCTTCTTCAATCTGTTTAAGCAAGGCCAGCTGTTCCTGTTTCTGTTGCTCTATTTGCTCATTCTATTGAGAAGAAAAATGAGGGTGAATATCCAGAACTGAATGACAAAGAAATCAAAGACCCCTCACACACACCACCACACACAAACCTTTGTTCCAACTGACAGCAGAAATGTTATTGCTTGTGACTGTCATTTCTGAATTGTAAGAGGCCTTTAAAAATAGTTCAAAGTTTATAAGAATAACTTTGTTTTACTGGCTAGGTATCTCTAATAGTCCCTGAATCCATTTACTATTGCACTCAATTAATAGAACAGATAAAATCAGAATCTAACCATTCAAGACACATCATCATTTTCCAGAGACTACAAAAGAAGTCCTTTTCTTAAACTGAGTTCAGAAGTCTGCCTTGCATTTTATATGGCTTTTCATCAAGAGTTCAACACACTTAAATGTTAATTCAAGCCTTACAAAACTTCTGAAATAACTAATGTATAACCACTTTAAGAGCATTCCATAAATCTCTGAAGTGGTTTATTTTTATTCTCTTTCCATGTACCTATCAGCTACAACACACATAGATCCACACATAGCAACATAATATATGCTTTTATAATGGAAGCAAAACATTTCAAAGTACCATCAAAGATGAAGGGAACAACAGGTTTTAACGACATGGTCTGAATGGGGATGTCAAAGACCAACCCAAGACAAAACTAAACCTGAGAACAGTTGATGTGGACATAACAATATATACACGTGGGCAGGTGCAAAGTAGGAGAAAATGAATGTTAAAGAAAGTAACCACCTTTCAGAGAGAATCTGCTGCCTTTTTTTTTTCCTAAAACAATACTATTTTATCAAATTTTTGTTTCCCAAATTTCTGAACTTTAACCCTACAATTTAAGGCTGCATTAAGACCAGAATTTCAACTTTATTTTTTTTTAATTGATAAACCACCACATAACAGCTAGTAGGTCTCTAAGGATACAACAAAAATGAAAATAAAATTAAGTATATACACAATACATATAATGAAGTAATATATAAAGTTATTATTTTCTCAATGTAATAAATATAGCATTTCTGTAGACACAAGACTCTGCATTTGTTTCCTAGTTAATTTAAAAAACAAACAAACAAAAAATATATATACACACTGAAGGTTTGTAAGCTTTTCCTATGATTCTAAACACAATGCCAGAGACTTTGCTATATTATTACACAGGATTAGTAAAGTTTTCACAGAGTTATTTATTTTTGACTATGTCCTCATTAAAAGCAAAGGTGTTAATCTACAATTTGGATTCTCATTTAATCATAGTGGTATCCCTTGCCTACAGCACTTGTTAGATTTAAAGAAATTGTTTTATTTCCACTCTAAATTCCGGCTAGAGCTTAGTCATTTTTAAGAAGTTCATACACAGACACTAAGCGTAGAAAATGTAAAAGGTTTATATAAACGTTACAAGAACATCAAAAGGGTCTATAAGTGCTATGTAACCTGAAGCATTTGAGAGTCTTCTGTAAATAACTTTAAGCCATAACTGAGATAGGAATAAGTACAAACACTTACCCACTTTTGTCTCTCCTCTTCCCTTCTAATTTTAACTGCTTGCTCTTGAGGATGGATTAGAACTGACTTTTCAGCTGCAACTGTTTTTTCCAATGTTTTCAGAGAGTCTAAAATATACATATTATTCAACTGTAACTGCAGTCAGAAAGGGCCCTGGATCTTCTTTATATCTTGCTTTACAGTTTCCCAACCTCCCTAAACAAAATGCATAAGCTACTCTTCAAGAGATTACCATCTCCATCCCACTACCCTGCCTGTCTCTAAGCTGGAAAATCAAGGCATTTTGTATTATTTAAGACTTAAATGGCTCTTTATCATGTGTCTTTCTTGAATATACAGTAATAGCTTAGCTCGAACAGGACTGAAGGTTGCTTCTACCCAATTAATTGGTAGCCTAATAGCAAGATCATCCTGAGGAATAAAAAGCCACACGTTAACCTCTTGGAGTAAAGAGAGTCTAAAACTGGCAGTCTCTGGGCAAACGTTCTAACATTTGGCTATTGCACAAAAAGCAAGTCTTCATCCTGTACTATCAGCTTCAAATAGCAGCGTGTTTTCCCCTGGGGCCTGTTTTCACTCATGCGGCTCTCTCCAATCCGCAGGAATTATGCTGGTGTTCATAGTGATTGAACTATAGCACTTAATCTTGTTCAAAAAAAACAAACACCCTATGAAAGAAAAAAAAACACCACCAAAAAAACCCCAAAAACCTGCCACAACTTTATCACTTTAATAGACCTCAGAAATCCCACTTAGCATACAAGTTCAGCACTAGCATGAGCAGAAGAGCACAAAGGATAGAAATGGGAAGTAAACTCAAAATGATTTGGCTACCAGAATGGAACATCTAATTGCTATAAATTCCAGTTTTACAAAGAGGCTTTTCAGAATTGTGCCTAGAAGCAGGAAAAAAACACCACCACATGATTTCAGACACATCAGCTTATGCTTGTCTTGGGCATTTCTAGCTGTGAATCTCTGAAGCATCTGGCTTTTCCCGTTCAGCAGGTACAGAACTTCAATGACCAATTTTGCAGTGAGAATTCTACTCCTAGAGGCAAACACCTATTAAAGCATGGCAACACCAAGTGTGCCAACAACTTGGGTGAGATTTAAGAGATACAAAGATATTTTGGATATCTTTTCTCACAAGATACTAAGTTGGACGTAAGAGTAAAAACCTCTCCTATTTGTGGTTTCAACAAATACACAATGCACTGTGAGCAAAGACAGGAGAATTGTACTTTCCGGCAACATGACAAAACACCACCACTAAAAATTCATCAAACACTTTTGTTACAGGACACTCTTACAAGTCTTTTTGCTCCTACACAACAAATTTTTATTCAAGTATGTATTACGTACCTTTGGCATCACATACTGTATTTTTCTGTTGCTCATAGTTAAGTTCTAAATCACATAATGGTCTCTCTTCACTAGCAATTGTGCCCGATTCAATAGTCTCAATTTCACTTTGAATCACTTTCTCATTTTTTGATGTCCACTCCTCTTTTTGGCTTCTAATCTTGTTCAGCAATTTCTTTAAGGCAAGTTTTGACAGACGTTGGTGAGTTTTTCCTTCTTTGTGATCTATAAAGAATATATACTGTTAAGAGTTTTGGGTAATGAATGTCTTCACATCATAAAAACAAAAAATCCCTTTTTTTTTTTTAATTGCTTACACAGTTGGGCAAATAGCTCAGGTATATTACCAAGTTTTAAAAACTTAACATTTTCTCTTACCTGCAAGAGAGAAGTGGTAATTTGTCTGTGTGCCATAAAAGGAGGGCTAAGCTAGTTGTAGTGTTTCACAGACGGACTACTCCTAGACTGTACTGCTGCAGAAATAAGCAGTACTATCCCCCCTCCACCCCACCTTTATGTTCCTGCCCTCTCCTTTGTATCAGCAGTGACAACACAATGCATCAGAGACCAAAAAACAGACTGTGCCAGCAAAGGGATGTGGCAGAAATGCTTGGCCAAGCAGCGAAGTTCACTAACACACTTCTTGTTCACATCACATTATCCTGTACATGCCCCGAGCGAACGGTACACACATGCAACTGTTGCAGCCTACTTGGAATATGGAACAACTCAATCACAAACCTGAACATAAAGGACATACAATAAGTAGACTTTCATACGAAGTCAAGCTTTAACTTTGAAATATTTCAAAACACAAAATGAAAAATATTTAAGTTCTCATACCAGCATCATCCCATAATTTACACTAATTCTATAGGAATAATTATGGCTACTAACAGTGTAGTTTTTACAACAATTAAAAGTTATTCTCAGTATACTAATGAGCTGAAGTGTATTAGAAAAAGTAACATTTTCATTTTAAAATTCATAATCATTAGAGTATTACAATCTGTGATAATCATCATAAACCACCTGATAGTGAAATACTTCACAGGTGTTAAGGAATTTTAGTACTCAAGACATTTTAGTTAATACTACAGTTAATTTATTTGACATATTAAACTACATCTCTTCTGCTATAAAACCAAAAAGTTTAAGTTAAATGTAAAGGTTAAAAACTTTACTTTCTGATTCATTAGGGACCTCCTCTTCTACCATCTGTTCTGATTCTTGTCGAGTATCACAAGCAGATTCTGGTTGAGTGTCACAAGCAGATTCTTGCTCCAAAGAGATATCAAGATCATTATCTTGAGATCTGTCAGAAGGGGCTGGCAAAGGTTGTGGCTCAAACTGCAAAATCAGGTCTCCTTTCATTTCTAATTAAAAGAACACAACCACATAAAATGACCAATGCGAATAAAAAGCAAGCAACATTGCAAGACTACACTCATCTTAACAGTCCCTAAGAAGTTCAAATATCAATAGCTTGTTTCACAACAGATTTAATCCAACTTTTTTTTTTCCAAAACAGAAGATTCAAAATTGCTTACATCACTAGCCATCTATTCAGAAAATCTACAGGGTTTTCCACTAGAATATGCTATGTCTTTCAAAATGAAAATTTATGGGATAAAAGGCTCATCTTTACACAAAAAAGCAGCACATGGGAACAATTACACACAGTAGGATCCCAATAACTTCATCAGGGAAAAGACATACCTAGTCAGCAGTTCTGCCAGGATCACCTTACCCACTGCAGGGTTACTGCCTGCAAGGGGTGTGGGACACATGGGAAGCTCATCTATTTAGGGGAGGAACCAAATGCAGGGAAAGGAAAGGATCAAGTTATTCTGATGAGGAAAAATACAAGAATAACAAAATAAAAGGGGGCAGTCTACTTGTCTGGCCATGCACTCACTGTACCTGACAATCTGTCCCGTCTTCTCACTAAATTCCATTTCTAGCTGTTTTCACAGAATCATAGAATAGTTTGGATTGGAAGGGACCTTTAAAGGTCATTTAGTCCAACCTCCCCGCAATAAGCAGGGACATCTTCAACTGGATCAGGTTGCTCAGAGCCCCATCCAACCTGACCCAAGCTTTCCTGGATGAGGAACCCTCCATTTTGTATGCATGTGTGTGTATGGATATGTAAGGGCCAGCAACTGGGGACCAAGTCACGGAGGCACCTGTGTCCACAGCGCTGCCAACTGCAGAGAGCACAATGAGTGCATATTATGTGGGTATGAGTACCAGCATCCAGTGGCTAGCAAACTGCAAGCCAGACTAGCCAGCAAGAATGATGAGGCTTAGGAGCTAGGTATCAAGCAGCCATAGGACTGGGCTGGATACTGGTGAGGCCAGGGGATCTGCGAGTTGGCTTGCAGGGAGGATCAGGAGACCCAAGCATCCAAGTCAGCTACAGGAAACACCACGGGATCTGAAGCTCAACCTGCCAGCACACATGTGCACATCTCAGACTACCAGAGACAGGATCCAGGGTCAGCTACTGGGTAGACTGAGTATTTAAGGTCAGTTACCACAGGGATCCATAGCATGTGCATGTGTGTGCATACGTTCACATACCTAGCTGGGTCTGTGTAGCAATAATTGGAGTGGAGCAGCAGACCTTGGGTGCTCACATGCCCAGGAGTCAGCAACTGGGGAGACTAAAGATCAAGGGCCAGCTGCTAGGTAGAGTGTCTAAAGCCACTTACTGAGTGATTCATAGCACATACTTGGGCATACCAGTACATACGTGGACATGCACTGTAACTGGAAGGCTACAGCGTCCATGGTGAATTACTAGGTAGACTGGCTGTCTAAGACCTCTTACTGGGGGATCCGCAGTGTGATGGGTGGAGATCTGGAAAGCAGGGGACAACTACCAGGTAGTCCCAGTGTCCAAGACCAACTGCTGGAGGGATCCACACTGTACATACAGACAGACGCCCCGCTAACAAGCCTTCATCCTCATCAGCCAGAGCAGTGAACAGCATGCAGCCATTTGTGCTGCCTGTGTTTAATGTGAGTGCTGCATTTTCTGTGCTGGCCTGCGTGGCTGTCTGTGTGTACATGTACTGAAAGCCTGTTCGTGTATGTGCCTTCTGTGAATACACACAATAGCCTTGCTACCCACTGGACCTGGGGACAGGCAGCTGCAGCAGCCTCTCCTCTTCTGGGCTACCAGATTCAGCAACCTCCAACAAATTACTTACTCCTGTCTTCACTGTACATATCTTCAAATGCAAACTCCAATTCTCTCTGCCATTCTTCTTTTATTTCCATGCGTTTGTAGGCAGGCACAAAAAGTTGAGGTGGCATCTGTGCTACAATCTGTCTTCTGCACACCCGATCCATATTCTGCATTTCCTCAAGTTCTTTCAATAGCCTTTCCCTGTCCTTCAAGTATAAAGAAGGGATAACATAAACATTTAGTATTGACATTCACACAGCCATATATAAGGACTGATAAAATTCTTTCATTTTGTTACCATGAAGTTTGTTTAATCCTTAATATTTAAGTTAATTTGATTCTAGGGAGAAGGTGCTTCCTCAGAAGGCTGCATCTGACCTTTAAGCACAAGAGTCATCAATACTACCTAGAAGATCTAATGTTAAATAAAGGATCAGACTCTATACCTGTAGGCCAACTTTCCTCAACAGAATTAAATCTTCTGTTTTATAAGGTAAATGAATACTTCTTTCAGCAAGTTACTTTTGTTAGTATACAGTTCAGCAACTGCTACTTTTTAAGACATGAACTAAATACTCTTGGCACACTACAATTATGTATGAAAGCTACTTTTAAAAAAGCTTTATTTGAAGTTTGGTTGGGTTTTTTTTTCCTGTTAACTTAAGGAGCACCACTAAGATTTCCACAGTTCCCCATTTTTAGTTAGATTACTCATTCAGGGCCAATTATATCTCAACTAAAAACCAGGAAGCTTTTGCTATTTCTAGCCTCCAAATATACTTCTGAAGGTAACAGATGATAAAACAAATTTCAGAGCATACCTCTAGGTATAAAGACCTTTCCCAGTAGTTCAGTTTTTACATCTTAAAAGGAAACAATTTCAGTATTTCCAGGCTTATATGCTAACAGAACCTCAGTCTTTAAGTAAACATTTTGAAAAGTTTAAAAAAAATAAAAATAAACTGTTGCCTTCCTAATAGTAAACATTTTTTTTTCCCCTGAAGCACAGAATAATTCAACTAAAGCTGATGTGGAAAAGTAGAGCTTATCATCTATTAAAAAAGTTTATCTTAATTTTGTTACCAATTGGTTAATAGCTGGTCAAACAGACTAGCTATTATTAAGATAACAAAAATTAAAGGATGTTCTTTCATTTTCCCTCCTTCCAGATAGCCAAAATAAGCAGACAGAGTTTGATGTTCTTTAAGCACATTCTGAAAACTCCATTTAGTCCATCAATTTTCCTCCTGTGACCGTAATTCCTTTACTAATCACCTACCTACAGCTTACTTAACACTGGTCATTTTGACATTAAAAACAAGCACAACTACTTTGCCAACCTGAGCCAAATGGACCTTCTTCAAGGCATGACTTCCTCTGAGATGTGCCTTTTCAAGCTGCTCTCTTCTCTCCCTCTCTGCCTCTCTGCGTAGTTCCTCCAAACGTCTCCCTTCTTCTTCAGCAGCTAACCGAGCATCTGGCTGGCAGTCAATCAATAGTTTAGTCCATGAAGTTCTTTGTGGTAGTTTAAAGTATATGTAACAATAAATACATTAATAATTCTGCCCCAAAAGCACTTTTTTTAAAAAAAGACAGACATACAGTGCCATATGAACACCCTTGAAGGTTTACAATTCTTGGTTGCAAGCAGGACCAAACTAGTTTTTTACCTTTGGGCGGCGGGTAGCATATTTACATACTCCATAACTGTAGGTGTCAAAATGTTCTAGTTTCAAGCTGTACTAGGGACAATAATTTATATGATTTGTTATAGCAAAGTGGTTATTTTTCCTACAATACAACGTAAAATGAAAAATTCAGTTAATATTACAGATTGACTACGTCTATCCTCATGGTTTTAAGGGGGGGAGGGAGGGAGGAGGGACACATAAATTCAGCAGTATTTTCATTCTCCTTTGGGAAACCAGAAACAATCTGCATTTTTTAAATAAGAAAAATCTTACTACCACATGAAAATTAAAAAATACTTAGGGGAAAAAAAAAAATCATTGCACATAAGCAAGGCTACAAAGTTAAGAAAACCTAAAACTTCATGAATGAAAGCTTCACGAATGCACTACAGAAAATATTCATAAAACTGAATTTATTGAGAGCAATTTTCTAGTCTAAAGGAGGTTGATCCAGAACAGGAATTTAGATTGTGGTCTCACATCACCAATAAACCAAACTTTTTTGGTTCACTTTTCAATAACATTACCTTAATTCAAAAATTGCCTCTAAAACCTAAGCTCTTGCTCCATCTCTCACTTTTCCAGGTTCTCCCCTTCTTCTGATCTGACTTTGGCCTTTGTCTGAGTGTATGGTAAACTTGAGTAAACTTTCCCCTTTGGCAAAAATCTCTTCATCATTTATTTTTCCCAAATTAGACTTCTGCCATTTTGGCAAGCTGAAACTGCCAACTGCATGAACAGATGAACACAAATATGAGGTAAAGACTGGGAGTACATAGCTAAAAAGAAGGGAAGAGAAAAAAGCAGGGCAACTGCAACTATTAATTTAGCATAAGCCACAAAGCAGAAGATCTGGGTGTCCTAATGTTATGCCAGTCCTGTGAACTGACCTTCTTACAGAGCTCTGTTCACTGGAACTGTCAGCTGTGATCCTGCAAGTGACTGAGCACGTAAGAGGACTTACAAGTTTCCCCATGTAAGATTCCAATTAGTAAGTTGTGTAATGGCTGCTTTATACAAGTTCCTATTTTTAAACAAGTTCTAGAAAACTGAATTGCTGACATCCAGACACTGTATGCAATACAAAGATATATGGAAGCATGTATCACAAACACTTGGGAGTCAATCACCTGCTCTCCATCCACTTCTCTGTCCACGTAAGGTTCAGAAATATGATAACGTGTAACAGAAAAGTTGTCAGCACTACAGGGCTTCACTGCAGGAGTCTTTTTCACTTCAAAATTCTAGGAAGAAAAGTACAAGTACAGCTGTATCAGAGAATAGTATCTCTAGCAAAACAACTAAACAGAACATAAGTAATCTGTACACTTATATTAGTATTAAAAGAAAGCCACCACCCCAAATTCTCTCCTGAAAATGTTGTTTATAACTTTACATACATTTAATAATTAATAAATCACATCAGCCCAAGGCAGTTGTTAAACCCTCTAGATCTGAGAGCATCTAACAGCCTAAGGTAAACTCCACACAAATTGACATTCATCAGAGCGCTATAACCTTCATGTTTCAAAAGCATTACCTTAATGTAAAAGCAATGGAGTTTGATGTAATAATACAAACCTCACTTAAAACAGCTGTCACACTCACCTCAAAAGCAGGGCAGCCACAGATCCACAATATAATTACACCTAACAGCAAATTAACACTTCTCAAGTACAGACTTTCTTTATGAAACTCACAACAATTATGTCCAATTTAGTTAGATTCACCAGAGAAAAGAGCATTTTCCATAACTTCACTGAAAAATGTCTATTCATATAATACAAAGTTTGTTTGTTTTTTTAAAGTTTTGGGTACGCTACCACATTTCAACTCTTGTCTGAAAGAGTTTGAACACTGAGCGACCAGACGCTCCCTCCCCTTTTCCTCAGCCTGATGTTCTTAGTAGTGAGGTAGCCAGGTTAGGTAACTCAGTATTCTGTAGGACTTGCCTTTGTATTTCTAACATCTCCTCCATTCATTTTCTCTCAGCTTCCTCTTCCCTAGACTTTCTCCTAAAAAAGGATTCCTACACACATTGACTAAAACAGCAAGTTTCATAGCTCAAGCGGTTTAAAACACGACCGTAAACAAATGCACATACACAAAGAACAGCAGTAAGTCTCAGGAATATCTTAAACTTACCTCTGTGTAAGATGAGGCATACAAAATTTCAGTATTGTTTACCTCCTGCTATTTTATAAAGACTGAGAAAGCAAAGTCTTCAAATTAAAATCCTGAGTTATGGAACTACTTTTAGCCTTACAAACAGAACTTCAGTAACTTATTTTACAGTTCTTAAGCAAATGCATGTTATTCTAGTACGAAGAAAAAAAGCTATGTGCAAATAAAAGCCCACTATGAATAATTTCATTTTTATTTGTATATAATGCTGTTTAAAAATTGCTAACTTTCTTTATCAATAAATCATTGTAACTGTAACAGATCAACATTAACCAAACGCTTGTAGATATCGATTACAGCTCTGAAAACAGACAAGTCCCATGCCTAAACATCATTAGCCAGATCATCGACTGCTTGACCTATACTGTGTTACTTTCAGAATGTATAATTAAACCTTAGCCTTCTGAATTATTTAACAAATGTAAAACTAACAAAGCAGTAATTAATAGTTGCATTTAATCAATCAAATCTCTGGAATTTTATTCAAAAGCTGTGAAGGCGTGAGAACTAAGTTGGAGGCTGCAATTTTCCAATAAATGTCAAAAGCAATTTAGATTGAAAAAAATAATACTTGTAACATTATTACACCCCACGGTGGAACCACTGCAGTTAAGAATCCATCCATACTTCCATCAGGAGGTTTATAACCTCCCCTTCCCACCCCCCAAAATAAATAAATCTATACTAAAACCTGGCAAAACTGTAGCAGCAATGTACCATGAAATGGGGGGAAAAAAAAAAAAAAAAAAGAAAAAAGAAAAAAGAAAATCCAACTCTACAAATCTCATGAATACTCAAGAATACTACAGTAACATTAAAAAAATAAAGTTCACAAGAACTCTGTGACATTTGCCAATAAAATGGTGTTTACAGTAAACTTCAATTAAGTAACTTAAGAGTCAGTCTAACTAAATAAGGCCTCAAATCCTAAAAGCCATCCTTCTGAGAATTAAACTTGATTATGACAATGTACCTAGAGTAAAAACACTTCTTTCCTAACTGGGTAAAGTAACAGTAATAGGAGTATCTTCAGAAAATGTTTCTTATGTTCTAAGTAATCCTGCAATGAACATCACTGACCTCGCTCAATTTTATGAAATTTTATTCAATTGTTATTGAAACAGAGCATCAGATTACGATTACAGTTATGTTTAATAAGCTCTTTATGTAAATTGATTCAAGAAAATAAGCATGCTTATGCAGATGACCTTGTAATTTGCTGTAATTCACAGGATTTAGAGTAAAGTTAAGCAATTCAAATTCAGTGCCTTTTGAGTAATGCATTTGCAAGACAAAGCCCCAGGTCCACCTCGCCCCCCCCCCCCCAAACTGACAGTTAACATCTTTTGTTTTCTCCCTCTATACAGAACTAGGAATAAGCCACAGCTCTAATCATCGCTGATCTTTCAATTACTTAGCATTTACCCCATGCAGTACATGGCACCCAGTTACTCTACCAAGAAAATAACTTTATTCTTCAAACTGTGCCTCCCAGCAACACAGACCTATGACAAAAGAATTAAAATCCATGAGGATATGAAAACTACGAAAAAGGCTCAAAGTCAGCTAGTCTTTACATGGATCAAACTGACACACTGTATTGTATTTAAACAATGCAACTCAATCTCTTTCCTCAACAAAAGTCGAACACATCTGCAGAATTGTTGATTCAATTTGCCATTATCAGAGCACGAACTTCTTGAAAGAAAGCAGTTGGCTGAGGTACTTAATGCCTTCTTCCCCTCAGTCTTTAATAGCCAGTCCAGGTATCCACAGGATATTCAGCCCCCTGAGCTGGAAGACGGGGATGGAGAGCACAATGTACTCCTCATAATCCAGGAGGAAGCAGTCAAGGACATGCTAAGCCACCTGGACACCCACAAGTCTATGGGGCCTGATGAGATCCACCTGAGAGTACTGAGAGAGCTGGTGGAGGAGCTTGCCAAGCCACTCTCCATCATTTATCAGCAGTCCTGGTTAACAGGGGAGGTCCCAGAAGACTGGAGGCTTGCCAATGTGATGCCCGTCTATAAGAAAGGCCGGAAGGAGGATCCTGGGAACTACAGGCCTGTCAGCCTGACCTCCGTACCGGGGAAGATCATGGAGCGGTTCGTCTTGAGAGTGCTCACAGGGCATCTGCAGGACAGCCAAAGGATCAGGCCCAGCCAGCATGGGTTCATGAAAGGCAGGTCCTGCTTGACCAACCTGATCTCCTTCTATGACCAGGTGAGCCACCTAGTGGATGAGAGAAATGCTATGGATGTTGTCTACCTGGACTTTAGTAAAGCCTTTGACAGCGTCTCCCACAGCATTCTCCTGGAGAAACTGGCGGCTCGTGGCTTAGACGGGTTTACTCTTCGCTGGGTGAGGAGCTGGCTGGATGGCCGAGCCCAGAGAGTTGTGGTGAACGGCGTTAAATCCGGCTGGCGACCGGTCACGAGTGGTGTTCCCCAGGGCTCGGTTCTGGGGCCGGTCTTATTCAATATCTTTATTGATGATCTGGATGAAGGAATTGAGTGCTCCCTCAGTAAGTTTGCAGATGACACCAAGCTGGGTGGGAGTGTTGATGTGCTGGAGGGTAGGAGGGCTCTGCAGAGGGATCTGGACAGGCTGGATCGATGGGCAGAGGCCAACTGTATGAGGTTTAATAAGGCCAAGTGCAGGGTCCTGCACTTTTGCCACAACAACCCCATGCAATGCTACAGGCTTGGGGAGGAGTGGCTGGAGAGCAGCCTGGTGGAAAGGGACCTGGGGGTGCTGGTTGACAGCCGGCTGAATATGAGCCGGCAGTGTGACCAGGTGGCCAAGAAGGCCAACAGCGTCCTGGCCTGTATCAGGAATAGTGTGGCCAGCAGGAGTAGGGAAGTGATTGTGCCCCTGTACTCGGCACTGGTGAGGCCGCACCTTGAATACTGTGTTCAGTTTTGGGCCCCTCACTACAAGAAGGATGTTGAGGTGCTGGAGCGTGTCCAGAGAAGGGCAACAAAGCTGGTGAGGGGTCTGAAGAACAAGTCTTATGAGGAGCGGCTGAGGGAACTGGGATTGTTCAGTCTGGAGAAGAGGAGGCTGAGGGGAGACCTTATCGCTCTCTACAACTACCTGAAAGGGGGTTGTGGCAACGAGGGTGTTGGTCTCTTCTCCCAAGTAACTAGCAATAGGACAAGAGGAAATAGCCTCAAGTTGTGCCAGGGGAGGTTTAGATTGGATATTAGGAAAAATTTCTTCACCGAGAGAGTGGTCAGGCATTGGAACAGGCTGCCCAGGGAGGTGGTGGAGTCGCCATCCCTGGAAGTGTTCAAAAAAC
The DNA here is from genome assembly GCF_964289735.1 of Phaethon aethereus. Taxonomy (NCBI): domain Eukaryota; kingdom Metazoa; phylum Chordata; class Aves; order Phaethontiformes; family Phaethontidae; genus Phaethon; species Phaethon aethereus. The sequence goes on from NC_138575.1 coordinate 211,233,282, forward strand.
GTGTGGATGTGGCGCTTCAGGACATGGTTTAGGGGACATGGTGGTTCTGGATTAATGGTTGGACTTGATGATCTTAAAGGTCCTTTCCAACCTAGTGATTCTGTGATTCTGTGAAATAAAACCCACATAATTCTAGAGAATCCAGATGTCTGCAAACTCTGCTAAAAACAGCTAAAATCATGTTTGCTGAAAAGGTGAGTAAAGGACACTTGTTCATTGGTGGAAATGCATAAAATTGTAGAATTTCAGGAGATGAAGTTATGACTCTGCAATACTTAAACAGGATACTGACAAAGACCTGCCATCCAGCATAATTGCAAATGCAATCGTACCAGAACCTAGGGAAGCCTGGAAAAGGTCTCCTTGCTTGCCCCAGTGAAAAAAGACTAAAGAAGGAAATTCTGCATTTGTAAAATGGAGAGAGAGATACATTACTGATGTCATTAGATGAAAAGTATTATATAGTACTGTGTCTTTTTAGCTGTTAGATCATCTATAAATATGCATGTTAACTGCAGCTGACTTTCGGTCACCAATGAGAAACGTGGTGTTGTAGGGTTTTTTTTTTAATAGAAAGCAACATAAAACACCTCCTAAACTGCAAAAACTACTAGAAAGCAATGCCACAGCGTCTCATGCTTTTCCAACAATGGAAAACTGAGCAACACAAGTGTCTGAGAACCACAAAGTGAAGAGTCAAAATTTTAACTGATACAGCCTTCATCTGCTCCACAGCAGATACTCCAGGAACATGTCACGTGGAACATAGAACAGCACAATAGCATGAAAGAGTGTTTGAATTGACCTGAACTGTACCATACAGGACCTTATTCCATCTGTTCTAAATGCCAACACTGCATACACTTCACCAGAAATAACCCCAAACTTTATCACTCCCTTGCAACACTTGCTTTGATCCTCACTCGTATCCACCTTCCACAATAAGAAAACCCTTGTGCAGCCAGCGAGGAGACCTACAGAGAAGCATGTACTAAGTGATACAAATGAAAGTATATAGGCTCTCCTTCTTCGAATCATTCTGAAAACTGAGAGGGTTAAGCCTCTCTCAGATTTTCCAGGTACATCAGTACCAAACCCCCATCACCCAACATACTAACCTATATATAATGTGCTGGATGTAGCTGGGAAAAGCTTTGGTAACTTCACTGTCTCTGAGAGGGGCCAGTACATCTTAATTCTTTCTTTTGTTGTCAGGGGTCTGAATATTCCTGAACCTGACAGTCTGAAAGGGCACAACACCACATAAGGCAACTTGAACTCCACATTAATGAACTTCCGTTAAATTAAATTTACTAAAAGTTAACTCCAAAGTAAAAATGCATATAATACTCTTCCTGCAGTTCAGATCTGCAGTCCTACAGTAACTTCTACATGTATGCAGAATCTCTCTGAAATCAAAGCAGCATGAAGGAGGTATAAAGTTGCCCCCTAAAAAGGGTACAGCATAGAATTAAAAATATGGCTTTTATCTACTGTCCTCCCCAATAGCTTTAGGTATAGAATCATAGAATCTTTGAGTCGGAAGGGACCTTTAAAGTCCAATCCCCCTGCAGTGAGCAGGGACACCTTCAACTAGATCAGGTTGCTCAGAGCCTCATCCAATCTGACCTTGAATGTACTGGTTTCCTATCAAAATTAAACAGCTTACCCTACAGTTAGTATTCCCTACAACAAACAACGAAATTGGAGGAAAAAGCCCAGAGCTAAAGAGGTAGAACTATATTACAGAACTGAACAAAATGCTACTACTGCACTGTTATGACAGAAGGCTGAGGTGGTGTGTACATGTTGAGAAAGATCACTGTAGAGTTTAATACCACTGGGGCTATTAAATGAAATGAAAATGAGATCATGATAAAGTTTAAGACATGTTAACCACAAAAATAAGATCTCAGGTGACAATAAAATCCACACATAACAAGAGATCAGAAATAAACAAATACTAAAAGCTTAGTAGTAAGAGGTCTGCTAATACATAATTAATGAATTTTCTTGATTTTTGCTGAACCACTCTCCTATAGTATGCAAATACCAATTATGGATATCCTGTTGTGAGCAATCAGACCAACAAATAAATGATTTGTATCATTATATGATACCTTGAAATTGTGATCACTATTGCATCACGGATACATACCTCAAGAGGACGTGATGGAGGAGGTGGCAGGCTTGCAACTTTGGCTGCTCTTTGTCTTTCCACTTCCAGAGCATGTTTACGTGCATTTGTTCGGCTTGGGAGGAAAAACAAACAAAACAAACAAACGCCACACACATGCAATAAAACCCCAACAAAATCAAATATAAAACAACACACACAGAAGAGAAAAGGAAAATTATTCAAGCAACAATGACAGCACTGTGCAAAACAAAAGGCAAACCTAAAAATAAACAGATTGAGATGTACCTGAATTGAATGCTTGGGAGATAGGGATGGGCAAGCACATTGAAAAGTCAAGAGAACCTATGCTGGCAGGCAGCACTGGAAAACTAATCTATTGAAGTAACACAAAAATGTTAATACACACAAGTGTCTAAAGAACAAACCAAAATCCCTGCTTTTATCTTAAGTTTTCAGAAAGCACTGCATCACTTCAGCATATTTTAATTGCTCAAGTGTGGACAAAACTAAAAATTTAATCAATAGGTCTCAGCTCTACTCAAGCACAACTATCCCCGAGAGTACACAGTTCATTTTTCATGCCAGCTCAAGTTTTGTCCAATCTTCTTAAAAAAAACCCAAAAAAACAAAACAAAAAAAAAAACGCTAAGAAGGAAGACCATGACCAATGCAATAGGTCCTTTTTTCAAGTGGGTAACTCTCCATCAGGAACTGGTCTGAGAACATTTCATTTCATATATCACTGAATAGCTGTCAGCCAACAATCCAGACTGAAAACAGCAATATAGACATGAAAGGCCCTCCACTCATTGAGAGTCTATTAAGGCCAGCTCATATACTTGACATTTTTGTCTTGGTTTTAAAGCTACAGTTCTTATCAAAATATGCAAGCTTTGGCCACAAGCATTAATTCTATAAGCCGTAAAATGTTAAGATGAAAAAAGCACCAAGCAGTAAGTATGAGGATTTTTGCCTTTCACCTTGTGACATTGTAAAAAGCATTCTACGCTTCATAAAACTAGGTAACTATTGCATACCGGGCTTGCTCACGAAGTAACTTTTCTTTTTGGTACTTCTGCTCTTTCAGGGCTTTCCTATGTCTCATCTCTGCTCTTTGTTTCCTCTCCTCTGCTTGTTTTGCCAGAGCTTCTAAGTCAGGTTCCTTAACAACAAGATATTGCAAGCACTTAATACAGGTTTTTACTCACTTCTCATACTATCAGTGTGCTATTTCAAATTAAGTACTGCTGGTAGAATCACAAGTTCAAAATTACTTTGTACTGTATTAGAGCAAAAATACTCTAAATGATAACTGTTCCTTCTCTAGCACCAACAAATCTGCCACATTCCTCAGCCAATGTAACCAAATATTGCTGTGGAAACCTTAGCTTCTCTCTGCATCTCTTTGATAAAGAGGGTAATATAAATATACTTACACATTTTAGCAAATGCTGGCCAAACTGTACAGCCAAAGCATGTTACTACCATTCACTCATTTGTTACAACACTTGTGTATCAACAGAAACATTTCTTTATTAGTTCTCTGCTCCTATGGCATTGGTACCACAGTGTTCCACACACTCATCCATCCTAGCATTGGAAAGGACTTTACAAAGAAGTTGACTTAAAGACACTGAAATGTGGAAAAGTATAACACTATTCTACTTGGCTTAAAAAGTCTGACTAATCGGAAAGTAAGCTAGTTGCAAAATTCATGCAAGAAACCTGTGTCACCACTGATTTCTATAAACTTGGTTCAGAGAAATCTATGGAAGAGTTCTACCCAACAACCTCAGTGATCTCTCAAAGAGAGTCTACACCAGTCATAGGATTTTAAAAAGTGAAAACAGTTTATAGGTGCAGAATTAAGAAGTGACACCAGTCTGCAGTCTAGGCAAAGGCCTCTGAAGCCTTTACCAAGACTTTCCATGTCACTTGAGCACTGAAGAAAAAAAAGCCTATTTTCTTAACCATAGAAAAGATACTGTTACATGACAGAATTAAAAAAAAAAAAGCTACTATATTACTGGCATACTTCACAGAATCACAAAATCACTAAGGTTGGAAAGGACCTTCAAGATCATCAAGTCCAACCATTAATCCAGCACCACCGTGTCCCCTAAACCATGTCCTGAAGCACCACATCCACACATTTTTTGAAAAATCATCCACACTTCCAGTGATGGTGACTCCACCACCTCCCTGGGCAGCCTGTTCCAATGCTCGACCACCCTCTCGGTGAAGAAGTTTTTCCTAATATCCAATCTAAACCTCCCCTGGAGCAACTTGAGGCCATTTCCTCTCATCCTATCACTAGTTAGTTGGGAGAAGAGACAGTGATTCACCATGTGCATTTTAGTCAAGTACAAACATACATTATCATATATGTGTACAATCCAACATAAACAAAGTAAGAGTTTGCACAGCAAAAGCCTTCGCAGATGGGCCCGCTAGACCAATATAGACCAATCCTGTTCTTGTGGAAACGTATCCGCAAAACTGTACACAAACATTTCTAAGAAGTTTCCATTCTTAAAAAACTGACGTTTTAGGTATTAGGACTGCAAGATCAAGAATATAAAAAACCAAAACACAATCTTGGTATTTCTAGAACATCAAGAACTTCACTGACAATAATATTAAGCTGTTTCACTTACGTTCTCCCTGGCTTGTCGATGACCCTCACCAATTGCTCTTAAGCTTGATAAATACAGTTCTTCTAAGGCTTTCATCTTTTGATCCTGTGCTTTCTGCCATTCAGCTCTCAGTGCCTCCTCTAACTGATGTAGCTGTTCTTCTCTCCTCTCCTTTACCTTCTGTCTTATCTGCAAGGCGATATACTTCTGTTGCTCTCTAACCTGTGGAAATAGCATTTGTTTTGTCCGCAACTTAAAAAAAGCACAATATCTTTTGCAGCAAGTCTTTCCACAACATACGCTACCCTCCTTTCAGCTTTCCATCTCATCTACTATTCCATTAAGAAACAATCTGTCCAGAAAATACTTTAAAGTCACTGTTACCTTTTTCCAAAATTAATATATTAAATAAATTTATCCTTTTTTACAAGTTTCAGTTAAAATTCAAAGAGAAACACACAGATGATAAATAAAATGCAAAAATTGCTTGGAATATCCTTCCCTCAAAAAATACAGCAGTAATTTATTAAAGACTCCTATTACAATACAAGATGGTTTAAAGAAAATCAGCAACTGTACTGATAAATTAAAGTCTGTTTACTAGTTTTTTGTCTTCTGCTTTATCAGTAAAATCCTCTTCACTGAAGAGAAAAACATATAGAGAAAAAAAGCCCAAGAAAGGGTGAAAGATTAGCACACAGTAAATGTCTTGAAGATATATATTTTTTGAAGATGGGAAAGACCTGAACAGCTTGTGTAGGACAAAGCAGAGGAAGCCTTAGAGAAGAGCAAGACGAGAAATGGAGAAATAGCCCTGCGGTCTGACAGCAGGACAGAAATGGAAGAAAGATGAGATGAGCAACAGACATGTTCTGAAGGACATCAAGGTACTCTGCTCAGACATGCTAAATGCAGCAGTGCTTAAAGCATTTAGATCTATGTATGACATATTGTAGCAATTCAGTTCATCTAGTAGAAAGCTGTGAAGTTCTATATTAGCAGTAGTTGTCTTATTTCTTCTGCGTGATGACTGTGAAACACCTGGAACGCTGTAAGAGGTATGACTCCTGACACAAGTGACACATCAGCAGAAGAGAAACAACTCCATGTTCACGGCCAAATAGAAGTGGTAGATACAAGGAAGCTGGCAGGGAAGAAGAGATGCTGGAACAGATGCCAGAGTGAATCTAACAGAGAAGGTATCACAAGCAAAATATGCACTTAGTAGTAAATAAACATGAGAAAAGGAAAATAATTCACAAACTAAATAGAAACCTAATATACAATATTACGACTCTAAAATTTAATTTACAAAAAATAATTTTTCAGTTAATTTTCCTAAATTATTTATCACATCATTAAATGAAACACACAAAGTGCAAAAATACAGACATACTTGCTGTAGCCTCAGTTTTCTTCTTCTTTCATATTCTTCTTTCAGAAGCATGGTTTCTTCATTAGGACTAAGTCTCAGTTTCCCAACTTTTGCAACTTTCCTCTTCATCTTCGGAAACACTAAATAATCAACTTGTATGAGATCAACAAGAAAAACAGAAATTGTGCATACGTGGTACAGGAAAACCAGCTATAAAAAAAAACAACAGACATTGCCCTAATCTTACAAATCTGTCATGGTACCTGGGAGCATGAGCTACAACCGTTCACGTCTGTTTCAACTGTACTCAGCAGCACTGGCACTGGCTTTGTCACAGCCACAAAATGTACTGCTTTTGAACTATTATGCTACATAGCGAACTGCAACAGTATTATGTTCATATCCCACACTGTGGACCAGACAGGCACATCTGCAAAGTGAATAGCAAACACCATTCCATTTCTGGGAAGATTAAAAAAAAAACCAAAGCAAAACAAAACCAACTGAAAACCACACCACACAGTAAAGCAGGCTGGTCACTTAGTTGTTTTGTACCGAAATAGTCTCATAACATTTTTAAGATATAAGGTACTGATTTTGTTAACATTTTTGACTGCAGTCCAAGGTTTTCTGCTTTAAAGGCTATGAAACTCCAACAACAACTGCGTGCCAAGCATTTCACTAGAATGTTAGAATTGCTCACTGACGATTTTTTATTCGAGTTTTCTTAAGCAGCCATTTCAAATTATCCTTCCCTGTAGATTTTACTATGGAACCAGGATCTGCTGGTTCTACAGATCACTTCCCATTTTCCTCGCAATTATAATTTTCACCTGCACAGCAAAAAAAAAAAAATTTCAGCCCAATGTATAGCCTAGTCCAGAGCTGCACCCCCTAATCTTTATTTGATCTTTAAATATTTATATCCGTGAAAATACTCTCCCAAAACAAACCAAACACTTTCAAAAGCCACTACTTAGTTCTAAAAATCAAAAGCTTATTACTAATGAACAATCCATGTAGCACTAACGACTTAACCAACATGTTACACCTGGAAAGTTTTATTTTGAGTATAATAAGAAAAACAACCACCAAACTCTAAAGAAATCAGGTGAGGTGTAAACACGAAATAATTATCCAGAAGATACTTTTAGTCCAGGGTTATTAAGCCAATGAATCCCAAGTTCATTACAGGATAAACAGGAACAGCATATCACGGCTCCTGCTAGCCTTCCCTTATTCAGCTAATGAGGTACAAAGCAGAAGTTTATCAATACACATAGTTAAGGAGCAAATTACTACATTCCCTCTCCATCCTTCAAACAAAGAAAAATATTAGAGGATGAACAATACAAAGTCTAGATCTAACACTGAAAGGATAAGAGCACAGGCACATAACACAAACGCCACCGTGAAGCATTCAACATGTGCAGATTCACCGGCAGCATAAAGCAATCGGTAAATACACGACAGTTAAAAACTGAGCCACCCTTCCCCGGGAACGCTGAGGTTCCTGTAAGCAACGTTAACACCTCTTACTATCCTGCCCAGGACAGCTGGCAAAAACCACTTCTCCATAACCAGCAAGTCGAAAAGTAAAAGTTAAAAGGCAACGACCAGCGCAGAGCTCCGGCCAGGACTCAGACCCGAGGCGGGTAGCTCGGGGGCAGCGGGGAGAATGGAGTAGGCCGGAGCACACGCAGGCCCTCAGGGAGAACCCCACCGCCAGCAGGCTCTGCCCATGAGGCCCCGGGCCCGCTCGGGCCGCTCCCGAGCAGCCCCCGGGAGCCGCGGCTGCTGCAGGTCCAACAGCCCGAGCCGAGGAGGGACAATGCGGGGGGAGGAGAAGGGACAGCAGGCCCTCGCCCGGCCCCAGGCGCGGGGGAAGGGAAGGAAAGGGAGAGACCCCCGCCGGCGGGGCCGCCCGCACCTACCCGCCGCTTACTCCCGCCGCCGCCTGGGCCCTCCCAGGAGCCGTCGCCAACGGCTGCCGCCTGGTCCTGCTGCGTCACCTCCGACGCTCACCGCGCGCGACCAATGACTGCGGGCGCAGCGGGAAACCAAGGGCCACTGCGGGACTCACTCTCTGCGCATGCGAATTGCTCCCCTCGCCGCTTGCCGCCACACCTCCCGACACTCCAGTCTCACAGCAGTACGCATGCGCTACCGAGCCACCCTTCCCCGCCTCCCTGTGTGCCTGAGCCCCGCCCCTGCCTCCTGGTGACCAATGGGACCTGAGGAACGCTGTGACTGGCCGGTGAGGCCGAACGCGGCGAATCTAAAGTGGGCGCTGGGGGGTCAAGGGAGGCCTTTGACTCCCTTCCATTCCCGCCGGGCTCGCTGCTCTCAGTCAGCCCCTTCCCAAGCACTGACTTAAATGAGCTTAATGTTTTGCCCTCTTCATCAGGGGTTTATTGCTATGATTGCCTGGCGGCATTGCGCCAGCAGGCCTCGGTCAGGGTTCCCAGGCGCTGAAGCTCGTGTGGGAGGGGTGTTGGCTAAGCTGCAGATGGTGAGGGAGCAGAAGAAAGCTCAGCACTGCTAGTCTTACCTCACTAGTTCTACCTCTATGTCGCTTTCTTTCACACTCTTTTTGGGTGCGCTGTATGAGTAGAAGGAGTAAAATCGGAGCAGGACAGAAACCCCGGAGTTTAGTGCGGCTCTGCCTGTCTTCCCGCGTTGCTTACGGCTGGGTAAGGTGCTGCTGCAATGAGCGGATCTGTGCTGCCACCTCAACCTCATAACTAGTGCTGATCTTTCTTTTATAAACCTCTTGTCTAACTAACATCTGCTTCTTGTAAGTCTGATGCAATACCTGTTTGCTTCTCTGCTTTCATCCTCGTGTTTTTGTTTTCTTTCTAAAAGGGACCATTTATCCTATGTGTGAGGCCTGCAGCAGGTTAGATTTGAAAGTGGAGTCATCTGATATCCTTGATTTATAAGGAACATAAAATGGAGCAAAAACTTGTTATTCATATGGAAGAAACAATTCTGCTGCACATAAGGATGAAGCAAGAGAGGCTGTGCTAGACTGTTTCTTCGCATTGAGTATGTTCCCAGGGTCTGAGCTGCTGCAAAAATGGAAGAAATGCTTGTGACCCATAACCCATCAGGCACAAAGGAGATAATCGGTTGCCTTGCGCTGAAACCTGAATGCAAAAATATGGCTACTTTCTGTGGCAGTTTATTCTAGAAAAAGGAAAAAAACAGTTTTGTACTAGGAGCTAAAGTAACACACCATATTGTACCTTACAGGACTGAAACCTGGCTGGCTGAGATTACTTAATAACACTTAGCGGTTTGGTGTGTGCAGATGTATGGCCACACAGGAAATTCACTAAAAAAAAAAACAGGACTGCAAACCAAAAGATATGAGCGTAGGAAGAAGAGGTAACATAGCAGCTGAATGTGCTTTCTTCCCCGCCTTCTGCATTTTACTGCTAAACAGACTTCTGTGCTATGGGATCAGTTAGGGAGATAATTTGCTTTCTGTCAAGTGCTTGCAACTTCCTGCAAACTGCTGACTCTAATAGCTGCTACCAAGTTAATACCTGATTGTACATTAAAGACACCCAGATGTTTCACAGTATGCATACTGAATAAATTAAACTCGAGCAGTGCGGCTCCAAATGTGTTTTCCAGTCTCCTTATTGGATTGGTTTTTGTCCTTCAGCATTTTCATTATGGCAGTGGTCTTCACAATAACATCTCTTCTAAATAGCTTTATCCTGCAGGTCAACAGGTAAAAAAAAGACAGTCTATTAAGAAAGTAATTGAGATTATAGATTTTAGAATCCTCTGCTTATAAAATGCGAAAGAGGTCAAATACATGCTCCTCAATTACACTGTTGGAAAAAAGGGATATTATGGAACCTACATGTGCTGGGTAAGAATTTTGTTTCAAGGGTGTTTTCTAGTCAATGTATTGCAGAGTTATTTCTGCTACCACTTAATTCACACACATACACTGAAAAACAGGGATTTAGCAAACAGTTATTTTAATACTGCAATGTTTTCTACTTTTTACTATGCCTGTTAGAATTACAGTATTACCGGCCTGCCTTAATTCTTTCCCCTTGTGAAGTAGATAGTGTTCCTTTTATAAAAGGTGAATAGTGATGCATCTAGCCAGGCATATATAAAACTGGAGATAATGGCTCCCCTGTGCTTCCGCTACCGGTCGCATTTCTCTCGGGAGGCAAAGAATGATACTTGGAGGAATTATCTTCAAATTACCAAGATAGTTGGGGGAAAATCTGAATTTATTTTTGGGAACACAATGTTTTTTGTACTTAAAAAATGTCTTGCCATATGAACCTACACGAAAACACAGATTTAAAAGGAATCGTTTTCATTTCATGCGTTTGAAGTTGAAGAGGCGTTGTACAACTGTAAAGTCTGCCGCTGTGGTGGCCTGCAGCATGCGATCAGGAGCCCAAATCACAGCTTAGGCCAGAAAATGGCTTTTGAGAGTGGGACTGCCTGTACTTCCCTATCACAGAGGATGTTTATTCCACCAGCGGGTGAACCGCTGCCAGAGACGTTGGCACAGGCACGTTGCCTTGGTGCGCTCTGTGGGACTGTTTAGTCTGGGTATAAGACCAGTCAGGCTGGAGCTGCCTTCGTGTGCCTGGAGCGAACAGCCTCCCTGTCTCGTAGGCCGGTCGAGCAGACCGGCATATGCAGCCTATACCTCTTACTGCCACACAGGAGCACTTGCTCCTTTCTTCATTAGAAATTCTTAACTGGCCTCTTTCTTCCTCTCACTCTCGCAGGGGAAGGACGACCTTGCAGGCTTTTCTGCATCTTCAGCAGGGAAGCACTGGTTTTATAGGTTTCTGAGATCCAGTAATGGAACTGTACAACCACCTGACAGCTCACCCTTGTGCAGGACTTGGCACCCTGCAAGAATTAAGTATTCTCCTTGAAAACCTCTGAAGGAAGAGCTTTAAGGAAAGTGTCATATTCAGCCACTAAACCCCCCACCCCGAGTCCTCTCACACCTCATTAGACAGTAATGCAGTTTTCTGTTCTTTGTCTCCTTCTTGCTGATTACTGAAGTATCTGAATGAAATGAGAACTTCTCTGCTTTTGAATAAGCCTTTCTCTGCATTCAGTACTCCTCAGTGTCACACACCACATTATCTATCATATGGTCTGAAATGTTCCCCTATGGTTCATTTTGTTTTGATCTGTGATTACTTCTCCCATGCTGTTTTACCTCTTTTAGCACTTGACACCGAATGTCTGATTATCATGACCACCAGGAACTAACAGGATGTGGTTTTACAAAGGTTTGTAATCCTCCAGTTCATACAGTCTCAAAAGTGCAAAGTGCTTATGTTAAATAGTTTGCATTAGCTGTGTTTTTTTACATGTAAGCTTTGCAAACATAAACGAGAGTTTCCTAACAAGGAAAATAGGATAACCTTTATTTTTGAGACTGACTTATCTACTATGGTCAGGCCATGAAAGTACAGCCTATAGCAGTCTCTGCCTCAGACTGATTTGGAGATAAATTTTCTTGACAGATGTGGAAGCATAGCTTTCATTATTCTACTCCCTGTCACGAAGGCTGCAAAGCTACACTTTCCAATAGCAGAGCAACTGTATCCAGAGCTGTGCCTGTATAAATTCTCAACTTGTAGATTGTATTCATAAAAAAATGCTACAGTTAACAACAACAAAAAAGCAGCAAAATATGAGGCATAAAAAACTAAGTACCTGGTGAAAGCATAATTACACATAATTAAATTAAATGCAATGTACATCCTAAAATTCTTGTCATGGAAAGACAAAGAAATGGCTGTAAATTCAGATCTGTTTTTGCTTATAAATGGTGTTGTCTTAGAGAAAAAAAAAGCATGCTTTCTTATGACATTGCTCCAGAAGCTCTTATTAGGGAACCCAGAGCAACCTTAAGCAATGCCCCTTCTCTGTCACAAATGTCCCTGGGTCTTCACCCAGCATCCTTAGTCCAGCTTAATGGTTTGGGTCTCTGGAAAACAACCAGCCTTGGGATGGTAAGAGCAGCAGCAAGCGCTTAAGAACTTATTATTCATGTATGGACCATGGTTCTGTGTAAGGTTATTTTAAAATGGGCTCTCAAACTCTCAAATAAGTGAACTCTCCCAAAGCTTGAAGCCAACAGAACTGAGCTGGATTCAGGTTTTCACGGGCAAAAAGGAACCTTGTGTAGCTACACTGCTGCGTGTCCTCAAAATCAGTCTAATTCCTCAGTGTATGCAGAGTTCTACAAGACAAATTTGGTGTGTGCGCATTCATTTACTAAAATTGTGTGATCTCTGTTCAGCATTCTAAAATATATTGGAACCATACATAGAATTTTCCCCAACTGTTATAATATGCATAGTAACTACGTGCACAAATAGGCCAATTATGCTCAGTCCAGTGAGTTCACAGCTGGTCTTTGCCGGTTTTTCTCAGCTACTGTGCCATATCTTGTTTGGCTAACCTTCCTTTGTTTCTTCTTGTAATATCTACTTTTCTTCCATTTCAGAAAGTATATGGAACATTACTTGCTTTATTGCAGGTAGTTTCAAGCAGAGAATAGAACTGTGCTGGATTTTCTGGTATTTCCTTTAAATAATGGATTCTACTCCAGCAAGATCTCTTAAATGGCTTAAAATTTTACTTTGTAGAAAAAGACCTCCTTATGTGATTAAAAACACTGTTTTAGTTTAGTCCCACATTAGTAGTAAGCATCATATTTTCAGCATGTAGTACAGCTGAAACCGGGAGAAAAGTAATTTTTTCCTGATTTTAAAATGATTACTTTTTCTCCAACCTAAATTGGCTTGTTTTGTAATGTTTGCTGACTCCTTTTGATTGCCTATGTTTATTACATTGTGTGCAGGAGGTGTTGGAGTTTTCACAAGGTTCAATTTCCCTCAGATGTGCACCCAAATGCTGTGCTGTAAGCAATAAAATTAATGTAAGAACATCTTGAAGAATAGCTTAAGACATTAAGTCCACAAATGGCCAAAGAAGAGGTTAAAGGTTCTGGATGAAAACATAAAGAACAAGTGAATGGTCCTGCCAACTTAATGATTGATTCAGTCAGAATCCCCTTTGACGTCTTAAGAGTCATTTATACATAGAACAACTAAAAATGTGTGCTAGAGCTTCTGCTATCTCTGACAATTTCTACAGTGGGTGACATACAGAAGAAGATACAGAATGCAGGTCTCCTCTTGGGAAAGTACATGTCATTATCCTTGGATATCTATTACAATATCTTAATACTGTTTATGAAATGTCAGCAAAATGTCCGCAGTGTAAAAGCGTGGATCCTGGTTTGATCAAGACCTTCAAATCAAACAGACTAAATCAAACGGACTATATGATCAGACGGACCTGTGATATACCAGACTACACTTCTACCAGAAATTAGCTTTGATGTTTTATTTATTAGAAAGAAACTGATTATATAGATGGAGTCATTAAAAGGCTTTATGGATGAAATATGTTTCAAAGAGAACCTTACAAAAGGAACAGATGCTAAAGAAAAATTTACAAGGAATGGGAATGAATTTGCACGAAGAGGATGAACTTCACCGCACAGTGAACAAACAAGCGTTTAGAAGAAAGCAGTGCACATGGAGCAGTGATATATTGGTTCTTATTGCTCCCATTTTACTCTTTTTAGCAGAAACCAATCTCTCTATAAACATGGAGACATTTTCTGTCATAATTTGGATAAATATTGTAGAAAGCAAGGAAGGATGAAAGAACAAAGGGTCTTTAGTCACTGGAAAGTGGTAAATTTAGACTCAAGTCTGAGAGAAGAAAACGTGGAAGGGAAGCTGGTTAATGACTTAAACGCTAGTTTGGTAAAGTGGAGGCTCAACTTCAGTTTTCTGCAAGACCATAGTTTTTTGTGTGTGTGATCTTGGCTTAGTCTCTTTGGGATTGATCTGATAAATGGAACTAAGTCCCAGAATCCTGATCCTGAAAAGCCTTGCTAAGTTACTAAAGTCTAGAAGTAGTTATTTTTTAAACCTAAAGATCCCTGAGCTTCTAGATTTGCTGACCTTTACATGTTCAAGCTCTTCTAATGTTGACAAGACTGAATGGCTCAGGACCTAAACCTGGACAAGATTCAGGAATTACATTTTTTTATATATGTCAACATCTAGTGTACTCAACGTACATGTAACACAACAGCTGCACAGGTTCTGCACAAAGCGTGTTACTATCTTCTTTTGTGATTAGAGAGAAGAGGCAACTGAAGACCAGGCCTCCTGTTTTCCGTGTTTTTGTCTGAAAAGCCCAATTAGAGTCATCTGCTCAGTCTCTCTATGGCCAAATGAATAGTGAATTACCTTTTGGACAGTGGCATGGCTTCACAGGAAGAGGCAGATGATCCCATTTTCCTCGAAAGAGCTATGCCTGGTGGTTAGAACATCTCTGTGGGAGCTGATTCTGACTTGTACAAAAAAACATTGCCTTTTTCCCACTTCCTCCACAAGTGCTGTGACCACCAAACTGCTGTTAAGTTGATGCAGTTCCTACCACCTGCTCCTGCTGGGGAAAAAAAAAAGCACTTTGCCCAGCTTTTTTTTTGAAAATGTGGGTTCCTATATTTAGTAGAGGTTTGAGGCTAAAGCTATATTTTCTGAAAAGCATGTCCCTACAGGTCTGAGAGGTGGAATTTAAGATATACTCCTTTTCTCAGTATTTCCTATAAGCTAGTGCTAAGTAGCTGCACCTTTGACTTTAAATGGTTCCCTACTGGTGTTCTCACCATCATCATCCTTAGATCATACCTCGAGGTTCCAGTAGTGCCTAGGTGATGTACCCAGCAGTATGAGCCTACATCAGCCCTAAAATCAGAGGCATCTATTGAAGCTGGCCCTTTGTTTCAGATATTAAAGTAATACTGAAGTTAGTAAAGGGGACAGCAGTGGTAGTGGAGAAAGACATGGACAGCAGTATCATTTGCTCCAGAAACATCCTTGGTAAAGCAAAAACATTTGTTTCCCACTGGCCCAATAAAATTGCCTCAATCTGCTTCCTTGGGTGATCAATGCTCATCTGGAATTTTATCACTGTCCTTTTTAGAGGATAATTTAATTGTTTTACATTTATAGAGGCAAGGTAATAACCTCAGATTTACATAGAGCTAATTTCTTTCTTTGTGAGTGGGTTTTGCAAGATGTGAGCAATTAAGCTTCTGTGGGAGGATACAGGAAACATGATTAATGGATCAAAGAGACACCATCTAAGGCAAATGGGTATAATACCAAGGGAGATAATACTCCATTTCATAATAGTTATGCAAATATGCCAAATGTTGGAGAATTCAATTAATATTTGACAAATGGATTTTCTGTGATGCAGAGTAAACACATCCTGGGGAAAAAATAAAGCTCTGTTGCACATTGTCTGTTAGCTTCCTCTCACGCAGGCTGGGTTGGCTGGTCAGGCATCTCATTCCACTGCAGGTGGCAAAGAACAGCTAGGCACAAATCAGTGCCAGACAGTGGTATTCTTTGGATGAAAAAGATTGACCAAGGTTAAATTCTATGCACACAAGGCCAACCGGTGCTTGTCAGCGTGCTTAGCTCTATTGCTCAGTCCTCTGCTGAAAGTTAAATTTTAGTCCATGTAAATGAAAAGTGGTTTATGAATGGAGACAGAATTAAACAACATTTATGTTCTTGATATTCACTTCTCTTTTCTTATCTGTAAAAGCAACATTAGTAGAAAAAAACTATAATCAAGTAAGAACAGAATGCCTGAGCTAGTGGAAGACACTGGGCTATGACTCAAAAAACCTGAGCCTCAGTTACCCAAGTATAAAATGAGGTTAATACTAATGATATATAAAGGCAATGACTCATTCAGATACTGTAGTGATGCGAGATGCACAAATATCTAGATTTACTGAAAACATAAATTTCTTGTTTGTTTGCTAGCGTCTACACTGGATATGGTATTTTAATCTCTATTCTAAAATACTCGGTTCCCTTACTAAAGATGTAATATGAGGTTTTGTTCTGAGAAACCCGGATCCAGAGAAGGCAGGCATTTGAGAAGTATATTGAAGAGTTTCTGACCATACAGACTGGACACTGAGCTAACAAAATGTGGCAACAGTTATGGAGCTGAGGTTTTAAGTATGAAACTCAAGTTTGTCCTTTAGTTGCAACTGTGCTGTAGCTGGGTATCAGGGCTATGCCTGTATGGACACCCTTAAGCCATGAATTCCCTGGGTGCTCTAGGAGGTCCCCAGCTAGTCATCTGCATTGATGATTTAGATCATCGATTTGAAACAATGGACCCACTTGAGACAAAGCGATTGACTGGACTTCCAGCCACCTTCACAATTAAAAATTTGACTTTCACAAAAGCTCTCCAGGTAGGAATTTTGGATAGTTCTAGAGATTTCCCCAGGGAGCTCCTGCTGTCCCTATATCAATTTATATGTCTGAGTGTGTTGATTAACATTCTGGGTGAAGAATCTGGTTGAGAGACTCCTTTACATGGTTCTTGCTACAGATTGACCAAACTTTACATAGACATTTGTAAATAGGCAGTAGAAACTGTTCCTACATATGCAGAAACAGCCACATAGGACCTTTGTAGCTACTTACGACAGTTAGATGTTTTGTATGGAGATTAGGATAATCTGTAGGAATGGATCATATACATGCTGGAGTGGTCATGTAGCACCACAGGCCAGTTAGATTATCTATGAATTG
Source organism: Phaethon aethereus (assembly GCF_964289735.1). NCBI lineage: Eukaryota > Metazoa > Chordata > Aves > Phaethontiformes > Phaethontidae > Phaethon > Phaethon aethereus. The sequence continues at coordinate 211,250,160 of NC_138575.1, forward strand.
AGCAAAACAGTAGTTTAAGAAGCTGGATCACATGATTCCAGTTAAGATGCCATTGCAAGGACCCCTTGCAATGCCAACTCCCATTGCCATCTCGACAGCAACCAACTGTCCTGTTTGAGAGATCTAATTCACCATGCAATCTTTACCCTGTGCCAAGATCCCAGAAGCTATTTCATCTTAGCCAACGCTCTGAGTGTCTGTGCAAAACAAATCCTGGGCTGTTAGGACATCTCATACCTTGCAGTCAGGAGGAGTTCTAGGGACATTGCTTCAGTTCCCAGAGACAAGAAGTTGGGAAGAACTTAAGAAAGTAATCTTCAAAATTCCGTGTTCCTCAGAAAAACCACACTTGGAGGTGGCATGCTCCTACTTGACTTGGAAGCTCTCTCAGTGCTTCAGATGAGACTTCTGTTTCTCTCTCTTTTCTGTGAAAGTAGGTGCCTACCCTGTGAAAACAGAAGTCCACTGTGATGCCACCAGGAATGACTAGGCAAGCTATAAACCTATATATACATATCACACAAGGACTGCATTTTTTTTAGTGTAAAGCATGACAGCCAAGTTACCCTATTTGCAAGTGATACTACTGTTGCTTCTTCAGTGCTGTTGCTTAGTAGTCAAAGCAGTAACCCAGGGCAGTGGAGATGTGGGGTTGATCCTTAGCCTGCAAACGCCCTGTCTCAGGCTAGGAAGGTCTCTTTGGGGCATGCCCTGTGCCAACTGGGCTGCTGTGCATCCAGGAATGAGACTGCAAAGAAAAGCAGACAAGGTGGTGCCAGGCTCTGGAGGGATGGAGAGAAAGGTGAGTGGACCTGCAAGTCAGGCAAAGATTGAATTCTTCTCTGCTGTGCTCTGAACTATCAATGCATTTTGCATTAGGTAATCATGAAATGAACATTCAAACCTAATGAGGGAGTTGAGAGCCCAGTTCAGGCTTGTCCTTCAGCCATTCCATTCCTCTAGAAGGAATGAGACATGCTCGGTTAGGCCACTACAGTGAGGGGAAGGCTCTGTGCTCTATATCCCGAGTGGGTAGAAGTCCAGGAGAAGTGCTCAGACAAATGTTATCCTCAGATTTTATACTGGCTGGTCCCCAAGCCCTTGGGTGGCATTCTGGGCTACCCTGGGGAAGAGTCTAATTCTTTTGTTTGAGAATATGGACCTTAGATGTGTAATTTCAGTTCTTTGATTCACCCTGCTGAGACCAGGCTTTGTGATACCTGTAAGAGTGCATAATCCTCGCATCATTTAAGTGTGCATTTTCCCTTTGCTTTTGACTATGGGGGAGGATTTGAGCCTTATTTTCTACTTGCAAGGCATATGTTCATTAATTTTGATTCACTATGGTCAAGTTACAAGATCTTAAGAAAATGCACATCTCTTTTAATAAGCCATCTATTTAAATCAGACATAATAAATTTTAATAAACATTGATATTTTCCTGAGTTTACGATTTCTTTTAACAAGCAATTTTGCTGTGATCTTTGAGTTATTGCTTCTCATAGATAACTTCCCTGTTATCAGGGCTGATTCTATCTCAAAATGTATTAATCTAACCCACATGTACACTTTAGTTAAATGTATCTTGGCAGACATCCACCACTGGAATCAGTGCTGAACACCACAGAGTATTTTTCTAATTGGACATAAAATTCATAGTTTTATCATATGATTCTTTGCTATACAGTGTGCCAAATTAGATTTAATGAGCTCATTTTCAGGACAAGTTGGCCAAACCAGTGCTATTGCTAATTTATAGAGGCTACAGAAAAAGTTACTTGATTAATTTCTTTCCTAAATTAAAACTGTCTAGGAAATATTGTTGCTCCTTTTCCTTTTAGCACGTGAATAAAAAAAAGCCTAATTTTGGAAATGAAATGTTTTTCTAGTGTGTAATTTCCAATGATTGTTGTAATATCTTGCTTTTTTCCTGCAAACGTTTTGGCAACAAAGATAAGTCTAGCGTATTCTTATAGCATGTTGAAAAAACCAAGCTAAGTAGCATGATGACTGAGGAACCAGTAGCAACATAGCTATCATACCATGAATTGAACAAGCCAGGATGAAATCCTGTGTAAATACTCAGCAGCTGGCACCCAGGCTACTCTAGCTACACTGCCAGCTCAAGAGTTCAGTATAAAAACATCCTTCTTTAATACAGAACCGGTTTAACAATGTTTTTCTCTGGAGAAATTATCTCACTGGACACAGTCATGCTGACTAGGACAGAAGGAAGTTTCAGCTATTACCGTCTGAATTCACTAGACCTTGCAAGTGACACAAACCTGACCTGGTCCGTGCTGGAAAGCTGTGTACTACTGTCCTGGTTTCAGCTGGGATAGAGTTAATTTTTTTCACAGAAGCTAGTGTGAGGTTGTGTTTTGGATTTGGGATGAAAATAGTGTTGATAACACACTGATGTTTTCAGTTGTTGCTGAGCAGCCAAGGACTGTCCAGCTTCTTGTGCTCTGTCCTGCCAGCGGGAGGGATGGGGTGCACGGGGAGCTGGGAGGGGACACAGCCAGGACAGCTGAGCCAGGCTGGCCAAACGGATGTTCCCTACCATAACGACATCATGTGCAGTGTATAAAGCTGGGGGAAGAAGAAGGAAAGTGGAGGGATGTTCAGAGTGATGGCATGTGTCTTCCCAAGCAACCATTACACGTGAGGCAGCCCTGCTTCCCTGGAGATGGCTGAACCCCTGCCTGCCCATGGGGAGTGGTGAATGAATTCCTTGTTTTGCTTTGCTTGCGTGTGCGGCTTTTGCTTTACCTATTAAACTGTCTTTATCTCAAACCATGGGTTTTCTCACTTTTACCTTCCGATTCTCTCCTCCACCCCACTGGCGGGGAGTGAGCGAGCGGCTGTGTGGGGCTTGGTTGCCGCCTGGGCCTAAACCACGACAACTACAGACCTCATGCAAGAACTGGCCCCCTGGGGAGATTAGAGCATGGAAAACAACACAGAGGAAGGCCTGTGTCGTCGCCTTGCACCGTCACCATTTGGCTTCCTCGTCACTGCGGCAGTGGCAGAGGGGATAGCAAAGCAGGCTGGTAAGTTGTGAGTTGAAGATGCAATGCAAAACGTCAGCGTTAACGCAGAAGGTTGAGAAGAGTGGTATTTGGAAAAACAAAAGAGATCCAAACACTTGAGACAGCCATTCACAAGGATGAGCTCTCTAGCAAGATGATGCTATTTTATGTGGCACCCTTCTGTCTTCCACCTTTCATCTAACATCAGTGTGTAGATGATGGGAGCTGGTAGGCCAAGGTTCTCTTTCCAATTACGAGAGCAGGGCTGGGAGCAGCTCTGTGGGATGGCTGCTGCTGGAAACGGCAGCCCTGCTCTCACCCTTCTCTTCCCTGCGCTCGGCTGATATAGAGACATAAGTATCTGCTTTTAAACACTTAGATATTGATCCTTGTTCATCGTCTTCTGTTTATTCTTTTTAAAACTCACTTACCAAGGCTGGTGCCTGTGAGGTCTGTTAAGGGTCAAGCTTATCAAGGACTGGTATTTGTCAAGGACTGTCTTGCTAAACAAAGGCAGTGATAACAGGAACTACAATGTTAGTCTTATCACAGAACCGGCTAGAACTTGTTAACAACTGTTGAAATCATCAAGTAAGAAGAGAGCATGTGTAAATGACTAAAGTTCATCTAAAAGACAAAAGAGGAAGATAAGACCCCTGAAGAAGTAAACGACCACCAGAGACAGATCATTGATAACATAAACTGCTGATGCAAACCTTTTGAACTACTCTGCCTCACTTCATATGTATGTTTTGTATTGCATAATCATATGAATATGTATGCTTTTGTGTAATAAATATTTGCTTGCTCGCCAAAATGGTGTGCAAGTTGGGACTAGCGATCCCCCTTGCACCAGGTGCCGTAATAAACTTACCTGCTTTATAACTCTTTTGAGTTGTGAAGTTTGTTTCCACATGTCACGGCCGCATGGCTTCCTCTCACCTCCTTGTGCTGGTTTAACCCCAACCGGTAACCAAGCACCACAGAGCAGCTCGCTCTCCCTCATCCCCTGCGGCTGGTGGGATGGGGGAGAGAATTGGAAGGGCAAAAGTAAGAAAGCTTGTGGGTTGAGATAAGAACAGTTTAGTGACTGAAATGAAATAAAAATAATAATAATAACAATAGTAAATTGTAATGAAAAGGAAAACAACAAAAAGAAAGGGAGAAACAAAACCCAGGAAAAACAAATGATGCAACTGCTCACCACCTGCTGACCAACACCCAGCCAGTCCCCGAGAAGCAATCACTGCCCCCCAGCAACCCCCCCCCCCCCAGTTTATACACTGAGCATGACACTATCTGGTAGGGAATATCCCTTTGGCCAGGCTGGGTCAGCTGTCCTGGCTGTGCCCCCTCCCAGATTCTTGTGCCCCTCCTCACTGGCAGAGCCTGGGGAGCTGAGAAGTTCTTGACTGAGTGTAAGCACTGCTCAGCAACAACTAAACCATCAGTGTGTTATCAACATTATTCTCATGCTAAATACAAAACACAGCGCTACACCAGCTACCAGGAGGAAAATAAACTCTATCCCAGAATCCCAGAATCCCAGAATCCCAGAATCCCAGAATCACTAGGTTGGAAAGGACCTTCAACATCATCAAGTCCAACCATTAATCCAGCACCACCATGTCCCCTAAACCATGTCCTGAAGCGCCATATCCACGCGTTTTTTGAACACTTCCAGAGATGGCGACTCCACCATCTCCCTGGGCAGCCTGTTCCAATGCCTGACCACTCTCTCGGTGAAGAAATTTTTCCTAATATCCAATCTAAACCTCCCCTGGCACAACTTGAGGCCATTTCCTCTTGTCCTATCACTAGTTAGCTGGGAGAAGAGACCAACACCCACCTCTCCACAACCCCCTTTCAGGTAGTTGTAGAGAGCGATAAGGTCTCCCCTCAGCCTCCTCTTCTCCAGACTAAACAACCCCAGTTCCCTCAGCCGCTCCTCATAAGACTTGTGCTCCAGACCCCTCACCAGCTTCGTTGCCCTTCTCTGGACACGCTCCAGCACCTCAACATCCTTCTTGTAGTGAGGGGCCCAAAACTGAACACAGTATTCAAGGTGCGGCCTCACCAGTGCCGAGTACAGGGGCACAATCACTTCCCTACTCCTGCTGGCCACACTATTCCCGATACAGGCGTTTTTTCACTTACTCGGTGAGGCGGGGGGGCGAGCCCCAAGGGGGGCTCTCGCTTCTGGCGCCAAGCGGGGACAGCGGCAGGTGGGGAGTTTGACTGGGCGATACACCCGTCAAAGCGTAACGCAGGTGTCCTAAGGCGAGCTCAGGGAGGACGGAAACCTCCCGAGGAGCAGAAGGGCAAAAGCTCGCTTGATCTTGATCCCAGCCAAAACCAGGACACTTGTTCACTGGCTGATTTGTTTAAGCAAGGCACTTGTCCTAGTGGGATCACTTTCCAAAGCTGCAAAATGGGAATAATATACCCATTTTTGAAAAATGCATTGGGAACTACCATAATGAACCTCAGAACAGGAGTTGGAATTACCGTTATTGCAGTTTTACTTGACCCTACTTGCCTTGTGACAGTGTCCCAGGCCATGCTCGCTTCATAAATTGCTAGTTCCGAGTTATTAAGAATTAAACAGTTACATTCCTGTTTGCATTGGATAGACATATACTAAGGCTTTCATGCCTGGTATCCTTGCTACTTCTTAGAAATATATTTCTCTTTTAGATACAGAAATAATGAGACAGAAAAATGTTAAAAGGATTGCCTGAAAGCTGCATATCACTTCTGGCAATAATTATTTATTTGTCCATCATTTTGTCTGTGTATATTTTATTCTCTCTCAGTGTATATACAACAACAAATTACTTAGCTGAATCAAAGCTACTTATTTTAAATTTACAATGCTCTCTTTTGACCTGTACACAAACAAGCAGCATAGTGGAGGACATATGCACATTTTACACTTAGTAATCTGTTGGTGTTAATTTATTTACATGCATCTAGTTGCTTTCCTAATAGAATAGACCAGTCTTCCTTCCCTAATGAAAGTAGTCATGGGAAAATTGCTTGAGGTGTTGCAATGAAAGCCAATATATTATAATGTGTCTTTAACAGAGTGGGTTAAGCATGAGTACCTTGTACGTTAACTGTTTCTTTCACCTGTACATTACAAATTTTGCACTAACGATGAGAATGTGTTAGCATTTTACACAGTGAAGAGTCAACATTAACTAAATATCCTTGCCATATACCCCGAGAGAGGAGAATGTCATTAACCTCTTTTACAGATGAGGAAACGACATCGGATTAGCATTGTAACTCTGTTGGATTCTGTGGACTTATTCCAGATTTACACCAGTAGAAATAAGACTAACATTAGTCCTCAAAAGAATAAGCCACTTACTGATGGCTTTCTAGTTACAAAGCTGCACACTTAAGATTAGAAACTGAAGACATCCACGTTTCCTTTGCTGTTATAGTAAGACTTTCTACTGAAATAACATCTTTAAACGCTTAGCTAGGATAACTTAAAAAAACCCACACCACCACAGAATCTTACATTGTTCTCCCACTTGTGTCCAGGAATAATTGCCCTGTGTCTAGAAAGGTCTGCATCCTATGGAAATAAATGAACAAGAATAAATTATTTTTGATGAACTCCTACTTGCCCAGAAATATGAATGTTTTTCTGGGTAAATTTAATAGCAGCAAAGAATAATGGGCTTCCAAAGATTGCCAATGAGCAAAGAATGTAAGTTAAAAGGCCTTTTTATATGCAAATGCTTCATTATGTTTGGGGGTTTTCCTCTTTTTTGTCTCTTTTTTTTTTGAAAGCAAAAGCACAATGGGACATCAGTTATTTCAATTTGCATATGAATACCCAGAATTAACTTTCCATTTACAGGTATTCCAGAGTCCTGGTGGTACCTGTCAGTATTTGAGGTTGGAGTAAAGTGGGAGTCTGCTGACTTCTCTAGACAGAGTGCTCCGCAGAAATTAGGGGTCTACACTATTTCTGCAAAAATAGAAAATCTTTTTGCAAGATATGTGTTCATTCCTAAGTAAGGGGTGGCAACAGCATTATTTCTGAAGCAGTATGCCTTGAAAACACTTACAACTATCAGGTGTCCTAGTTAAATTATTTCTAATGAATCCATTATAAAAACTCTTTGGTGTCAGTTATAATACACTTACTCCAAGTCTGGGAACTAGAGCTGAAATTCAGCTTTACACAGAGGATCAGTACCGAGCTTCATGTGTAAGACCCACCTGAAACAAGGTTAAGACCCACTCATTAATCTCCTTGCTCTGAGTGGCCCTTATGGGTTGGATGGGCATTGACTGCACTGGCCAGTGTCCCCTTACCATTCCTGGGTGGTACCCTAATGTGAGGAATGAGTGATTCGTGTAAAGAAAATCTAGTGAATATAAGCTTGAAGCAAATGCCATTTATATTGAAATAAAGGAATATATGTAGGGCATGACCATAAACAGGGGAGTGGTAGTCTTTATGTAACTTCCTGATAAGTATAGTTTGGGTAACTCCCTTGATATGTGTAGCTTATGTAGCCTCCTGATATGTAAGTTAGTTCCTGATATACTAGTGCAAACCAGTGTTGTAGATAACCGCAGAAATGTCGAGAAAATGTATAGCCAAATAAGGTAGCATAATATAAGTAGAATAACGGAGCGCCTGCACAAACAGAGAGGTCATGTAGAGTGCACTGACGAAGAGGAGCATCTTCCTCCCAACGACCACTGGACGACCACCTAGAAAAAGATGAAGCATGCGCAGACCGGGGAAGTGGTGACGTACTTAAAGAAAGAGTCATCTTCCAAGAAAAAGGCGGAGAAAGGCGAGAAACGAAGCCTAGAGAAGTATAAAGGAAGGAATTGTAAGAAGTGAAGGTGTGCGTCTTGGTGGAGCGGAGACTCTCGGCGCACCCAGCGCTGTTTGCTTGCCTCTATTCGTTTAATAAATTGTAAACTTAAATTGGAATCCTGTTTGGGACTAAATCATTTATCACACTAAGAATTCTATTTCCTTCTTGAAATCACGTTAGAAGGTAACAGTAACTAAACCTTGAGTATTCCAGTTGAAATAATATCAGATCTGCAGACTGAAAAACTGCTTTCTGGGTCAGAAACCAACATGGAGACCAAAGTTCATGAGACAGTTCGCTGATATCACTGACACTACACAGGTGCAAAGTCATATGGAATCTGGTCTGCTGAAATTCAAACTAATATTCCAATGGGGCTTGATATTCTTCTGAAAATTTTTAAAAAATAAATATTTTAAATCTGAAAATCTAAATACGAAATAAAACATTTATTTCTTCCAAAATTGTTTTCCATGTTGAAGTCCTTCCAATGGTAAGTGTACAAGGAAACCAATTATGTAAAAGTCTTTGCAAGACCAACTTTGAGCCAGAAAATTAAATCCATTCAGATTTAACAGAACTCTAGAGATTGTAGTCTATTTCCAAAAATTTGCATAGATGAGAATCAGAGATTGAGAACATCCTACTAATCTCAAAAATCAAATGCAGCATTTTAAAAAGTATGGATGGGTTATTTATAGTAGCGTAGAAGTAACCACCACTGTTAAGTTGCCAAATTATTCACTGATAATTAATATTCAAAACCTCAATTTGCAAAGGGAATTTGGAAAATACTTATCACTGTTTCATTATTTCTATTATCCACGAGTGCTGCTTTTCTTTCTCTGTCAGAGATGCCTCTTTCCTAATACAGCTTATCATCAGGTGGGATTTTTATCTGTCTCACATGGCAGCACTTGAACACGTGCGAGATGCTGGCAAGTATGGAAAAATTTTCCTTTGTAAACAGTAATAACAACCCTCCTGTACAATAAACTAGAAAGCCTATGGATTCCTGGTTCTTGAACTGTATTACCAAATAGTCATGAAGGTGAATGCTATTTCATTGGCTGATGTTGGCTTATTTAAGGTAAGGCTTATTCACCTTTATTTTTAACTAATTGCACTAGTAAAACACAATGGGACTTAGACGCTAAAAGCTGAGCCACAGCTAATGAGATACATTCTCTCTAGGGAAAATCTACGATTTACATATGGATCTGTAGTCTTATGTGGGGGGGATGCGTCCCCGTCCCACTCTGTCCCTTCCCTGCCTTCTCCCCCGCCACGGGTCACAGAGCCACAGGGTGGGAGACTATTCTTTGTCAGGGTCGGTGTATCACCAGGTCTGCAACATGAATAACTTACCCCGGGGTTACACTCACCCACGTTTAAAGCACTCGGCCTCCTGTTCAGCTTGCTTCCTAGCAGCGGCTTGTCAAAATATAAACCCGCAAGTCCATCTGGGGTACGACAGGATCAGGCCAGTGCTTAGCCAGGAGTACAGGCTCTTCATTCCTTCAGAATTGCACTCTCTTAGTTGTCCTTGCGGCTTTCAAAGACGTGGACCAGGAACAGAGGAAAATGCATTCCTTACTCACAGGACTTGGCGTAGGAGTTCCTTACAAAACACAGTGCAAAGTGCTGTAAGACGGTAGTTTGCACAAGTACTGCAGCAGTGGCCACATGAATGGGCACAGCTTTATCACCGCCAATGTGGCCCCAGTCTCCTATACCTTTGCGTCATTTATGCACAACTTATTTTGGTAACAAAAAATGGCTAGGAGTCTGAAACACTTCTGGGATAAAGCAATGCTCTCTGTTCAGGAACAGGAATTTTCACATCCTCTCTTCAGAGAGTTTTGTGGCTGCTGTGCCACAAACCTTTGTGTCTCTGCCACAGACCTTTTTATTTTGGGGACTTGAACAAACCAAACAAGGACAGGTCCAACTCCGTCTGTAATCAATGGAAACAACTCCAGTTGACTTCAGCCAGATTGGTTCAGGCCCTTAATCTCCCTGAACGTATTTCCATTTGAACAAGCAGCAGACGTTGATACTACCAGAGAAAAGGAGGGTGACATGAATCTATCTCCAAACAAAAAAAGATTTACGGGCCAGTTGGAGTTACAGCACATTTATTTTCTTTACAGTTAATGAGCGGCATAATCCAATAATAATTGTATCTTACTCTTTTCATAAAGCTCTTAAGGCATTTCATAATCAATTAACAGCTCAAGCACGTCATCATTACAGAACATTTTGCAATAATCCATTAGGAATTAATGTAGAGTGAGCTTTCCATCATCACTAAACAAACCGCTACACAGCTAGGATCCATGCCAAGCAGACAGGCTTTGAATTTTCTAATGAAGATTATACATTCCCTGCAAGCATATCGCCAGGACTTTCTATTTGCCTCCTCCCCACCACCTGCAAATTTTTTTATGTTTAGCCATTTCTCTGTTCTCTGGTGAGATTAATAAAATTCAGTGTTTCTGTGCCACTTTACCTTTAATTCAGATATTTAGGCCAAGAAGGATCACAGAAAATGCAATATGGAGTACTTATACTCCTGGATTGAAAATCAGTCCCTGGAGTGACTTCATGTATTTCTGAAGTCTTAACAGGGAATAAGGTTCCCCTCAAAATTTTCTCTGTCTCTTCTTAAATCTTGCTACTCCTCCTATTTTTTCCAGTTAATAGTTCTGGACATGTCCCTACCTCCTCAGATCAAACACAGCAGAGAGGGAGAGAGCACCCATGTAGGTTTTTCCAAGCTGTTGCCAGACCTAGCAGTTAAGTGCCTGGCTCCCACCGGTATTTCAGGGCAGCAGTAATGCAGTCAGGCTCCTTATATTCCAGAGCTCCTTATATTCCAGTCTAGAGCTGCAATTCCAGCTTGCACCTAAACAGCTCCATCGCCTGGCAATAGCAGGCTATTCCCGCTCCTCCTAAGGTACTGGTGGCTTTCCACACTCCTCTTCTGCCCAGCAACAGTTTGTCCCTTCCGATCTGCAGCAAGTCTCATGCGAGCATCTTGCCCTCAGATCAGCAGCAGGAACTTACAGGATGATTTACAAGGCAAACAAGCCTCTTCTTCAAAGATTAAAACTCCTTCAGATGTCTGACACCGGGCCCCCACGCTGACAGCATCACACAGGATGTAACTTTTAAGCCGTTTAAGCGAGACATGTTTTTGTTTTACAAAGACAGCACACAGTCTATTATTAATCTTTTGCGCGAGAGACGTGGCAGTTTCCCCACTGTTATGCCAGACAATACGGTTTGATTGCTTCTGCCTCCTGTCAAGTCTGCAGCTGGAAACATGTAATATGAAATGAAGTGCAGCAAAACAGATAAGGGTGTGCTGAGGTAGTTAAAACAATACTAGGGTAATTAAGGATTGGTATCTACACTAGAAACAAAATAAGCCCACTCTTTGGATGGTTTGATTAACACTTCAGGATCGTAAGGCTACCGATGACACATACTCTGTACAAAGTGGAAGGAGAAAAATCATCTTAAAATAGGAAAGTTTGACACTAAATGGTGCACCCTGGGAATATTTAATTTATTTAAAGGTTTTCAGGACAGATTCTCCTCCAAGCAGAAACAGGAATAGAAAATGGTTCTTGCAGCAGCTATAGCAGCAAGTTATACGCGAGAGGCCACTCTGATTTTTTTGCGAACATGTACTGCATCATTATGTGCTTAGACCTGTGGCAAATGTAGCACTAACGAAGGAGACTGAATGCCAGTGGCAGAAAAAACTAGTAGCAACTGACTACATAAAACGTGAGAAATTCCTGTGCATGCCACAATTAGAAAAAAAAAGCCAAGAGCTCCATCTTTCCCTGCACCAAAAAAAAAGTACTGCCTAGAACAGCAGTGCTGAACCATGAATTGCTCTTATTAATGCTGTATCATGCAGCTTCAGAAAACAACCTGCTTTGCTCCAGAAGGCACCAGAATCCAAGCAATGGGCTGAAGCTTACAGCCACGTGTCTGACCCATAACTCCTGTTCTTTCACATCTCTCTTAGAGGTTACATTAGCCCTCGGTACCCTGTAACCTTACAAGGATTGGTCCCCTCTTGTGTCCAGCTGCACTTCTTTGAATATCAAAGAGATTAATTAATTCCTGAGTCCTTGATTCTATATTTACAAAGTAATGATCCCTGTTCTTTGGAGAAGAAACACGGTCTGTGCACAACTCTTAAGTTATACCCATAGATGTGCAGTGTATGCAGTGTACGTGGGAAAAGGGGAAAGGGTGGAAGCATAGATTTGCATCGGCTCCACATGGGATATATGACCAATAAAGGAAACAAAATCTCCTTCAAAAAGATCAAGAAAAGATGAATGAAACAATTCCCCACACAAGATATATTGCCTCTCTTTCTTTTCCCTCCTGCTAACCATGTCTTGCGTGCAGTCATCATCTCTCTCTTCGATGAGGGAGATATTCATGCAGTGTAGCCTCGCTCAATCTGGGAATATCCTTACCTTATGTCCCAAAGTGAACATATCAATTGAACCAACTCGTCAACTGGAAATTGCCATGCGTGAGCCAACCCCAGCTTTCTGTGTTGTCAACTGAACGACGCACGTTGCTGACAGGCTCCACAAAGTTGTGAGCTGCAGAGTGATTCAGCCAACGCAGATTTCTAGCAGCATGCTTTCCTAAAGAGCTACTGCTTCACCTTCCCCTTGTGACACAGCAAGCGTTAGGGACGCTCCACCCTCATTCCTTCTGCGTGAAAAAAAAAATACTGCAGTGATTATTTCTAAATAACGATTAACACCAGAGGAAGGCATATTAATACCGGCAGTGGTCTTGTGACTAGTGTACTGCTAGGAGGCTGCTTAGACTCGGTTCAAGGCTAAGCTCTGCTGGGCCTGCTGGATGCTCCTGATAAGTATTTTACCTAACAGCTTGCTGATAAAGATCCGAGTTTGAATGCAGCCTAGGGCATAAGTGCCCCCGTTGTTTCTTTTGCCTTAAAAGTTTGAGCTTGTTTTCCCATGAAAGTACCATAATGTCCAAGTTACAGAGCACTCTGAATGTCTCTCTTGGCCACCTTTGCTGAATCTGTTTGACTCTGTGTAGAATAGTTAATATTCACGGGGACCTGAGAGAGTATGGCTTGTAACTTAGTGATTAAGGTAGGCATCTGGAGAGGGGATGGAGTTTCTTATATGTTCTTCAGGGAGGACAAGAGTTTTAATTTACTAAGTATGTGATTGAAAATTTAAGATGAATGCTAGGCAGGCAATGCACAGTTAAACAGGCTTAAATTTGGTCATAACACTGCTCAGAGACAAACTGCTGTGATAAAGGAGCGTCTTTATTACGCGCTTCTCCAGTGTGCATCACAACTGGATTCTGGTGCCATCTGAAGAGACTTCAAACTGTGATCAGTGCAACACTCCAGGGTAATCCTGGGGTAATCCTAAAAAGTCAAGGGGTAATGGTTTTAAATTAAAAGAGGGTAGATTTAGACTAGATCTAAGGACGAGAATTTTCACAAGGAGGGTGATGAACCACTGGCCCAGGTTGCCCAGAGAGGTGGTAGATGCTCCATCCCTGGAACCATCTCAGGTCAGGTTGGACGGGGCTCTGAGCAACCTGATCTAGTTGAAGATGTCCCTGCTCACTGCAGGGGGTTAGACTAGATGACCTTAAAAGGTCCCTTCCAACCCAAACTATTCTATAATCCTATGATTCTAACCCACCTTTTTGTAGTATCAAATGCAGTAGCACATGTGTAGTGCGGTGGAGGAGTGCCTTCCTCTAACTACGCCTGAAGGAGAAGGACCAGGCAGCTACATGCTCCTTGGATGCACAGAGAGTTGTTCAATCATTTAAATCAGCTCTCATGACATTGTTGGGAAACAAAGTCAGGATATGGCAAGCTTCAGTACGTCTGCAAGATGAAGTGAAACCTGTTTCCTGTTGTTGGGTTTATTTTGTAATCACCTTGCCATATAACACTTGAAAAAACGATTGATTCGATTTTCAGAAATTAGTAGAAGATTCCCATTGGATTTCAGTGGGTCACAGAAATCACTCATTCCAAACCATCAGTCTTCACCTTTGAGAATCAGTTATTAAACTAGACCAGTCACATTTTCTAATAGAAATAATTTTCTTTGGAAAGTGCCATTTCTACAGAAGTGGGGATTTTATGTGAAACTATCAATTTCAAAACAATTTCTATTAGGAAATAGTGAAAAGCTTCCTCTTTCGGTATTCTCCAAATGATAAATGTTTAACTTCAATACTGTTTTCCATTTAGTGACGAAGTTCATATAAAATAAATTGAAATTGAAACAAAATATTTGGAACAGATTAAAGTAAAACATGGGAACTAATCTAAAAATAATTTCATTTTATTTAACAGAGACAATTCTCATTCCAGTCACCTCCCTGCCCCTCAAAAAAAAGGAGAAGAATCTTTTGTCCCACTTGGAATAAGGAAAAATTCCGTCCCACTTGGAATAAGAAGAGCTGATTTCAGATTTTCACAGGCTGAAAGAAATATTTCCCAGCCACCTCTACCAAACAGACTACTGTGTCTCAGAGCTCTAAATACAGTTTGCAGATCTTGCATCTGGTATTTGTTTACAGTGATGGTAAGCTATCTGTGTAGGTAAGTCAGGTTTTCCATGACAACGGTGTGTACTTCTACGTTTCTATCCAGTGGTGGTTCTTGAAAACACAAGAGTAGAAGAATACAGAAAAAGAACCTTACAGAAAAACCAGCAAGAATCTAAAGAGGCAGGATTAGCTAATGCATAGAGTAGCTGAGCTTGTTCAAGTAGGTAATTGTGTTAGTATTGACTCAGTGTAACCATCTCTCTTTCATAAACGAATGCTTTGCATGACTGGGTTTCTGCGAGTATAAATGCATTGGATTTTTTGTTGTTATTGGATTTTGTAGGGAAAAAACCCAACTACATAGATGGAGGTGAAGAAAGCTAATCTCTGATATTTTATATGAAAGGAAGTATGAAACATACATAGCAGTGAATCAAAATGTAGCTAGAGCTTTTTTGAACTGCTAGGGTGCATAATCACACTTCTCTCCACTGGAAAAAGATCTGAAACCAAAACTCCAAGTTTGAAGCCCTCAGGAACGTACTATTTCAAATACCCCCACTCCCGACTGTGAGCTTCTATGTGGATCCAGTTTTAAAACAGAATTTCAGGCCCATCTCACCTTTGTGAGATTGCCACTGCAGTCCCTGCTCATGCTGAGTAGCACCTACTCATGCAAGTTATTAGACTGGAGGAGAAGGGGTAAGACTATCTCCCCCCTTCACTTCTCGCAACACTGCAAAAAAGTGCAATACCTTTGCGTTATAAATATGAAACCTTGGTGGGGGGGAAGGGTTATGAACTTGGCCTCTGGGATCCACAGGACTGAATTGATAAGAACATCCACGGGTATAATATTAGGTATTATAACTACAGGCACAATGTGGAGAAAGGCTTTGGAACTGAGTCCAGAAAGAGCTGCTGATGCAAGACAGAGTTCCTTATGCTTCTCCTAAAACCTCAAAGTCTGATTTTAATAAATAAAAAGGGGTTTAGGCTGGAATTAAACTTGCACAGTTTTATGAGGGACAGGATTTTACTGCCTGGTTTGATTTGCATGACAATATAATCCTCAGACTCTGCCCAAGCTTGTGAGAAATGCGCTAGTTGGGAAGGTCTTTCTGGTCAAGTCACGAACTTCTTTTCAGAAGGAGGTAAACAGACACCAATCATTCTGGTTTTATCATGTTGTGTATGAAAATGTCTTACAGTGACATCATTAGTGATATCACTGGAACCTGCTGATGTACAGCCAGAATCTACTCCAGCCCTCCACCCAACTGCAAGCATAATCCCCGAGCCCTGCCTTCTGCCACAAACACATATGTCCACCTTACAGCCCAAGCCCGACTGATCTCCCTTCCTAGGCCAAAGCTGGCTTGTGAACATGACGTCCCAGGCAGCCAGTCTGAAATCGTCACCCTCTCCAGCCACCAGTCTACACGGTCCAGCATTTCACTTCTGATGGTTTTGGTGGAGGAAAAACTAGATAAAAGTACATCTGTCCAGTTCTGCCCAGGCAAGTAAGGGGGCAAGGGAGAGAAAACTTCCTAATCACTTCAGGAAATCAAACAAAGTCCTGAGAGATGACATTTAGTTACAGCCATTGGCCTAATACAGAACTGCAAGTCCTATAAGCAAAGCAAGGACTACGGACACAATTCTGCTCACTATGCGACGACATACGACGAAAGGAAACGCTTCGCAGATTCATAGTTCCTGAGACCAAAAGGAACTGCAATGTCTCCAGCCCATAACCTCAGCACATGTGCTGGAAATTTCTGCCAGATGATTAACGCATATTTTGTAAAAAAGATATTAACTCCTACCTTTAAAAAAACTAAGTTGTAATGATCTACCACTTCCTTGTTAAGGCACCCTACTGTTTAATTATTCTTACAGATTGAATTTTATTTCAGGGTTGAATCTATCCCACTCTGACTTAAAGCTTTTGGATTTTACAATGTCATCAAATGTGAGGGCCCATCACAAAGAATTATAGTGACATCTATGTCAAAAAAGCACAGGACCCAGCTCTCTGCTAAACGTGCTAAGCACAAAGCTGGATAATACCGCTGTGTGATTTTCTAATGTTATCTGGGGACATCTACACTCCCTTTAATTATATTATTCTACGTCCCCAGTCACTGCTTCCATCATCAGGGAAGCAGGAGGAAGCAGAAGGCTCCATTATGTGTCAGAAAGAATAAAGGACATGCTGTAAACAAATCTATGTGCCAAATGCTACTGGACCTTTCAACAGATCATTGAGCAGTCAACAGCTCCAGTCTAGAATTACGCTGACTGTTTAGAGAAAAAGTCCTCAACCAAACCAGCCGTTTGGCTATCTGGCTGTTACGATGTAGGAAAAATACAAAAGAGCTCACAGCGTTAGCATGTTTATATACATAAGGGAGGCAAATTATCTGCTGAAAGTCATCGAACTGCGCATTAACTTTTAGAACTAAAAGCTTTTTACACTTCTGTTTCTCCAAAACATTTTCTCCTCTAACACTGAAGAT
This sequence comes from Phaethon aethereus, assembly GCF_964289735.1. NCBI lineage: Eukaryota > Metazoa > Chordata > Aves > Phaethontiformes > Phaethontidae > Phaethon > Phaethon aethereus. The sequence continues at coordinate 211,267,173 of NC_138575.1, forward strand.
AACATCAACAGCAGCAGCAGAAGTTGGTGGCTGGTGTGAGAATCTTATAGGAAGAGACAGTAGGTGTTTGCCAGTTAAGAATATTTTTATGGCAAGAATTAAAAATAGAAAATGTCAAACTATACCTAAAAGTAACTATAAATGTGTAAGCTAATAGAATTAATTTGCACTTGATTTCTTTAAAAGTTTCAGCTCTTCCTGTAAATAGTCAACTTCCTTCAATTCCTAAAAGATCAATAGGAGTTGAAAGCATTTAATAACTTGCAGGAAGTTGCTCACCACTACACCATGGTGTTTATAGTGCAGATTTTGAAAGCCTGGCAGGTATGAAAGGTTCTTCAGAGAGAAAGACATCTTAAAGCGAAGAAAATCTTTTCTCAAGCGTACGTCTTCAGGCATGCACCATAAGTCACATAACTGTTAATATATTTATGACGATTGAATGTGAAAATGTTATACGTAGACATCAACTTTCAAAATGGTTGTGATTTAGAGAGCTGCAGGTGTTGCTTTTGTAAACTTCATATAGTTCAGTGCCAAAAGAGGTGACAGCGTGAAAAATTATATGCAGATCTACTAAAGCATTTATATCAATAGTCTGTACCGAAGCAAGCTTTGTCAACGTCCGTGACTTATCTTTCCACTTCTGTAAAACATGGTACAGATGTAACTGCCTAATCCGACTTTCTGTCACAATATTTAGCTACCTGAAAGTTAAAGTATAGTATAACACTATACATTTCTCCTCTTTCAATCTTTCTGAACTTTGGAACTGTGAGCTTTTGAAAGCAGATGACATAATCATTATCAAGTAAATTTTTAAACTGTCATTTGATCACTTGTGACAGTGAAGGAAATGTAAAAAGACTAAACGTTCACTACAGAATTAGCCTGCAAAAGATGATAGTTATTGTAGTATATCCAACATACAAAACATAAATTATCTGTCAGAAGTTTCTGAATAATATTTTTATGCTTGTCAGATAAGATCAGCCAAAGTTCTGGTGATGTCACATTTCTATAGTATCTTTCAGAATATTACACATCCTGTCGTGCTGAAAAAGCAATTCTGATGTCCAAGAGTCCTGCTGTAAACTGGAGTTCTAGGGAAAAAGGATAGTGTCTTTGTGTGTTTCATTCGTAACTTCAAATGTTCATAGATCAGAATTTCTCCTTGTGTACATCAATAGAATTTCACTGCCTTCAGTGGAGCTTTGCCAAGTTAACAGCAGCTGATGAAGCCAGTCTTTTGTTTTCTATCACAATTCACATGTTCTTCTAAAGGTTATTTTAGGCTCTACACTGAGCAAACCATTGCAACTGTGAAACTGTTATCCAGACTTCAGAAGAAAAGCGTTCTGCAGGATGGCGACAGTGCAAACCGCTTCTTTTACCTGGTCCATAAGGACCAGCTTTCTGTTTGAAGAACTTATCTCATAGTTTGTAAAGTCAGAAGAAAGGACTGTGATAATTTACTCTGACTTTCTGTATATAGAAGTCATCACAATTTCTGGGCTCAATTCTTCTGTGAACTACTGCAATTTTTTTAGGAAAGCATCCTGTCTCAATTTAGACGTTACCAGTATTGCCACTTCTCAAGTCATACTGGATGCATATTACTCTCCTTATTTATTTGCTTGCATGTTTTTAATTTAATTCTTAGTGTGAATGTGTTGAGCTCTAGCTTTCATCTGGGATCCTGAAGAGTCTGTTCCTGAAATCCTGTTCCCCACGTAGGTACTTCAGTTCACAGCTGATTTGCTCCTTAAAGCATCTCTTTGATACACTCCATCTACCACAGTTAGACTGAGCTCTGAGAGTCTCCTCTCCAGATGGGAAAGAGTAACATAGCTTCTGGGTTATAGAGTAATATATAGCCTCAGTGAGAGACATTTATCATTGTCATCTCTGAGAATACAGATTAAGAGACAGGTAGGTGGATTTCGCATTTCTCAGAGACTACCAACCTCCTTTCAGCCAGTAATAATTAATGGTCACTGGGGTTCTGAGGTAGCTGCTGAGCTAGAAAAGAAGGCACTCGTTATCCATCACCTCAGGTACCACTGTTACCAGGACAAAACACTTCTGGGTGTTATCTTTCAGTACTGAAATTACTGAGAGTTTGTCTTTGACTTCACTGGTAACAGAGAAGTCTCGTAAGATGGAATTCATCTCATCCTGCTTTAAATGTCTAAATCTAATCTACTTCTTATGTACTTTTTATAGTCAGTGAAAGATTAACAGGCACTTCCATGGCACATCCCTCCCATCCAAAACCTGACAGATGAATATCACCTAGCTTGAGTGTTTCAGGTAACCGTATGGGAGATGGCCGCGGTAAATCTCTAACACGAGAGAAAGAACACTCTGATGACACGATTCAGGGGAGGTCCCACAGGACTGTGGTATGCACAGAGAATAACAAAACTGAGCCCAGAGTAAATTTGAAGAAAGCATGGAACAAAAAAGAAATCAAAAACAAACAAATGAGTTCTTGAGAAGTAAAGACACCAGCAAAACCCAGAGGCAGAACTGCACAGAGGTGTGAAGGAAGAGTGGGGTGGCTCTTTGGAGAAACAGAAGTCCAGAACTGCTGACATCTGTGAAAATCACAAATCCAAAGAGAATCGACAAGCAACATTTGTTTCTTATTATCAGGAAATATTTTCACAGAATCACAGAATCACTAAGGTTGGAAAGGACCTTCAAGATCATCAAGTCCAACCATTAATCCAGCACCACCGTGTCCCCTAAACCATGTCACGAAGCACCACATCCACATGTTTTTTGAACACTTCCAGTGATGGTGACTCCACCATCTGCCTGGGCAGCTTGTTCCAATGCTTGACCACTCTCTCCGTAAAGAAATTTTTCCTAATATCCAGTCTAAACCTCCCCTGGTGCTACTTGAGGCCATTTCCTCTTGTCTTATCACTAGTTGGGAAAAAGAGACCAACACCCACCTCACCACAACCCCCTTTCAGGTAGTTGTAGAGAGCGATAAGGTCTCCCCTCAGCCTCCTCTTCTCCAGACTAAACAACCCCAGTTCCCTCAGCTGCTCCTCATAAGACTTGTGCTCCAGACCCCTCACCAGCTTCGTTGCCCTTCTCTGGACACGTTCCAGCACCTCAACATCCTTCTTGTAGTGAGGGGCCCAAAACTGAACACAGGATTCAAGGTGCGGCCTCACCAGTGCCGAGTACAGGGGCACAATCACTTCCCTACTCCTGCTGGCCACACTATTGCTGATACAGGCCAGGATGCTGTTGGCCTTCTTGGCCACCTGGGCACACTGCTGGCTTATATTCAGCTGGCTGTCAACCAGCACCCCCAGGTCCTTTTCCACTGGGCAGCTCTCCAGCCACTCCTCCCCAAGCCTGTAGCGTTGCATGGGGTTGTTGTGACCCAACTGCAGGACCCAGCACTTGGCCTTATTAAACCTCATACAGTTGACCTCAGCCCATCGATCCAGCCTGTCCAGATCCCTCTGCAGAGCCTTCCTGCCCTCCAGCAGATAAGATTTCGCCAGTTAGGATAGATGTCATCTGCACGGTTTCGCCACTGTATGTTCTCAAGGAAGAAAAAAATTCTCCAGGGAAAGACCCTTGTAGAGTATACCTGTATGCATCCATACAATTACATTATGTATTTGAATTGTAACGACTACCGCACTTATTGCACTTCAGTTACTGCTTATGTGTGATTTTTTCTCCCTGTACACACGTGTATGTAAAAATATATGTATTTATTAAAAGACTAAGCTGCTACTGTCACGAAAGTAGGATACAGCAAAAGGAAAAAATACTGAATTTGGTAATAGCATTTCCCATCCTTTTACAGTACTATATAAAAAAAATCTATAAATTCTGAGCAGGTTTAAGGGAAGATTACTGCGCTCTGATAGCTCAAGCCAAAAGACATTTCTTCTAGATTAAAAATAAAATAATAAAGATTATAATATAATCCCGGCAGCAGATTTTTACATCTGCATCCAAAGTATGTGCAGGTTTATTAAAGAACAGTGCAATGTCTTAAAATGTGAACCAAACCTTTTACTGAGCTGTACTGCAGACTCCACTGCTGCAATCAATACTCCACACAGCCCTATTTTTCTTGGACAAAAAACGTACGTATATCTGACATTTGAGGAAGCCAGGTGAATAAATCAATAGCTAAACAAAAATGCACTTAATCATATCTATTCTGGACAGATGCAGACTGGAAAACCCTATATGGTTCACGTATTGCCTTCTGCTTAAAGCTTAAAAATGAATCTGTGCTTCCTAAATGACCATGTCCTGTTGCTAGAGCACTGCTGAAGCCAGAGTGATCACAGCAGCAATTAACTGTGTGCCAGCCAGCATTAGAGAGAACGATTGCTCAAACTTCAATCCAGGTATTGTTTGTTGAGTACTTTAGCACAAATACATAACTTAATAACCGACAAATCACATACTTTATAAGTGTCACAGCTTTATTGGAATATGTAGGAATGATTCACACATTCACTTTAACCTTAAATCTACAGGGCTGCATTTTCTTACCTAGAGTCAGCCCAAGGAGGATTTTAGTGCATTCACATACTTTATCTTTCCTTAATGGTTTTAAGTGGTGACCGTTACTGGACTTTCCTCATGGCATCACAGGTGATCATTAAGCATACATAGTAGCCCTACTAAACGATTATAGATAACTCTAATGACAAAAATTCCTGTGTTCAAAGGCACGTTTGTGCACAGGAAGGCTGCTATGCTTAAAGGTGCTCTTTTACTTGACATTACTTCATAAAGCCCTTTAAGATAACTTTGCAAGAGATGCTTTGGAAAAACACAATTTTATTTCTTCTCTGCTTAGCCCTAAGCGGTATAGCATTTTTTGAACATCAGCAACAGCACTTCTTTACAACTTCAAAGTCAGATTCTAATCTCAAATTGGCAGTGCACCTCAAGATTAAAAATCTGCCTGCCACTGGAAGAAATAGACGTTTTCAGCAGAAAGAAGAGCACTAGGAGGTAACAACACGACAATCTAATATCACTCAATTAGAAGGTATATTAAGGTTACACTAAGGTGCCTGACATGAACGCTCTTACAGGAAATACTTTAAGAAAGGCATGAGGAAAAGGACAACACCATTAAGGTTGGTAAGAGTTTTGTAGCTGTTATTAACCTGGAAGACAGGTGACTGACCTTTTCAGCGAAAACCTCCATGTCAGGCGCTCTGCAACCATGAAGCCCAGGTAATGTCTTTTAGTTTCAAAATGCGTAATCCTGGAAAGAAGAAAATGCAAATAGATGTCTGAGGTCTTTCATTTTCTACCAGTTACAGCTACTGTCTGTTTAGGAACATGGTGAGAGGTCTCTTCTCCCCTTACTCCTCAATAAGAATATCTCTGTGGTGAAGCCAGCCTAAAACACGGAAACTGGGAAGCACCTACAGATGTTTTGGGGCCCTGTCGGTACAGAGATAACAGCAGTTCAGGATGGGTGCAACGAGGTTCTTCAGCAAATTCAGTTCTGCTGCTGTCCCCAGTCAGCCCCTGTTCCTGGAGGACGTGGGGATTGCTCTCCATTTTTATTTTAGGCCTGTTATTGCAGAGTTTGATCAACTCAACAAGCACTTCCATCCTGCTGATAAGTAAGAAAGAAACTGCTGTTGTGATTTCACCAGTTTTGGCGTTCTCCTTTTTAATCCACCAATAAATGCAACTTCCCACACCTCTCAAGGGGACGGCCTGCAAGACGGGGACTGCAGGAGCAAAGTCCCTCCCACTGTAAGGGAAGATCAGGTTTGAGACCACCTGAGGAACCTGAACATGCACAAGTCTAGGGGACCTGACGAAATGCATCCCAGAGTCCTCAGGGAATGGGCTGATGTAGTTGCCGAGCCACTCTCCATGATACTTGGAAAGTCCTGGCAGTCAGGGGAAGTCCCTGGAGGCTGGAAAAAGGCAAACATTACACTGATTTTTGGAAAAGGGTAGCTAAGAGGACTCTGGGAACTAGCAACCTATTAGCTTCACCTCTGTGCCTGGCAAGATCATGGAACAGTTCCTCCTAGGAGCTATGCTAAGGCATATGGAGGGCAGGGAGGTGATTTGAGACAGCCAGCATGGCTTCACCAAGGGCAAGTCCTGCCTGGCCATCCTAGTGGTCTTCTAGAATGCAGTGACCACATCAGTGGACAAAGGAAGAGATACTGATGTCATCTATCTGGACTTCTGTAAGGCCTTTGACGTGGTCCCTCACAACATCCTTCTCTCTACCTTGAAGAGATATGGATTTGGTGGGTGGACTATTTGGTGGATGAGGAATTTGTTGGATGGTGGCATCCAGAGGGTAATGGTCAACGGCTCAATGGCCAGATGGAGATCAGTGATGAGTGATGTCCCTCAGGGGTCCATACTGAGACCGGTACTGTTTAATATCTTCATCAATGACATAGAGGGATCGAGTGCACTGTCAGCAAGTTTGCAGATGACACCAAGCTGAGTGGTACAGTTGACACACCTGAGGGATGGGATGCCATCTAGAAGGACCTGGAGAAGCTCAAGGATGGGCCCGTGTGAACCTTGTGAGGTTCAACAAGGCCAAGGGCAGGGTCCTGCACCTGGGTCGGGGCAACACCCGGTATCAATTACAGGCTGGGGGAGGAAGGGATGGAGAACAGCCCTGCTGAGAAGGACTTTGGGGTACTGATGAATGAAAAGCTGGACATGAGCCAGCAATGTGCGCTTGCAGCCCAGAAGGCCAACCATCTCCTGGGCTGCATCCAAAGCAGCGTGGCCAGCAGGTCGAGGGAGGGGATTCTGCCCCGAGGAGACCCCCCTTGCAGTGCTGCGTCCAGCTCTGGAGCCCTGAGCACAGGAAAGTCATGGACCTGTTGGAGCGGGTCCAGAGAAGGCCACAAAAATGATCAGAGGGGTGGAACAGCTCTGCTGTGAGGACAGGCTGAGAGAGTTGGGGTTGTTCAGCCTGGAGAAGAGAAGGCTCTGGGGAGACCTTATTGCAGCCTGCCAGGACTTAAAGGGGACTTTTAAGAAAGACGGGGACAAACTTTTTAGCAGGGCCTGTTGCAATAGGACAAGGGATAATGGTTTCAAAGTAAACGAGGGCAGATTTAGGCTAGATCTAAGGAAGAAATTTTTGACAATGAGGGTGATGAACCACTGGCCCAGGTTGCCCAGAGAGGTGGTAGATGCCCCATCCCTGGAACCATTCCAGGTCAGGTTGGACGGGGCTCTGAGCACCCTGATCTAGTTGAAGATGTCCCTGCTCATTGCAGGGGGGGTTGGGCTAGATGACCTTTAAAGGTCCCTTCCTACCCAAAGAGTCTATGGTTCTATGATTGCGTGACTTGGAGAAATGCTTTCCGTGCAAGCGCCGTGTGAGATTCGCACTTGGACAGACAACGGTTTCCACACCCGTCTCGGGCCCCCTCCCACCCCCCTGTCCCGCACAGCCAGCGGCACGACACCTGAGTGCTCCGAGGCGGTCGGGCGGTCGCGTGTAGCTCACCCAACCCCACGGACACCCGGGGGCTCCCTTCAGGCAGGCGCTGCTCGCCGCCCTGCGGGCCGCCGGCCCCCGCCCGCCGCGGCGGGCGCTGCGTGGCGGCGGCTCCCCGCACCTGGCCCCGCGCCGCCAGAGGAGGGGCCGCGCCGCCGGCCCGCCGCGGCGGCAGCCGAGGAGACCGGGGCGAGGCTCGGGGGCAGCGGGTCCCTCGGCGGGCGGCAGAGGGCGCCCCGCGTTCCGCCAGAGCGGGGCCGGGAGGAGCCTCCGGCGCGGCGGGGCTCGGCGCGGGAGCTGCCACGTCCTCTGCGCCGGGCGCCGGGGAAGGCGGCCCGCGCCTCAGCCCCACGTGCGGCCGAGCGGGGAAGTTGCCGGCGACCGGCTCGGACTCTGCCCCTCTCCCGCCGCTGCCCGTTCCTGCCCGTCCCTCGGGTGAGCGCAACTCCAAGTAAGGGCGCGCGGCGGCCCGCTCCCGCCCGCTGTCCCGGGGGAGGCCGGCGGGGCGGCGGGTGCTGGGGGCGTTGGGAAGGGGGCGGCGGGGAGGGCTGAGGGGCCGCGGGTCGAGCCCGCGTGTCCCCGGGGGAGCCGCGGGGCAGCGGGCTTGGGCTCCCGGGCGGCCCAACTTCCTGCGGACTTCGGCTCCGAGCGCTCCTTCCCGGGGCGGCAGAGTGGCCCGCGATCCGGCGGTCGGGGCGCCGCCGTTAAAACCGGGAAGTTTTAAAAGCCGGCGTGCGGGCTGGGTGCCGCGGCTTAACGCCGGGAGGCGGCGGCGGCGGGCGGGCGGGCGAGAGCCGCCGCCTCAGAGTATGTGGCGGAGCGGGGGCCGCGGCGGGCGGGCGGCTCGGAGCGCCCTCCCGGCGTCTCTCGGCGGGGCGGGGGCGGCCGGCTCCGAGCCCTGGAACGGAACCGCCTCAGGTGGAGTCCCCGCCGCGGGGGACCCTGGGCGGGGAAGGAGGGCGGTGCCGGTGCCGGTCCCGCCGTTCCGGGCGCGGAGCTCAGGTGTGCCGCCGGCTTAGCGGGGCGGGAGGCGGGCCGCCGGGCCGCGCCGTTGGGGCCGAATCGCAGCCCCTGAGAAGCCCTGCTGAGAGATTGATGAGGAAAATAACTCTTAAAAAGACTCGCAGAGGACTTTCAGGGTTTTGCTTGCTTTTTTTTTTTTCCCCCTTCTTAATTCCGGTTCCCCAGTCGCGAGTGCAGTTATGTTGAGAAACGACCGAGACCTGTGTTTAAGCAGCCTATTGAATAAAAATCTCAGGAAAGCTTTAAAAGGTGACCCAGGAAAAAAACCAAGATAATCCGTTCTGAAGGTAAAACTGTAGCTTTTGTCTCTTTTTTTTAAGCACCATGCCTTCATTTGTGCGTGTTTTGTCCCTGCGATGTGCTGACGTGGTTCAGTTCGTAGCCATTTGGTTCTCTTTATTGTTGGTTACCTTAAAAAAAAAATCTGATACGTTTCTAAACCGGTTATGGTTCAAACCTGCTTTTAAAGCAGTAGAGAAAATAAATGTTCTCGTGTTACAGAGATTTCCATTCTGGGGGCCCGATCCTGCCTCAAATTTGTATAAGCTTATCAGCCTGTGTGGTACTACCCTGGGCTGGGACCTTTCCTGGGGTTTTCTTAATTTTGAAAATGTGATTGTCAATTATTTTTAGCTTTGTTAAAAATTTCCTCCTTTAAATGAACTAGAAGTCTTGTAGCAATTCCCTGATGCCCTGTTGAAAAAAAGTGAAATGAGTTTCTCATTAGTACATTTTTAATAACTTTCTGCTCTCCCTCTCTCTCTTAACTGCCTTTTAGTGGCCTATTTATAACATACAGACCTCCTAGACTGAAGTTAAGAGGAAAGCTGATTTTAGACTGTTCTGAACCTTTGTAGGTAGAAGTTTCACTGATCTTTGTCAGATAACAGAGCTGTTCCTTGTCATAGCAATTTTAGCTGCTGCTTCCCCTCATGCTTTCTGGGAAGGAACACCTACCAGCAGAAATTCTGGGTGCAGCTGTCAAATACCCCTTATCATGTGAGAAATGCTAGGAACTACCTGTTTCTTTAGTGCTTTTTCCAGCGTGGACTTGTACAGAGGACTCTGTTCTTGAGAGGGTTTTGGCGGAGCTGTTGACCACAAATGCAGGGTGATGCAGAAGAGCATGGACAGCACTGGCAGACATACAGAGAGAAAGACAAGCCATTTACGGAGCCGGACATCTTTGGATGCTGCCAGGGTGGATATTAGAAAGCCCTCCGTCTAGGGAGTCCTTAGCAGACCCTTTTGGGGTGTGATTGGTGTTCACAGACTGACAGGACTGATTTGTGGGAGACAGAAGATATTTAGCCGTGGCCGCATGCCTATGCCTCCTGTCTGTGGAACACCGCTGGAGCTTTGAAGCTACCCCATAGCATCAGACTTATGTGAAAATTGCCCTGTGTGAGGTGACAACCTTCAGTCACACTCGCTTGCTGACCGCTGGTTCGTTGGTGCTTGTTTGGAGGTGTATACAGTAACAGTGAGAGTGGACTGTTCCCTTGCTGGTCCCTGCTGTATCCTTATGCTACCAAAATAACCTTGATTTAAAAAAAATAAATCTAATCATGTTTTCCCATGCATTAAATAGACAGTGAAATGCTTTTGCATATATATGATATACATGCTGATGAGGCGATATGAGCTGGCTTATGGTCACAGTATATAGATTATACACTAAATCTTTGGCCATGGAACTTAATGTGTAATGTAATGCAGTTCCTTGTTCATTTTTGTTACAAATTTTCCTCATCCATCATCTTTCTCCCTTGCCCTGTTACTTTGAAGCCCAACAAGGCTTGTCCCGACGGTGTGTGCGCTAGCAAGAAGCAGTGATGTCAAGGAGCTGAAAGAATTTCTCCATGAAGAGTTACAGGAGACCTGCCCTGATTTACCAGGTATCACTGCTGTCATGGGGACTGCACTCAGGGAGAGATACACTGGTCTTTTACAGTGGTATCAGGGTTTGAGGGCACTGAGCACTAATTCTCCCTGCTGAATTGGGCTGGGTTTTGCTTTTACTGTTAGAGCTGTGCCCCAGGTACTCCCAAAGCCATCTGAGCCCTTTGAGAATGGATCTGGCATCTCTTGATTCAACTACTTCGGTCCAGGTGCTCCAGAATAAAATAATCTCTGTCTCCCTACTAGTCTCTCCATCATGCACTGCAAGAAGCATTGATGGGTGGATCGGTGTCCATGATGTCCAGGAGCAATTTGTGTTGCATGCCAGTCTGGATTTCTCTATTTTTTGACTGATTAGGGAAATCCTGTCATGCTTGGAGAAATGTCCTGCAAAGAGATCTTGGCTGTTGTCTTCTCTGAAGATCCCTTAAGGTTGATTGTTGTACAGGGTCACCAGAGCAAGGGCAGGGCTGCTCTGTAAGACCACAATTTCTGTAACCAGGTGGCGTTTTTTTCACAAGGTAAGAGATCCTGAGGGATCTCCATGATTGTGCTGTTCTGTGTTGCTCCTTTTTTGTTTTCTTTTGTTTTTTTTTTTTTTTTAATTACTGCAGTATCAGCTTTCCAGTAAGTGCTCTGTAAAGCTGAGAAGTTACCTTTCTTTCTGCCCTTTATGGGAAAGAGTTATGTTGACAGATGTAGGCTCTGTGAGGATTTGCTGAGCTCTTAATCCTGTTTGTGGCTAATAGGCCATGCTAATGTGGAAGGGCATATCTTTGGGTATATAAAGGTCTTAACTGCTTACTACCTTAGGGAAATGTGCTGTTAAAATGCTGTAATTTTTTTAGCAGTAGTGGCAGGCCATGAGGTTGTCCATGTAAAACTCTGCAACAGGGCAGACCTCCTCCCCCTGCTTTTTTTTGAGAGAGAGATTTTTACTTGTTCAGACAAACCCTAAAATAATTGCGGTGGGCAATAGAGGAAGCCAGCTTTGTGTGTTGAATGTGGCAAACAGCCAGAGATCAGATATTTGTGAGCCGTTTGGGCACACGTGTATCTTGAGGGGATGAGAATATGTGATAATATTCTCTTTGTTGTCTTTTGCCCTACCACTAGTTTAGTTTCAGGGATTTGTCTTCCCTGTCCTGCTTCATTGGATTCCTTGTACACCATTTTTAGTTGCAAAGTAGTTAGTCACTTCTCTCTCTCTTTAAAATGCGAGACCTGTGCTTTTAGATGTCAATGTGACTAGAAGTTTCTGACCACTTTTGTCATTAGAAGTCTCATAGAATTTCTTGAAGTGTAGGGCATGCCCCAATCGAATTATTCTGTATTAAAGTTCTGAAAGTATAAGCATAATTTTAAGTATATTAGCAACTTGGCAGAAACCTCTCTGTCTAGTCCATCAGTATGCTGGTCAAAACTTAATCTAAATAAATAGTGTGCAGTGATAGGACTTTCCCCTGCAGCTTCATGTGACTGTAGAAAACACCACCTTCCACTGGGTATAATTAATGTATGCTGTTGAAGCAGCTACTTTAATAAAGATGGGGGCTACATTCTTGGGATCAAAGGAGTTACATCATGTAGTTTGCTGGTGAGATTCTTCGGGGCTGAAAAGCTTCTGAGCGAAGTAACTGCTTGCGTTCCAGTTTGCTAATATGCAGTATTAGAGGCATGTGCAAGATAGGGACCTTAGTTCCAGGTTAACCAGAGCTGAGATTGTAGATGCAAGATGGTAAGTGATCTGTGACACTGACTTGCAGTATGCGAGACACTTGATTTTTAGGTTTCTCTTGAGCAGAGGTGGCTAACAGTGCCAAAATACTTGTATTTTCCCCTCTACATCCAGTCCTGTCTATAACAGCTGCAAGGGAAGGCTGCTTCTGTGAGCATAATGTAGTCTCTCTCTAATTGACTTACAAAAATCAGAGACAATAACAGGGAGGCTCAGTGAAAGTGTCAGTCTTGAGGAATTCTTGTTTTTTCTTTAAACAGGTGGTAACAATAATGCTGGGCTTTTCTCCGTCCTTTGCAGGTGCCTGTGGACTTTCTGAGGTGAAGGGACATAGAAAAGGGAGTCTGACTGCATGCAGAGTGAGTGGGTTCTGGCCCACTCAAGTGGGTATGGACTTTCTGCATCATGGCAGAAGGCTAGAGGAGATGTACAAGTTTTTGTGAAGTGGCCAGATGTGCTGTAGCAGTAATGCTGGAACTCATTATTGGACTTACCAATGCCTGTGAACCAGGCTAGAATGTGAACTTGTGACCGGTGCCTTGAGCCATGGTGCCAGCTAGCCTCTTACCTGCACCCTTTCATGATTTTTATTTTATCTTGTTTGGATTGCATTTTTCCATTAGACTTTTTCTAATGATCCTTTTCATTGTGCTATAGTTATCTGTATTTTCTTTCCATTTTACCCCCAGCTGTTCTTTGTCAGTTTGTTTGATTTTTTTCTTTTTAATTGCATCGTTAGATTTTTCTCTTTCTGTGCACCCCCCCATGCTGTTTACATTTGTTCTTCCTTTATTCGTCATCTTACATTTTTTCCCCCCTTTTAACTCTTATCCTTAGAAGAACCAGTTTTACTCTTGGAGACCAGCCCTTTCTTATTGATTGCCAGCTGCTTTTATTGAAACTAATTTGCATTCTCTGCTCTTACTGTGCTAGACAGAGGACTAGTGATTTTGAGTAAAGCTCCTTCCCCAAAGGCTTTGCTCAGAAATTGTCTCTGTATTTCATGAAAAGAGTGGAAAATAAAGAGCAGCATCAGTGCAAAAGCTGCTTCTGCCTAAACCAATGTGTTTGTGTGTTTGTCACATGAAGAGTAGAAATGTGGCCTGCCCTGCTGCAGGCACAAATGACTCCTCCAGGCTGAAATGAGCTGGTGGGGTGGGGGGAGTGCAGAATGATGTGGCCTTATATTTAGTTACATGGGCACCTGTTAGACTCTGGCAGTAACAAACTCAATCCATTTTGATTTGCACTGTGTATTGCCTTGGTACTTTGGTTTACAAGCATTTGTGTAGCTGTGATTTTTTTTTTTTTATTGGCATTAGGCAGCTCTAAAAAAATTTATTAAGAGTAAAGGTATACTGTGGTTAAAGAGTTGAAGAGCCATGGCTGCATGATGGTAAACTTGGAAAAAAAATAAATTGGAGCAGGTGGATGGGGGAGCTTTAATGCTCGAAGTACTATCTGCCTTCAGATAGGCTCTTTCATAAGGGCCTTTAATAAGGCTCCTTGAGCCCTATTAATTGCTAAATATAAAAGCCTTGTGTTCAGGCCATGTTGATTTTGGGCTTTGTATCATGCTAGAGTTGTGGATAAACTTGATATGGATGTACCAAATCTCAGGATCTACATCCGTCTCCTTCTCAGACAGCTTTCTGTTTATAAATTGGTCTCACTGCTTTTTCACCCAAGTCAGTTTGTGTTTGTTTGACACCTTGGCTTTGTTTGTATATTTGGAAAGGAGTTCTTTGACCACGGTACAGTGCTTAGTATCAAGTCTGGAGAGGACTGGAGACGTGCTTTGCCTCTAGAATGTTTGCTGCTAGCATGGCTGCTTACTGGTAGGTAGATGTCAGTAGCATCTTATACTTTATATAGCATCGTTGTGTCATGAAAGATCTTGTGCTTGACTTTGACACCCAACTAGAAGTATAACAAAAATAAGGAATTGTTCAGGTGAAGCTGCAGGATGAAGCTTTTGGTTCTAAAAGTGCGTCCTCAAACATAGCTTAGGTACATGCCTGTCACGATATAAACAAGATTCAAGATCCCAGAGCCTTTTGTTAGACCTTACTGGTGCCAGTACAAAATATGGCTCTGAGCCTGCAGCCATGCCACAAAGAGGCTCAGGGAATTCACCTGTAGTTGTTTGTTTTTGCAAAATTAGGTTTGCTTAGAAACCAATACACTTACTGTACAGCATCTTGCCATCAGCCCACTGTACCCACCGTCACGGTGCAGCCTACTTGGGATGGGAGAGCATACAGTTAAACTCTAGCATAGTTTAGGACAGAAACTAAAGGATAAACATCTGTTTTAAATGGCTTGAGGGGTTTAGGTGGTGTTGCTGCATAGCATCAGAAAAAATCAACTTTACTGAACTGTTATTGTTAAAGGAGTCGCTTGTAGTTACGCTGTTATAATCTATGAAGCATGTTTGAAGGCGTGGAGACCTGGAGTTACCTGTGGTGAAAGACTTTAGCATGGAGGAATGGGGTGCATGGAGGAAGGGGGTGCATGTCAACTTCTTGCCTAAATGTTTGGGTTTGATACCGTTATTCAGAAGTCTCGATGCTGGTTCTTGGTGCTGAATTGAGATTATTTCAGTCTGCAGAGCAAGCCTTAGCCAGTTTCCCTCCATTGTTTAAGTCTTTCCCACAGTGGTAAGAGAAATATTTAACAGGATAGGAAACAGTGTCTGTAAAAGTAAGATTTGCTCTGAAATCTGATTGCCTGAACTATTTCTAAGTCTTTTTACATTTCTAGAAGTTGAAGGTGACTTCTTTCTGTTGATGATTTATTTAGCGTGTTAGCTTATTGTCCAGTAATCTCCAACAAACATGCTTTTGGTTTTTTTTAAAGTTATGTTAGAAATTGGGGAAGTGAAACAGAAATATTTGTATACAATAATTTTATTGTTTTTTCCATGTCTTCCAGCTATAACACTGCCTTCCTGAATGGGAGAAAGTGAGACTTTTCTGTTCTGTGTCCAAAGAGAACAAAACGCAGAAGCCAATAGTAGAAGTAGGAGTGAGAATCCATTTGACTTTTCAAATCCCTGCCTTTGTTAATAACAGGATAGGTTACTACTATTGAACACGGTGATTTTTTTGAAAAAGAAAGTTATTAAATTTAGTGTGTGCTTAAGAGGGAACAAAGGGAGTTCCAAACACCCAAAGAAACCTGTAGGAATAAATCTTTGGAGCAAATTCAGTAACAAGCAGAAATATTCAAGTTGGTCTGTATGTCTTAACATTGATCTCCTCCCGGACTAATTATGCCCTTCCTAACACAGATAGGGTGTAGCTATACAGTGCCTGGCAGACTGACCTATTCTTCTCTGCTCACACTCAAATAATTAGAAAGGAGTTGGATCTTCTCTGTAAGCCTTCTAGCATTGTTATTTCGGTGCTGTGCTCAATTTAAAATGCAGTGCTGAGAGACCGGCCTTTTTTAGCTTAGACACAGCACCAGTCTAACAAATCGCTGCAGCTTTTGAACTGGAGCTGGTTTGCATCTGATGAAGGTTGGGTCTGCCTGTGGTGTACCACCCTGGCATGCCCCATGACTGGTTCTGGTAAATCAAAGCTGTTGACAGCTGACGTAGCTGTTTTTTCATATTCCCTTCTTCATTCTCTGTGTATGCTCCCGAGATGCCCAACAGCTAGTGGGAGGTTAGTCTCAGCTGTCCTTTGTGACTTTGAAAAAATTCTTTGTTTTTTTTTTTTGCAAGGGGGTTGGTTTTGTGGGTTTTTGTGGGTTTTTTTGTTGGTTTGGGTTTTGAGTGATTTTTGGAAGAAAGTGCACTTGGTGCTTAAATTTTTAATATCTGGATGTATTTTCTTGGCAAAGACTGGTTTTCCAGTGCCTTTTGCAACAGTGAAAAGAACCTACTGGCCCCTAAAACTTTTCTAATTAATGCACTTCCTTGACCTTTTCAACTACTCTGTGCTTTTGCAAGGATATGATCCTGGTTATTTTATGAAATCACAGTTTTGGAGTTTTGAGAGGTACGAGCATTGATGATAAACACATATTTTTTCCCTGTATAACTTTATACTCTGTGGTGGGCACTCCTGAAGGAGAAGTTCATTGTGAAGAGAGGTCTTCTGACAGTTTTGGCCTTAGCAACCCTTAGAAGCACAGGAGAGGAAGAATTAAAGGGAAGTGCTGCAGTGTGCAGAGTCTGAAGAATTAACATCAGTATTTTCAGTCCCCTTTTTGTATAATGTAAGGAAAGAGGTGACTGGAAGAAGAAATCGTTCCTGTGGTACCAGCAGAGCCGCACAGATGGTATTTGAGGGCCAGATAAGGCCCCACAAGCAGCAGAAGCGTCTTGCGCTGCAGAAGCTTTCTGGGCGGTGATCAGTGTTCTAAAATACAGTTTAAGAAACAGTCAACAAAGTATGTTTTCCAGGGCTTGAAAAGACTTCCAGGTAGTGATGCCTCTTCATCTGTAAGCTTCAAATGCATTTGATAATCCCCACATAATGCAATTCAAAAGAATTTTTAAGCTTAACTTATTCTAACTGAAAAGAAGCATCATGGATATTCCACATAGCATGTTTGCTGAACAACATATACCATCTGGATGAATGACTGAAAAGTTTGCTATACGGCATTTATTTGCTGCTGTCTTCTGTGCCAAATTTTAGTTGTTGCTGGCTTTTTTGTGAAATGAATGGGTATGAGTTTTTCTCCGAATATTTTCATTCTGTGAATGTTTTTATTCATTGTGTGTAAATAGTATGATGCTGTGTTACTAAAAATAAAGAAAATTTAGGTTGTAGGCATATATTGTAATGTCATCTGCTTTTTTTTGTGTGTAAGAATTACAATAGATGCTGAGGGTTTGTTAAGCTTGGGGAGGGATATAGTTGCTTTCCAAAATAAATACTGTTTATGAAGGTTTATTTCAAGTTATCTACAGGAGAGTGAACACGCAAGGAGGGGGTGTATAATGTTTTCTTTGGAACATACCTTTGCTAAACCTATTTTTAAAGGTTGCTAATCTGTTTCCTGCCTAGGAGACCAAGGAAGTCAAAGAGAGAAGGAGATTATGGACATGTCTGTTACTTCAGTGCTGTGGTGTTTCTATGACTTCCATCTCCTACGCAGTTATAAGCTCTGCAGGAAAGGGATATGCAACTTGGGTTGAAAACTTTCAGGTTTCCTGTTTCTCTGAGCAAGCTGGTTTCTGGCTGAGCCAGTTAACTTCAACTGCTGGGACATCTCTCCGTATTTTCCATTGCCCTGGAAAGTTTGTGGTCTCCACCGTTCCTGACCACCCTGGATAAGGCAGTGATTCTTCCCTCCAGACTCGCGATACCAGCAGTGTAGCGGCAGCAGCTACGTGCAAGTCCCTCTGAGTTCTGCTGTCAGTTGTATTTCTTGTGAATAAAGTGTTGCTGATACAGAATTCCAGGGAGCCCTGAATATAAACGTATCAATTATGTGTCAACACAACAGCATCTGTCGTTGAAATTGGGTATCATTTATTTGGCATCAGCATAGCAAAGATTTGGCTGACAGCCAGAGTAAAGTATTCCAGCAGAAACTGCTGCAACAGGAGCGATCTCTGAAGTAATTCCCTGAAACTCAGGTGCTCTAACATCATGTTTTAATAAATTCTTAAGACATTAGGGACCTTAAGCAAAAAGCCTTTCAGGTTCCATGTTCTTGTCTACTTCTATTTCTTTTTCATGTCCAATTTTTTTGTTGTTGTTGTTCCTGCTCTTCGAAGAGATACATAAAAGGTTCTGGGATGTATGTATCCTGTGATTTTAATATCCTTTTTTGGCTTTCCATTTCATATTCCTACACTTGTTTACATAAAGATTCCAAATGAATGCAATCAGTGATGGCTTCTTTGGGGAAACTTTGCTTAACTGTGAAAGAGGCAAGGCTTTCAAAGAGAGAGAAAGAAATTATATCTATTTTCTCTTAAAAGGTATGTAGTTCTTTGTTGTTTTTTTTTTCCCCTTCCCTTTCCTGATTAACTGAGTCTCTCTAATCTTCCTTGCTTTTTCTTAGACCTTATCTAAGTTTCACATTCCCAGAGATGTGAGTGAGTCAAAACAGTAATTTCAGAAAGTTAGGAAAGCCCTGAGTCCGTAGGACACCCCATTTGTCACGGGCATAATTGCTGTGGTTCAGCAAATATTTTAGAGTACCTGTGGGCAATTGGAAACTTGGATCACTTTGCTTTTATGGATGATCCTTATCATACTTGAAGGAGGTAAAGAAGTAACTCTTCTGTTTAATGGCATAGCTTGTGATAGTCTGCTGGTTGATTCTGATGTAAATAACTTCAAAAATTACAATGGGAAGATCAATGTTGGAAAGCAGAAAATATGGCAGAAAGACTTGGGGTCACATAATGTATCCAAATGTTTACCTCATGCCTTTTCACTGAGTAGGCTCCAAGCAGTCTCTTGTCCCTTCATCAAATTGAAGTTTCTCGTATGTGTTCCAAAAAAATTCCTTCTAGGAAAGCGTTAAGAACAATAAAGAGATAAAAGCAGTTGGGAGAAAATATGCATTGCATTTTCAGTGCTGGAAGAAAAGAATCTTTTAGAATAAAGATGAGCTGTTTTTTTTAATAACGTTTTTGGGGTTTTTTGTTTGCCTTTTTTTTTTTTCCCCTGAGGTTTGAAGTTCTGTGAAGTTCAGTTTCTCTCGGAGGGGAGAGAACAATGAAGGAGAGGGAAACCTGTCATGTTCTCTGCATTTTAAATGGCTTGGTTTCTGTTTGGGTAGAAAAGAAATAGTAAATTTGGATTAACTCTTATCTTCATACTCTCAAAAAAAGTCACAAATCTAGAGTTAAGTAATTAAACCTCTTTAGGAAAATCAATGCTACCTTTATCCAAGCTCAATTTATTCAAGAGGTCACCTTTGTTGTTGCCCTGCCATAGCTTGAATTTAACGATTAACCTCTTTGTGACTGCTCATGTAACTTCGGGCTTTCCATCTGGTACTTTATATAAGCATAAGCCAAGATGATAACAGAATGCTGTAGTAGAGTGGTATGTGCTGTTTGGGAAAAAATGTCTTTCCAAATCCTATATGCAGTATGCATCAGCCCCAGTGAAACTGAAAGAAGCCCATTAAGAAATCCGATTAGCTGTCGGCCCTCTGGATGAGTTAAAATCTCTGTCCAGTGTGGTAATCAGTGATGTCTAACTGGTAGCTTATCTGGTAATAGTGCTGTCAGCTTTTATAGAGGCACCTTCTCTTGCAGTTCTGCCAGGCATGTGTATTCATTTCAGCCACGTATAACACTGAGCATCCAAGTGATACCCTGTAATAAATTTTAAAATCCTCTTCAGTGCTGAACCTGGCGCTGTCTTGTTCTGTTGTGTCGCCCTTCCATTCAGCACATTTCCTTGCGAGATCTAAACATATCATGTAAGCAGTAGCATACAAGAGGAGGGAGAGTATGCTTTGTGTGAAAGCAGCACTGAAAAGTGCAGCAGTAGGTGCAAGGTTCAAAGCAAAGTATTGTCAAGTACTAGACAGTGTGCTTGCTCCAGCAGTAATCATCTCTCTAATTTGCTGCAGGTCAAAAAAAAAAATTCCATATAATCTGGGGAAGTATGAAAAAGATTTAGAAAATAGCTGAGTTAAGGCAATAGCCTGTAAAGTCTAAATTGTTTTCTTGTTAAAATGGAGAATGTGATGAAGACCAATTCTAATGGCAGCAGTCTTTGATGTATTTATCGCCATAAAATACAGATCTGCTGTCCGTTCCGTACCCATAGATGTTCATGTCCATGGAGAGACCTGGCTGAAACCTGTGGAGGACTGTAGTAGCAGCTGAGCCAAGTTGCCAGGTAGGAAGTGAACTTCTTATCGACTCTTGCCACATGTAGATAGCCCTGTATCTTTTGAAGGTGTCTTCTGTTGGTAGTTTTTGCTTCCCATCAGTGTTTGTTCATCTTTCATCTTTCATCTTTCCTTTCACTTGAAGGAGGTGAATTTTGACTGCAGCTGTCTTGATGGTTGTTTATTTTAAGTGCCGTACACTTTTTGCTCTTGGGTTCCATCAGGTTACTGTGATCTTAGCCAGTGCTTTCTACCTTATTTTGTATTTCATTCTAAACTTGCTATTCTGAAATATATTGTGTCATTTCTGTCTAGAGGTTTATGAACAATTTTGACTAGCATCCCCAGCTGATTGAAACTTTAGCGTGCCCTCAAGGAAAGTGAGATGATACATACGGTACAGTACAGTAGATGAAAGGCTATGCTTTTCCCTTCCCCTTCTCAAAAATCTGCTCTGTGGTTTTATTTTCAAAGCTCGGTTAAGTCATTAAAAAACCCCTCTCTTCTCTGTTGGACAGAGAGGTAAGCAGTGGTTGATGACCTGTATCATATAGGAGGAGTAAGTAGATGTAGGTATCTTGTGGTATCTCTAGCCCTTTGTAGGAAGAAGATGGTTCTCAGGGTCCTGCTGGAGGTGGTGTGTACTCTCCTCACCTCCGAATGCACAGAATGTGCTTGTTGGTTCTCTTGCTCTTTGGAGAGCCCGCGCTCAAGAGTATGCGTGCATTACACTTGACTTTATTTAGAATATTCGGGTTCTGGACTGGTTAGTAAGAGGCTCTGTTAAACCACTGTGTGGTTTTCTGTCCAGATATTTGGTTTATTTGTCTCTCTGTTGAACCGCCATCCCTTTTCTTAGTGTCCCCTCTTCCTCTCAGTTCAAATTAGTGGCAGTTTTTGAGGAAAGTAACATTTTCCCTTTCCTTTCCCCTTGTACCAGAAATTCAAAGTGCAAAATGCCCCTTCTTCACTCTTAGGAATAAAGTGCTGTTTTGTAGTACCCTCAGATTAAATATTGGGGTCACTGAATCTACTTCTGGTACTGCAGCTCTTGTATTGAGGAACAGCCTGCTTGGAGCAGTGTTTGCAAAACCATTTCAGTACATCTCACTATTACCAAGTCAGTACTGCAACCTTGTATAAGCCAGTCTCCATCCACTTAACTCCAGGGCAACTTCAATGATTAATATTTATATAAAAGCTTTCATGTTTCCACAGTGAAATTGTCTCACTCTCAAAAGAAAAGGTGGCTTTTTCCCTGTTGACTCAGTGTGAAAAAGCTTGCAAAGGCTTTCAGCAGTACAGCATCTAGGACAGGCATCAGCAGAAAAACTAGGGTCGTCTTTAATTCGATATTTCATTTTGTGAAATTGCCTACTCTGAGAGAAATAAAACATTTACATGTATATTAACCAATGTTTGCCAGCTCTTGGAATAAAGCCAGTTCTCTCAGGGCCAAACAAATGCTCTGAGTGAATGAGTAATAATCTGCTATTGTCACTCCTAATTTATGGATGGGTAGATAGAGCAATGTTTGCCATTTTAACTTGTCTTATTCGCTTGAAAGACTAAAAATCACGATAAGCAATCGGCTTGGAGTATCTATAGCCTGTCTGTTTACAGCTGATTTACTCAATATAGCTGTTGCAAAAGTTCAAAACCTCCCCATGTGATAAGAAGTAATTGTGGAAGAGGATGAGAATGCACGAAGGTTACAGATGTTTTGGGACAGTAATTTGGAAGCTGCAGCCAGAGGCTGAAAAGATGTATGGCATCTCCTCTTTTAAATGACGTGCAAGGTCGCTATGCCCCATTTACTTTCTGAGGAAATCTGTATCATCATCTCTCTCGTGTTAATAGAAAGTTAAAAATCTATGAATTCCCAAGGTAATGGCTGTATTGAGTTTTTGTTGTTGATAAATAAAAGGAGGGCGTAATACTGAATACTTTAGAAAGATGTTTTCTTGCATCTCTGAGCCTTTTCATTTGCTTAATTTTTTAACAAGTGCAGCTAAAAACAGTTTTGAAAACTTTGTTTTACGCATTTATGAGCGTGCTTTTCTCATGAAGTTAACAGCAATCTTGGCAAGACTGGGGTCAATAAAAACAGAAATGAAACTTTCTTTTGTTGAGGAAGATGTGTGTTTTTAATGGGAGTGCTTAAAACCTACCCCCTTTAAGGCCCTTATTAAATATTGCAGAGAGGCAAATAGCACAGCTTCCCCCTGGAGTAGGAGTATGAGGCACCGAGAGTCACTCTTGAGATGAAATTGTCCTCAGAATGTCCTGTGAAGTCTTCTGTGAGATCTGGCAGGCTGCGGAGGAGTGTGCTGTATCACACCTAAATACATAGGTAGGAGATGGATGAGAAGTCCAAACCTTGCTTGTCAACTACTGAGACTAAATAAACGCAGTGCAGAGATGAGAACGATAATTGATGCCAGTCTTCTCTGATGGATTGATTCTTCCATCTGCTTCTTTAGTCTTCATTTCACTTCATGCCGCTTTTCCTCCATGCACTGGTTTCTTTCCTTTTGTTTCCCTTCCTCTCTTGCACACTAAGGGGGCTTTCCTACTCTTTCTGTCTGGGCTTCATTATCTCACTCACCTACTTGTGCTACATCACAATTGTTAATTTTTTTCTTTCCCCCCACTGCGTTAAACTTCCTATCTGTGGTTCTGTTAAATGAAATAACAGCAAGAGCGGTTGGTGTTGATGTTGTAGATACCAGGATGCCCACAGCCCAGGGTGCGGCCATTAATATTCTGTCTGTGAGCTGTGGAAGACAGAATCTGAAGAGACGCCCGAGGACATGATTCCTCAGCCCCTCTGAAAGGTCAGACGTAGGACTTAACTTCTGTACCGTGCAGCCTTAGCTGTCACTTGGTGTTCGCAGGCACTTTGATAAGATTAAAAACTAATATATCCCTGGTTTGCGAGAAGGTCAAATAATACGTGATCCAAATCCGACGTCTACTGGATCATGGGCAGGTGCCTTTAAACACCCGTTACCTGCACACCCACAGTTCCCAAACCATCTGTGGACCCCACCACTGACTGGACTTCCGCTGTTATGGCTTCAGGGTACAACTTGAAACTTTCGTTTTGATTGTTGAGTGCCTGCTGTTGGGTTGACAAGAGGGACGTACTGAATACTCCAGAAGAGATACTATTGAATGTAGCTGATGTGAACTGTGAAGCAAAATGAGTCATATTTTTAAGAGCTGGTCAGCAGAATCTTAATAAAAATGGGAGGTGGGGGGAGAGCCAATTGCACCACAAAACCAACAAAAACCGCCAAATCCTAAAGACAAAAAAGACCACCCCAAAGACAAAAAAACCCCCCGACCAACACACCCGATAGCTTGGAGCAATGTTTCTTGAAATTGCTCTAAAATATGAAACTATTAAGATTAATCTGAATTAATCTATACAAAGTAAGAAAGATACCTGCTTAGATCTCAGCAGCAGCAGGTGCTTGCAGTATTATAAACAGAAGGCAATAGAAATTGAGGTGCTTATTAAATTTGCCTTTATGATGCTTTGAAGAATTGCAGTGGAACAGAAAAGAAAAATTACCAGAGGCTCTGACTTATAAGGGTGACTTAAATAGATGTGCTGCCAAAGGAGACAGAACATAAACTAGAATAAGTGATAGACTTGTTCAAAAAAGGGTATCTATCAGCAATTTGTCCCTAGCATGGAGAGATTGGCCGAGAGCTTTGGAGGGATGTGATTGAACAGGGGAAGGCTTAATTTTTTTGGACAATTTTAATACAGTATTGAATTTTAATGTATTTTCCAGGAGATTGCACTGTAATCCTTTCTAGCGCTTACGTTTCTCAAGTTTTTTCCTTGTTTCCATTTTCCTCTTCCCCCAGCTGACAAAAACTAGTGCTGTGGGAAACATTAATGTTTGGGAAATGGACTCATTCCAAATTTTTGCTGCCTTTTTGGATAAGGCTCCAGTGAGGATCCTGTCAGCATTTTCTAAAACTCTTGAAACACTGTAGGGCCTCCGCAGAGAGCTGGCTGAGCAGAACAGCTAACAAATCATTGAGTAAACCAGATCAGAGCAGCAGGCTCAATAGTCTCTCTCTTTTTAATAGAGAGACTGTTAAAAATGAATCAAAACCTGCAATGTTTTTTTCTTTAATGAGATACTCAAATTGATTTAATCTGGAAGGGAGCATACTAGGAAATCCTAGCACAGGAGAATCGGTGCTTTGGGGAGCAGTGAATTGCCCTGTGCAATTGCCCATCTGAGATCCTACTTTTTAATCTAATGAAACACAAGCATGCTTGCTGGTGGAGAGGAGGTCTGTGGTGGCACAGCATCGCTCCTGCACCCTTCCCATCTCAGTTGCTCTCTTGGAAAATGCCTGGTGTGCAAACAGTGAAGGCATCTAGGTTAGAAATGGTGATTATCTATCTATCTATCTATCTGTCTATCTATCTATCTATCTATCTATCTATCTATCCCGATATATATTTTTTATATATATATATATGATACCTATACCAATGCACGCAGGATGGGCAACAGACAGGAGGAGCTGGAAGCCAGTGTGCAATGGGACAGCTATGACTTAGTTGCCATCACAGAAACATGGTGGGATGACTCGCATGGCTGGAGTGCTGCAATGGATGGCTATAAGCCTTCTGAAGGGTGAGGCATGGAAAGAGAGGCAGTGGGGTGGCTCTGTATGTTAGGGAGTGTTTTGATTGTATAGAGCTCAACAATTGTGAAGACCAAGTCGAGTGCTTATGAGTAAGGATGGCGGGGAAGGCCAATGAGGCAGATATCCTGCTGTGTGTCTGTTACAGAGCACCCAACCAGGATGAAGAGGCAGATGAAACATTCTACAAGCAACTGGCAGAAGTCTCACAATCACTAGCCCTTGTTCTTGTAGGAGACTTCAACTTACTAGACATCTGCTGGAAGTATAACACGGCAGAGAGAAAACGGTCTAGGAGGTTCCGGGAGTGTGTGGAGGATAAATTCCTGACACAGCTGGCAAGTGAGCCCACCAGGGGAGGTGCCTTGCTTGACCTGCTGTTTACGAACAGGGAAGGACTGGTGGGAGATGTGGTGGTTGGAGGCCGTCTTGGGCTTAGCGACCATGACACGATAGAATTCTCGATTCTGAGTGAAGTAAGGAGAGGACTCAGCAAAACTGCTACCATGGACTTCTGGAGGGCAGGCTTCGGCCTGTTCAGGTCACTGGTTGAGAGAGTCCCTTGGGAGACAGTCCTGAAGGACAAAGGGGTCCAGGAAGGCTGGACAGTCTTCAGGAAGGAAATCTTAAAGGCGCAGGAGCAGGCGGTCCCCATGTGCCGTAAGAAGAGCTGGCGGGGAAGGCGACTGGCCTGGCTGAACAGGGAGATTTTGCTTGTTCTCAGGGAAAAGAGGAGAGTTTATCACCTTTGGAAGAAGGGGCAGGCAACTCACGAAGAGTACAAGGATCTCGTTAGGTCAAGCAGGGACAAAATTAGAAAGGCAAAAGCCCAGCTAGAGCTCAGTCTGGCCACAGTCGTAAAGGATAACAAAAATGCTTTTAAAAATATATTAGCAACAAGAAGACAGCCAAGGAGAATCTCCATCCCTTACTGGATATGGCAGGGAACATTGTCACCAAGGATGAGGACAAGGCTGAGGTACTTAATGCCTTCTTTGCCTCAGTCTTTAATAGCCAGAACAGGTATCCTCAGGGTATTCAGCCCCCTGAGCTGGAAGACGAGGATGGAGAGCACAATAACCCGCCCATAATCCAGCAGGAAACGGTTAACTACCTGCTATGCCACCTGGACACTCACAAGTCTATGGGGCCTGATGGGATCCACCCAAGAGTACTGAGAGAGCTGGTGGAGGAGCTTGCCAAGCCCCTCTCCATCATTTATCAGCAGTCCTGGTTAACAGGGGAGGTCCCAGAAGACTGGAGGCTTGCCAATGTGACACCCATCTACAAGGAGGGCCGGAAGGAGGATCCTGGGAACTACAGGCCTGTCAGCCTGACCTCCGTACCGGGGAAGATTATGGAGCGGTTCGTCTTGAGAGTGCTCACAGGGCACCTGCAGGACAACCAAGGGATCAGGCCCAGCCAGCATGGGTTCGTGAAAGGCAGGTGCTGCTTGACCAACCTGATCTCCTTCTATGACCAGGTGACCCGCCTAGTGGATGAGGGAAAGGCTGTGGATGTTGTCTACCTGGACTTTAGTAAAGCCTTTGACAGTGTCTCCCACAGCATTCTCCTGGAGAAACTGGCGGCTCGTGGCTTAGACAGGTTTACTCTTCGCTGGGTGAGGAACTGGCTGGATGGCCGAGCCCTGAGAGTTGTGGTGAATGGCGTTAAATCCGGCTGGCGGCCGGTCACAAACGGTGTTCCCCAGGGCTCAGTTCTGGGGTTGGTCTTGTTCAATATCTTCATTAATGATCTGGATGAGGGAATCGAGTGCTCCCTCAGTAAGTTTGCAGATGACACCAAGTTGGGTGGGAGTGTTGATCTGCTGGAGGGCAGGAGGGCTCTGCAGAGGGATCTGGACAGGCTGGATCGATGGGCTGAGGTCAGCTGTATGAGGTTTAATAAGGCCAAGTTCCAGGTCCCGCACTTTGGCCACAACAACCCCATGCAACGCTACAGGCTTGGGGAGGAGTGGCTGGAGAGCTGCCCGGCGGAAAGGGACCTGGGGGTGCTGGTTGAAAGCCAGCTGAACATGAGCCAGCAGTGTGCCCAGGTGGCCAAGACGGCCAACAGCGTCCTGGCCTGTGTCAGAAATAGCGTGGCCAGCAGGAGCAGGGAAGTGATTGTACCCCTGTACTCGGCACTGGTGAGGCCGCACCTTGAATCCTGTGTTCAGTTTTGGGCCCCTCACTACAAGAAGGATGCTGAGGTGCTGGAGCGTGTCCAAAGAAGGGCAACGAAGCTGGTGTGGGGTCTGGAGCACAAATCTTATGAGGAACAGCTGAGGGAACTGGGGTTGTTTAGTCTGGAGAAGAGGAGGCTGAGGGGAGACCTTATCACTCTGTACAGCTACCTGAAAGGGGGTTGTGGTGAGGTGGGTGTTGGTCTCTTCTTCGAAGTAACTAGCGATAGGATGAGAGGAAATGGCCTCAAGTTGCACCAGAGGAGGTTTAGACTGGATATTAGGAAAAATTTCTTTTCTGTCTTTACATGGTTTAGTGGTCATGGTGGTGTTGAGTTGATGGTTGGACTTGATGATCTTAATGGTCTCTTCCAACCTTAACGATTCTGTGATAACACACATGCACTCGCAGAACAGGTAGAGTCGTTATTGCAGAGTGAAGGGGGAAGGGGAACACGTGTGGACAGCAGGACTCCTAGCATCCATACCCAGATCTACCTGGCGCTGCTTGGATGGAGATGTGGGCTTACCCAAGCTGAAGTGGCTTGTATGCCATACCAGGCATTTCATATATTTTACCTGTGGTTAGGAATTCAATTGCATCCATATGCTTATGAGTTGCACGAAAAAGATGACTTAGGCAGTGCCTGAGCATCACTACCCTTGGAAAAGTTTGGATCTGTTCAGCAGAGAATGAAGCTGGTATCTTGTGCTGAGCTGCTTGAGGTTAATGCAGGTTTGTGTATCATCGGTGACTCTCCGAGAGCACTGTCAATATAGCAGGTTGCTTTAAAAACAACCTGAGTGGAAAGGAAGGCTGTACAGGAATAAATGAGAGAGGAGAATATGAATAGTGTTAATGTCAGGAGATGTTTTCGTCTTGGTAAGTGCTTTAAAAGAAGGTCACTTGTATGTTACAGTGGTTGAACTACAGTACTGATGGATAACTGCTGAACGTTGTGGAGGAACTTCTGTGACATCCTCCTCTGACTACCTGGGATTGCTCGAAATGGCCTTCGTTACACAGATGGCTCCATAGCATTTGCTTCTGCTTCTGAGTTTTTGAGCTGGTGGAAGGTCCTGGCGTTAGGACTGTAAATATGAGTACGTAAACAGGTGGTGCAAGAACCAGCGTTGCAGAACTGATGAGGCAAAACCGACCTTGTGCTTAGAGGGTGGCTTTGCTGTGAAACTCCCTTTGCTTGGACTGTGCAAAACTTTTTTCTTTCTGTCCCTGTAATTTTATTAAGTCTTAATTAAATGTTCTGCATTTAAATTAGTTTACATTAATGTCACACTGTCTTATTATGTGTATATTGACAGACACTAACAGGGATTTGATCAGCCTAATCCAGCTGTATGTAATTACGTGCCTTCTCCTTAAATAATTGCAAACAGAGTCTATCAATCATGGCAGGAAAGCCTGCTGCTTTAGTATAATGTGGGATTGTTTAGTGAAATATAATAAGACTTCAGGTTTAAGCCGGGAAGTAAGCAGAATGAGATTTTAATGAGACCAGCGATAGGAAGAAAAAACTCTCCCCACCCATCCTGTGTCGCAAGTCTTAGTTCTTATCTTCCCTTCCCTTCCAAAAAAAGGTGTCCTGATTGTGTTGTTGTCACGCTGATGTTGAGAACATTTCTGTAATTTGAAAGGAATTTGGGAAAGGCGCAGATTTCTGGCTGCAGAGGAAGAGCTCTAGCCTAAACCTGTGGTGCTGTTCCAATGTAAGGTGGAGGTTTTTATTTCCTTCATTGATAACCTGATTACCCAGATCAAACGAGAGCGTGTAGAAGGCAACAGAGATGGGAATGAAATCTGCCAAACAGCAGCACTGCACAAGCTCTAAAACACTTGCCCTGCTTGGGAAATAAGTGAGTGAGTAACACAGGCACCCACTCCAGTGTTTGGGTTGATTTCGGTGTGATTTAGTTACTCTCCAGTGTCATGCAGTCCTCCCCTGGCACGTGTACAAAGCAGGGAGAGACAGGCATGGTGCCAGCAGTCTTTCCTCAGCCTCTTACTGGAAAATCATCTGTGCCAAGAAAAGCTTGAAAAAACAGAAATTCAGAGAAGCCCTGAAGGGAATGAGTTTGAGATCTGAACCCCTCGTGCAGCATGCTCTGGCATTGCACCCAGCTTGCTTTAAATCTGCAAATACCTCCAAGTTACTTCATAAAACAAAATGGTAAGTGCCGGTGCAGTGCTGTCCATTTGCCCTGCAGGAGGGTTTCGGGAGCCCAGGTACACACCCGTCTTGCTTTCTGCCCTGGCAGATAGTTCTGTATCTCAAGCCAGAAGAGGGAGATTTCCCTTTGTGCCTTCTGAAGAAACAGTCTCACAAACAGTTTAAGTCCAGCATACGCAGATTGTCTTGTGGTCAGGAAGAACACGTGTTGTTTCTAGATGTTGCCTTGGTGTCTTGGGAGCTGTTATTTCTGCTTTTCTCTCCTGTTGGTCACTCTCCATCGTTCCCCTTGGTGGTGCACACACAGGTGTGTACGCACGCACGCCTGCTGCCCCAGGCTCATCTCTTGCCTTTGTGGTTTTTGTGGGTTTGGGTTTAACAGTCCATTCTTGCTGTGGGCATGCATTTTTTGCCTGCCAAGCTTTAGCCTAGACTGAATTTTCAGTGCCAAAGTTTTAATGACAGTAGAATTCTAATGAAAAGCAGTGACAGTCCCTCAACTCTCCTGTTTGCATTACAAAACTGTAACATCAGGCTTCGGATGTGCTGGCGTTCTGCCTGGCGTGGGTCTCGGGGGATCCGTTTCAAATCCGTTTATAGTGATGCTGCCTCACGCGGTGACCATGTTGGGAACCTGCTAGTTGGACCAGGAGAACCACCGGAGCGCACGCTGGATGGCAGGAGAAGTGTGTTTCCCATCCAGGTCATCACCAGCTCAGAGCACGAGCGCTGCCACCCTCTGGTGACAGTTCAGCTCGTGGTGTGAGTTGGCAGCGACAGCCCGGGTCTCCGTGGGCTTGTGGCCCTGACGCAGCTGTACTGGAACACAAAAATGTTATTTTCACACCAGATTCCTATTGCCGCATCTTCCTGCAGGCGCCCAGCGCTTGGGGTTGGTCTGGGAAAGCAGCATGTAAATTTTGAGGAGCTCCGACACCAGTGACTTGTTTATTTTTGCGTATTTATTTACTTAGCGTCGCTGTTTAGAAACTGACTGAATTTCCGTAAATATGCTGGAAAGAGAAATGTTTTGTGTCCAAGGAGTCTTGTCAGGAACAGCTGAGCAAACACATAATATCAAGTCATGTGCCAGGTGTTGTGGTTTACTGCCTTTATGCACAAGATCATCTGTAGCTGTATAGATGGAGAATGGCAAGCTCTTCTTTGACAGCTTCCCCTAGGAACTGAATTAATGCAGTGGCAGAAATTAAGTGTTTGTTTTTCTTGTGTTTTCAGTAAATGTTAGTCCTATTTCTTCATTAGACTGCCTGTTGCAAAAGTTGTCTTGATGCTGGTTCCTTATCTACAAACAGAGGTTATTTGTCCACCTCTTCATGGGGCAAAATGACTTGCCTTTTTATTTTGTTTTTTTAAATGGAATTCTGTTCTATTTCCTTGCTGCATTCCGGGCAGATAGGATTGCACTGCAACACCGTATGCGCCAAAAATACCGTCACCTCATCTCTGTTAAACAGTGCCTTCCCAGATGCAGAGATCCTTGGCTTTTTGTGTCTAATACAGATTACTTGCTATATCCGAGTCCTCAGAATTGTGAAAATCATATTGAAACAGCTTTTTGCTTTGGTGGCCTTGTTCTCTCTGACTTTCTGGCAGCATTCAATGCTGGCTTTCATTTTCCAAATGCTGTGAGTAGTTTGGAGACTCTTAAAGCTACATTTTCAGTAAATGTGGTGTTGCAGTAATGATGGGTCAATTCAGATTTAGGTCTGTAATTTGGAAAAAAAGCCACCACCCCTCACTAAAAAAATAATGTTCAACTGACTTCAAACAGCATCTTAATAGTTCCATATTGTTACGTGTGTAATTAAAAGCTTTTACCCTTGAAAACAGGGTTGTTTTGATTTGCTCATCATAATTCCTTGCTACAGTCAAATAGACTGAGGTAGATTTTTATGATATTAAGAATTGGCCTTATGCTGTAACATGAAAATCCATTTTTCACAGAACAAAAAATTTTCTTGTAACGCTTGTCTTCATTTTTAGCACACTCTGAAATCATGACAGATAGTGTCACTGAAACATGAAGATCTCAAATTTAGCATTGCAAGCATTCTCTTCAGCTATGCATCAATTCTGCTGTGCAACTTCCGTTTACAAGTAACGAGGTGGGTGACCCAGGGTGTTTGTTGGTGCAGGAGCCAACGTTACTTGTGTGGCTCTTCCTGCAGAGTCCTTTCTCGCTTACGTCGCTCTTGTTTCATTAGGGGGGCGGCTTGTACAAATGAAAAGTTTCTTTTTTAAGCAGGCAATAATCATTTCCCCTTGTTAGTGGTCACACAGAGCTGCGTTGCGGTACCAACAGGGACTGTCCTGCAGCTGGAATATTCACTTCATTGTGGGGCTGCTTTTGTGTTGCTGAAAGTGGGTTGGCTGGGGAGGTCTATGGGAGGGAGGGAGGGAGGAAGATGTGACGGGGATTAAAGTGTTTTCTTAATCCTCTGGGCAGGCTTTCTCTTTAGGATTCAACTCTCAGTCAAAATGGCAAATCTCTGCTCTATCCATCTTTGTCACCCACACAAGTGATTACACAGTACATTTTGCTCCTGTCAAATAATGAAGATTTTTTTTTTTTTACCTATCATTTTACATTTAGCGTTTAAAATGGAGTGTAATAATTGTGCTTGAATGCGATGGAAGTAGTGCTGGACAATCACTACTGCAGTTGCATGAAAACTATTACAATCAAGCTTTTTTTTTTTAAAAAAAAGCCCCCTCTTCAGAGCCAGGTTTGTAAGGCATTAGGTGCCTAATGCATCTGACACAAACACAGGAGCAGATTTAGCTTCTGTCTCGGCATTGGAGTTGGGTGGGAACTGGTCTAAGTGCTCATGCAGATCCTACCCAGGTAGCAGCCATCTGAAGGGATGAAGGCGTTCTTCATAAAAGGTGTGAGGGATTGTTATTTTTCTCTCTTACACCTGCCAAAGCTGAAACACACATAAAAAAAACAGTGACAGAGATGGACCTGTGTGGATGGAAAGGCTGCGTGGAGAACCAAGGTCTCTGGAGGCCCCGACTAGAGCTCTGTGCACAAGTATTCCTGTTTGTAAATCTGTCCCAAGCTCCCACTGAAATGCTTTTTAAAATTCCCATTTAGCTGTGTTTCTAAGCTGGCTATATCACCTTAGAAAATGGTGACCTTACTGATGCTACTCTGGCAATGGCCAGAAATTTGAGCTGCAGGAAAGAAAATTCCCTGATCAAAATGTGGTATTTCACCTTGAGGTGAAAAGACATTACGGAGTAATGACAAAAAAAAAAAATCTCTGTGGCATGGGGTAGCCTAAAGCAAGACTTGTCCTTTATTAAGTAGTACCCAGGGTTTGTGTAACAGTATTATGTGCAGTTCAATCGTTTATTAAAAAAAAAACAAACAAAAACATTTGCACGGTTTCAAAGGTAGGAAATGACATGTTGCTTAGACTCCACTTCAATTAAGGTTAGAAGCGAGAACAGTATTACTTGAACCAACTTGTTGGTCCTGGACTCCCCACGCTGCCTGGGGCGGGACACCAAGTTTCCTTCTGCTCTGTCAGGAGCTGCCGTCTCCTTGCGGTGGCCATCTGCTCAGCCGTGGTGAAGTTCAAGTTGCACGAGGTAAGGGAGGATGAAAGCATCATGTGTAGGAGACCTTGCACAGCTGCTCCGGGCTGCCCCGCGCCGCTGAATCCCTTCTGCTGGGAGCACGGGAGCAGAGCGCTCCATGCCTCTGGCCTGGGGCTTCGGCAGCACTGTGAGGAACAATCCTCCTTCACTGGTGGGAAGAAGGATGGTCTTCATCATGAGGCTGGGGAGTGCTCCTGTTTCGGCGACCGCTCAGCACTGAGCACTGGTTACCCAGTAACCAGCCCCTTGGGTCACCGCCGCCTCCTCTTTCCATCCTTTCCATCGCTTGGATCCGACTCTTCTGAAGTAATCAGGCCAGCAGCAAAAATAAGTAACAAGTTGGTTTTAGTTCTTTTTGACTCTGATGCTGGTGTGTCCCAGTGACTGGAACTGCTGGTTTGGGGGCCTTTTAACACTAAAATAATCTGAAGAGTATTGTCTGTTTAGGTATCTTGTGTCCTTTTCCCTACTGCTGGCAGGCGATTGGAATACAGCGTGTCCTGATTGTCTGCTGGTTCGTTGTTTGGTTTTATTTTTAATGTCTCAGTAACATCCATGGGCCTGGGGGAAAACTTAAGTGATAAAAATTAATTCTTGTCAGATGGATTGGTTGAATTTCAAGATGTTTTTCTGTTCCAGAAATGTTACAGTGTGAGTAGCAGGATCATGAGGCCAGGTTAATCCAAATTGGCTTGCAAGCACTTGTAACTTTGGATTTGGAGAAAAATCATTCAGCTTAACATGGCTAATATGTTCATGCTGTAAGATTGGTGATAATAAGTTCTGCAGACAACTAGGCGTGCAATTACACTAAGTACAGGTAACGAAATCTTTTGTGCATGTGTTGCATGTAGAAGATGATGCAGAATTGCATCACTTGGCAAGTGCTGGTGTAGCCGCAGTCAGGGCTGCTGTTCCTGGCTCGCAGGAATAGCCATGTGTGGTGTGAGGAGCTTTTAATTGCAGATTACTAATGGTCAGGGTTAATTTTACAAAAAAAGACTGCGGATTGCCATAAATTCTGGTTTGGAGATTGTTGATATGTTTTGAAGGCTACCAGACCTCACACATTTTATTACAGCCTTCTGATACAAAATTACCTCTGCTTAACTGTAGTTGACTTGCTTTAAGGTGCTGGCAAATGCTTCAGCACTGGTGTGAGTGACCTCAGCAAATCCGCTGATCTATGCTCCTAGGTTTTGAAGCTAGCTCTGCAAAACAGTTCAGAGTAACTTAACCCAGAAGGGCTCATTCTTCATGCTATGAAAAGCACTTTTATATATAAAAAGCAATTTGGATGATGGGCAAGGAGGAATGTAATTGCTCTAGACATCAAGCCAGGGTGCTGAAATTGTGAATTTTTATTATGTTGAAGAACAACGTCCTCACGTTTGTCTTCAGTAGCTTGAACTTTTTAATGGTTTGTTCTGCTTGAAACCTTAGCTTTTCAGTGTCAAGTTGGAGCACTGCTGTGTCAGAGGGAAGAGGTAGTCTCTGTGAAATGGATGTTTCAAACAACTATACCAAGCCAACGTTCCTTTTCTTGATTTGGCAATCAAGATGGGTTCTTTCTAGCCAGCAGGTTCCTGCTTTTGAGGGTAACTTTGCTATAGTGAACTTTAAAGGAAAAAAAAAATCTCATTACCCCATGCCATTTTATTATCAAATTTTAAATTGTGAAATGCATAAAAAAGGAAGGTGAAGTTACAGGCTCTGTTGGCTAGTGCCATACTGTTGTGGATTATGAATATTCCACTGTTAATCCCTTCTATGCTATTCCTACAAATGTCCCAGCTGAGGGAGTTGCCGACTCTCCAGTAACAGCAGTAGTTGAACTGCTTGGTGATCATTTGCAGCCTTGGCAGATGCTTGGGCCAGGTTGAGCAGTTAATAGAAACGGGAAGCAGCCGTAGGAGGATGCGTACAGCCTGGGGCAGCGAGCCCTCTCCCTTTGTGGGAGACTAGGAATGGAGAGGAGGCTCTCAGTTTCCATTTGAGGAGAAAAGGTGAGTTTCCAGTTCTGCAGTGTGAGGTTAGCTGACCCAGCTGAAGTTGGAGTTCCCACACTACTGGAGTACCTGTGGGACATCACTTTCTCATTTCCCTTCTGATAGCGATTTGCTCTGAGATGTTTTCCATGGGGAGTGCTAACTAGGCTGTTAATTACACCCATCCCAATGCTGCATTCTTTCCTTCCTCTCTTTGCTTGAGTGCAGCCTTCCCAGCGCACAAGCAGGGTGATTACTGGCTGAAGGAGGACGTAGCTCAGTAACGTGAGATAATTTGTTCTTGTACACCACAGGGAACGAGACCCTGACGTTGTAATCCCGGCCCTGGCACTGACTTGCTGTACTTCATGTATCTGTTTCTTCTTTTCCATAAACGTCCGGTGAAGTCCATGGGTGGCTGGTAAGAGGCTCGGCGGTGGCCCTCTTACTCTGCCTGCGCAACAGGAGCCGTAGCATTTTGTCTTGCGCAACTGTGCACTGGATTTTAAGTGCTGTTTCATACCAACACGAACGTAGCAGCATGTACAACATCCTGGACCTTTCCTGTGGGCGAGTGCTGTCTCTTGCAGCAACTGTCTAATACTGGCAGTCGCGTCTGGGCTCCTAGTGGCAGCAGGAGCCTGGTGGCAACTTGGAGAGATTCACTGCTTCCATTTTATGGTTCGATCACGATGAACCCTAAGGCTCATTTCTCTGAAAACTGCGGCCCGGTTTCTGTGCAAGTCCATCTCTGACGGTAACCAAGCCAAGTAACCCAATATGCTGGAAATGTGTTTGGAGATTGATGCCAGATTCCCAAACTAGAGAGCATCAGCTTGCAATTCAAGTGTTGCTGACATTTGTGGGAAGGCTTTCTGTTCTAAGCCGTCAGATGTTAGCTAGTGTATGTAATTAACTTGGTATAATTCTGCTTCAGAATGAAATATTCATTCAAAAGAGACTTAGAAAAACATCCTGATGTTTTTAATGTCTGGGCAGCAAGCGATGCGGCGTAGAGCAAGGCATACATTCGTTGTTAGAGAGGCTGGTTTCATGGCAACTCCTGTTTGTTTCTATGGTATACACAAAGTCCCAAAGGCTTTTACTGTCGATCACTTCTCGGGTCTCGTGAGTAATCTGGATACAAAACCCACTGACATACATTAACAGGGGAGACAGAAAACAGTATGAAGATACTATAGCCTGAAATGCTTTGGTTGTCTAATTATCCCAAAGGGCAAATGTAAAACTTTATTTTGCGTAGTAGTTTTTCTAAAGTTTGTAATAAAGCTTGTGACCAGAGAAGGAGAATGAAATAGAAATGGAAGGGGTAAACCAGAGATTTCTTTTGCCCCAGAGGAAATTAAAGAGTTAGAGAAGTGATAAACAACAAAACCAAACCAGAAATCCATACCTTGCAGAAGGTGGAATACTGAAGACTCTGCCTTGAATCAGTAGGAGAATTGAAGATTTGCTGAGAAGAAACAGTTGCGAAAGTTTAGAAATGAAGCAGTCCCATTTGATTAAAAGACTGGAACAGGGTGTGGTGTGTAGTTGCTCCCTCCAATTCCAATTTACCTCCCCGTTCTGAAGTTCACTGACCCCTTCTGGTCTCTCTGAATCTGTTATGTATTTTGATTCTAATGCTGCAGCTTGCAGAAGGAATTGGTTCTTTCTAAGACTTGAGCTTTATTATCCCCATCACCAAAATTCCCCTTTTTGCGCTTTATCGAAAATGAAATGAAGTGTTTGCCTCAGAGTCCAGGTTGAATTTCCAAAGCTTATCGTCAGAAGAAACAACTGCTTGAAAGGTGTGTGTGCATGGGGTGCAGAATCCGTGAATCCAGCTGAATGCAGAGATCCTGTCACGCTTGATGGTTTGGTTTTTTTAGATTGTATCGAGGAAGGACCATGTGAAGACAGAAATAGTGACACATTGATTTGCAGTTGGTTTCCCAGTACTGCACGGTTGCTCTGATAGTCTGGTCACTTCCATGAGTTTGAGTTAGTAGAGTTACTCCACATTTTACCCTAATTGATGCAATATGTCACGAACCCAATTGGCTGGGTGGGATTCACAGCAGGCAGGTTGCTGCTGTTAGGAGAAGGGATGAAAATGCCTTTGTAGTCACACGTAACCTATAGGTGAGAATTCGTGGTTTGTACATGAGTGTTTTAGTTCGGTTTTGCTTCTGTGGTCAGGCTGACAAATCAGGATGAGTGCTAACACCGACAGAAAGCATCGCAATTCCAGTGAAAACCTCTTCTTTTTTTTAAAAAGTCATCGTAAGACAACTTGTAACATTGACCAGAGATGACACATCAAGAGGAAATCGTGTCTGTGTGAACTGAGCGAGCTTTGCAGCTTTGCTTGTTGACACACACTCCTGATATACACGCTAAAATAATCTTTATATTTTGATATAAAGAAAAGGGAAATAAGAGGCAGTTACATTAACCCATTAATTTCTTCATCTATTCCGAGTATGTAAGGGAGTGGTGGAAAAACATCAGTTCATAGCTGACTTTCAATTCAACTCAATATTGGACACCAGTAATTGTTACCCTCCAAATTTGTATTGAGATACATCTGGCTTGTATCCAGCTATTGTGCCGCTGCAGAAATGGGGGACGTGGCAAAGAGGAATACGGCCAAACAGTTGGCGTCCTCCCTCCCCTGGCGCAGTCTGTAGGCACCTTAGGGGCAAAAAAACCCTTAGGGTATGGGAATACTAAGCACCTACTAATTCTCCATAGTTCAGAGAGGCTTTATATCGTGCTGTGTTTTTTATAATCTCACTTCATAGATACTTCTGCTTTTAAAAATTGGTGTAGTAGATGCTTCAGAGCAACTACTAGAGTGAATGACTGCTTGTCTACAGTGGTGATTTATAAGCAGGCTCGTTATCGTTTGGCATCTTTTTCTTATAAAAATGACAGCGGTAGTAAGAGTGACAGCCCTGAGTCATGTTACAATTTAGACTTGCTTCTATGGCAGCAGACCCAGAAGGGCAACTTAAGCAGCTCTTTCCCCACATTTCTTCCTGTTAGAATACCCAATGTTCCAATGAACACTGGTGTGGATGATAAACACGTAATGCTTTTCCATGTGGTGGGGTGCATGCTTGCCTGTCCTCGTTCCGCAGGTTTGCGGGGAGCCACAGACCTTCCGTTGGGAGCCTGCTGCTGTTAGAAGGGGCAGCTGGTGCTCTGCGTTGATGCAAGACTAATTTGTATTATTTTCATTAAGTCTTTAGTCGTGTTCTCGTTTGCCTCGGAGGATAAAATGTATGGTGCTGGGCTTTGTTTCTGGCTTAACAGAGTGTGAGTTCAGTGCTCTTGGACAAATACGTGCACTGTGATGAACTGTGGTGGTTCTTTATGGGCAAATTGTTGTGGATGAGCTGAGCAAGCGCACTGCGATTCTGTTTCCTTGAAAGAAGCTTGCATATGTATTGGTACCAGTTGGATAAAAGACTTACCAAGTGGAGCTGCAGGTAGTTTTAGTAACTAGAATATGTGTAGATCTTGCTCAAAAGAATTGTTTCTTTCCTTCTCTTGTAGTTCTCACACAGCCAACTGCTTGAAGAAGGAATTCTTCAACCCTTCAAACTTCAAAACCCTTTAATTCTTCAACTTCTTTCAAAAAACCTTGGACTATTTTCTGCTGCTCAACTCACTTCGCTCCCCGATATCGGTGAACAAAAGATCCTAAGAGGAGGATGAGGCAGCTAAGAGGGAAACCCAAAAAAGAGACCTCCAAAGATAAAAAGGAGAGAAAACAGGCAATGCAAGAGGCCCGGCAACAAATCACCACCGTCGTGCTTCCCACGCTGGCTGTTGTAGTACTGCTGATTGTTGTATTTGTTTATGTAGCAACTCGTCCAAACACAACTGAATGATGCAGCTTTTCAGACTTTCTAGCTTTGGGGTATTAAGAATTTTATCAAGAGCCAAAAGGAACTCTCTGCCACTCTTTTAATACTTTACAAAAGAACTTGCCGGTATTTTCAGTCTTTCTCTTGGTTAGGGTCCCACAGCTTCTCTTTAGGAATGTAACATAAAACGTATTAGTGACTGTGCCAGTACGTTTTATGCTCCAGTTCATGTGCCTTTCAGACTTTTAAAGTGGTGTTTTT
Organism: Phaethon aethereus; assembly: GCF_964289735.1. Lineage (NCBI taxonomy): Eukaryota > Metazoa > Chordata > Aves > Phaethontiformes > Phaethontidae > Phaethon > Phaethon aethereus. Next base: position 211,305,978 of record NC_138575.1, read on the forward strand.
CTTAAATCTGTTTGAAGCTCTATATTGTAAAAGGAAATAGTGTTCTGCTATAAATTTGTAAAAAATCTGCTTTCGGCTTTTATCACTGTTCTGGATAACATTGCTCCCATGAGCTCTTGTATGTCTATTTCAGAACTTCCAAAGAAGTACATTTCTTCTTTGTACTTAATGTCATATGAAGTGCTTTGATTCAGAAAGGATATATTTATTTTTTGAATAAAAGAGAGACGTCTTACTTGCAATCTTCAAATTATTTTGCAAAAAATGTGACTTATTGTGAAAGCCTACATTATGTAATATTTTTTTCATTAAACACTATATAGTTCACTTGAAAATAATTTTTTTTTGCTGTGAGATGCCAACATGCAAAGTGAGTACTTCAGGATCCGCTGGAAGGAATCTTACCGAAGTTGGAAAGGGAGATTCTATCAGTTTATGGTGAAGTAGCTAATGACAAACTACATAAACACATAGTTGTTTATCTGAATGTTAAATATTTAAATCTGTATGAAGTGACAATAAAAAGGTGATTTTAGATATAGCCCTTGATTGTTTTTTTTTTTTTTTTAATTTTTTTTAAAGGAAGGAAAAGTAACATTACTGTAACTTAGGTCTCTGATCTGTTTGCTCAAGTGAGCTGCTCTCCTGTGACATCCCCCTCACCCCCTCACTTCAAGGAAGCTGTGAGCACAGCTTAGGCAGTTCTCTTCTAGCAAATCAAGCTATAAATTCTGATCAAAATGCTTCAGTAATCCTGTATTCTTCTTCATCCCTTTCTCATCCAAATATTTTAAGGCACTTGGTAAGCATTAACCTTCAGAAGACTTTGGGGAGAGAATTTGAGAACTCTTGACTGCTGCTTAAATACAGGCCAAGCGAGGAAGCATGTGATGCTACAGTGCACTGAAGCGTGGCAGGAAATATTTCTGTGCTGAAAGTCAAAGACTCCTCGAATCCTCACTGCACGTGCTGCCTTTCGTCACGGGGACAGTCCCAGTGAAGTCAACAGGACTGTTCGTACCTGTGCCTTGCTCCCTGCATTGACCTCGTGTATTCTTCCTCTGCAGAATGCTGCCGCCAGCCAAAGTTGTGCTGCAAAAAAAATAACGTAGGCAAGTGAATGCAATTCCCTGCAGGAGACTTTGCCCTCAGGCATGTCTTCCCAAAGTGGGGTGAGTCTATGGCCAGTTACAAACTAACCCAGTTCAGAATGAGATGGATACCCCATGGTGCTGGGATGGCCACAGCTGGTGACGCTTGCTGTGCCACCGCTGTTGGTAGTTCCTGGAATTTAACTGGCCCTGCAGACTAAGGTGTTTTTGAAATATAAAATTTGCTAAAAACTAAAAGGAAGAGTTTGGATGAACTGTTGGGTTGGCTTTTTCCCCCCGCCAACTTGCAGCATAGTTGGGATAAATGCACAACAAACTACACAAAGATGGTCATCGTGGTACGCCCAGAAGAGCATTAACCCACCAAGTGGCAGCAGGAAGGCTGCTGTGGAACCCCTGTGCTCACCAAGCCGTGCACCAAGACTGAAAATTGTCTGTGCCTTGGTACTGAGAACTGCTTCCTTCAACTGGAGAGCTCTGAAACGATGCACCTGTAGAAGTAATTGCTTAGTCTGTGTTATCTCCCAGCTGTTTCTATCCTCCCAGGCACCAAATCCTTTTTGTCCTATTTTTATTGTATCCTCAGTCAGGGGTGGCCACGATGGAGCTCTGATAGTTTGCCGTTTCTTTAAAGGAGATGTTCAGCTTAAATCAAATTTGTGCCTGAGGAAGCGAAAAAAACTCTGTGTAGTTTAAGTATGTGTGTTCTGCAGGGTACTTGGTGTCTTGGGCATCTAGAAAAGCAGCAAACTTTACGCTAACATCTTCCATAGATTCCTCTTCCTCATCTTCATCTTCCATAGATTCTTAACTGAGGGTTTCCTGTCCCTGCTTGTTGTGTGACACCTTCTGATGGCTCTGACAAAGTCCCTGTGACTTTCCCATCTCTGAGGAGCAGATTTATTTCAGTCCGTTCCACCTGCAGAGCTTTTTTATCAGCCCGAGCAATAACTTTAGAATTTGGAAAGCCTTCCCTGGAACTCTTCAGTGTCATTACATGAGGTTTTTCTCTCTTAATTTTCTTCAAGAGTTGGGTCTGTGACATAGAAGAGCAATTAACTGGCTGGTAACAGCTAAATAGGTAAAAGGTCAGTCGGGTTAGATAATATTTAAGATTACTTCTTTAATGAGATGTTTAATTTCTGCTGCTTTTTCTTGTGCCCTCCCTTTGTCCCTTGTCATCTGCAAATTCTTCAGGTTATAATAATCACCTTTTTGGAGTCAAATGTTTATTAATATGAACCTAATAAGAGACACGGTGTATTTCAATTCCCGGAAATGTGCAATTTTACTGAGTGCTAATTGAAAGTAGTGTTACACATTCTGAATTGTTCCTTATGCAGAAGCTAGAATTGATTTCACAGTTTGAATCTTAAGAAAAATAAATTCTCTAGTAAACAATGAAGTTGGATTCTGACCTTTTCTACCAAATTCACTAGTATCAGATGTGAGAATGTGCATTTGGAGGAATGGTATGAAGCCTCTGTAGACAGAAAGTGTCAAAAATCACTGGGAAATAATCAGAAAGTGAATTAATGGCAGTTGCCCAAATGTCAACTCCTGTGAACGTCTCAGCCGAAGGTGTAACTGTGTCTCTGTTTTTTTAACCATATGTATTACTCCAAGTGACAGTTGCCTTCAAAAATGTTTTAGAAATAGGGTTTCAAACCTTTTCCCAGCATACAGTAGCTTGTGGGCAAAATTGAATGATTTATTACAAGCATTTTATCAGAAAACTCATGCTGAGCTACTTCAGCAGTGTCTTATGATACAGTTTCCAAGAGTGCTCATTATCAGGTGAAGTCATTAAAAACTTGCCATTGCCTTCTGATCAGTTATAGAAACAATTTCTAAAAAACTTATTTTCAAAGCATAAATCAAATCTGAGAGAAATACTTAAAGATCAAGGTTTGAATGGAGTTTTATAAAAGTCTTCGAAATGCTAAGAAAATAAAGGCATCATGTCAAGTGTTCTCGCAATGGGTAAATGCCCCTCTGTGTTACACGTGGCCCCAGCTCCCCAGAACCACGTGAGAGCAGCCAGTGACACTGCCCACGGTCTGATGGAAGAACTACACATATTTTCAGAACTCAGAGAAAGTGGCTTTTGGTCTTTTGTTTCAATCCATCGACAAGAAAATGTTTTCTTCTTCACATCCTGATGTTCAGGAAACAGCACATTTAAATCATGCAGCAGGGAAAACGCACTGTCCTTTTTTCAGACTTATGCCCAGTGCCCGAATGGTACCTGTACAGGTTTGAACACTCCTGAGCTCTGGAAGATGTGAACTAGAGCTTGCACTTCGATTCTCTGTTTTGGACCTGAGTCACAGAGATGTTTCTTACCAGGAGAAGTTTCTTACAAGGGCAGCTAGTCCCAGTTCGCACACTGTGCCCCAGCAAAGCGAAGTCCTGACATCCACATTCCAGCCGAGCGTCTTCATCTTCACTACAGATGGAGCTGTTAGCCGACGTCTTCTGTGCACTTCTGCTTCAACCAAAAAAATTCCTGTTGTGGTGCTTACGTGGGATACTGAGGACCAGGACTTCTGTAGGATTTCCTGCTCCATCTGGGGCTGTACAAGGGTTCACGTCAAGTAAAGTAAATCCTACATCTGCCGCAGGAAATTCAGTGATGGGATCATTGAGGACTGTTCTTTGCACGCAGACATGTTCTTGTAAGGTAACTGGGTAAACACATTCTTGGTAAATCTGGTTCAAAGCCCCTAGCAGTTCGGCCAGGAGTAGATTAGAGGAACAAACTGATGGGTTTGTTGGTTTAGGAAGAGAGTGGAGTGTAGTGTATCAGTGGTTAGGGGCATTGCTCAATCCACTAGTGGAAATTAAGAGGCAGTACATTAAATTACAGCCTATTTATGTATTTGAGAGTGTCCATGCGATTAAATAGTAACTCAGGTACAGTGGACTTTGATACCTGAACCCTACAGTGAGGAAAAAACAACACAGTTCCCACACTGGTTTGGCCAATTCAGACAAGCTCTGCTATGAGCAATCTGTAATGTAGCATTTTCTCAGCAGACTGCTATGTCTGAGAAGAAAAAAAATCTTCCCTAGCACAAGGCAGTTGATGTAAAATCTAGTGGTTTGTTATTTTGATTAGAATTAAATGGAGAAAAAAAATGAATGTGAATGATGTAATTGGTTGCTGTAGGTTGTAAAGCCAGATGGGAACGTAATCCCATCATCCATACGAATCAGGGTGAGGACCTTCCCCCAGTGCCCTCTGCCTCCTTCCAGCTCTTCGGTCTCTGGGAGGTACACAGGCAGAAAGTAGCAGGACTGAATGGAGCTCAGCACGTACCTGAGCTGGCTGTGTAAATAAAACTTTGATGACTGGTATGACATACCACAGATGTACAGTCACCCGAGGCTCATCTTGTTAGATGGTCTCTGTTGATGACTTCTTTCTCATCCCCACTGGTGGTGTTCAGAGTACCTGCTGTCTCTCCAACAGTTCTTATCGGCCTAAACTTCCCACAGAAAAAAAAAAAGACAGTGAAAAAGGGTAGGGAGAAAATGCACTAAATACCCAACTTTTACGTGAACCACTTTCAAACGTTTCTGTTCAGTTACTGTCGTTTCACCGACAGCCCCATCAGAGTAAGTTTTGGGAAGTGAATTGGACAGCAATGGTCTGGCAGCTTTTTTACCATCAACTATTTCAAAATTATATCTCGATGAAACACGTTGGCAACTGTGAGGACATGACCTCTGGTTTTCCGTCAGTGAAAAAAGCTGGTGGCAGCCTGAACCATTGTTCTTTTTATTTAAAACAAGTCTTTGAACTGGGAGCCAAAAAAATGCTTTTTAGTAAAGCTTTGAAAAATCATAAAAGTATTCCAGCAGCTTACAAGAATTTTCCATTGCCCAGCTATTCACAAAGTAGAATAGAATCTTTTTTGTATGTTTTGGGTAATCCATAGCTCCCAAACATTGCACCTTGTCCTGTCAAATGAACTTATGATTAATAATTCTTTTTTTTCATTTTTATTGGTGCTTTCAGACATCTATAGCCTTGGACCCTTCTGATTATTCATTTTTTGACAATACACATACATTTCTGATCCCTGTTCATAAGGTATACAATTTCTCAGTCTTTACTACTTCTGCTGTCCATCATTCTTTAAAAAGTTATCCAAACCACTTGAAATGTGGTACATGTACAAACTATTTTTGGCAGGATAACATCAGGGATATGTATTTTTCTTCAGAAACCTCTCACCAGTTCAATCAAGTTTCTACCTTTTAATACAACTAAAGTATTCAGAACGAGCAGTGTGGCTCTGGCTGTGCTCTGGCAGCGACGGGCTCTTGTTTAAATCGGGGGATTGTCAGATGAGGAACTTGTGCTGATTTTGGCTAACAAGAGAAGGGTGACCTTTCAGGTAACTATGTGTTAATAAAATGACACTTTGATCCATACTGTCTCAGCACATTTGTGGCATAATCTGCTCTGAGAAGGAAATAACAGTAAACAAGTAGGCTGTTCAGATATGGGTACTTTGCAGTTTTCAGTGCTTTTCATGGGGAGTTTATTATATGGCGTTACACAAAAGCCAGGCTGAAGCTAACTGTTATTATTAGTAAGTTGGCTGGATCTTAAAAAGCTTTAGAAAAAAAATCTTACTAATTTTCTGATAATTTCATTCATTCATTCATTCTATATCATCACACAGATCTGTATCATGAGAGGGATCCTCAGACCTGGACTGGACTCAGGCACGTAACATCTCTTTGAAGAACAGGAGCACGCCGTCTTGTTGTATGTCTAAATCTTGCAGTGGCAAAAGAACCCAGCTAACTGGTGAATATCCCTTTTTTTTTTCCTCTTGCCCTTCTGAAAGACAACATTTTGCCATCTCTCTGCTTCTACAGATCTTCCCCCAGCTTAAAAATCACCTTCAATTCCAGAGGGTCCTAAGTTTTCTCATTAGTTCTTTTAAAACTCCCAGATGCATCTCCGCTTAAGTTGAGGAGCATATATATTTAGTTTGTTCAGATGTCCTTCCATCATCTTTTTATTCGGTCCTCGTTCCTCCAGCTGAATCTAGTAATTTTCCTGAATTTTCCTGTAAAAGGTTCTTTGATGTCCTCATTTTCATTACTCATTTTATTGCAAACCGAGCCAAACTGGTATTTAAAATTTTGGTACTTTGTGTAAGTGTGATGTAGTGTATTTTGTCTTAGTGGAAATACAACCCAAAAACAATTTACATTTTTGCTGTGGTCTTGAATATTAATGAGACTTCTTTCACTCACAAACTGGAGCTGTTTGACAGTCTGGTATTATTTTTATCCAGATTTTTCCAGGAAGTTGGCAACAGTATATGCTGGAAAGCAGTTCTTCAGTATCTTTCACTGAAATTGGTGGTTCATCAACACTGTCTGTAATTTCTGTTTCGCTTGCACAGCAATAGAATTCAGTATGAATTGCAAATAAAAGGAATCTCAACATTATGCAGTTTTTGGCCCATGAAGTTGAATTAACTCTGCTCAGTTTTATAATGTTTTCCTATGCTGTAGAAAAAAATAAAGAACTTCGGCCCTTACCTAAGACTGATCGCAAGTTGTCTGAAGTTAAAGGCTTTTTTCCCTATTCCAATGTAGTTAAACAATGAGCCAGCATAGTATCAAAACATCAATAGCAAAACAGGTACTTTTGAAGACAGGATTTAAAAGTTGTAAAGTATTAATGTAAAGCACCTGAGATCAGGCTCTGCCCCAGGTGGAGTTTACAGGTCTGGTAAAAGGGGCAATATGGGTGGCTTCAAAATACGTGCTGTGTCTATCCATGTTCCCCTCACAGATCTGCATGGCTTAGAGCGTAAGAAAGAGCGAGCTCAACCTTCTCATTTCAAGAGTCCCAAAGGCTATTTTCTATAGCCAAGAATAACCAGAGCATAGATAAGCTCTTTACGCTAGGAGCTATGACATGACTAAAGGCCCCTATTATTCTTGTTCTCTGCAATCTAGAGAATATCTCTTGGCTGATTATATTTTCAAGAGAATAATTCCACTTATTAGCCCTCTGTACATCACAGAACTGAAAGTATCCTACTTAATTTACAGTTCTGCAACAAGGTCTCTGCTGCACACAATTTATCTATGCAAAACCAACCTGTATATGTTAGAATACATTTTGAGTATGATATTTTGTAGTATAGTCAAGTTACAATATACCATAGGATAATGATTATCTCATTGAAACCTTGGTGTTAAAAATAAATGCTATTGGCACTATGCCTAAATACATTAAGCAGCTAGTTGCAGATTTTAGTTCTAAGAAACTCATGAGTGATTACTTGGTTTTATTTTCTTAATTGTGTAACTGGCTTAAGTGTGCCTGCTTTGCTGTATCCTGGCATATTTTTTTAGGGTATTTTCCGAATGTCTTTGCAGTTCTTCAAGGTGCGAATTTAAACGTTCTTCAAACTCTCTTGTGTGTTTCTCTTCCTCTTGAAGGAACTTTTCTGCTGTTGCAAGGAAGGACATCTCAGGGGAAGACTGAGCAATGAATAGAAAATCATGGTTAGTAAAAAACAGCAAGTACTACAACATGTTTACATTATCAAATTTTAGATTTGAAAAACATCTTAACCTACAGCAGCTAATAATGTAATGCTTTATATCTCTCCAAGAAAACATGAATTTGGGCATACATTTTTAAAGGCATTCAGCTGTGTTGTGGTTTAGCCCCACCCGGCAACTAGGCACCAGGCAGCCGCTTGCTCTCCCCGGCCCCCAAGGTGGGATGGGGGAGCGAATTGGAAAAAAAACATTTGTGGTTTGAGATAAAAACAGTTTAATAGGGCAGAAAAGAAAGAGGAAATAACAATAATAATGAAGAAATATACAAAAACAAGTGATGCACAACACAAAATTGCTCACCACCCAGTGATCGATAGCCCAAACCTGAGCAGTGATTCCCGCCCTCCAGCCAACTCCAGTTCATGTACCGAGCGTGATGTTATCTCGTAGGGAATATCCCTTTGGCAAGTCTGGGTCAGCTGTCCTGGCTGTGCCCCCTCCCAGCTTCTTGTACACCCACCAGCTGGCAGAGCCTGGGGAGCTGAAAAGTCCTTGACTGAGTGTAAGCACTGCTCAGCAACAACAAATATTTCAGTGTGTTATCACATTATTCTCATGCTAAATCCAAACCACAGCACTACACCAGCTATCAGGAAGGTCAAACCAGGACAAGGTGCCTAAATGACATAATGTGAACATGGTATTTGAATACCTGTGATATTCACAGCATTAGCATGTAGATTTGCCATTAAAATTTTAAATATCCCATTAGACAGAATTAAGCTGCTTCAGAACCTCCAAAATCTTTGGATTAACTAAAGGTTATGCTCGTCACCTGTATAAATTCGACCAGGACAGAGGACAATAGTCTGATTTTTGGAATTAGAGACTATAACTAGTATTGGGTACTGCTGATTGCCTCCTGTAATTTTAGCTCTCTGCTTCTGTGATGTGATGCTTTCTGAGGAAAGGAAGAAAACCTATGCTGATTTCAGTACTATCAACTTCAAGTCCTGATGCTCTGGAGAATGTATTAAATTTTACTCCCTGCAAGTAGTGCACTGAAAAATCTTTTTTCCATTTAATGAACATTTAGTAGACTGAAACACAAACCATACCAAAATCAGTCTTAAAATGGTTGTAATGGGGTGCAGAGTTGTATAAAGCAAAGGACATAAGTGAATCTTTGCTGGAACAAGTTCTAAATTTTTAAGCAGCAATTTTTGTTAATTCTTTTTGCTAGTACTTAAGATGCATTCATTGCAATGTCTTTATCAAAAGAAATATGAAATAAGTTTTCTTTCCCTAAAGATACTACGCTTGTTTAAATAAATTCAATGTTTATTTGTATAGATAAATACAATTTTATGACATGAATTTTTAACAGTTGACTGGGAAAAAACTGAGTATAGGAGCTGTAATACTGAGTAAGAGAAAGATAATTGTCTGTCTTTATATGATCATATATCAAGCAAGATGATTGACATTTATTATCTTAATTATATCACATATTAAATACTTTTAATAACTGATTGAGTTATTAGTTTAGAATCTTTGGTTTTGGTTTTCCTAGAATGTAAAAAGGAGAGTTTATCTGTCAGCACATCAAATAGGAATGGCTTCAAATGATTTAAATATTCAAATGTTTTGTGGAACAGGTCAATTCTATTACACCTGTCAATTTTTATTCTAGGGTATCAGAATGGGGTATTCCCTATTTCCATGGCAACTAGAAACAGTCTTTGCTTTCAGCCTGGTTTAAAACTGCCCCTTAGAAGCTTTTCAGGCCGAAAGATACTGCCTAGAGAAATGCTTTAAAGCACTATTCTATTCAAACTCTTTGCAGCAAACCTTGGGATGAAATTTAGAGATTTCCTATAGGAAACTCCTTTTCTTTTCAAAGTACAGCAAGTAAGTGATAGCTGGAAATAAATTATGAATGTAATACCATCCTTCTAGAGTTAGACAGACTTTCTGATGTATAGGGCTCCTAAAATGAAATTCACAGATAAAGCAGAATCTTCCTTTTCTCAGTCCCTCCAAATTAGCGTTTTAACAGAGCAGGGAAGAAAAAGTGACTTAATTTGCTGCATAGGAATAAGGAACCCAAAGGTATTGAATCACTTTGTGCCACAACACACTTCTATCAATCCCTGCACTAGCAGAGACAAGAAAGAATGTTAATCTTCTGATGTTTGAGAAACTCTGGAAGGAGATCACCTGCCTTCTGGGTTTCCTCATAAACACATGCATGATTTCCCATCCATAAGCAATCGTCATTGTTTTTATTTGAAGGGTTGTTCTTGAGATTTTGAATGCCATGGCTACATGTACTTTTATTCCTTCATGGGCAAGGTCACAAATATATCTCCTTGTGACATTTGGATTGAAATGGCAGTACTATTTTGAAGTATTTGAAGAAGGCTTTTGTATTATGAAGAAGATATTGGATTTGGAGGCTTTACTTAAAGAATCACGATGCGTTTTCCTTACTGAATACCAGCTCTGAAATCACTGAGTTGATACTGAGCAAATAGAATACTTCCAGTGAGAAGCATAAGAAACTATGCAACCGTGAATCTGAAACATTAATTTAATGGGTGTCATCACCTAGAGAAAAAAAGTCATGTTAGACTTTTCCATACAGGCAGCAGATTTACATGAGTGCTAGTCTTCAGAAATGTTATATCAGGTTATGAGAGATTCTCAGAGATTCATTATAACAATGTTTACAGTTGCTGACTTGTCATTAGAAACATATTGGCCTCATGAGCATAGAATCATGGAATAGTTTTTGTTGGAAGGGACCTTTTAAGGTCATCTAGTCCAACCCCCCTACAGTGAGCAGCGACATCTTCAACTCGAGCAGGTTGCTCAGAGCCTCATCCAATCTGACATTGAATGTTTCCAGGGATGGGGCATCTACCACTGCTCTGGGCAGCCTGTGCCAGTGTTTCACCACCCTCATTGTGAAAAATTTCTTCCTTAGGTCTAGTCTAAATCTACTCTCTTGTAGTTTAAAACCATTATGCCTTCTTCCTAAAATGCTACTGTCCTTTGCTTCAATTGGTACTTACATTGATGTTTGTTCTTGAAATACACTGTAAACTCCAAATGAGACATTTCTGAATTTCCTCAGAGTTGAAAGAAGCATATTTATCACTCAGAATAAGCAGGTCGTGGTTCCCTACAGCTCCTTACTTAAGGGTCAGACATCACTGACTATCATTTTAGATAGGTCCCTAATGCACTGGTTTTTACACACTTTGAGAGAAGGTTGTATCTAAACAGGTCTGAAAGGCAACATTTCTTGTTAGCAACTAAGCTTTGCTTTCTAAGCCTCTGGTCTGTTCTTTCACTGTGTTCTTTATTGTCTTTACTTTCAGTGCCTGCGAAAGAAAAAACATAAAGAAAATGCTTTAATCCATGTCTCAGATGGGATTCACGGTCCCTAGTTTTGAATTTCTTTTCTTCAGATAACACTTCTTTTATGTCTTTCAGTTTTTCTAACTGGAGCTGGACAGAAATGGATTCACTGATAAGCTTTTAACCTAACTTATTTGGGTAGTTAGGCAACAAGGACTGGACTTTCTAATTTCTACAGTCTCAGCTGATGCCCTATTTTTTGGCTGTAGACCAGTAATGAGAATCACCTTTTTGTCTCATCGTTTGCTGTACATGATAAGTGCAGCTGATAGAGATGCATATTTTCACATATGAAAGTATGTCTTCTCATTAGGCAAGAATTACCCAAGGTGCTTGTGAATTAACTCAGGATTGCTGGGGAGAAGCACTCCAGGAAGCTAGGTCTCTCCTCTCTCACAGAGTGCCTAATTAACTTGCCTAGAGTTAATCTCTCTCTTGCCCCATGAATTGTCCCAGCATTCTTGGATGCACCTTCAGCAGGGCAGCAAGGAAGCTTTAACACTTGGGATATTCTAACATTTAGTAGTCAAATAATGAGTGGTCAAATCCCAGAGTGTTAAAGTCTGCTCATGTTTAGCCTCTTCTACTTTCCAGGAAAGTTCTTGTAACACTAAGACTAGAAACTGGCCTGGCTAATTTTAGTGTCACTGTGATTAAATTTGGGAGCTTTTGGGGGTAGTGTCCTCTAACCCTACACTGCAATACATCTTGGGCGGCAGGTACAGATGCCTGTCTTCAACATGCTTCTGCTCATATATGAAAATCAAAATTGAGATGCCTAGGAAATTTCCAAGCCACATAGGAAGGTTTTTAGGAGGGCCTAAGTACCTAACCAGCTAGTTAATAGCAATACCTAAGAGTGGGAGGCATGGACCACAGCATGCCTCAGGGTAGGATCCAGACTGTCAAAATCATTCCTAATAATGCTCAGTGGTAGAATTTCCACAACTTTCCATTGCAGTCTGTTTATTTCTCATCTTTAATGTTAGAAAGTTTACTGATGTTTAATTTAAATTTTCCTTGCTACAGCTTAAGTCTTTCTTGTCTTTCCAACTCTTGAAAGCAAGAACAGACAACGTCTGTCAGTCATTAAAGAGTTAAAGATCCAGATCAGGAAGCACAATGCACATAATTGCTTGCTCCAGCTGAAATGGAGAAATTGTGTAGAAATGGACTATTCTGAAGCAGCAAATAATCTTATTGGCTATTGTACGTATGTATGTATTTTCTGTGGGAAAGATTAAACTTGAAGCTGGACATTGGGCTGTTCTACGGAATAGTCTTCTCAGAGATTGTGAATGGATCAGGCAACTATTTTCTGAAGTTGTTCATTCCAGAAAGAGAGCACACCACAAAGTACTGTTCAGAGAAAGAGTACTTCCCTAGATTTGGAAAGCCTTAAAACAAGAATTTTTGGGGTTATGGGAATTTCCAGTGAATCCCAGCTGAGCTTTCTAGTTTACTCTAAGGCAGGACTGACTTCCTCTACACATGTGACTGCTAAGTAGGAACGTGAAAGGATGGAGGTTTCAGTGGAACATATACTATACTTGTCTGAAGAGTCTCTACTGGGAGGAGAGATGTCTTTGTCTGAAACCCTACAGACTATTTTGTCTCTTCCCTAAATACCGACAGAGTAATTTTGGTAGGTATCAGGACATCACCTGCAATTCTGATGTTTTCAGTTGTTCCTACAAATATTCTTCAGTAAAATAGTCCCTTATAACGTCTTCAGAAGTTCTGAACATACTGGAGATTTCACTTTAGGTGAAATATCATTCTTGAAAACTCTGTCCAAGAACTCTGGTTTACAACATATTGTATGTTTTTTCCCTCTTCTTGATGCAATGGCTTTCCATTTGAACACAGATCTCCAGAGTAACAGACTGCTGAACAATCTCCGCACTAAAGCTGTGGTATCTAATGTCGGTCCGTCGGAGTGATGATTTAATTTTGGTGATCTTCTGAACTTGTACCTGCTTCAGTGCCACTGATTTGGACTTAGACACTGTATGAGAAATATCCCTTGCTTAATAGTTTCATTATGTATGTCGCCCACACACCGGCTGGAATGTGTTTTCATTATAATCTAGTCAACTGTCTTGGCATTGACCCTGTCCTGAGTGCCAGCTGGGAAATAGTTTCCCCGCAGCTTGCAAAAGCGTCTCAGAATGGACATTTTCCCTGGGCTGCCTGGAAATAGAAGCTTTGCGGTCTGGTGTCTGTGTCTGACACTTCTGACAGAAGAGAGGAGGAGAATTGGTGTCTATCAGGCTCTCCTGAAAAAGCCCAAACAATTCTTTTCATGATTAGCAGTTTACAGAGGAAAACCCTCAACCCATGAGAAGCCAAAAGCCATTTACTTAATATTCCTGTGAAGCATAAGGACATAAAAATGGAAGTGAAGTCAAACACCCTGGACTATGTCGTTCTCACTGTTCTCTGACTACTGGGGCACAGCTGCCAGAACAACAGTCAGTGAAGGGCTACACTGCAATCCCAGCTTCCCAGGCAGGCCACCACTATGGAGCTCCTTTATCAACAGTGAGATTCTGGACTATGAAGACAGTCTTCCAGCAGCCACGTCTCTGATAGGGAAGGATGTGCACCCATTTCTGAAGTGGACAGCAGTACTGGGGTACGACCACCACAAACTGCTTGAAGATGATTGTTGGTGTCATGATACCTCTTCTCTCCTACTTAAGGTGACGAGTGGCAAGAAAGTTGCTTACTGGTTCCCCCCAGTAAATGCTGCAGCCTTCCCTCTTCTCTCTCTACAGGCCTAGCCACACACCTGCAGTTCAGGGTCCCCTGGGTACAAAGATGCACGTATCACAGCTGGACAGAGAGATGGCTACAGCCCGTTCCTCACTAATCTGTTAGTTCCATTATTTAATGATGGTGTGGTTGCATGATTTGAGGTCTGGAAAATAAGTGCTGAGTTTTTAAGTGGAAAAAAATGGTGGCCTGTAGTGGAGGCCTAAGGAAGAATACAAGATACTAAGGAAGAGGATAAAGCTCAAATTTAAAGGGAGATCTAAAGTCAAAGAATTATGGAAAGTTTTTCCTAAGAAGTTGCCGTAGGCAAAGTGGGGTTTATCCCACTTGCCATGGAGGTTGGTAATCTCCAGCCTATGAAAACTGAAGGGAAGAATGCTGCACTATTACTCTTTCATTTTAAGAAAAATAAGGATTACAGCAGTTATCATTTCTGTTCCTTTTCAAATACAATAGCTAACACATAGAAAATAGTTGGTGCAGTTCCTCTAATTTCATCCACCAACGGAATGCTGTAGAAATTTTTCTAACAGCACTTAAGGCAGTATGTTTGCAGGCATTACGGAAATACACTTAAAGCAGAGTGCCCTTACAGAAGGCAATACGAAGCAGAGTGACCCAATATAGAAGGCAATGAGCTAAAATGTAGAAATCTCTCTCAGTCACATAATGGCAGGTAATTATCACCATCGTTATTAGTGCAGAGGTGTGGCCCAATAGGGGATGTTTAATCTCCAGAAAAACTGCATTTATGTTAGGATAAGGTATGTTCATTTTTGCTGGGCTGGCACTGTATAAATAATAACAACAGGGGTGATGTAATTTTTGGCTCCTCCAAGGCTGTATTTGGTCCACAGATGGATCTTTGAGAATGTATGTTACAGGAAAAGAGTTACTTACTGATAATTTGATTTTTTCTGCACTGTAAGTAGGGCTCAGTAAGCTGGCTGTTCCGCCCTTTTCAGGAAACGGCCCACCAAAGCCCAACGGATACCCCGTTGGTGGTGATGGAGATTTATAATGTATTTTCTCTTCATGACCTCTGTGAAGTGTATGAGAAGATAAAGCGCTGTCACTTTTTGAACCAGTGATATTGCCTTGGCCATATAAAGCAGGACTACAGTTTCTGTGGTATCCACTGGCTGTGAACATAGCAGTCTGTTGATGTTCCATTTCCCATGCATCTTTCTTTTGGAAAGTTCTAAAAGAGAAAAAAAAAAAGTCAAAGTATGAAAACCAATTAACTCTAAGCTATCACAGCAAAGCCAAGGTTTTTTTAACTTTATTTGTTTGTGCAATTCTGATTATTTAGCTGTTCAAACTGCTTCATGGGCATAAGATAAGCATTACCAAGTTGCAGCAATTTAGCAACTTTCCACATAAGTCACTGTAATGTCTGAGTGTGCATTCTCTGTCTGCTTCAGCCGTGACTTAAATCACACTAATTTAAACCCTTTCACTGTAGCTTAAGTTGAGTAACCTTGCCATATAATTGTGGCAGGACAAGAGCTAAAACACAAACTTGCCTCAGGTACTGAAGATAACAACATGCCTTAAGTGTTTGTTACCCATCCTTTGCCAAAGGTTATCATCCCTTTAGCTTTTCAGTGGAAGAAGCTACGTAAGCACTCTTCAGACATCAAATCATAGAATAGTTTGGGTTGGAAGGCACCTTTAAAGGTCATCTAGTCCAACCCCCCTGCAAGGAGCAGGGACATCTTCAACATGTCTCGGTAACTTAGCTTACAGTATGGTGGGAACTAGCGTGACACACAAATAGAGGAAATGAAATATGAAAGTATAAATGAGATGAGAAACAAAAGCTATTATGAGTGGTTGGATAATGAGTCAATTTTGATCTAATATCACCTTAAACAACTATGTTCAAATACCTAGAATTTAGAATAAATGCCGAAATAAGTTAAATAAAAAAATAGTACAGGAATCTTTGATCCAGCATTTTTACTGCAACACTAATTTTGCCACTGATTTAATGATAACACATTGGAAATTAATATGAAAAATAAAGAAATGTTTAAAATACACTTTTAAAAAAAATTGTACAATAACATGCTTTTGTAACAATAAGTGAAACCTTCACACTTACAAAGGAATTTTTAAGCATTTTATTATCTTGTTCCATAGCTCTTGTATCCCACTTAGAGTGATCAGAATGGATGTGAAAGCATGTATTTGTATTCATTTGTAGTTCTGTGAAGCAAAAACTATTATGGTTAACAGCAACTTAAAAAAAACAAGAAAGCTGTTTTCTTCCCATTCAAAATATCTTCTTTTCTTGACACTTAACTGAACAATTCTGAAACCATATTGATAAGAGCAGAGAATTTTGAGATGAGCTTGCTCAGATGTCTGATGAATTAGACTAATTTTCAATTGCATCTTGTATTATATACCAAAATATGCAAAAAAATGTAAATTTTATTACATTTCTGTTACAATAGTTCTGACAGAGGTTAAAATTTCCATTCTACTAAGGTCTGTGCTTATGATAAAATTGAAATTTTAGACTCGGGAGGTAACTATAGTACTTAAACATGAGAGTTGTTTGAAAAGATCCTAACATTGCAAATATCCTAAAATACCTTACTAACTTGAAATGCACCTAGAAAACCCCTTAAAGATCAAGTTCTCTGCCACTAAAATATAGTTATTATAAATATTTAAGAGTATGCAGTGCTGTTCAGATCCAAGGAAAACAGTTGTGGGGTTTTTTAAACTAAAAAAGAATTTGCCAAGCACAGGGGAAGGACAGTGTTTTCTGCAGAAAGATCACACCATCATTTTCTAATCTTAATTTAAATATTTGGTGTTAGGAGAGAGTGGCTGTGCAGTCTTAATGGACCCTGCTTGTACATAGCTTTGAAACATGAAACTCAGTACTTCATTAATGGACTGTGCAGAACAACTCAGAGAACTAATGAAGAACATATTTTTCTCTGATTATAAAAGAAATAGGGATTAAGATACTCTGAATGCTACAGGAAGCAAATTATAAGCATGATGCTATATTATTATTACTATAATATTATTATTATACATTCTAACATAAAACTCTCTGAGAATATTCACCAAGTATTCCAGTTGTCTAAATTGCCTAAAATGTTTACCTTTTTGGAAGTAGAGTTTTCTCATTTCTTTCATGCTTTTCATTAAATAATTACACCCTGCTCTTTGGGTACAGGAGAATACCTTTTTTCTTTCAACCCCCCCCATTTTAAAGTCCATTCCATCTATTGTTTGGATGAAGGGCACAGTGAGAAAACTGCCACAACTCAAGATAGATGGCATGAATAAGAAAATCATAGATTTTTTTTTCATCTTGTGTTCTGACTTTTTTGGAAGTAATTTCCTCTGCAAACTCACAGTAAAGTTGATGTGATCTGTGTTCTTCCCCACCCCCCCGCCAAGAACTGCTTCTCTATGTATTTAACAACAGTTATTACTATTATGTTACAGCTTACTTCCCTAAGACCAGAATTTTCAGATTTGGTAGCTTTTAGATAGTAAAAACAGACACCCCCCCGCCCCAAAAAAAGGGACTGATTTTTTAAAGGAACTCCACTTCCTACTGTAATCCATAGGATTACTGTGGCTGTTTGCTACCTTGGAAAAACATGACAGCTACATTTAGGTGCTTTGATATGGATACTGTGCCTTCACTTCAGACAGATTTCACAGTTGGGGTTTAAATTTCTGCCAGTTCAGTGCAAAATAATATCTAAGAACAGAGTTTTACTTTGAATACAAATGTAAAGGTAGGCAAACATCTGCAAATTTGTAAAAAATTGTCCGTTTGTTAACACTGGCAATGCAAATACCCTGTAACTGCAGCTGAATAACTTTCAGTGGGTTTACTGTCATAGAGTATTTAACATATACACATACTTCACAAAAATAGTATCACTCTTGACATGGAGACATATGGGACAAGGAGTGAAAGAGCAATGTCCTTGCAAAGGGAGTTTATATGGACGGGATCGATTTTTCCAGATGCATATATAAAATCAGCCTGGTCCCTATGTGATCAGTGACTTCAGTAGTGCAAAACAGATTCCCTACACAGCTTGTGCTGGTTGACATACCGAGTCTTGAGAAAGAAAATAATAGGTCTTTAATGACCAGAATGTCTTCAGAATTTGTGTTATTGCTTTTACCTTGCAAGTGTAACTGCTAGCTTGATTTTATAAACGGTTAAAAAGTATTTTCCTGAAGAGAGTGTTTTCACTGCTTCCAGTTTATCTATTGCAATAACTGATACAGTGGTAAGTATGACTAAGAGCGCGTAACCTCCAAAGGGTGGTGAAAACCTCCTTAAGACAGATACACCACTGTCAGCACAAATCCATTAAGAGATCCCCAGCTACCTTAGTAGGCATTCAGTCATAGCCTTTATCTCTTCACTTTTGACACATGATGAAAGTGTGCTTTGGCTTGACTGGTTACCTATTTTGTGCATATTTTTGTGGCAAATAAGTAGCTTTCATTTGGGAACTCACATACATACTTTAATTTTGGAAGAAACAGGCTAAACACATCAGCTTCATCAGAGAAAGCACTCTTCAAACATGCCAAAATTTAAATCAACTGTATGTGGCCAAGGTCTTAATAAAGGATTGAAATCTTGAGGGTGGGGAAAGCTTATGCAAATGGTAATTAGAGGTAAGTCAATCATCATATATGAGAACAGTAATTAATTAAAGTGGTTATAAGTAGGATGTGACCACAGTTTTTTTAGCAAAAGGTGCCACTCCTGCATATCTTACTTTGTAATATCTAGAAATTCACTGTATACTGCAAGAAGAAATCATGCTTCTTTCTAAATCACCAAAATAACTTCCTGCAATTTCCTGTATTTTCTCTAGAGGTCTCCTATTTAACTAATGACTGTGCTCATGCCTAGGATACCAGTAAGATGTCGTGAGACATGCCTGAAAAATATTACAGAATATACTTGGTTGAAGACTTTTTTTTTCATTGTGCAAACCTTTCTAGGTTTCTGAATGCAAATAGGAAAAACAAAAGTACAGCTTCTGAAAAATACTATTGCAAACACGGCCCCCCACAGAAGCACCATGTTTTCTATTTTTTTACTATGTAAAAAAAGACTTTTTGCCCTTTCTCCACTGCCATAATTACCATGGAAACAGAACTGCAAATTAAAACAGAAATAACATGGTTTATGCTCACAATGAAATAAAACATACCCTGGAGTTTAACTCAACCAGCACCACTTGCCTGGTTTATCTGCATACATCTGATGGTTGAAAATTTAATTTTAGTTTTTGTGAGAAAATATTGAGGTGGTTCCCTCTTTGGGAATGGAGAACTGGCAGTATAGAAAGGGCCCAATCTTAAAAAGACTGGCTGGCTGATGTGTACATACAATACACATGGAATTTGCACATTTTTTGAAATTTGTGTATGTATTTATTTAGCTAAATAGCTTCTCGTTTAGGAAATCAAATGCATGTTTTAGATCCTGAAAACCAGGCTCAATGTATCTGTATCGTCAGATTAATTAGAGTCAGAATTTAAATTGTGTTCAGTAGTGTGGTTGAGATTTCTGTTGTGAGGAAGGTTTGCTCTCCCAGTTTTTTTTCTCCCAGTTTTGGTTTAACATTGGTCTTCAATGGCTATGAAATCAAAATCCTGCAAATTAGCTGCATAGTTCTATTGTCTCTTACACTTAAATTCTCATGAATGAAATTTCACAGTTCCTCATGTACAGCAAGTGCTTTCCAGAGAAAATGGGGAAAAAATCTTACTTCTTCTCACTTAAGAAGAGTGGAAGCATGAGCACAAATTGTGCTGACCAATTTTGGTGAAATTGAGACCTACAGGTGCAGAATAGTCTGTATCTGATTTGTAAACATTTGTTTCAGCAAAACCTTCAACATAATTTGAAACTTAGTAGGAAAACAGCCATACCTTCCACTTCCATATATATGTGTGTGTATTATGTTGATGCATATATATGTGCATACAGAAATGTAACACATATATATTTACACACATGTGAATACTACCTCCAACGCTAAACATCATATTTAAAAGGAAATTTTAGGTAAGAATGTAGCTCCATATAATGGGATGTCTTTCTGTTTTGCAGAAGGAAAATGAAATTTTGCCAAAGACAGAATGTATGAGTTTGAAATCTTAACCTGTACAGTTTTGGCTCCAATTATTTAAACTTTGCTTCACAGAACTGTTTTACATCAGCGCTCTAATGTAGGTTCTTTATTACAAATGATCAAAATATTTAGCCTCCTCTTAATTTTTACTCTCCTGTACTATGAAATATTGTTTAGCAGGGAGTTTAATTTTCTTTTTATTACTGCATTGCCATGATTCTAACATATTTGAAGGTAATTCAGTGCTTCACTGAATACAGGGAATTAAGAAGGAAGTCATCACTACAATATGTTTTCTATGAATCTGAGTATTCTGAAATCTCATTATTTTTCCCTAACAAGGAGTTTATTGTAGTAATGATTTATTCAGGGCATCTGAAATTATGTTTCTTTTAAAAATCAGGTCACCCAAGAACACCAAAACTAGACAAGGCATTAAAATACGTTTAATGAAACTTCCAACAAACGAAACTGGTGGGACACAAAGCTTTTCAGCAGGACTTGTAGTTCAAGCTGCTTATTAAGATAACCTCCTGTGGAGCAGTTTACCTCTCATGTTGATTTTTATATCCTTTCCTTGTCTTGTTTTCATTTGGCAGTAAAAATACATTCTGTCCTGTTTTGCAAAACCTGGAACTAAGAATAACTTAAGCAGCACATAAAAAATTTTTGAAGGTGTTTCAGTTGACAAATATGAAAATAATGATCAAACATTTCTGGCAGTTCATTTATTGCCAAATTCAGTTAGCCACCCAGAAAACTGTAGGAAATTCTTACAAATATACTGACTAGGTCTGATATTTATGTTGCTGGGAGTTATGAATGAACAGAAACAGAAAAAAAGCTTAACAGTTCGGCCCAGTTGGATGCTTCCGAAAAAATGACAGGAAGTTTCATATATATACACAATCTAAATATTACCTCTCTTCCATTTCTTGTGTCTTTGGATGGGTTTGGTAGCTGTGCTCTGTTTCTCCATATGTATCCATGTGACCCAATACTGATGTTTCTGTGTCACTTTCTAGTTTAACAAACCTATTTTGTAATCTTACATTCTCATGTTCCAGTTTGTGAACGGAAGTGGTGAAATTTCCATGTTCTTTGTTAGATAAATCTATACTCTGCGAAAGGAGATAAAACCATCATTAAATAGTTATTTTTTTCCGCAATAAATGGATGTTAGTATTTTTAACAAGCAAACACAAAACAATGTTATATGCTAAAGAAAGACCTAGCTACCATATATAATCATGCAGCACTTCTAACAAACCAAGAGAATTGCCTCCAGAAAAAACCCACTGTAGATAAGTGGAAAAGAAGGGATAACTGCCTCTATAACACAATAAAACAAATTAAAATTTCTCAATAAACATGCATTCAAAATATTATTGTTGTAAATTCATCGCTTCCTTCGTAAAACTTAGCTCATAAAAGCAACCGTAACAGCTATAGCTGCAGACTGTATTGCTCCCTCCAGTAACAATTCCACCAAAAATATCAAGAAAAATTTTAGAAGTTCATTACTACACTAGATACAGGGTATGTCTACAGGCACAATTTAATATGTGTTGAGATAGGGTCACCTTCCGTTTCAGCAGCAGTAAAGTAAAGCCACGTTAGCGCAGTGCTCTCCATCTGTGTTAATAAACCACACGGTATACGAGTCACAATACTGCAAGTGCAAGCAACATGTGCGCTGCGACCGGGGGCTAAAGAGGCCCATCCTCTAGGATATCAAGAGGGGAAGGTGGAGATTAGCTCTGGAAGTTGACTAGCCAGGATACCCCACTCCTTTTTTTGTCCTATCACTTATTCCATGAAGTCTACGCTGCACACCTGAGCTAGCTGATTTGCAACTACCTCTCTGCAGAATACTGCACTGCGTTGTGTAAATATATTTGCAATAATAGTATACTGTCATCAACAGAAAATTCTCAAAAGATTTATCAGACTACACCTAGAAGATTAAAAACCTGTACATTTTATTAAGTTGTGCTTTCATGTATTTCTAGATTTACCTTATTATTTTGGAACCCAGTAACTCACGAGTATTGAGGATTTGGTTCTTAGTGTACTGCTAGCACAACTGGGCTCCTGCACCTGAAAGCTTATCTATTCCTTGCACTAACTGGTCTGATGTCATCTCGTCCTATAAACCTTGCCTTGCTTAGCTAGTTTTAGGGGAAATTTATGAGCCAAGCTGGCATGACAGTGCCAGAAATTATAAGAAAATTTAATATTTTGTGCAAGGATGGGGGGCAGGGACTCAGCAATGTCTCCCAATTGGAGGGGAGCAGCAGAACAGAGAAAGGAGGAGAGTGCCAAGTCACCTTACCACTAATAGCTGTAGAATCAGCAGTACAGCTATAATGGCATGAACCCCAAAACTACACTGCTTTTGAAATCTAAACAAGTAACCCTGCCTGATGATGCATTACACTGTACTGACTTATGCTGGCACTGGTTTCAGGGGTCTGTGCAGTGTTCTACTGTAGCACATAAACACGTCCGTAAAAATCTCTCCTGTCCCTGCAATCTTAATATCAAATACCTCACAATCTTTAATGTTTAAGTCCTCACAATATACTAGTGAAGTAGGAAAGAATTATTAAGTCCACAAATATGTGTAGTGACCTTGGTATATCTAGTAACTGGATTTTACTGTTAAATTTAACAAACGTCGTATCTACAAGGATTCTTGTCAGACAGCTCTTCTCAATCTTCATGAAGAATATCACTGTAGAGAAGAGTGAGACATGCATCCATCCATCCATCTATGCTTCCACAAAAATATATCATATATACACATATATATATCCATAACAGTGCATAGTATGTAGAGGTAATACATCACTGATAGACATATACGCTATTTTAAGGGTGTGGAAAAATGTGACATTCTTTCATGCATTTGTCAGTCTGCAGGAAGATGACTGGCAGGCGACAAGTCCTCCAAAGATGTATTTACAGCAGTATTTACAAGCAACATTCCAGTGTTTTTGCTAGTGATAGATACAGTAACTGCAGATGTTCTGTAAGCAGGACACGTTTTGAAGCTTTTTGTGGAAGGCAGCGTATATAATATTTATTATATTCATATAAACTATAGTACTACATGATATTATGGCACACTTCTTATGAATTAAACTTTAAATATCTCTTGTTTGGAGAGAAATAAGTAATAAACTCTGAAAATAAGCTGGGTGGGGGCAAAATGTGTCTTTTTTTTTTACACTGTTATTTGAATATCATATGAACAAAGGGGTAAAACAGTAAAAAAGGAACATATTTTTGTATCTGTGAGAATGATGACTGTTTAAAAATACATATTTTCTGAAATAAGTGATGACACTTACAAAAAATAGGCTCCCAGAAACTGTTTAGTGTTTAGACAGTTACTGAAAAATTTGGCTTACTTCTAGTTTACTGCAATTAAGGTCAAAATTATTCCTAGCTATACCCATCTTCAGGTTCTGTGTGAATACCACTTGCTTTTGATTATGTCACACACCTTATTTTTATTTATTTATTTTACACAAGCCAGAAATCTCTAAATTTGCCATGGTCTCAATATACATTTACAATAAATAGAAGTAACTGTTCTGCATATTGCATAGATTAAAAAAAAAAATTTACCATGCAACTTTTACACTCCTGGTTTTCCACAATCTCTTTTAGATGTCTGTTTTCAGATTTGATAACTTTGTATTGGAAATCCAACAACTAGGAAAAGATTCGATTTTTAGTTATATACAAGAATATTACTGTTAAGTTGAAATAACAGTATAGATAGATATAAGTTGAATTTTACAAAATATACATAAAGAATTATGAAAATAACTATATATATATTTGTAAATACAGCAATACTAAAGCAGGAAGAAGTCTTAAACCATTTATAAAAGATACACAAATGCAATGCCTCTATTTACCTTTTTGAAGAAGTAATCACTTAGGAAAATAAGAGAGTTCACATGCAGTTACGAGATACAAAAAGGGACAGATTTTGCAGGCCACTGGAACTGGATGAAATCCTAGTCATGAAGCCTAGAAACGACATCCAGTATCTTAGTGATATGATAGGGAATAGTTCTTGTAGGAAAGATTGTAGGAAAATGTTCTTATAGGGCACTTCAATCTACTGGACGTCTGCTGGAAGTATAACACGGCAGAGAGAAAACGGTCTAGGAAGTTCCGGGAGTGTGTGGAGGATAAATTCCTGACACAGCTGGCAAGTGAGCCCACCAGGGGAGGTGCCTTGCTGGACCTGCTGTTTACAAACAGAGAAGGACTGGTGAGAGATGTGGTGGTCGGAGGCCGTCTTGGGCTTAGCGACCACGACATGATAGAATTCTCAGTTGTGAGTGAAGTAAGGAGAGGACTCAGCAAAACTGCTATCATGGACTTCTGGAGGGCAGACTTTGGCCTGTTCAGGTCACTGGTTGAGAGAGTCCCTTGGGAGACAGTCCTGAAGGACAAAGGGGTCCAGGAAGGCTGGACAGTCTTCAAGAAGGAAATCTTAAAGGCGCAGGAGCAGGCGGTCCCCATGTGCCCTAAGAAGAGCTGGCGGGGAAGGCGACCGGCCTGGCTGAACAGGGAGATTTTGCTGGGACTCAGGGAAAAGAGGAGAGTTTATCACCTCTGGAAGAAGGGGCAAGCAACTCACAAAGAGTACAAGGATCTTGTGAGGTCAAGCAGAAACAAAATCAGAAAGGCAAAATCCCAGCTAGAACTCAATCTGGCCACAGTCGTAAAGGATAACAAAAAATGCTTTTAAAAATATATTAGCAACAAGAAGACAGCCAAGGAGAATCTCCATCCCTTACTGGATATGGCAGGGAACATTGTCACCAAGGATGAGGACAAGGCTGAGGTACTTAATGCCTTCTTTGCCTCAATCTTTAATAGCCAGTCCAGGCATCTGCAGGGTATTCAGCCCCCTGAGCTGGAAGACGGGGATGGAGAGCACAATAAATTCCCCATAATCCAGGAGGAAGCAGTTAAGGACCTGCTGTGCCACCTGGATACCCACAAGTCTATGGGCCCTGATGGGATCCACCCAAGAGTACTGAGAGAGCTGGTGGAGGAGCTTGCCAAGCCCCTCTCCATCATTTATCAGCAGTCCTGGTTAACAGGGGAGGTCCCAGAAGACTGGAGGCTTGCCAATGTGACACCCGTCTACAAGAAAGGCCGGAAGGAGGATCCTGGGAACTACAGGCCTATCAGCCTGACCTCTGTACCAGGGAAGATTATGGAGAGGTTCATCTTGACGGTGCTCACAGGGCACGTGCAGGACA
Source organism: Phaethon aethereus (assembly GCF_964289735.1). Lineage (NCBI taxonomy): Eukaryota > Metazoa > Chordata > Aves > Phaethontiformes > Phaethontidae > Phaethon > Phaethon aethereus. The sequence goes on from NC_138575.1 coordinate 211,331,292, forward strand.
ACCAAGGGATCAGGCCCAGCCAGCATGGGTTCAGGAAAGGTCCTGCTTGACCAACCTGATCTCCTTCTATGACCAGGTGAGCCGCCTAGTGGATGAGAGAAATGCTATGGATGTTGTCTACCTGGACTTTAGTAAAGCCTTTGACAGCGTCTCCCACAACATTCTCCTGGAGAAACTGGCGGCTCGTGGCTTAGACAGGTTTACCCTTCGCTGGGTAAAGAACTGGCTGGATGGACGAGCCCAGAGAGTCGTAGTGAATGGGGTTAAATCTGGCTGGTGGCCAGTTACAAGCGGTGTTCCCCAGGGCTTGGTTCTGGGGCCGGTCTTGCTCAATATCTTTATTGATGGTCTGGATGAGGGGATCAAGTGTTCCCTCAGGAAGTTTGCAGATGACACCAAGCTGGGTGGGAGTGTTGATCTGCTGGAGGGTAGGAGGGCTCTGCAGAGGGATCTGGACAGGCTGGATTGATGGGCCGAGGTCAGCTGTATGAGGTTTAATAAGGCCAAGTGCTGGGTCCTGCACTTGGGTCACAACAACCCCGTGCAACGCTACAGGCTTGGGGAGGAGTGGCTGGAGAGCTGCCCGGCGGAAAGGGACCTGGGGGTGCTGGTTGACAGCCGGCTGAACATGAGCTGGCAGTGTGCCCAGGTGGCCAAGAAGGCCAACAGCATCCTGGCCTGTATCAGAAATACTGTGGTCAGCAGGAATAGGGAAGTGATTGTGCCCCTGTACTCGGCACTGGTGAGGCCGCACCTTGAATCCTGTGTTCAGTTTTGGGCCCCTCACTACAAGAAAGATGCTGAGGTGCTGGAGCGTGTCCAGAGATGGGCAACGAAGCTGGTGAGGGGTCTGGAGCACAAGTCTTATGAGGAGCAGCTGAGGGAACTAGATTTGTTCAGTCTGGAGAAGAGGAGGCTGAGGGGGACCTTATCACTCTCTACAACTACCTGAAAGGGGGTTGTGGTGAGGTGGGTGTTGGTCTCTTCTCCCAAGTAACCAGCAATAGGACGAGAGGAAATGGCCTCAAGTTGCACCAGGGGAGGTTTAGATTGGATATTAGGAAAAATTTCTTTATGGAGAGAGTGGTCAAGCATTGGAACAGGCTGCCCAGGGAGGTGGTGGAGTCACCATCACTGAAAGTGTTCAAAAAACATGTGGACATGGTGCTTCGTGACATGGTTTAGAGGGTATGGTGGTGTTGGGTCAATGGTTGGACTTGATGATCTTGACGGTCTTTTCCAACCTTAATGATTCTGTGATTGTGTGAATATGGCCTGGTAAAGAGTGCCACACAGAAGGAGACATCTCTCATTTTCCTAAACACTAACTTTCTTATTGTCAAAAGAGAAGTATTACATTAATGACAATTTTCAATATGCAGTGATGCTCTCAGAAAACACAGAGATATCCAGAAACCTCTAAATATAAGGTCTTTTTGATATACAAAACTAAGTAATGAAGATAACATTTTAAAAACTTAAATTTTCCATTAAAACACTGGTATCTTGCAGTATTCAGCTTTAAAATTACCAGAATTTTCTAAGCAGATTTGTAACATTCTTCAAAAAGCTTTAAAAATCCTGAAAAATTAGGAGATGCTCTAGATAATCTAATAAATGTTTCTAGTGATAAACCACATATAATAACAACAATCTGGAAGTTTCCAAGACCTTTTGCATGTTAAAATGGTAACTATATTTGATGGTCAGAATGAATTGCAATTTAGATGTACAGTTGACATTTACTGGTTCTTTCTTGTTCCAGTATCAATTTGGCTCTTTTAGTAATACCTCACAGATATTACAGCAATGCTGATGAAAACTACAGCAAGAAACATGTCTTTTTTCACAGATAATACATGTCATTATCAATAGTGTGGACTAAAATGGTCTAGGCTGGTTTTGCCTGCTTGCATACCTGTTGTTTTGCTAACAATTTGTCTTTTATCTCTAACTCCATTTTTAACTGTCTTTCCAGAAGACTAGCTTTCTCCATGATAGTTGCTATAGTGATCTCCTTCTGATGAAGCTCTTCTGTCAGGTCAGAGATTTCTGTCTTCATTCTTTCCTGCTCAGAGCAATGGGAATGCTCCTCTCGATAAACATGGTTTCTTATCTGTAGCAAATATGTTTCAAAAAGAAAAAATGTTGTGCAGTAAATATGACTGCATCACTTGCTACCTATCAGTGACTTTTTTTTGCTGTTGCTTCCAAGACACTAACTTTTCCAACTGAATAAGAGATTTTTGCGATTGTATAAAAAATGTCTTCATGAGTCAGTGCACATAGGTTTACTTATTTTTACATCTCTTTTCAACCCTTATATTAAATAGGCAAATGAAAGCACAAGAAATGAGCAAAATACAAGGCATTTAAGTTAACATTTAAGAAGAATGTAATAAAAATAATGTTAATTATAAGAATTGGGATTTATGGCAAAGAATATCCAAGGAAATGTCCATTCAATAAACTTAAGTATGATTTATTTCAATTGCCTCAAAGTTATTCTAGGTTTAAAATAAGTTTAATGCAGCCTAAATTAACTTAGAAGCAATATAAATAAATTAATCTAGAGATTCTTTAATGAGAAACTATGTTAGAAATAAAGAGTATATATGGTAAACCACTTTATGAGAAATTTTCCTGCCATTATATATACAGTTTAAGGTCAAACTTTCTGCACTATCTCCTATGCAGAGTTCTCCAAAGAATCAACACAAAGACTGTTTTCATAATCTTTCTACTATGAACAACAATTTAGTACTAATAGATTTCTTTATTATATAAGAAACAAAACTACAGAAACCAGCAAACAACCTTTGAACCCATTTTAACAATTCCTCGCAGTACTGTACAAGATCAGTAACAGATGGCGTTTCATTTTTATTTATGCAAACTACATAGAAATACTAGAATTGTAAACAAATAGATGTAGATGCAAAAAACCGAAGAGCTAGATCATGACAACCGTGCCAAAATTGCTGCATCCAAGTCAGCTGCATCCAATTAGAGATATTCCTGCTTACATTGCCACTCAGCAAAACCACAACATGCCTGTAAGAGGCGTTCTCAGCATCCTCCCCTCCCAAAGTGTTTTGGTCTGCCAAGCCATATGCCATTCCACAGTGTCATGGCACTGCTGCTTGCACACTGCACTTCTGAAATGTGCAATGCAATGTGATGCACAGTTCAAACTAACTGGACTGTGCAGCAGATGACTGATTAAGCTTAGCCTTGTGTGGGTACTTGTATCAGTAGATCTTTTAGCATATCTTACACCTGAGACCGCCTACAAACTACAACTTACCTCCTATAGCCTATTTACTCATAGCCTTGCAGGGTTTATTACTTGCGTGGTATGATCTGAATCACAGTGATGCGTAGGCATGATCTCTTCCATTATTTCAATGAAGTAGCTAGATCTGTTGTTAGCGCACAGAATCAGAATGTCAATTTGACAGCTATACAACCATGTCCAGAAATGCAACCATCTATGAAATATTTTTCATATATGAAAACTTCATGGTCTCCTAAATCCACATATCTCCTATCTTTCTGCTCTGTGCTGCACATGCACATACCCAAGGTCAGTACTTGGCTTTGTTCTGAAAATCCTAAATTGCAGTTAAGATCTGGAAATACTTAATAATATGAAATACCTTGTTTAGCTCTTCTCGTTGGTGTTCTTGACTTTGTGCCAACAGTAATAACTCAGAGTTTTTATTTTCTAGTTGCTCAGTAAGTTGTACATGAGATGACTGATGCCTTTAAATAAGAAATAAACAAAACATGAGACAAGCAGAATGTTCAATAACCTTTACCCTACAGTATCCTCTCCACAGTGTAAAACTGTAGAAGACCTGCTTGCTGATGAAAAGAAATAAAACAACCAAAGATTTGGCCGAAACCAGGCTGGATCTTGGGATATTTCTAGAGATTAGGGACAATGCAAGTGTGTGCAGAAAGAATCCTGAAATCTCCTGTAGATTGGTATTTCATATAATCTCAAATAGCTACAGTAGATTAGAAAAACCATGAAAAGATGAACATATTATTCAAAGGAGGTTAGGGAGAATCTTAATCACACTACTTCCAAAGTGTTGCAATGCCAAGAAAATGAAAGAAACTGTAAACATATAAATAGAAATATATGAAATGCATTGATTTGTAAAGATGTAAGCAGCATTAAAGCCTTTTACAGAGCCTGCATCTATTGCCTGCAATCTTGTTATATATAATTGCCAATGAAAAAGTTTATTGTAAAATTGTTTAGAATCTGACATTCGAATCCAGAGTATCTTTGTAAACAGACTTAATTTAAATCAAATGTAAGAAAAAGAGTTATTAGCTCAGAAGTACGTAAGTTAAATGTCGTCTTCAACATACATACTTTATTTGAATTTCCTGCATATCTTTATACTGTCTGGTTTTCAATAATTCTGTATGCAACTGTTGGCATTCCAACTGTATCCTTCCCCAGAGAGCATCCCGTGACTGCAGCTCATTTCTCATTTCTGAAAAGTCTGCCTCCATGTTCTAAAGAAACAAGAAAATACATAAATAGTTAAGTAAAACTAGACAGCTCAAAACGCTGTATTTTAACACATTTTCGATACCATTATAAATTGTATGAAAGGACATACATGCTTTTGAGTTTCATTTCTGAAAAAGGCATTCCTTTCTGTCAGTTCCTTTCTCCAGAAATGTAATCTAAAAATCTGATGCTGAATATTCTTTAGTTCTTGCAATGTTCCAATGCATCTGTCTCTGAAACTATCATGGGAAACATCATTCAGAAGTACTTTATTGTACTAAATGCATCTAGAATGTGTAGTTCGGTTGTTTCAGCAGGTTCTGCACCCTAGAACATGCTTCACATGCAAGAATTAGTGCCATAAGTAACTTCCTTTTTCTATTTTCCTAACAGCATTTCCAAATTTATAAGCTTGAAAACTACAAGGCCATAGAAAGACAGGACTAGGTGCATGTCTTCACTAAACATTGTCTGGAAGCTTGGAGCAGATACATCCAGACTTATGTACTTAGATAATGTGTGTGCTCAGTCATGTCCAAAACTAGTTCTATCTGCATGGAGTTAATTGTTTATTTAAATGAACATCACAAAATTTTCAAACAATCACAAAATCACACAAAGACTTTTCTTAGGAAGTACACAAATCTTATCTCTACTTTACCTCTAATTTCTGATTGATAATGTGATAGATAACCTGAAGATACATGTTACATTTGGCATCAGAAAATCTGAATTCCAAACAAAATCAGAATTCCCCCAAAATATAATGAAAACATACTAAGGATAAAAACTTTGAAATGTAACCCACAAGTAACAAAAGTAACAATAATAATTAGATTTTGCAGTAATAATAGCCAGAGAATACTTATTTGTTCTCACCCAAGATCCAAAAGCATGTTCCAGTTTAAAATAAAAAGACTTTCCAAGGGTGTTGTTCCTTTGCCTTTAAAAATATTACACTAAAACCACTAGCATTTTTCATAATTTCTTCATTTCATTTTAATATAGTTTCTGTGTTTAAAAGCAAAAATAAAGCCTTTAAACTGTCAAAAGACAACTGGAATCCAGAAATGACACTGCAAGCAAGGAACTTCAAAGGTTTATTTCCCTTAGAGCCTCATATTAGAATGACCTTCCTTCCAAGAAGCCTGTGGTTTTCCTCTGGCTGAAAGGGCTGTTGAAAACAGATATGAAGCGCTTTTGCGTTTTTTATACGGGCTGCATATACATATTCATTCATCTTACCCTTTGTTAAATTAAGGCTGAGAGAGCTTTTTAAAACTCTGAAATGCAAGTCTGGGCATATACAAGTGAAATAAAGCTTAATGAATTGTTAAAATTGTCTGCAAGACTTGCTTATGATCATCTTCATGACTTCAACATTCAAGAAATAGCTGCAATTATTTTATAATACATGAATTTGGGAGAGGGTTGGCCCTCTGATTTCATTTTGGGGTTGATAAGGGGAATGAATGCTGCACAACTGTGTGGTGGAAGTCATATCATCCGTGGCAGACTGCAGTCATCATACATATTTACATAAACTGTATTTTCTTCTGTGAATTATAATAATAGCAGGAACAGCAGAAGCCACAGCAGCAGCAGCAGCAACAATAACTGAAACAGAACTTCAGGTCAAGAGTTTCACATATCACTTCAAAAAATCATTTAGAGATGTACCACTTATTATTTTAGGAAATATCTATGACACCTAGTTAAAACACCAAAATGAAAATTAACTTTGAACCAGAAAACTTTAGGTTTTGTTTAGAAAATACGTAATGAAATATAACTTTTTAAGAGTCTGTTTCAAGTTGAAAAATTTACCAAATCCTGTCTTTGATTCTGTGAAAACTGTTCCTTCAACTAGCTTGCCATGTTTGATACCAGAAGGAAGTCTCAAAAATATCCTGATCAGCTCCTGTACTAATTATATTCAAAGTTGTTCAACCTTTTCAATACAATTATATGTTGTACTTCTATATAAATCAGTGTCCAGCAGCTGACTGAATGCAGACTTTCTAAGAACCAAGCCTCCTGTGTGATGTTTTCAGGTTGCTTCTCATGTACGGCTGCAATTAAGTTTGTCAGACCATTCATAAGGTAGAGAAATAGTCTGCAGTCTCGTTTGGATCTTCTAAAGTTTGTATTTTCTGTATAGCCAACAAATTGGTCTCCTATGCATTTCACTCTATCGTTGTTTCCTTGCTAATTAATAGTATGAGAAAAACATTTAGAAGCAGACATGAAATGGTGATAGGCATAGAAGATACATGAAGCACAATACTAAGCTCGCTGCCATTGCCATCAGCCTTCTCCCCACCAAGGTTCTCAGCTACTCCTCCCTCCTTTACCCACATCAGGTCCAACTATTCCCATCCTCCACCAAGCACTCCTTCATGGACATCTGCTTACTTCTGTCTGACAACAGGCCTTGCACTTCCCTCTTTCTCATACAGACATTCCTAAAAAAATATTTTCTTTGAGCTACGTGTTTTCACCATACATTGACTTTACATCAGTGTTTCCATTCTGCAGCTATTTGCAAATGTGGCTCTTCTAACTCAGCAGTATTCCACACTACCAGCACAGTGATTCTGCAACTTTCTGCCCTTTAGCTGATAATGTTATGTACATCTAGCTTCACTTCTACTGAAAATGTCTTCAGTGCTTCCTACAGCTCCTGCATTCTATTCACACGATTCCAAAAATCCGGTTGAAAGATTTTCTTAAAGGGTACAGCACAACAGCATCTACTCTCTCCGTTGTACGGCATCTGTCCACCTGCTCCAATTGCCATGATTTGTTCCACTCCATATTCTAGTCCCACTATTTTTGATGGCAGCCTTTTTAACAGGCCCCAAAACAGAAGTTTTTGCCTGCATATCGGTAACTTGTATACAGGCAAATGACTCGGTGAACTAATGTGTAAATTAAATGTATAAACATCATATGTGCTACACTTGGCTGTTCTGACAACACCTGAACTTAACCTCCAACACATATATGTTAATTCCTAGAAAGTATATTGTATATGAAGTTAAAACACTGCAAGGTTGTCTATAAACAGAAATAGATTATCTTTCTCCATAAAGAGTCAAAGTTACTGTAGGCCACTCAATATATTACTGAATCTTGAAGTGCTTAAATAAATAAGCAAAAGCATAATTTATGTATGTTACCACAAAAAATAGCAAGGAGAATCTCATTCCTGATCTGTTTCAAACATAGCTAATGAAAAAAGGCTGTAAAGATCTTGTATTATGTCAATATTGCCAGAACTTATACATCACGATCAAAAGAAGAGGCCCAAATAGCTGTCTTCATAGATCAGTGCTATGTTGAAAAAGGGTAAACTAGGGATAAGATAAAAACCGATGGTTCTTCACATGGCTGGCAACTTAAAAATTAATTGACTGAAAAATCTTCTCTCAATAATAAAGTATACCATACACTTTCCTATATACTTATTATTCTCTATTATATTATAGCTATATGGCAGAGTCTACAACAAGGTGTAAATCAGATAAAGAGATTTCATACAAGTCATTCATATACAAGGAACCAAGTAAACTAGGCTAAGTTCCTGTAGATGCTGTGGATATAGGAAAGTTATATAACCCTACAAAACCAGACAAGAATAAAATATACTACTACATATCAAACATATTTCTGTTTTCTCTTTAAGTGTTACTCAAAAAAATTGTACTCACAGCTCATTCTGTGTTCCTGCAAAGAATATACCTAATGTACGTATCTTTCATATAGGCTTCTCACTACAACTTTTTAAAGTATACTCCTAAGTAATTAATTCTCCAGCATTAGTTCCACAGTCATCATGAAAAAGAAAAAACATTACTACCTGGCACTGGTTTTGGTACATTTTTAGATCCTCCCGGAGTTTCAGATTTTCCTCTTCTAGTTTATTCTTGTTTATTGCTATTTCATTCACAGTTGCCTTCAGCTTTTCAATAATCAACTCATCCTTTTCACTTTCGGGCTGGCCATAGGTAATTACCTCTTCTTGGTTTGGTTTCTTACTGTTTATTTGGAATTGATAATTCTGGGTCTGCTTCTATAAAACAAGAAAATATTTTAAATGAAATCCAATAATTATATGTAAATTGCTAAGACCAAACCATTACTACTAAAACCATAAAGCTCTAAAAGAGACGTGGTAGATGCCCCATCCCTGGAAACATTCCAGGTCAGGTTGGATGGGACTCTGAGCAACCTGATCTAGTTGAAGATGTCCCTGCTCATTGGAGAGCAGTTGGACTAGATGACCTTAAGAGGTCCCTTCCAACTCAAAGTGTTCTATGATTCTATGATTCTATTTCCTTCTTCACCAGGTTTTGCTTAGAAAAGATGGCACAACTGGAATAGTTTGCACTGCTTCCCTCAAGGATACTTCCTTTTTTTACTCTCATGTTCCTTGCACTCAGTAAAAAAAAAGTTTCAGAAACTTTCAAGGGCACAGAATTTTTTCAAGGGTTTTTCTCCTCTGCTGTGTATTTCCCTAGCACTTAATGTTAATTAGCCTCAAATGTGAAAAAGGTGATTATGACGACCTACTCAAAACAGTTACCTATAGAAAATAATTTGAGAGACATGTTGTTCTTTGATTCATTGAACTCAGTAGGACTTATGTGTGTATGAGCCTCAGGATAGATATTAACCTTTGACTAGAGGGCTAGCAATACATAGTTCAAGTATACACAGCTCAGTTACTCCAGTAACTGTACTATTTTGATATTATTATCCTTAAACTTGGGCAATAATCCTTTGCACATTCTGCAGAGCCCCAGACTCCATTCAGTTTCTTGTACTAATTAAAATACTAAAACCAGAACTTCAGAAAAATTGGTATTGCTGGTATTTGTGAATTCACAGGCATCGTGAAGAAGCGTAATTACTATGGTAACTGTTTTTGCTGATCAAAAAATTATCCACATGGATCCCTTTACTGGGAGATTAACAAGCAGCAGTAATCTTCAGAAGATTGAGAATTAGCTGAAAAATGACAACAAAATATAACCTGGGAATCACATATCATGTGCAGAGATCAAGTTGAGCAAGAAAATGTATAATAAAAAGAGAGTTACAAATACTATATTTTGTTTATAAGAACTGCAAAAAGGCATGCTTTACACAGCTTTTGATGTCATTGACTGTGTTCCTGTAATTTCTGCTGGCTGAACACCTAAGTAGAACTGACCACTGGCTGCATATCAAATAAAAAGCCAGAAGAAATTTGCAGGTAAGTTTAATTTTTATAGGTAATAAATTAAGGTCACCCTGACACCTAAGTTATGGAGTCTGATACACCATAATGTCAAAGCATCCTGTGAAAAATATAGTACAAGACTCCAGCTGGAAATCCTCACAAAAGAGGAATTTGAGACAAAGACACAGGACCAATTAACGCTTTTGAAACAGTTAGGAGGTAACAATCAATCAGTTGTGTATTTAATAAACTAGTTTGGGTTATGTTACAGTTGTGAAAAAATTGTCCTCAAAGAAAGTTCACTGATGGCAGTGATGTAAGCCTCAACAGAAAAATGTGGATTATCACTGTGAGTACTGTATTTTGACTTGTCTAACTACATGCATCACACAGGAGTTTTGTCTAGTCAAAGCCTTACTTTTTTAACACATTTGTATGGAAGTTCCATAGTTGCAATACAATGCTTTCAGCATCTATAAACAAAACTTGTCTGTCATCCTTGGAAACTCTGGATATGGGTAAAAAGCTTCACAGGAATTGGTAAGAAAGTGTTTCACTAGGTTAAGATCCAATGAGTTTAGTAACCGTGGAAAAGGGGATTACCAGTCAGCAACATAATTGGCTTCCCTTTACTTAATTTTTGAGCTGTCTTGTGGCCCAGATAATTTGTAAGCTATTTTCTAATTTTTTTTTAGAGCAGGATAGGTCATCAAGACATCATTAAATCAACATTTTGTTCTGGACTGGAAGGAATTAAAAAAATAAAGATATGCTAGATTGGTAGGCTATATAAAAAAGTAATAAGCCAATTGGCAAGTAAGAAAGAATCACAAAGTCAACCAAGGAATGAATGGTAACTTGAAAGCTGAAAAATATGATAAAAAAGGTGTAAGTCATCCAGCAAACAACTCCAAGTGTGATTTGGGAGTAGCATATAGAAATTCATTTTTCTGCATAAATTATATTAATGTATATTTATGATCTTCAAAAAAATGAGGGCTATCTAGGATTTGAGGGAACTTTATATTTGAGTCAGCATAGTAATGGCATCTACTACTTACTTGGTAAGATACTTTTCAATAACTTGTCATGACAATTAATTGTGTATTAGTAAATAGCATAGAAGATAAAAGTATCTATCTCCACAGTATACTTAAAAAAGTAAAAAGGAACATGTACTGCTTTTGCAGTTTTTTTAAATCAGAAATATTGTAATTTTCATCATGATACTTATTCTTTTTCTCATTTCTATGAGAAAAATAAAATTAAAATAACTGTACGTATCATTAGATCTTCCAGCATGGGTCTGCCTTACCTAAAGCAATTTATTCACTACCAATACATCTATATACTGTCAGATTCACTATAAGCTTAGTCGTGTTCTGATTTTTAAAATTAAATTAAGATAACTCTTGCTGAGCTAACAGCTCATTTAATTCTCATTTTCTTCCTAAAGCAGGAAGGAAGGAATTTTACCTGAAATAAATTACATTTCTCAGCCAATAATTTTTGTTGTACATCTAAATAGATGAGATAATTTTGGCAGATTGTCCCCTTCTTATCCCATTCTCTTGATTTTGCCTTAAATTCCTGAAAGACAGCAAAACAACGCTAGTAAACACAGGGACAATAACTTCTTTCATTAATCTAAATAACATTGTAATTTGTATAGTTCTAAGAAAAATCTAGTTTTTTAATTAATACATAATCTTTCCATAATTTTGGAAAGAATCAAAAAAGAACAGTTATATAAACCAGCCATCCCCACCAGAAAAAATCCAGACTTAATGGCTGTTAATCTGAAAAAATTGGGGGTTAAACATAGTAATTGAATTAAAAAAAAAAAAATTTAAAACACTTCCATTGCTGTGGATTTTAGAGTTATGACTATAATATACCCATTTCATTGGAAGGTAGTTCCTGTGACTTTAAAGCTACATCAATGTCAAGTAGAGTAATCAGCAGGGAATCACTAAACCATAGAATCATAGAATCTTTGGGTTGGAAGGGTCCTTAAAGATCATCTAGTTCCAAAACCCCTGCCATGGGCAGGGATATATTCAACTAGCAGAGCCCCACTCAACCTGACCTGGAACGTTTCCAGGGATGGGGCATCTACCACCTCTCTGGGCAACCTGGGACACTGGTTCACCACCCTCATTTTCAAAAATTTCTTCCTTAGATCTAGCGTAAATCTGTCCTCTTTTAGTTTAAAACCATTACCCCTTGTCCTATTGCTACAGGCCCTGCTAAAAAGTCTGCCCCGTCTTTCTTGTACGCCCCCTTGAAGTACTGGAAGGCTGAAATAAGGTCTCCCTGGAGCCTTCTCTTTTCCAGGCTGAACAACCCCAACTCTCTCAGCCTGTCTCTCAGCCTCCGGGACAGGAGGAGGTGTGTTCCACCCCTCTGATCATTTTTGTGGCCTCCTCTGGACCTGTTCCAACAGGTCCATGTCTTTCCTGTGCTGAGGGCTCCAGAGCTGGATGCAGCACTGCAGATAGGATCTCCCCAGAGCGGAGCAGAGGGGCAGAATCCCCTCCCTCGACCTGCTGGCCACGCTGCTTTGGATGCAGCTCAGGAGATGGTTGGCCTTCTGGGCTGTGAGCGCACATTGCCGGCTTCTGTCCAGCTTTTCCTCCACCAGTGCCCCCAAGTCCTTCTTGGCAGGGCTGCTCTCCATCCCTTAATCCCCCAGCCTGTACTGATACCGGAGGTTGCCCTGACCCAGGTGCAGGACCCTGCCCTTGGCCTTGTTGAACCTCATGAGGTTCACAAAGACTCGTTCCTCAAGCTTGTCCAGGTCCCTCTGGATGGCATCCTGTCCTTCAGGTGTGTCAACTGCACCACTCAGCTTGGTGTCATCTGCAAACTTGCTGAGGGCGCACTCGATCCCACTGTCTATGTCATTGATGAAGATATTAAAGAGTACTGGTCCCAAGATGGACCCTGGAGGGACAAACCGTTAATATTCAGACAAATGTTTTGGGTGTGTATTTTTGCTTTTTTTTTTTTTTTTTTTAACAAATTGGGTAGCAGCTACTGTGAATAAATTTGACTGCTTGCTCTCTTTAAAATTGTTGCTTCTGGTTCTGAGTTCATCTAGTTTAAACAAACAACTTGTTTAACAAATTCTATCATATCAGATTTATCTGTATACTGTTTTTGTATTTGCACTTACATTCCTATTCATAATGTATTTGAATTTGCTCTTAAATGGTACCAGATCTTACATGTTCACAACTAGACTTTAAATTTCTTCAAAGAACTCCAGTTACTAGCGCTGTTGCTCTTTTAGTTTGAAGAATTAGCAAAATAACAGCATACTCCTTTATATAGCAAAAACTATAATATTTATAAGCTGTTACAAGAACTTCCTTTTTCACAATGGAATTGTTGGTTCCAAAAAGAAAGATGATTTTTTATAATTACCCTAAACTGGTGTATTCCCCAACTTTTAAAAAATAAGATTTTAATTGCTACTGAAACAAGACTGAATGCTTTCCAATATAGATTAATACAAATCTTCTCTTACAGCTTTCCTAATACCTACTTTGGCATTTAAAACCAATAACATCTTCCCATTTTCCAAAATGTGATACAAATGGAGTTTCAGATTACTTAATGAGAACTGCAGGTTCAAGGCCTTACTAAAGCACTGCTGAGCTTAGTAGATTTTCAACACAGTAATTATTTCCTGAATACTAGAATTTGCTGAATATATTCCAAGCATTCATTTTTCATACTGCATAATTAATCAAATTGTAGCATTGTGTTATATTATTTTCACATTTTAATTTTGAAAAAGGTCATTCTCAAATTAGCTGGATCAGACAGTTTCACAGTAGTGATATATTTAGGCAACGATAGATGTATAACCCATTTATTATTCTTGTAGTTGCAGATGTTGGCAGCTATGTTGCAGGCCAAAGCGTAGTAGCTTTTCTGATAGTAAGGACTCTTCCATGTGGAAGACACAGCAACATTATGTAGAGATAGGATGTGCCTAGGATGTCTCCTGTCACGGAGGAACAGTCACATGAAGGTTGCAGAAGTTGGTCCTATATCTTATAGAATAACACATAAGATAGGTAAGTCCAAAATAAAGATCCTAAAACACTTCTTAATTGCAGCTTAAATATGAAAGTACTTAAAAGCTATTAGATCTTAATTTTTTTATTTTAAAGTTCTCAAAGTGTCTAAATAATCTACCTCATAAATCTACATAAATCTACATCATAAGCTTGTAAGTCCTCACAATGCTTAGCAGCGAGGCAACTAGCTCACACTTTCAACTGGTATTCCTCTGCTTACTTTTCCTACAGGACCCAGTTCAGTAATTGCTTGAAGCACACACTACTTTATTATGCTCTTTACAAAGGATGGCCAGAGAAAATGTAAATTTTTTTGTGATCCTGCCATGCTTCATCAGACTAGTGGTTAGACTGTTCTCTCCATATGTGGAAGACTCAGTTTAGTAATCTTCTCTCCAGACAGAATCTGAACCAGAATCTTCCCATGTTAATTTTCCACCTAACAAACAAATGTTACTTTTCAACAGGCTCTGGAATTCTTCCCGTTGAAGTTGTTTCACTTTGCACAGGATACCAGCAAATTTATTGGATAAGTAAAAAAAAAAGATGCAAAAATTAGTACAGCTAGAGATTACAGTTATAAGAAATGAGACTGGATATCAGTTTCTGCACCGGTGAATGTAGCCAGAAGAGTATTTGGGGAGAAGCCACCACTTGGAGGCACAGTCTGTATTTGCTAGTTTTCTGTGTTGGCTAACTCTCCTGTGGTGGCCCAATAAATATTTGATTATTCCACAGATCATAAAGTAACTTCTGACTCTCAGAAGTCAAGGCCAGGAATTATGATCAGAAATCAGTATCTTCCTGTATCCAAGAGTAAGTCAGTTAAAATCCATTCTGTGTCCAGAGGTATAGGGAATATGACTGAATCCTGTGCTCAGCATCTCATAGTATCTAGCCACCATTCAGTACGTTGGATTCTCTGGGAAGTATTTTTAAGTGCCTAATCCTTCCTCATGTGTTACCTAGGGAAACTAGGCACCGAGGTCAAGGTTGCAAATTGCTTCAGGCACATGGGTACTGACAAGATAAGTATGTAACAGTTTTCAAATCCTAAATTCTTTTTCTATCTAGCTCTACATGGTCAAGGGTGCCCTGAGTTCTATAAAACTTGTATTAATGGTTATATTATCTAGTACGCATGTGTTAACCAGGAAAAAAGTAAAATTTATTTATAGTTACACCTATGAAGAAAATTATTTATATTAACTCATAGAACTACTAAAACCACTAATAAAACATGGATAAAAGAGCAAAACCTGAAGAGTGAACTATACACCTTCTCTTGACAGAGCAAGAAAATTATAAAATTTTTATAGAATTATCAGGAAATTAAAGTTTACAACTGGAAACCACAAATTAGTTCTAAAGGCATACTAAAATTATAGTAACAAAGTATTCTTACCTCCATTTTCTTGTATAAACTGCTTAGTTCAGATGGTATCTCTAGGCTTTTCTCCCATTTTTCTCTACTTTGAACCTTTTTTTGTTTTAATTGATGTAACTGTAGCTTTTCATAATTATGTGTCAACTTCGAAAACTAAAAATGAAAGCAGAGTTGAACATTCAGAATCTAGCAAAGATGACCATGTGGCCAAAGTTTTCCTTAAACTAGAATCGCCAACTGCAGCTTCAGCATTTTAAATATTTAATCAATGTAACAAAGAATCAATTAATAAAATTAATTTCTTAGAAATGAACAAGACTAAGCTCTCATATAAATGTTAACTGTTCAAACGAGTTGATCTGACAGCTACTTAATTCTGCTCAAGTTCTTTATGGCACTGTTACCCATAGTGTCACTTCCTCTATGATGTTTATACAAAAAGTTCTACACTTGTTTACTGCCATCTTGTGTTGAATTTTTAACGGGTGCTTCACTAACCAAAGAATGAAGGATTATCATTAATGTATTTTAAACTTGCATGTTTCTTTTACAACAGGAAAATTGTTGAAATGTGATCTATGTGATGATTGCATTCTTCTGGAATCATTAAGTACCAAAGAGTGTCTATGAGAATTAGACACTAAATATTGTTCTGCCTATTGATCTTATCACGAAAACATGGCTTAGGAACAGAGGCAAAGGAGTCAGAGGCAGAGAAGGGAAGATACCAGTAGAAGTACCAGCCTCTTTAGCAAAACGGCCAGTCTGATCAACTGTTAGCTATACTACACAAGCAAAGGGGCTAGTGGCCATTTCCAGGTTTGATATAGCAAACTGACATTCACTGGTAGAGATATGTACATCTGGATTAGGAAAAAAAAAACAAAACCCAAGGATATTGACAAAAGAAACACTAAAAATATGGTCTTGAGGGAAGCTGAATGAAAGAACTTTTTAAAGAATGTTGAGTAGAAAAGAAGCTTCCAACTATGAATACTGATCATGTCTCTTGTTGTTTTGTTCCTTTAAATTCAGTTATATATGATGGTTTACATTCTCTGTAATAATTAGGGCTTCACTTAAAATTTTCCAATTCTAACATAAAATTCTTTGCCTAATCAAACAAAATCCATAAAGCCTGATATTTTCGTCAACTTCTCAAGTGAACTACTGTCTGGAAATTACTTCCAAGGACATAATTGGAAGTGGAATGTAATTCTATTGAACCAACCTGGAATGAGCAACTGAGGTCTGTGCAGATAACAACGATGGCCAAAAAGGTCCAGAAAAGATACAGAACAGAAAGTGGACTTAAAAAAATGATCTGTAAACTCCCTACAGACTTTTGACAAGATTTTGGAAACTCATAATTCGGAACAGCAAAAAGAATTGAACAGACCAGCAGATAGATCGTCCTAGAGTAGAAAGTTTCATGAAATGAGGAGATCTAAGGACTGATGTCCCCAACTTGGAATTTCTGAGTAGAAATCCTGTAACATGGACTTACAGAGCTGAGATATCACCTTCAAAATGAAATCAAAAGTCTTGCAGAGAAGCTGCCTGTATTTAAGAATTACCTTGCTGGAGAACACAGTTAAGATAAAATATTTAAAATGAGTCACATTATCCAAACTCAAACAACATGGAACTTACTGCCTTTGGAAGAAAGAGATGCTTTTTCAAATAACAGCAATTTTGTTCTTGATTGTACTACAGAATGTGTGAACTGCCTGGGAAGAGCAAACCCAGATGAAGACAATTATTAGACTGTTAATGCTAAAAAGGCTAGGAAATACAGGATCCAACACTTCAGCAAATCAGTCTAAAATAGAACAGAATGGCCAAAATGAGAAAATTTAGTTTGACTGTTAGATTCAGTTAATGAAAGTAGGGTATTTCAGAGAGATTATAGTCTGGATGTTATCACGACAGGAAACTAACTAAAAGCCAAAAATCTTTCCATTTAACACTAGATATTTGCTTTAAAAATAAGGTCCAAGTTGCTCTACTGACATATTGTACAAGTAAAAAAAATCTGAGGCATGGTACTGAGTTCTGGGATGGGATTTATCTATGTTTAGGCTTCTGAAAGTTAGACATCCGAGCCTGAGCTATTCTGCATTAGAAAAAGCTGCCTCCGAATGCTTAAGTCATTTCAGCTGTCTTAAATTCTCATCATACACTGAGATTAATTATATTCTAGGGGTGTCCATTTCCCCTCATTGATCCTATTGGGAGCCTGAGGTAGCTCAGACATAGCCATCTAGCTTTTAAATGTCTAAGTGAGGCAATTAGTTGCTAAAGTGCTTAAAGCAAGAATGGCTTCTTATTCTTTTGCTGAGAAATTTCTGTCATTTTCAAAATGAGAATAACTACTAAACATTAATATATAAAAAAATGAAGGAAGAAAGTAATGAAGATGAACCCCTAAATTTTTTGCTATTTAATTTAATACATTAAAAATGTACATTTGAATGAGTGCAGCAGTGTGGCCTAAGAGTTTCAGGTTACATATCAAGAATTATTTCCCTAATAGAAGAAAAATACAGGTTTTACTGCATTCGTCAGGCACACAATCAATTCAGTGGGAATGTTGCTCTTTAAATAGCTGCTTTTATCAGTAGCAAGGGTAAAAAGCACTGAGGACCATAGAAGCAGTATATCAGGGAGAAATTTGAACAGCCTAGGATTCTTAGAGCTAGAAAAAGTGATCCTTTCTACTTCTACCAAGATTAGGAACAAAAGTTGTGAGGGATTTTAAGAATACATCTGCAGAGAAAGATACAATGCTACTAGTAAATAGTAACAGTCACACCATTTGTGCAAAACTGAACTGTAGCTCTTAAGATTGTACAGTGTAGAAAGAGGTATAACTTTCAAGTGAGGATAACCAAAAGAAAGGAGACAAAGGAGATAAGGCAAAGATTAATATTGTCAGGAAAGCTCTGTATTTTAAATATGCGTTTGTGCAGCTGAGAATCAGGGACATTAAAGTTATTCTATGGTAGACACTGCAGCACTGTAATTAAAGAAAGGAACTAAGGAGACGTGGCAAAAGTGAGAGGAGCAGAGTGGGATAGGCCTGCTGTCTAGCATAGGTGCTCGGAATTGTTCTGACAGGCAAACTTTCTGTTTATGGCACACAGAATCTAGGCAGGCCTCCTGACTCTAGGCACTTAACAGTTTTCTTCTTCAGTCAATGTGTTCTGGATGGATATTCCATGAAGGAATACAGTTTGGTGAAAGAGGAGGAGTGGGAATCGGAAAATAAAATGCAAATGGCATCAGTGATGGAACCTTCGGTAAAATAAATAGGATGACTGAGAGAGAAGGAAATGTTTGGAGGCATAGATTGGGAAAGTGATGTATATTCTTAAGAGCTAGAAATCCAAACTTCTTCCATAAAGATAAAAGGAGAAGCAATCAGGAAACTCAAAGAAGGTTAGGTGATCTGAGAGGTAACTAAAAAGGAGAGTCTTGGCAAGAAGTATAACCAGGTTTACAGACAGAAGCTTGTAGGTTAGGAAGTTTAAGATCTTTAAAAAAACACAAAGAGAAAACAGATAATATTTGCCCATGGAAAAGGCTTATAGGGTAAATAACTTCAGAAGCAAAAGCTTTATGAGAAATGACATGGAGTTTCAACTTCAGAAAGTTCAACTTCACTGAAGATCTTAGCAACAACATGTAACATAAACACAGTCATTTTTAGCATGT
This sequence comes from Phaethon aethereus, assembly GCF_964289735.1. Classification (NCBI taxonomy): domain Eukaryota; kingdom Metazoa; phylum Chordata; class Aves; order Phaethontiformes; family Phaethontidae; genus Phaethon; species Phaethon aethereus. The sequence goes on from NC_138575.1 coordinate 211,350,248, forward strand.
GATAAAAATTTTAAGCGAAAAACATTGCAGGAAATGTGCAAAAGGGTGAGAAAAAAGAAATCTGCTGTATTTTGGGGGATAGCTCTGCATTGCCAAAGGTACCTTACAACTTATACGCAAAAAGTCACACCATCTTTCATTGTTTAATGTTTATCTTCTCAATAATCATGCTAAGATGTTGGTTTTTTTTCTGTAATTCGTGTAAATTATAAAACAGCTTTTGTTTCTATCTACTTTCCCAAATGATTAGAGGTGTTAATTATGTAACAACCAAAATATTCTCTGCTTAATCATAGAACTGTTTGCCAAATCAATTTCCATATATAAAAGAAAAAAGAAATTAAAGACAACATAACATTAAAAATCAATCATACATTTATTGGTTTGATGGATTTGGGTGGTAAGTGTTATCAATTCTAGATGAAAATAATGATACCAAATTTATGCAATCCAAGATGATTCTATGATATGAGAGATGATTGGAAATTTTTAATTATAACACTAAATCTCTGGTGGGAGACTCCAGTGAAGGAAACAATAGCAGGAAAAACAATGTAGAATTGTGTATGTTAACTTGCTAAAATCTGAGAACAGAACTGACTGCAGTTTGCTAAGAAATTAGATGAATGACTGAAGTGGAAAACAAAGAAGAAACAAAAATACAGGCACAGAGCAAACACAGCTAAATTGAATCATAGAATCCTAGAATCATAGAACCACAGAATGGTTTGGGTTGGAAAAGACCTTTAACGATCATCTATTCTAACACCCCTGCCATGGGCAGGGACATCTCCAACTAGATCAGGGTGCTCAGAGCCCCGTCCAACCTGACCTTGAACACTTCCAATGATGGGGCATCCACAACTGCTCTGGGCAACCTGTTCCACTGTCTCACGACACTGATCATAAATAATTTCTTTCTTATGTCCAATCAAAATCTACCCTCTATCGGCTTAAAACTGGTACCTTTTGTCCTATCACTTATAGGCCCTGGTAAAAAGTCTCTCTCCATCTGTCTTATAAGTACCCTTTAAGTACTGGCAGGCTGCAATCTGGAAGGTCTCCCCGGAGCCTTCTCTTCTCCAGACTGAACAACCCCAATTCTCTCAGTCTGTCCTCACAGCAGAGCTGTTCCATCCCTTGGATCATTTTTGTGGCCTCCTCTGGACCCGCTCCAGCAGGTCCCTGTCTCTCCTGTGCTGAGGGCTCCAGAGCCGGACGCAGCACTGCAGGGGGGTCTCCCCAGAGCGGAGGAGAGGGGCAGAATCACCTCCCTCGACCTGCTGGCCATGTTTCTTTTTAAGCAGCCCAGGATACGACTGGCTTTCTGGGCTGCAGTCACACACTGAAATGAATAAAGCCAAAACAAATTCCCAATGTCAATAATCCAGGTTACTCTAGTTTTTCCTTTATGGAAGCTATCACATCACTTTAATAATCCCTCTAAATGAGGCAAACTAAAGCCAGAAAAAATTGTAGAAAAGACATGACGAGAACAGTTTCAGTCTTAAAATTCCTAACATGCATCAGAATCTTATTAGCATGAATCTAATTATCTATTTTCTTCATTCACCAAGGTTTTTAGTTATTAGTCCAAAGTCAGGAAACTGAGTATCTGTCTTCATAACAGATGTCACAATCACATCAAAATCCATCCAAAGAGTTTGGACATGTCAGTATAGAAATGATAAAGGAGCCTGGTAGGAAGCTGTAGTCATCACCATTTGTATGACACAATTAATCTTTCCCAAATCCATAAAGGTACATCTATACCGTTAGGCACATATAAGCTCTTTACACTGCAATCATAAAAGAATGAAACTGCCATTCTTCTTACCTGATATTTCAGTGCTTGAAGCTGAGTTTCATAATTCTGAGCCATTTCATATTTAGTTTTCTGTAAGTCTTCCAGTTTCTGCTGAAGTAAACCTACCTACAGTTAAAATAAGCACTCAAATTTACCTTTTCAGAAGTGTTCCAAAATATGCCATTTTGGAATAGTCATTTGAAACTTTGAAAGAAGACTGCTGCTTAAAGGATAGGTATTAAAAATATATATTAATTCAGAAACTTAATAATAAAACTGGATACCACAATGTATGTATCAACATCAAGTTAGGGATTTTATAGTGAAAAATCTCATTGTATGCTTCTGTTATGATTTAATGATAATACTGTATGATTCTGCCATGAAAGACCATTTAATGAAAACATTTCTGACCTAGCTATATGAATGAACTGCTGTACCCTGTTGTGAAAATTTTGCTTGAATGTCTTATATAATCATATAAATTACCTTCAACTTATGCACAAATTATCAGGAGATACTGTGGACTCATTTCAGTCCCTAAGTACAGTGCCATTTGAGATATCTTGAATTATCTGACAATTTCACAGAGATCTGAGAAATATGACAAAGAGCATATACGACATCTATGTTTTCCGGGAGGGGCAGCTGGAAACTAGGTGGAATATGCTAAAATAGTTCGGATAACATCTCTGTACAGGCAAATAAATTGATGCTTTAAGGACTGGCTGGGTGAGTTATTCTCTTGGCTCCTCTAACTCCAATGACTAAGGGGAAATTCCTAATTGCTCATTAGGTAGAGTTATTTCATTTTCAAAACTCCCACTGGCAGTTTAGACACCTAACTCACACAAAGATGCCCATGTGTAAACACGCAACTCTAGAACTGAATGCTCTGCTAGGATTTACTGATGCTCTGAATGAATATTCAGCAGACAAGACTGTGAATTACAGACAACATCAAGTACACTGGGGCTTTCAGTTTGGTAAGCAAGTCTAAGTGGTAATATAATTTGAATCTTCACTATTAATAAAATTATCATACAAAGACAGCATATAACATAAAATGATAAAAATCAGGTATAAACAGAAATTACAAAGACATAATTTTGTGAAACTTTTCAAACTGTACCTTTCCATTTAAAATTTCTAATGAAACTAGAAGTGTTGGCATTTAGAAAAAAAATCAAATTATCTTTTTACAGCTGAACTAAGAATATTTGATTTAGACTTTAGGGAAATAGAAGAAATATGAGACTTTCAGTTACATTTTTACAATCACTTTTCAGAACAGAAGCACACTTTAAAACAAAACACTAAGGATAATTAGTGACCTTTAAAGGATGTTTGGTATTTTTTACATAATAGAATAACCAGGTCTCCTTATAGAGCATTTAGAGCATACCATTAACGAACTCCCAGAATAAATACTTTCTTTATAGAATATGATTTTCTTAAATACCTCTTGACCTTTTTGATCCAGTTTGTTTTGGGCATTTGCTAATTCTTGATCCCGGATATCCATCTTTGCTTCTAAAGCTTTCATCTTCCTTTCCCATTCCAGTTTCTTGCTGTTCACCATGATGTCAATTTGATGCACTAACTCCTGAAGTTCAGTTTCACATGGAGAAGTTCTAATAATATTAAAAAAAAAATTCTTTTTTTCAAATAAAGAATAAGGGAGAAAACAATTTTTTATTTACATTGTGTCGTGGTTTAGCCCCAGCCGGCAACTAAGCACCACGCAGCCGCTCGCTCACTCTCCCTCCCACAGTGGGACGGGGGAGAGAATTAGGAAAAACCTCGTGGGTTGAGATAAACACGGTTTAATAGGACAGAAAGAAAGAAGGGAACAATAATGATAATACCAACAAAGGAATGTATAAGAACAAGTGATGCCCAATACAGAAATTGCTCACCACCCCGTGATCGACAGCCCGTCCCCGAGCAGCGATTTCCGCCCCCCCGGCCAACTCCAGTTTATGTACTGGGCATGACGTCGGATGGTAGGGAATATCTCTTTGGCCAGTCTGGGTCAGCTGTCCCGGCTGTGTCCCCTCCCAGCTCCCCGTGCACCCCCAGCCTGCTCGCTGGCAGGCCAGCACAAGAAGCTGGACTGTCCTTGACGGCTCAGCAACAACCCAAAACATCAGCACCTTATCAACAGTTCCTCATCCCAAATCCAAAACACAGTCTCACACTAGCTTCTGTGAGGAAAACCAGCTCTATCCTGGCTGAAACCAGGACAGTATCCACCCCTTATTCCATACCATTTACGTCATGCCCAGGTCCTATACTTTTCAATACATTCCAATTATTCATTATTACTCTTCCTGTCCTTTAATATATACACACAGATATCACTCTCTTAGTCCATGGGCCATCACTTAAAATGTCTATGGAGTTCAGTCAGTCCATGACTCTGGGCTTCATCCATCATAGCAGTCTCTCAGGGCAGGGGAGATGGTATGTGGTGTTGGATTGTCATCTGGCACGGTCCATGTCCATGATCTGCAGGTCGAAGATGTCGATCTCGAGGGATTTGTTGAGTGCAAGCTGCTGAAGCCAGTTCTGGTTTCATCACTGCTGCACGTTGCTTGGTTTCAGTGAAGCTCATTCTTCATCAGTCTGGGTGATTCTTACTATAATACCATTGATATGGTAGATAGCAGCCATAGTAGTAATGTCATTCTGAACAATTAACATAATACAATTCAAATCATTGACTGTTTTCACCCAAAATCAAGTCTCCTTGAGGTACACATCGGACTTCCCCATCCTTCCGCATTACCCACCAAGTGCACCCAGGTCCCTGGGCAAAGGCAATCCCACGAATGGGTTTGCCTTTTCCTAATGCAGGAGTAACCCAGGCTGTCTTCCCCAGCATGTTTCTCACATGCACCACAGGGACTTTATCCCCTTCTACAGTACGTAGAAGTTTTGATTGGGCAGGGCCGGCTCTATTAGTAGATCCCCTAGTGTTGACTAACCAGGTGGCTTTGGCTAAATGTTTATCCCAATTTTTGAATGTCCCATCACCCATTGCTCTCAGTGTAGTCTTTAACAGTCCGTTGTATCGTTCAATTTTTCCGGAAGCTGGTGCATGATAGGGGATATGATACACCCACTCAATGCCGTGCTCTTTGGCCCAGGTGTCTATGAGGTTGTTTCGGAAATGAGTCCCATTGTCTGACTCAATTCTTTCGGGGGTGCCATGTCGCCATAAGACTTGCTTTTCAAGGCCCAGGATAGTGTTCCGGGCGGTGGCATGGGGCACAGGGTATGTTTCCAGCCATCCGGTGGTTGCTTCCACCATGGTAAGCACATAGCGCTTGCCTTGGCGAGTTTGTGGAAGTGTGATATAGTCAATCTGCCAGGCCTCGCCATATTTATATTTCAACCATCGTCCTTCATACCAGAGAGGCTTTAACCGCTTGGCTTGTTTGATCGCAGCACACGTTTCACATTCATGGATAACCTGTGCAATAGCATCCATGGTCAGGTCCACCCCTCGATCCCGAGCCCATCTATATGTTGCATCTCTTCCCTGATGGCCTGAGGTGTCATGGGCCCACTGAGCTATAAATAATTCACCCTTATGTTGCCAGTCCAGATCCACCTGAGCCACTTCAATCTTAGCAGCCTGATCCACCTGATGGTTGTTTTGATGTTCTTCGGTGGCCCGACTCTTGGGTACGTGAGCATCTACGTGACGTACTTTTATGACGAGATTCTCTAGTCGGGCAGCAATATCTTGCCACAATTCAGCAGCCCAGATGGGCTTGCCTCTGCGTTGCCAGTTGCTCTGCTTCCATTGCTGCAGCCACCCCCATAGAGCATTTGCTACCATCCATGAGTCAGTATAAAGAGAGAGTACTGGCCATTTTTCTCGTTCAGCAATATCTAAAGCCAGCTGGATGGCTTTCACCTCCGCAAACTGACTTGATTCACCTTGTCCTTCAGCCACTTCTGCAACTCGTCGTATAGGGCTCCATACAGCAGCTTTCCACCTTCGATGTTTGCCTACAATACGACAGGACCCATCAGTAAACAGGGCATATTGCCTTTCGTTCTCTGGCAGTTCATTATATGGTGGAGCCTCTTAGTACGCGCCACCTCCTCTTCCGGTGATATTCCAAAATCTTTGCCTTCTGGCCAGTCCATGATCACTTCCAAGATTCCCGGGCGATTAAGATTTCCTATTCGAGCCCGCTGTGTAATAAGCGCGACCCACTTACTCCACGTAGCATCAGTCGCATGATGCGTAGAGGGGACCCTCCCTTTGAACATCCAGCCCAGCACCGGCAGTCGGGGTGCCAGGAGGAGCTGTGCTTCAGTACCAACCACTTCTGAGGCAGCTCGAACTCCTTCATATGCCGCCAATATCTCCTTTTCAGTTGGAGTATAGCGGGACTCAGATCCCCTATATCCTCGACTCCAAAACCCTAGAGGTCGACCTCGAGTCTCTCCTGGTGCCTTCTGCCAGAGACTCCAGGTAGGGCCATTCTCCCCGGCTGCCGTGTAGAGCACATTTTTAACATCTTGTCCTGCCCGTACTGGCCCGAGGGCTACGGCATGAACTATCTCCTGTTTGATTTGTTCGAAGGCTTGTCGTTGCTCAGGGCCCCATTTAAAATCGTTCTTCTTCCGGGTCACTTGATAAAGAGGGCTTACAATCAGACTGTAATTTGGAATATGCATTCTCCAGAAACCCACAACACCCAGAAATGCTTGTGTTTCTTTTTTGCTAGTTGGTGGAGACATAGCTGTTATTTTGTTGATCACATCCGTTGGGATCTGTCGACGTCCATCTTGCCATTTTATTCCTAAAAACTGGATCTCTTGTGCAGGTCCCTTGACTTTACTTTGCTTTATAGCAAAACCAGCTTTCAGAAGGACTTGAATTATTTTCTTCCCTTTCTCGAAAACTTCTTCTGGATCTTTGGATGATTGTCCATTGTCCAAGTCACCATAAATCACTTCCAGCACCGCTAGCTCCCTCAGGTACTGGATACCTTTCTCCATGGTGGTCCACTTGCCTGGGTGACATAGAACATCTTCCTTGAAGGGATACCTTTCCTTCACACCCGACAGGAGTCGTCTCCAGAGGCTGAGGACTTGTGCACCTTTTCCAATTGCTTTGTCAATGCCCCCTTCCCTAGAAAGGGATCCCAGCTGCTTGGCTTCCCTACCCTCTAATTCCAGGCTACTGGCCCCATTATCCCAGCATCGGAGCAGCCAGGTGACAATGTGCTCACCTGGACGACGGCTGAAATCCTTTCGCATATCTTGCAATTCACTCAGGGATAGAGATCGGGTAGTTACCGTCTCTTTTATAAGTTCTTCCTCTTCCTCCTCTTCAAGCGATGACTCGCTCTCTTCCCTCTTCCGTGCTTGTGATGGCCCTGCTTCAGAGCACTCTGCCTCCTCACTCTCTTCCTCTGGCTCCTTCTTAGCAGGATCTTCCTCCTCCCTTACTAAACGAGCTGACTTCCGCTTCCAAGATTTCTTCTTTTGTACAGGGGCAACTGATACCGGGATGGGCTGGTCCTCTGGTTCAGCTGCAACAGTCTGAGTAGCTACAGTGCCCGCCGTGGGGGTTGGAGTAGTGGCAGTGCCCGCCGTGGGGGTTGGAGTAGTGACAGTGCCTGCTACAGACGTTGGAGTAGTCACAGTGCCTGCCACATTGCCATCAGACCCAGAGAGCCCCTCTCCCCTTTGCATAGTGTTAAATAGGGTTCAGTAGGCATGGGCCAGGCCCCAGCACATGGCAATGATCTGTGTCTCCTTGGAGCTGCCAGGCTGACAGCATACTTCTTCCAGATATTCTGCTAGTTTATCAGGATTCTGCACTTGTTCGGGAGTGAAGCTCCAAAACACCGGAGGTGCCCACCGCCCCAGGCATTTGCCCATGCTGTTCCACACACCCTGCCATTCATAACTATCCAGCCTTGGGGCAGATCTCCGGGTGATATTCTTAAATTGCTTGCCAACCTTAGACAAAACTGAAACCATGTTCCCCAGAAGTAGCAATAGAGGTATTTTAACCAGCCAAGGGTGTTCAAAATACTGAAAAATTATTGTGATGAAGGAGGAAATGTTATGATAGAGGGTATCAAAGGTACCATTCTGCATTTCCTCCATAAAAAACCTTTCAGAGGCAGAAGTATAATTGCTAATCGTCTCCACAAGACTGTAGCCAAAATACAGTAACGGCTTTAGTACAGAGCTCAGATGATACCACATTAAGCTCAAGGTCAGTGCTCTAAAAACAAAATTCACAGGCGAGACATTACTAATCATTGCAGAGTACAGCAGCCCGCAGAAACCAACACCGATCCTTAACATGTACAGCAAAGACGAGAGCATGATGCAAATCAAACTGATACTGTGACCTGCAACTGTTATTATCTCAAGCCTCGGGCCCCACGTTGGGCGCCAAAAAGGACTATCGTGGTTTAGCCCCAGCCGGCAACTAAGCACCACGCAGCCGCTCGCTCACTCTCCCTCCCACAGCGGGACGGGGGAGAGAATTAGGAAAAACCTCGTGGGTTGAGATAAACACGGTTTAATAGGACAGAAAGAAAGAAGGGAACAACAATGATAATACCAACAAAGGAATGTATAAGAACAAGTGATGCCCAATACAGAAATTGCTCACCACCCCGTGATCGACAGCCCGTCCCCGAGCAGCGATTTCCGCCCCCCCAGCCAACTCCAGTTTATGTACTGGGCATGACGTCGGATGGTAGGGAATATCTCTTTGGCCAGTCTGGGTCAGCTGTCCCGGCTGTGTCCCCTCCCAGCTCCCCGTGCACCCCCAGCCTGCTCGCTGGCAGGCCAGCACAAGAAGCTGGACTGTCCTTGACGGCTCAGCAACAACCCAAAACATCAGCACATTATCAACAGTTCCTCATCCCAAATCCAAAACACAGTCTCACACTAGCTTCTGTGAGGAAAACCAGCTCTATCCTGGCTGAAACCAGGACACATTGCTAAGATTTTATTTTAATTCTGATGGAAATAACCACTTTTCAACATCAGAAAGAAATGGGAAAGATAAATGATGCCTGGAATGGAGGTGGAATCTTATTGCATCTATCTTAAATTTGCCTGAAAATCAGAGTATTTAGCATATTCTGGACTATTTGCCTAGCTTAAATGCTGTTTGATGCCTTCTCACTCTTTCAAGGATGAACTGTCAAATGAGCATAAACTGAGTTGAAAGTATCCAGGCCCAAGCCTCAATGGACAAGAGTAGGAGAAGCTGAATATTAAGTTGCTTAACTTAATATAGGACTTCCCACTAAAGGTACATAATGATGGAAACAGAGTTTGTTGGAGGAAGTTATTCAACAGCTGGCTTGAAAGCAAGTCAGTTTTAATTCTAGTAGGAAGCACAGAAGTGAGTGCATTTTCAAAAAGAACTTGTCTTTGAGGGACCATGTGCTGGATTTCATAGAGATTTGTGCAACATCTGCAACATAAACATTATTTTTTTCCCAAACTTCTGAGATTAAACTCAGAATACTTCCCTTACACTACGACTTCATTGTCAGTAATAGACAATATTTTATATCGTTGCTTTAGGAATATGACGTGTCCTAAGTAACAAGATAATGATATATGGTTAATTTATGGTATGTTAGAAAACTGAAAACAGTCAAAGTTGCCCTCTTAGTTACCCTTATATAGAAGCAGTATATTAGTTATAAAAAATTAAACTTTGTCTGGACAGTATCAAACAATGTTTAGATCAGTTGGTATATGTCACTTAGCAGATATATACAAAGTACCTGAATTTAGTATGGAGATTTGTTTATTCCATATCCATTCCAACTTTGTATGTGATGATGAATATAAGAAAAATTTGAAATAAGAAAGATATTGATTATAGAAAATTTGGCTCCGCATACTTTTGTATGCAAGAAATTGCATAATTCTTTCTACACTCTAAAACTTTTAATTTGTAGAAATTACTATTTCACATCAAGATTATACTGTCCTTCTAGGTTGTATGAGATTTTTTCCTGAAATATTTTTGAGAGTTTATTGCCCAGTTCACTTCAATTGTTTTGTTAACTGAGAGCTTCTCTTAATCTGTAAATTTACAGCTGACATTTCAGATTTGCAATAATTTATTTAAAAGTCAGAATCTTTCTAGAACTCATGGATCTATTCAACTTTCAGTGAAACATTCCAGCTAGAAAAAAAATAAAAACTGTTTATTGAAATGTTCCTGAACATTTTATTTTTCTGACTTACTGCTTCCTATCCACTTTAGGATTCTAGGGTTTGGGAAAAAGATAAAGGAGACAATGTACACTCCTGTCTAATTCCTTCCCATAAAATAAAGAAGGGGAATTTTATTCTATTAACACTTCGAGCTGCTTTTGGACTGTTAAAAAGAAGAATTAGCTGTTGAACAAATTGCTTAACTAGGTACATGAGCCCATAAATTTTCTATAAAATTTAATTTTCATCAAGTCATATGGAGGAAAAAATCAGACTGTTTCCTATCACTATGATTAATTACACATCACCAAAAAGAAATCTGTTACTTGTCAATCATTAAAGACTTCAATTTGATCTCAGTTTACTTCAATTGAGATATGAGATCAGAATTAGTTAAGACAGTATTTTGGATAAAAGCCTTTAGCAGACTTACTCACCACTGTAATGCTCACTTCGTCTCATTTATTGAAATAAAATTATTTTTATCAACTTTTTTTTTTAAATACCAAAACTATCAAGCATTTTTAAGTATGTTCACAGCTCACAGAATGTTGGCTGTAGGTATTTTTATACTAAGTACCAAAAGGGGCATATATACCACTGAAGTAAAGGCAAACCTTTCACTGACTGTTTTTAGCCAGTGGAATAATGTGTTGAGTTCTTAAACTTTTGAGGAGTAGCATCTCTTTCATTTCACATTCTGTAAACATTTCATTTCCACACAAATTTTTTAGTGGCATCTGGTTTTAGAGCTTTTTTTATACCTTTCTTGTTTCCTGTTCTTGTTTTAATTGCTTTACATTTTTTTTTCTAAATAAGAGATTCTATTTATAAATCAGCCTAATATACAGCTTCATTACTTTCTTTAGAAGACATATTTTTATCTTATCTTTATAACATATTGGAATATATTGAAATGTGTCATTGTTAGTCGTTGCAACCTTTTCTTGGCCATGAAAAAAAATATTCTCATTTAAAACCTTCAAATTACTCTTTTCAATGGTATGATCTGATAATTGTGAAAATTTCTGCATTTTTCTCTCTGCAATGATTTAGAGATCAGTGTATCCAGTTACTGCCATATCTAAATGAAGGTACAAATAAAACCAATGTTGTTTCTCTACTGTCAACCCTCTCTCCCTTGTCTCAAACAGATATACTGGTAGTGGTACACCTGCATTCTCTTCATTTTTTTCATCTGTCATAGTGACTATCCATTGTACAAACAAAGTTTAATCTTAATTTAATTTCCATTTCCTCACACTTGCATAATTTTTGTCTCTTCTTTCTTTTTTTTGTTTTGATTAGAAGCCTATATTGAATTTCCTGTTGATAAAACCAGCAATTGTATTATTTCATAAATTTGTTAACTAACCCTCCTGACACCTAAACTGATGCAAAAGATGTATTGTAACCTGTTACTTTTCATGATATAAACTTAACCTTATGATAAACAAGTTCCGTCACTTTATAATCTGAATGCTGTGACATTGTTTTGAGTTATGACATGTTCTCTTTTCCTTTTAGTAATACTAATTATCTCACTGACATTTTCCCCAAAAGTAAAAGTGATAGCCACTGCTTATAATTTAATTGGTTCTTTAATTTATAAAAATCTAAAAGCTATGTATTCTCTCGATTGCTGATGGTACACATCTCTGTGTGCACATGAAGTGCCTTTATGATCGCTAATCATTTTGCAGGCATTCTAACATCTCTGTGGCATGAGGGTTTGTTAAAATGAGCATAGCTATTTCCTTAAAATGAGCAGAGCTATTATTTTATGAAATAATTGCCATAGAGACAGTCACACAGAGACAAAAGATAGTACAGCATTTGAATAACGTAGCAGCAATCTACAAAATGGTTAATGATAAAAAGCACAGCAGTATGCCTGTAACTGCACCATCCTAGGAAGGGTTGGAGAGGATTTCAATACCTCAAATTAGCACAGAATGCCATTTTGTGTCACGAACGCTACAATCTGGCATATGTTTTTGGGGGACATTGCAACCGAGAATGTGCCAAGCAATTAGGAACTCTACTTTAGCAGAGCCACACTTAACCAAACACAAATTGATCCATGAACTCAGAGGTAATATCCCTACGGCCAGCGAGCCTCCAACCGCTGAGCGTGCTGTCAGCACATCGCCGAAGAACAGTAAGCTAACTAACACGCTCCTCTACTGTAAATAACTGTGCAAACTCAGCCTTAATATAAGCAGATGCTTTTACTTCTGGTAGTGAACACCACCATCTTGTGTGAATGCTAGCATGAAAATGCTTCCTTTCTTCTCTGATAATCTTTCACATCCCAGCTGTTCAGCCAACTCTCCAAACATCTGCCCTCCTAGTGCCCTGAAGTCTCCTGTCTGTAGCTTGTGCTCTGGGTCAAGTGCTGGTCCTGCATGTTCTGCGTTTCATACCCTGCATGCTCAACTTCTGATTGCACTACTCGAAAAAAAAAGGAGTTCCTTAACATAGAATCATAGAATAGTTTGGGTTGGAAGGGACTTCAAAAGTCATCTAGTAAATGGATGGGTATGTTTATTCAATATATTTTTTTAGTGCTTAAATGGTGCCTATCCCTTGTTTGGATAATTATTACATGAAACGGGAGCAAATTTGTTAGATTTGCAATATCACAATTAAAACAACATGATTTTTTAAAAGTAAAGCTCTTTAAAATTCTTATATCAACAAATGCTTGAAACTTTAACATTATTAATCTTAGGCTTGAAAAGGCTCTTTAAATACACACATAAATCTTAATGCCTTTTTAAAGTTAAAACTGTTAGCAATGCCATTTTAAAATTTAATGTGAGTCATAGAATGATAATAACCAAAGTGCAAGCAAGTAATACACTGTGATGTAGATATCACAAAACAAAAATGCCCCCTCCTCAAGTGCCTGAAACTAATCTCAAAACGGCATTAATGATGCAGCGAACTTGGATTGCTTCTGGGTGGAATATAAAATGGGATTTTGAAAACAGAAGATGAAGCGATACTGCATCAGGACTACCTTTTCTTTGGTAGTTCTATAAGGACCCGTGCCCTTCCAGCCTCATGTATTGTCAAGTGGCAACACTTCGGTGACCCACCAGCAATGACTCAGCTATCTGATTTTAGCCTTCAGAAATAGGTACTTTCTTTATTGTGTAGCACATGGATCATCTAAACACTGTTATACAAGTGCAGATGCAACCTCTAGCCTGGGTCGTGAGGTTACTGTTTCAGACCCACCGTGGCTGACATCCTTCTCTCTTAGATTTCACCTATCCTTTTCAGATCATCCCACACAAGGCAAGTTCCGCAGCTGTTGCTAGAAAATTTTCTCTGAGTAGTTCTTGCACGTTTCTTGAACCTAGAACCACCAATATAAAAAAGGGGGCTGTTGAAGGAAAAATCCCTTCTGAAACATCTTCTCAGTCTGTCTCCACCTTCTCTGTCTACTTCCTTACTGAGATGCTCTAGGTACACCGGCAGCTGAAAAAGGAGAGCTGTACCTGAAGCTGCAGATTACGACTGCTGTTCCACTGCGAGAACTACTCTCTATCATGGCTGTGGCATTACAAACAGATCTGCACACCGCAATTATCCCCCACCTACTAGCACAGAGGTACTACTAGCTTCCGCAACTATTATTTTAGTCCCTTCAGTGTTTTGAAAGGAGTGCTAACTATCTCCCTCAGAATATGGCCAATCATGTGGTATCACAATCATGAGAATTTATTTTGATCACTGGATGTGGAATGTGGAAAACTCTGGTATTTTTTGTTTAATACGCCATCAGGTAAACAGACAAAAAATAAGTTTTCCCATAAAACAAGGAAGTAAGGGGTTTTTACCCATGAATTCAGCATTCCCACTTTGCTGAATGCATACATCAAATGGATTCTTCATACATGGAAGTAACGACTTGTATTTAAGCAAGTAGCTGCTTTTTTATTGTTGTTGCATTTACTTTGAAACAGCTCAAAACACCTAAAGGTATGTGATTTTTAAAGTGATGTAGGCAAGCTCTTAGTCTTCTTTAACTCCACTTCCATATTGGTGAAAATATTAATATTCTGCTGTCATTAGTAACTATTGATCTTCATGTGACTCTAGATGTTTCCAAATTTAGACAAGCCAAAATCCAGATAAGAAGTTTTACCAACTTCAAGACATTATCACAAATTATTTTTGCCTTAGTTAGACCTTTCTAGCTCTATTTATCTGCCTTTTGCTTTAGACTTCTGCACAGATCTGTATTTTTCTGGTTGTTTCCTAACAGACATAGAAAGAATATTATTGTCCATACACTTCATACTAAAGTTGTAATTTAGAGACTGACATTTGGTTCACGCTGTCAGTCTCCACTTCATGCCTTCTTCCCTTACTACTCAGGTTTTCTGACAAATAGGAAAATATGTATGACTGTATTTATGCAAACACAAGCAAAATCTATGCAGAACAATGTTCACAAAGATTTACATCTTACATAGTACATTAATTACTTTTTGATCCTTATCAAGAGCCAATATTAACTCCTTTTCTGTTCTTAAAACTTGCTTTAAAAATAGGAAATATATAAAACAGTTGTGATACAATAGCCCATTAGAATCTTCTACCCCAAAGTTCCGTTATATAAACGACAACTGATTTATTTCACAATTTTTAGCCATACAGAATCATACACATCTGTGGATGGATAATTTATGATCTATGAGTTCTTGCAGCTGGCGTGTACTAGTCATGATTTCTACTACCATTATCCAGCCCTTTTCCCAGTTTTAAAGGTATCTGCATTATTTCTGGAATACTGTCAGCATAGACTGAAACAAATGTCTCTTATCATTGAATGTGTATTCTAAACTACTCTTCCAGATTCTTTGTATAGTTAATGGCAATAAATAGCTACCTAGAATACGTGGTTTATGATGGGACAAATCACTCTCTAGATTCATCTGCAATGGCCTGAAATTTCACATATATCAATCACAACGAAGGCCAGGCAAGATCTGAACTCTTGAAATAAGCTTCTGATTTGTTAAAAATGTGTCCCAAAAATAGCAGTATTTTGATTTTTTTTTTTAATTCAAGTTTTTATATGACTATATTTACCAGGAATATCAATAACAAAAAGAATGCCCCTCAAAGCCAAAAAAAAGGGCCACATTGCTCAGAATATAATATTTTAATGCAGCAATTTTTTTCTATCATGAAAAGTGCACACATTATTCTTCAGTACCACAGAGCACACTTTCAAATCCTATTAAAACTTTATTGGGCCACAATAAGGTGTGATAGAGTATGCATGTTTCTGTTACTTTAAGAAATACTTTTATGCATCATATTACCTTGAACTGCTTCTTGGTAATAATGATAAAAGAAACTGGTTTATATGAAAAATAGGGAATAAGTTTATTTACAAATTATAGTAGATTACTCTATTTAGCTCATTATATGGGGAAGTACTTTTTATATTGCAGTGTTCCTTGAAAAGGCTGGGTGGGATGAGGTCCTACATCAAATCTCACCCATGTTTACACTTCTTTAGAAAGATTTTGTGCCCTACTAGTATTTTTTAGATTAACACTAGAAGAACTAAACTTGGATTATGTCAAAAAAAGATGATTGTGTTGTGATGAAAAGTGCACTTAATACTTGGTAAGAATAATTGTGGTTATTATCTGTGCAAAATAAGCCTAAGGCTTTAGCAATTAGTAGCCTTGTTTTTAAGATTTTGAATGTTTCAAGAGCTGTGATATGTAAGTTTATACTGCTGTAGACTAGCAACTTCAACTATGTTTTAAAACAGTTTAAAGTAATATTTCTTAACATTTTAATAAAACCCCACATAGCTTTCATTTTCCTCCCTTTTGTTCAGGGATGAAGATTTTAAAAATTTAAGTAACTAACAGAAACAGTCAGTAGATTATTAGCTAAAGCAGTAAGATGTGTTGTCTTAATTATCAGTGACCTCTCCAGTTCGCATAGAAAGCAGCAGAAGAAATTGAGAATCACGTTTGCTTCTAAAATCATTAATATTTTGTGTTTTGCATTTTTAGTAAACCCACATAATAATATTTCATTATATATTCAACCCCCACACAGTAAGTCATTACTTACTTAGCAACAGCTTGTTCCTGAAACACTTCTAAGTCCTGCTCCATACTACTGATCGTCGTTTTAACCTGTTGAACCAACAAAAATCAAATAATTCAGATTCTTAAATGCGTGCATTTACACAGCCAAGTATTCATTCTGGGTAGTTCTATGCTTTCCTTTCAATTTCTGTAACTCTCCCTTTGCAAACACAGGGGCAGGGGAATATGGCTCTAATTACAGGCTGGAACAGGCAAGATGAAAACTTCTGGAGTTAACTCAGCAGCTCTCGCACTTCATGCAGCACTGAGATTACCAGAGGTGGTGCTAACTTGAGGATAGCCCTGGATTTCCATGAAAAAGTTTATTTCAGATCATTTCCTGTCATGTGATGTCAATGATTTGCCAAGACACTTGAAAAAATTTGTCATAGAACCATGGCTGCATTCAGTAACCATTTCTCATACCTTCAGACACCCTAATTAACCTATGGCCAGGCTGTAATTGCTCTCAAACAGAGTTTTGGGCTCCCATTGACTATTCGCTCCCTCGCTTAGCAGATGCAGCACTGCGACACACTGCTCTCAAGTACCTCAGCAGAAAGACCAGAACAAGACTGCTGCTGGGAACAGCCCGGTTCTGTGGGTCCAGCAGGACACGAGGACGTGGGGCAAACCTGGCTGCGTGCATGAACAGGAACCAGCCACATCACGGGTGACAGAGTGGCGCAAAACAGCCCTAATTCCTTGTGGGGGTGAGCAGTGGGGCTCTCAAGGGCATGGGTACCAGTAGGTATGGATGTATGGACACCACCACATGGCACTGCAGCCTTGGCTCCACAGGGGACCAGCAGCTGAGGTGACACTGCCACAGGGGCACTGGCTCCCCAGGGGACCGGCACACCTGAGGTGACACTGCCACAGGACCACCACCCTTGGCTCCACAGTGGACAGGCACCTGAGGTGACACTGCCGCAGAGGCACCAGCCTTGGCTCCACAGGGGACAGGCACCTGAAGGTGACACTGCCACAGGACCACCACCCTTGGCTCCACAGGGGACCGGCACCTGAGGTGACACTGCCGCAGAGGCACCAGCTTTGGCTCCACAGGGGACCGGCACCTGAAGTGATGCAGGCACCGGGGCAGCCGCGGCTGTGCCGGGCACCTGAGGAGACCGGGGCACCCACGGCGCTCCCCGGACCCCGCGGCGGGGCAAGCGGCGAGAGCGGCGGTGCCGCGGCCGCCCCCTCCCCGACCGTTACCTGCCGCGCTGCCCCCGTCGCTCCTTTCGCACCCGATGTCGCTGCGGTGGCGGCATGAGCTCCGCAGCCCGCTCACCCCCGCTCCCCCATCCCGCCCCAGCTCCCGCCCGTCGCCGCCCCGGCCCGCCGCTCCCAGCGGCCGTTGCGGACGGCGCCGGGCGGCTGCCCCCGTCGCCGCGGTAACGCGAAGGGCGGCAGGGCGAGGCGGGAAGGCGGGCGGGCGGCTGGGCAAGGCAGGCGGTGGGGCGGGGAGCGAGGCCGGGGCGGAGGCCTGAGGGGCGGACAGCGGCTGCGGCCGGGTGCTGGAGGGGGCGGCGGGGAGCTGCCGGAAGGCTGAGGGGAGGGCGGCGGGGCTGGGGTAGCACCCGAGGGGCTCGGGCGTGACAGGGCTGCCGCCGCTTTCCGCGAAGGGAGGGACGGTGCGCGGGGGCTCGGCGGGGCCGCCACGGAGCTGCCGTGGCGCCGGGGGAGCGGCGCGGGCGTCCCGGCGTCACTCGTGTCTTTCGCGGGGCCCTCCAGCTGCCGCCCGTCGATTTGAAGGAAGCGGGAGTGACTTTCACCTCAGGAAAGATCACCCGGGATAAAGGACGTTTACTTTTGGTTTAACATAATGTAAGAAATCAGTAGGCAGGATGGTGGATTTTTTTCCCTTCCTTTTTTTTCCTTTAAAACGCCATTGCTAGATAATGAAAAGGCTGAACATTACCTTTTCTTTCTGAATGACTGGCTCTTCTTTGGTAAAATGGTTTCAAATGATTTTCAGATTATTGTGCAAGCGACCTAGGTTTGGATGACACTTCTCTATGTATTTTTGTGGACTTCTGTCTGTCTTGCTCAGCAACAAAACACTTTAAGAACCACAGTTATTTCAGCTTTTTACAGTAATAATTTGTGCTTCCAAACTTAGGGTTTCTAGATCTCTTCGAATATCAGGGAGTTTTTTCCACCAGGACAGTACAATTCACGTTGTATTTATTGTCCTGAAATTGCATGGAGCATTTTCGGGAGCTGCTCATCTATTTACGTACACTGTATTTTGAGCTTTTGGTTTGTTTACTTAAATTAGCCGAGTGAACTGCCTTTTTAGTATCAGCTTTAAGGAATAATCTATTTCATTTGTTTCCTACCTACTGTGCTAAGGCAGATGTCTTTCATGTCAGCAGAAATGTTGTTGCAAGCTATGAATTATGAAAAATATTTTTTAAAATGAAATATTAAAATAAAATTATATGCAGAGTTTCAGGAAAAGTCCTGATAAAGTTTGCTTACTCGCTCTAGAAAATAACTGCCAATTTTCCATTGTATTTTTCTTAAAGATTACTAAAAATGTTTTTCACAGAATCACAGAATCACTAGGTTGGAAAGGACCTTCAAGATCATCAAGTCCAACCATTAACCCAACACCACCATACCCCCTAAACCATGTCACGAAGCACCATGTCCACATGTTTTTTGAACACTTTCAGTGATGGTGACTCCACCACCTCCCTGGGCAGCCTGTTCCAATGCCTGACCACCCTCTCAGTGAAGAAATTTTTCCTAATACACAATCTAAACCTTCCCTGGCACAACTTGAGGCCATTTCCTCTTGTCCTATCACTAGCTACTTGGGAGAAGAGGCCAACACGCTCGTCGCCACAACCCCCTCTCAGGTAGCTGTAGAGAGCAATAAGGTCTCCTCTCAGCCTCCTCTTCTCCAGACTAAACAACCCCAGTTCCCTCAGACGCTCCTCATAAGACTTGTGCTCCAGACCCCTCACCAGCTTCGTTGCCCTTCTCTGGACACGCTCCAGCACCTCAACATCCTTCTTGTAGTGAGGGGCCCAAAACTGAACACAGGATTCGAGGTGCGGCCTCACCAGTGCCGAGTACAGGGGCACGATCACTTCCCTGCTCCTGCTGGCCACACTATTGCTGATACAGGCCAGGACGCTGTTGGCCTTCTTGGCCACCTGGGCACACTGCCGGCTCATGTTCAGCCGGCTGTCAACCAGCACCCCCAGGTCCCTTTCTGCCGGGCAGCTCTCCAGCCACTCCTCCCCAAGCCTGTAGCGTTGCATGGGGTTGTTGTGACCCAAGTGTGGGACCCTGCACTTGGCCTTATTAAACCTCATGCAGTTGACCTCTGCCCATCGATCCAGCCTGTCCAGATCCCTCTGCAGAGCCCTCCTACCCTCCAGCACATCAACACTCCCACCCAACTTGGTGTCATCTGCAAACTTCCTGAGGGAGCACTTGATCCCCTCATCAAGATCATCTATAAAGATATTGAACAAGACCGGCCCCAGAACCGAGCCCTGGGGAACACCGCTTGTGACCGGCCGCCAGCCGGATTTAACATCGTTCACCACAACTCTCTGGGCTCGGCCATCCAGCCAGTTCCTCACCCAGCGAAGAGTAAACTCGTCCAAGCCATGAGCTGCCAGCTTCTCCAGGAGAATGCTGTGGGAGACGCTGTCAAAGGCTTTACTAAAGTCCAGGTAGACAATATCCACAGCCTTTCCCTCATCCACTAGGCGGGTCACCTGGTCATAGAAGGAGATCAGGTTGGTCAAGCAGGACCTGCCTTTCCTGAACTCATGCTGGCTGGGCCTGATCCCTTGGTTGTCCTGTAGATGCCCTGTGAGCACTCTCAAGACCAACCGCTCCATAATCTTCCCTGGTACAGGGGGAAGATTTTATTTTATTTTTTATTTTTGCCTTACATGTTTTTCGTGGCTGTATTTAATTCCAGGAATATCCAGGGAGACTTTAGATCTTTATGCAGGAGCAGCTGCTGGGTGAGGGCCAGTGAGCCCAGAGCCAGGGGTGACGGTAAGGTGCGGGGCAGTGCTCTCCCCAGCCCAGGGCAATCCCGCAGCACCCAGCCAGAAGAGCAGAGCGGGACAGGGACGGTGACGGGGCCGCCACAGCTAAGGGCTGGCCAGACCAGCCTGCAGCAATGGGCTGATCTGAGGTGACTCCAGAAGGTAAGTCAGCAAAATTGGAAGCAGTGCAGCACGGTGCTGAGCACAGGCACAGCTACGGCATTGCTCAGACAGGGCCCAGCGGCACGGCCCAGAGCTGAAATGCTGCTCCTGAGCTGAGGGCGCAGGCCCCCAACACAGCACCCCACGGCTCTGTCGTGCAACAGCCTTGACCCCAGGTTATGTCTGCACCATGTCAGAGCTGGCCTTGAGGACAGGCAGCCAAACCCCTGGGGAAGTTGCAGGACCTGTCGCTGCACTCAGAGCCCCAAAAACATTTTCTTCATTACACTTCTGTAATTACACTTTTCTTCATTATTTACTTACTGTAATAGAATTAGTGTGAAGACGAAATCACACTGAAACATTTGATTTTTGATACCTGAAATGTTTAAAATATAATTTCTTCTAATTCAGATACTGTTTTAAAATTTAAAAAAAAGTGACATTTAGGATGATTTATTTTAAATACTTAAATTTAGGATGTTTTAAAGTACTATGTACTAGAAGTAATTTTTAATGTGACTGCCAGTAAGTTTCTATTTGTTCATCTGGAGAAACTGAAGTGAACTTTTCACCCATATTCCCAGTGCTTATATTTTAATTTCCTCCCTGTCTCATCGTCTCTCAGTGGTAATCAGTTATTCAACAATTTAACTTCCATCTGTCATGCCCAAATAGAATTGGGGGGAGCAACTTAAAAAAATAGAGAAAAATGATTTAAAAATTACATATCAACATTTTCAAAGCTTTTTAGAAGGACAATTCCCATTGCCATTAGCCAGAGTTGTGTTTCTAACTCTCTGATGAGCCTTTAAATATCTCATTCACTATATTAAAAAAATCCCATATCAAATTGTTGACATTTTGTATTTGCTTTTGCTCATCCACATTATCTCTTGACTAGAGCTTGTCTTACAAGACCCAAAACTTGTTGACTTTAAAGAACATGCTTTACAAATTATGATAGCCAGCAAAAAAAAAAAAAAGGAAACTACTTTCAAATCAGCTTATAGGTTATAACTAACGGAAAGCTATAAGCACATTTCTGCAGAAACAAAGGAGGTAGGGCAGGGCAGGGACACAACAAGATACGACCAAACGTCAAACAAGACAAGGTACAACATTGATACTTGTATGAAAACAAGCTAGGAATTAGCTTGGAAAATACCCACTGTCACAACTGGCTGGTAACAAGAGAACATAGGGAAAGCCAAGTAATGATCCAGGGGGTATAATCTACACCCTCAATAGCATGCCCCTTGCTCAGCCTCGTCCTGGGGTGCATGCACCAAGGTGAGATTAACAGCTCCAGCAGAAAAACTGGAAGAAGTGGTGTAAAGAGAAATGTTGATATTTCAATATCTGCAACTCTGAATTTATTTTCAACTTTTTCTTTTATGTCCCTTTGCAACACATTATTGACAAGTATTCTGTCATGAAGAGAGTATATGCCACAGACGTTCCTGTTTTGGAGAGAACCATGGAAAGTGAGTCTTGTCATACAAGATGACTTTTGTCACTGGGCTGGGCTTTACATGAAGTTGTTGAGCTCTTTGTCGATAATATTTGTGAAGCACATATATTTTATATGTGCTATAAAATAGCAGAGCTATTTTAACAGACTTTGCTGAAAGAGAGGAAACATTAATTCCATTAACAAATTCATTCTACCACCAAAGGGTAATATGAGATTTTAAAGAAGTCCTATGTAAAGCAAAATGCTTTTAGTCTAATAATAATTCTGAGAGTTTGGTACAATTCTAATAATAAATCAATAATATACAATTCAATATAGCATATTTCCAGAGCAGAATAAAAGAGGTAGTGTTAAGGGAGTAGCGTGATTGAGATGTAATTTAAGTGATAAGTGATTATGTACCTACTGGTTATCCTTCCTAGGTATTTGTCACTTGAATTCTTCAAGATTTGTTATTTTTGTAGTATAATATGTAATGGTAGGTAAAAGCTAAGTGCATTTGTATATTTAACTTTAAATACAGTTTTTATTTACAGGATATATTCACACTTCACCTTGAAATCTCAGATGACAAATTTGATTGAACATTTTGTTGCAGTAGGCTCAGCATAGCTCTCATAAGAAACATACTAATTTCTTTAGTGTAGAAATCACATGGGTTTAGTGATATTTATGCGATAGATTCATAGCAGCTCTATAATAGTTTAATAATTGCATCTTGTATGTTAGTTTGTATGTTTATGACCATAGCAACTTAATTTACAGAAGCTCTGTTAGAAGAGATGGACGGAAGGGGAAAGGCTTAGCTCAGTATAAGCTATCCATCAACAAATACACAGAAGTCTCTGAGAGACAATAAAAGCTGTGAAAAAATCCCTAAGACATAAGCAAGAAGAGAAGAATGACATTTTAAAAAGAACCTTTGCAAGAGGGATTTTCATTTGTGAAAATTAGATAGGCATAAAATCTGCCTGAGGATTCTGAAGGTGCCTAACTAATTTACTGGCAGAAGGTGATAAATCCTGACATAATACAGACATAAAGGCAGAGTGCTGTTTCTAAATATTTTGTTTCTAGTTTAAGCTGAAAACTACTCTTTTCTTAAGCAGCTTATGAGATCACTGAAGGGAAGAACAAAAAGAGCTTGGATTTAGTTGGATTTTCCAAGTAAACCAACTGATAAGTCACACTGTAGGCTGCGACCTAGTCTAAAAGTGGAGAATTGCAGGAATTTATCCTGTAATAGTAAGCCTGAAAATTAAGGGTGTCGCTCTGAGAGAATGCAGAAAGGGGATAAAGGTGCCATCAGGCCTGTTGCTGTGACAATTACAAGTTAATCTTTCTGCGTCATTCTTTAATGATGACAAAAAATAATCATAGAATCATTTAGGTTGGAAAAGACCCTTAAGATATTGAATCCAACCATTAACCTAACACTACCAAGTCCACCACAAAACCATGTCCCTAAGTGCCCTGTCTATATGTCTTTTAAATACCTCCAGGGATGGTGACTCAGCCACTTCGCTGGGCAGCCTATTCCAGTGCTTGATAACCCTTTTGGTGAAGAAATTTTTCCTAATATCCAACCTAAACCTCTCCTGGCACAACTTGAGGCCATTTCCTCTCGTCCTGTCACTAGTTACTTGGGAGAAGAGACCAACACCCACCTCACCACAACCCCCTTTCAGGTAGCTGTAGAGAGCGATAAGGTCTCCCCTCAGCCTCCTCCTCTCCAGACTAAACAACCCCAGATCCCTCAGCCGCTCCTCATAAGACTTGTGCTCCAGAACCCTCACCAGCTTCGTTGCCCTTCTCTGGACACGCTCCAGCACCTCAACATCCTTCTTGTAGTGAGGGGCCCAAAACTGAACACAGGATTCAGGGTGCGGCCTCACCAGTGCCGAGTACAGGGGCACAATCACTTCCCTACTCCTGCTGGCCACACTATTGCTGATACAGGCCAGGATGCTGTTGGCCTTCTTGGCCACCTGGGCACACTGCTGGCTCGTGTTCAGTCGGCTGTCGACCAGCACCCCCAGGTCCCTTTCTGCCGGGCAGCTCTCCAGCCACTCCTCCCCAAGCCTGGAGTGTTGCCTGGGGTTGTTGTGACCCAAGTGCAGGACCCGGCACTTGGCCTTGTTGAATCTTACCTATCTAATGCTAGATAATGAATGCACAAAAGAAAAATATCTTTTTTAAAGCTTTCTGCTTATGTTTTTGTGGAAATTCATAATGTTTAGCGTTACTGCGGCATCTTTTAGTATGGCATAGTCTTTCCTTTGTAGCTATTGCTACTGCAGCATAAAAATAATACTTTATGGTTTAGCAGCATGGGGATGGTTTCTAGTGCTCTATGGACAAGAATATTTCTTGGTTAACTTGTTTTTACTTACAAATATAAAATGGAATAGTCTTGTCTGTGATCTTGTCTGCAATTAAAAGAGTCTGTTAAACTTCATATCATGTCCAACTGTCCATCTGTTGCTATATATTGTGCCACAGTTGCTTCAGTTGCTATATTGTGCCACACTGACATAAGGATTTATTAAAAAATATTCTAGTTAATATAGGCAAGTTATAGAAAAATATAAGCTCTCCAAAGCATAAATTTGAATTTGTGCTGTCTGAAGGGATTACAGGAAACAAATTGTACATTTTGTTTCATCTTAAATTTGTATTATTTTATGATATCTCTACAATTATAGTTTTCAATGGCATGAAATGTGGTAAGGATTGTAGAAGCTGCTTCTGGTCACGTTTAAGTTTGACAACTGAAGGGTGGATAATTGGAACTTTTGTAACCCTGCATAGATTTAAGAGCAAGTCTACTATTTTGACTCAAGCATGTTAAGTGAATAGTCTGTTGAAATAACTTGTAGAGAAATAATTAATGATGCTGACATTTAAGTTGTCATTCAGGGTTTCAGAGTTAACAATTGAGATGACATGGGAGTTCACATTACGCACTTGCATAAGAATGTATTTGTATAGAGTGCAACGCTACATTGATTATATTATGATGGTATTTTCAAGTTATGCTTGGATGATCATATACTCTGCCCTAACTAATTTTATTTATTTTATCTTTGTTTGAACTGTTTAGTTTTCTAATTATCTGAATGTCATTACTTTTAGAATTAGTATTAGGCTACAGAGGTAGAGCAATTAAAAGATATCGCTATGTTGCCTTCTACAGAAGTTCATTATGAGGCCTGAGCTATTTGTCTTGTCTGGCAAAGTTAAGCCCCCATTTGACTTGACTGTAAAGAGGTATTTGGTCAGTCAGGTTAGGGACTCAGAGGCAGGCAGATACGATCCTGACTATGTCACTGTCTTCCTTTTCTCTAGAAGCAGAAAACTGCTTTTTAACAATCTAACATCTAAACTTAACTTTCTGACCTTGAGAGTCATCATTCTATGTAGAGTGCAAATAACAGTAACACAACATTTGCTTACTTCTTTTACCTTCTGCAGGCTTTTGATAGTTTACATGCTCAAGGCTCAGTTTGAGCTGAGCAAATACTGCACCTACTTGAATACCAAGTTGTGTTTAACAGTTGGCAGTTCACAGTGATGACACTTTGGTTAGTATGAGTGCTCCTTACAGGGCCAACTGCATTCAGATCTATAACATGAACAGCACCAGTGGAAGCTTCCAGCTTGCTGGAAAAAGCAAAAGCAAACAAGGCTTTCCTACAGAATTTGAGCTAGCAGAAATACTCCACATTTTCTAAAAGCTGAAAATGAGGGTTGGAGTTCTCTCCCACTCTTCAGCAGAGGAATGAGATGTCTTCTAAGGGTGGATCCTTAATCCTTGACCTTCCCTCCCAACCTGGACACCACCACCTCATAAGACCACATTACAGCTTTATCTCAGGCATCACTAACGAGTATATTGTAAGCTCAGACATCACTAATTAGTATATTATAAGCTTTATGTTGTTATCTAAAAGAGTAACTGGTCAGATATAAGCCACAGTCAATTTAGTTTTTATTGAGAGTAGTTGATCAAATTAGAGGGGAAAAATGTGCAGAACCCATGGGGAAACACACACAAACGTATGCAAACACACAAACACAAATGCACAGTCTGAATCTTACACTGGTACTGTGATTGACTGGCAAGGGCAAAAGATTCTTGAAGAGGTATGGCACTTGAAGCATCTGATCTCCCAACTCAGTAGGTATGGCAAGACAAATACTACAGCTGACTCTGGCCTCTGCCCTTTCATAGCTTTGGGGTTGCTTGGCCAAGTTGCTGCTGGATGTTTCTGGAGCGTTAAGAGTTCTTCTCAAAGCATCTGCTCTTGCTGACCCCTCTGGCTGAACTTGGCTGAGCTCTCTCGGCCTGAGGGCTGTGTTTTTCCTCACTGGTACATTCAGACCTGCTGCCTTCTGCCTCTTGCTGATTCCAACCTGGGCTTGACCAGGTCTCAAGGCAAAACAATGAAGATACCAAGAGCAATGACAGTATATATCCAGGGAATGAATTTCTGATGCTACTGGTATCAAAGGCTGATTTTACCTGGACATTATAAAATTTTAGGTTTTCCTCATGAATAACTGGCTAGGGTTTCAGCCAGTTTATCATCAGCATGAGAAGAAGCATCACTGTTGAATTTCAAGAACTTCAACCTCAGATGCCTTTTCCATTCTCCTTCCTAGGAATCAGCAATTAGATCTGTTTTTCTCTTGCACGCACACTTTAGAAGCTGATACTGTTATTGTAAAGTGGTGACAATAAAGTAGGAAAGAAATCGGCTTTGGTTTTATTTCTGTCTCTGGCCTTTGAGCAAAGGGATTTATTTTCTGCTTCCTTCTTCCTATCTGAAACACAAGACTTAAGAAAGAAAGGTCCTGTAGCAGCCCTTACAGACATCAGTGTGGTATGTGAAAACACCAGGATTAAGGGAAGAGCTGAGAAAGGCTGAGGAGGGACTAGGAAGATGAAAGAATAAGGGGAATGGGAGCAGCGCTGGTGCAGACAGGGTAGATACAGAGCACATGTGCGAAGGGAGTTGGAGGAACAGTAGTTTGCTGTAAAGTAAGGGGAAT
Source organism: Phaethon aethereus (assembly GCF_964289735.1). Classification (NCBI taxonomy): domain Eukaryota; kingdom Metazoa; phylum Chordata; class Aves; order Phaethontiformes; family Phaethontidae; genus Phaethon; species Phaethon aethereus. Next base: position 211,377,146 of record NC_138575.1, read on the forward strand.
GAGATTCTTCCAATACAGACCAAAATTACATTTGTGTATTTTGGGCTGTTTGGAATGCTAGTTGCTAGCTATATACACACTGATGCTGGGCAAAGGAGCATTCAAAAGACAAATTGTATCCATAATACAACATTTATGCTTTTTGGTCCAATTTTATGATGGACCTGTGTTAGGTAATTGTCAAGTCCATAGTGCATGCGTGTGTGCAAGCACACTGCCTTTCATAGCTCCATTGCTGCTGGAGCAGGAAAGGATTACAGGTCAGCTGAAATATGAGACTTACTTAACAAATACAAAATGGAAAATCAATTCTCCTTTCAAACTTTTGCAACAGGTATGAAGGAGAAAGTTTGAATGGTGAATATAGTTTTATTTCTGCAACTTCATTAGCTACTCTCATAATGTTCCACTAAAACCAGATGTACTGTGGACATAGGTCTGGCAGAGATCTTGGTTCAGTAAGAATATAATCATTTTCTAAATAACTAAATAACATGGTTATTTAGTTACATGAGAGCCACCATGGAATTGTTCTACAGTGATCCTTCCACAATCTTGAATATTCTTCCTCTGCCTTAAAACAATTCCAGTTCCATCTCTTTAAAATCTTCCATATCAATCCTTCACAGCTATCTTGCACATTCTTAATTAGGAATGTTCAGATAAAAAATTACCTTTGACTAGATATGCTGTTGTTCTGCATCCTCTACTACTTTTGTTTCCTTTCTAGGGCCACTTACTTTTCAAATCCAACTGTAGAATAATTAAGTTACTGCCTTTAAGAGTTGTCTAATCATATGCTGTAAGCACAGGGGTTTGCATATGAGATCAGTGCCCAAAATGTCCTTGGTTAGTCTCTTGTGCTAACTGATTTTGTATTCCTGGCTAATATCCGATTGCTGCAATCTATGATTGAGTGAATATACTTTTCTTTATGAATAGCTTGTCGATGTCCTAGGATCCTCTGGGACAAAGGCAGCTGCATACATATAAGGTGATATTAGTATATTCCATCTTATTAGAAAAAGTCCACAGCTGGGGAGATATTAAAGCAATATTTTCAGCTCTCCACATTCCCAGTAGTTTAAAATGAAAAACCAGATATGAAATTGCTGACTAAAAATAGCTTTTCCCCCTCGATTCATAGTATTATAAAGAACCCCCTGCATTACCTACTTCTCTCAAGGCCATAATGATCTTTAAAGGCCAATTCTAATGATCTTTATATCCAGGCTAGATTTTATTGACTGAAACAGTGGCACTGTTCTGGAGATTTTCTTCAACAGGCAGATAGAGCTCGCTGGTGCATTTTTTGAGTCTTTGTCCAAGATTTTCTTTTCTTTTACTTAGTTTTACTTCTCCCACCCAAAAAAATCCTCTTCCTACCTGATGTATAGACTAGTGAGATGGGGTCAGCCACACCTACATTTCAGAAATTTTCCTGAAGCATTTCATGCTTCATGCCAAAACCGGGCACTTATGTCAATGGAACTATTCAGTAAGATAACTGAACACCTGAAGTATCAGAGGATGCTTGAAAGCAGTCAGTCTGTGTGGATTTTAGGACTTCTTATATATGGTTACTACAAGAAAAGAAACTATGAAGGTCAAATTTATACAATGATAACCTTTCACAAATAGAGGAGAGTGGTTCTGTGAACTCATGAGTTCTGGACTCAACTCTGAACTTTGTCATAGGCTTCATATGCTTTTCACCAAACCATTTGGATTAATTTCCAGATATGTAAAATTGATATAATGTTAATTATATTCTCATTTTTTTATCTATCCTTTATCTTTGGCTGTTGCAGCAATGACCATTTTCTATTTATTGTACATGCAATATTTAGGAAACAGAGTGCTGGCTTGGTTAGCAGGTTCATTTTCCCATTGCATCCAAGAATTCTCTTGTCTGGGATTCAATAACTCGGTGGCCATGACATTAATTATTCATATACATTCTTCATTCACAGGTTGTTCTTCTTACTCACTTCAGCAAAAGTAGTTTAATGAAATTTCATCTTGCCTGGTAGAGAAAGATAAATCTAAGCCAAACTAATGTTTCTGTTAATACGCTGTAATGAAAAGGCATTCTGCATTCTCATCCTGTTTTCCAGTGTGGTTCAACATATTTCATTGATCATTTTACAAAATGACTGTTAGAGGTGTATTGAAATCAGAGGGATTGCATTCAGATTATCAGAATCAGTGGGATATTGGAAATTTTTATATGGCCTTTAGGCATTACCACATATGGAAATTAGGTTTTTAATACGCCTTTTAATTTCTTTATTTAAGTAATAGTTTATTTGTGTAGAAACATTGTATTTAGGTCTTTGTTGCAGTTTTGCATCTTTGTGTTAAAAAGCAGCCAGTTTCGACCATTTAAGGTTAAGCTGCTTTGATTTTTATTTTTTTTTATAGAGTGGAAAGGGTTTTTCCCACAGAGTTTTCTGCTGGAAAAATCCCACAGGTCAAAGCATCAACTGACACGCTGATAAAGATTTTTTTATGTTCTCCTTGCATTTTTTCAAACCTTGGGAAAAAAAGTTTGCCTTCTTTTGAGGTGTTGGATTCTTTATCAGTGCATAGAGAGCAACCATATTTGCAAATTTACAGTGTGTTTTCTGAAAAGATTCACAACATTGCTCTCCTTAAGCTTTGGGAAGTGAATGTTACCCTTTTTTTAAAGAGCACTCCCAAGCCACATGGCTACTCATCTGTTACTGCCACATGGAGCCAAATCTGCGAACATTTCTGTTTCTGCCTCCTGCATCTTTTCAGGGTCTAGTAGGTTATTTTTCATAGTTATAAAACTTGACATGTATTGATGTACAAGTGGTATTGGAGATACCTTCTATCAGTTTTCATGTGTACTTAGACTTATAGTTCTGCATCCTTCTCACTGCCTGGAAAGCCAGTTATCGTTGGTATATGTTTGGCACGCGCATGGTTTGTGTGAGGTATAGTGTGCATAGGTGGAGTAATGCAGAGTGAAGTGGCCTGAGGTGAAATCTTTGAATCAAGGAGAGGATTTTACTCAACAGTATTTGAAAAAATGCCTAAAGGAATCACTGGTCAATTGATAATACATTATTTCCTTACATTACAGTGGTTCCCTGTTACAACTCCCTTTTGTTATCTTACATTTTGCACATATAACCCCTGTACTATTAGCTTCAGTAAAGACAGACTGCCTGTTGCTGCTAAGGATATTTCCCAGGCCTTATCATCCTTTGTACCTCAATAATACCTTGCAATGAGATACATAAAAAATAATTTTGTAGGTGTTTCAGTTACAGAAGGCCAAGCATATATTTTAAAAATATTTTGTAGGTCTTTGGAGCCAACTGTGTGAGCATTTTTTATTTCAGTCAAGTCAGGTTCAGTTGCATTATTTTTATTTCATTAAATATCTTTTATATAGCAGTAGGTTCTGAGTGCCAAGTTGTGTTCTAGACATTTTAACAAGTTACTGTCTAGCAGCTGGTTCATAGCATAGCAGCTGTTTCATAGTAACTTAACATTTTTCTGTTCTTCATATGCAAAAATGGGAAGTAATTTAAGCTGGTTTAGCCCTCATTTAAGGAAGCTTCTGGTAGGAGATTCCTCCCATAGAAAGTTCAAGAAGACGAATCATAGAATTCTCCCATATAATTTAAGAAGACGAATCATAGAATCATGGAATCGTAGAATCATAGGGTCATAGGATCGTAGGATCATAGAATAGTTTGGGTTCGAAGGGACGTTTTAAGGTCATCTAGTCCAACCCCCCTGCATAAGCAGGGACATCTTCAACTAGATGAAGAGGAAGATGAAGACCAGACAAAGGAGGGAAAAAAAGAGATTGCAGTGATAATAGGCTTGCTGTGTATTTCATGATTTTTCTACTGTCTTTCTGAACCCAAGATAAATGAAGGAAGTAAAGAAGAATACAGACAAACTATGTGTAATTTTTTCACTGTGCATTTTTGTTATGTGCATTTTAAATTTAATTCTTCATTTTACATTATATCAATTTTATAACATATAAAATAAGTGCCTTAAAGGAATAGAAGAAAAATATATTTGGTACATAAGTGTATTTAAGGTACTTTTAAAGCTACAATTAATATAAATACCTAGATTTCATGTAGGTATGCAACAGAGCCCTTAAAATCTGGTTAAAAATAATGCTGCTTTTCTATTATTCTAGGTTGAATGTAGTTAATTGAAGTCTCAAGACCATAAAGGTCTACATAGTAGTGTCTACAGCTGAACTTTCTGATTTTCTGGCCTTTGACAGTCCTTAAGAAGAGACAAGAATTTCTAGGCTCAATTCATCTCTTCCTAATGTATATATCTAAATTGAGGTTGATGAAACTTGCCTTCAGAGTCCCTATTTCAGTCCAATAACTATAAAGGGAAGTTAGGATGCCTAGTTCACATATAGAACTGTATATTATATGTCTGAAGCTAAGTGAACGGAATCTTAAACTCAGAAAACACTTTTCACATCAATGTGATACTTTCCACTGTCTAAAATAATTAGAATAGCAGCAAATACTGCACAGGCAGTTTGAATATATAGTCCTATTACTTAATGTGACATTCCTTTCTTTAAAAATGCTGCTGATAATGAAATGATACAGGGAAGCTTGTCAAAACAATGTCTCAGGAAGTGAAAAATGTGATATAATAGAATTTTGATTCTTTGACTTGTTTTTTTTTTTAAAGACTGCTTTATGAATACAGTTTTGAATGCAGGAGAACAGGAAGCAACAAGTACTTAGTCCCAGCTTGAAAAGTAACCTTGTGACATTTCTAAGAGTTGATTATTCAAATGTTGTTTATTTGGTTTAACTGCAGAGGACCCTGAAGCCAAATGATTATTGACATTTTATTTCTACACATTTCCTTTTGAGAGCTAAGACTTTATATTGGGGTGTTTCTAAACGGCATATAAGGAAGGAGAAGGTTTCCCAACTTAGAAGATATTTTTTAGAGGCATTACACGTAACTAATTCTGATTAAGAAAATAGTACTGCAGTTAGGGCTGTGGGACTTTTTCAGTTATTTTTACACTCTATCATTTTCCACTCTTTTCTGATACTTTCAGAAGGTGTTGCTACTTAGATGTGGAGTGTTTGGCAAACCTGGTATTGGTTGCTTTGCATGGTATGGATCATATTCAGACATCAGTGTTTCTAGAATACCATTTATCCTCTGACAACAGTCATTTGTGAGTGGGACAGCAAGCTCTATCTGTTGAAATTTTTTGTTCACTCTGAAGCATGCATTCTCTTTAAGTAAAAATAACTTTCAGCTTTTTTATCCATTATACTTCACTTTGGAAGCTGATGGTTTTATTATTATTTTATAATTTTGGAATAATTTTAATGAAAGGAAATATTGAAACAAACCCATCAGAGAGTTCTACAGCTCATTGCTCTGTGTATGTCTTTCCTTGTGAATTTTCAATAACAACTTTCTCATTAGGGTCACTAAGTCACTCTCTTTCTCTTGTATTATTGGCAGATCTTTTGACAAGGTTGCAGTCATACCAATAATCAGTGGCTTAGATAATTCTGTCCTAATCCGCAGGTTCTTTTTTAAGAATCCATGTATTACATATGAGTATTTTTCTAACACTTGAATAGTCTTCTACAATATTATGGATTAGCTTTTACTTTTGGCACAAAGTTAACATGAGTATATGTGCTTTCTCAGATGGTTATTCCTCTGTGACTGCTCTGCTTATTGAAATCTAAGGAGCTTTGTATTATTTTTTGAAGCTCTGTAACTACCAATAATGCAATGGTATGTGCCACTACATGATTTCTTTCTTGTCTGGGCGTGTTCTTCTGCCCCTGATTATTTTCCTCTATGTTTCATATATGCTAGCAGATATCTCGGTTACCTTATGTGTCTACTATGGTACCAGACATTAGTGTTTAGGCACCCAAACCCTACCTTTTTTTACTGCTTGTCCTCAGCAAACAGAACCAACTGATTTTTGCTCTTTTTGAAATGGGATAAAAAGATCACTTTGGCCTTCTGATTTATGACCTCTACAGCTCCATGGTTTACCTGGATGTTCCAGCATGCTATGGCTCCCCTGAAGCTCGTGCACCAGCCTTCCACTCCTTTCCCTTTTCTATTCAAAAAGACTGACTATGCTTTATAACACCCTTTCCTCAAGGCAAGGGTGTTACAAAGAGAAGAGAAAGCTGTGTATCTTCTGTCCTGTAAGTTATAAATTGTCTTAGATATGTAATATTTTTAGATACTTGTTCCTGAAATTTATTTTCATCTAGAAAGTCTGTGATTAACTTACATCAATTTTATTTACATTATTTCCTTTTTCTATCTCTTTCTCACCTTGTCCCCTCCATGCTATACTTACTTATTTACATCGTAGAGACTACAGGATACACACAGGATCTGAAGCCTCATTTATCAGATATCATACAGACATCCCTGCTCTAAAACTTTAAATGAAGAAACAGAGAAAACAGAATCAGAAGGCATGGACTTTCCTCCCAGTTCAAAATTCAGAATTTTTTTTACTTTGCTTATCTGTGACAAACGTCATAGGAAGTATGATGTATTAAAAATGTATACTTTTTTAGCAGACTGTTCAACCTGATCATCTTCATTTGGCAGTTACTGTTAGATATCTTTCGCTTCAATGATGATACTTTCTGTAAGCTTTGAATTTTCTTAAGGCTTTCTTAAATGAGAAAGCAAAGCTTATAAAAGAGAGCAGAATTTGTATTTCCTTTGATTTAACAAATCTGTTATCTTTCCTCAGAATTATATGTTCTAATGTGATTCAGGATGACTGATACTCATAGTTCTACAAGGGATTTTGGTTTCCAGAGCTACATAGTGTTTCTGTAGAAACATTGTGCTTTTATTTCAGTCCTTTGCGATGTTAGGTTTTCCGTAAGACCAAATTGCTATTTTATTTCCTGAGAATGAGGCATTCAGCATGTTTTACCATGTCTTAATTCATGAATGCAGTCACTTTTGGAGAAATTAGTTGATTTTTCATTGCTGTTTTGTCATAGAATCACAGTATAGATTAGGTTGGGAAAGACCTCTCTGGATCATCAAGTCCAATCCATTTCATATTTTTTGTGTCCATTACCTCATGTCCTCTCCATGGGCACTACTATGAAGAGTCTGGCTGCCTCTTTTTCATTCCCTCTCAGCAGGTATTTATACACATTGATGAGATCCCCCTGAGCTATCGTTTCTCCAGGCTGAACAGTTCCATCTTTCTCAGCCTCTCCTGGTATGAAGCAAGTTCCAGTCCCCTATTCGTCTTTGTGAACCTGTTCTGAACTCACTCCAGTAAATTCATATTTGTCTTGTACTGGGGAGCACTGGACTCAGTACTCCAGATGTGTCCTCACCAGTGCAGAGCAGACCCTCAGCGTGCTGGCAGCACTCTTCCTAATGCAGCCCAGGAAGCTGCTGAGCTTTTTTGCCATGACAGCACATTTCCTGGCTCATGGTCAGCATTGTTGTCCACCAGGACCTCCAGGTTCTTGTCTGCAAAGCTGCTTTTCAGGCAGTCAGACAGCCCCCAGCATGTATTGGTGCCTGGCGTTATTCCCCTCCAGGGGCAGGACTTTGCATTTCCCTCTTTCGAGCTTCATGAGGTTACTCTCATCTGATCTCTCCAACCTGTGCTGGTTCATTTCAATGACAGCACACCAATCTGATCTGTCAGCCACTCCTCCCAGTTTTGTATTATTTCTGAACTTGTTGAAGGTGCACTCTGTCCCATCATCCAGGTAATTAATGAAGAGACTAAAAAGTGTAGGCCCCAGTATTGACTTCTGGAGCACACCACTATTGACTTGCTTCCAACTGGACTTTTTGCAGCTGATCACAACCCTCTGGACCTGGCTGTTCAGCCAGTTTTCAATCTATCTACCTTGCTGTCCACTTATCTAACCTGTACTTTGTCAGCTTGTCGATGAGGATGTTATGGGAGACAATCGGTGTCAAAAGCCTTACTAAATTTGAACTAAGCAACATCCATTCCTCTCACCTCGTGCACTAAGCTAGTCACCCTGTTGTAGGTGGCTATGAGGATGGCTAAGCATGATTTCCCATTTGTAAATCCATGCTGACTCGTCCTAGACACTTACTTGTCCTTCATGTATTTGGAAATGTTTTCCAGGATTATTTGCTCCATCACCTTCCCAAGGACTGAGGTGAGCCTGTGTGGCCTATAGTTCCCTGCATCTTTCTCCTTGCTCTTCTTGAAGATAGGAGTGACATTTGCTCTCCTACAGTCTTCAGGAACCTCTCTCAGCTGCCATATAATCAAGAGTGGTATTGCAGTGACATCAGCCAGCTCCCTCAGCACTTGTGGGTGCAACCCATCAGGCTCCATGGACTTCTGTATGTCCAATTTGTTTAAGTGCTCCCTCACCTGGCCCTGCTCCTCTGAAGGTATGTCTTCCCCCTGGTCTCAGACTTTCCCTCTGGTCTTAGAGGCCTCGGATTCCTGAAGGCCAGGCTTACCAGTAAAGACTGAGGTGAAGAAGCCATTGAGTATTTTGTCCTTTCCCGTGTCATTTGTCACCAGTTCCCCTGCCCCATTGAGCAGTGGGCCCATGTTTTCCCTATTTTTTTTTTTTCTATTTACATACTTGTAGAAGCCTTTCTTGTTGCCCTTCACATCCCTCACCAGATTCAGCTCCAGGTTGGTCTTTGCTCTCCTAACCCACCCCTGCTTCCACGTCTTGTACACTTTGTTTTTATGTCTGAGTTCAGTTAGGAGCTCCTTTGCTCACCTGTGCAAACCTTCTGGCACCTTTGCTTGATTTTCTACTTGTTCGGATAGGTCTTTCTTGAGCTTGGAGGTGGTGATCCTCAAATATCAACCAGCTCTGCTGGACCCTTCTCTCCAGAAGAGAGGCATACGGCCCACTGCCACATCTTTGTGTTCAGTGACTGCTATATTTTTGCTACATTTTGAAGCTTTTGGTTATAGTTTATTGTCTCCTATTTCTGATGAAGAAATTCTATGTACAAAAAGACCAATATAATGATTAGAGGATTTTAGAAATATTTTTAAACTATCACAGTTTGTTTACTGTTGCTATTATTTTCCTGTCTTCACTGCCAGAAGTGCTAACATGAAAATTCTCTAACACTGCTCCTTTACATTGCACTGACAGTCTTCTGACTTTACATATCACACTGAAGGGCCCAACTGGAGAAAGCAATAGGAAACGCAAGATGCAGAGCTGTATTGGAGCTGGAACCTGGCTTTACCAGAGTGTGTCTGTTTTATGAGTGATTCCTATGTCTTTCAGGAATCAGAGAGCCAAATGTTGGACTTTGACAGTAATGGTGTGAGATATTTCTTGCACCACAACCTTGTAGTTAGAAAATTTTAGAAAAAAACTAATTTGCAAAACTGATCTTACCCTTCCAAAGTCTAGAGGATCTCTGGTAGCAGGTACTTTCTATCACTTTTATTGGAGCTTGATCAAGCTACTGTGTGTAGAAGAATTCAAGATTAATGAGACCAGAGGAAAAAAATAGAGTGAGCTGGATTCTGCAGATGTGCTCTGATGAGAGGAAAGGAGTCTTGCATCCTGATCCCTGTTGCCTGTATTCATCTATTTTATATGACTTAAAGACTAAATGACTTCTGAAAACCTTCTTATCATTGGATTACAGAGACATTCTATTCCACAGAAGTATACTCATAGAAATAAAAGACAGTCTAATGGTACAGTGCAGTGTACATAGGTGGGATACCGTGGTGGATTGACCCAGGCTGGACACCAGGTACCCACCAAAGCCGCTCTGTCACTGCCCTCCTCAGCTGGACGGGGCAGAGAAAAGTTAACGAAAGGCTCGTGGGTTGAGATAAGGGCAGGGAGAGATCACTCACCAGTTACTGTCACGGGCAAAACAGACTCCACTTGGGGAAAAATTAATTTAATTTATTACCAATCAAATCGGAGTAGGGTAATGAGAAATAAACACAACTCTTAAAACCCCTTCCCCCCGCCCCTCCCTTCTTCCCGGGCTCAACTTCACTCCCCATTTCTCTCCCTCCTCCCCCCGAGCGGCGCAGGGGGACGGGGAATGGGGGTTGTGGTCAGTTCATCACACCTGGTCTCTGCCGCTCCTTCCTCCTCAGGGGGAGGACTCCTCACCCTCTGCCCTGCTCCAGCCTGGGGTCCCTCCCACGGCAGACAGTCCTCCACGGACTTCTCCAACGTGAGTCCTTCCCACAGGCTGCAGTTCTTCACGAGCTGCTCCAGCCTGGGCCCCCCACGGGTGCCGTCCTTCAGGAACAGGCTGCTCCAGGCTGGGCCCCCCACGGGTGCCGACCTTCAGGAACAGGCTGCTCCAGCCTGGCCCCCGCGGGGTCCCAGGTCCTGCCAGCAAACCTGCTCCAGCCGGGGCTCCTCTCTCTCCCCACGGGGCCACAGGCCCTGCCAGGAGCCGGCCCCAGCGCGGGCTGCCCACGGGGTCACGGCCTCCTTCGGGCATCCCCCTGCTCCGGCATGGGGCCCTCCCCGGGTGCGGGTGCAGATCTGCTCCCCCGTGGAGCTCCATGGCCGCAGGGGCACAGCCGGCCTCCCCGTGGGCTTCCCCAGGGGCTGCCGGGGAACCTCTGCTCCGGTGCCTGGAGCCCCTCCTGCCCCTCCTGCTCTGGGCTGGGGGCTGCAGGGCTGCTCCTCTCGCATGTTCTCACTCCTTTCTCTACCTGTAATAGCTGTTGCTGTTTTTTTTCCCCCCCTTCTTAAATATGTTATCCCAGAGGCACTACCACTGTCACTGATGGGTTCAGCCTTGGCCAGTGGCAGGTCTATGGGACATGGGGGAAGCTTCTGGCAGCTTAGAATTACAGAATCATAGAATCATAAAGGTTGGAAAAGACCTTTAAGATCAGCAAGTCCAACTGTCAACCTGACACTGCTGTGCCCACTAAGTCATGTCCCGAAGTGCCATGTCTACATGTTTTTTGAACACCTCCAGTGATGGTGACTCTACCAGCTCCCTGGGCAGCCTGTTCCAATGCTTGACCACTCTCTCTGTAAAGAAATTTTTCCTAATACCCAATCTAAACCTCCTCTGGCACAACTTGAGGCCATTTCCTCTTGTCCTGTTGTCCTATTGCTTCTCACAGAAGCCACCCCTGCAGTCCCACCGCTACCAAAACCTTGCCACGCAAACCCAATGCAGTTAGCTAAAGGCTTGCACAAAATTCACAGCTAATTAGTACCTCGTGCCTGCTGCTTTTATCTCCTGTTTCATCCACTTTCATATAAATTTTCTTTCTAAAAAGGTTCTCTGGATTTCTTCACGTTACTTGGGGAAGGTGGAAAAATGATAGGTAAATGTGTTTGAATGCGTGGGGAATATTTCTTCATTAGAAGTTATTAGTCTTTCTAGTCTATATTGCCACCCAGCTGTAATCAAAGAAACTAAGATATTACAGGGCTTGAATATTTTGCTTTTGCTTCTGTTCAGGAAAGAGATTGCAGGGTATTCTTCATTTGCAGTAGGAGAGAGCATGAACAGACTAAAACATGAAGGATGGAAACAGGGCTTTTATAGCATTAGTAGTCACAGTCTGGACTTGTAAAGAAACAGAACTGCCTCAAAGGACCCAGCGGCTGTGGGGTTCCTTATGCTATAGGACATTGTACTTCAACATGACAGTTGCCTTTTGCTGCCTATGATAGCTCCTCTTTTTCTCCCCTGTCCTTTGAAACATCTAAGCTCAAGCCCATAACTGTAGTATGCATTTACATTTTAGTTTCACTAAGTCCTAAAAGCATCAAAATACCCAAGTGCTTTGTTCACTGTGCTTTGTAGTGGACCAAACTGTTTATCAATACATCTGATTCTGTGTTCAGCACTGAAGTAGGACTGTTGTCCTGTATGTATATGATGAAATGCATATTGTATATGGTGACATGCATACTAATCACTATACAGATAAGAATAGTGTAAAACTTGCATCCAGTTTCCAGGTTTATGAACACACAGGCTTAGAAGATGTAGAGAAAAAAATCATTACCCATATTTGATGAGTAGATAAAGTAAGGAATACAAAATAAAGACAGTTATGCATCCATATTTTACTTAAATTTTTTCCTTCAGTTTTTTAGTTTTGTTGAAGCTACAAAGAAAAAACAAGAATTTGCTGTAGATTTTACCACAGTGCAGAGTAGAAAGTTTCTTGCCACATAGGTATGTAAGATGTGGTACCTATATAAAGGTAGCCAAATTACAGAAGTGTATTTGCTGCATTATTTTGTCATCTGTTGAACCAACTATCTTCTGTTATGATAAACTTAAAAAATTATGTCCTTGTGACATCAAATTCAATACATACAAAATCGAGTGTTAGTGGCTCATTTTTGCACATCTTCTTTCTAATCACCTGCACTCTTCAATCAAGTGCTTTTTTCTATTTGTTCTTTCAGGCTCTCTTCAGAATTTATCCACACCTCATGTTAAGTTTGTTGTGTGGCAAGCTGATTTCCTTTTCCAAATTATATTGACTCTGAGATTAGTAGCTCTTGTGTTTTGTGATATGCCAGGACCTCTAGCAGAGGAAAATGAGTCACACTGGTTCAGAATGTGTCCAATGCAATACAAAGAGTAATTTATCAAGGAGCTGTGACGTTTGAAAGTGGATGCAAATGGTAACCATGAGCTGAGTTTTTCCAGGGGAACATTGACTCTTTTTATTTACATTTGTGACAATCTCACCTGAAAAATCACTTAAATGTTGTGGGAAATATGTGGAGGTAGATTTCTAGACAACATAATTTTGAATCTTCAAGTTTAATTTCTTAAAAGCAGAATATAAGTTTATAATTAACAAATGATTGAAACTAATCTTTCTGTTTCTGGTGATCTGCTTTTCAATGTGACCATTAGAGCATTGTGTCCTCAGTGAGCTGAACGCGTCTGTGTCAAGGACTACTCTGAACGTACAGTGAAAGGCAGAAAAGTGGACCAAGTAGAATGGTTACAGTTGTGTGAACTCAGAAGTACAACATACAGGAACCATGCTGAGTGTTTCATAGCACTTTCTGGACACGTAACATTGATAAAGTTCTTTCACTCATACTTCTGCAAGTGCTGCACAGGCAAAAGGCATTCCATTCCTTTACCACCCCTGATAAATTAATTGAATTATTAGGACTGAAGACATCAGAAATAGAAAGAACTTGGCATGATTATCAAATCAATCTGCAGCAAGTTTTAGGACAAATAACAGTGTGGTCTTTCAGATATGCTGAAGTAAACACCTTGCATTAAAGGCACCGAGGAGACAATAAAAGGTGCATCCATACAGTGCCATTTGAGGTTTCTTTTCAGAATATTAGCTTTCAGAAAATACTGCCCTTCAAACATTGTGACCGTACTCAGATGGCAGATGATACTGGATTTGAATCAGAGGGCATAGCATACTGGATTTGAAAAGAAATGTGAATTCCTGAAAACAGTGAAGTTCTATTACAACAGGGACTTTCAGGGATTCAAGGGTCTGTTCGTGCCCTTGAAGAGATCAGTGTCCAAATACCAAGCTGGTTGTGAAGAACTGGGAGCGCATGGACATCTGGTAATTAAAGTCACCATACAGGGTAGAAGGAGTCTACAAATATGTTGAAGGCTCTGTGTCTGCTTTGCTATAAGCCCTCCTGCCTGCAGAAGAGAAAGAGGATTCCCACTCTCCCTTTGCTCCAGGATGCACTGCCTTTTCCAGACTGGCCTGTTCATGTTTTGGAGAAGACAGCATCTTGTTTGTAATTACATATACGGAGTAGCTCACCTACCTGTGACCAGAATTACATTCATTGTCTCTGTTTTCCCCTCTGTAATAAATTTGGCATAAAATATTTCCTGTGATTAGTTTGCCGTTCTTCTCATTTATTTGTCATATTCATTTTTTCCTCTTCTTTTTCTTGAGAACAGGTTCAATTATTTGTTATGTATGAAGCTGAGGCACTGCAGTGTTCCTGCAGTACAAGTAATCAGCAGTAACAGTGGTAGTAGTAACAGAAGGACTGGTTTGTTTAACAAATTAAGAAGGGAACTGGTATAGCTGACTTGAAGTGGAGTGAATGCTGCCTGGTGTTTTCCAGGGAGACGTTAAATCATATTGTCTTCCCAGAAAAAGTAAGCGAAATAAGACAAAAAACCCCTACAGATTAGTTAGTGCCCTTGGGGCAGAGAGAATATATCACTCCTAGTGTGAAAAGGTGCAGGAGACCAGAGTGCACAGAGATGTTAGATGGCTATTAGATATTAGAGACTGTCACAACAATGAACTGTTCTGGGCACCTCTGTATCAAAAAGAGGTTGTGAAGAATTCAGAAATGAAATAACAAACACCGTTATGTGCTTAAAAATACACTTTTAAAAAAAATATCACAGAGCTAACTCAGTTCTCTTGATTAATTTGTTACATTTTCTTTTGCAAAGGAATGTATGGATCCGATTTAATAAGAACGGTTTTCAGTTGAAAACTTTTCACTGACACAAATTTAAGACGTTTGGGATCTATTTGCTTAACTACCTTAAGGGGGCCTCTGAGCAGCAGTGCAGAGATGCCCAGGTGAGTGCTCAATGAAAGCCACTGACCTAATGATACAACTTTATGCAACTACTTTGCACATTAATTAATGCAAAGAGAGGAAAAGCAGAGCTGGACAAACCCCACTGCATATATTCTGCTAGCTGGACAAAAAGCTTTCGGTTGCCCCTGAGGAACCAGGGTCTTTTCCCATCTGCTGTAGGTGTGTTCTCATCTGCACTTGTCTGAAGGGCTTAATACATGGGATGGAGCATAATGGTTGTGTCATCCGGACAGGGGACAGGACATGATCAGCTGAATCTGAAGAAACTCAGCTCTAGTTTATAAGATATATCTTAAACTATCAGCAAAAACGTTAACAACGATATTTTGGCAGAAGAGTTGGTGCTCATTGTTAGGGTAATTTGGAATTTGAGTTGTCAAAGTATTCAGAAACATCCCCTAAGAATCACTCCTGAATGACAAAGCAGAATTAGACTTACTGAACGACAAATTGAATCATTATGCTTTTTAAAAAATCTTTAATTTTTATGCTGTAATAGGTATGGATAATGTCTAGTAACAGTAATTCAGGAACCTAATATAGTTTTAATACTATTTAAGAGACAAAAAGATATTGAAAGCAGCTAAATGCAAACTTAGCAAAGATTGACTCACTAGGATTCACCAAAATGCAACTGTGGCTGATAGGGTTTCGTTTCTATAAAGCTATTTGAGAGCAACCTTGAAGACTGTTTTGAGAAAACTATTTTCTACTCTGTCATTCAGAAAGCTTTGTATGTCTAGACTGACAGTGTAACATCCCAGGTAGTAACTGAGCACATTAATAAAAACATTCAACATGGTGTTTTATCTTCGGTGTGGAATCTAATGAGACAGCCAAAGAAGTCAAACTGGCAAATCCCTGTCTCTGAAAAGGCTCTTTGCCATGATGAGTTTTCTACTCAACCTGTAGATAATCCATTGTTATTTTTCTAAATATATGCAAGTGGACAGCAATTAAATAATTTTAAAATCCTTTCTATTCCTTAATTTTAATTAAAGAATGAGGTACCTCATTTGATGAAGCAATTACATTATTGAAAGACGGTATTAGCACAATGATGTTTCTGTATTGTTACCTTGTCAAATGGAGATCCATCCTATTACGGTACTGCACAAATAATGTCATTTCCACATGCAGTTTAGAAAGCAAAATATCTTGCAGCTGATCTTTTACTGCTTCCATCGAGTGTGGCTCTCCCTAGTGAGGAATTCCACTTTCAGCTTCAGTGGATGGATGCTCTGAAAGCTCGATCTGATCAGACACTATCATGAAACACCAAATTTGTGTGTTAAAATTGAGACAAAGGGCAAATGACAACAGAAGTAGAAATGCCACACTTGGTGGGCCACATTCTCATTTTATTTCCATCAGTTATTGCCGTGTAGTGGAATTACTTCAGCACAATTCTGCCATAAATAAACAATCATCATGTTATCATGGTTAGAGAGGAAGTGCTATCTAGTGAATAGAAAAGAAAAAACATTTAATCTGCTCTAATGACAGCCACTTATCTTCTCATGATCTTGAGAAAATGACTTGGTCTTTGTCATTCTATTTTCTTGTGGTTTAAATAGACACTTTGCTACCGTGTTGCATTGTTGTGAGAATAATTAAAGTTTCTCAAGCACTTTGATACCTCCAGGTAAAAGGAGGAAATAAATGTAACTACGTAATTTTTCTAGGTTGGATTGAAAAGAGTTGCAATTGGCAGAAGTTTATTTATAATTTCGGTGGTTGGCGTAATGAGCACTTTACATCACAGTCTTGTAATGCAACTGGTTGTGTGAAACGTGACTGAGTGTATAAATTAGATCTTAATGTCTTAAAAGAGACTGGGTTAGTGTGGTTCGAGGTGAGACTGATTAATTTTTTTTTAATTGAATGGGAATGATGGGATAATTCCTCTAGGATGTGGGAAATCCTGCATTATGGATTCATTATGATAAAATGTACACTTCAAGGGTATGGAAAAAGCAGATCTAAATCACCACTTTCCACCTCTGCCTTCTTGACCTTTTCACTTTCCACAAATCAAATAATCTAGATAATTATGCATATTTACGCTTGAATGCCTTATTTTTTTCTGTTACCAAGAAAATAAAGAATATATTCTGTACAAATCCTCTTTTTCCCTAATACACATTCAGTGGTAGGGATTGCGAGGGACAGGCCAAGGGGCTATTATAAAACCATATCAAATTATATTTACTAATATCTAACTTAAATGATCCTTCTTGCAGTTTAATCCTTTGACTTCTCATCCTGTCCATCACAGGAATGCAGAACGAGTTAGTCCTTTACGTGTTTTGGCAATAATTTATATAAATGCATACAAACATGCTCTCTGTTCTTTCATTTAGGATAAACAATCCTGGTTCTTTCAACTTCTTATGGCAGGCCATATTTTCTGACTCTCCTGACACTGCTGCTGCTCTCTTTTTGAGCGATTCTGCTAAACTGACTCCTTCAGGGGTACTGCCTGGGGTTCCAGTCTTTTCTGAGACCAGTATGTGTCTCAGGACGGGGATCAGGGACAGCCAATAACATCAGGAAAATTGTCTCACAAACCAAATTCTACTTTCAAGCCCAAAATTACATTCATTAACATAGTATAAATGAGAATATAATCATATAATGGTATAATGAGAATATAATAAGGCCCCAAGTCATGCAAGCATAGCCTTTTTGTATCCTTAACAGTAGTTCAGCACTGCTAAATCCTAATAGTTCCACTAACTATGATTTGGGATAAAAACCCCTACAGATTTAATTGAATCTTTTGTTAGCTCTTTGGTTTTTGTCCTTTAGCATGCTGCTTTCTCTTTAGCTCTAGGATTAGAAACTTAATTTGGCTTCTGATGAAGCCTGGAATTACTACATTATTACTGTATTCAAAGAATCTGGAAATACTAGAAAATCACTGAATATTACAAAATTTATGATTAAATTTATTCATTTTAACTAACATTAAACATTAACTAACATTAAACGTTACTCATTTTCCTAAGGAATATCAATCTGACACCAGTGATCTGTGTCCTGATTTCAGCTGGGAAAGAGTTGATTTTCTTTTTAGTAGCTGGTATAGTGCTGTGTTTTGGGTTTAGGATGAGAATAATGTTGGTAACACACTGATGGTTTAGTTGTTGCTGAGCAGTGCTTACACTAAGTCAAGGGCTTTTCAGCTCCTCATTTGAGAAGCGAGGAGGCTGGGGGTGCACAAGGATCTGGGAGGGGACGCAGCCAGGACAGCTGGCCCAAACTGGCCAAGGGGATATTCCATACCATATGACGTCATGCTCAGTGTATAAACTGGGGGAAAGCTGGCCAGGGGCTGCTGCTCAGGAACTGTCTGGGCATCAGTTGGCGGTGGTGAGCAATTGCATTGTGCATCACTTACTTTGTATATTCTTTTATTAGTAGTATTATTAGTAGTATTAGTATTTCCCCTTCCTCTTCTGTCTTATTAAACTGTCTTTATCTCAACCCACGAATTTTACTTTTTTTTTTTCTCCCAGTTCTCTCCGCTGCTGGGGCAGGTGGGGAGTGAGCAAATGGCTGTGTGGTATTTGCTTGCCTGCTGGGTTAAACCACAACAATTTGTTAAATAAGTCTCTTTCTATATAATTGTTGGTAATCTACAGAAACATTTTAAACTCAACTAAACATAGCTTTCTCTCACACAGTTTCAGACAGCAATGATTTCTTTGTCTTTTCTATTTCATTCAGAATTTTGAAACTATAAGGAACATTTTTTACCAAATTTCCCACTTGCTTTCAGGTTGCTGTATTTCAAGTTGAAACAGCCTATATATAAAATGCAGAAAACAAAAGATAAAACATGAAGAATGTTTATTTCTGTATGCAGATTCGCCTGCATATGCAGTTTCACACATCAGAAATATGTTCATAACTTCCATAGGGTAGTTTTCCAACTGTAGGTCATATAAACCAATGAAGGATGATTGAGATTCCTTTTTGTAGTATTTTCTATTTGCTATTAATCTTCTCATACTTCTGAAAGACTTGTTCCAGCATCTATTAAAATAAGTGGCAGGCTTCCACAGGTTTTGTATCCATCCTTAAATAACTAATAATATTGATGATGAATTTTCACTTGAAAGCAAAAGGTTGGCATAGTATTTTTTGTGTCTCATATGGGCAAAGCAGTTGACTGAGAACTGTAGTTTGTTTAAGCTAGCTTAATTTTAATAGATGAATTAAATTTGTGACTTATAGCTCCTCCAAAGCTGGTGCTTTTCTGTTGGTCAGCACTGGCCAAAATCTGTCTTGATTTACAATCTATGAATTCTCAGTGAAATACGAGATTTTACAGTGTTTGTATCAAGGCAGAATTTGGCCCAATATCCTAAGGTTTATTTATGTGTGTTCTCAAAGATAGTTTCCATTCATGTATGGAAATTCACATTTTTTAGAAAATGGAAATTCACATTTTTTAGAAAACAGTGATAATTTGCTAACAATCTGACAATAATTTTGCATTTAAAATACCTTCTAGGCTCTAACCACAACCTTAGAACACCAATAATTCTTATAATATATTGACTATAAAAAACTCTAATCTTGGGAGCATTGTCCTCAGTTGCAGCGTATTTGGCACAGAGACAATAACAAGAACTTCACAAATGTTTTTTTTCAATATACAGGATGCAAAAGCACATTTGAAATCAGTGGAACTGGATGCTGATAGCCCTTTTTGAAAAATCCTGTTAAGTATTCTAGCTGCAATTTTGCACACCTAAAAGTCCTGAAAATCTTGCAGCATGGCATCAAACAAATATAAAAACTCCAGTGAGCTGTGAGATGTCTACTGAGATGTATAGTAACATCTGCTAGTGCAAGGTGTCTAGTTCACAGCTTGCTGAAAAAGCAAATTCTACATCCGTGAAAAATAGTTTTGAGAACTAGGATGAGAAGTTAATACCCCAGAAATTTTAGTGAAGCCCAAATTTCTCAATATTTAGCTACAGACACACTCCAGGGATCTGGAGGGCTGCTCTTTCAGAGTCTCCTGCTTGGTAGCCTGTGAAAGAGTCTTGAGAGCTTTGGAGCTGGAGGTCCAATGAGCTTTCTTGTTTGGGACAGGATGAAGATCTTAAGAACCTGAAAGTAGAGGTAACTATGTAAGTGCATGCTCTTTCAGTAGTCAGCCAGCAATTTTCTGAAGAAAGTGTGAATTTAGCTGTCATGTTTAATACTCTGTAGTCACAGAGCTAAAAAGCTGAGGAGTCTGAAGTTTTTTGGGTTTCTTGGTGGCTGCTGGGGAAGCAGGCAAGCTGGCATGAAACCAGCTGAGTATCCATCAAAAGAGTAATGTGAATGAAAGACTCCAGTACAACAATTTGTTAGAGAAAATTGCTGAACAGATCAGGTGTCATTTACAGATTCTTAGTATGAGTGAAAAGCACGATCAAAAATAGTCTGCCTGTACTGATATATAAAATTATTAGGCACTAGAAACTCGGTTGCTCCAGTTTGGTCATGAAAGAGAAGAAAGACTACACAGAAATGAATTTCTGGCCCACCTCATCTTGCTGTCTAAGCTGTTATACTTACATGATAATGAACAAAACCATGTTCTGCTGCTCTCCAAGCATAAAGTGTGGTAATTCTGAAAGCTGAAATGGAAGAATAGGAAAAACTAAGACTCTCCCAGGTAAATTTTTTCAAGGTTTTTGGTAATATTTCAAGCTACTCAAATTATTTTCATGGTGTTCAAACAGTCTGTAATTGAAATTATTTGCATTTATGTTTAAACACTTTGAAAAGACCAGACACCAATAAAAGCTTCTTGGTAATATATGATAGTACAATCAGCTGGTCGATGGAAGCTAGGGCAAAGGAGCTTGTGAAAAAAATTAGGGCAAACATCAATTAACGACTTGACCTGAGCAAGCCATGCATTCCTAACCGTAACGTTTAGAAAAGTCGTGGGGTTGATTTTCTTTTATGCGATTAAATTTTGGCACTTACTTAAGAGTTAGTTACCTTTGACAACTATTTTTAAAATGGGAGGAATTGCCCTTCATCGTCCATAGGGCCACAAGAGACATATGTTTATATTAGATTGGTAAGGTTAGGTGAAATTCATCCTATCTTTAAGAAAGAGCCATTTAAAAACAAGATTGCAGTTTTTTATTCATCAAGTTACGAATAAATTTCATTACTGGGTCTTGAACGAGTAGTATGCCTGTTTCTGCACAATATATGCACAATCAATTCCTTTAAAATCACTTTTAAATTGAGTTGCAAACAACAAATGATTAGAATAGTTCTTTTCCTTCTTGTACTCTAAAGCTATGTACTGATCTTCCTTTCTCCAGTGTGGACAAATGCTTTAAATGAACGTCATGTCATGTATGACAAGTCAAACCAGCAGATGTTAAGCATTGCTCCAGTTACCAAAGAAACATGCAGGTCTTGGTGAGTAACCAGTTTCTAGGTGTGTTTCTCAAAAGAACTGTCCATCAGAGAGCTTTGATACTGTCAGGAAATAATGTCTGAAATTTATGACACTGCTACATTTCCATCTGTTCCCAAAACTGAAGGTGGCACATGTGTCGATCCATGTGCCATTTCATAACGAGCTGAAGTTTGGAACCATAAATCATTGTGTTGCGGCAGTAGTGACAGGTGCTGGATAACAGATGCAATCTCCGATATACTACGAGAATGCCATGATTTATTTGCATTAAGGCGGTCTGGGGTTAGCAATCTGCTTGAAACTAGACAACCATATGGTGCATGGCTGCTCGATGAGAATAGTTGCCTGTAATAATGTACCGTATTAAAATGCAAGATCCAATATTTAGCCTTGGAAGGTGTCTCTTGACACCTGTGTCAGCTCCTTGAGATGCCTGAAGACTACATTTTGTGAGCTAAAGTGCAGAATGTCACTCATCTTGTGACAGCAAGCTTGGCAACTGGGTGCAAGTGTCCAATAGAGCGAAGTGTTTAAACATAAATAAGTAAGTTTTCTGATGAAGCATTAATTGTCATAGTGCTTATTTATTAGTAAAGACGATGACACTGAACATATGGGCAAAGGCAAGGACGGCTCTGTGATTAAGAATATCGAAATAAAAATTACCAGAACTGAGGTGACACAAAAATGGCAGAGAGATTGATGAGTTCAGGTCAGAGAGGGAGCGTCATCTCCGTTACAGATTTCTCTGTAAAGAGACCTGAGAATATACGAAGCAATTGGTCTAATAGCAGTACTTGCAACACAGATCTCAAGTCGGGGAAAGCATGAAAATGCAGTGCTGTTATTTAAGGATGGTTAAAAGTGGTGTTTATGTAACTACAGGCCCATCATTCTGATCTCAAAAGTATGAGAAGTTTAAGAACATATAGTCAGGGACCAGCCAGGGCTGGCGGTTCCTGGAGGGGCTGGAAGGGGTGAGTGGAGGCCTCAGGCAAGGCTGGTCAGGGCAATTAAGGCCTATTAGTGCCCTCAGGGCCCTGACACCTATTTTGTTGGAAAAAGAAACTGGAGACAATGAAAAAATGGAGAATGAGATAAATTGCAGCTTGGGTTTATTGAATGTGAATTGCATTTGAACAGCCTGACATCCTTCTCTGCTAACTCATTTTCTAGACAAAAGAAATGCCATCGATGTCATCTGTCTGGCCTACCACACCGTATGGGAAATTGGAGAAGATGCAAATTAGCGGAAGAAATTTCAGGTGAATAAGGAATTAATTAGAGGAGAGACAGCAGTAGGTGCTTTTGAAGGGGAATGTACTGAGTGGAGGAAAGTCAGGAGTGGAGTTCCTCAAGGAGTAGCCTAGTGACTGATTTCTTAAATATTTTCACAACATTTTAATTTGGAAACGTGCTGACAAAACTTGCTTATGACATTGTGTTTTGGGAAGTGATTAATAGAGAGGAGGTTCAGGACATCATACAAGAAAGAAATAGATGATTCAAAGTACTGGAAATGGGGAAAAAATTCAACAGCATAAAATGTCAATCATGAATTTGAGAATAATAGAAAGAATTTCTGCAGTAACCCAAGAGGACATCTCTTGAAAACAACTGAGAAGCATTTCAGCAGACTACTTTTTCACAAAAAGATTATGAGCAGCCAAACAAATGCAACTACAAAACTGTACATGTAATGCTAGGACATTGCAGTTACAGTATGCTTAGTAAATAAGGTGCCAGATAAAGATGCCATTGTGCAGGGTAGTGTCCTAACAGTTGGATGGACTGCTCTTCAAGGAATCTGTCTCTCTCTCTCAACTGTAGCAGGAAATTAGATGTCTGAATTAGACTCCTACTTTCTAGATGGGTTAAATGGGTGAAATCAGTCACACTCCTAATAATTAGTTGGGAATCGGGAATGTTTCATTTGCACTGATTGTATAAAAGAACAGTAGCAAAACCTGACTGGGTACTCCTCCATGCAGCTTCCAGCAGCATCCCTCCTCCACTGTCACCAAGTTCCTAAATCTGGTGAAATAAAGTAAGCTGACCTCACAATGGTCTAATTTTAGGACCTATTTGTTCATAAAGATTTAATTGTCAACAAGCTGGATCTAATAAAAACCACTCATACTTGGCTAAATCCCTTCTCATCTCTAGAGTCAAAGTACTTTGCAGGCAACAGTGAGAACCTGATATCAATGCTTTCTTTACCACAGATAAAGAAACTAGGGATTGAGGTGGAATAACTTGCCAAAAACCACAGAAAAGGGAGTCATGCAACAGGAATAGACCCCAGCAGTCTTGAGTTTTAGTACACTGCCTCGCCTGCTGGTGCATGCTGCCTCCCACAACAGCCTTGGTAAAGTCCAGCAGGATCTTGAGGTGATATTAAAAATGCCAAGATTGCAGTTTTACAAGTATACATGATTAAAGACTTCCACCCCATTTTTCATCACCTGAAGATGCTATAAGGAATTATTCTGAAACCTTACGCTTAAAAGGTTATGCGTAATAAAACACTTTGCAGAGATGACCAGTAGTGCTCCTGACACAGTAACTCTCCAGTAGGTATTCTACCAGGCTGTTAGGTGAACGCAAGAGAGGCAGAGAGGACAGTTTTTTTCAAAGAAGAAGTGTTTGGCTCAGAGAGAAAGATACAGCATTTCGTGGATGAAAAAAGAACAGACAAGAAGCAGCAAGACCTTTTAGGCTTGTTAGGCATTAATTCAGAGGAAATAATTAAAAACATAAAAGTGGAAAACCTAGGCACCCTAGGCACCAGCAATAAATCACTGAAGTGATTGATTACCCAGCTGTTTTATCCAACACCACCCACATGGATATTTTACAGAGAGTGTGTCTGGATGTGACTGATGATATAAACAGCTGAAGGGACATCAGGTCTGGTGGGAATGGCCATTTTCAAGGAAAGACTAAAAAACCACAAATTTAAGAAAGGGGAACAGAGAAATGAGAAAAGGAAAAGGAAATGGTAACGGGAAAAAGGAAGGAGAAAAGGGATATGAGAAAGGAAAAAGGGAAAGGGAAAAAGAAAAGGGAATTTTCCATGGCAGCTAGCTGGGAGGTGAAGCAGTGGTGGTGGTGGGCATTCCCAGATAGCTGTCTTCTCCAGTGCAGCTGGTGATCCCTCCCAGATATTCTTCCTACAGTAACTCCATGGTTTCACCCTGTTGCACTCCACCTCTTCATTAGTCATCCTTACTCATTACGCTAATCATACTGCTCAGAGCACGTTTGGATCACACATGTGTTGCCCATGCAAACTGGCTCCTCAGCTTTTTGCAAATGTATTCCTGGGCAATGATTGTTGTCTACCTAAACCACCGCTATCTCCTGTTGGCAGCTACTAGGCACTAAATGTTCCCTAACAAAATGTTATACACTAAAAACCACAAAACAAAGGGTAAAGAGGGAGAGAAAGCCAAAGAAGGTGCTTCACAGGGTGGTAGCAATTGCTTCTCATGAGAGATCCAACACAACAGCCATGGCTGTGGTCCAGAACTGGGAGTGCAAAGCTGGGAGGATGACAGCATTTTGGATAGAGGTGTACAAAACTCTGCCCCAGCATCCTTGGGGTGTGAAGGTGCACAGCTGCACAGAAAAGTGACTGGCAGACTGCAGTGTCGCAAGGGAGAAGTAGCAGAGGTGCAAATGGAAAGCACTTGGCATCACACAAGTTGCAGACTCCTCTGATTGGGGCTGCAGCAGGGCAATAAACCCCTCTGACCCTCCAGGGAAGGATCTGATTTCTGCAGTCAGGCAGAGACCTGGGGTGCTCTCCCTAATGCCTGAGCACCCAGAGAAGACTTCCCAAAAACCTCCCCCCTGCCTGTCACTCTTCCCATCCGTCTTGGCTTTTGGAAAACCATTCCTTCTCCCACATGCGTCCTAAGAGGCACTTACATTTTGCTCCCTACTTCAAGAAAGATCTTTTCATGTTCGTATGTGCTCAAAAATTTGTGATTAAAGAGTTGTTTCATTTGAAGATGCCCTTGCTTTCTTTTGTGTCTTGTGATGGGAGTATAACCAGGGCTCACGTTCTGCAGTCACTGTTGCTGTTTATGTCCTGACAGAGCTGTGAGAGCTACAGCATTTATGTGAAATCCACAGCTCAGAAAGAAGCATTTGGTAAAAATAAAAGAACCAGGGCCTAGTCGTATTCCCACCTTTATCATGTGCTGGTAGCAGCATAGATGCAATTCTGTGCACATATCCCAAGTTCACAGCTTCCAAGTAGGTCATCCAGAGGGTAGCAACAACTCACAAAGTCTCTGGCATATGATTACAAACTCTTTTAAGATGTGCGAGTGGGCAGATAGAGAAAAAGAACATTGTCTTTTTAATACTTCAGGAAACATAAAGAAGATCATGGTATGAATAACAAGCAGTTGGCTTTGCACAGGTGTCGTCTGCTATTCATAGATTCACAGAGCTTAGGGCCAGAGAGAAGTCTTAAGTCATTTTTATTGACTCACTGCCTGTTAGAGGTTAATACGTTTCACCCAGAGAAGTGAGCAATTTCTTCTTTCAGGCTACGGTGAATGCCATTGAAATACCTTTGCCCACTGTAGTTTTAGGTGCCGCTAAAGCTATTTTTCTTGCATCAAGTTCTTCAGAGGTCCTTCTGTTTATAATTACTACAGGGAACTAAAAGCAATAGTGAAATGTGTTTGACCTTTTGATCCTTTGGCCAGATGGGCTTTTCTTCAGCTCTCACAAATGTTCCATCTTCTCTTGTTAGGACAATTTTTTAAACACAAATTTCTGCCATTGCACTAACACAGTGTTCATTAAATTTCCGCTATTGTTTTAATTAGACCACAGAAATCTGTTATTGGCTCTGACTTCACATACCATGGGATTCTACATAATGTTTGAATGTCAGTGGCGTCCCGTTAGCCATAATCATATTGGCTTGGCTTAATTGTGGTCACCTTCAGGGACAGAATATAAAAGTGATCATCAAATATTCTTCTGTCTCCAGTCAAGTTGAGTAATGAGGGACTCCTTTGCTGTCCATTTATTTTGCAGTTACTGCCGACCCTAAATGGCTCTTTCATTGCTGCATAGCAATGCACAAAGTGCCTGGCTTTGGAAAGTGTCCAGTTTCCCTGAAATAATGATGGGCAGCAGAGAATTAGCATTCACTTTTTTCTAAGTCATCTCCTTTTCGTTCAACATCTCTTCTAATCACTGTTGTCCTCCTGTGTTCCTGTGCCATGTGAACCTGGATATTTTTGTCTTGCAGCATTCTCACAATTGTCACATTAATAAGACGACTTACTGTTATTGTAAGGACATTTTTTAGGATGCAACTTACTTTGTCTCCTAGAAGAACACAAATTCCTATATACACCTACATGCACCTGTGTTACACAAGACTTTTGCTATTGGTTACTTAGGACTGTGTACAGGAAAGTGAATAAACCAACCATGATTCAAGTTAGAGCACTATGATCTGGATGAGGATAAAACTAAATGGGTAAAAACTGGTTGCATGATTGGGCTCAAAGGGTCACATTTAATGGGTCACACTCTACCTTGGAGGCCATTAACAAGTAGGATACCACAGGGGTCTGTCCTGGAACATGTCCCATTTAGCATC
Organism: Phaethon aethereus; assembly: GCF_964289735.1. Taxonomy (NCBI): domain Eukaryota; kingdom Metazoa; phylum Chordata; class Aves; order Phaethontiformes; family Phaethontidae; genus Phaethon; species Phaethon aethereus. The sequence continues at coordinate 211,403,856 of NC_138575.1, forward strand.
CTTACCAACAATCTGGAGGAGGTGATAGAGTGTGCCCTCCTGTCAAATTTGCAGAGGACACTGAACTGGGGGGAAACAGCAAAGGAAAACATTTTTAAAGAGAACATCTTTAATGTTCTCAATGGTGCAGGAGAACATCACTGAGGTTCTTTTGAAAGTCTAAAATAGCCTTAATGAGAGAGACTTGGGCAAAGAGAGAGTTATAATGACAGAGAGTGTGGGGGTACGTGGGGGTGTGTGCGTGCAAGTGCATGCATGTGTCTGTGTCTGTATATGTAGGTGTACATATAGGAAAAATTTAGACAGATTCATCAGCCCTACCATTGCACTTGTGAGCTACCTGGTGCACAAAGCTACAATGAAGCAACCAGCAATTTTAAGGCCCGATACGCTGAGATGCAAATCTCTGAAGTATTTCATAGTATGTTAACAAAAAGTTACTTTCAAACAAGTGCATCTTACCATATGCAAAGACCTCCTGCATATTTTAGATCACTTAAGGATTGAATGCTCTATCCTTTAGTGATCTGGGATCTATGTGATGTGTGTTACACAGACAGAAGTAAATGAATGTGATTAAAATTGCAAGACTAGCACTAAAAAATGAAATACTGCACAATACGAAGTCAGACTTCTTGTCTACCTACATTATTACATAGTTTTTAATTATCACATGCATTACCAAATACTTTTTCTTCCTCTGCAGGACCTTTTTTATTAGCAGCTATACAATGTCTTGCCTTTCTCTCATTCAGTGAATGACCCCCATTCCTTATTGCTGTAAAACTTTAAAAATCTGCTCTGAAAACAAAAATTATTAATTTCCTTTTGAGATTGTCCACATGGCTTCTTATACCACTTCATTTCATGCAGTCATTTCAGAATATCCAGGCATTTTTTTACTGCCACAAAGTTCTTTAGGATGGAGGGGAGCTATTCTTATTTTACAGAATGAGAATTGAGGAACAGAGGTGAAACAAGGGACCCAGGTGGGACTTTCTGAACACCCACCTAGAAGCCACTGCTGTGTCAGTATGACCCTCCACTTCAGAGTAAACCTCCAGGATCAGCTTCCCAGTTGCTGCTCAACACCTGACTTATTTTATAACTCTTTTTAGGATGAAAGCGAATCCCAGTGTTACTGGGAGTTGTCCAATATAAGCGGCTGGCACTGCATGGGAGCACTAGGGTAGAGGCAAGGGTAGACTACTGCAGTGCTGGGAAGTGGTGGGCTTCCTTCATCTTCGTCCTGCTTTCAGCTGGGATAGAGTTACTTTTATTCCTAGTAGCTGGTACAGTGCTGTGGTTTGGATTTGTGATCAAAATAATGTTGATAACACTGATGTTTTCAGTTGTTGCTGAGCAGTCAAGGACAGTCCAGCTTCTCGTGCTCTGACCTGCCAGCAAGCAGGCTGGGGGTGCACGGGGAGCTGGGAGGGGACACAGCCAGGACAGCTGAGCCAGGCTGGCCAAAGGGATATTCCATACCATATGATGTCATGCTCAGTATATAAACTGGGGGAACTGGCCGGGGAGGGGCCACGGCTTGGGAACTAGCTGGGCATTGGTCAGTGGGTGGTGAGCGATTGTGCTGTGCATCACCTCTTTTGAATATTCTTTTATCATTATTATGATTGCTATTCTCTTCCTCTATTATTATTCTCTTCCTTTTCTGTCCTATTGAACTGTCTTTATCTCAACCCATGAGTTCTACTGTTTTTTCCCCAATTCTCTCCCCCATCCCACGGGGGGTGTGTGAGCGAATGGCTGTGCGGTTGTTTCAGCTACCTGCTGGGTTAAACTACACCAGTCTTGAGCCCACCCTTTCTCTTGGCTGCCCCTTCCCTGGCACCTTCCCTACCAATGGTGGCCACCTCTCTTCTTTCCCCACACCTACCTGCCTCGCGCTGTTCCTCTAACAGTAGCATCTTTTTGGGGCAGAAATGCTTATGGCTGCATGTGATTTCCCACCATTTTTCTCCACCCTGATTTTTCTTCCTCATTTTCCCTCCCTTCATGCAGTAGCATGCACTGAGTTGAAGAACTATGCCCAAGTACTTCAGCAGTGTGTTTTGAGTGTCATTGAGCACATTTCCAAGTGTTTTGTAGCTGTAATTGGGGCCACAAATTTCAGTGAGCTCAACAGCTCTCAATAAGACACTTCAGGCCCTGATTAATATTTAATTAACATATCCTTAAGCAATGAGTCACTGGATAATGTTTCTTTTGCAGCCTTGCCCTGCTTTTTGTTGTGTGATTCATGTAATCTTTTGTGAACTCTGTCACCCCCTTTATTATCATGGACAATAAACTCCAGATTACAGTATTGCACCATTGCAGTAACAAAATCAGCAGCTGTTGACAAGAGACAATAATATTTTAACAATATTGAATATTTGCAGTTTTTAATGCAGTTGGGAATCAGAAGAAGGTACCGACTGTGTTTTTTTAGCTCTGCAAACTTCTAGCAAATGATCCATGAACCAAGGCTTGGGAACCTCCGTGGTGGACCGATATGCGATTTTTGTCTTAAACATTTTGCGGTTCCAGGAAACCACACCTTTCGTGGTACAACGGAGGAAACCACAAAGAAGAACGAGATACTGGCTCCCGCAGAGCAGAGCTACGGCGTAGGCGAGAGACACCAAAGCCTGAAGATGTGCCATTGCCTGTTGCATATGCATGAAGTTTCTTGTAATCAGATGGAGATTGTGGGACTCGGACTGTATAAAAATGACACCATCAGAAGCGAAGGGGGGACCCCCACCACCAAAGAACATCAAGAGGACCAACGGGACGCCGCTGGATCCATGGGTGGTGATATCTTCTTTGCTGCCTCTCTCTTTCTCTCTCTCCCTGCCCCCCCTTTGTTGAAGTGTAAAAGACATGTTGCACGGGACTTGTTTGTTTAGTTGGATTACTTAGTTAGAGTAGTTGCCGTTGAGTCATTTCTGTAACCTCATGCCTTGCATTGTGTATTATTAAATTGTTAAATTGGTTGGCTGGTGTCGTTTCACCTTAATTCGGTCCAGGGGGATCACGAACTTGGTCGTTGGCCCCACAGGGAAGGAGATCGTCCTAAATGACTCCTTTCGGGCCATGACAACCTCTTTCATTTTTATACTTATTATAGCATTATCATCTTTTTATTTGAGAAGATGCTTAATATGCTTCTGAAAGTGGTAAAAATAATTATTCTTGTGAGTAATAAGCAATGAAGAAGCTGTTACAGGTGTTGCAAAAACAGGGATTTCCCCTGCTTAGCCTGACTTTCCTTGCAGTGCTCCACACACTGACTCTTCGACTCCACTGACAGTGATTTCCACTTGGTGCTTACGTATCATAGAGCAGATTTTCAAGTACTTTTTCAAGGCTGCGTATTCAAGTGAGACCAACAGCTGTCACCATGATGCTTAAGAACCCAACTAAAGGACTGAGGCTTCAAAAAAAGTTTAATCAGTTTGATTTTCTCTCTGCTCATTTTAGAAGAGAAAGCAGAATAATGCTGCCAGCCCATTCTGTAAAGGATGCAACGAAATCTGCACTGAGTGAGGAAAGCTGGGTTTGAGAAGCAGCTTCACCCTCACACTGTGCTAAATTTTCATGTAGAGTGAAGGGAACTATAAAATATTGGTGTTTGATGGACTTAAAGCTATTGAGTTAATGTCTAAATGAGGTTATGTTGATTTTTCCCCTCTCCACTGCTATTCTTTTGCTTTAAGATTTTAGCAGGTTGCCTTCTGCTTATTTATTGATGCTCCTGTTTTCAACAGCTCTGAATCCCTACATAAGACAAGAAGAAATAAAGTAGACTGGTATGGTATGGTAAACAGTTTGATAGGACAAGCTATCATAAGCTTACTGATAGGGAAATAAAACAGGTAATATCTGAGTTGTTAAAGCCTCCCAGAAGGGCAGCTGTTCACTTTTCAGTAGGAACTCAGAAGAGCATTGCAGACATCAAATGTGACATTTTTAATAGGGTTTGTACCATCGAAACACAGCTGTGCTCAACAGGCAGAGCAGCCAAGCTTGGTTCTTCCTTTAATTCTGTTTCTTTGCATTATTTGCTGTAACGTACTTCAGAACAGACGAGTGGGTCAGATCAAAGGTCTGTCTATCTCAGTATCCTTTCTCAGAAAATTTCCAGTAGTACATCATCAGGGAGCAAAGAAAGCAGATGGCAATAGTTCACCAAAATATTCTTCTAACCTTCAACAGTTTGCAGCTTGGGAATTTCCTGAGCCAGAGGTGATGTCTATGTTTTTAGTCATCCTCTAAGATTTCTTTTAGCCCATGTAAACTCTTTAGTTTCCACAATATTTTGTACAAAGTTATTCTACAGTGAAACCAATTTTTTTTTTAACCTGCCACCTACATTTGATATTTCTTAGCTTTTGTATTGGGAGAAGCAGATTAACAACCGTATCCTGTTCAACATCTAAATTTTACTTGCTATTTTGCTGATACTGCTATCAGTCACCTTTTTTCCCAGGGTGAAGAGTAAGCTGAGGCAGATACATATGCAGTAGGTATACATATATCCAGTAGGTGTATATGTACCATTTTCTGTGCTGAGGCTTAGTAACTTTGTCAAAACTGGACATTTCATTTAAGCAAACTGTGAAGTCATGTTGAATCTGATAAATAGTTAACACTGCAAAAGAGGATAAATTGTGAAAATGTCAAAACATTTCATTTTGACATTTTCAGAATGAAGTATTCTGTATTGCTGAAATGTTTGTTTTGACATTATCTATCTGAAACCTACAAAGTTCTAAATTTTTAAAAGGCATCTAAAAAAGACCTTTTTTCTAAACAGGGTAGTACGGCGCAAGGCCTACAAAACCATCAAATAATAAAAAAGACGAGCAAATTAAATACTTCATTTAGGATTGAATAAGTGATTTTCACTTAAACTAAAACTATTCATCCCAGTTTACTTTGTCGAAACATTTGAATGTTATTTTTCAATTCAGACCAAATTACTGGTGTGATTTTTTCGGTATGGCTGTGGAACAGAGACATCTGTCATGTTCTCATCCCTATTTACAGGGCTCTGAGTGGCTTCCCCTTTTCCCCAATATTTTTGGTCCCTGTTTTCAATTGCCATTCTTTTACTTGGTTGTACACATTTGTGCAATGGAAAATGCTGATTTGATACAACTAATGCAGAAAGACCTGGCAAGACTTTGGCTTGTTTAGCCTTCCAAAGCAAAGGTTAGCAAGAAATATAGCTGCTTCATATAAATACATCAGGACAGACATGCCAAGGAAAGGAGAAAATACTCACTTTCACTCACTGAAAGACAAAATTGACAACAAATCCCAAACCACCTCATGTGAAAGAATTTAGTTAAATTATAAAATTTTTAACTAGCTGAGAAGCAAATTTATGGAGTCTAAGGGGAATAGAAAAGAGTGTATTTAGGATGGAACCTGATCAGTTTATGAAGGACTTATATGATATAGTAGCCTGGGATAAAAAGCAGAACTTTGTGACTATTTTGTGCCTTATACACACTTTACAGAAGTATAAGGGTCCAGTTTTCTCATTTGCTACAAATCCAGCATTAAATGTGTCAAAAGAGCACAGCACCACTGCCAGGCATCATATCAATATGGCATGGGTGAATATTTTGCTGAAATGTATCTGTATGCTGGACTGAAACCTTGATGATTGAATCCCAAGTAAACATGAACCAGAAAAGCTGATATGTAGTCTCATTCCTAAAACAGTTGGCGTTTGCAACGTAAGTTGCCTACACTAAACCAAAACCAAACTACCTCTCAGGAGGCAACATTAATCCTAAACTTTTGGAATTGTAGCTTGGTCTGCAGATGCGGTTTGCACACCACTTAGGAAAAAAAGAAACCCTAGAAGCTGCCTTTGCCTCCCAGGAGAAACCTGCTGTCAGAGAGATGGGCTGTCCCCAGAATTATCATTGTGAGAGACAGCAGCTGAACAGTGATTTTATGTTTTAGGGTGCATCACTGTTGGCGATGGTGTGATTTGTGGTGGAGTGTTGGTCAACCTCACGTCTGATGTCAAAGGGAATTGGGGCTGCTCCTGCCAAAGAAGCAGTTAAACGCTTGTTGTTTGCTGCTCTCCTTGCACTCATCGGATAATGTCCAGAAAAGATTTTCACACCATTTGCAGTCTTTGAAAACGCGTCCCATCCTCAGCAGTGGCAATACACACTAGCACAAAAAGTCTACAAGGCAGAAATTATTTTGCCATTTTGTTTCTTAGCATATTTTCTTATTCACATCTGTGGGGTGAATGTAACTCTAAATGTTGTGGCACGCAGAAGCCAGCCAGGTAAGTCTCCATGTGCTGCTTTCTGCACCAAAAAGATGATATAGGAGAAGCATGTGTGCCCAGAGGGAAAGGAAGCAAAGGGGAGCACATCATGCTGCTGGTCTGAGTGCTTGTGCACACTTTGCTGCAAAGCAGCTCAGCTTCAAGAGCGGTGATGGGAAGGCATCACTGGGACCAGTCTATACTTGTGGTCTTTGCTCAGGTTGGTGGGAAACGTGAACTTAATTCCTGCCAGACTGAGACCTGCCCATCGCCGCGGACTGGTCAGGCCACCCCTGGGCCGTGGCTGACCCCGGTCCTTGTCCCGGTCCCTGCTCTGCTCTTCTGGCTGGGCGCTGTGGGACATCACCACGTTGGGAAGGGCAGTGCCCCTGCCCTCCCCGTCATCCTTTGCCCCCATCTCGCCTGCCCTCGCCCCACTGCTGCCTGATGCTCTGGAGGGACATCTCAACCTATAGGTGGTTTTAGATAGAGGTACGTGTACAAGAAACGACCCCGCTGACTTGAGCACGTCTGTGAGGATGAATGATGGTAATTTCTCACAGGGTGCACTTGCACGACTGCTCACCGGTTGCCCTGAGGTACAGTCCTCCAGGCAGCATTTTGGAGCAGCTGGCTTTGCCATCAGCGACTAAGGGTGGCTGCCAGCTACGCTCTGCTGCCAGTTGTCCATCCCCGGGGCCTCTGGGCGACACCTGAGGCGTTAATACGCCAGCACCCCTGGGTTTATGAGATCAGGTCCTTCGTGTTTGTGCTGGTTTCCACTTGATGGCAGCAGAGCCCGCAGGTCTGTGAGCAGTTTTCTGTTCGTTATGGATGGGAGAATGGAAGGCAATGCGTGCTCACAGCAAAGAGCTAGCTCGTGAGAAGAATATTCAGTATATTTTGGATTGTGAATGTAATGGTGATGAGACTGGCTCTGACAAGCACTGGAATCCTCCTGCCTGTTTCCCAAACTGAGAGGCACAAACACAGCGTCTTTTGCAAGAGATGAAAACTCCGCCACCGACACCATGTATGAGACCAGATTTACTCTAACTGAAGTCCATGTTCTTAAAAAAAGTCAGGAGCTTGGGAAAATATTTCAGATTCCAGGTTTGTTTTGTCTGCTTTCAGTACAAACGGTTTGTTCTGAATTTCTGTGTGCTGTGCAAATAGAAAGCAGCCAAAAGTTTATAATTTCTGAGGACGAGACAGTTTTTGGCATCGACTTTACAGTTGTTTTCAGGCAAGTGTCCACGTAAGAAACTAAATGAGAAGAATTTCAGAGACTAAACAGAGAAGTGCAGAAAGGACATATCATTACAGAAAGAATATTTTCTGCAAGATAACCAGCTGCTCTGTAGGCAAGTCAGTGTTTTAATTAGGTCTATATTGGCAGGTGTTTCCTAAGAGCCTTATCAGCTTTTGGGGGAAAGCATTATTTTGTGTGAACTAGAGGATCTTGAACTTTTCTCAGCTCTGTCTCTGGATCAGGACCCACATGTCACCTGGAAGCTGCATCATTTACTGTGGTGTTGGTTGAACTCTTCTGGCATATTGCAGGGTCTGGAATGGAGGCTGGTCTTCCCGTTCTTGTCTTCGTTCCAAGATAATGTGAACAGAAATAGCATATAGATATTTCAAGTCACATCAGACACCAGTATAAAAATGAGACTTAAACATTGTTCACATCTTCTTGGAATGTTTGCTGTTGCTAATTAATTGCTCCCCATTTTCCTGCCAGGATAAATAATAGTTTTTTAAAAGGCTGACTTATTCCTCATTGTAAAGATATGCACTCTGTAAACTGAAGGAAAGAGCCAAAATGTCAGCTGCATTGGACATCTCTGTTTCATGGATTCTGGTGGAATCGCAGCTGGCATGTTCAGCCTGGTACTTGGAAAGCAGGGCAGAAAAATTGTGATAGAGAAAGTCAGAAGGTCCCAGAAAGCCCATCTATTGCTTTCCCTGACAAGTCAATTTTTGAAAATGTTTGGTCTTTGTGAAGCTAGATACAATATATCAGTCCATCATCTTGTGTCCCTTCAAAAGCACGTAAACCCTAGAAAAACAAAGCCATAATAAAAAAGACTTTCTTACAAAAATTGAAGAGGTAAACGGATGGGCATATAATCTCTTGTCCAGCCTTACCTCTATTTATTGCAGGTCTTCGGACCACAAATCTGGTGTTTCATGTACTGCAGGGGCCACAGAGGGAGTTAGCAGGAATAGCAGTGATATTCAAGACTGTGAGTTACTTTCAGGTTCTTAATCTGTTTTTCATGAGAAAGGCTGAGGCAAATGAAGTAAGACCCTATAGAGTGGACATCTCACTCCAGCTTCTCCTTTTGTCTGGGTTTCTTCCTGCTCCAAGTTCTCCACAGGACCAACTTCATGGATACTTTGAGAGCTTATGGGATGTGAGGTGGAATAATGGTCAAGGGAGCTGCCAGAGGCACTGGACTGAGGCACAGAGAATGATGCTCACTTTGTCTGAAGCTTTTAAAAATTGCTGCTTCCAAAGAGGTTCCCTTACTTTTTTCTTTTTTTTTCCTAAATTTACTGAAGCATATATTTGTGGTTTAGTAACTTCTGCACTCTACAGGTTTCTGTTGCACTAGTCAACGTTAACTCTGAATTGCTTATTCACTGCTTTGAGACAGGGTTATGAATAGTGGTGTCTGTGTGAGAAAATCTGTCCATCATCTACCTTGACACACACTGTTTTTTGGCCTAAAATTGCTCTATGATTGCAGTGCATGACACGTTCAAAATTCCATGAATCATGATTTATTTTAGTCTTTGGGGAATGTGGAAAATATGTTACAAGCCTCTGACACAACTATCACAGCCAAGAATGTCAGAGTTTTAAACTTGCGTAGGTCTTCAGATTCGGTTCATGGAGGGTTTATTAAAAGGTTAATACATTATTAATCACTAAAAATATATCAGGCACAGGCACGTCACAAGTGTTTATAACCTGTGGTCAGGGACAAGCTGTTCACCTACTGGAATCACAAAAAAAGTCTATATTGGCTGAAAGAACCATTTATTAGGACATTTACTACACATGCAGTAACCTTTACAGCCCTCCTTTGCAGGCAACTTTGATCCAGATTTAATTTTTAAAGTCTGAACTTTCTTGGTAACAATTTCTGTGAAACTTCTCATGAGGCAACTTTCAGTGTTAGTACTAGATCGCAAAACATGGTGTTCATCAGGCAGCTGTGTTAGTCGTACAGCAACTGGGTTTTCTGACAAACACACAACACTATTGCCAGTGAGACAAGAACAGATATAAAGGAAAGTTGGTGGCATGTTCCAAAGGATAACAACTGGAAAAGGCATTTGTTTCTCCTTTTCTATATTGTCCAGATTTGTTTGTTATGTATAAATAATTATTTTATGCTGCTGGCTGTATTGAAGTGTTCCTCTCAACTGAATATTTATTGCTTCTTGGTGAGTTTCAATCTATTGTATGTTTAATTATGCATTAAGCCATTTAGAGGTTTCATAGGTATCATTTGATTGTTATTCACATCAAAAGAATGAGGTAATAAAACTTTCCTTTGTGACTTAGTATAGTCTCCTTTAAACATAATTATTTCTCCTTATATAATTTGTAATCTTCAATTCAATTAGACCCTTCCATATCTTCATTCAGGCATCTGTTTGATCTTTGATTATTTATAGAGTAACAGCCAGTGGCATGGACTGAAATCCATGGATTGAAATCTTTCAATCACTCACAAAGATTTGAAATTGTGGCATAAATTGGAAAGTGATCTGCAGAAGCATTCAGGTTAGATGCTACTTTTCCGATAGATAAAGATCTCTAATATTTAAAAAACCCCATCTAAACAAACATCTTTTTTCCACATTAAATGCTCAGGTCTTTTGAACCCCATATGGTTCTTTACGTTTTTGATATTTGTGAAAATATATCAGGAGAATTGGAGAATTTTTTTAAAATTCTGTGGAGAAATAAAGAAGTTCAGGAACTGTGAAAGGCTTTTCTGGATCAGTGGATCCAGGTTCTCATGGTAGAGAAAGCCATCATACATCGTCCTTTTTGTTACTGGCAAAATGTAAAACTAGTTTTCCTTCCCTTCCCTTATTAATCCCCTTTGAAGCTTTTTCAGACCTCAGTCAGAGTTTAAAAACATTCTTCCAATCCAAAGGCTAAAACTTATTCATAACCAGTTATAGCTGCATGTTCTTTCTTTACTTTAAATCTTCCTTCTGCTCGGTTTATCTGCTAAGCCAGCTATGTCTCAGCTCTTGTTTTGTTAGACTCAGCAAGCCCAGCTCTGAGCTTTCCTCCCAAAACAGAAAAAGAAAGGTTTTCTCCTCGTCTGACTGAAATAACCATCCTTCAAAGCAGCTGTTTATCCTTCTTGGCCTGGGCTGCGTGGAGCCATACGCAGGGTTTTGGATCAGAGCTGGCTGTGATTTCCGCAGCGTCGTTACCACCTTTCTCTCCTGAACGACACTGGGAGAGCAAAACCCGCCAAGCGGAGTGTGCCTGTGACAAGGCGAGGACTCTCGATGGGAGTTTTTCAAGAATCCACATGAGCTGGATGCAGGTTCCTCCACCGGAGACAGGATGGATCCTGCTCTCGGAGACCCCTTTCTAATGATAAGTCATCTTTTGGAGATAGATTTTTCCACCTTGTTTTCTGAGGCAAATAATGCCAAGTGCCACAACTGGGACATTCTACCTGGGAAATGAGTTTCAGATACTAAGGAGCAGCTTATTTTGAGACCTGCTATGGGGACTGGGCCACCCGCATTTCACTTTCTCTCTGCCTCTGGTTTGGCAGGAGGTGTCCCAGGTATCCCCCGGGGAAGGACACAGCCTTGCCCACGGAGAAGCGCAAAGCTGAACGGGAGCGGGGAATGACGGCGCTTCAGCACAACTTCTCGGCATCTTCTCTTGTCTCCTTGTGCCACATGCAGAAATAAAGACTCTCCAGGTACTGGTTGGTGAGTAAGCAGAGCTGCTCTTACAACTCGTTGCAACCACCCCCACAAACCAAGGTATGCCCTGATGCTTTCTGCTCCACACACCACCTAACATCTGTATAAAGTAGCACAAAAATTCTTAATCTACCCCTCGCCTTTTGTGTGGTTTAGTCACGTAATTGGAAAGGGTTTGAAGGAGCTGCTCTTGGGGCGTTAGGATTACTAAGTAGCGTATGAAAAGATGCAATCTTAAACTATCCGTCAGATGCGGGCTCTGGGCTTTGCTTCTAGACCAGCTCTCGGATAAAACACAAGTAGACTTTCTACCTCCTCGGTCGCTCAGCATGACCTGTAAATGGGTGGTGACGAGAGCGACAGAAACACCACTGCCTAACGCACGGCAAGATTCCAGCTGTGTACCCCTCGTATCTCAGGGAGCGACCGCTGCAACAGACCGAGGCAAATCGAGGGTTATTGAGGGTTATTCTGAATAATGGCACCTGCTAGTTCTTATCCCAGAGCTTTGTTAGGCTGTTTTCTCAGATGGGCAGGATCTAGGTCCCGCTGTCTTACACAATTACATATTTCAAACCTTTCAAAGCATTACACATGACAACCAGCCATTCAGACCCACCCAGCAAAGCAAGCCCTATATTTTGAAGCCTTTCTTTGCCAAGGATGTAATTTTCTTGTCAGACTAGTGTCTCTTCACACACACACACACGGAAATCTTCTGTAGACTTTTTGTTTTGGAAAGAATTACTTTTCTTTTCTTTTTAGGAATAGCCTATGTAGCCTAAACACTTATTTTATCACTTAGTTGTTGCTATGTGGAAGGTATTAATCACCTACCAATTCCAGCTCATAGGGGTGAAAAGTTTTTGAAGTTGCTTTATAGTGACAGAGATATGAGAAACACCTAAGCTACAGCTTTGGAGACTAAATTTCTTTTATTCAGCTATTATAGGGCTTTTATGCCCAACACTTTGAATCATTTCTTAGTAGATTAAATAACACAGCTTCAGTTAAAGAAAATAGACACTATCTTCTGCTCAAAGACCTGTAGAGTAACATATCTTTCTTTAGGAGCAAGAGAAGTTGTAGATACTATTCCAATTAGAGGAAAAAAAAAATACTGTAAAAAATCTCTGTATCAGCCTGATTTCTTATGGAAATTAATTTCTCAGTTGAATTTCTTCAACTGAGGATGCTTTATCTCTCCACTGTCACACTTCTATTGATCTTTAAGATGAAACAAATAAACTCTTGTTCTTTCAACTTTGAAAAACAAAATATATTAGAAGTTTTCATAGTTTGCATACTATTTTCTTTCTGCTCTTCTCTTCTGGCATTAGACATAATAGAATGAAAAGTCTTAACAGTTTTCAGTTTTGTTTGTTGCTCTATTCAAATTGAAAAAAACCAAACCAGCTTGGCAAGAAGAAAATTAAACTCTTCCAAGTGCAAGAAGATAACGTTACAGAAAAGAAAAAAAAGCAGAAAAAAATGATTAAAACTTCCTGGACAGCTTTATTCCACTGAACATTTTGGCCAACAAACCAAAAATCTTCTCTTTCTCCACCTTACCATGAGTTAAAAAAACTGGAGATGAGAGTATGGGGAAAAATCAAAACGCTGATGGATACAACAAATACATGTTTGGAAACCAAACATCAAATATCAATAATGTATTTCCAAAAATATCTAGATCTCACTTATATAATTGTAAGGCAAAAGTTGTTTAACTGAAGTCATTTACACTGGCACAAACTTTTTGTAGCACAGTTAAACTTGGCTTCCTTCATAGATATTTGTCCTATCCTCATTGTCTGGATTTTCTGTTAGGAATTAAACTTAAAAGCTGAAAGTCTCCGTTTACATCTCAGTCTCCTTTCTACCTGCTCCAAGTTCTAGATCTTTTTTCATGCAGGAGTGATATAAGGTGTCTCCAATCAATGTGCACCAAACACAGCTGAGAAGGAATCGTTGTCCTGCTTTTAGTTAGAGAACAAGGATCCCTCTTCCAGTCTCTGCCACTTTCAGAACTGGAATATCCTTCTGATCTCCAGCTGCACTTGTGGAGAGCAAGAAAGCCATGGGGTAAGATCATTTGCTGCTAGAATAAAAGACCTACACATGTCTAAAGATGCTCTGATAAAACTGTTCTCAGGAATTCCAGTCATCTATATTTTTAGACTATTATTAGCTTTTAAGTCTTAATTGGTGCTGGATGTGTCCATCATGTTACCTGTTATATCATCTGGCTGACAATTATAAGTAATATAATGGGGCATAAAAGCCTAAAATTTAAGACTACTTAATGGTGCTTAATGTATTGATCTAAAAATAAGAAATCACAAGGAAGAAATAGTACCAGCTGGACTAGCTCATAAAAGATCGGTGCCATTGACCATGGATGCGTCTATCAAATTGCTGTACTTTTACAAATGGACCAAAGCAGCAGCTGGTGTAAATTAGCACAGGTCCAGTTACTTCAGTAGAATGAATGTAGCTTTGGCACAGAATCTGACCCTTTAAACTCCACCGAAAGCAAGATGAGAGGTGATTGCTCTCTAGCTTCCTGAAACTTTTATTCATGAATGATACATTAAATCAGTAAAAATAAAGGGTGCTACTACAAATGTTTTATTTATATTATGTATCACTAATTCTGGGCTTACAGCCTGGTAAGGCTGCTGCTTTCCAAACATAAACTAAAACAATTCTTTTTGCTCTAGAGAGCTTCACCATCTAAATGAGGAGTAAGTTTGAAAATAAAAGTAGCTAAACTGTACAAAACTCCAAAACTGAAGATGCAACCTTAACTTAGCAGTTTTATCATGCTTTATGATTCAGTTGTTGTAGATATTGCTCCTGCAGGTTTTCTCCAAGTTTTGGTACTAACTAGAGAGTACACCTCAAATGTGTCCTCAGGCTGGGAAGAGGGATGAAGTCCTGAGGTTTATATCTCATTACCATCCAGACTGTATGGTGAGGTCACGTTTAAACAATTAAATGAGTGTGATCCTTGACCCCTGGGCCAAGTCCACGTAGCTGAAGGAAAGTTGCCCATCTGCATCCACACTGCTTTGCACTTGGGCATGGGTCTCCCTGAGATACCCTTTGGTTACTCTTCTGTGTATTCACATTTTAGGGTGTCTGTAATGTTGTAAGAGCTGATTCTGAGCCTATTGGTGTGTTGTCTTCATAGCATGAAACTGCAGGTACATGTTGCCAGGCCTAACACATGGCATGAGGGCACTTGGGAGGTCTTTGATCTTTCTGCAAGAGCACTGCAGGAACCAGGCAAAAACCGGTGTAGTCTCACCCATACTGTGTTTTGGGAGCTGTCCTGGGAGCGAGCTCTTCCCCAGATCACACTTGGGTATTGCGTTGCAGAGAGCAAGCTGGGATTTTTCCAAATGTTTTTGGCAGACCAGAATTAGCTCCATAATCAGAAGCACATTGTTGAAAGCTTCAAGCTCCAGGAAAGTAATGAAAATAAGGTTTCAAAAAAACTTCAGCACTTGAAATGCACCCAAAAAATATCTGAACATGTACTTGGGTCTAAATGGAAGCTAAGTTATTTTGAAAGCCTGGTCTTGTGTAAGATGATCTGCAGGTACAAAGCTTTGAAAACACTGGTTGGGTATATGTCCCCAGCGTGACCACTCTGACATCCAAATACATGTTTTATGGGAATTCCTCAAATCACATCAGCAGCTGTTTACTTCCTCTACCTTTTGTTATTCCAGACACTGGTTACCAAAAAACAGAAAATGGTTATTGATCCTGTGAGAGACAGGTCTCACCATATTCTAATGGGAACTGATTTTAAAATTGCCATTAATTATACTAACTAATCGGGTGACTTCAGTTAAGATTAAAATTGATATTTCTAATTGTATTGGTTCCAGCCTTAAAATGAAATTTCTTCAACAGTTTTGTGAGGATGATAAATGAGGGAAAGAGAACTGTGATAATTAAAAAGACACAGTCACTGTATATCAGATGAATCTCATTATTATTATTCTTAGTACTAACTTGACAATACATTTTCATCTGGAAATATTGCAGCTATCTTTGTTGCATTTATCTTCTACTAATTACTTAGTCCAGCAAGTTTTGCCTGGTTCAGGCAAATTTGCACAGAAAAATATTACCTCATCTATTTTCTTTCATATTGCCAATTCCACAGTTAATCAGACGGGTATTGCCTATCCCTGCAAATGTGCAAGATAACCCTGTTTCAGAACTAATATTGGAAGATTTTTAATAGAAAAGGAACATAAACCCCAAACTATTTACCAGGGTAATCAGAAGAATAAACAGGCTAACAATTTTAAAGAAAAAAGATTTAAAGAATAAAATGTTGCCACTGTACTGAAGTATTTCAATTTTTAAAACTCCGATGGATAGTGTCACCTTAACTTAGGAATGCTCTTTGTTGTCTGCCTGGCCCAAATACTTCAAGACTTCAAATAACCTGCCAAAATCCAGTCTCTGAGTGAGAAATGTCCCCTCATTAGGCACTGTCCAATTACTGATATCTGCTTGTGGCTGTCCACTCCCGGATGACATCCTGCTGAAGCAGCAGCAGTAGACTCATCTAGCCTAGCCTAAGTAAAAAAAGAAACTATAGCAAAATTTCCTTCACTCTTTGTGCTATGCACAGTTTCACTACTGCATAACTTATAACAATTCCAGGTTCAAATAGGCTTAACTTGTTCAGAAACCTAAATCTAAAAACATTTTTTAAAGGATTTTTATGTGCCTGAAAACACAAATAACTATTTGAATTTTCAGATGCTCTTAGATGCCTCATTCCTCTTTATTGCCATGATAGTTGCAAATAGCAAGATAAGATATACAGATACAGATACAGAGTAGATAGTATATATTATGTGCTATACAGTATATCTTTTATATATATACATATATATATACATACATATTGGCCCCTCACTACAAGAAGGATGTTGAGGTGCTGGAGCGTGTCCAGAGAAGGGCAACGAAGCTGGTGAGGGGTCTGGAGCACATGTCTTATGAGGAGCGGCTGAGGGAACTGGGGTTGTTTAGTCTGGAGAAGAGGAGGCTGAGGGGAGACCTTATCGCTCTCTACAACTACCTGAAAGGGGGTTGTGGCGATGAGGGTGTTGGTCTCTTCTCCCAAGTAACTGGCGATAGGACAAGAGGAAATGGCCTCAAGTTGCGCCAGGGGAGGTTTAGATTGGATATTAGGAAAAATTTCTTCACTGAGAGGGTGGTCAGGCATTGGAACAGGCTGCCCAGGGAGGTGGTGGAGTCGCCATCCCTGGAAGTGTTCAAAAAACGTGTGGATGTGGCGCTTCAGGACATGGTTTAGGGGACATGGTGGTTCTGGATTAATGGTTGGACTTGATGATCTTAAAGGTCCTTTCCAACCTAGTGATTCTGTGATTCTGTGATTCTGTGATATATAGTATGTAGATAGCATATAGTATATAGAACATATATACTACATGTAGTATAAAGTATATATTATGTACTATGTAGTATATATTATGTATAAGATAGCATATACTATATAGCACAGATAATATGTACTATATACCTACAGATACACACTATATATGTATTTGTATTAAAAATAAGAGAATCGTTGCTAAGACAACAAGCCATAAACTTGCATGTGAGCATGGAAGATTCAGACTGAAGATAAAAAGAAACATTCCAGTGGTCAGAGTGGTGAAGCACTGGAATATACTGGGCTGGCAAACTGCCTTACCACAAAGTCCCTAAGAACAAGTTAGGAGAATCCCAGGACCATCTTCCAACTGGATGATTCTGTGTTACTATAAATGGATCATACAAAGAATTTTCAATCAATTTACTGGAAAATATACTTCTAAATTGTAAGTGTATTGAAACAGAAAATTTGCCAAAAATATTCAGGCAAGCAAAATCAATGTATGAGATAACCCAGAAGCCTCTGAGTCAAAGTTAAATTTGCTGTGTTCTGAGAATTTTTGAGTACCTGATAAGAATAATCTATTAATGTTTATTACCGAGGGAATTATGTTATTTATACTCTTCATGGTTATAGATGGTTTTCAACATAATATTGTGAATAATTAACGAACACTAACTATTTTAGGAGTATTAGGTATTTTTGTTTCTTTTTGGCGTATGTGTGGCATGGTTAACCTTAGGTAAGTCTGGGCTATTCTTAGATATGTTCAAACAAATTTAATTTTTGTCTTTCCAACAAGTTTAAAGCTGACTGGGATAGCCATACTGGTGCTTTTCCTCAGTGTAATCCATCCTTTGCTCATGATGATCTCTTGTGTCTCTTTCTAGCTCGTTACATACATTTGGGAATTATTTATCTGCTTGCAGAAATGGCTGCAGTGCTATTTTGAGGTCTCTGGCACTGTCTTGATGATGAAGAGAGGACTGTGAGCCAGCAGTGAGTGAAAGCGGCTGTGGGAAGTAATACCCCTGTGAGTGGGATGGTTGAAGAACTACCTGACGTTTCACAGCTACAGGTAAGCAGGCTAACGTGACTGCCAATCATCGATGGTGTAGGAGGCTCCATGCGAAAAGAAGCTGTGATGTTCAAAGGATCTGAACAAAAGAACTGATGTCAGTGTTGATGAGTGAAGGGATTTCTGCTCTTAGGTCTTCAGTTCTGCCATGAGAAACTGAACTCCCTTAATGGAGAGGCTGGGAACTAATCATGGTTTTGGCTGTGATCCCTCATAGTGTCCTCCCCCATCTCCCCAGGCTGCAAGTGCTACAAACTTGAGTCATAGAATCATAGAATCATTAATGTTGGAAAAGACCTCTAAGATCACCAAGTCCAACTATCAACCCACACCATGCCCACTAAACCATGTTCTTAAATGCCGTGTCTACATGTTTTTTGAACACTTCCAGTGATGGTGACTCCACCACCTCCCTGGGCAGCCTGTTCCAATGCTTGACCACTCTCTCCGTAAAGACATTTTTCCTAATATCCAGTCTAAACCTCCCCTGGTGCAACTTGAGGCCATTTCCTCTCATCCTATCGCTAGTTATTTGGGAGAAGAGACCAACACCCACCTCACTACAACCCCCTTTCAGGTAGTTGTAGAGAGCAATGAGGTCTCCCCTCAGCCTCCTCTTCTCCCGACTGAACAACCCCAGTTCCCTCAGCTGCTCCTCATAAGACTTGTGCTCCAGACCCCTCACCAGCTTCGTTGCCCTTCTCTGGACACGATCCAGCACCTCAACATCCTTCTTCTAGTGAGGGGACCAAAACTGAACACAGGATTCAAGGTGCAGCCTCACCAGTGCCAAGTCCAGGGGCACGATCGCTTCCCTATTCCTGCTGGCCACACTATTGCTGATACAGGCCGGGATGCTTCTTGGCCACCTGGACACACTGCTGGCTCTTATTCAGCCGGCTGTCAACCAGCACCCCCAAGCTAGGAGGTCAGAATAGCATGCCATCCAGAATCGGCCTCATGCAGGGGCAGGGGAGGCTTGTGACCTTCCTTTCCTTCACCTACAGGTGAAGGAAGCATGGGAGGAAGGCTGTGCCTCACATGTCTTCATGAGAGGCACAGCCAGTGCAACACCAGCTGGTGCCATTATGCACAATTCAGTAAGCAGGCAGCAGAAGCAGGGTAAGTCACCAATGTCCCCGGTCACTCCCTTGTCCTTGGGTGCCACTCTGGCATTATGGGGGGTCCCAGGTCCTCCAAGCTAGAGTCAGGGGCTGGACATGATCAGCAGATACATGGGGCAGTTGGCAGTGTTTCTGCCCTGGGAGGGCTGGGCCTCTCCTGCCGCTGCTGCTGACCGTCTTGCCTCTCCTTACAGCCTCCAGCACAGAGCCAGAGATGACCATGTCCAGCACCGCGTGCTGGGCAGCCTCAGCCTTCAGCTCCTGGCTCCTGGGAGCAGCATCCAGCTGGCCTAGACTGAAGACCAGGCTGCTCATGGCTACCAAGAAATGAAGAGCCAGTGCTGCCCCACCTCAGCCAGGCTTGCGGCAGCCCCGGGGATGGGACTAGCACCCAGCCCCTGCAGGAGGACCCCCACGGGGACTGCTGCACCTGAGAGGGATGCTGGCTTCCCACCACAGGGAACCACACTCTGTTTTACTGTCAATACAGAAAACTGTGTTTCAGTATTTTGACGAGAGCTACGGAATTTAAATTATAAGGAAGATACAAGGATGAAAGTCGACTTTTTCCTATCATTAAAAATTGCACTGTACCTGGGTACAGACGGGGTACACTGAAGTTCTTCATTCCCCGAGTGGCCCAGGAGCACCCCAGCTGGTCTCTGCATTGATGAGACATGGACTGACTGTGGACAGTGGATCCACCAGAGACTGAACTCCTGGCCCAACCAGCTGGCCCAACCAAGCATTTCACTAATTGCCACAAGAGCTCTCCAGGTGGGAATTTCAAACAGCCATGGAGATTCCCCATGATATCTCTGTTTTGTCTAGATGAAACCATAGGCACAATTTGTGTTTCGGTGTACTGACTAACATCCTGGGTGGAGGATTTGGCCATCCCAGAAACTCCTTCAGGTGATTCCTCCTGCAAAAGGAACACCTCTAGAAGGGAGGGAGCAGCTATTCTTTTTGTTACCTGAAACCACTTTGCAGATTTCATTGAACTGCTCCTGCAAAACTCTTGAAATATCTGGCCACCAGGATTCTTTCTTTGCTCAGAAAGGAGTGGTACAACCCATCACACAATTCTTTACCTCACAGGGTTATCAGTTCACATGTCCTTGGCTGGAAATCAATCCATTGGCTTGGGTGTGTTACTTGGACTACAGGCAGGGATTGGAAGCAGGCTGAAGCTCTTCTCTTGTCCACTGTAGAAGACAAAATACCAATTCACAAATATTCCCTGCCTGGCTATTTTCACTTTGATCATAACACAATGCTTTACTCCACAAGGTTGTGGGCCTTTTATGTTCTGGCAAGGAGCACGTGCTGACCCTACAGATTAACTCCAGGAGGTCTCCAGCAGCCCTTCTCTGATATAGACAGAATTCATCACAGGCACTTGGGCTCTCCTCTCAGCTTTGGCTCTACCAGCTCATGCCATATGAAAGCAGCTATGCCTTCTGGGCATCAGACTTCTCAGCTGTGTTAATTAAACCCTCCGGGCTATGTCAATATAATTTCTTTATATCCCATTCTAAATACAGTCAATAAGTAGCTGGCAGAAAAAGATTTTTTTTTTTTTCTGAAGGGGATTAATTAGAGAAATAATTTGAGCATTGCCCTCAAGAATAGCTGGGAAGAAAATGACACTGCCATTACTGGCAGATTTCCATCATTCATCTGTATTATCCATGTGTTGGCTTTTGTCAATAAGATTTTATTTTTGTCCAGTTTTTCCTTACAGATATCGGAATCCTTTACAGCTTTAGGCGACTATGAGGTATACTTAGAAACACACTTAATGCTCCTAACCCTCCATTCCTCTGTCCCAAGGGGAACTCCATTGAAATTGTTTCAGATTTAGACCTGTGCAGCAAAATAACATGGCTTCTCACATGAGAGAAAACATCTTGTGCAAATAAACAGAAATTAAAATAGTCAGTGAAAACTGCATTCTTCTTGGGCACAGAGAGACAAAAGATTACGTGGCCAGTGTTGTAATAAATGCATTGCTTTCCAGCAAGGAGGCAAGAACCAAACAGAACTAAAATGCAAAAGTTATATGAGAACTTGCTTTCCATCCCATGTGAGTTTGGAAGATTGTATTTTAAAAATAATTTCTGTCCAAATACCTTCTCACCTAACTTTTAAGGAGTATCTGGACTACTTGTAAGTTATCAGGAGTTTTCAAACATAATACTGAGGACTGAATAGAACAGCACTAAGTACTTGACTGCTCTAAGTACTGTCTGACTTGTCCCCTGTGCCCCCTTCAACTCCAGGCTAAGTCACAGAACAGAGGCGAGAGACTAGGTGGCTGTGACCTACCTACTGCAGATCTTCTGTTGGTGGAAGACCAGTTCACCGAGCATTAAATAACATCATCTGTCATAAACCCAGGATTTATTTGGCCCACTTAATTTGGAATGACAGTTCCCACTGTTAAGAGTAGAAATGGACATTTTATCTTCCATCTCTAGGAATTGTGTGATAGATCCATCAGAGAAACACTTCTCCAGATTTACCATGCTTATAGTTCCTGAAGAAGTTCTTTTCTCCATAGCAGGTTGGAAACACAAAAGAGGCCCCTTTCTGGGATGAGTGGGATGAGCTTTGTGGAGAAAGGCAGCATAGGAGCTACCTCTTCTATCACAGTGGAGGGATACTGGAAACATCTGTGTTGGCCTTAGACTGGAGAGATCAAGATGGAACCAGTTTTACACACATGTGCAAACACACATATACACATCTTATGTACTGTACAAAATATCTTACAGGACAGACTGTCTGCAAACTGAAATTTTAAAGATAATTGATGGAAAAAACTGTCTTGAAATGGAAGCTATAACATGACTTAAACCATAGGATCATAGAATAGTTTGAGTTGGAAGGGACATTTAAAGGTCACCTAGTCCAGCCCCCCTGCCATAAGCAGGGACATCTTCAACTAGAGCAGGTTGCTCAGAGCCCCATCCAACCACCTCTCTGGGCAACCTGTGCCAGTGGTTCACCACTCCCATCGTAATAAACTTCTTCCTTAGATCTAGCCTAAATCTGTCCTCTTTTAGTTTAGAACCGTTACCCCTTGTCCTATCGCTACAGGCCCTGCTAAAAAGTCTGTCCCCATCTTTCTTATCAGCCCCCTTTAAGTACTGGAAGACTGCAAGAAGGTCTCCCCAGAGCCTTCTCTTCTCCAGGCTGAACAACCCCAACTCGCTTAGCCTGTCCTCACAGGAGAGGTGTTCCAGCCTTCGGATCATTTTGGTGGCCTCTTCTGGACCCGCTCCAACAGGTCCATGTCTCTCCTGTGCTGAGGGCTCCAGAGCTGGATGCTGCACTGCAGGGGGGTCTCCCCAGAGTGGAGTAGAGGGGCAGAATCCCCTCCCTTGACCTGCTGGCCACGCTGCTTTGGATGCAGCCCAGGAGACAGTTGGCCTTCTGGGCTATGGCTGCACATTGCCGGCTCCTGTCCAGCTTTTCATCCACCAGTACCCCCAAGTCCTTCTCAGCAGGGCTGCTCTCCATCCCTTCCTCCCCCAGCCTGTATTGATACCGGGGGTTGCCCGGACCCAGGTGCAGGACTCTGCCCTTGGCCTTGTTGAACCTCATGAGGTTCACATGGGCCCATTCCTCAAGCTTTTCCATGTCCTTCTGGATGACATCCTGTCCCTCAGGCATGTCAACTGCACCACTCAGCTTGGTGTCATCTGCAAACTTGCTGAGGGTGCACTTGATCCCACTATGTCGTTGATGAAGACATTAAAGAGTACTGGTCCCAGTACAGACCCCTGAAGGACACTACTTGTCACTGATCTCCATCTGGACATTGAGTCATTGACCATTACCCTCTGGATGCGACCATCCAACCAGTTCCTCATCCACTGAATAGTCCACCCATCAAATTCATATCTCTCCAATGTAGAGAGAAGGATGTTGTGAGGGATCATCGCTGGGACCCTTTCAATGGCTTATTTGATTTATGGGGTCAGATCCTCAGAAATGCTGAGGATCCTCTTAGATTCTTTTAACTGAAGATCCTTAAATTATTGCTCACTGCTTCCATGCTCTCCCACATAGAGTAAGATTTTCTTGGTAGCTGAAGTTTTGCAAAGCAATTTTTTTATAAGAAGAGAATGCATTACCCTAAAAAGTGTTGCCTAATAGTCACAACTCAATTTTTTTCTCTCTCCTTTCCCAACAGTTTAATGAAACACTACTGTATGAGCTGGAGCAAGCCACACAACCTGCCAAGGTCTGACATTCTTTATCTGTAAAAAAACCTAACAAAATATCTCAGCAGTGTGCAGTGGGACTCAGCCTTTCAGGTGCCTGTGAACTGCCTGGGGGCTGTTGCTGAGTGTTATGTACTCGCCTGCTGTTTTATGAGTTTTGTGTTTCAGGAGTAGCAATCTGATTTACCTGTACTCTGTATTCACTAAAATGTTAATCAAAGAAATATCATCTCAGATGTAGATTTTCAATTTCTTTGACTCTTCCCACTTAGCCAAGTGGGGCAATCCTCCTGGAGGAATCGGCAGCAGAGGAAATCACACTAGTTGACGATCGCACTCAATGAGTCTGCAAATGGCATTAAACGAGAAGTCCCTCCCATGGTTGCAGGCAGCCCAAATGTCCCGCTGAGTCCCTTGTCCTCTTGTCTGTAAAAAAAAAAAAAGAATCGAGGAAAAGAAAGGAACATCTTTTATTGACTTGGGAACAGTTTTGCTAGGGTTCACCACCTGCATCACATTAGCACTTCGACATAAACTTCCCTTGACGCTTATGGTACCATTGCAATCACGCTGGCCGACTGACGACAGAATAGGGCCCTTGGTGATCCCCTGACTGCTGTCACTGAAGGGTACCACAGAGCAATACTGTTAGCAGCTGTTTTCTTCCACATGAGACATTTGCCATTTTGTTCTAATTTGTACAGTTTAAATCCTATAATGGGAGCCATTACAGTATTTAATTAGGACTATTCCATAACCATGAACTTCTCAAGGAGCAGAACATTACCAAGCAGCCGTAGCAGCTAAAACCGAACAGTCCTATTTATTGTTTAGTTCTGTCTTCATCCTGTAGAGATTAAACCCATTAGGATATCATTGAAGAAACTGGCCTAGCCATGACTGAACATTAATACAAGCAATTAGTAACCACAAAATAAACCTTTATCTTTAAATAAATGTGAATATGTTTATTTAAGCAAATGTCACGCAAACGCCCGTGGACCCTCCAACTAATTTTCTTCCAGAAAAGTATCCAAACACATGCTTTGGAAGTACTGTTGGTTTATATTAAAACATGTGCTGTTACTATCCTGTCCTGCTGTATCTAAACAGTATTTAGGCATGTGTTCTCTATCTAGGAATACTTAGGCTTTTTTCTCTCTGCTTAGAAGTGCCCCATATTTTGTGGACATCAATGCACTGGAATAGATAAAGACACTTTTATTGATTGTTACATGGTAAACCAACAAAATCTTACAAGCCCAAGAATGGCTATAGCTACTGGCATATTTATATCTATTACTGACAACTCATTGCTGAATGGAAACTAATTCCAAGATCAGGTAAGGCCTGAAAATTTGGCTTTTTTTTAGGATTGCTTAAAATGTCCTGGATGAATATGCATGGCTGTTGCAAATAGATCTTTCTGTATGATGGGACAGAATATTTTAGAAGGGATACAGCCAATTATTGCTGTTACTTGCTTACCATATCTACTGGTCTGACTGTCCTAAGTTTGAGATAGAGCTGCTCAAGACACAGGGGGTTACAGTTCCTATGCGTAGATGTTCTTTGCAGAATATGTGTATATCTGAAGGAGGCTTTTTCAAGCAGAAGAAAGGCACCAAGAAGGGCATGTACAGAGTTCTTCACACACTGCTTATCAACCCTATGTTTGCCACAACGTAATTGCAAGCAGCACAGATGAGAGCTGTCCTATCTCCTGGACAGATGAGTCCTATCTTTTATGGATAAAGTCTAAATCTTCATAACACAGCAAAGGTAGCTGGTTCAGCTCTATGGAGGATTCAATAATTATTCTGCAGCGTTTTGTGGCTTTTCCTTCTCAATGGCTTGCTTACACAGGCTCGTGCTTTAACACATCTGACGTCTATATAGAAATCTTGAGCTCACTTGAACTTGATTTCCAGAGCTTGCCTTCAGGCTGTAAAGTGTTGGGTCTTGTGGTGGGTTGACCCTGGCTGGACACCAGGTACCCACCAAAGCTGCTCTGTCACTGCCCTCCTCAGCTGGACGGGGCAGAGAAAAGCTAACAAAAGGCTTGTGGGTTGAGATAAGGGCAGGGAGAGATCACTCACCAGTTACTGTCATGGGCAAAACAGACTTGACTTGGGGGAAAAAAAATAATTTAATTTATTGTTAATCAAAATCAGAGCAGGGTAATGAGAAATAAACACAACTCCTAAAACCCCTTCCCCTCACCCCTCCCTTCTTCCCGGGCTCAACTTCACCCCCCATTTCTCTCCCTCCTCCCCCCGAGCGGCGCAGGGGGACGGGGAATGGGGGTTGTGGTCAGTTCATCACACCTGGTCTCTGCCGCTCCTTCCTCCTCAGGGGGAGGACTCCTCACCCTCTGCCCTGCTCCAGCCTGGGGTCCCTCCCACGGGAGACAGTCCTCCACGGACTTCTCCAACGTGAGTCCTTCCCACGGGCTGCAGTTCTTCACGAGCTGCTCCAGCCTGGGTCCCCCACGGGTGCCGTCCTTCAGGAACAGGCTGCTCCAGCCTGGGTCCCCCCATGGGTGCCGTCCTTCAGGAACAGGCTGCTCCAGCCTGGCCCCCGCGGGGTCCCAGGTCCTGCCAGCAAACCTGCTCCAGCCGGGGCTCCTCTCTCTCCCCACGGGGCCACAGGCCCTGCCAGGAGCCGGCCCCAGCGCGGGCTGCCCACGGGGTCACGGCCTCCTTCGGGCATCCCCCTGCTCCGGCGTGGGGCCCTCCCCGGGTGCGGGTGCAGATCTGCTCCCCCGTGGAGCTCCATGGCTGCAGGGGCACAGCCGGCCTCCCCGTGGGCTTCCCCGGGGGCTGCCGGGGACCCTCTGCTCCGGCGCCTGGAGCCCTCCTGCCCCTCCTGCTCTGGGCTGGGGGCTGCAGGGCTGCTCCTCTCGCATGTTCTCACGCCTCTCTCCGGCTGCAGTTGTACAGGGCTTCCC
Source organism: Phaethon aethereus (assembly GCF_964289735.1). Taxonomy (NCBI): domain Eukaryota; kingdom Metazoa; phylum Chordata; class Aves; order Phaethontiformes; family Phaethontidae; genus Phaethon; species Phaethon aethereus. The sequence goes on from NC_138575.1 coordinate 211,429,961, forward strand.
CTGCTACCCCTTCTTCACTCCATTCCCCAGAGGCACTACCACCTTCACTGATGGGCTCGGCCTTGGCCAGCAGTGGGTCTGTCTCAGATCCGGCTGCATTGGCTCTACTGGACATGGGGGAAGCTTCTGGCAGCTTCTCACAGAAGCCACCCCTGCAACTCCCCTGCTACCAAAACCTTGCCACACAAACCTGGTACAGGTCAGTGCTCAGGAACAGAGATACGATTTCCTGCATAATGATACATGAATATGAAAAATAGCTGATGCTCAGGTTCTGACAGAAACTGCAGTTAATGGTGCTGAGTTTACATAAAAATAAGTTCTGGAAACCATGCTTCTGTAATGAATGTATTTCACTCTCATACCCAAACTGTCATTCACTTGAAATGCCACCAAGTCTCAGCTTGTAGAGGTTTCCAACATTTCTGCTTTCTTTTCAGTCTGCTAATCCCTAGCTTGAACATCTAATGGTGTTTTGTTTGGTTTTTTTTACTTACTTATTCAAAGCGGAACCTAAAACCATGAAAGTGTACCTGCTTCCCAAACTCCCCTCAGTGGGCCTATAAGCATCTCACTATTTATGTCAGAAGAATAGAGTAGCCTCCTGTGTCAACATCACCAAGTGATTCCCAAGAAAGTAATGTAAATTAACCAAATATGCAATCAAGACAAAGACAAAGGACAGAATACCATTATAGAGATAAAAGGAGTTAAAAAGTCTTTGGAGCAAATTGCTTAGAGGTAGATTAGTCAGAAAGGTTAATAGCGATATATTTCCTCCTTCTCAGTAGAAATAGCATTGCTTATCTGTATTTACATTACAGTACACACCAGCACAAACCCATTATCATCACTAGAAAATCACGTACCATTTAGACAGGCTTCAACATGTAACAAGTCGTATGGTTTGGCATTTAGACAGGCTTCAACATGTAACAAGTCATGTGGTTTGGATATAAACTCAATGGACTTGACACATGAAAATGAGTTTGATAGCTGTATGCTATCCTTGTGCAGATGTCATACTAAAGACTCTCATTTGTGGAAATCTGGAAGGATCTTTTTTATTTTCAAATCAATCTCAACACAAAACTACTACCAGATATAATGAGACAACTGGGGCTTTGCTGCCAGTAATGCTTCAAACTCTGTCTCAAGCACAGCACCAGTCACACCATGGCCACCACTGTAGCATGGTGTCTAGAGGAACTCAGTTTCTAGAAGAACAGGTGATTTCAGTGGAAAAAGGAATGTATACCACAATTTGGAAAAAATTTTTCCAAACAACATAGCACAGGACAGCTAGCTGGTTGAGGGAGGTGACTGTCCCACTCTGTACTCCACTGGTGCATCCCCACCTCAAGTACTGTGTGCAGTTTTGGGCACGTCAATGTAAAGACATCAGACTATTAGAGTGTGTCCAGAGGAGGGTGACCAAGGTAGTGAAAGATCTCGAGGGCAATACTTACGAGCAATGGCTGAGGTCACTTGGTTTGTTCAGCTTGGAGAAGAGAATGCTGAGGGGAGACCTCATCTCAGTCTACAACTTCCTCAAGGCAAGCAGCGGAGGGAGACATGTTGATCTCTCTCTGGTGACCAGCGATAGAACATGAGGAAATAGAATGCAGCTGCGTCAGGGGAAGTCCAGATTGAACAGTAGGAAAAGGTTCTTCACTGAGAGGGTGGTCGGTCACTGGAACAGGATCCCTGGGGAAGTGGTCATGGCACCAAGTCTTGAGAGTTCAAGAAGTGTGTGGATGACGCTCTTAATTATATAGTTTAGTTTTAGGTAGTCGTGCAAGGAGCAGGGAGCTGGACTCAGTGCTTTGTATGGGTCCCTTCCAACTCGAGATGTTCTTTGATTCTATGAACATCTTCTCCTGAGACCCAGGTCTGGCCTTTGACTACTACAGAGGTTACAGATTTGCACATACATCATTCATTAGTGGAAAATAGATTCAAGGATCTTTGGACTCTAAGGATATTTTGCCTAGGGACTCTGCCCAGAGTATCATTTACATCTACATTTAACCACAAATCCGGTTGGCATTTATCATGATAGTATGTTATTTTCCCAAACTTGCTTGATTATGCTTCTATGCTAACTTTGGATCAGCTATGATAATATTTATTCCAATGGGATCTCATTAGTCGCAATGCAGGAGATTATTGCTAAATTAACTGTCTCAAAATATTAGTTCTGCATGTATTTACTCATAGAGCTGTTTATAAAAATTGTTAGGCTCAAGTAAGTGTAAGAGTCTTCATTAATGAAGTGATACCTTCATACTAGTACTTCAGTCTTTTGGACCTGTCACTGTTCAGGGCCTGACACTAAACTTACTGAAGTTGTAGGAAGGTTCCCATTATCTTTGAAGGACTTTGGATCAGACTGCTTATGGTGAAGCTCCTTTAGATCATGTTAGATGTGAAAGAGACTAATGGTTGTAAAAAATGACTAAGGGTCAGTTTTATCCATTTGCAAAGTTGCCATTTAACTTTCAAAGCAGAAAGAGATCAAGTGAGATTTGCAAAGTGAAGAAAAAATAATGGCTGATTTCAGAATAAAATTTAGCTAGGTAACTTCTTAAGGGGTTTTAGAAATTTTAGCATATATCATTTTCAGTACTTTCTTTTCAGTACTTTTGTTTCTTTTCAGGCTGCTGTACTTCATATAGTACTTTTTAAAATCAGGATACTTGGTGCATTTAAGGACAAGTAGTTAGAGGACTTTACAAACTTCCAACATTTTTGTGTGTTCATTTATAATAATTAATTCTTTACATACCTATGATACACTAGTCACTCTGTAATTCTGAAGGCAAAAAGTTTTTCTCTACGTATGGTCTTTATTAGGTACACAATGTTTGTATATGAATTATTTTCTGTAGAAGGACTGGTTAAAAATGTTAGGCACATTCTCAGAATTATTACTTATATCTGTCTAGAACTAAATTAACTAAATTGAACTAAACTGTTGGCCTTATAAAGGAAACACCTCTCTATACCACTACTCCATAACGATCCAGAACACTATTCCTTACTGAAGAATACACACCACCAAGGGGTTTCTTGTCCTTTATTTAAAGAATAGCAAGATAAATAGGACATTAGATCTACATTTAAATTTTACTATTTCCTTACATTCTCAGGAGAGCGGTGGATTTTTACACCTAACTGCTCCAAATGCTGGTAGCACTTTTGGACTCTGCAAGCTGCTTGCTTCAGCAGGAAAAAAATCTGATTTCAGCAACCCAGATGAAAAGAAACTGTTTACAGAAGCTCATCAAACTCTAGAATTTATGTATGGAGGGGGACTTCATTGAAACTTTCAATCTGCCTCTTTTATTTCCCAGCAGCATGGATACAGCCAATGGCAATGCCTGTAGTCCCACATTAAATGCCTCCTCTGGCACAGGGGCCAACTTTCAAACTCTTTTTCTCTCCAAAATAGAGCAACCGTTTAACTGAGAACAGTGTATGGCCTGTGCCGAGTCCTAAATTATGCCTGGGAGCTATTTAGGAAACTTTGAACATAAAAATACCCCAGGCTCTATTGTAACAATTAAGCAGTATAAACAATTAGTGGCTGGTGTCTAAGACTGTGCCCTGGCATTGCTTAATTTACTGTTATGACTAATAGGAGTACATGCTGGTAACATAAAGTATCTGAGATGATATCGATTCTGAGCCATGCTTAAATGCTGAATATAATTCAGAAAAAGAATCACAGAATCATAGAATTATTTAGCTTGGAAAAGACCTTTAAGATCACAGGATCACAGAATCACAGAATCATTAAGGTTGCAAAAGACCTTTAAGATCACCAAGTCCAACTGTCAATCCAACACCACCATGCCCATTAAACCATGTCCTAAAGTGCCATGTCTACATACTTTTTGAACACTTCCAGTGATGGTGACTCCATCACCTCCCTGGGCAGCCTGTTCCAATGCTTGACGACTCTCTCAGTAAAGAAATTTTTCCTAATATCCAATCTAAATCTCCCCTGGCACGACTTGAGGCCATTTCTTCTCATCCTATCGCTAGTTACTTGGGAGAAGAGATCAACACCCACCTCACCACAACCCCCTTTCAGGTAGTTGTAGAGAGTGATAAGGTTTCCCCTCAGCCTCCTCTTCTCCAGACTGAACAACCCCAGTTCCCTCAGCTGCTCCTCATAAGACTTGTGCTCCAGAACCTTCACTAGATTCGTTGCCCTTCTCTGCACATGTTCCAGCACCTCCATGTCCTTGTAGTGAGATGGGCCCAAAACTGAACACAGTATTCAAGGTGCGGCCTCACCAGTGCCGAGTCCAGGGGCACAATCACTTCCCTACTCCTGCTGGCCACACTTTTCCTGATACAGGCCAGGACGCTGTTGGCTTTCTTGGCCACCTGGGCACGCTGCTGGCTCATGTTCAGCTGGCTGTCAACCAGCACCCCCAGGTCCTTTTCCATTGGGCAGCTCTCCAGCCACTCCTCCCCAAGCCTGGAGCGTTGCATGGGGTTGTTGTGACCCGAGTGCAGGACCCGGCACTCGGCCTTATTAAACCTCATACAGTTGACCTCAGCCCATCGATCCAGCCTGTCCAGATCCCTCTGCAGAGCCCTCCTACCCTCCAGCAGATCAACACTCCCGCACAACTTGGTGTCATCTGCAAACTTACTGAGGGAACACTGAATCCCCTCATCCAGATGATCAATAAAGATATTGAACAAGACCGGCCCCAAAACTGAGCCCTGAGGAACACCGCTTGTGACCGGCCACCAATTGTATTTAACTCTGTTCACCATGACTCTCTGGGCTCGGACATCCAGCCAGTTCTTTCCCTGGCGAAGAGTAAACCCGTCTAAGCCACAAGCCGCCAGTTTCTCCAGGAGAATGCTGTGGGAGACAAGAGTCAAAGGCTTTACTAAAGTCCAGGTAGACAACACCCACAGCCTTTCCCTCATCCCCTAGGCGGGTCACCTGGTCATAGAAGGAGATCAGGTTGGTCAAGCAGCACCTGCCTTTCATGAACCCATGCTGGCTGGGCCTGATCCCTTGGTTGTCCTCCACATGCCCTCAAGATGAACCTCTCCATAATCTTCCCTGGTACCAAGGTCAGGCTGACAGGCCTGTAGTTCCTGGGATCCTCCTTCTGGCCCTTCTTGTAGATGGGTGTCACATTGGCAAGCCTCCAGTTGCCTGGGACCTCCCCTGTTAACCAGGACTGCTGATAAATGATGGAGAGTGGCTTGGCAAGCTCCTCTGCCAGCTCCCTCAGCACTCTTGGGTGGATCCCATCAGGCCTCATAGACTTGTGGGTGTCCAGGTGGTGTAGCAGGTCCTTAACTGCTTTCTTCTGGATTATGGGGAGTTTATTCTGCTCTCCATCCCTGTCTTCCAGCTCAGAAATCAGGTCCAACCATAGGCCCTATATTGGAATAAACCCAAAAAGAGGTATTTCCTATTTAAGAACTAGAAATACCTGTAAGTCAGTATATTCTCACATGGGATAATGCCCTGCTTTGTATTCTGTCTTCTGTACTCCTTAACAGAGTGAATGATTAATATTTATAGAGTCCAATAAAAGCTGTATTCATTTGGGTTGTTATCCCAAATGGATGACAATCCAGATGAACTAAGGCAGCCAGAGCAACGCCCTGGGTACTCAGACCCCCCCCCAGACCCTGGTATCCCCTAGCAGCATCTTTGCTTTGCCCTCCCGTTCCCCCTTACAGCAGTTTCTCCCAGATGCTGGGTGCTATTCCTAGCTGCAGCCCTCCGTGTGGACACGCAGTTGCTTTTTGGCGAGCGGCGAGGAGCCAGGCTCGGCCATTTGGCATCCCTCCCGCCTCATCCTTGCCGCAGCTCTGGTGGTGTGATCCACACTCAAGTCTGACTGCAGCCAGTGCGGTTCTTCGTCCAGACACTGTAGCTGCAGACCCTGCCTCCTCGGGAGGCAGCTTGTGCGAAACAGGGGGAGGTCAGCTTGGAGTTGGAGGGAAGGAATTCGTGTTCACTGGAGGTTTTCAGGGAGCGACTGGACAGGGCGCTAGATAATCTCACCTAGGCTTCCCTTCCCACGGAAGGCTGGACCAGATGACCTTTGGAGGTCCCTTCCAGCCTGGGCTGGTCTATAGTTCTGTGGTCACTGCAGGATGTAAAGTCAAGAGTCTGTGCTTGCTCTTGGGATTTTATTGTTGTTCTTTCAGTCTCTTAGGTTTTTCCTTACAGGCCACTGTTGTGGAGGGAGTTTTCCACACAAGATTTTAACCTTGCACTTTGAGATGAAAAGTAAGCTTTCTGTTTTAACAGTGGCAGTGAAAGGCTTGTGAGCTTGTGAACATGGCTTCCTTACAGAGCTCAAAATCATGGAATTAATAAAAGAACCCCACATTCTTTTTTTTTTTTTTTTACCTCCTAACTCTGAAGCTCCTGTGAAGACTTTTGAAGGAACCAACAATATTTGAGTAATTGGGCTTACGGATACATGGCAAAGTTCTTCAGAAAATTTCAAGAACACGGGCTATTGCCTTACATTGTTCTACTACAGACAAGGTTCTTACTTGTTCAGTACATTAATTTTAAAAAATAAGAATAAAATACTTGGGGCATGGATATAGCCACTAGATGGGAGGCAAGAGCTGGTTAGGAACTGGGAGCATCAGTGCCACGGGATGCACTTAGGGAGCTCTCAGCTGCCACCGCCAGCTGTGACATGCCGCACTGGAGCTGCACACCAATACATCGGGGACCACTTGCAGAAGTGTACACAAGCAGCTTATTCACAGAACTGGAAAGTTTTTTTTTATGAATTGGTACTGGTGGTGGTGAATTGTTGAGGGATTGAGTTATTTTAAAAATAACTGTGTTAATTCTCTGCCTCTAAATGGCTTTGCCATAGGAAATTCTCCACTTGCGTCTGCAGTGCTGATGGAAAGGAACATCTTTCACATTATCTCATCTACATGAGGTCTATTAAAAATACAGCTGCCAAAAGATTTTACGGGGCAGGAGTGGTATGAGCCTATGTGTTAAGAGAGTGGAATTCAAGACCTTACAATGTCACAGACTTTCTGTGTATCTTTAGGCAAGCTGCTTTTTTCCTCTCTATTTCAGTTCTTCCTCGGCTTCTCTTTTTTTTTCCTATTTAAGTGGAATATAATGGAACTTCCTTTCTTCCCCAGTGGAGATTAATACTATAGGCTGTGCTATACTACTGTACAATACAGAAATGTCTTTGAGCAATTTGTGGATACATTTTTTAAGTAGAAAAAGTCAGATTTTTTGCAGCTTTGTGTGGCTAATTATATTCAACTTTAGCCAGGATAACAGCCTATTGCCTAAAACTATTTGTAAAAACTGACCAAAGTAAAAAGATAAAGAAATGTAATAATTTGAAAAAGAAAGGTAATAATTTGAAACAAAAAAAAATACTGATCACAGCCAAAAGGGGTGTGGGTTGAGTAACGAATGAAATAAGCTGGTCATGTAAGAAATTAAGAGTAACAGATGAATAAAATAAGAAAAAAGCAGTTTAACTCCAAACCCTTTGCTGAATTTTTTAATTCAGACACAGACAAAAAGAAGTATAACTTGACACCTCTGACAAATTACTTCTGTAACATCCTCGTAGGATCTCGAAGTGCACTGCAAAATGAGAGTGCTTTCACATCCCCATCTTGGGAGTTATGGTAACGTCATGGAGACAGAAGGACCTGAAGTTGGAGTAACTTTTTTTTCCTTTAGCCAAGAAAGTGTGTTCAGTAACTCTGCTGGCAGAGTTTGCCTGAGCACGGAGCAGCTAATTGAATCATATTAACATATGTATTCTTCAGTAAAACAGGTACAAATAAGAACATCAAAACCAGAACCTATACATCAAGGTCCCTGTTGGAGTCTGGCTGCCTGCGCTCAAGGCCAGCTTTGACGTGGCCTCATCGGGGACCTCTGCCCCTCAGCTCAGGCTCAGGTCCTTGCCCTTGTGTTTTGTTGATCCTGACCTGCTAACTTGCTTTGCTGACTTGCTGGCCCGGCTCTGCTCTTCTGTCCGGATGCTGTGGGACGGTGCCGTGTTGGTGGGACACAGCCCTGTCCCTCACCATCACCCGTGGATTCTGCCTCACTTGCCCTTGCCCAGCGCCTGCTCCTGCTGCTCCCTGACACTGTATTTTCCATTCTTGCTGCTTTCTTCTTTCTCCTTTTGGAAACTTGCCTTGCTTTGTCCTCAAGAAAACAGAACATCAACATTAACAACTTCAGACCATCTCGATGAAATTGTCTTTTGCTTCTCCCTACAAAGGACTATCTAAATGACAGCCAAATGTGGAAAGTTTCCATGAAAACCCCTCTCTTTTACAAAAGAGAAAGATATTAAGTCATGTTGTTAAAATTAAAACTTCATCAATATTTTAACTATTTTTCCTTTAAGAAATTTCAATAATGTTTACCATGAGATGAAGCACCATCTTCATGAGATGAAGTACCATGAGATGAGAGATCCAAATCTCTTGATTCAGACCTTCATACCATGTAATATTCTAATATTCTCCTTGGGATGAGTCTTACTGATGCCTTTAACCTCTGTACCCATTTGGTCCACTAAAACTACCATAAAACTGATTATTTACCAAGGAAACAAGCCTTTTGGAAGCACTTTTCCCTGTCTGAAAAAGGCACTTAATCAAACTGAAAAGATTGGTAATTAGTAGATCTTGGATACCTGTTGCTGAAATTATGCTTTAAATACGGTACATGGAGAAGGTGGATTGTACTTTGGAGAAGCAGGAGCATATTCTGGCAGACCAGAAACACACCTGGGCTTGCAAGGTTCAGTCCCTCAACATGTACAGCATAGTCCCTTCTCCACCAGAGATATTTTGATGATTTCCTACGTGCAGTCCTGTGCTAACAGTAAGGGTTAGCATACCTGGGCTAACCACTGCAACCCTGCTGTTCATTGCTACTCATTAGCTGCTGCTGCCCGAATTCAGACAGGTGTGTCTGCATCCCCCAAATGAAATAATTGCCTGGTCTGGCCCTGGAGCTCCAACCTCTAACAATGCTGTAGAGGTTAGAGCTTGATTAACGGTATATGGAGATGTCCCAAAGGAGCCGCTGTCCTCTGCAGTACCTGTGATATCTGGAAGGGTGAGGCAGCCACCTTTGCTACGTGACCCACTGCACTGCTAACACAGGAGCATTGAAAAGCCTTCTGTGTCTTCAGTACAGTTTTAAAATCTTCACGCAGGACTAAATAGCTTTTAAAGCCCATGTGTTCTTTGGCTAGGCATGAAGACAGCCTTTCCTCTCTGCCTCTAGGTTCTTAAACCAGTTTTATTGTACGGTGAAGGGAGGATTTGTCCAGGATAATTTCTTAGCCCAGGAATGTTTGGTCTCTTCCTCTGCTTCTGCCTCTTCTCTCCTACATTAACAACCTTTCATTAGCAAAATTTTACTTCTGGCTAAATGTGACAAACTGAACTACTGCATACCTAGAACACAAATATAGAAATGGACCTGGCTCATTTGGTCCTCCCCACTCTGTTCCCCAAGAAGTGATAGTCTTTCTTCAAGGAGCCTCAGCTGCCTCTCTGGCCTAGATTATCCCTTAAGAGCAAAAGTGTTGTGCTGAACAGAACAGTTTACATAACACTTTCATTTGTGAAACACTATTGAACTGCTAGTAATTATAGTGTTGTAGTGTACATAGGGGAAGTTGACCCAGATTGGATGAACTGAGTAGGAATCACATCCATATGTTCCTTAAAGCTCCCACTGCTGTGGTACCAGAACCAGCAGCTGGTAAATGTCAGCAGCTAATATTTTTATTTTCATAGCATCTTAATTTGTCTGAACGGGCCAAGGTAGAAATAGCCATGTCTTATTTTCATTAGCGGTTATCACTGGTCTGACTACCACCGAGTCTGGTGCTATGGAGCAAACTATGACTGAAAAAAGGCATTACAGACTCTTTTACTGGGAGTGACAAAGAGAACTAGACTCAGGAGATTCTGATCTCAATTTCTGTGTCCATTTTGCTACATCAGAGGTACCTGTAACTCCTGGTATGATTCACAACATTTCTTTCCACAGGAAAGAAGCATCTTTCACAGCAAGCATCTCTTTCCTCTCTCCACCTTGCCCATGCTTTGCTCTGAAACTTCCTGACTCCTTCAGGAACCATCTGTTTGCTGATCCCTCTTCAATGCATCTATACCAGTGAACAAAATCTCTACTGGTAACCAAAAGAGGGCAGGGTCTTTTTTTTTCTGGGCATGACTTAAAAAAACCTAACAGAACTAATAGAACACAGCCCATATAGCTAAAGTCCATCACCCTCCAAAATGGGAGAGCCACATCCAATCTCCTTTGTTGGGAATTGCCTATGTACAAGCTGTGCCCGGGAAAGTGCAAACGCAGCTCAGAACCATGCCAGGTTTTTGATTAGAATTTAATACAGATAACCACAGAAAAATGGTTGTACTTACCATCTAATAAGCTTACTGGTATAGACACAATCCAAATGGCTACGGAACAGGGCATGTAGCCCACCCACAAACCAGGACTGGCACACATGCACCAGGCTATCACTTTTCAAATTTTAAAGTAATGGTTGCCCCTTACTAATCAATAGCAGACTTAAAACTCTCCACAAAAAATTTCCTATTTAGAACATAAATTGATGTAAATTGATGGATTTCCAAAGATATGTATTTTTTATTTCCAGACTGTATGTAATCCTTTAATGCAAACCAACAGAGTCAGAGACATTACTGGAAGCAGCAATGGCTTCCGCCAAGAAGCAGCTCTTTCTCACCTCAGTCCCTCTTTGTAGTCTCACCTTTGTATAACTGTTAAATACTTTGTTATTTTGTTTCTGACATCAAGCTTATCTCAGATCCTAAGCTGAGAAAAGAAGAGGAAAGAATGACGAAAAGGGTTAGTGAAAAGAAAAAAGGGATGAAGATAATAGTGTCATTTATTTTTCCATTACATACAGTACTGAAACAGTAAATGGGCACCAGTACTGCATGAATCAGGTTTCCATTCTACTGTCAGAAGTCCAGACCTAATATTCAGCATTAAATGAATATGAATTATTATAATTTATCCCAGTCTAAATATACAGCACTTGTAAAAGATAGATATGCTCATTATTTTGACAATTTCTTTGTGAAGTAAAGGACAGAATGAACTTCTACATAGAAGAGGAGGTGTTCACTGTATTGATAAAGTAAATGGCATTCAGAGTAAGTACTCCAGAAGACAACAGTTGTTAGTGCATCCTTTTGTTCTGCTAAATGCTTTATTTATGTGGTTTGGGATACACAGTTTTATGCAACTGACAATTCAAAAGCAAACATTGCAGTCCACAAAGATTTTCTCTTTAGGGAGAAAAATGTTTTTCTCAGAATGTAGTAAGGTTTGTTTCTAATTAGAGTGTAGCAGTACTTCTCTGTGAATAGAAAACATCACTTGATTGTATTTACACCGAAGGCTGAAATGATGGCCGCTCATTTGTGACAGTGACATTTCAGAAGTCAAATGGGCTGCCTATAAAATGAAAAGCGTGAGAACTTTCTACTGCTCTCCTGTCCCCTCATCCCTCCTCCACTGTGGTGGGTTGACCTTGGCTGTCCACCAGATGCCCACCAAGCTGGTCTATCACTCCCCCTCCTTCAGGAACAGGCTGCTCCAGCCTGGGTCCCCCACGGGTGCCGTCCTTCAGGAACAGGCTGCTCCAGCCTGGCCCCCGCGGGGTCCCAGGTCCTGCCAGCAAACCTGCTCCAGCCGGGGCTCCTCTCTCTCCCCACGGGGCCACAGGCCCTGCCAGGAGCCGGCCCCAGCGCGGGCTGCCCACGGGGTCACGGCCTCCTTCGGGCATCCCCCTGCTCCGGCGTGGGGCCCTCCCCGGGTGCGGGTGCAGATCTGCTCCCCCGTGGAGCTCCATGGCCGCAGGGGCACAGCCGGCCTCCCCGGGGGCTTCCCCGGGGGCTGCCGGGGAACCTCTGCTCTGGCGCCTGGAGCCCTCCTGCCCCTCCTGCTCTGGGCTGGGGGCTGCAGGGCTGCTCCTCTCGCATGTTCTCGCTCCTCTCTTCAGCTGCAATTTCTGTTGTGCAGGTTTTTTTCCCGTTCTTAATTCTATTACCCCAGAGGCACTACCACCATCGCTGATGGGCTCGGCCTTGGCTAGTGGTGGGTCCATCTTGTAGCCGGCTGCATTGGCTCCATCAGACACAGGCGAAGCTTCTAGCAGCTTCTCACAGAAGCCACCCCTGCAGCCCCCCTGCTACCAAAACTTTGCCATGCAAACCCATTATAACCACTTTCATTCATCCTGTTCTGAATAGCACTTCTCACATACCTGGGGTGCTGTACTGGTTTTGACTGGGATAGACTTAATTTTCTCACCCATGCCTTTTTCGTTTTCATAGAACATTAAATAAAGCTAAAAGCAGATGAAAAAGAGCTGGATTACCATGTTCACTTAACAAATCAGTACCACTGCAGGTACTTGTACATACAGAGTAACTGCAAATTTCAGAATAATAAAGCGATTCTGGGAAAATCCTACAGATGTACTTACTCCAGTGCTCAACTGTCTGATGATCATAGACTTCCTAACACCTAGTCCTTTCTAGACCTAGCTCTTTCCAGGAGGTGCTATTTTTTTGTTATTTGATCTGATTTGTTTCTTCCTCAGAATTAAATGGAAATGAACTATGCAGCTATTTTTTAATCCTTATAATTAACATTTCCTGCAGTTTTAAAAAATATTTTCAGTATCGTATTTTAATCACTAACTGTCTATGGTTTTACAGTGTCCTACAACTACATTTCCTTTAGGAGGCTCAGTAAGGCAGAAATCCTCCTCCCCTTCACACTCTTTGAACACCACTTCACAGGAAGACAAGGGCTATGAAAGCCTTGCAGCTGGTGGAGGGACAATCCCCCCAAGACGAATGAAAGGAGTCCCCGCAGTGCATGCTGCAGTGTGGATTTTCCGTTGCTCTGAGATGGAGTTCTCTGGAGGTTTTCTTAAATTACAGCAGACTCTGGGAGTAATGCTTTATGTGCATTAGCAAAGCTGATGTGAAGCATAGGAGTGGGAGAGTGGCTGACAGCCACCTTAGGGCTCTGCTGGTGGGCCACGTATTCCTGTGATATCACAGCCACGGGCATCAAAATAGACCTGGGCTGATGTAATATATCTATCTGTGAAAACTGTAAATGTTAGAATTCCCTTTTAAAAAGGGAAGGATTTGTCTTACACCACCACAATTCTTTTCCCTTCTTCTGTCATCTATTTGCAGTTCTTGTGTGTGCACTAAATGCTCTGGAAACACTGGATGCGGACACATGGTCTGTTTTAAGGTTTGAAGCCTGCTGGAATAGTGTTGGGGGGACCATAAGTTGGCGACAGATGTCAAGACCTGAAGTGTCTCTGGTCCTGTGCAGAACTTCAGACATCTAGCTAATTTCACAAGCACAAAGGTAGGTCCATGTATATGCTTAGAGTAAATGGAGTGTTGTATTTCTAGGACATCCTCAGAATTCAAGCAGTGTTTTTCAGATTGTAGCACTGGTGAAGTTAGCAGAATAATATGGAAAAGTGTTGTAAATCTGCAACACTGACCAAAATTATCCTATGATCTCCTTTAGTGCAACTTGATAAGTTTGTCATGCACTGCATCTGTTTTTATTTAAATATTTAAGATAAATGATAGAAGAACTCCCAAAGATTCACAAGTATTTGAATATTTGGGATATTTTCCCAAGTGACCTAATTATTGAAGGGATGCTGTACTTTGAACTGTACTGAAAGGAAGTTGACACTGGCAGACCACCAAATTAAACAACAAAAGTGAACCTTGATGTTGGCAACACTTGACTGATAAGTCCCAGTATATACAGATCTATATGCAAATAGATATCTTTTATTTTCATTGTGACAGAAAAAATATATTACTTTAGCCACATGATAATGATTCATGCTGGGAAAAATTCTGGTGGCTTTCACAAATGTTTCTGATATTTGGACTGTGCTGATAATTTCTATTTGAAGTACGAACCACCAGCAGCACTTTCGACAGCTGCAGCATCTTCTGTAATCATATTTATTCTTCATCAAAGCTTAGAGAGAGCCAACACACATCAGGCTTTTAACATTTTGTTACTCAACAGCTATGTTTTACAGATTCCAGTGAGGACCATCTAACATTTCTGTGTTCATCACAGTTGTTGCAATCAAACCTGTGAACAGCAGTTTTGGAGTTTGAAGCACAGCTGTTGAGCACAACGGGCCTTTTATAATCTGTGTTCTTCATCAGTGACGTTGATAACACGACTGCCATCTTCAGCTACACACCTCATGGACAACCCTGGGTACAAGTATATGCTGGTGGCCACTCAGCTGGAAAGCAGCTTGCCAAAAAATGACCTGGGGGTCCTGGTGGACACAAAGTTAAATGTAAGACAGCAATGGGCCCTTGCCGCAAAGACGGCCAATGGTATCCTGGTCTACATTAGACAAAGTATTGGCACCATGTCAAGGGAAGTGATCAGTCCTTCCCCTCTGCTCAGCAGTGATGAGGCCACACCTGGAGTACCGTATCCAGTTCTGGGCTCCCCAGTACAAGAGAGGCATGGACATACTGGAGAGAGTTCAATGAAGGACCCCAAGCATGATGAAGGGACTGGAGCATCTGTCCTATGAGAAAAGGCTGAGAGAGCTGGGACTGTTCAGCCTGGCAGCCTGGAGAAGAGAAGGCTCAGGGGGGGTCTTATCAACATATACAAACACTTGAAGGGAGGTTACAAAAAAGATGGAGCCAGGCTCTTCTCAGTGGTGCTCAGTGCCAGGACCAGAGGCAATGGGCACAAACTGAAAACACAGGAGGTTACCTCTGAACATCAGGAAACACTTTTCTCCTGTGAGGGTGACCGAGCACTGGCACAGGTTGCCCAGGGAGATTGTGAAGTCTCCCTTTGTGGAGATATTCAAAAGCTCTCTGGACAAGTCCAGGTGGCCCTGCTTGAGCAGGGGGGTTGGACCAGATGACCTCTGGAGGTCCCTCCCAACCTCTACCATTCTGATTCTGTGATATTATGAAATGCAATGGAAAATCAACCTCTGGACCTCCTTCCAAACAACTTGTCATGGCTGTTCATAGCAAGAAGGTGTTACAAAACAGTCCCTGATTCAACACACATCAAACTAACTCCTTCTAAGAAAACTTAAGAGTCTCCCAGTCTATCAAATGCATTTTTTTACAATGATAGCTATTAAAACATTGACTTTTTAATAACAGCTTAGGATATTCAATGCTTGACATTTATACCAAGAAAAAGCAAAATAGGAATCCTTGGAAATGGGCCACTACAGACCAGAACATTGAACATAAGGAATTTTTGTGAAAAGAAGCCCAAATTGTGACCAAGGAAAAGAGATAAAGAGATATACACATGTTTTCATGTCATGAAATGACAGGAGCTATTGCTTTTTGATACATAGATGAGCAATATGCTATCCAGGATCTAATGAAATGCAGATGGCATATTCATATTCAAGGTGATTTCAAAATGTGCTCTTGGATATAAACCAGTGATATAAATCTTGGAGGAACCCAAATCATTTGCCAGTCAGACAGGATTACAGTCTACAGACAGACAGCAGGCAACATAATTGAGGTCTACCAGTGGCTCATTAAAACATCATGCAAAGTAATCACCTTGTAACTTAGTACCTGAGTAAAAGTTAAAATACAAACTTATAAAAAGCAAAAGTAAAAAACAGTCCAATGGAGGCAGAAGGGTTTTTAGTGTCCTTATATGTCTGCAGTTCCGGTGCCCTCACATGCAAATGAACACAGGAGGGGGACAGGAATGATGCAAATCATGGAATGGCTTCTCTATGCGGGGAGATTAAATAGACTAGGACTCTTCAACCTGGAAAAGAGATAGGAGACAGAGCATGACAGTGATCTGTAAAACCAAGAATGACTTGGAGAAGGTAAATGTAATAATTATTTTTACATTACAAAACCAGGGACTATCAGATGAATATCAGGTAGCAGGCTCAAAAGACACACTTTTTTGCATAATGCATAACTAAAGTATAGGACTTAGTGCCACCAGATGGTCTGGAAGCCAAATATAAAGGATTGCAAAAAAAGATTCCATGAAGAAATGGAAGTGCCTCAAGACTTGAGCAGTGCCAAAACTAAAGCTAGCTGACATCTGTGTGGAGGGATTGTATATCGAAACATTATTTCTGTATATTTACTTAGTTCTTGTATTTTTTTTCCCTAAAAAAGTGTGGAAATTTAGCCAGAGACTAAACTCGGGTTTAGACAGAACTAGAAGAGCAGCTATACTAATAAGGAGCATTTAAGCAGACAGAAAAATTTCCTGAAAATGGCCCTTAAAGATTTCAGGGATAGCTTTCAATAAAAAAATTAAAAATGGAAGAAGCTGGGTATTGTACTCCGTATTCACATCATAAAGTAATTTTGCATTGATGGATGGATGACTAGAATTTAACCAGATGTTTCCATTCAAGTAAATCCTTCTATTCTTACCAGAGAGAAACAAAATGCATATTCTAAAATAGTGAATATCTGTCACATTATAGTATCTCTTATGTTTTTTAAGTATTCATTGATCACCACTGGTTACTCAGATACTTGATATAATTTTTGGAGCATATTAGAAAAACCTCTCCAAACAAATTACAAATCTCCTCCTGGAAGAAGGAACTTTGATGTAAATAGTGGGAAGTAGTAGAAACAAACCATTTTCCATTGAGTGGGATTTGAAATAAAGATGTATTACGTCCTTAACATCTTTTCAATGCCTACATCGGATTTACTGTGAGCCAAGTCCTGAGATGCAATGACAAAATAGGAGGAATGAACACTCTTAACTGTATGCACATTTTGAATATATATTAATGATCTGATACGTTTTTCTGAACAAACTTTGGCATTGTTAGAAACAATGGAGAATAAAGAATATCCGTGAATATGAAGAAAATACATACACATTGTGTAAAGGCTTGACACACATTGTAATTAGTGAGTCAGTTCCTTAAATCAATAACCTGCAGTCACAGATTGCCTACAGAGAACCCTTTTCCAAAATAAATTTGAGGAAGCCAAGTAATAGCTCCCTCACATGGCTCATTTTTTTAATGGAAATTTGGAGAAGTATGGTATCCAGAAATACACATAAATTTGACAATTGAAAATGAGTGTTTTCCTCATTGGAACGTATTCATTGTAGGTAAATGAATTAACCAGGCGTGTCTGAAGATGACTGAAGCTTCTGAGAGACTTCAGTATTTTATCATACATTCTTATTGCAAAAAAAAATTTTCTGTTTTAGGAAACCAACAGCTGGAACCTTTATTACTTAAGTCAAATCAACCATAGGTATAGCCAGAACCTTGAAAGTTTGGATGAAAAAACCCCCGATGTGTTATTCTGGGAGTAACTAGCATGAAAGATAGGGTAAAGGGTGGGTGCCAGGTTAGTGGGAAATCAGTCTCGGAGTGTTAAAAACTTGCAACAGACCAAGTTTGCTGGGGGAAGGTTCTACCAAAGGGTGATCCGTTTAGGCTAGACAGTATAGCTTCAGTTGAAAATCCTTTGGAGCATTATGTCTTTCTTTAAGATAGGACAACATCCCTTCCCTTCTCGTTTCCCCTCTGAACAGACCTATGTTATGGTCTGTCCTGGTTTCAGCCAGGATAGAGCTGGTTTTCTTCACAGAAGCCAGTGTGAGACTGTTTTGGATTTGGGATGAGAAACTGTTGATAATGTGCTGATGTTTTGGGTTGCTGCTGAGCAGTCAAGGACAGTCCAGCTTCTTGTGCTGGCCTGCCAGCAAGCAGGCTGGGGGTGCACGGGGAGCTGGGAGGGGACACAGCCGGGACAGCTGACCCAGACTGGCCAAAGAGATATTCCCTACCATCCGACGTCATGCCCAGTACATAAACTGGAGTTGGCCGGGGGGCGGAAATCGCTGCTCGGGGACAGGTTGTCGATCGCCGGGTGGTGAGCAATTGCTGTATTGGGCATCACTTGTTCTTGTACATTCCTTTGTCGGTATTATCATTGTTGTTTCCTTCTTTCTTTCTGTCCTATTAAACCGTGTTTATCTCAACCCACAAGGTTTTTTTTTTTCTTTTCCTAATTCTCTCCCCCACCCTACTGTGGGAGGGGCAGTGAGCGAGCGGCTGCGTGGTGTTTAGTTGCCGGCTGGGGCTAAACCACGACATGGTCTTCAAACCATGAAAATAAAAGTTCATGGAATTATAGAAGCTTTTATTGTACAAGTCTAAAATGCTTAATTTCAGAGGAAAGGTTTAAAGAGTAAGGATTCTGAATATCACTTCAGATTGTCCTGGAGCTCTGATTATAGCTTTGATGACAGAGTATGGCTGAAATCTATTTTTGCACCTTGACACATTTTATTTCCAAAGATTAAAAAAAAAATTATAAGGAAGTATAGGAAATACTGCTTTCTTTTAATATGGATAAAAACATTTACTTATAAGCAGAGGATTTCTAAATCACAGAATCACAGAATCAGAGAATCACAGAATCACTAGGTTGGAAAGGACCTTCAAGATCATCAAGTCCAACCATTAATCCAGCGCCACCATGTCCCCTAAACCATGTCCTGAAGCGCCACATCCACACGTTTTTTGAACACTTCCAGAGATGGCGACTCCACCACCTCCCTGGGCAGCCTGTTCCAATGCCTGACCACTCTCTCAGTGAAGAAATTTTTCCTAATATCCAATCTAAACCTCCCCTGGCGCAACTTGAGGCCATTTCCTCTTGTCCTATCACTAGTTACTTGGAGAAGTGACCAACACCCTCGTCGCCACAACCCCCTTTCAGGTAGTTGTAGAGAGCGATAAGGTCTCCCCTCCGCCTCCTCTTCTCCAGACTAAACAACCCCAGTTCCCTCAGACGCTCCTCGTAAGACTTGTGCTCCAGACTCCTCATCATCTTCGTTGCTCCAGCACCTCAACATCCTTCTTGTAGTGAGGGGCCCAAAACTGAACACAGGATTCAAGGTGCGGCCTCACCAGTGCCGAGTACAGGGGCACAATCACTTCCCTACTCCTGCTGGCCACACTATTCCTGATACAGGCCAGGACGCTGTTGGCCTTCTTGGCCACCTGGGCACACTGCCGGCTCATGTTCAGCCGGCTGTCAACCAGCACCCCCAGGTCCCTTTCCACCGGGCAGCTCTCCAGCCACTCCTCCCCAAGCCTGGAGCGTTGCATGGGGTTGTTGTGGCCAAAGTGCAGGACCCTGCACTTGGCCTTATTAAACCTCATACAGTTGGCCTCTGCCCATCGATCCAGCCTGTCCAGATCCCTCTGCAGAGCCCTCCTACCCTCCAGCAGATCAACATTCCCACCCAACTTGGTGTCATCTGCAAACTTACTGAGGGAGCACTCGATTCCCTCATCCAGATCATCAATAAAGATATTGAACAAGACCGGTCCCAGAACCGAGCCCTGGGGAACACCGCTTGTGACCGGCCGCCAGCCGGATTTAACACCATTCACCACAACTCTCTGGGCTTGGCCATCCAGCCAGTTCCTCACCCAGCGAAGAGTAAACCTGTCTAAGCCACGAGCCGCCAGTTTCTCCAGGAGAATGCTGTGGCAGACGCTGTCAAAGGCTTTACTAAAGTCCAGGTAGACAACATCCACAGTCTTTCCCTCAACCACTAGGCGGGTCACCTGGTCATAGAAGGAGATCAGGTTGGTCAAGCAGGACCTGCCTTTCCTGAACCCATGCTGGCTGGGCCTGATCCCTTGGTTGTCCTGCAGGTGCCCTGTGAGCACTCTCAAGACCAACCGCTCCATGATCTTCCCCGGTACAGAGGTCAGGCTGACAGGCCTGTAGTTCCCGGGATCCTCCTTCTGGCCTTTCTTGTAGACGGGCGTCACATTGGCAAGCCTATGCAATCCATGCTGCTTTGCATTGTTTCACTACCTGCATTTCCCTGACGTTTATTTTGCTAAGTGGTGAAGCTGTTAAGAAATAGTATTCTTATCTACAAAAGTACGCAGAGAAGATGCAGTGTTCCTGTGGAATCTACAAAGTGGAACATCAGTTTCGGGAAGTGAGTAATTTGGTATGAAACGATCAGTTACAGATAACACTTCATATTAGTAACTGTTTTCTTGTTCCAATGGTTGATCCAGCATTAACTATGATTCTCACAAATGTCCTTTTGAATCATTTCTTGTTTCACATAGGGAAGATAATTTGAACTTGTTGAAGCCGATTGGCATTCAGGAGGCCAAACTGCAAATCACGGACAAGCTGAGCTCTTGACTCCCACCCTTGTTTTCAGTCTTTGCTTATTAATTATGGCTCTATGCTTGCAGCACCCTGCCTGAAGCCGGGCTCCCCAGCCTTGCAGAGGGCGGCTGATGTCGGCAGGGCTTTATGGGGCCATCAGACCTGGGGCTGCAGCAGACTGAAGGAGCTGCACTTACTCCCACGAGGCAGCCCATGCTGTTCTAAGAGCAGCTGCTCTGAAAGGAAAAAAAAAAGACACAAGTTAATTTTCTAGCGCTGGAAGGCCAAAACAAATTACCCAGTGTTTCCTGACTGTATGAACTGTTGCACATGGCAAGGGACCAGCTGCGCGCTTTGCCTTGGGCCCTGCCGCTCCTGCCTCGGGCCGGTCAGGAGGGGAGGCTGGAGCTCCTGCACCCCACTGCAGGGCAGCCATGCACGGCCACTGCAGGACGGCCGGGCCGAGGTGCCCAGAGGGCAGAGGGCAGTTCTGTGGAGAGCGAGGCCCGCGGGCGTGACTGGGGGGAGCCTCCTGCAATGGAGACCCACTGCCAAACGAAGACCAGCCCATGCATATCAAGAGGCTCAGGTATTTTAAAGGGCAGATGCTTAACAAGGCACCCGGCAGCAGGGCTGCTGGTGTGCCAGGGCACAGAGGAAAGTGCAGAACATATATCAGCCGGCGTCCACGAGCTCGGCATGGCTGCTCACTGCACCCTCCGCCTGGAGGACCAACACCCGGCCCCATTCGGGTCTTGTCTTTCCGGCTGGTATCTATGGTTGGCAACCGCGGGGCGCGACCCGTCGAGCGGGACGCATGCGCAGCGCATCGCCGCGCCGGCCGGCTCCACATTGGCGGAAGGGCGAGCGGAGAACCGGTGGGGAGATGGACGGCGCTGGCAGGGAGGAGATGGGTGAGGCGTGCCGTGCGTCCCGGCGGAGGCGGAAGCCGAGGGGTAGCGGGATGGCGGCTCGCCGCGGGGCTGAAGAGCGGGGGGGCGGGACCATGAAGAGCGGTCGGCTAACTTCCACCCCCCTCGCCTCGAGCCGGAATGGTTTGGCCCAGGGGGGATGCGCTTGCAGCGCTCAGCGCATCGAGGCGGGCGGGATGAACCATCCCACCTGGGGGAGGGGTGGGTCATTGTCCCGCCGCTCCTCCGCGTCAGGCTGCGGCCCAGGGAGGGGGGGCGGCGAGGGTTGAGCACTGCGGAGCCGGCCCGGCCGCACCTGGGGCCGGGTGGGGCTGAGGGAAGCGGGGCGCGGCGCTGGGACCGCGGGGCCTCCTCCCCTCCGCCGCCTCCTGAAGGAGGGAGGCCCGGCCGGGGGCTTTCCGCGGCGGGCCCGGCGGACTGAGGGCAGGCGGCGGCCCCGCTTCGGGAAACCCGCCGCTCGGGGCGGCGAGGGCAGTCCCCTGCAGGCGTCAGCCTCACCTGGCTGGCTCTTGGCTCCATTGCGAAGTCACGGTCTTGCATAGAAGTTCATAGAAATACTTACTCTTTGCATCATGAGGTGATGCTTGTATCTGCGATGAAAGGTTGTGGGGATTTTGGTGTTTGGTTTTTTTAGCTGTGTTTATTGCAGATTAGTCTTCAGATCTTTGAATCTGAGTGTGTGAGGGCACATACGTGTTCATCTCTTAATTTGTCCCTAGATGGGCAAGAGATAACTCCTAGCAGGTTTAGTTATAAAGTATAGCTGATTTTGGGCTGGACTGGGCAGACTGAAAAAGTGGTGGCAGACATCTCAAAGCTATGTTCCACTGTGATCTGAAGAATTTGTCCTGTCCGGTGGTAATGATGGGAAGCAGGAGACGTGCTTAAGATTTTAGTGTCGTAGAGGCTGACCCTTCTTGCACCAACAGATTGCCACCTCCAGAGCAAAGGTGGCAGAAAGAAATTTTAGCTTTTTTTTTCTAAGTTTCATAGATTTGGCAGAGTTTGTCTGTCAGAACCCTTAGAACCAGATTTTTTTACAGAATTAACAG
The DNA here is from genome assembly GCF_964289735.1 of Phaethon aethereus. NCBI lineage: Eukaryota > Metazoa > Chordata > Aves > Phaethontiformes > Phaethontidae > Phaethon > Phaethon aethereus. The sequence goes on from NC_138575.1 coordinate 211,452,270, forward strand.
TTTAAAAAGAATAAACAAAAATAATGACAATAATATAAAACATAGAGCTATGTATTTGTATTTAATTATATGAATATATTTATAGAATTTAAAATATATAAATAAAAAGAATAAACTTTAAAAATAAATACCTGTTAAGGTTTCAGAAGTGTGTTACATGATTTGGTCCTGTTTGGCCTGCACTGTACTTAACAGTTTGATGCCTTCTGGAGAAGTGCTGTGAAGGTTATTTTTAGGATGAAGTTTGGGGAATGGAGAAACAGGTATTTCTTTCTGTGGTTGAGGGAATAAATACGTCGAGCTGCTTATTGAGCCAGTTTCAGATTCTGAAAATAGTTAGTGACAATGTTTTCTTTGTAACTGTTTGTTTTTCTTGAGGGCCCTGGTTCAGAATGCTGAATTGAAATGCTTTGCTATTCAGAGACTCGATAACTAATCTTGTCCCTTAAGAGCAGCCACAGGCTTGGTTAGGTGACAGAGGCTCTGGGCATGCCCTCTGGATCATGCATATGGCATTCTATAGCCTGTGAGAAAATATCAGCATAAAACCAGATCTCAGGCTAGTGTAAAGATTAGGTGGTTCTGATTTTCTCTTTTATACAGCAGTCAAAACAGCTGCTTATTAAATTGAATCTGTATCCCTATTACAGAGGTGCTGGGTCACCCTCTATTTAATAAACACATTTCACAGGACTCTGAATCTTGTGCTGTGTTTCTGGCCATGTTCTTGTGTAGAAGCTGTGATGGAGCAGTGAAGTATCTACAAGACCCCTTTTGCCTACTGCTTTTTGCCAAGCATTTAATACACGTGAAGTGGTGCTTCTGTGTGTTCCTTCTCCCGTAAATGAGTAAAAACAGCTGACAACAATAAGCTATATCCTGTCCTCCAAATCTCTTTATGCTTGTATGTCAAATCCAGTTCTTTCTATTTGATGACACTGACTTCAAAGCCCTCAAGGAAAAAAAACAGATCATATTGCTAAATTGGATTTGGAAAAGGAGTTTTAGATAGGAGTTTGTCTGGGAGGTGACCTTCTCTGAAGGAACAATGGGAGGTTGTATTTGTCTTTATGTTTAGTGTCTCCTTTGCCTTTAACTTGCTGTGCAGCCCTGGCAAACTGCTTAATCTTTTGCCTCTGTTTCATCCATAAAATGAAAATGATGGAGATTAGTTTTATCCCTCGTGGTGCTAAGAGGTTTAGTTAATTTTAGAAATGTTAATTGCTTGAGTGGTATAGAAAAATTAACTAAAGTTCTCAGTGAAAATTCATTTCTTTGCAGACCTTTTGAACCAAAGGATTACTTGAATGTGCTTTAAAAGCTTTAAATTAGGTATATTCAGTAACACTTCACAGGTTTCTTTGGCAGTATGTCCATAGAAGTTGGCAAGATGCTGCCAAATTGTAAGAGATAGAAGAATATACTGGAAGATACAAAACTGGTAATACTGGTCATAACAATTTAAACACTGCAGGTTTAATCTCACTATGTAACTAGCGGTTGACTACTGATTGAAATTCTTCAGAGGTCTTTGAGGATAGTGTTGACATTTATGGATGATTATAATGTGATGTGTAGCTGTAATGAATGAGCGATTTATCTCTCCAGTGGATTAAGGAATCAGTTTAACATTGCAGTGGTAATTCTGAGAGAAGTTGAAATGCACTTTGTGTTGCCGTGTTTGATAGTAGCAGTACTTGCAGAGCTTTTTGACATCCTACTTACATGGGTGTTCACGGAAGAAAGCAGAAACAATGACAAATATTTAAATAACTGTCAAAGAAAATACGAAGACAGCATTTGATCTTAAAAGATTTTTGCGGTGGCATGAGGAGAAGAGAAATTCATATTAGCTGAAGCAAAGGCAGGGATTAAAATTGGCTGGTCCTTTGGCTAAATAAAACCAAAAGGCTGTGTAGAAATGAATTTCTTCATTCTTAGTTGTGCTGAGTAAAGACGATGCAAATTTTTCAGTGAGTCCTGTGACTGAACACTGGATTGGATCGTTAATAGCGTACAGTGTTTGGACACAGTCTGGACAGCTTGGTAGAGCATGGACCTAAGGTAGGCTGAGGTGTGCTCTGCACCGTGTGCTTTGTGAGACGGCAGGCAGCCGACTTCACCTCTGATTCAGGCTTGGAATGCATATGCTGTTCTTGCAGCTAGATTTTGAGATTGATTTCTTCCTAGAAAGGTCCAATATGTGCAGTTCAAACACAAAGTCAGTGTGTGTATTCCATGGTGATTGTCTGTCAGTGACTGGACTTTCCAGAATAGTTCATTTCAGGCTGGGTCCAAGTATGTGAAGCACTTGCTCTTCTACTTTGTAAGTACATATCTGCTTTATGGGGCAGAGAAAGCTTAAGCTTTCTTGGCTCTTGCCTTGCTCTACACCACAAGTTTGGATCCATTAAATGTGGACGTTACACAAATCTGGATTTCAGTATGGGTATGGACTGTGCAGTAGGGACACAGCCACAGTATTCCAACAGTAGAGCTCTATTCTCAAATGAAAACCCATGCTCAAAAAGTTGCGTGATCCAAACCTTGTATTATGTCCCAGTACCATTACTGTTAACGGATTCACGTGTTCTAGGCCAAAGCTATACACCAGTCATGGGATAAAGGAAGAGTGATGGGGAAAAGAGGCAATTCAACAGCATTTATATGGCTACAATAAGTGACCAAATAGCATTGCTGGAGTATTTTATATAATGCAGTATTTCATATAATGCAGTATTTCAGGAGAAGCTGTAGTAAGTATAGTTATCGCAATATGAGTTGGTGCTGATTGCTGTTACCTGTGTTTTAAAACTCTTCTAGTGGAATTTATTCTCAAATGAGCTATTATGTTAGAATAGGATCAGCAAACTGCCAGCCTGAGTGTACAGATAGGAAGCGGATGTTCTGAGGTTTAATTTAAAGTATTTTTGAGAAAATGGGTAAATAGTTGACCTAATCTACTCCAGTTCCCTCCATATCTGTTGGCCAGGACTCGTATGCTAAAGAATGGTTGAAGAGATTTCAAGGTGCTGTTATCATGGTTAGGTACTGGTTCCACAAACAAAAAAATATACATAAATGGATGTAGATTTAAACAGCTTATTGTTCTGTGGAGTTTTACAGGTACAGCATTCTACTGGGTGCTTGATCTAAAATCAGATTCTTTCTGATTTAATCCCTTCAGAAGAAGTCTTGGATTTCTACTGTATTTTCTGCTGAGCTGCAAATATATTTTAGAGGGAAGAGATTTAGTCTCTAGCAGTGCACACAATTTCTCAAGACTTGCTATGACCTATACATATAAAGGACGTAAAACTTTAATTTGTGTTGTATGGGGTAGTATATTTAACGATAATTTTTTCTTTATTGTTTTCTATATCAGGTTCAAATTTTTTGCTTTGAATCTGGTTTTTAGAAAAAAAAATTCATTGTTTGCAGGCATATGCTCAGACGAATAAATGTCTTCATAATTGGGTTAAAATAAATGCCTCTCATCTGGTAAAAAAGGCCAGTCATAGCAGGTAATTAATTAAGCCTCCTACAGTGCTCTAGTTGTGTGCAATTTTGCTGCTGTTGTGTCCAGCTACCATCTCAGAGAAAAGCTGATGGCAGTGGTCTTGGAGCTTTGGATGGCCTGGTTGTATTTTTGAGATGTATTAGATGGATTTTTTTTCTTTTTTCTTTTAAGGACTATGAATTTGATCACTGTTTTAGAAGTACAACAGTGTGGTAAACTAGTAGCAATGAAATCAGCTACATAATGCAAATACTGTGCAATGAAGGTTGGCAAAGATTGTATCTGTGAAAAGAAACATATACATACAGATGTTTGTTTTAAATGAATGCAACTTTAAAACGTTTTTTACTGGGACATTTGGGGAAAATTGCCTTCTTTCTGTGTGGTCAAATAGACACATTTTCAATGTTTTAGTAAGGTGAAACCTTCCCTTCTCTCTGGAATAGCCGGTTGCTACGTTCTTCACATAAGGAAGTTCCCTATAAAAACATTGTTTTGACACTTACTGGCTTGGCATATGAATATTGTCTGGCTGCTTTTGCTTAGCTGTGTTTGAAAGAAACAAGTTTAAAGAAATACCTAAGATTCTGCCATCCTATTAACTTTCACTGACATTCAAGTCTTCATTAATTTCTACCTGTAGACCAGTGATGGACAGGTTAGCATGACGTGTACTGAAACTAGAATGTAGGTAATACACAGCAGCAGGTGGAGGTAATATGTAGCAGAAAGTGATACGTGTGCAGAAAACTTTCAGTTCTTGCATGTAGTGACTACAGAATAGCTGCTCCTTTCAAATAGGAGGTTCCATGCTATTGGGACTCAAGTTTTATATGAACTGTGTCACCTTGTACATCAAGCCATCTTGTAAATGAGACTTTAATGTGGTTTTCAAAGTAAATATGTTTTATGACACACTTTTTCTGTCATTATCAGTGATTGCTCACGGCTTTTAGCTGGGAATTGAGTAAAATACTCAATTGTTCTATTGAATGTTGTTCTATTGCATAAGTGACACTAATAAAATAGCAGAATGATGTGGGAAAACAGGTACTAAAAATGCATACCTTATCCTTCCCCAGGGCTTGGAACTAAATATTCAAACCACCATGATAAATTTATTTAGACACCATTTTTTCCCTGAAATGATGTTCAGGCACTTTACCCAAGTGGCTTCAGTTGAAAAGTTGGGGCTATATTGAATTCACTGTTGCCTTCCTTTTGGGTTAAGACAATTGCGTAGTGTGGAAGATCTTGCAGTGAAGAAGAAGCAGAGCTATGCTTGAAGTGGTCTAAAGTTGGAATAAGAAAATATGCCAACAGGACATGCTTACAGGGTTTTTTTCTCAGTTGTGAGGCTGTGTGCTGTGCTGTAGTTCAGACAACTCCATTGTGATTTTTGGCAGTTTTATGGGCCTTCCTGAATCTTGTCAATGAATCTTGAGATGGCAGACTGTCTGGAGAAAGGTTCAAGTACAGAACAGCATATACCAAAAGGCATAAGGAAAAGTTACAAAGAAGATTTTATAGATGTTTGTACTCTATGCAAAAAAAAATAGTATCTGTGAGGCTGAGAAGAAATGTACTGTCACAGAGGCAAGTGCAGAAAGGTGAAAACAATCAAACCCAAAGCATGTGTTATTTTGATATGTAGATAATTTAGGGGATCCAGCAGAGAATGAAGAGATGAAAAAGAAGAAGATATTGTAGAAGTTGTGTGTGCTTGAAGATCATTTATATCAGAAATCATTTAAGTGAAAGCTCAAGAAACAGCATGAGGACAAAATATTCCATCGCAAAAATTCAAGGCCAGTAAGTGTTGGCGTCTGTGACTCATGCATAGCAATAGTTTTTGCTTATGGAGGGGAACTTTTACTCACTGTGTTCCAGCGGTATCTGATTGGAAATGCAAAATCTCTCATGCAAATTTTAAAACAGGACTATTATGATACTGCTGTTAGCTTAGGAAATGGTATAAAATTGCCACCATATGTGATCTTCCTCTGCTCAGCATTCATGAGACCCCACCTAGAGTACTGCATCCAGCTCTGGGTCCCCAGCACAAGAAGGGCATGGACCTGTTAGAGCGGGCCAGAGCAGGGCCCTGAAAATGGTCAGAGGGATGGAACACCTCTCCTATGAAGAAAGGTTGAGAGTTGGGGTTGTTCAGCGGGGAGAAGAGAAGGCTTTGGGGAAAGCTTATTGTGGCCTTTCAGTGCTTCAAGGGGGCTTATAAGAAAGATGGAGAGAGACTTTTTGTCAGGGCCTGTAGTGACAGGAGAAGGGCCCAAGATTTTAAACTGAGAGTAGATTGAGAATGGACATAAGGAGGAAATTTTTTAGGCTGAGCATGGTGAGACACTGGTACAGGTAGTTCAGAGAAGCTGTGGATGCCCCATCATTGGAAGTGTTCAAGGTCAGGTTGGACGGGACTCTGAGGAACCTGATATGGTGAAAGGTGTCCCTGCCTACGGCCAGGGGTGTGGAACAACATGATCTTTAAAGGTCGCAAACCTTTAAAGGTTTACATTGACTATAGGTATGGACTAAAAAACTTTGCATATAACATCTTTTGGTGGGGAAATTGGTTATCTTTCTTTTGAGTCAGTATAGTGGGTCACATGATTGGTTGCAGTCTCAAGGAGTAAATTGTATCATGAAAATACTTCTTAAAAACTGCATCATGCTCATGTAGACAACTCCTTAAAACTCAAGTTTATCATTATCAGTAGCAGGCAGAGTAGTAGTCTACTACCCAAGTATCCCGCTATTTCTCCAAGAGGCATCCCTGAAAAGCACAAGTGGTTACTGATATTTCAGATAGCAAAGTATTTTCTTCCCACAAGAACTAATATATTGGAAAGGGTGATGCATGAAGGGGCTTTAAAGGGAATTTAAATATAGAAGGACAGTATGTATGGCGTGAAGGATGGAGAGGCAGGAAAAGACTCATCAACTGTGTGAGAGGCTGGCTTTTTGGAGTGGATCACTGGTGTAAGTCTTCTAGTGTGAGCTTTCTTGCCTCTTTGAGAATGCTTATGTTTTCATTGCTGCCATGATCTTGCTCCTAAACAAAGATCAGATTGTAAGTCAAATGAGGAAAAGATGAAGAAAAGGGGTAATGGTCAAGCATTCAGTCTCATAGGTGAAGAGGCTGGCTTCTCTTTGAATGATGATTCAGTCTGGAAAGACAGCATCTCCTCCATTTCGTGGGTTATCTGTCATCCCGTTCTTCTTGGTCTTCCATGACAAATACAGTGAATTTAAATAAATCAGGACAGTATGTGTTGTCTGACTTGCATATATCTTCCTTCTATTCCTTTAATTCTTGCATCCAAAAATGCTTTGCTTTTTGCCATAATCAGTCAACTGCTGTGTGGGACAAATGAGCTTATGGTTCAAGATCAGAGGTAAGGCTCAAGAGCTTGTGAGTTTATGGCTCAAGATCAGGGGAGTGGAAAGGTGAGTGACTGCTGCAGACCACCAAGTCAGGAAGAAGAGGTGGATGAAGCCTCCTTTAAACAGCTGGAAGAAGCCTTCTGTTCACAGGTCCTGGTTCTTATGGGGGACTTCTAACCACCTAATACCTCCTAGGGACGCAATGTGTCAGGGCACAAGGAATTAAGGATTTTTCTGGACTGCTTGTAGGATGATTTCTTTCATGCAAGTGCTTAATGAGCCAACTAGGGAAAATGTGTTGCTGGTTCTGCTACTTACAAATATGGAAGAAGATTGATGGCAGCCTTGGCTGCAGTGACAGTGGATGATAAAATTAAAGATCCTGAAATTAAGGAAGGAGAGTTCCAGATTAAAGTTCACAACATGAGGGAGAACGTATGCATGTTCAGGTCATCTTGTTTAAGAGTGTAGTAAGAGTATAGTAAACATTTTTGTTCTATTTATTTTGTAATGACAGAGTAGAAAATAAGAACTGAATTTTGTATCTGTCTAGCGTGTACAGTGAATTTGGCCAGAGTGATTGTGCTGTTCTTTGGTGACAAAGTAGGTAACTTCTTTGATGGTGTTGAATGGAATACCAATAACTAGGAGAAATAGACTTGTACTTGAACTTCTTTGGAAGTCCTCTATTTAAAATTTCTTGCTGTTAAAGATTTTGATATGGAAATCTTGTTCTGTAGTGCTTTCATTGTTTGTTTTAATATGTGTCTAGTGTGAATTAAATCTACCAGTTCTTGCAAATACGTGTATTTCACTTTGGGCTTATTTGGTACAACGTTTCATATACTTTTGTGGAATGTACTGAAATAATCAGGACTGGTATTTACATAGATGACAGAATAAATCATAAAAAACAATCAAAAGCAATCCTGTTTAAGGACAGCCTACTCTGAAACAGTCCTTCAGTAAGCTAGAAAACTATTTCACAGGAAAAGTTAAAAATGACAGATGATTTAAGAAAAAAACTTTTAAAAAAATAACACAATAGGTGAAGTGAGGGTGATTAGATTGTAAGCCTCTTTAGGATGGAGACTGTTTTCTTTCTTCACGTTTCTGCAGAGGAGCAAGCTGCTTTAGCACTTCCAGATGTGACAGTAAGTTAAGTAATTATCAGAGCTGGGATAGTGATAACAATAACCCTTAGATGACTAAGATGAAAAGCTGGACATGAGTGGTCAGTGTGCACTTGCAGCCCAGAAGGCCAGCCACCTCCTGGGCTGCATCCAAAGCAGCGTGGCCAGCAGGTCGAGGGAGGGGATTCTGCCCCTCTGCTCTGCTCTGGGGAGACACCACCTGCAGTGCTGCATCCAGCTCTGGAGCCCTCAGCACAGGAAAGACATGGACCTGTTGGAGTGCGTCCAGACGAGGCCACAGAAATGATACGAGGGATGGAACAGCTCTGCTGTGAGGCCAGGCTGAGAGAGTTGGGGTTGTTCAGCCTGGAGAAGAGAAGGCTCTGGAGAGACCTTATTGCAGCCTGCCAGGACTTAAAGGGGTCTTATAAGAAAGATGGGGACAGACTGTTTAGCAGAGTCTGTAGCGATAGGATGAGGGGTAATGGTTTTAAACTAAAAGAGGGCAGATTTAGACTAGATCGAAGGAAGACATTTTTCCCACTGAGGGTGGTGAAACCCTGGCCCAGGTTGCCCAGAGAGGTGGTAGATGGCCCATCCCTGGGACCATTCCAGGTCAGGTTGGAGGAGGCTCTGAGCAACCTGATTTAGTTGAAGATGTCCCTGCTTGTCGTGTGGGGGTTGGATTCGATGACCTTTAAAGGTGCCTTTCAACCCAAAGTTTCTATAATTAGTTGGCTTTAGGCATGGGCAAATGAATAGTTGATGGAAAAAATAGCTCGACTTAGTGCACTGCGTTTGTGTGGCAAGGTTTTGGTAGCAGTGGAGCTACAGGGGTGGTTTCTGCAAGAAGTTGCTAGAAACTTCCCCCATGTCCGACAGAGCCAGTGCCAGCTGGCTCCAAGATGGACCCACCACTGGCCAAGGCTGAGCCCGTCAGCGATGGTGGTAGCACCCCTGGGATCATATAGTTAAGAAGGGGGGAAAAAAAATGGGCACCCAGTATTTGCAGCCGGAGAGGAGTGAGAACAGCCCTGCAGCCCCCAGCCCGGGGAAGGAGGGGCTCCAGGCACCGGAGCAGAGGTTCCCCGGCAGCCCCCGGGGAAGCCCCCGGGGAGGCCGGCTGTGCCCCTGCGGCCATGGAGCTCCACGGGGGAGCAGATCTGCACCCGCACCCGGGGAGGGCCCCACGCTGGGGCCAGGGGATGCCCGAAGGAGGCCGTGACCCCGTGGGCAGCCCGCGCTGGGGCCGGCTCCTGGCAGGGTCTGTGGCCCCGTGGGGAGAGAGAGGAGCCCCGGCTGGAGCAGGTTTGCTGGCAGGACCTGGGACCCGTGGGGGGGCCCAGGCTGGAGCAGCCTGTTCCTGAAGGACGGCACCCGTGGGGGGCCCAGGCTGGAGCAGCTCATGAAGAACTGCAGCCCGTGGGAAGGACTCACGCTGGAGAAGTCCCTGGAGGACTGTCTCCCGTGGGAGGGACCCCAGGCTGGAGCAGGGCAGAGGGTGAGGAGTCCTCCCCCTGAGGAGGAAGGAGCGGCAGAGACCAGGTGTGATGAACTGACCACAACCCCCATTCCCCGTCCCCCTGCGCCGCTCGGGGGGAGGAGGGAGAGAAATGGGGGGTGAAGTTGAGACCGGGAAGAAGGGAGGGGTGGGGGGAGGGGTTTTAAGAGTTGTGTTTATTTCTCATTACCCTGCTCTGATTTTGATTAGCAATAAATTAAACTCATTTCTCCAAGTTGAGTGAATGTTCACTCCAAGTATGTAATATTTTTGCCTACTGAATAGTGAAACGTGTTTTAAGATATCTAATGTCTTTTGTGGTGTTCTTCAATGTTTTCAGAGTTCCATAAATATTGTGGTAATTCAGTAAGGTGTGCTCTTGCACACTTAGAAATACATAGTAATTTTTTAAAAAATAGGAAATATTTAAACCACAGGTATTTACATTTTTTTGTGAAAATGATGTAGGTTGAGACTTATTCAGTGCATTTTATGACTGGATACTGTGGTAGGCAAGTAAGGTAAATAATCTTTTTGCTCTTGGCGGGATTTGTTTTGTTTAACTGTAGTAATTTAAAAATGGTTATAATTTAATCAACATTAAACTGGCATAAGCTGTTAGTTTTGCCTGAAAGACAATTTTGTTCACTACTGGCTGCTTGCTGTTGCTTGACACTGTTATTTAGCTGCATGATGGAATTGCATTTGTTGACCGCCGTGGCAGTTCTGGTTTAAAAAGTTCATGAAATTGCACCTTGCAAAGTGTGCAGCTTAATTCTGCATCTTGGTTCTCTTGCCAGTGACTGGAGACATCTTCTGCGGTACCTGTCTTACCTATCCATTTTAGGATGGGATGATGCTGGGGAGTTCCCTTCTTCACCACCGATAAGAGTAGACTAAATGCTTAGTTTTGCAGTAGCTAATGGTGGGTAAGACGAATCTCATCCTTTTGTAACAAGGGATGACTTTTCTGTTTTGCTTTATGGTGTATTAGCTTGCAGAATGATCTAAACCATCAACATTTTGATGATACAAAACTCTTTTTCTTAGTGAAAAACTGTAGTTTTTAGCCATGATAATAATGATAATGAGACAGTGTGCCACTTTAAAGAGAGAGAATTTCCTGTGCAAACTTGTGCTGTGCGTATCTATCTGCCTAAATCAGCTTTAGTTAGGAACATATGTAAACCTCATGGCATGGGAAGTTTGAATAATGTTTTACTTATAAACTATAAGTTTGTTTCTAATGCTAATGTAGTGTTAACTCTTGTACAGACATGGAAGTAATGAAGCCTTTAATTGATGACGAAAATTCAGATGGCATCTCAGATGAAGAGCATGAAAATAATTTCCTGCCAGTTGAGAAGCATTACCGGCTTGATAATGAAGAAGGCATTACGTATGTATTACTCTTACATTCAGCTTATTAAAATTTGTTGCCTCCAACTTGTTTCTCCTGACCAGTTTACTGAACTCTTAAGGAGTTTTTTTGCACCCACAGTACAGTTTTGTGGTTATACACCATGACTTTGCATAGTTTTGCCGAAAAGCAGCCCATTTTGAGTAGGTTCTCTGGGAGCTAACAATGTACTGGCTGTAGAATATTCCAAGGTGGCCATTTGTAAAGTGATTGTGTCACTCAAAATCCAGGCACTGTTTAAAGAAGGTTTTGATTGATTTTATTTTTTCGTAGAGAAATTTCAGAAGACTTTGGAAATAATGTTTGTTGAAGTTTAATTCAAAGAACTTGTAAAGTGTGGTGTTTTTTTTTTTCTTTTGATAAATCTTTGGCTGTCAGACTTGTGATTTGCAGCTGGTAATTGTTTTGAATGTTATTGATTCTAAAATAGCATTGATGAAACTTGGTAATTTTGACTCTGAGGCCAAAGAACAATAAAACTGCACAGAAAATAACCTTTCACAAGCTGGAGGAAGGAACTGAAGATTAGACTTGTATGTTCTATTTGAGGGAGCTCACATGTAAAGATGAATAAGAACATTATGTGAATGTGCTGGACATTCTTTAAAGAAGCTGAACCACCTTAAAGTAGTTGAAGCTCACAATTTATCCCTTTACTAATAAATGACAGAGGGTGTGGTTTTGTTTTTGCCCACCTTCCCCCAACTCAGTGTACCTCTAATGTGACTTTTTATATTTTTATCTTCAGATTTATACAAACACTTACACACCTCCTCAAGGGAAACATTGGAACTGGGCTTCTAGGTCTTCCACTTGCAATAAAAAATGCTGGCATTGTGGTAAGAATTAAATTATTTTTCATAGATTAGAAAAATTATATTGTGTTCTATTTTTCCTCTTTAGTCTGGTGAAGTTACTACTGAAGATTGAGATTTTTTTTGGAAGTTACTACTTCACCCTAAAGACTTTATAGCATGTGTTATATTTTTGCTTAGCCAAAGTGTTTTTCTGGTGAAAACAAAAACTTTGTCAAAAAAAAGAAAGATTTTGATTCACTCAGACTCCTATGATGTCTCATGGGAATTACTATTATGGGGTTCTCTTATCTTTGTCCAGACTTCTTTCTAGCCAGATTGTATGTCCTAGGATGCAGCGTCAGCTTGTTAAATCAAACTTGTTTCTGCGAAAACAGGGTATAGTACAGGCTAGTTTATACTGGGTGACAAATAATGTGTTTCCTAAGGCAAGGTAAATTTCATCAATTGAAATATTCTCCTTACTGGCTAAATAAGACTGTAATTCATTGTGTTCAGTTTAGGAATGAAAGTTACATGCGAAAAGCAAGTACCTTCTGTGAAAACTTTTGGTCAGACTTCTACTCAGAAACAAATTATTTAATTTGAAAATTATCTATGACTTTTTGATTGTAGAAGTTATTAGGATTGTGGTGATTTGTGTTTGTTTTTTTTTATACTGCACATAATCAAGTCTACTAATGTAAAGGAAAGAAACCTTTATTGTCATTAACATTGCCACTTTAAAGTGGTTCAAACTACCGTTTCAAATTTTGTAAAGTATGCGGTCTTCTGTCTTGACAAATTTTTTTGGCAAATATCTTAATGAAGCTGTTAGAGGAATGAAGTTGTTCATGCCCGTTTGATATTTATGGCTTGATGGCCCCTGAGTAGCCTTCTGTCGGATAGTGAATGAAAAGTAAGGAATGCCATAAAACATCGGCAGCAAATTCTCCTCTGAGAGGGGGAAAAAAATCCAGTTGCATGAAATTTTTAATTCTTTATTTATTTGATGCAATGTGAAATTTTTGCATGTAAAGATTTTCCCCTGCCATATTTTCATTAAAATTCTGTTTATCTCCCATGTCCTCCCCTTTTTTTTTCCCCCATACTAGATCGGACCAATCAGCCTTGTATTCATAGGAGTTATATCTGTTCATTGTATGCACATCTTGGTACGTTGCAGCCACTGTCTATGTCAGAGGTAAATGTGGAACTACTCATTCTGTTGCTGAGTTTTATTTTCTTCTTTCTTCTTTTCTATTTCTGATTTTTGGCCTACAGAATGTCCTGATGCTGTAGCAGTTTTCAGATCAGAATCTTGTACTTCAAAGAAAAAACACTCAAATTCTTACCTTATAAATGATTGCTGTGCTTTGTGCAACACTGCTTTAATACATTGAAAAAATATTTCTTCTCTGCTCATATACAAAATGAAGCTGGTTTAATTTGTATTGCCTGGTATCCTGTTCCCTGTCTTAGCTGACAAATAATCAGATCTTTCTCATTGCAGTTTTAATTGCTTAGCTTCAGTCCTTTAGTCCTTCTTTATCTTCATAGCTTTGAAAAGTGTTCACTTTATAAAAAGCCAGTTTATAAGTACTTTATAGGAATAAAAGGTAAACTAAGAATTGCTATTAATGTCTTTCATGATTATATGTGAACTCAGTCTCTTTGGATTGTGACAACTTCAAAATTGTAGTGCTGAAGGGATGTGTTAAAATGATGTGAGTGAGCAGATAGATATTCCTATATACGAGATACTCCTCCAAGTCAGATGTACAATACTGGAGGGGAAGCAGTTATTCAAATCTGACTGATAGAATATTTTGATTAATAGTGATATTTATTAAACATTTTTATCTTACTGTCAGGTGTTAAAGAGAAGCAGTGGGAGGGTCTCATATTTAGAAAGTGGACTGAAGCTTTTGAACTGAGTAGAAACACAAAACTGTTCATATCCCTGTAGCTGGAAAATCTTACCAGTTTAATGTGATACTGTACTGTGAAGGGATCCTGTCATTCCTGAATTGTTTTTTTCCTCTGCAGTTTTGAATGGCTTGAAGATGTACATAAAACTAAGATCACTGAAACAATTGTGCTTGACTATTCGTCCAGGAAAATCTGTTGAATCCTGTTGAAGTTCTTTGTGACTTTTAGATTGGAGATGGATTTCTTAAGCTGATATTATAAGAATCTAATTTTGGATTTGCTTGTCAGGAAACTTGTTCTGTAAGAAAATGATTTAGTACCCTTGAATTAGGGGGAAGCAGCATTGTGGCTCACATGCTTGTAGAGTGGCGAATAGCCCTTCCTGGGCGAGAGAAGCCCAAACCATACCTCTAAAATTCAGCAGCTGCAGGATGGTGCCACAGGTGATTACTTATAACCATAGGGAGGCCACCAGCATTTCACCCAGGCCCTCATAGTTTCTAGTAATTCCATTCTTTCTTTGCTCTTTGATTTCAGGATGAAAAAATCCTCACTGGGGTATAGCGATACGGTTAGTTACGCTATGGAAGTGGGGCCCCTGACTGCCCTTCAGAAACGAGCTTCTTGGGGGCGGTAAGTTTGCAGCACAATTTAATTTAATAAATTCGTTATTAAAAATTACCACTTGGAGATTTCCTTTTACTAAGATGTTACCTGCTTTAAGAATGTGTTCTGTGTGCTTGAAATATTATGCAGTATTTTTTTTTTTTTTTCCTGCAGCTAGTAGTGGTGATGTGAGAGGATTGGAGAGTGTGTCTCTGTTAGCCATTTCAATTTTCAGGTGTGCAAGAGCTGTGAAGTAAAGAAATCTGTTTAGTAATATAGGAACAGATGTGGTATAACCAGAAATGCATTCTGTTTTGTCTAATGTAGGGAAGTAATTTCAGTTTTCATTCTTCTTTACCGTAAACACATTTCTCTGCATCAGAGTTCACTCTTTAAGCATGTTGACACTGCAAATGTAAATTACTTCAGTATATTTATTGTGAAAGGAGGCAAAGCAGTTCTTTGATTCCTTTCTAAATATAACATACAAATAATGGAGAAATATTAACTATATTTTGTGATAATGAAATGCAGGTATTAATAGCTTGTTGTCTCTCAAATACTTTATCCCTCTTTTAAAAAAAAACATTATTTTTTCTTTGCCATTTGTTGCTGTCTAGCTGTTTATGGAGTTTATGGTGTGACTATACAGTAGTGAAACTCAAAAACTCAGATGTGTTGTTCAATGTTAAAGTGCTTTTTTTCCTCACTTGAGGATGAATTTGTTTTGGTCCTGTTATTTTCAAGGATGCAGCATCTTGCATCGTGTGTTTTGGCTATTACTTTGTTTTGAATAAGAAAAAGGTGAGCTAGATCTTTTGTGATGACTTCATAGGAATGGAGTAGAGTTCAATTAGAGGGAAAGTTTGTTTGTAGGAAAATATAATGACAATTCTGTGATGCACCAAAGAGTTACAAGACACAAATGGCAATTTGATTTCAAGACACACTGCTGCAGCAAATCCATTCTCTGAGACAGATCTCTGCTGTATGCCTGAATCTAGCGAAGTGTTTCATTACAGCGTGTCTTCAGGCCACCGTTGTGTATAGCTTTTTTAAAAAACAATCTGAACCATAGTTTAGAGTGTTTTTTTCAATGAGGTAGTGTCTGAATATGTGTTTGGATACATTGATAGAGACCCACTTAGTAAGATGTGAAAATGTTTGTTATCTTGAGTTGCTGAAACTTAGATAACTAAGACTGTATAAGACATTTAATCTCTGGTCCTGGTGGAAAACTGCTGTGTTAAGGGTTAGCAGACCCCAGCAGAATTTATATGTGCATTGAATATATACGTCTGTTGTTTACATTTGTACCACATTGTTGAATCTTTGAATTTTGTTTTATGCTACTTTAAAATATGTAAGTACCTTTATTTTTCTTTTTTTAAAGAAACTTTGATGCCTACTCAATGTTACCTTAAAAAGCAAACACATACAAACCCACCCTGTTTTGCCAGGAACCTGCATTGAGTGGTCCTGAGATTCATGTGGCATTTGAATCTAACGTTTTGACTACTGTAAAAAGGAGGAGTAATTGCATGTTAGCTAGAAATTAATTGTTTGGATCCTAAGTATAATGTTTGTGGTTTTTTTTTTTCCCTCAGGTATATTGTTGACTTTTTCCTTGTGATTACACAATTGGGATTTTGTAGCGTTTATATTGTGTTCTTGGCAGAAAATGTGAAACAGGTGAGTAATGTTAGTGTATGAAAACAGTTGTGGTTTTAGATTCATTTTCCTTCACTTTTCTTTCTTATCCTTATAAAGTCCAGCAGAACTACTTCTAAAACGTGAAGTTGAGAGATGCACAGAATGGGTTCTACCACGGTTTCCACAAAAAAAACTTTTGGTGAAAAGGAGCAATGTGCAAAGTGAACTACATTTGAATCTTGTGCAAATGTTTGTGGCTTCATTGCCCTCTTTGTTTGTTGAATTTAAAAATTACTTGTGGAAATGATAGAAAATAAGGCTGAAACTGCTCTAGGAGCACTGCCCTATATATTTTATTTTTTTTTCTCCTGGCTAGACCTTCTGCTGACTTGCTTTTTTTTCCCCTGAACAGGAGTTCAGGCATATTTTTCCCTTTTCATGTCACTGGAATCTTTCTTCGGTTCTTGTTTAGTCCTGTCCCTTTTCTAGAATGGTCTCATCTGCCACAGAATCCATTGTATCTAAGTAAATCTTGATTTTTGTTCTTAAAAATGCTTGACATTGAAATTTCTGCAGCATCCTCAGTAGTCAGTTCAAATGCTTTCTTATCTGTTAGACAGCTTCTTGTTGTAGAAGCTTAAAAATTTCTTATTGGTGTTGTAAGTCCTGTATTTCATGTTCTAACTATAAGTAATTTATTCTTTTCTATTTGCAGATACCTTTTATATTTTTGAATGTTGTTATCTTGTCTCCCCTCTATCCAATAGAATCTAATAACTCCTCTTGCTTTTCTGTGAACACTGTGCAGTTGGTCACACCTCTCTTTTTTCCAAGTTTTATCCCTGAAGTTGGTTATGCTACTCTAGCTGAAGTTTTGCTTGTGACCAATAAAGATGAAAGGTTATTTCACAGGTCTTGTAGATCATATTCCAGACTTGACATATCAGTATAATGGTCATTTTGCAGGAGCATGTCATTGCTAACTCATGATTAGCTTGTGTCCACTGTGATATCTCAATCCTTTACTACAGAGGTGCATTCTAGGAAATGCTTCTGGTTCTTCTTTCTGTACAGATGGTTTCTGCTTACCTATAGAATCTTTATTTTTCCTTACCTGATTGATTTTTAACCTGATTGAATTTTAATCCTGTTCTTCAATGTTCTTTCACTTTCCGTCTGGAATAAGATGTTTAAACACTGCTTACTACATTGTCTGTGTTATTAATGAAAATATTAAATAGCAGTGCTCATGTAGCACTGCAAATACTATTTAGGCCTATAATATATAGTATTAAACATATGCAAACACATTTCAATATGTTACAGATTTTTAAATAGATTGGATATTAATTTTTGGAAAAATACTGTGATTTATCTGTGCAAGTTGATTTATTTAAGGATGTCTAAAAATATTTCATCATGCCATATTTATGAAAAAGTCTATTAAAAATTGCAAATGAATCCCCACAACCACAAATGCGTACACACCTCCCAAGCAACCCCCAAACCTTTCAGTAAAACACAACTAACCCTTTTCTCTCCCACAACCATCCGTCACAGATGAAAGCAAACAAAACCATGC
Organism: Phaethon aethereus; assembly: GCF_964289735.1. Classification (NCBI taxonomy): domain Eukaryota; kingdom Metazoa; phylum Chordata; class Aves; order Phaethontiformes; family Phaethontidae; genus Phaethon; species Phaethon aethereus. Next base: position 211,469,810 of record NC_138575.1, read on the forward strand.
CTATCACTTCCATGACAACTGCTCCTGCTTTCATTCATGTTTTTTGTCTCTCATTCCCCAGCCCTTCGAAGCTCTTCTTTTTCTCATCGGTGGTGATTTTTCTGTTGACCGCATCCCTGGCATTTCCTAGTCCTTCCTCATTGCATACTCAGCAGCTGCAGTCAGCGGTTTGTGTGTCTGAGCAGGTGGTCCATGGGAGGGCAGCCAGCACAGGTTGGCTGCCCAGAGAGGAGCCACACACACTTTGGGCTTGTGGTGCTCTCTCCTCCATGGGCTTAACATGCCAGGACTCTACCAGTGTACTCTGCTGTGTTTTCTGCTCATAAGATTCTAGTTGGTCACTTGGCTTAAAGCTAATGAGGATGAATCTGAGCCTGTATCTAAACATGTCTGCTTCTGTAATTAGTGAAGTTGGTGAGGAATACGGTATGGCAGGTTATTGAGCATTAATCACCCATATGGACTCTTATTCTACCCAAAAGGTAGAATAAAGGTGTCTGTGCATAGCGTAACTTACTTTAATGAGGAAGAAGAGTGTCCCCCGGGCAGTTAGTACATTGAAGAGACTATGTTTTTTCCCCTCCCCTTGTAGATGAGCATTTATATTGCGTTTAAAAAGTATTCCAAGTTCTATGGATGAAGATCCTGTCAGGGCGAGGACAACTTGTGTATTTGGAAGCTGGATACTCTGTAATTTGCATCTTGGAAGAGGAAAAACACCCAATCCTTAGAAAGTACAGTCCCACTGCCACAATCTATCTCAATACCTAAAAATCCTATTTTGCATCCAATGTCCTTTTGCTGGCCTTCTGAAGTGGAGATTTTTTATTGCATCCTTTGCAATTTAAGTTAGAATCAAAACTTCTCCCATCAGATAAGTATCTGATCAACCAGTTGTTATATATGTGTTTTGACCTTAAGCAAAATATGAGACACTTAGGCTTTTGTAGATTTTGAAAAAACCTGAAACCTTTACAGGAAACCTGTTGCTGCTTTCTTGAAAAAAGTTGAAAGATCGTATAGAAAAGCAACCTTTGCAAAAGCAGTGGCTGCAGAGACCCATGACATGTACCCTGTGAATGAATTAAAGTTATTAGCAGTTCAGAAGTCCCACTTACAAGTGTATTTTATTTAGGTTGCCTTGAGCTCTTTCTCCTGGGAGGGAGAAGGCTGTGGTTTCTTTCTGGCGACTTTCTGTTGCCCGTAGAGGGCACCAAAGAACACAAGTTGGTCTTGCTTTAACATTATTTGGGGTGGTGGAAGGATGAGGCAGGTAAACAGAGGGAATAGGGGGTGGAGAACTAAGATAAAGGAAAAACGTAGTAAAAGTGTTACTGATACTACTCCTTGACCAATATCTCTGCATTATGCTCCATATTCTTATTATGTTTGCATGTTGAGGTGTGCAGTTAAACAGCCCACTGGAACCAGTGGGAGCATCCACTGCAATCTTTTCTTTGAGATTCCTAAATTTAGTATGTTGAAGGAAGAGACTACTATTTCACAGAACAAAAAAGCAACAAGCATTTTAGAATGGTTCTGACACCTGAATTGTGTATTCATCAGTCCACATTATTTTGAGGTGAATATTTAGTTAGGCACATAGTGGTACGCATGAGTCTAAATACTTATTTCATCTTTTGAATTCTGTGATTTGATATACCCTTCTCACTAATGGATATGCAGTATAGCTTCTGGTGCTAAATCTTTTCTCATTAATGTCGGTGGGATTATAACAATGTTGGCTGCATTATGTTAAAGTTTTCCAGATGCTTTGTGCTCCGAGACCCTATTTTCATTTATATCAAATTGCAAATGAAACTTTTCCTAAAGAATATTTTCCTCAGGCACCAGAGAAACTCAGGTTGCTGGTGAGAGTTCTGGTTAAGTCTGACAGCATGCAAATATGGAGTTACAGGTGAATGTGTCTGGAATTGGAGAAGAATGGTAAAACTATAACAAAAGCTGGAGGTTGACCACAGCAAGACTGGAGCAAGAACATACTGGGATAGAAGAAAGAATCTATGCCCAAAAAAGCATGGTCCCCTTTCATACCATAGTTACTTTCCTTTTCCTCCTTGAGCAACAGCAGACCTTAAGCCAAAAGTCTTGGCATTTATCAACTTGCTCATGAATATTTGCTGAGTTCTCTGGAAAAGTGTCCTTTTCTCGTTGTTTGATGATAAAGCTAAAAAATGAAAACCTGTTCTTGCTCTGTGTGGGAGAACTTTATTAGATCTTCAGCACATCCCATCAGTGGGATATGCTACATAATGGATTTTTTTTTTTTTTTTTTTGTGAAAAGGAAAAAAAAAACCAACCCCACAACCCCAGAACTCAGGAAGTTGTACTTAGACATAAAATTGGAAGTGTTAAAAATGTTGCAGAGTTGAGTACTGAGTAATAATGAAATACCAGAACTAAATGAACTGTAAAACATTTCTTTGGCCTTTTCGTGCCAAATTACAGGATTACAGTATAGTCTTTATCTGCCTGATAACATACTGGTTTTGGTCCAGATCTGGCCTTGTCTGTTGTACTGGTTGTTGCTCTGAGTTGAATAAGGAAGGAGTCAGAAGGAACCGTTGAACTCAAAGAGTACTGTTTTGATCCCATTAGGTATTGAAAAGTTCGTAGACTGTATGACAGAAAGAGTGGGTTTGGGAATATTGGCAAGGAAACAGTGGTCTCGGTCAAAGAGACTGAGGAAATGGAATTATTTCTGGCTTCTGAGAGAGTTCTCAAATATGTTCATCAGTTGAACTGAATTTTCTGCAGTCACTAGTTGTGCATTAGTCATTTGCTGGGTGCCTGATGCATCAGGAATCTGATAAATCAGATTTGCACAAGTGTTTGATCTTCATGGATACAGCTGAATTTGGCGGATGCTGTGCTTGGGGTAGGTAAATGAGACATGATGTGAACCATTCCTGTAAACAAAGGTGTTTCAGGTATCACACTATCATGTGAGTTAATGCTTGAGTAACTGTCGTGGTTTAGCCCCAGCCGGCAACTAAGCACCATACAGCTGCTCGCTCACTCTCCCTCCCAGAGTGGGACGGGGGAGAGAATTAGGAAAAACCTCGTGGGTTGAGATAAACACGGTTTAATAGGACAGAAAGAAAGAAGGGAACAATAATGATAATACCAACAAAGGAATGCACAAGAACAAGTGAGGCCCAATACAGAAATTGCTCACCACCCCGTGATCGACAGCCCGTCCCCGAGCAGCGATTTCCACCCCCCGGCCAACTCCAGTTTATGTACTGGGCATGACATCGGATGGTAGGGAATATCTCTTTGGCCAGTCTGGGTCAGCTGTCCCGGCTGTGTCCCCTCCCAGCTCCCCGTGCACCCCCAGCCTGCTCGCTGGCAGGCCAGCACAAGAAGCTGGACTGTCCTTGACGGCTCAGCAACAACCCAAAACATCAGCACATTATCAACAGTTCCTCATCCCAAATCCAAAACACAGTCTCACACTAGCTTCTGTGAAGAAAACCAGCTCTATCCTGGCTGAAACCAGGACAGTAACGGAAGTGACTTCTGATGAAGTCACCTAGAGACTAGGGACTTCAGTGACTGTGTGCTTCCTTTCTAAAACCCAAATGAAATTTCCTCATGTGGATTAGGGAAACATTTGTGGAACTCCCAGGTGCAGTCATGATAAATGCAGAACAAAATGCAGATAATGTGTGTTCAGATTGGAAGTTGAACTATATCCACTGAGCTCTGTGACGTACAAAAGGATATGTATGTGTGCCTCTGTCAAGCACAGATTCATTGAATGGATTAGTGAAGAGATTTGTCTAAGTTGGCTGATACTCCAGCGGTTATTTCAGATTATATTGCTTTGTTTATAGGGAAGAGGCAGTTAAGTTATAATGTCCATGGCTCAGCATTACGGCCGTAGACAGTGATGCACTAGCAGAGAGCAGCAGGAGGTGGAAGGTGATTGTTGTCCACAAAAGGAATCTGAGATTACATTAATTCTAATATTTAGGAGACCAAGTTAGACAGATAGTGAGTCATAGTCTGTCCTAACACAACGACCAGTAAACTTGCACTGAGCGAAACAGTGTATGAGAAAGAGTTACTTAAAAAAAAAAAAAAAGAGGTCCTCCTTCTGCTTTGTATTTTACTTGTTAGAACAGTTTTAAGTGTTACCTGACTATTTAAAAAAAAAAAAAATCTTGTAAAACACTTGTAAAATGTTGGTAATGTTAGCCTGCACCTGAACAAATCGGTATAGAATCATAGAATAGTTTGGGTTGGAAGGGACCTTTTAAGATCATCTAGTCCAACCCCCCCGCAGTGAGCAGGGACATCTTCAACCAGATCAGGTTGCTCAGAGCCCTGTCCAACCTGACCTGGAATGTTTCCAGGGATGGGGCATCTACCACCTCTCTGGGCAACCTGTGACAGTGTTTTACTACCCTTGTTGGGAAAAATTTCTTCCTTAGATCTAGTCTAAATCTGCCCTCGTTTAGTTTAAAACCATTACCCCTTGTCCTATCGCATCAGGCCCTGCTAAACAGTCTGTCCCCATCTTGTAAGACCCCTTTAAGTCCTGGCAGGCTGCAATAAGGTCTCCCCAGAGCCTTCTCTTCTCCAGGCTGAACAACCCCAACTCTCCCATCCTGGCCTCACAGCAGAGCTGTTCCAGCTCCCTGATCATTTTTATGGCCTCCTCTGGACCTACTCCAACAGGTCCATGTCTCTCCTGTGCTCAGGGCTCCAGAGCTGGCCGCAGCACTGCAGGGGGGTCTCTCCAGAGTGGAGCAGAGGGGCAGAATCCCCTCCCTCGCCCTGCTGGCCACGCTGCTTTGGATGCAGCCCAGGTTGGCCTTCTGGGCTGCGAGCGCACGTTGCCCACTCAAGTCCAGATCTTCTACCAGGATCCCCAAGTCCTTGAGTATAATGTCATCTTCATTAGAGTTTTCTTCTGCTGCTCTTCATTGTCAAATCTCCCACAGCCAACTGCTTCACTCTAAGAGGGAGAATAGTGATCCTTTTTATAATTTTTGCATTTTACTTTCCAGTTGGGCTTTCTTCTATTCATCAGTCACTCCTGCCTGTTTGTTTAGCTCTCCCACAAGATTAACCTTTGCTGGATCTTACCTGGTGTGCCTCTTTTGAGTCAGTGTACAGAATCACTATTCTGTTATGTCTCAAAATCCACCTCTGCAGTATGGATAGTTCTGTGGTCTTGCCTAAACCCGTAAGTGGTACTACCCTGACTGATGTTGTTAAAGCTGCTTTATTGATATGAAGTTGATTTAAAGGTGTATATATATCCACAAAAAAGAATGAACTGTCCTCCTATGCTTTTATATCAGCATCACTGTGTCCATAGTATCAGTTACATGGTATATGCATGTGCATGTAAATGTACATAAAATAGTAAAAAAGTATTTTAGTAATGCAAAAACCTGTGTATATTGGACAAAATGAGAATGGCTTGACAATCAGCAGTTGAACTGAAACTTTCAAAAGTTTCTTTTTTAATAAATTGAAATTATAGTTAATAATTAATATGTAATTAATATAATTGATAAATTGAAGCCATGAGCTTTGCATTTTGCTGCATGCAAGTAGTAGCTCATGGAGAGTAAATTTCAGAAAGTTCCTCCTCACCCAGACAGTACTTCTGTCTTCAGCAGCATTACAGTTCACAGTAACCTCTTCATCTGATGGCAAGCTAATCTCTAAAATGCTCTGCATGGGATAAGCGTGTGTACTTTCAGCAGTTACTAGGGCATAAGTGGAACTTAACTAACCATGTCACGTGTTTTTTCTGTACAAAGCCATAATCCTCCATAGGATAGGCTTTGAGAAACAGGGCTGTGTCACGTACGGCTTTGATTTTCTTATTTTATTTATCTCATAGCAGAATAATCCTCTGGGGTTGGTCAGATCTCACTAGAGTGAAGGCTATCACAAATAAATAAAGTTTGTTCTATTTTCTGAGTGGAGTTACAAATACCTTCATGCAGTGACAGCTGTGACCACACAGAGCAAAGATGGGAAGAGAGTAAGGAATAACCGTGATTTGTACTGTTGAAGTCTGGTTAAAGCAGTGTCACTGTTGTGCTCTGAAGACAGAGGAAGGAGGGAGTCTGGGAGCAGATGGGCTGTATCCAAGAGTGCTGGGAGAAACCTGGAGTCTTTGAAAGACTGTACAGAGTGGGGGAGGTCCTTGAGAACCGAGGAGAGATAAATGTTGTGCTTACCTTCGTAAAAGGCCAAAAGAATAATTTGTAGTATTAGAAGCCAGTCAGCCTCTCTTCAGTCCCTTTGAAAATCAGGAATTGAGTCTGATTGGAGCACATTTCTTAGGACGTGAGAGAATAAGTGGGTGGAACCAGTCAGTATGGATTTACCAAGGGACTGACCAACTTGATTGCTTTCTATAAGAAAAAATGTCTGAATGTACTAGATAGCACCTTGATTTTAGCAAGGTTTTTCATGCTGTCTGACAATATCCTTGTATCCAAGTAAGCCTGTTGTGGGATGGATGGATGAATGGACGGACAACTAGCTGTGGAAGAAAAAAGCTGGTTGTATGGTCAGGCTTACAGGGTAGTGGTCATGATCATGAGCCAGCAGTGTGTCTTGACAGCAAAGGGAACCTACAGCATCTTGGGTTGTATGAACAGGAGAGTTGCTCATAGATTGAGGGAAGTGATTATCATCCTCTATTTTGGAATTGTTAGACCACATCTAGAATACTCTGTCAAGTTTTGGATATCCACAATACTGGAAAGTCATTGACAAACTGGAATGAGTTCAGGGGAGGGCTGCCGAAATGATCGGGGCTGTAGCACTTGCCCTCTGAGGGCTGGGGGAACTGGGCTTGTTCAGGTTGGAGAAGAACTGGCTTTTGGAGGACGTAGCAGCAGCCCCCCCAGGACTGCAAAGAGGTCTAGAAAATGGAACCAAGTTCCTTAGTAGAGTTCAAGTGGGAGGACAAGAGAAAGTGGTCATAAAATAATGCAGGAGTTTCTGATCTGAAGCAAAGAAAAATTTTAAGACAGCCAAGCACTGGAGCCAGTTACCCAGAGGGGTTGTGCAGTCTCCATCCTTAGAAGTTTTCAAGACCCAGCTGAAGAATGGGGAGAGGAGCAATCTGGTATGACCCCATAGCTGGTTGAGCTGTGAGCAAGCAGTTGGACTATAGACCTCCTGAGGTCCTGTCTAACCTAAATTATTCTGTGATTTAATGAATACAAAGTTTTGGATTTTTGGATACCTCCATTTTTGGATGAGGTAGTGGAGAGCACTGTTGAGAATACAATGTTTTGTGTAGTAGATAGGAGACTTGACAAGGCAAAGTGACTCGAATGAGAGGTGGTGTGGAAGAGAGGAAGGGGCAGCAGGAAGACTTGGTGAATTTTGTGGAACTGGCATTTATTCCAGACCTAGGATTGCAGCTTTTGGGTTAAAAACATACAAGTAGTAGATGTTTTCTTAGCTGGGACTAAGACCAATGTGATTGCAAATCTGGTTTACTAAAAATATTAGTATTTTATTATTATAAGTAACTATATAATTATATTTATTATTATAAAACTGAGCAGGTTCAGAATTTCATCCTTTTTTCCTTTTTTTTTTTTTCCCCATCCTCCCATCAAAATGTCTTTGATGCTCTGAATTCTGTCTTTAAACAGTATTTCAAAGGACAAGATCTGATGCAGGCTCCTGCAAGTCATGACTTTTTAGAGAATGCATTTGTCCTCTGTTTCCTTCTCTGGTGAATGCTGGGCAGGGAAGTATACAGGAAGAAAGGGTAGATGCTTACAGTATTGTAAAGCAGACCACACTGTTGTGGTTTATTGTAAGACTAGAATTTGTATCTGAAACGTGCAAGTGGGAGGTGGGAAGCTAGAGTCAGGGAGTCACAGTCTGATAATTTTAGTTGGCTCTGTTTTGCGCATTCTGCATCAATATTAATTCGTCTGGTGGTGGTTGTGGAGAGTTTGTATGCAGCTTTAGTATGTTCTGTGCTTTCTTCATATTTTTTTGTGAAAATAAAAGGCAGATAATTATAACGGCTATTTTGTATGACTACTCTTACCTTACACAACATGGAGCCCATCATCAGGGTAGCTGATCACAGTAGACCTCATTTTGAAAAGAATTCTATAGAATATTGTATACTACATTTTCCAGCCATATTAGCCAGTGAAGTCCAGTTGAATGTCTAGTTGGAATTTGGTGGTGGTAATAGGAAAAAAAAAAAAAAATTCTCATTTTAGGAACTTTTTGTTGGGGTTTGTGTATAAAAATAGGGTGTCTTTGTCTTAAGAGAAAACTGAAGTGGTTAAATGCCTGAAATTATTTAAGTAGAAGCTGATTTATAGTGTGATATTTTACAAATGTGTTTTAGAAGCTGAACTGTATCCTGCCTGCAGTTATTTTTTTTAGGAATAATTTCTTTTTTTTAAAATAGCTCATGAGGCTTACAAATACTTACATAAATCGAAGGCACACTAGGTTAAATATTTATTGTAGCTGAGGTTTTCGTTGTGACTTTCATGCTCAAATCACACTGTAATTCTTAGAAAACCCTCTTATTGTGTCCTTGGGTGCAGAACAGCTCTGGCTACCTGCGAATGCATGTGAGCAAGGAAACATGAAAGGCTGTCAAAGCGTTTGTTCTGTGTTTCTGTTTTAAGTATGGTGGGAAAGCAGGAAAGTTCTACAGAGACCTTTACTTCATGTGGCATTAGGGAAGTAATTTGGTTAAGTGTTTGACATATTGCTTGCCAAAGTGGAGTTATTGTAGCTGTTTGAATTCTGGAATCCAGTTTTAAGTGTATTTAGCTCTTCTTTGTATTTTTCTAAAAAATGTTATCTTAATGAAAACTAACAGATGTTAAATGTCTCGTAAGTAACACTTAAGATTCTTGCAAGGTGGAAACCATCAGTGTTTCTGTAATGACTGGTGTCCTCTGTCATTTAAAGTGAGACTTCTGGAGAACATGTGGTTGCAGAATTCTATCTTTTATCTTTCCCTTTTTCATAATGAAAAAACTGTCTAGTGCTTTTTGTAACAGAAAATAATTTTAAGTTAATGTCTTCTTGAGTTTGTGGATTGTTTGAAACAATGGAAATAAAGTGAATTCTGCAATTTTTTTTTCTCTTAGACTTGTGTGAGTTTTAAAAAACTTGACAATTTGAATGACTTTGTTAACATACAGTTAGTTTTACATTATAGGCTACCTCCCTCTGCCTCATGAAAGTCTCATAGTGCCAGTGATCCCTTGGTTGCCTACCGTATCTCCAGCCTGTCCTCATTTCTCCACTTCATCCTCTTCCTCAAGAGTAAAAAATTAATAGCCCTGAGTTACTGTGACCTATAAAATAAAATAGATGTTATTAAGTACTGGTAATTGTGGTGTTTTTTTATGTAGCCATGGCAGTCCTAAGAACTTACATTGTAATGGTGGTACTTGCCCCTTCTATTGTAACAGCTTAACGTGGTTGGATTTTTTGAGGCAGGATCTATGATCTTATTATTTCACTTGCACAGATAACAACTGACATTTTAAAGAACAACAAACCACATTGAAAGAATTGCCCATGAATTAAACACTCTTGGGACCATGCCTGTGAACTATGTGATAAGGATAATAATATTTAAGAATTTCTACACTTGTATACTTCCTGGGGTTGTAGGTTATACAGCCTTCCACCGAGTTCAGTTCTGTATTAAGTTTTAAGACTGTGGCTGTAGTAGTTGGTTGTCTGACAGTACTTAGGAGTCAGAGTATTGTCTTCAGTTGTTTTGTTATGTATTGATTTCCCATTTTTGTTTAAGCCTCTTTGTGCCATAAGGAACTATTTTTTTTTTTTTTTCCACTGTCTATGTGTCTTTTTCATAGTCATCAAGCCAAAGGCTTTCTGCAATATGAACAGATTAAACACAGCCACGTGCTGATTTGCAAGATGGTGAATGTGATGGAAGGGAAAAGGAAAGGATACACTTCTAGGGAAAAGGCATGATAAGATTTGAAATAAATGGATTTGAACTGTGGTCATTTTGCAGCAAGCAGAATAACCACCAGCTCTTTATGTTTTGATGGTGGTGTGCACGTAGCACAGAATGTATTTTGACAAAACAAATTTTGGCAGTTATGGCCACATTAACATTTTTGCAAAAGAAGCAATGAAAGTTGTGAATAGTTCCAAACCCAGTCTTCTGAATTGCACCATAGGCAATTATTGTGATATTATATACCAAAAAACCCTAATACGCTTTCATATTGTGTACTATTGTTTATCTGTAGGCATTTATATCAATTTAATGGATACTTTCAACTCTCTTGGAGCTCATGGTTTTTAAAGTTGAGTTACCGTTGGTCCATAAAAGAGTGAAGAGTGACAAAATAATTGTAATTGAAAGACAGACAGGCAGGTTCATATTCTAACATTATTTTGTATGTATGCTGCTACGATGTGCATGGTAAAGGTATAAGGTTATTAGGCACTGAACTTAGGTACGATAGCAGTTGATCATCCAACCCCCTTAACTCTCTTTAGGAAAATTCAAACTCTGATATTTAGGGCTAGATCCATCTCTCTTGTGTTCATTTTACCAAACGTTTCCTTTCTGAAAGGAGTCTGATCTAAGCTGCTCATGTGGATTTTCTCTTTAGTCAGTGGTGAGATAAAGACGCTTTCAGATCCTGATTTCGTCATTTGTCTTAAGGATGAAACACTTGCTGAAAGTGCCTTGTCTTCCCCTCTGCACTGAGAATACAGGGGTCCTGAAATGCCTGACACTCAGCAGGTAGAGCATAGGGACAAATTCCCCTGTAGAAAAACAGTGACGTGACTGTGCACAGAGGCTCAGTGCTACCATTGTTTAACATGGTTTTTTTTTTTTTCTACAGGTCCATGAAGGATTCTTGGAAAACAAGACGGCTCCCATAAATGTCAGTGCCACCAGCAGTTCTTCTGAGAAAAGGAGTACCGATTTACGAATATACATGCTGTGTTTCCTGCCATTCATGATCCTTCTCGTCTTTATTCGTGACCTTAAGAGCCTGTCCTTGCTTTCATTGCTTGCCAATCTGTCCATGGCTGTCAGCCTGGTGATCATTTACCAGTATATTGTTAGAGTGAGTATAAAAAAGTTTATTTTTATTTTTTTTTCTTAGTGTGGCAAGTTATATTTGTTGCATGTGGCTGTTGGTCTCTGGTAGATATATACTGACTGACAATTTCTGAAAGGCAGAATTATCTCGTATTTTATTGAGGCATCTTAATTTAAGGAGGTGCCTTAATACTTAAGACATGCTGTCAACACGGACTTGTACAGTACTTTTGAAAGAAAATATAATACTGTTGCACTTAAGACAAAAATATGTATTGTAATGACTTGGAGTCCTTGAGTGGAAGAATATGTGAATTTTTATGGGTTGCACACAGAACTTTCAAGGTTTCAATCTGTGGTCAATCTTTTTGTTACAACAGAACAACAGGTGCAGCAGCAACATTTATTTCTAGTGTTTCTCCAGTACAATCAGGAAAGATTTAAGACTTGCCCTTTAGTAATACATATTGCAGACTTCCATCTCCTGAGAAGTTGAATAGTTGATGCATTTTCTGGGTAGCTGCTGGTTTTCATATTTGGAGGCATTTCATAATGGAACAAATTAAACTGATGGCTGGAAAAAAAAATCACATGTAGAAACCTCTTCATTTTTCTTTCTTATGATTTTTTGAAAAGTGATATGTGCTAGACACTGTTGCACACATGGTGTAAGTAAATGATGAGTACCACTGTTGTTTGAGAAATCTTATGCATGAGTGTTACGAGACAGGTGAGAAGTGGAGGATGGGGAGGAAGGCAGAAAAGGCGGTGCAATGTATTGGCTGGGTGCGGAGGCAGGAGAAATTACGTAGAAGAGATTGGGGGAGATAGAGAGTAATTAATTGTTCTGCAGGGACTCAGCTTTTATTAAAAAGATTTTCTTTTACTGTCTTTTATGGTTATGAAGAATATCTGCAGTATGAAAGCAGATTAGAAAATGCGGTACTCTGTGAAGTTTGCAGAAGATTAAGCTTGAGGTGTGAGCTTGTGAGCTTTCCCTTTGGTTTTGACAGTCACTCATATGCGTCAGTGTGATACTCTAAATGTGAAAATGCCTAATGAACATAGAATAAATATATCTGCAAGTGTCTGTGTGTGGGTGGGAAGTTGGGTATAAGTGCGTATAAAGGACTAAGTTTGGGAGGAAGACCAGGGATTGTAAGTAGCAATGTATAAACCACTGTCAACATGTACCGAGTTTTCTTTCCTACAGCATAATGCATCAATCAGTATTATAGGAACAGCTAATGCACTTCACATAGCACTATTTTGCTTTGTTTTCTTCAGGACATAGTAGATCCTCGAAAACTGCCTCCTGTGGTTGGCTGGAAGAAATACCCGCTGTTTTTTGGGACTGCAATATTTGCTTTTGAAGGAATCGGTGTGGTAAGTGCTTTTTACTGACTCTTCAAAATATCTGAATCTGTGCTAGATGATGGGGTACAGGCAGTTTTAGTCCTGTTGTTATTTAGTTGTTTTTCTTGAAGCACTGATCTCCCATGCTGATGTGAAAAGGGTTAATTTATCTTGTCAAATAAGGCAAAAGTTAAGGACACAACATCCCCATCAAACGGAGGTTTGGTGAATGCCAATTGCTACTTGGACACTTAGCCCCTTCCCAAATTACAAGAATGTCTTTAATTCCAAATTGATTGAGACAATAGTGTAATAATAACAAGTATCATAATATGCTATATATTAGTATAATACTCAGCTAGTAATATGATGATATACTTATGATATAATTATAGTGATTCATCAACTCAGTTTTAGGCGATGAGTGTGTAAAAATAGAAACGTATTCAGCACCCCTCTTTTCCTTTGGGATCACAGAGGACAAAGTGATTTATTAGAAGTTTATTATTCTTGCTTCAAATTTGTCTGTAGATGTGACTTGACAGAGATGGAGATGATAAGAAAAAGGATAGAAATTTCAGAATATTTTTTTGATTCATGGTCTTCTGACAGTGAAACTCAGTTCCTCATTGTTTCCTGAAATATGTCAATAAAATAGATTTATCACTCTGAAAATTTGGGTTTTAAAAGTGGATTTTAAAAAATATTTTATTCACTTATTACTGTTCATGAGAGCTTTCTGAATGCATCTCGCACTAGCAAAGTTTGCAAGATCGCACTTTTTTTTCGACATGGCGTATTTTAAAAAATAGCCAGAGGCTTCTGGGAATGGTAGGTCATAATGTCTTTAAACCTTTGGGAAGCTACTGCATACTCTTTATTTGTCACTAATCTAATTACATACTTCAGCAAGTGTTACTGTATGCTTAAAACTAAACATCAAACAAACACCACCCACACCCAAAACCCCAGCGAAACCAACCCCAAATCAGCGTGTGGTTCATCTGAAACGATTGTCATAGAACAGAGGAGAGTTTTTGGATCTCTTTCCTTTTCTGGGACTGTCAGCACCGCGTTAAACCAGAATGTTTCACTCTGCTGCTCTGTTGTCACTGCCCGGAGAATGGAATAGCAAAAGCTTTAACTCCTATTGTGTTACAAAACTGTGTTCTCACACAGAGGATATGTGGATCTAGTGACCATGAATCTCACGTTTCTCAAACTGTTATCAACTGTTTGTCAAACTGACCTGACTGATGCAGAGGTGTAGCTACCATATATCTGAGTGTTTCTGGGCATCTTCCCTTTTGTAATTTGGAAGTTCCATTGTAGGGGATCAGCCATTTGTCTGGGATTGTTTGATGCCTACAGGTCTTCAGCAAAAAAACCCACGCTCAGTGAATCGGACAGATTGGGTTACACCGAGCTTGCTGCTCTTAGATTGTGTAGTCTGTCTGGGACAGACTGCGCTTGCTGCATGTGTGAAGTGCAAGTGGGTCTGACACGTTTCCCAGTTGTACCAGATTTGTTGCTCATGTACTGCATAGCCTGCGGGTGTGGACTTGGAGCCAGGAAATCCCAAACGGGAGTCGTGTGAGCCTCAGGAAAGTGTGGAAGGCTTATCATTTGGTAGCAGTAGTTTATGGAATTACAGGTAGGGATCTGATTTATGTTAATTGTTTTCTGGCATATTAGACAGCTCCTTAAATTTACATCAGCATTAGTAACATTGACTTCCAATGTAAACCTTTAAAGAACTGCCCAGAGCATTGTGCTTGATTGAATCCCTGGTTGTTACTAATGTCATCTTTAAGAACTCCAAACTTTTTTTCGTTCTTTTATTTAAGAGTATATAATGTAGAGTTCATTTGAATTGTACCTTTAAAACATAAAAATACTGCTTGATATTGTTAGATATTAGTGCTGTACAGTTATTGCACATATTTCTGTGTAGGCTGTCTCAATCTCTTACCTAATCATAATTTACTTACTCTTCAGAGCAAATTAAGAGTGCATTTTATTTTTTTCACTTTGTTACTGGTGTTCACAAGCTAATTAAATGTTTATGTTCATTATGGCTTGATGTGCTTTGCGTGTCTGTGTGAGTCCATTACACAAGACCGTTAAAATAACATGGCTACCTTTACAAATTAAAATTAATGGAAAATTCAAAATCTAGAGCTTAATGATTCTTCTCTATATGAAGAATGATAATAATATGTCTCTGCTTCTCAGGGATATTTTGAACATGCAGAATGTTTGCTGTGCTTTCTTATGCTGTAGCTGCATAAACCATAGAGAACATTGGAAGAAAAAAAATATTTTCTGGATTTGAATAATCAGAACTAAACAAAGCTGTTGAAGCGTGAAATAAGAGATGAGTGAAGCCAAGTGAGAGACACACTTCTGTGTTACTTAGTTAATATTTCGTACAGTTCTTGGTGATTGATTTTAATAACTAGTTGTTACAGCTCAGGAAGTTACAGTCATAGACTGAACTGTGATATATCTGCGTGTGTTTGTGACCTCTTGCAAATGTGAAGTGAAACGTGTTTTAAAAATTCTTTCATTGAGATGTAAGCTAATCTGTTTGAATTCACATTACAATGGAGTAAGAATACTCGCATAGGCAGTTGCTATTGTATCGCTGATGTGCGATAACTTGTTACCCTGTGTCTTAATTACTGTCATTCCTATGTCCATGTGGTTGTATTGTTCTGGTAAGGGAAAAACCTACATCATTAGATTAGCTTCTTAGTCTGCTCTCTCTGACAGCAGGCACTCAAAATGGATTTACCTAATTGTCCTGGTTTCAGGCTAAACCACAACACTAATCTTAATCTTGATAGAGGCTTGATTTTCGATTTTGTTCTGTAATGTCTTGCAAATAACACTACTGTGAAGCTATCTGAACATTGCATTATAAACAGAAGCCGTAAGGTCTTAATTTTATCAGAAAATTTGATTATGGTTGATTCATTTTATGCAGTAAGTTGTCCTTAAACAGTTATGAGGCCTCATTTTTCCTTTTCCTTGATTCCAAACATACTTTATGCTAATTCACACTGTGTTCATCTGAGAGCTGCCAGATTATTGAATCTTACGAACAGGGACAGCAAATGAAATTCTGAGTTTTTTTGGGGTGGTTAAGTCATCGTAGGCAGGACTTGACAAGAGAGGAAAAATGCCCTTGGTGTGGTTTCTCTGCCACCTTTGTTCTGTGTAAAGTTGTCTTTCCTGCTAGGAATATTTAATCATCAACAGAGTAGAGGAATAAATGATCTGTAAGGCACAGTATTAAACAGTACACCTTAGACATACCAGTCAGGAGGGTTTATTTTCAAAGATACTTAATTGACTTTGTTTTCATTAACAGGGGAGTGGCTAATGTAGACAGAAAATAAATGACAGTTTATAATGCTGTACTCAGTATGGAAACAAGTTTGTCTGGTTTCTTTGAACCAAATAATAGACTGCAGGAGAAATACTCTAGCACTGATTTTTTTTTTTTTTTTCATCCCACTGTTCCAAAAAGCTTTTTATATATTGATTTTTTTAATTTTCTTTTAGTTTAGCACTTGTCATCAGCTTAAAGTATGACCGTAGTTCTTCAATAACTATTAAAATTAGTGAGACTAATTAAACAGAGGAGTCTAAAGTCCTGTTCACTATGAGGAATGTGATTCAGGGATGTACAGTGCTTTGGCAGATTCCTAGTAGGATTTTCTTCTTGATCTTGAGAAAGCGTGTTTCTCTTTAGATGGCGAGTGTAGGAACATGGGTTTTGGTTAAAATCTGTCATTAGTTTAGGACTGCTGTCCCTATGTACTAAGAAAATCAGCAGTGTAGAAGTGTTTTGGAGTATTGTTGCTTTGGCTATAGTTGATACCTAGATAAATAGACTTTGAGAAACCTAATTTTATTGAATTGTGTCTGTAATAACTTGAAGGAGGAAGGGTAGCCTATTTATAGTAGAAACTTAAAACCTCAAACAAACCAACTCAGTGTCTATAAACTAGCACTCGTGTAATACTGAAAGCTAGTTAAACATTTCAGCAGCCAGTGTTATCTAACAAATTTGAGATACTTTCATTAAAACTAAATTAAGTAAATAATTAATATGAGGAATTGAGTGATGAATGATTGTGTGATGAATTGAGCTGTTCATATCTGTCTGTGCGTTCAATCTAAACTCTTACTTGATGGCAGATTTGAACAGTTTTGTCATTTTGCTCAGTCCAGGCAAGTTCATTTGTTACTACAGCAGAAATAAGGTTGGTGCCGTCAAAGGACCGATTAACATTAATGCGTGCTAAACTCTATGAGTGGTAACTTGCAACAGGACTAAAAAGCGCTGCAGTCTGTTGCTTGTACTGTTAATTTCTTTGCTCCCTATTTGAGTTGTCTGTAGAAATGGGGCCACTGCTTGTTGGTGTAAGGTACCTGCTGAACCTGTGAATGTCTTGCCAGCCGGGTGGCAATGATGGCGGTGCGCTTAACAGGAGGAGCTGGCAGCAGAGGTACCCAATGATCCCTTAGTACTGAGTTAACAAACAGGAACCGAGGGCTCTGTACTGTCAGTCTGGTGTTTATCATTCATAGTGTCGAGGTTTGGGTTTTCAACACTTGCAAGTTAAGATTTTAAGATCATCAGGGTGACCTTGTGAAAATCATATTGGCTAGTGGCATCAATACAGTTTGTGAAATGGTAGTAGCAACAGAAATGCAGTATTCTTAAGTGGTTAGAACAGCCCATTTTAGATACTCTGTTTTGTTTTAATCTTTAAAGTGAGGATTACTGTTCAGAAGGCAATATGTTGATTAGGAGCTGGAGAAACTATATTCAGCCTTCTGTAAACCTTTCTAAGTACAGAGGTCTGCTAGGGATGGGAGAATCTGCAGCTGCTGCTTTCCCTCTCTGCGTTGGCTTCTCTCCGGCTGTGAATTCCCTGTGGCAGGTGATGCTACCTGGCAAATCACAGGGCTGGTGTTCGGGCCACAGAAGAGAAGGGAGTACCAACACTACAGGAGCTGAAGGTGATATAGTAGAGTGAATGTGTCTTTCACAGAATGTGTAACATTATTTTGTAAGAACTATGTTCAAGCACCTCTTTCATATTCCAAAGGTGAGTAGGTCTGTTTTTATAATGAATGTGAGATTTTTGTTATTGAATTTAAAAGTAACTTCAGGTTGTGCTCCTGAGTATGCCCAAAATGTAGTTAAACCTCTTGGACATGCTTTTCAGAAGAGGCCAGGCCTTCAAGCTTGGATATGTCTGTAGCATTACCATGTGCAGGTAATGGCTTTGCATAATGTTATGCTTATATAATGGCAGTTACACTTAATGAATACTTTGCGGTGAAAGTCTGGTTGGCTTTGTCGTTCGAGGTATAAAAACCAAATCCAAATGTGGAAGTGATATTTTAATATAAGCTTCAGGGGGAAGGAGGATGAAATAGATTCATAACGTTTAAACAAGAAAGGTAAACTTTCTTCTCTATTACATATAAATATGCAAAGTTAAGTGCAGTTTGTACAGCTGAGTATGGTTGTTCCTCCCCCCACCCCCAACCTTCCAACAGTAATTTCAGGTTTGGAAAATAAGGCTTCTGATGTTTTAGTCTATTACTTGAAGATGCCTGTTCAAACTGCTTTTGAACTTGGACATCACAGCTTCTCAGTAGAAGGTAGGGTGGTGTTTGTATACAAAAGACAGGCTCTGGAATCACATTAAGCAGCAGCTAACCAATTCCAGGAGATTTAAAAAAAGAGAAAACTAAATGGATTATTATTTTAAAATGTCATCATTTGGATTTCAAAAGTGATGCAGATGAGCTTGTTAGACTTGTTGTTTTGAGATAAAAGCCTCTCATTGTCAAAAATGCTTTTGCCAGAGTAATACTATCCTTTAAAAAAAATTCATGAAACCCAATGGCACTCTTCTGTTGTCTTAAAGACCGGACTGGATTTGTCAGAAACAGACATTTAACAGGTAACATGACATCATCTAAATCTGCTTGGCGCACCTCTAGACTGGGGTGTATCAATTTCATTGGTGTTCTTCTAAGACGATGCAAAGGCTTTTAACATCAAAATATAAAAGGTGGGAGTTCTCAGAGGATGTTTTTGCATTTGGACACCCAAGTGTAGGTGACTGGATTTGATGACTGTGGAGATGACCTGCTCCTAAAAGTTCACGGTCAATGTGGACTTCACATGTCATGTCAGCAAGAGGTGTGTTGTAGCTACTGTGCAAAGTCACTTGGTTTGGCTGTCTTCTGAAGATGCTTAATGTAAGAAGAGGAGGAAAAAGATTATGGGCAAATGTGTAGGAACAGAGAATGTTGTTAGATGTAGCAGATAAAAAAGAAACTATCAGAAACTGTAAAAATTCATCATCTGCCATATTCATCTGAATGCTGATAAAATCTCAGGCAACTTGATATTACCTCTTTATAAATATTTGTTAAATATAAATAATATTTAATAATAAATATAAAAATATTTATTAAATATTTCTTACTGATACCTTGCACTTCCTGAGTATGGAGAAACTTCCTTTTACCTGGAGAACCATTGTTTGTGCATATTCTAACTTTTAACACTTCCTATATTTATGTTGAGCCTTACTAACACAAACAGAACACTCCTGCACATAACTTGCTTTCTGAAAGCATTCCATACCTGCTTGCAACATTCAAATGTTTCTTTTTCCTTAGAAAACCTAAGATACACATGCATTTACACAAATAGGAAAATAAAGACATTTAAATTTACTGCTTGCTCCTCTGAAATGTTTCTTAATAATTACGTGATTTGGTGACTTTGGAGAAATGGGAAAAGAGCAGGAGGGACAGTGTGCCAAGCTGTCATGTGTTCTGCTTTGCCAGCTTGTGACAGGTGGGTTTTGGGGTCTGATACACATGGCTTCAGTGAGGCACAAAAGCTAATTCTGCTGCTTAGATGTGACCCTGTCTTCCATAGAAAACTTGTCTATCTTAAGTATATGTGTGGTAGAGCCAGAGTGAGGCATGTGCTTCTTATACTACTTATACGTATAATTAAGCAGCATAGTTAAATAACTTCAGAAATATTTTATGTAGTTTATTCTGCTTTTTTGCTGTCGGTTTTTTTCATTCCCCCCCCGCCCCGCCCATCATCCTGTAATCCTTCTAAGCTGCTGCTATTTTGCACTTACTTGTGACGGTCTCAGGTAAGATTGCCTCCTCCTTTCTGATATGTTCTGAGTGAGTATTTATCTGCAGCGTATGGAATTGTCTAAGTAATATTTAAATATGAGTCTTCATTATATGACAAACCTTTCAAATATAGCTGTGAAGATGCAAAAATGTTTGTAACTTTTCCTGGAGAGAACAACTAACTAATAAATGCTTGCATCCTTAGTTTTAGACTTTCATATCTGTCATTTAACTGGCAGCATCTTAACTTTACCATCTATAATATTTTTTCCCCCACTCTCTAAACAGCCTTTTCATTCATGAAAGTAGCATTGCAGTGTGTGTGTGTATATAACAATAAATAAAATTGAAGTTTTAGTTTACCTCTTAAATATTCTGCCAAGATATTTATTTTGTGAACTAAAACCATCACAAGTCATAGAATAATTTACATTCATTGGATCAAGCGTTATGGAGGCAATAGGTTAAAAAAAGAGTGATTTTTATTGTATGGCTCAAAATACTAGTTATTAATACACATATGATTTTGTCAAATGACTTTTAAACTCAGTAATCTTCTTGAATGTTCACTCAAGAATAGTGTTCCTAAAGTAAAAAAAATTTACAAATATATGTTGTCCTGGATTTGAAAGAGGATGATTTGAAATCATCCACTGTTGAACACTTCTGCAAGCATCAGTAGTGGCTCCCTGATAAACATTGTGGCTTAAAAATCATATCAATTTGTCAAGAGCAGCAGAAGAAAATCCTGAAGGAAATGGGAGAGGTGAAAAGGAAAAATGTCATAGTGGCAAAGGCATTTGAAAGATGAAGGAAGTGACATGGTATGTATTCTTCAACTTGTCTTTTGTGTATTTTTCAAGTTATCTTGTACAGAAAAAGTGATGAGTAGTTTAGCTGTCAAGGTGCTGTGCTCTCATGTCAAATGGAAGTGTATGAAACTTTCTGCTCTCAGAAAAGCAAATACAGTCATCAGTGTCTTCCTTCCCTTCAGTTTTGGATGGATTGATTTTTTTTTCGGAATAGGATGGTTATTTCTTTCAATGATGGTCACGTTAAAATGTAAGATGTCAATTGCAAAGCCTTTTCTGTTGCTAGGCTTTCTATGTTGGGGTCGTGTTGGTTTTTAACTGTGTTGGTCCAGGAGCATGCATGGCTTCTTTCAGTGTTCCTTACCCCAGGATAAAGGAACACTGGTGAAACAGGTAGGAAGCTGCTTTGATGGAATCTGAGAAGATTGGTTTTTGGAGTGATACTGCTCAGCAGATTTCAGAAGGTGGTGTTCTGTAATGAGACCTTAGCTTCTGGATTTATTTATTTTGTATAAAACTTTTACTATAAAAATTGATGGACAGTCACCATTTGGCTTGCATCTTTAGGTAATAGTAGCCACCCTTTTATTTACAGTCATGAGGGATTTGTTACGGAAAATTAAATTGTTTGTTGCAAAAATGCAAAATAGTGACATTTTGTATCTTCCTCAAGGGAGCGAGCTTTAAAAATGAATCTAAAGGTGATGGAATAAAAACTTGTTGCTCAAAATATTGCGTAAGACTTTTTCCATACGGTGAAGGAGGAGATGGACAAGGCCAAGCAAGCAAAACATAGCAGTGTAATAGGCAGATGTTATGACCATTATTTTTCTTGGAGAAAACATACTTTTTCTGCAGACAGCTCCCCGGTACGTTGTAGATTTGTATATCCATCTTTCAGTGAACAAGTTAATTAATTGGTACCTTCTGCAGACAAGAAGGAATGGGCCAGGCCTGGGCTGCATTAGTTTACTGAGGATTCAGTTTTCTGTCTTTGGGGGTTAGGTGGTAGAAGTTATGTTTACATACCATGAATACCTTTGATATTAGCTTCCTCAGCATTTTTGCTTTGGATGAACAGAGATTTATTTTGTTACAGTAGGACATGATTATAGATAGATTTTTTTTTTTCTGAGTAAATGTTGATTAATATATTGACTTTAATTATCAAAAAATCTTGAGTTATCTGTACCTTAAACTAATCAAAACATCTGTATAGCTGTCTCTTCTACCTGAAATACTTATTTTAAAAGTGTAAGGGACGGGGGATTGCTTAATTCTTGCCATTTTAGTGGTATTTCCTGAAAAAGGGAAAGATCACCGTATGTATTTAAACATTAAGTATGTCTGCTATTAAGTTATCCATTACAACATTAGTTCTTAGTGGCCATAGCAATTAAATCACAGTTTATCTGATTATCTGCAGGCTGAATTCTTTTGTGGGTTTTTTTGGTCCAGTCATAGAACGTACAGTAGAGATTTCTGATTAGAATTAGACAGTCCCCTGCAGCTTAGCTGTAAAAAGACTGAGCGTAGCAGAATATTCAAGGCAAAGAATGGGAAGACAGTGGTATTACTGGGGGATGCTTATACCTACTGCATGCAGCTTGAAATGAAGGGAAGATACTTTGCATAATGAATGATGGTAGATTAGCCAAGTTATTCCAAAGATTCGATTATGTTTCTTTGCCAATATAAATTATGGGTACTTTTGTGTTTATTGGGTGGATGAAAGGAAGATGGATTATACTTGTTCTATAAATTGAGAAACCAAAGGTTGATAGTTACTAAACGAATCAAGTATTAAGTTTCAAGGAAGATAATGGTAGCGACATGTGCCAGTGTCTCAAACACGATAAGAAGATCTCTGCGAAGCAGGGGACAGAGAAAAAGATGGAGAATTTCCTCAGTTGAGGAGGGAGAAAAATGATGGAAAACATGAAATTGTGAAAAGGATAGATTTCATAGGTGTTTAGGGCTATGACAGGGGACTAGTGTGAACTGGGGGAGAAAGAGCATGAAGGAAGCACAGCATGGAAATCAGAAGCAGGGAAAAGACCCTTTAAAAAAAAAAAAGTAAAAATAATCTTTGAAACTCTGAAACGTAACTCATCTCATTGATTTTACAGCTCTCTTGCCTCCAGCATTCTGCCCTGGTGGCCTTTTTGGGAAAGATTATTCCCCAAAATTTTCCCTGACCAGTACTTGTTGTTGTTGTATACGTTGTTGTATACGTGACGGGAGGTTATAGGTCTGAAGAGTGTGGGAGGTGTTGGATTATAATGATACTGCCTGTTATAGCAGAAATGGTTGTTTGAACAAGTGTAGAGCAACATCGAAGACTTAGTGTGAAATACTGAACTGATGCAACACCCCTTTTGAGAGAAGATGTTATGATGCAAGTATTGGACAGAGAGAGAATCAGAGGTGTGGTGGTTTTTTGTTTTGGTGGGTTTTTTTCTTTCAAAGCTATTCAATCATCTAGATAGGTTGTTAGCTTTTTAAGAAAATAATTTAAAAGAATTGAAGACTGAAATTAATTTCTGGCTCCAGAAAAAAGGACAAGAAAGCATGTTCAGCTTCAGTATTCCAAAAAGGAAGCAATAAAACTAAACCTAAAAAGCATTTGTGGAAAGAATCTTATCTCTTTTGCATGCAGTTAAAATGCTAGGTTTTCTGAAGTCATTGCAACAGGGACTATACAGGGACTGGAAAGAAATTTAGAGTGAAAAATCTATCCAGCAGCTGCCCGACAGTGACACAGTGTCAGAACATGCACTGGCTCGTGCCATACCTCCTGTCAGCCTCTGTCTGCTTATGAACACTTCATGGATCTTTTGGATCCTGGTGGAATTTAAACAGCTTAGAGAGTTTGTGTAATATGTGTGTAACTAGTTGTTACTTGGCTCCATATTAATCCTGTGAGGGTTTCAGCTTTTCAACTCGTCTGGAGTAGATGATACTGTATACTGTATAAAACCTGACTCAAGTTCTTTGCATAATTTCTTTGGGCATCAGTTCTGCCAAGGGAAGCATCTCCTGCAGTGATAACTACTTGCCTTGAAATGCCTACTGCTGCTCAGAGAGAGTGCCTGAACCTGGGAGGGCCCACTGCTGAGGCTGAGAAGGGACACTCTTGCCTGGACTGAGTGATGCAGGAAAGGCTGCATTAGCATCGTCATCTGTTCAATCTGGAGGTGGATGTAGTCCTGCTACTAACTCAAGGATAAGCAGGATTAACATTTTTAAGTATAACTTTCTCATGGCTACAAAAACAAACACTAACTAAAAGCATGGAAAACTGTATTGGTTGGTAACTTGGCAGCATTCCCTACTTAAATCAATGGAGCTGTTTGTTAGCTTGGAGTGGGCTGCATGTTTCAAGACCTAAGCACGTTAATGTGTCTTTGGATAACGATACTCTTATCCTTTATTTCTTCTTGCGTATCTTTTCTTTGAATTCAGTATAAATTAAGGTTGTATTGTTAAATTGAGGTTGATCATGCAGGAACATGTGTTTAGGTGTAGCATGAGACTGGAAAGAGGGTAACATTGCAAGCCATTTTTAAAAAAGGTAGCAGGGAGGACCCTGGGAACTACTGACCCGTCAGCCTCACCTCTGTGCCTGGGAACATCATGGAGCAGATCCTCCTAGAAGCTATGCTAAGGCATATGGAGGACAGGGAGGTCATTACAGCCAGCCAGCATGGCTTCACCAAGGACAAGTCCTGCCTGACCAACCTAGTGGCCTTCTAGGATGGAGTGACCACATCAGTGGACAAGGGAAGAGCTACGGATGTCATCTGTCTGGACTTCTGTAAGGCCTTTGACACGGTCACCCACAACATCCTTCTCTCTGCATTGGAGAGAGATGGATTTGATGGATGGACTGTTGGGTGGATGAGGAATTGGTTGGATGGTCGAATCCAGAGGGTAGTGGACAATGGCTCAATGTCCAGATGGAGATTGGTGACGAGTGGTGTCCCTGAGGGCTCTGTGTTGGGACCAATACTCTTGAGTATCTTCATGAATGACATAGTGGGATTGGGTGCACCCTCAGCATGTTTGCAGAAGACACCAAGCAGAGTGGTGCCGTTGACATGCCTGAGGGATGAGATGCCATCCAGAGGGACCTGGACAAGCTCGAGTAATAGGCCCGTGTGAACCTCATGAGGTTCAATGAAGCCAAGTGCAGGGTCCTACACCTGGGTCGGGGCAACTGCTGGGGCAAATCAGTACAGGCTGGGGGAGGAAGGGATGGAGAGCAGCCCTGCCGAGAAGGACTTGGGGGTACTGGTGGATGAAAAGCTGGATAGGAGCTGGCAATGTGTGCTTGCAGGCTGAAAGGCCAACCGTCTCCTGGGCTGCATTCAAAGCAGCGTGGCCAGCAGGTCGAAGGAGGGGATTCTGCCCCTCTATTCCACTCTGAGGAGATCCCCCCTGCAGTGCTGCGTCCAGCTCTGGAGCCCTTAGCACAGGAAAGACATGGACCTGTTGGAGCAGGTCCAGAGGAGATCACAAAAGCGATGAGAAGGCTGGAGCGCCTCTCCTCTGGGGACAGAGGTTGTTCAGCTTGGAGAAGAGAAGGCTTCAGGGTGACCTTAATGCAGCCTGCCAGTGCTTATAAGGGACTGATAAGAAAGATGGGGACAAGACTTTTTAGCAGGGCCTGCAGTGACAGAAGAGATAATGGTTTTAAACTAAAAGAGGGCAGATTTAGACTAGATCTAAGGAAGAAATTTTTCACACTGAGGGTGGTGAACCACTGGCCCAGGTTGTCCAGAGAGGTGGTAGATGGCCCATCCCTGGAACCATTCCAGGTCAGGTTGGACGGGGCTCTGAGCAATGTGATCTCGTTGCAAATGTCCCTGCTCACTGCAGGGAGTTGGACTAGATGACCTTTAAAGGTTCTTTACAGCCCAAAGATTCTCTGATTCTGTGTTTTATTTTGACCTATTCATTAGTGTGCGTGAAGAGACATGATTGTGTTCAATGAGTTAACTTGATTTAATGGATAGTTAAAAAGCAAGAGTTAGTATGCTTAAGAGAATTGTCTTACAATGTTTTTAAATTGGCTTCTTATGTGTTTTAATTAAGTGTTTTCTTGGAGAAACATGAGTCTTCAGACTCACTGGGTTTAAATGCAAAAGATAAAAAAATTCCAGTAGAGGTAGAAATTTTAAAAAAATTGTATTTGAATGCTGCCTCTGGACTCAAGCACATTGAACATAGTATCTGTCACTGATCCTTTGTTTTCCTTTATGAACTAAGTTTCAGATGGGGACAGACTTTTTAGCAGGGCCTGTAGTGACAGGACAACAGGTAATGGTTTTAAATTAAAAGAGGGTGGATTTAGACTACATCTAAGGTTGCAACTAGTGACCGTTGCTTCTCATTCTTTGACAGTGCACCTCTTAGAAATTGGCTTGGTCTTCTCCTTTGCTTAGCTGAAGGCTTTAAGGAGATTCCCTGTCCTTGATTTGCTCTTCAGGCTGAGTTAACTCCGCTCTCAGCCTCTCATGTGCTCCAGCCTGTTAGCCACCTTGACCTCCCTCAGCTGGGCTTCCCCCATATCAATATCTATCTTGTAGGTGACTAAAACTGGACATGGTATCCAGGTACAGTTTCTTGAGTGCTACAGAGAGGAAGAATCACTTTCTTGCTGCTTATTCTCTTGCTAGTGTAGCCCATGTGCGTGCACAGGTGGGCTCCTGACTCATGTTCAGCATCTTGTCTGTCAGGATACCCAGGTCCGTTTCTGCAGAATTGCTGCCTAGCATGACAGTCCTCGGCTTCTATGTCTGCATGGCATTACCCTGTCCAGTGTAGAGGACTTTGGTTTTGTCATTGTTGAGCTTCATGAGGTTTCTCTCTGCCCAGTCCTCCAGCTTGTTGAGGTCCCTCTGAACTGAGGCTCTACTCTCTTTTGTATCAACTACTAATTCTGACTTAACGTCATCTACCAACATGCTAAGAGTATGTTCTGTCCCATTATCCAGATCATTAATGAGGATGTTAAGCAGCATCTCCCCTACTGTCGACCCTGCAGGAGCAACAGATGTAACCAGTCTCCAGTTGACCTCAGTATCCTTTGAGCCCTTCTAGCCCAGACTGTTTTTCACACTACTTGTAATGTTGCCATCCAGTCCCCATCTCTCTAATTTGGTTACAAAAGGACGCTACGGGATCCTGCATAGATAGCCTTGCTCAGCTGAAGTAAATTATACCCACTGCTTTCCACTTGTCCATAGAGACAATCTTTTTGTTAGAAAGGGCCATGATATTGGCTAAGTGTGGTTTATCCTTGATAAATTCATGCTGACTTGGCAATTTGGAACATGCTTTGTGCTGGTGAGGTGACCGTTGCCTTCAGCCCTGCCCTGAGTAAGGAGCACCTCATAGTCCCTGTAGCCTCAGATCTGGATGGTGTCTTTCCTCAGGATTTTGTCTTGGTCTAATCCCCTGACATGCCAGGCTGACTGCTCAAGCTGGGGACCTTGCCTTGCAGCAGGTTACCACCTCTGTTATTCAGACCCATCAGTCTCACAGAGTCTTGAACAATGTCTCCAGGCTTCCTGTGCAGCCCCTCCCGCAGCAATGGCTGTGCCAACTGCCTTGGTCCTGGTTGCTGGAGCTCCCTAGGGTCAAGTCTCTGGGAGGTTGGACCTGAGCCCCTTCGCTGCCTCGCGGCATTTCCTGCTCAGCAGGAAAACTCCTGCACTGTCTTTTTGCTCCCAACTGCTGCTCGCTTACCTCCTGAATGCCGCCGGGTGCTGCATACTCCTTCCTTCTGCTCTGCTCCCTGGACAGGGAGTGGAAGCCGTTCTGCATTTGATATAAAGCATTGTCTATGTGTAAAATGTCATTACTAATAATAGTTATTTATTAAGATCTGATGCAGTCATGTAAACATATCTTTCCTTTAAATGTCTGTCTGTCAGAACGGCCATAGCCAATGTTTTTCGTACATAGGTAATGTTTTGCTATTTCAATTGAAGATGTAGCCAAAAATTCAGAAGCTTCTTTCTCTTCTGCATTTTTATGAATTGCCTGGGGGGCTGCTTTTTTAGCTGAAAGAAGGCATCATGATGAGCAGTCCCATAACCTTTGACTTGAACTCCTTCTGACTGAAACCATAGGAATTTTTTTTCCTCCATTAGTAGTCTCCTACAGATTGCCTTTGCTGTCCTTCAGAGGGACAGGTAGTCTTAAGGATCCCTTTCCTGCCAGGAGCCATGGTGAAAAAAATACAAGATTTTTTTTCATGGCTGGCATGTGTGTCTGAGTTCATTGCCCGCCTCCTGCCAGGAATGTACGAGGTGATTGCCGGAGACTCTGGAAATCAAATCTCTGGGCCAGTGAAGTTAAAAGACTCCTGTTATCTATAAGCTGGGCAAGAAATTGCCATTAAAGCTCTGCAGAGTAATAATGTAGCTTGGAATAAGACCTTAACAAGCAGAAATTGTTACAGTAGGATTCCCAGAAGCTGTAGAAGATGGCAGAACTTATGCAGAAAATGTATTCTGTTTGTAATCACCAGAGCATTAACAGATACACGCTGAATGAGTGTTTTTATTACTGGTCCAGGCCTGGATGCTATCTGTTTGTAGGAAGTCAAGAATGAGAAAACTCAGATGAAGGGAAAAATTGCCTGTAATTTGCATCCTTTAAAGGATGATAAAGATAACATACCTCCTGATAAGGAGGTATGTTAAAATAATCTAATTGCAACTGAGGACAAAAAGCTGAGTGCCATCTGTCCTACCTGGCAGTTTTGATGCGAGATATAAAAAGATGATAGGTACTGTATGGACACAGAAGCTTAATTAATTTAGAGGAATGAACATATTTTCTGTGGCCCTAAAGTAACATCTCTAGCCACGTGTCTGCTTTTGTATTTTTGCTGCTGCTCAACACTGTCATTTAAAAACTAATTTAAGTTTTGAAACTCTTTGTGGTTTAAGTTTTGCATTGTCCACCAGTTTAAGTTACAGTACAAGCTCAGATTGCTTTCTGGAGGAAAAAACGTCAGCAGTGGAGGCTCTGAATTATATAAAGAACATCTTCAGTTAAGATTTATAATGTATTTTAATTGAAGATGAACAGAAATTTGTAAGTGCCTCCAAATGTACATCTTCTTAGAGAAGTCTTTATTCCCAAGTATAAAAGGACTTCTTCAGGATTTCTAGTGTAGGAGAAATACGGCAATGTGGGATGGATTGGCAGTGGTGATACTCAATGATAGGTCAGGAAGTGAATATCGGTGGGTGACCAGGAGGAAAGGAGTGATTGCCCTATAGAAAATAATACTGCAGCAATTCAAATATACTGATTTGTTTGTTAATTAATGGATGAAAGCTGCTTTTTTTTGTAACTAGTATTGGTTAAATTGAAACCAATATATTTTTCTATACACTATGTAGTACATGTAAAAGGAAATCTGTCCAGCAAACCGCATGCAGTAATGCTGCTAATGCCTATATCTCCAGCTTGATTTGATAGTTTTTTTTTTATTTTGTATTTGATATTTGTATTTGATATTGTATTTTTATTTTATTATTTTATTAATAAAATAAATAATAAAATAATCAATATTTTAATATTGATATTGTATTTGATACAGCCAAGCCCAACAAGCTTACTTGGCTGTAGTTCAGGCTCAAAGCACCTACAGTACGTTTAGGAAAAGCAGTCCTTTGTGTGCTTGGCCCTGTCTCTGTCAGCAAAATGAAAAAGAGCATGGATCCGTATTCTGGTAGTCATGGACTCAAGCTTCCTGCCTGGGGAGAGCTGAGACTGAGCATGCGCTTGTGTGTCAACCATGTGCATGGTAGGCTTGTCTGTGATGGAGACTGACAGTGCAGACATACCTAATAAAAATAGGAGAATTACCTTTGTATTCTGAACAATTAGTTAAAAAAAACCCCTTATGTTGTTCGTATTGCCTGTGTATTTTCATCTAGGCACCGTAAGTTTCTCTTGTCAGTTTTTCTAACCTGTAACTATTACTTTGTATTTCCACACTGATGCTGTTTTCCAACAAAGACAGGTGCTTTTCAGTGACTGAACATTTCTGTTGGGTGCATAAAACATCATGATTTTCCAAGCTGTAAAACATTATTGTGATCTTATTAATAACATCACCTAAATTTTGAAAATTGGCTTTGAAAGGGGAGAGAAAAGTAGTCTTACTGTGAGGACTTAAAGTAATTGATTCTCCCTCTATTTCCAGGTACTCCCATTGGAAAACAGAATGAAGGACACCACGCGTTTCCCACAGGCGCTAAATATTGGCATGGGAATAGTCATGGCCTTGTATATCTCATTAGCCACTCTAGGGTATCTGCGCTTTGGGGATGAAATCAAAGGCAGCATAACTTTAAACCTGCCACAGGATATATGGTAAGTGCATATGTGACTTAACCAGTAAACTAGAAGGCAAAAACGTGGCAAAAATTGTTCCATGCTTCACTGCTGTCACGCTTATAACCAATAGGTGCTCAAACTCTTCTAAAAGAAGTGTACTGTATATACTATCTCTATGCCTGCTACACTTGAGCTATGATCCTAGCCAGCAATTTCTTGCATATTAAAAGGAATTGCATATGGAAACAGAACAATGGTCTTTAGACTATAAAGTATTCCATCTCTAGCAGGAGCTAGTTCCAGGTGTACTAAAGGAGGGAATATGCAGTTTGCAACTAGCTTTGCAGCTCTAAAACCATCTAGTTTCACCTTGGATATCTTGGTGATGTAGTGGCCTTTTTTAGTGGAATCACTGAGTTTAGCAGGTAAACAAATGGAATAGAAGACATCAAAGCTGAACAGATTTGTAGTTCAGGTGTGAGTCCATGGATAATGCACAACAATGGCTTCCTGTCAGGAAAATTAAGCTTATGCTTGCCAGTGTCTCAGGGATATTATAAATTTTATTTAGCTCTTTTTTTTTTAATGCTATGAGAGCTCCACATGTTACGTGCTGAAGAAGTGCTGAAGACTGTTTCAATGGGTGCACTGTTAGTTCTGCTTCAGTCTATGGGCGCATATATACTGTAACTATCAGTTTAAACGTAACTTAATTTTTTTAGTACCTTTACATCTGATGGGCCTAAAATTAGGTATATCAGCAGTGCACAAGAGAAAAGCTGAAAAGTATTTTAATGTTTTCATTCTGATCAAGTAATGTCCTACACGTTGCATCTACTTGTTTGGTGTCTGTTGTGGTAGCTTATTGAAGTAGTGAAATCTCAAATTATATGAAACAAAAACTGCTTTGCTGAACTGAATGCTGACTCCCTTTTTACTCTTTGAAAAAGAGTAGAACACATTTAAAACGTGTTCTTAATTTTCAAATGTTACTTCTTCACAATCTCTATTCCATTTGCATTCCTTGCAGTCAGTATGAGCTATGCATTTTTAATATTCTTCAAAAGTTTTGTTTAATTGTCTGAGTCCAATGATAAATGCATGAAATGATAATAAAATCCATCTTGAAGGATGAATGTTTTTTGTCGGTTGCTAGAATTTTCATGTGTGTGTTGTTGCTTTTTTGCTTGTTTTGTTTTTGTACTGCTATTATAAAAATTGAGATTTGGGCCTCAATTTCTTGTTTGTTTTGTGTTTTTTTTTTTCCTATTTTTTCCTATGTTTTTTGAGGCATATTGCTCATGATACATATTTGTGTCCTTTCATTGGATATACATTAAAAAAACTAGGTCTTCAAACACTGCATTTGTTCTGTCTATATGATGCATCTGAAAGGGAAAATACTTCTGTTTGTAATGTTACATGGTATTGCTCACTGTTGGTATGATTAGTGAAAAGTTTGTTTTAAATGGTAGATGTGGGTTTATCTGTGCCTCAGAAGTGTGCTTAAAAGAGGAAGAGGGAGGAGAATGTGGAATATAAGGTAAAGTTGCTCACTCTGTTGCTTTTTATTCTGCTTGTGCAAGCAACAGGATGAACTTTATTCTGCTGTAATATTCTGTTTTATTCTGCAGCCCTGCTGTCTAACAGAGCTGTTCAAATAAGAGTTTTCAAGTAGCTCTTGGCTACAGTGCAGTTGTGATAGGATAATATTTATCCTGATGGCTTTACAGACCCTAATGCAAAGAAAGATAGTAAAAGAGATGGAAACTGGTGCTCTATAAGATGGAGGGTTGGCATTATAAGTTTAATAACCTCAAAGCTGCTCAGGGTAGATATGTAGAGATAAAAGTCATCTGTTTTCTTCTTACCCTGGGTACTACCCCAGAGCACCAGACAAAATCGGGAGGAGCTCAGTGGTACGCCCATGGGTTGTGATGTACGATGCTATCGCTGCGCAGTACTGTGGGTATACCTGATACAGTACTGATGAGCAAATGTGTGCAAGTAACTGTGCTAGCAAAACAAACTTCCAGTGAACCATATGACACTATTTTGTTATTTGATCCTCACATAAAAAGCCAGTAAGTGGCTGGATTGAACTAGAGAAACTCAAGGAGTGGATGAGTTTTTATAAGAAAGCCATCATGCAAAAGAGCCTGGAATGTAGCTAAGCAGTGAGACTTGGCTTATGTGTTTAATTCCAGCTGGACAATCCCTGTCTTAAAAATAAGCCTTTGCTGATAAAGAAAATCAAAATTCTGCTGCTTTGAGTTTTATTTGATGTTCTTGCAGATGAATTGACCAGAAGGCATACGCAGGCCCTAGACCAGTTAAGTTCTTAAGTTTAATTTAAATAGAGGACTGCTCATATTCTTAAAAATGTTCTGCTTAATTGGAGCTTCTGGAGAAGTGACTACTTGTAGTGCTAGTTTAGATTGTGTTTTGGTATACACGTTGTTACTCACCATAATGTATTAATTAGAATATGCTGAAAATTCACTTTGTGAAAAGAGTAGATGTCAGCTGATCTTTACTTTTCACTGATCTTTTCAGTGTTTTTGCTGATCTTTAACAACAACTTATTTGTGGAATAAAATAGTTATAATTTACTGCATTAAATAATTTTTTACATGCAGTTATGTTTAGCTGTTTGGAATATCTTAGCAATTGTTTTTGATATCCTCAGAAGTCTGCAGAGTACCTAGTGGCATGAATCTTTTTACTCAGTTCATTGCTGACTGAGGAGAGGACACACAGGCAGGGTATAGTGTACCTGATTTATTCATGATTACTAGATGCCTCCTGACCCAAGCCAAAGAGGGGCACTGTTTGTCTGAAACAGCACATGTTTATAGTAAAAAAGTACGTAATTACTGTTATGTGACCATCAGTTCAAACCAATTCCTGCAACATCTGCAAATACAGATTATGGGAAATTCTGCTTTAGTGCCTACTAGTGGCCTTGGTTGGGATCTCATAGAAAGGTTTGGGTTAGAGAGGACCTTTAAAGATCATCTATTCCAAACCCCCCTGCCGTGGGCAGGGGCATCTTTCACTAGATCATGTTGCTCAGAGCACCGTCCGACCTGACCTTGAACACTTCCAATGATGGGGCATCCACATCTTCTATGGGCAACCTGTTACAGTGTCTCACCACCCTTACTGTAAAAAACTTCTTCTTTGTCCTTGGCTGGCATCTCATCTTTAGGCTGAAGTTTCTTTCCACCATCTGTTCTTCATTAAGATATAAATGAGAGTCTTTGTGCAACAGTTCCCTTACTGTGAATCCCAAAGGTTAACTACCATGCAAATATTACGACATGTTACAGTTCAACAAGATGCCACATGATGCTAGTTCAAGTGGAAGCTTAGCATAATTAATGCCTTGTTGGGTCTAGCTGTATTGTTATGCAAGTTTTGTTACACTAGTTTCCAGTTTTTTTCCCTTTAGAGGTACAACAAAATCTAAAACGTATAATTGGAGAGGCAGACTTCTGTTAACTTCTTTTAGCACATATGAATGATTTATAATTTTTTAAAAAGCTAAGCTAAGAGACATCTTTAGCTGATTGGATTATAATATTAAATTACTAATAAAATCATCATAATATAAAAATTGTTTCCTAATTTGAAAAAATGTAAGCCTTGTAGAGCTAGAAAAATAGCGTAATGGAGATGTTTAGTTTGAACGACTGTGTATTTAAAGCTTTGAATCCTGTTTTTTAATATCTTTTAAAAATTAAAATTTCTAAAAATTAAAAATTTAAAGGTTTGGGGTGATCTGAAGCCTAGAGGATTATAGGCTAATTGTGGGTAACTGGTCAGTTTTTCTTTCTGTTAACTAGCTAAAATCCATCTGAGCTTCTGGAATAAGGACAGCAATGCAGAGCTGATAGAAAAGTGACTCTCTTTTTTCCTCTAAATTTCTAAAGCTGCTTAGCAATCAAAAAATGTGTTACAAAACAGAGGCTTCTAAACTAGCTACACCATTATGTCACCATATAAAGTGATCTAATAGTTTTTCTGTCCTTTTGAATATGCCTTTGGGGCTTTATTAAGTTGTGTACAGTGATGGTCAAACCTGACACAAATAATTTAGGACCTGTTAGTCAAAATGTAGCTTTAGTCAAAGGGTATTTTTCTTTTTTCCCCATATATATGCTTTTAATTCCCTCTGTTTATTTGTTCAGCTAACAAAAGAAGCTGATTTTTTTTGTTAGCAGTCTTTCAGTACCATCAAAAATTGGTAACTTGATGAACTGGCTTGCAGTTGTGAGATGAGAAGCACGTAAGACTGGGCTGAAAGGGCTATTCAAGTTCATCAGCTGTGTTCCTCTGCTCAAAACCACTCCAGTGCACCAAAACCATTATTGTCTGTGTGTTCAAAACTTCCTTCAAAATGTTGAAGGAAACATGAGGGAGGCATCCTCTTGTGGTGGGAAAGAGCTGAGATGTATGGCTACAAATTTGCCATGCCCTCCCATTTGGACACAGGACAAGGGGCCAAAAGCAGTCCTGGCTGGATTTTATTTAGTAATAACATATACAGGCCATTATACTCAAAAGAGAGCACATTTTGAGTGATGCCTGCTAGGCTTTGAGAGGTACAGAGACAAGGGTCTAATTTGTTCTTTCCCTACTCTTGCTGCTGTTTTTCCTTTTCTTACTGTTGCAAGATGCTTTTGCATTCTGGTTGCAGTTAAACCTCTTCTTCAGGACTGAAGCAAAAAAAGGTATTGAGTGCTTTGGTCTGCTTGGCATCATCTTCTGCTAGCACAGGTTGTTTATGAGAAGAAATATTTCCTCCCTCATTTGTGAACACATAACATCCCATAGCAAATGAACCACAATTCTACCCAAAAGCTTTGATTGTCTTAGTTGCATTCTCAGAAAGAAAATCATACCAAGAGACTCATAACTTCTCCCTGTTGGCTGTAAGCAGACCTATGACAAATGCTTATAGTTTATGCAGCAGGGATTAAAAATGCATCTAAATTTTAAACTTGGTGGCATGGATAATATTTTGTCACTTGTTTATTCAGCCACAAGTAACAGTGATAAGAATATCCACACTTAAAGTTTTTTGGAAGATTTACTCTAGTTTTTTTGAGAACTTAACAAAAAGTCTCAAAACGAATTTCTCTGAGACCTTCTCTTGGAGTAGATCTGCAGATTTTTTGTTTTCAAAAAGCTAGAGATGTAGGAAAACCTTCACACTGATCATGAAGGGAAAAACAATAATGCTACTACCAAATGGCAATGGATTTCACTGCACTAGAATAAGTGAGATACGAGCATGATATCTAAAAAACTACCTATCTTGGGGGAAAACAGGTATTATCTAAAATTTGGCAAGGCAATGCCAACACATGTAAGGAAGCAAGGTGCATGAGTCCATCCAAAATTACATTAACGTTAGGTTGACAACCAGTTCAGGCATTTTTAAAAGAAAATATTTTCCTTATTTTATACCTGAGCCTCACAGCTGCTTTTGCTATATTTTTTACTGAGATATAGTTATATGACAGTAGATGTCAACTTTTTCCTTGATTTTTTTTTTTTTTTTTTTTTTTTTGGTCTTCATCTTTGATATGACACTCTTTTCCTGAAAAATACTAATAATCTTTTCCTTTACTCACAGGATAGGTTTTTCTGGTCTGCCCAGATCTGAAAAAAAACAAACCCCAATCCATAAAGATAAAGCTGGATGATCTGAAGTCAGTTAATATTTTTGGAATAGTAAAGAGTATTTTGAACCAATTTAGGCAGAAAGAAGTTAAATGTAGTTGAGTTTTATATTGTTATAAAGAAACTGTTCACTATGTTGTATTTTGTGAACATTTTTATCTATACTTTGATGACCTGCAGGGTGGAATAACATCAGAATGGAAAGAGATGAATGAGAACAGAAATTCTTACCTCTTCTTAAAATGTAGCTTGTGCCTTTTACCAGTCTGCGTAGAGATAATTTTGCTTTTTAGGTAACTGAATGCTTGGACTGTTGCAAGACCGCAGCTTGTCTTTATCTGGCACAGAATTTAAAACCATCCTAAAATAACTTTTCAACAAAATACACAGTCTCTTAAAAAAACAGAAATTATCTTGATCCCTAAAATGTTTGTCTAGTTAGAGCAGCTCTAGTCCTGAATGTTAGCAAAGATGTTCCTGCATCAGAATGAACTCTCTTCTACTCGTACATACGTTCTTTTTCCAATTTCTTTTTCTTAGTAACCTATCCTGCCAATCCACCACTGGCATAAGGTTGGCACAATTTGAAACTGTAGAACTTGGTATTCCTTTGTGTTGCTATAAACCTTATGAAATACTGTGACATGGCACAGTAATTTAATGATGTTCTGTACCTAACGGTTTTGAAGAGGAGAGTGTGGACAGTGAGCAGATTTGGTTATGGGTATTTCCTAGCCTTAGAAAGTACTCCTTCCAATTTTAATAAATAAAATTTCCTGAGATACCCTCTTCTCAGTGTGAAAAACCTTTTTAGGAACACTTTGTGAATACGCAGAAATCTGGAGGACGTTAGCATTGTTCTTTAAAATGTCCCGTGTTAACTGCCACTGTGAACAGTTTATCAATGTGCAGAATACATTTGATGTGAATTTGGAATTTTCTTTTCCCAAGTAACTTCCGGCTGTTTAACTTGTTCTTATGCTTATTCAATCGATTAGATTTTTTTTTTTTTTTGGTCCATATTTTGGTAGTTGGCTTATTTTCTGCAATTTTATAGGTAGTTATAACTTGCAAGCAGATAATGTGATCTTGTTAGCTAGGGGGGCAAAACAGATATTTTTTTAATACATATATATATATAGTCTTAATGCTGTTAGCAAGCTAATTTTTTTATGTAGAGTTTGCAACTTACATGAACATATGTAAATGTTTTCAATAGGTTATATCAATCTGTAAAAATTCTGTACTCCTTTGGAATTTTTGTGACCTATTCAATTCAGTACTACGTCCCTGCGGAGATTCTCATTCCAGCTGTCACCTCCAAAGTGGAGCAGAAGTGGAAGTTACTCAGTGAGCTTGTGACAAGAGCACTGTTAGTCTGCTCAACTTGTAAGTATGTGCAGAACATCCATAAAAAGATTGCTATTACACGTTGTTGGGGCCTGCTTATTTAAATAAATGTTTTGTTATTTATTTTTCCGGAGGCTAACAAACCTGAAATTTTCTTTCAATGATTCAGTATGTTTTGACTTTCATGAACAAGTGACTCTAATGTTGTCTTTGTATTCTAACCACACTTTTTTTGGTAGGCATGACCAATTATTTGACAACCATATCTTTTGCCAATAGTGCTCTCTCTAAAGCTTCCAACTTGAAAATAATTTTCTTAGAATAAAAGTTGTTAAGTAATAGACACACACTGCTGTTTCATGGTAGCGTTTCTCTGTGTGATCTGCAGTACATGCTGCTCCTGGAGAAATCCTTTTTCTGTTTTGTTGGTCTGACGATTAAGCCTAAGGGGTGCTGCTCTGTATCCGTAAAATAGCACTGGCAAACATGGATGCCCGGACACTTATTTTAGGTGATAACGCTCCAAAGTAGTTTTGTATCTCTGCCCTCACTGCCTGTTACTCCTATTGTTTTTCTCACTTGTCCCCTACTCTTCCCATCCTTCCTACTGTGTCTCTGCTTTTCTCACAGCTAGTCTAGGTATCAGAGATACTAGTAGGAATCAGCAGTGCTCATGGAATGGTGAGCATGGTCTCATCTAGGAATCAATATTCCTGAAGATAATGAACTGAGGAGGAAGTTTAGGTTTTGTTTTTACAGCTCCCATCTAAAGGGAATATAGGAAATATTCATAGGAAGATAATGTAATATATGTGATAACATAGGAAGCTTTTCTCAAAGATGTTATAAAAAAATGTTTCTAGTACAAAGCTGTCTGCTTGACTCCTTAATTTGTACTCAAAACAAGCTGTTTACATTAAGAAGAATCAAAACTGCCAAACAAGCAAAAACCTCTAAACCTTGTTTATTAGGGGGGGAAGTATTGATGAAAGAAGAGTTTAGTTTTTGTTGGCTCTGTTCTGGTGAGTGCTGACCAGTGGTTAATGTGCTGGATGGCAGCTAATAATTGTTTGTTGTCAAAGAGAACTTGAACATCCAGTGAGACATTCTTAAGGTCAAGCTTTTGAGAGAAACAGCCTAATGTTGGTGCAATTTAACTACTGCAGTAAGCAAAGGGAAATACCATTGTTCTAATAACTTGCTGCTCTCAAAATACATCTGCTACCTGAAATTTAAAAAAAAGTGAAAACTTTTTTGAGTAATGAAGTGCAAATCTCCTGAAGCACCATGTAGCCTGTGTTCTTCAAGTGTTCATGGTGCGTAGTGAACCTGTTAAAATTTTAAGGTTGAGGATAGATGAATAGCTCTTGTAATACCTGAGAGACATCTAGATCAAAATGCTTCAAGCTCTACTTTTTAGTGTCTGTCCAGGACCCCAGTAAACTCTCCAGTCTTAACCATATCTTGGTGTCATGACACCCTCAGCTTCCACTCATTTTCTGTTGCCCTTTATGGGTCCCTTATAACATGCCCTGGTAATGATACCGCAATAGATTTGAAAATGTAAAATTCTTGTGCATCCAAACTGTTGTTTACAGCTTAAGGTTTTGAGAGTTTATAGGTGAAAGATATTTTCAGAGATATGTATGATGAGAAGAGCTTGTGGTGAATAGGTTTAAAAGCACATTTCCCTGTTTAAGTGATTCCGTGATATTCAGCCATAGTTTGTTGTTTTGTTTTTTTTTCCCTCAATTTTATTATTGAGCGGTGTAATTGCTGGGACGGCAAAACTGGGAAACAGTCTCCAAGAAAAGGAAGTAGAAAAAGTAAGAAAATTAGCTTTAAAATCTGGAAGAGAAGACTGTGAAAGCTTAAAAGAAAAGAAAGCAAATCAGAGGTGGGGTACCTTGTGAGTGGGACCTGAAAATAGAGCGGTTACCTATTGGGTATAATTTACTACAGTTGGGTGAATTTGTACAGGAAAAACATAATCCAGCATGAGTTGTGGTAGGTCCCTTTTTCCCAGAGGTATTTTGGCATGTATTCTTCTTTTTGTTTTTGTGCAATTATGCATTGTGCTGTTTTTTTTCCCAGATGTTTCTTTCTTTACAAAATATCATCTAATGGCCGTTCTTTTCTGAAGGCATAATGAATACTTTGAAATGATTCAATATAAAGTGAATGCTATATCTTTATTTTGTTTTTAAAAAAATGTGTGTAGTAAAATTTGACCTGGTTTGTGCATTCAAACTTCTGGTTTGTGCATTCAAACTTATCTGTGATGTTTCTGTAAAACGGAACTGCTGTAGTGTTAAAGGTGTTAGTAGGGTATTTAAGAGTATTAAATTGTTGGCTGCAACGCACAGAAAAGTAAAATTAAAAGTTCACTCCTAAATGTTTAATATTTGCCAGGCTGTTGTATGATACATTGTATTTATCCTAGCTGTCATTTCAGTTTTTTTTTCAAGTGGTTTCTACGATTTGTATGCATGCAGTGTCTATAGTACTTTTTCACCAATAATTGTGTAAGCTCCCATCCTTACACTCATCTTCTGTTTGCCATTTTTCATTGAAGCACTGGTTATAAACAGAATTGATATCAATAATGCTTTGCTTTCACTAAGTGCAGAACAAGGTTCCCGATGTGATTCAGAAAGTGTTTCTTTCTGAATAGAAAGAAAAAATCCAAAACCTTTTAAATTGAGTTTTAAAAATGAAATGGTTTAGTATCAGTGACAGAATATGTTGTAATGTCTGGACCATTCAGAGGTCATACACTGATTACAGGAACTCTGTTTGCTTGAAAATAATTCTCTGGAAAGAGAAACTTCAGCTGTGTTGCTAATAACACATTAGCTTTTTAAGAGAAGACTTGAAAAATCAGTTATTACTAATTTTTGGGGCTTTTGCATTACTCAAAAATTAGGTCATTGTTTTATCATTGCAGTATATCAGAAACTTTGCTGGGGAAAAAAAGAGTACCCTGGAATGTTGTTGGGGTTTTTTGTTTGTCTGGTAAGGTTTATTTTAAGTAAGGACTTAACAAATGACTGGAGATGTAACATGCATCCAAAAAAACATATGCCTTGCTTATGGTTTTTCATTATTTACTTTCTCACTTTTGGGCACTTAGCATTGCAGGAGGATGATTACAAGTATATTATGTCTTTTTAGATTTGCATGTTCTGCTTGCTCTGCTATTGTTTCACAAAAGAGACCTTATCTAAAGCATGCTATGGAAAATACATTTGATCCCTAATGTCCCCAGGCTGAGCCAAGCCTTCAAGATTGGGGCAGGAGAGGAGCATACTCAGCGGTTGGGAAGTGCGTGGCTGGGCTGGGTCGTTGTTGCTCTGGGAAGTAGCTCAGTTCCTGAGAAGTGGTGAGATTACCTTGACTCTCTTTCTAGACAGAACTGATAGTTAAAGCTGCTCAAAAGATTGCATTTTACCATATTGGAAAAGAAATATAAATAGATTTAAGAACAATGTTTGCAGTAGGTGTCTGAAGTTTCACATCTGTTCTTAGCAGCTTTTTCAAGACTCTGACACGCTATTATTCAAGGTAAAAGCAAATAGTAAAGAGTATTTTTGCTGTGAGAGTGCTAGTCTGGCAAAAGCCGCTTTTCCTTTGGTTATAGCCCTTTCTTTCTATTTCCTAAATAAGGAAACAGTGGGTGCAAATGACTTGCCAGACCATGTTCCCTACTGCTTTTCTCCCTTCTTCCAATTTAAAAGCATGTTAGTATTGTATGGGTGAAAATGCAAGTCAGATACTTTTAAATTTTAAGTAAAAGAAGGGGTCATTTCCTGTTTCTTTGATATTGAACAGTCCTCTCCATTTCGTTTGGTAGGTAGATCTCTTCATCTTTGGATTTCACTGTGTATGGTCTAGCAAGTTGGAAGGTCATGCCACACTTCGTACATCGTAACACTAAACGCTTGTTTTACAAATTCGAGTGAGCACCGTGTGCACTGACTGGAGGGATGTGCTAGGCTTCTGGTGAAAGTCTAGACTAGAGCTGGAGACTGGGTGTCATAAATGGGTGGTTTAGGCCACTTAAAGAATCACCACCAAGGGGTATTAGAGAGAAAAAAAAAAAGATTTTAATATGAATTTCTAAAAAGCATGACGTAACAGAATTCGATGGCAAGGTTCATTCTATCCCTTATTCAACATGGAAAAAGCATACAAAGAGAAATCAAATCAGAATTGGGTTAAAATGATTTACACATGGATTGAGGGGAATGATTTACATGGGATGAGGGAAATCGAGTCAGAAGCAGGTTGTTGTAATTTATATAGGGATTATGGAAAGAAGGTGAGGGAGACCTTCCGGTTGAGTCATGAGGTTCAGAGTGGACCTCCTTGCTTTCCAAACTCCTTCTCAGAGAGGAGTCTAGGTGTGGCTGAATCTACTCCTATTCTCAGACTTGACCAACAGTTTATGTCTGAAGGTGTTGGGTACAAGGAAAGATGACAAGACCCTCCTGTTGAGTTACGAGGTTCAGAGCAGACCCCCTTGCTTTCCAAACTCCCATTCAGAGGAGTCTAGGTGTGGCTGAATCCATTCCTAGTCTCTAACTTGATCAATGGTTATATATATCAAAAGGGAAAATCACATACGCACCCAGAGACAGATACAGACAGAGAGAGAGATATAAAAGTATCCCGCTTCAATTCAGTGAAATATTCATGTCAAATGCCTTTGCATTTCTCAGCAGGCGAGGGTTAAGCCTCTAGGAGTGGGGGTTTCAGCCCAGGTCCCGTCGTCAGTCTTTGGTGGCAGTCTTCTGAACTTTGCAAACTTGATAGTTTGTGAGCTCTGAGAGGCATCCCACTCAGAGAGAGATGCTAGGTGCAGGCTGCTGCAGTCCAGGAGAGCTCAAAGGGCTTCACTTGGGACTGCTGTTTATAGGGTCAGGGTATGATTGACTTTAGGCAGCAGTAAATTTCCATCCTGGCCACAATCTGGGTTGATAGTTACTGGAATTCTCAAATTTCCAGAAATGCTGGTACTGATTGTTCCAGGGCTGTCAGGAGATGATTAGTTACTGCTGCTCTTGTTCCCCACCCCAGCCAGGCAACCACATGCCTGGTACAGTCAGAGCCATTCCCCACCTTAGCTATTTCAGAGTGCTCGGTACGGTCAGGGGGCTCTTAAATGCCAAACTCATTGCACAAAGGCCAAGACTTGCCAGACAACTGAATTCCTATGTTGCAGAGTGGCCCAGGGCAAGTGTGTGTGTGGGGGAATGCACCACCACAATCCACCCTGTGACTAAAATCAGTCCATCTCTTTCTCACAGAGTGGCAGTGTGGTTGCCTCGTGCCTCTGTGCCTATAACAGATCAATGTTATAGTCCAATTGTAATTTTTGGGAAATTTTCGTGTTAGGTTAACCTTTATAACTGTTATAGCATATATGTTATTTCATTAAGTGAGATTAAACAACATTATATATATGCAGAGGTTCTTGTAATAGTGTAATTTGATGTATTATGTTCTAAGTTTGGATGTATAGAACAATGTTTGATAATGAACATAGTATAACAAGAGTCAATAGAATTACGATGGGATGTAGCATCTGGTTCGGTGTCCCCGTTGCTGTTGGAGGCCATCCAAATAGAGTGTTCCACCAGTGATGTTCCCCATCTTTCTTCACTCTTTCCAGGGCACAGTGTATCTCTTCTGCATCGTGATAAACATTTTTGTGTCCATTGTTTCAGACGCCTTCTAGGAGTTGGCTCAGGTCATCCTGTTGTAACAGTTTTTTCACCAATGTGAGATTCATTCCAATAGGGGTAGGCAATAAATCTTGACTCAATGTATAATTAGGTTGTAATAATTGATAAAATGTGACAGGAGCTGAATAAATTTGCATCCCATAATCTTGGTACTAGCACAGTTTCAGGGGTTTTTTACTGGGGGGGTTGATTTGCTCCTAATGCCAATAAAGATGATTTTAATGGGTGTTCGAATTTGTTTAGGC
Organism: Phaethon aethereus; assembly: GCF_964289735.1. Lineage (NCBI taxonomy): Eukaryota > Metazoa > Chordata > Aves > Phaethontiformes > Phaethontidae > Phaethon > Phaethon aethereus. Next base: position 211,512,675 of record NC_138575.1, read on the forward strand.
TGTCTGTTTGTTAATTAGGACTTCAGGGGTTTCATTTCATATGTTTCAAAATGACGAACATTTTGCTCGGTATCAAGACAAATGTCTTGAGCGTTGATGGTATTACTTTCACAGATAAATCCCTGTTGTTCTTATACAACACATGCATCAACACCAACAGTTTGCCATTTGTTTCATTTCTGTTGGGCCCATATTCTATGTCCTAATGGATAGAGTACAATTCCGTGGTGATTTAATCCCAGCACAATGATTTGGTGTATGATGTATACCGAAGCATTGTGTACTGTTCAAAGAAAAGCTGTGGCTTTACTGTCAGTAGAGTCCTAAGTGAAGTTAACTAGATGCCACCAGGATTGGAATTCCTTTTCAAGTTTGGTTGCATTATCCCAGAGTATCTTCTGAATTTCAGTGTATAACATTCCTTCTTCTTCTCTAATAATAGCTACTACTACAGACCGTATCCATAATTGTCCTTGGATACAACTTGAGGCAAGAGAGGTATTACCTTGAGTTGCTCCAAGGGCATTTATAATTAATTGATGGTCATTTTCTTCTGTTTATTCCCAGTGAGGTAGAATGTTTGATAGGAGCCATTGACTTTCTCCTAATGCCAATAAAGATTATTTTAATGGGTGTTCAACTTTGTTTAGGTCATCAGTAGTAGTTGTCAGTTTGTTAATTAGGACTTCAGCATCTGGACTATTCAATACTCCCAGTCCTGTTCCAATGATACCTGTTAGATCTCTCCTTGATAGTTTTGGAGAGGTGAGGGTTTGTCCATGCAACCATGTCAACCATCCTGTGTAAGATGTATTCAGGAATGGTGAGCAGGTAGGTTTAGTTGCAGAGATGTCAACCTGCATTGGCAGCTGTTTGAGAGACCTTGACGGTTTGAGTAACACTTGCTGTTGCCCTGTGTTTTTAATTATGTAGGGACCGGTGTTATAAATGTGAGGAGACAATTTGATAGGAGTCTGAGTTGGTGAATATGATCATTCAATATCAATCTTGAAATGCAGATGTAGGTTGGAAAAAGAGTTGGGGTCTGTCCAAAGGCACATTGTGAGTCCTGGATGTAGGTATAGTAAAAGTATACCAGCACCTGTGTTTGAAAGGACAGTCATGTCTGTGTTGTTTTTCCTTGACATACTTTACAATAAAGTGCAAAGTTGTTGTCATTGATGTAGATTAATTTTATCCTGTAAAAGAAAAGAGAGAAAAGGTTTCGGTGGGGAAGACCGAACGGGTAACCCCTTTTATGATGCAGGATAAATCCATCATGTACTAATTCTATGTTTTGCACCATTGGAATTGGTATTTGCACCTGCTATCCCATGCATGCAGGCCATGCTAGCTTCTATGAAGAAAATTGACTCTGCCCTGGCTGAAACCAGGACAGAGGTTTAGTTAGAGTCATGGAGTTGCAATACTGCAGCTGTTAGTGGGGCTGTGTTACCATTTAAGGGCCAGTATGCAATAGTTAATCTCCATCTCCCCTCCGGTTTTCTGACTGGCCAAACCAGTGAATTATATGGGGAGTAGGTTCTGGAGATGATTTGTCACTTTTCCAAATCTGCTATTACCTCAGCAATTCCATTTTGTGCAGCAGCAGAAATTGGGTATTGTGGGACGTTAATAACTTTTGAATCGAGGAGCTCAGGGTCTGCGCGGAGTGCTCGCACTGTAGCCTCTGGAATGTTAGCAGGGTTAGGGTCGATTTCTGAACCAAAGGACCATACGCTGCCATCCGGCAGGTGCCAAGTTCATCCATTCAAAACATCGAAACCCGAAATATTTTCTATTCTGCTCTTTAACTGCAAAATGAGCAGGCCACATATGCTTCTCGCCTGGGAGCCATAAATTAACCTTCGCAGTTTGGCGAACAGCACTTGCTCCACTTACACTTGTGATTTTAACTCTTTGCTGTCCGGGTTGTATACCCAGCGTCTCAGCATCCTGTTGTGTTAATATGGAAATTTGTGCTCCCATATCTATTAGGAATTTTATTAATTGTTGTTGAGGACCAACTGGGTTCAAAATATATGGGCCATTGTTATTTATCCATTGATAAGGTTCCACTAGTAAGACAGACAGACCCAGTTGTTGTCCAGGTGCTATTTGTTTTTTTGACCTTGAATTTTGGCAAGGAAAAGGGTCATCGCTGCCTCTCGGAGCTGGTGATGATGTCTGAGTGTTTAGAGTGTTTTCTCTCTGGTTGTGTATCTGAAACGCATGAATTAGATCCTGGATAATGCTAGGAGATTGTCTTTGAATTGCAGCTTTCAGAGTGCATAATGCTAGTGCTTGATGATACAGTTCTTTCCACCTCTGGGTTCTGAGTTGGCGACACCTGAGTTCTGATTCTTGGGAACTACTTTGAGGTGATTGTTTAAGCTGTCTAATGCTATGACCTGTAATTTTGCTTTCATTAGATAAATCACCCCATGCTATATCTCGCCCATGGTTTATGGTATCATGCAGTAGTGTTGCCCAGGTAGGGAGCTGTTTGTGCATTAGTCCTTCTTCCTGGTCATCAGCAGCGTTTCTCATGTCTAATAGGGCATTGAAATCTGTATCTCTTCTAATTTCATCCTGTTTTGCCATGAGATAAGGCTTGAGTACAGGGGGGCTCCCTTAATTAATGGCTTTAGCATTTCATGATTTACAGCTGCTGATACAGGAACATTGTGAGGGCTGTGTTCATGCGTAGCCTGGATACAGGTGGCTTTTGTAATAGCTGTGGAGAGCTCATTTAACGATCTAATGGGTATTAACTGAGGCTCTCCTTTCTCCAGTATATGTATTCCGCCAGCCCAGTATGCCACTCTACTTGTTATCGAGTGGAGATCATTTGGGAGTTCAGGTCCAGCATTCAAAAAGACACCAGGGCCCCAAAGTCCATTGGCTTCATCACCGTTTAGTAAGATGCTATCTCCTCCAGTCAGACATACTCGCCGTAAATATTCAGTTTCAGTCTCACCTGGCCTACAGCCATAGTGTTCTTGCACATAAGCCATCTGAACTGGATCGAACAGGGTTGTTTTTCAGGTCCGGTCTCCTGCTGCATCCTGAGGTCCAGTGGTTTCCTCTGTTTTTATAATGGACCTGACTTCACGGTTCAGGATTTTTGAAGGAGATAAGGAATCCTTTTTTTTCAGTTCCCTATCATCAGAGTCACCCCATGTGTTCCTGTCGCACTTTTCAGGAGATACAATTAATTTCCTAATCTGCACAATGTCGGCAGGATGGGGAGACTGCATAAGCATCATTTCAACCTTTTACACCAACTTTTGTTTCTTCTCCTTTTCTTCCTGTAACTGTTTCTGCAGCTGCTCAATTTTCAAAAACAATATTAATTCAGCTGCTTTTCTGCCTTTTATTTTTTCCTTTAGCTCCTTCTCCCTTTTATTGTTATTCTTCTTATCCTGACAAGCAGCTTCTAGGCAGGCGCCTAACACTTTGCAAGTAATTTCTTCTGCCTTTCCGTCCTTTGTATGGCCCCTGGCCTCCTTTAGCTGTTTTTCCACGGCTTCCTGATCATACCAATTATCATGAGCCCATTCTTCTGAGCATTTGGGACTCAGACTTATTCCATGCTTTCGTATGTAATCAGCGATACCACTTGCCATCCTGCTGACTATGCCAATTTGTCACGAATGAGTGCTTTTAGGCCTCTTAAAGAATCACCGCCAGAGATATTAAAAAAGATTTTAATATGAATTTGTAAAAAGTGTGGCTTAACAGAATTTGATGGCAAGGTCCACTCTATTACTTAGTCAATATGGAGGAAGCATACAAAGGAGAAATGAAATCAGAATGGGGTTAGAATGATGTACACCTGGATCAGGGGAAATGATTTACACAGGGTCAGGGAAATCAAATCAGAAGTGGGTTGTTGTAATTTATATAGAGATTAGGGAAAGAAGATGAGGGAGACCTTCCTGTTAAGTCATGAGGTTCAGAGCGGACCCCATTGCTTTCCAGACTCCTTCTCAGAGAGGAGTCTAGGTGCGGCTGAATCCACTCCTATTCCCAGACTTGATCAACGGTTTTTGTCTAAAGATGTTGGGTACAGGGAAGGATGAGGGAGACTCTCCTGTTGAGTCATGAGGTTCAGAGCACACCCCCTTGATTTCCAAACTCCCATTCAGAGGAGTTTAGGTGTGGCTGATTCTGTTCCTAGTCCTAGACTTGGTCAAGCGTTTATGACTAAGGGAATTTACTGCAGGGATCTTGCTATGGTGATTTAACATATGATTTTGTGTTTTGAATAACTTGAGAACGGCAGTAATGTAATGTGGAATAGTAGTAATTTAAAATTCCCTAATGCTGTTAGGGCAAATCACAATGTTAGATTATATAATTTTCTAATAAAGCTTAGTAACACAAGAACTTAATTAAAGACCTAACAAGGTTTGCAAATTACACACACACAGAGAGATAGATGTAGAGATAGAGACATAGGAAGAGCTATATAAGTAGATGTATCTGTAAAGAGATACACAAAGAGTCACATAAAGGTATACCTATTAAAAATTCCCCTTGAGTCCATTGAAATACTCACACCAAATGTCTTTGCATTTCTCAACGGGCGAGGGTTCAGCCTCAAGGAGTGGGGGTATCAGCCCAGGTCCCATCATCGATCTTTGGCAACAGTCCTCTGAGATTTGCAAACTTGAGAGTCTATGAGCTCTGAGAGGTGTCCCAGTCAGTGGGAGATGCTGGTCGCAGCCTGGTGCGGTCCAGGAGAGCTCAGAGGGTCTCACTGAGAACCGCTGTTTATAGGGTCAGGGTATGATTGACTTTAGGCAGCAGTAAATTTCCATCCTTACCACAATTATTTGCCCATAATACTTGAAATTGCAGTGACACTGGTACTAATCCCCCTGTGTGACAATTAGATAAAATATGTTCCAGAGCTATCAGGGGAGGATTAGTTACTCCCACAACTGCTAGTCCTGATACGGTCAGTACCGTTCCCCACCTCAGCTGTGCAAGAGTGTTTGGTATGGTCAAGGGGCTCTCAACCGCCAGACCCATAGCACCAAGGCCAAGGCTTGACAAGTGTTCCAGGAGCAAGGCGGGGGGTGAGGGATTCCACCACCACACATACATATTTTAATTTGAACCAGAAATGTGTTTCATTTGTTTTTCTCACAGATTTTACTGAGTGTTTGTGGTATTTGAATGTCAGATAACTTCAGTAATTCAAAATATCTTTCAAGGTGGAATTTTTATAATGTTGAATGTATTTACCCTGATTTTATATCTTTAAAACACGTCACACAAATAGTTTGGATCTGCGTTTACTGCATCTGCTTGGATACAGGTTGGGCACTGTGCCCGTAGTTCAGCCCTTAGCTGAGCCTATTATGTGATGGGCTTGTGGCTGGTGCACATTGGGATTAATCATCTGAGACTGAAGCTTCTTAGTTTGCTTCTGAAGGAACTGGACCATCCTGGCTGAATTTTTAAAAGCTTTGTTAGTAACTTTACTTAGACCAGTATAAGTTTTGCTTTTATCTTTTGAGAGACTGGTTTGTCTGGGAGAACAAGACAAAAACCACCTACGCCATGAGTCCTGTTTAGTGCATTGCTTGAAATAAGCTGCCATTATATCATGGGAGTCTTTTACTCTTCTGTGTTTACCTGGCACTAAGATCATGGTAATTCTGGAAGGGGAAAGTTTGAAGAGATTTTGTTGAGTGTAAACAGTTACATTCTCCTATGTTAAAAACTTCAGAATATGCTGAGCACGAGTCTGGAGATACCAGCTTCAACTGCCAAACATTAGTCAATATGGGTGCTAAATAGCATCAAACAGGTTCACTTCTATTGATGCCTCTCAATGAAAATTGTGGATAAAAAATGTAGGATGTGGCAAGAATATAAGTTCCTAGTAGAATGTAAATGTAAATTTCTCTCTTACTGTCTAGCAAAGGCTTACTCATGTCTTCTGTCAGAAGGGCACTAACATTAAATTGTGCTAGCTGGAGCTTTTGGAAGAATTAAAAAAAAAATAGTATTGTGAAAACAATTTTCATCTGAATGGTGGCAGCACATCCATGAAGAAGCAAAGGAATAAAACAGAAAAGAGCAATTTAAGCAGTACCTTATTTTTTAAAGAGTAAGTTGTGTTTGATTTATTAGTTTCAAGATGGCAGTGAAAGAATTTTTTTTGTGAATTGATAAAACCTTCTGAAAAGCATCAGGAAATACAATGGAGAAGACTGGAGTTGAAAGTTAATAGTGTCTTTCATCCACAGCAGCAAATTATCTTTTTTTAATAGCTTAATTTAGGGCTGTAGTCCTCCAGCCGTGGCACTTCTGTTAAAATTAATATTAAGAAATACGGCATTTGAACGTGCATGTGGAGATATCAGTTGAATTGTCAGCTGTTTTGATTGTTAGCTTGAAATGAAACAAATGTAATTGAACGGCTGATCCAGCTGAGTGTGAACTGAGCTGTTAGTGAGCTGCTTTCCATTAAAAAAAAATTAGCCTGAGCTTAGTGTATAATTTTACCAAGAGAATAAATGAATTATTCAGTTGAACTTATCAGTTATGCTTGTCTAAATATTGTCACATTTTAACTGGAAAAGAACAGTTCTTGATGCTGAACGAGGTAACATGATGTTGTGTCTAACAATTAGACACAAGATAACATGATGTTTACCAGATATCTTGCACTGTTTAATGGCATTGTGCCAATAAAATACTTGCTTAGAGTAGCTGCAGCAGAGATAACGTGAAGGAATTTTGAGATCTCTGTAGATTTTAACACATGCTTTTAGGATTAAGTCATAATCATTTATATAGAAATGGTTTGGGTATCAGTCATTAGACACAGAACTTTTTAATAAAACTTTGTTCATTTAAAAGGGTAATATTAATGACAGATAAACTGAATAGTTAATTTTGTGATTTAAAAAAAAAATCCAGATGGGGATTTAGAATATATATGTAGACTGTTAGCAGGCCCCTTAGCCACAAAATAATTGTTGACGAATTGTCAAAGGAATAAAATAAATATTTGATTAATTAATTTACTTTTTTTTCTCCAGTGTGGGTTTGTTGTTTTTTTTTTTTTATATAGGTGGCCAATGAGCATAATTATTATTTCCTAGTAGAAGATCCTGTGCTGTGGCTCTCAGTTGAGAGATGAGAAGAAACATCATTGTGTGGGTTTTGGGCATATGCTTAGCCATAAGAAATAGAGATGTGAAATCCAGGTTCTTCCAACCTTTTTGAGTATCTTTGCAAGAAGAATGGATCTCTTAATATCAAGGTTATACACTGATTATGATTTCTTTCTTTTGATGTGCCATATGAATTATGGCACATCTTATGAGTTGCTGTTGGTGTAGGCATCATTTTTGTACGTATAATAACTAATGTTCTTTCTCACAGGACAAATACTAAACTTTTTTTTACCTGATTTTAACATATGGATTCCAAATGTCTATTGATTATGATTAATGGTTAAATGTTATGGACTATTTGAATGATGCCAGAGGTGTTTCTTATTACTGGTTGTTCTGGAGTTGTTAACTTGTGCATATAAATTGTATGAGAAATCAGGTTGGGGATTTTCTTTCTAAAACTAGCACTGCTCCAGAAATAACCGTAGGGTCCAGCAGAATGGTCTAATACTAGTATTCATGAAAGCCTTATGAAGCCAACTGGTTTAGTTCTTCCTTGTCATCCATTGCTTCAGCTGACAGCAGATCTTCTCTAGGAGTGACTCTGATACGGCCCCATTTGCAAGATATTACTTGCAAATGGTTGTATTTTTAAACCTTATACAGAAAGTTAAGGTTGTGACTTAAATTCCTGAAAAGTTAAAACATGTCCTGCTTTTTTGTTTGAATTGCTGCTGTGTAGGTTGGACCTTCTTCTGTTAAGGTGTTAATTAGTATTCTGTGAAGAAATTCAGATTGGAAGTGCAGCTGTTTTCCAAATTTTTTTCTAGGTATGGGGCTGGAAGAAAAGATTGGGCTTTGTGATTGAGGTGAAAAATACAAAATTTTGAAAGATCTATGGTAAGAAAATTTAAAAATAATTTAAAATAGCAGCAAAGTCTTTGTCATAAAACCTACTTGCATTTCCTTTTTGAGACACAGTTTTATTATTTAAAAAAAATAAATTTAAGAACAAATAGTTTAGCAGTGCATTTATGTACTCTGAAATAGTTGATCCTATTCCAGGGCAGCAATTATTTCTTAGTAAACAGACCTTATTACTTGCCATAGTTTAGTGTTTGCATTAAAATACGTATTTTACAACTCTGCAGGAATTATTGGGAAAAAGCTTTATGGTATTTCGATTGAAAATTGTATTATAGCAGAGCCTTTTAAAAAAAATAATTATAGTTTGTTTTACAGGCTCCTTTGCAAAAATTTAGTTTACCAGCTTGCTTTTGACACTTTTTTTTTTTTTAATTACATGAATTTTGATGATGATTATTTTTCTTACACCTAACGGATTTTGTGCCAGGCATTGATACTGGCTGGGTTCCTTGGGACACCTGGTGACAGCTGGTAGCAATGGCAATGCTGGGATGAGCAGTCAGTTAGGAGCCTGGTCTATACACTGCAGTGAAGGCAGAGTTGCATGGCACTACACTCTTACATGTGCAAGTTTATTTTGTAGATGTGTAATTTTAAATGAGATGAACTTTATTCTCTGTGGTTTATACCAGTTTCCATCTGACAGGTTTCGATATTGATATAATTTAAACCTATAAAATCCCACATGGAGTTTTCCTATCCAATAGCATTATCTTTTTGTTTATTTCCTGTCCAGTATCTCCTGAATATCAATCTTACAAATTTCCAGTGACAGTTTAGCTGTAAAAAAAAAAAAAATCATTAAATCTGGTGTTTTCTAAATTTATAACTGAACCTTTGGAAAAAAAATGGGAAGTTTAGCTTTGTTTACTCCTAAGGAAATTCTACCACAGCAGATTTGTTGATACACTTCTAAACTTGATGAGAAGGAGCAACACACATTCTCAGTTACCCTGCTGCTGTTTGGGAGAGATGGGTTTAGTTTTAGGCTGCAACATTCTGTGTTACTTGAAGAACTCCGTTGATCTTCCTGCAAGGAACCTGAAGCCACATATATCTGTTTACTATGAGATGGTCCAATACTGCAATGAAAGTGAGTGTAGTAACAGAAATAGTGTAGCAAATTGGGATGCCAGTGTGTAATACTGCAATTAAATATTGTAATATATATTATATATAGGTGTTTTATATCTGGATCAAAATAAGGATTTATACATAGGACATAACTTCTTTTAATACATTAACAACATCACTTTGTACATGGTGAAAAGTGTTTTAAAAGTATTGTCAAAACAGAGACTTAGTATATGTTTTTGTAGTTTAGATGTTATTAGTGCAAAAGAAGCCAGGAAAAAGGATGATAATTATATTCTGTTTGGGCAGTTTAGTGATTCCTTGCTAACTCATCCCTTCAGCAAATACAGTGAATAAAAATTGCTAGGGTATGCTGATTAATTTCTGATATTTTTAGTTGCTTATGCTATAGCAACACTTACTGTGAAGTACAAGTTGAAGATCCGTAATGCCATTCGCACCATAAACCTAACGTGGCAGCCTGTGCTCTGAAGATTTTAGGTGGCGCATGGCATAAAATGCAAGGTACTACATCAATGAAGAGTCCAGTTTAATGTGCAGAAATCTGTTCTCTGGACCTCTGCACCTGCAGTGGTCATCCTAGCTAGACTCCTTGTAAGCAAGGGACAGAAACAGGTACTGGGAAGGGCACAATTAGTCTGATCTATATTACATATTTGCTCCTGGGCAAGTTGAACCAGGCCAAAGAAGTGCTTGTTTCCTCCTTCGGGCTGTTGAAGGACTATAGGTGAGAAATATATCTAGCATTTGGTTTGATGAATCTTTCTTAGGAAGACTGAGAAGCGATGCTGAATATCATGCTCTGTTGCCTGCAATTCAATCCCATCACTCCTTTCTAACAATTTAAAAACTAATCAAGCCTACTTTTGTTTTTGTTCCACTTTATATTTTCCATCTGTATGCTTACAAATATAATGAAATGGTGATGTGAAAATTCTTTATCTAAATAACAAAAACAGATATATTCTCTAGCTAATGGAAAGTGAACTTCCTTTGTAATATGTTCATGACTTTGTATCTTTCCTTTATTTTGGCCCATTATATTTCTATGCATGAACTGGCTTAGAGAAGCTAATTTATGGGGTGCCTTCTTAAATGTCATACATGAGCCAGTGATTTTCTGTCACGCTTATTGAATGGAGCAGCTATTTTTGCATGTACTCCCTATGCATTTTACATCTATCCAGTGGTTTATTGACTTGAAATTTCAATAAGATCCAAAAATTCCTAAAGGGGAAGTAAAGGAAAAAGCAGACGGAAGAACACCCCTTCTACCCAGTTAAAAGGAAATAAATAATGGTGCTTGACATTGTTAAAAAGTCTCCCCATTATTTTTAGGAGAGTGGCATGTCTTCCTTTCTCGCCTTTGATATGCAGTAACACAGAGGTATATTGTGTTAACAGAAATACCAAAAGTAATAGGGTGGCATGCTATGCTTACTTGCTTGATCTGAGTTGAATATTATTGAATATTTGTTCATACTTTATCACCTGATTAGGTCCCACAGTGTAGTGATAGCAAGCAACATTGATTTACACTTACAGGAAGTCTAAGGGAGCTGTAGCACAAGTGATACCCCATTCACTTTTTAATCCTTATGTTTTCAAAGTCATGTTCATGGATTCATTAGTTTATTCATTCCTGTTGGACTTGATCATCTTAAGGGTCTTTTCCAACCTTGGTGATTCTGTGTGTGATCCTCTAAACTTCTACCCCCCGCCCCGCCTTTTTTTTTTGGTTAGACATGGATCTTGTCCTAGACCTGACTTGCATTGTGGCCCCCAGACCTTTGTCCTGGCACAATCAGAAGAGCTGTATTCTACAGTTCAGGCGATGGAGGGAGGAAGAGGAATATCTATATCTTTACAGCACGATTTTATAATACATGAGTCAAATTTTATGATACATGAGTCAAATTACCAACTTCCTGCTTACACATGTAGGATATCTTACCCTTTTCTCTGTTTGTCTTTATCCTACCCTGGCATGTAATCCCATATTCTTCTTCCTGCTGTTTCTGGGATTTAATCAGAAAAGAGCAGATCAGATTCCCTAATCAGCACAAACCCCCATGTTCTGTGTTTAACTGTTTTGTCTTTTCTTTGATTCAGCAAGTGATGGAATGTATTGTGTTTTGGCTTGCAGTGATTGCTCATTGATCAAAGGTGTTCTGTAACACAACAAAATACAAATTCTGTGTCTTGTTCTTTGAAGATAAATTACATTTTTATTTCACGTGGGCTTTCCTGGTAAGGTTCTCTAGGCTATAGTTCTTCCTTCAGTAAAAAATACCTTGAATCATGTTACTATCCTATAGACAGGTAACTCATTAGCAAGGTGTTTCTGTGGTAAAACAAAGCATGTGTAACTGATAATCACACACTTTGGGCAGTCCCTTTTTAATTATAAGCTTAAAAATTGCACCAGGCAACTTCTGAAGCTTTATATTTTCCACAGTGTTTCAGCTGAACATCCTACCTACTAGTACTCCATGTTCTCAGGGGGAAGTCTTGACCACATGACTGGGTACAGAAGATATACTGGATGCTTTGATTCTGTGTTAAGGTTGAGCTGCCTTAATTTGTGTACTCTCTTGGCTGATTTTTGAGGCAGTGTTTCAGACATACTCTAGTAAGAGGGCTTAAATGAAAAGGACATCAGAAATATGTCTGTACTACGCTTAAAAACTGCTTTTTAATATTAAAGACAAGTTTTCTAGCAGAGAAATATGTAGACAAATTTTCAGATTAGAGCAGCATTCATGTGTGATGACTTCCGTTCACCCTGGTCCTGACTGGTTGAGAAAAAAAATCTATGTATGTTTACTCACCTTCCTAGATGGATGGGGTTTCATGGTTGTTCTCCAGTGTAGCCAATGACGAGTCACAGTAAAGACCGAAATTGTTCTTTTGATCTTATTATTTTACCTTCATGAGCTTTGTCCTCTAGCTGACTCTAAGGTGTTTGTCAGGCTTAAGTTGGTATCTAGTATGTTCTGAAATTGCAAATAATGGGGTTGGTAATCATAGGGTATGATTTCTGTTACTAAGTCCCACAGAAAGAAAAAAGGGAGGCGGCAGCAGTTTGGAATAGGTAACTAAAAAAGTACATATTGTTTCATTCTATTTCTCTGTTCTTTGGGAGTAAGGCAATTTTAAAAATCTCTTAGCAAATATTTGTTTATTTTCATCCTGGTGCTTTACCAAATTTTAAACCAGTTCTATAAAGGTAATGAGTGTTAAGTTACAGAAACAAAATTACTTCAATGAAGATGAGTAACATAGCTGTGTAGTTGTTAATACAGAGCATGGCTCATAAAGACAGTCAATGCAAGATGCCAAACTGAGATTTCTACAGTACACAAATTTATTATGCATTTATTATGCATATGTGTACGCAAATTTATTATGCATATCTTAAATTTGTTATGAATTGTGCAGTAGTTCTATCTTGCTTTCCTCTAGTATATTCCAAACTCGGCAGACTCTGGCCAGGTAATTCATAGATTACAGCCTTTCAAGGACACGGAAAGTAGACATATATGAGGGAGCTGAATTTAAAGACCCTCTTCCAGCTGATTCAGTATGGATATATAGTTTTTAAGGAAAAAATAATACAGATAACAGCTCCATGTCAAATACATGTTATTTACTGCATATAATCCAATACCTCTTTGAAGTAAGTGCTGAATTAGTATGCTATACCTATATTTTTTTTCTTGAATTGGTCCAGCTGTTTACTCTCCTTTCAGTGGCATGGTGTGCATGTGCATTTTTGTCTACTGATGTGGACATTGCAGTGGTACAAGGGAAGAGCTACCAATGTCATCTCTCTGGACTTCTGTAAGGCCTTTCACATGGTTGCCCATAACATCCTTCTGTCTACATTGGAGATACGGATTTGATGGGTAGACTGTTGGGTAGATGAGGAATTGGTTGGATGGTCGCATCCAGAGGGTAGTGGTCAATGGCTCAATATCCAGATGGAAATCAGTGACAAGTGCTGTCCGTCAGGAGTCCATATTGAGACCAGTACTGTTTAGGATCTTCATCAATGCCGTAGTCAGTGGGATCGAGTGCACCCTCAGCATGTTTGCAGAAAACACCAAGCAGAGTGGTGCAGTTGACATACCTGACGGACAGGATGCCATCCAGAGGGACCTGGACAAGCTTGAGGATTGGGCCTATGTGAACCTCATGAGGTTCAACAAGGCCAAGTGCAGGGTCCTGCATCTGGCTTGGGGCAACCCCCGGTATCAATACAGGCTGGGGGAGGAAGGGATGGAGAGCAGCCCTGCCAAGGAGAGCTTGGGAGTCTTGGTGGATGAAAAGCTGGACAGGAACTGGCAATATGCACTCACAGCCCAGAAGGCCAACTGTCTCCTGGGCTGCATCCAAAGCAGCGTGGCCAGCAGGTCGAGGGAGGGGATTCTGCCCCTCTGCTCTGCTCTGGTGAGACCCCACCTGGAGTCCTGCGTGCAGCTCTGGAGCCCTTAGCACAGGAGAGACATGGACCTGTTGGAGCGGGTCCAGAGGAGGCCACAAAATGGATCAGAAGGATGGAACACCTCTCCTGTGAGGACAGGCTGAGAGAGTTGGGGTTGTTCAGCCTGGAGAAGAGAAGGCTCTGGGGAGACCTTCTTGCAGCCTGCCAGTGCTTAAAGGGGCCATTAAGAAAGATGGGGACAGACTTTTTAGCAGGGCCTGTTGCAATAGGACAAGGGGAAATGGTTTTAAACTAAACGAGGGCAGATTCAACTAGGATAAAACAAATAAATAAAATAAATTTGTGTGCTTGTATAAATATTCTCTTTCTGAACAAAAAATCTTTATGATGTCGATGCTATGCTGTGAAAATATAAAAAGTTATATTATGATTACCATGATTACGTGAAATATTTATTTGTAGTACCTATCTGAATATTGCAAAGAAATTTGGGGACTATTAATTTTAAAATATCTTTTAAAAATGTTGTTGATGCCAACTCATTTCTTTTGTATAATTGTGCAGTGGCCGTTTATAAACTATACATTTCCTGTATATCAGTCTAGTACTTTCTTTGACATGCCAGAAAGAAGGATGTTCATATATTCTGGGGATAGGAGAGGAAACATTCTTGGGGGAATGTTCTTAAAAGCTGAATCATGGATTATTTTTATTATTATTATTTTTTAGTTTTTATTTGTGTGGTTTCATAATTTTGCAGTTAAGATATTTTTAGTAACATTACATTTGTATGTAAAATAAAGTTTTATATCTAGGTCTGTAAATACTTGTGTTTCAGTTTTGAGAGGCTGAAGAGTTTTTGCAGTGTTAGAGTAAATATTTCAAGGTCTTTTTAAAGTAACATTTTAGCTTCTTTTTTTCTCTTAAATGCAGAATTTTGTAATCTTGCAAATGTGAATGGTATGCTAAGATAATGAAGAGACTTCGTGGCAGTTGCATTTTGCTTAAAGTACAAGCTGTTCTGTTCAGACACGTTAGTCGCTTATAAAAATAAGGGAAAAGTAGAAGGATGTACCAGGTGTCAAAGTTGTTCTGTATTGTAAAGAAGAATCCAGGACAGAAAAAATGCTAAGCAATTTCTTCCTGTAGAATCACTTTCCCCAGCTCTAATGAGTTATTTATTTTTTAGCTTATTGCCTTCACTGTGTGAAAAAATTTAATAAAAAATAATTAAAGGTTTTCAAGGAAAGTCTAACCAGATAAGATGATTTAGCTACAAACATTGACAAATTAGTTTGAAACATAATTTCCACTACTGAAGGCTAGTTGGTTCAAAGCCAGGTTTCCAAAGGAATTAGGTGTACACAGTTGTTCTATCAATGTACCCCCCACAAATAGCTTTTAAAATCATAAAATAATAGAAGGATTTAAGATCAGAAGGGACGCTTGAAAGTCATCCAGTCCAACTTTGTGCTGAAAGTTAGCCTAACTTCAAACTTTTCAGCCACTCCTGAAGGAATGCTGGTGGTCTAAATGATGATTGAATTAATACATATTTTTCATAAAACTTGTCTTAAGTATGGGCTGGAGAACCATGTGTTTCCTGTGCTGGAAAGATGGGTAGAATTTAATATTGTGTGTTCTGTTCAGCATTAGACGTTTAGCCTGAATGCTCAACTCTGGACTCCTGGTGAAGTATAATGCCTGTTGGGAGAGCAGTAGGGACATGTGGAAAAGAAATTGAGGGAGGCAATTTCCAAGAGAAGCTTGAGTGGCAACACTAGTAGAATCTCCTTTGAGGAAAATACTGAGATAGCATATTTCATTTTGCGTTACTCATGCATATGTCTCCTGTAAGGAGAACTCAGCCCATACTTTACGATTTGTATTATTTGTATTAAAATTGTGGTATCTGAACAGATTTAGCTTATGACTCAATAACATAGAAATATTTCATTTAGGCCACTTACTGGCTGCCATTTCTGAGAACAGGGAAGAGTGGGATCTCTGTGCATCTTTTTTCCTTTTTAACACTTTTTGAGTGTGGCAGATCAGGAGCACTTGCTAAAGCTACAGAGCTAGTCATTACTTTTTTGGTTAGTCTTCCATCTCTACAATCTGTTAACAGTCCTTCTTGTAGGAGTGCATCTTATGCAGCTGGGAGTTACTAGACCTATTTTTAACAGTTATATCCTATGATTTAAAAAAAAAAAACAACACAACATATTATATAACCGTACACAGAATGAAAGTCACGCTCTGCAGTAGCTTAACTAGCTTATATATATATATACTGTACTATATGCAATGTGGTAGGTATATAGGTTTTTGTTCTCCCATTTGGCAACTTTCAGTCCCTTGTTTACTATTGACATGATTTTTGACATATTGCAAAAAGTCCGACTTCCCTCTTTGTTAGGAATAAATCCAGTTCTCTTGTCTCATGGTGTCACACTGACAACTCTCATTTCCTCTTCCCTGGCTCCCAGTGCTGCTTCTCATGCTCTAGGTTAGCAGAATTTCTGTCGTCTTGTCATGTTTCTTCCTTTGCTCGATCCCTCTGTCTTTGGACTAAGATGAGATGCCACATTTTTGTTCTTCTGCACAGTTCAGCTCTATTTCTGTGACCTACCACTTTTTCACTCTACTGGTACCTGTCCATGATCTTGCTAATTGCATCCTCCTTGACTTTTTAGATCTCTGCCCCCATTTTTGCTATTTGTTGGAAAAGCCACTAAATCTCTTGTTCTGTGTTTATTCACTGTTTATCCAGTATCCAGAAACCTTTTGTATTATAACTTTCTTGCATTTATTCTCTTTTTTCATCTCAATTTGTATGCCTTTCCCCTTATTTTAGCTTTAATTGTCTGATGTAATTCATCTGTAGTATCAGACAAGGAGACAGAGGATTATTAATATAAATGCTTGGAATGAGCCATTATTATTATGTGACAAGTAATCAACTTGACAAAATATATTATAGATCTGAAGTCTTAAGTGGTTTGCCTAAGAGAGCTGCAATTAACGTGGTTTATGTTTCCTTTAATTATCCCTATTTGATAGTTACGGACTGTATTTCTTACTGGAATGTGGAGGCAAAATGATTGCAAATACTTGCTGGAAAGTGCACCACTGAGAATATGGTAAGAGTTTAATTTTAAGATCTGGTGCTTAGATGTATAGACTAGGCTAAAAGAATTTACTATTCAGTGAAATGTAAAAGCATACATTCTAAATGTATGTGGAGTTTGTTTTAAAATTTTCATCTTGTTTCTAGGTTTCTGTCTAGAAATTATATATTTTGTGGAAATGTCCCGTAGAGTTAATATGCAGCTCAGAGACCTGAATGAGTTTTGATTGTAGAAGCACATATTCTAGATTTTTCACTCTTTGGAAAACAGGGCAATACTTTTGGATATCATTGCTTAAATTAAAACCCTGTCTGTACAGTGAAGTAATATTTATAATTTTTTTTAATAAATTCAATCCAAAATAAAATTTAATGGGCTAGAAAGAAATTGCAAGGCAGTTAGCTGAGGTTAAGGAAAAAGAAAACGTTAAAGTATCATGAATGAAAAATAAAGTAATTCATTTTTGTGGCTCTGTTGAGCTGGATATCTTAGATCTAATTCTTATTCAGCTTGTGCAGAATAAACTGTGGAGTAGTGATAAATTAACCTGCATCCTGTGGGTTCAACAATCTGATGTGATATTATGAGAAACTGTGAATCGCTTGGCAACATTAACATTTTTTCAGTAGAAGAAAAGGGGCCAGAACTCTTTGTGGTTTAGGTCTTGCCGGGTGCCTTTCCATGACTCCGTGTTTTAGAAATGGCTCTGCCTCTTTACAGCTTTGGTAATTGCTAGAAGGAGTGCCATCCTGTGTAACTCCAGTTGTGTCTGCTTCAAAGTGAAGAAAAATGCTTGGAAGTGTTGGGCATATCAGTCTTGGTTACAAAGATTACTCCAGTGGCTTATTACCCATGCTGTTTTATGTGTGTATTTAAAAATGGTCCTTTTTCTGTGTTGCACTTAGCAAGTTTCAACTTTTAGTTACTGTGCTTGCTTATCTTTTGTCTGCTAGGTTTAAGGATCCTTTCTTACCACATTTTTTGTTCCACATGTTAATGCAAGCAGGCTATAATTAATTTATAGTTGGTGTACTCCTTTGGTAAACTAAATAGGCTAAGCGTAGGAGGCATTTCCCAATCCTTCTTGTTTAAGGTAATCTGTTTTTATGGAGAGTATGAAATACTCATACTCATACAGTCTCTTTCACATCTGCCAAAACAAAAACAATTTTCAGTGCAGAGCAATAACTTCCCTATTTTTACTTATATTCTTTCATGTTTCCGACCATCACTTTTGGTTGTAATATTGGCCTCACATTCAGCTGGGTAGCTGCCATGGTTTCCAGGATGGTAAAGCAAAGTTGTTCTAGACTAGGAGTCCTAGGGCTAGATCTTGCACTCCATTCCTCAGGTGCCAGGTTTACTTCCTCTACTTCTCTATTTCCATGTCAATCCCATATTTGACAGCTCTGACAGTAAACAGTTGGGTTTTTTCTCCTGCTTCAGG
Organism: Phaethon aethereus; assembly: GCF_964289735.1. Taxonomy (NCBI): domain Eukaryota; kingdom Metazoa; phylum Chordata; class Aves; order Phaethontiformes; family Phaethontidae; genus Phaethon; species Phaethon aethereus. The sequence goes on from NC_138575.1 coordinate 211,530,864, forward strand.
ATAGGAGTGTTAGATGACTGAAGTTTAGGAACTGACTTTCATTGAAATAGCTGTTCAGTAGTTGGCAGTGAAGATACAATCACTACCCTGTCACCAATGAGTAGTTCAGGGACCAATTTTTTTTTTTTTTTCTTTTTGTCAAAATGAGACCTAAAACTGAATTCTTTCTTTTTCAATGCAGCAGTTTCCACTTAGGAAATTTAAATTGAACTTTCTTAAATTTAGTTCTGGAGATTCTGTGATATATTAATACTGGCATGATGATGTCTATGACACAAACCATTTGGATTAAGGTATCCCATACTAAAGCAGTTCTTCTCTACAGTAATTTAATTTTTAAGAAGCTAAACTCTTTATTCCAACTCTTTAAAACCCTTTATTGCATGCATTGATATTCCATGCCATACTTGTACTTCCCTGCCAGAACTTTAATCAGAAACATTCATGATCATTTGTTTACATATTGTTGGAGATGTCATCAGTCACATTAGCTGTTTTTACATGAGTACTGTTTCTTTTTTTTCCTTCCTCTGTGGCAAGTCTTATTCCTCCTAACCTCTGCTGGGTTTTTTGTTTTGTTTGTTTGTTTTTTAAATATTGGAACCTGATCAGATTCTCACAATACTTTCTAGATTTACTGTAGCAGATGGTGTGTCGCCTTCTCTTAATTTTCCTTGAATTTTCTTTACCTACTCTTTTACTATTTCACCTTCCTATTAGTTTTGCAATTTCTTAGGTGCTGTGTTTCTAGACCATTTTCCCAGGAGATTTCTTTTCCTTTTTCTAAGATGGAGGCTATCCAAAACGGGCAGCATTCTTCTTCCAGTAGAAGATGAACCAGAGTTCTGCAAAATCTCAATATTTATTTATTTATTAGCTTAGCCACTTCTGCAATTTTCTACCCTTCATCTCCTTGCACTTACAAGGTAAGAAGAATTTGTAATAAGATTACTTAACAATTTTTTCTCCTGCAGCCCTTTTTATAGTTTGTGAAGTATCATGCAAAGACGCAAATGTAGGTACAGAACATGAACAGGAAATCATTTTTCACAAGCAATGAATATCTAGTTAATTTTGTAGTTGCAACCTGTGGTTTTGGTATACATGAGATTGCCACCAATGGAGTGTCGTGTGGACAAATTTGGCAGAGGACTCTTCTTACAAAATTCCACTGACTGGTTTAGGAACCAAGTGGCCTCAGGAGTTCATCTAGTCCAACCTACTACTCAGATCAGGTTCATTGTGCTTGAATGGAGACCAGGTGTCTTGGGCCTTTGTCCAGTTGGGTCTTGAAAGCCACCAAGGATGGAGATTCCACAACCTTTCGGGACAACCTGTTCCAGTGCTCAGTGCTTAACTGCCCCACAGGTGATTTCTCCACACACCCCCCACTCCCCTGCCCCGATCTCAAGTCAGAAAGTTCCCTGTTTTGTAACCATTTTCTCTTGTCTTCATGCTTGACCGCAGTAAGGAGCTGGGCTTGGTCTTCTGAGTAACCTCTGCTTTGGTAGTGGAAGACTGCTATTAGATCCCTTCTCATCTGCAGTGTAATAAATCCCGGTTCCCCCAGCCTGTCCTCATGGGGCAGCTACTCCAGCCGCCCAACCACCTTGGTGGCCCTCTGCAGATCTTGCTCCAGTTTATGTAAATGTACATCTGGTGCCAAGGAGGCCTAAAACTGGACACTGTATTCCAGGTGTGGTCTTTGTAATGCAGGTACACTGTCACAGAATCACTTTTCTATATGATGCTTCATCTTCTCTCAAGCTAAAACTCCATTTCGTTGCTATGTGAAATACATGCACATTTATGGCACTGTAGGAATAGTTGATCACTAATTACGTGAATTACCTCTATTGGACGTTCACTTGTGTCACTGAAAGTTAAGTCATGCACAAAATTTAAAAATTCAAAACCTCAAGGTTTTGGCTTATTCATCCCAAGTTTCACTATACAATAAAATATTAACTAAATTAAATACACTTTCATTTTTTCTAAATAATTATTTCAATATCAGTATTTCATTTTTAGAGTGTCATAGACCCGCTCAGCTGGTTTATTGTTTTTTCATACTGCAAGTAAATTGTACTGTTAACCCTAACAGTCCTGTTCTTTAGGAATACTGAGGTAATGCATGTTTCCCATAAGCACGGGTGAGAACTGTGCATCTAACTCATGTTCTGGGTAGAGGATAAACCACTTCCTTATGCATATAATATTCCAGTTATATTCTCAAATAATGCTAATTGTAAACATTTCTTAATTACTCTGTGTCACAAACAATTCTTGTTGAACATTTGTTGGTGACAATTACTGAAGAATATCATGTATGATTACTTATTGTAGGACAAAAAAACAATTACTACTGAGTTCATATGTGTGATTACTTTCTGGAAGTTTTATCCTATCAGTCAGACTTACGGGTAACTCTAATTGGGTCTGATTGTAGCTCTGCTGTACTGTTCTGCTTAACATTCACGTCAAGTCTGTTTTGTCCGGTCAAATGCTCCAAACTGTTTTTGTGCTGCCCCAGGAAAATGTTGTAAATTAGATATGGCATCTCTGCTCTGACTTCTGCTAATATGCTTAAAAATTAAATTCTTGTGAAAGGCCTATTGTACAGCTCAATTTTAGGAGATATTAGGGAAGAATAATACTACTGTGCTTTAAAACATAGTATTTGTTTATACCTATTTTGTTTATGACTAATTTAATAATACGTATTGTAGAATATGGAGAAGATATTGTTCTGCTTGTTTGCATGCCTTTCAAGTCTAGCTGTCTCCCTTAGCTTTTAATAAATGAGTTAATAAAGGCCATGCAGTGTGACAGACTTCCACAGTCTTTCTAATAATATCTGGGTTAACCTTTTATTCCTCTTGCATGTGTAGACTCAGCCATCTCTGATTCTACATAGATACTCCTATTTTTCATAGCTACTTCTGATGTGCTTTGACACTCAACCGTATTTATCATTCTTGGAATTTTGAGATTGTAGATTTTCAACAGAATGTTTCCCTCAGGGCATAACATAGATGGTGCTTTATTAACAAACTGCAAATCATCATCTGCTTACCCTTCAAATCTAGTCTGGAAATTGAATAACTTCCAGAAGTGAATTGAATAAAGTGGAAGGAGAGAGTTAAGATGGAAAAACTAAGGTCAACCACATTCTTCTGTTGTAGGTGCTCAATTTTACACATTTAGAATGTTATTTTTTAGAATACTTGGAATTATGTAATGTAATACAGCTTGTCATGTGGGTTCAAAGGAGATTCTGTTGCCATCAGCTGCATCTGCAAGTGCTCTGCACTTCTGTGGTCTTCCCTTCCTTTCCCTTGAAATATTTTTGTTGTGTTTTGTTTGGTATGCAAGTTCTCACGGGCAGCATCTCTATTGTCTTATGCATAGGTGCAACGCTTGTTCTCATATGAAGGGAGCTTAAACTTACAAGGAGACGATGGTGTATAATGGTATAGTTAGATCCTCACAAGCCTCCTTAGATTTACATGTACTCTCATGCTTTTGGTGACAGAGATCCTACATCATTTTAAGTATCAATATCTTTAATTCAGTCATAAGACATAATTGCAGTTGTCATAAATAATGAGTTCAGTCATAAAGCACAAAACTCTTCTCAATCAGTTTTAACTACTGGAAGACTACTTGTCTAGGAATGCAGTTTGTCTTGCACATCTCTACATGTGTTTACATGTAAATCAGTTGCGTCGGCTCCCACTACCGTGAAGTAAGTTTTAATCTATGTGGTCAGTGGAGTGTAAGGGAGTGGTGTCTTGCTTTCTGAAGAAGAATTTCATATTTGGTTGGGTAAATCGTACCCAAAATTTAATTTATGATGTTGACTAGATTTCTACCTAATATAATAGAGTCTACACAATTAGCTTGTCTGTCGGCACCCAGATTTAGGTGACAAGAATTCAATCTTTTTTTTGATATTTGTATAGATTTCCACCATGGCAAGAGATGAACTAGCTTTTCTCTATATTTCTGTTTTTCTCCGTTAACTTTATTCACCTGAGAGTCCTAAAGGATCTTAGTACCTAGTTCACACCCAGTTTTGTATTTAATATTAGAAACAGCCCTTGCGCCATAGGACTGGCAGGTTGTCAATTTAATTTTGGTGTATTAAAAAAAAAAAAAACTGGCCTACTGGGGATGGAGATGATAATCAGATCTTGTGGGTAGTAGAATGCCATGCCAATAGTTGAGGAACTGTTGAAGGAGCTTGCAAAGATGAGAAGCTTGCAAATAGCTGACATGAAATTTTATTTTAGATAAATTGTTACGTAGTGCTTCAAGGGGAAAGTAATTTAAATTGCGCTTACAGTAGTGCTTAGAAGTACCCATTAAATCTTGGGAAGGGATCTTGGAGTCATTGTCAAGAGGCTTCTGAAACTATCAGCTCAGTATCCACTGGCAGCAAAAAGGCCAGTGAAACTGTCCACAGAGCATTGTTTTGCTGCCAAACGAAACTTGGCTGCCCACAGCTTTAAGTATTGGTGCAGTTTTGATCTCTTTATTTTGACAAAAGTGTACTGGGTGAGAGAGAATATATGTAGAAGAGCAAGTGTTTTTTGACTTCAGCCCAGGTTCAGCTCTGTGGGATTCAATTTCTTGTTAATATATGCTGGTAAATGTATCTATCTTTAAAAGCCGTTCCTTGGCAAAAAAAACCCCTGATAGTTCAATGCAATAATAAATAATAGCTATTTTTTAATGCTACTATTGCAATTTTTATTGGCAATTATCAGAGGGATAAGAAGATAACTTATTTTTTTAATTTACTTTTTCATTCTTTACATAGTGGTTTTTTTGTTTTTTCTTTAGTAGGTGGTTGAACCCTAAGGAAAAGAATGGCATAGATATTAAATGGTCTGTATGTGCATAGCTTTGAGTGCTCTACTCTGTCATTCCAGCTCCCTCACTGCAAATAATCACAATAAAAATACACACACAAATTATTGTGAGCAGTTGTTTCAGCTCAAATAACTGTCATTCTATGTAACATAAAATTAAGGGGGATAAATACAATAGAAATAATTGCTATCATTAAATATGAACAAAGTGCTTGATAGCAAAATAAAACAAGAATACGTTATTACTGATTTGGTTACCAAAGTGCAGGGTAGCATTTTAAATTCACTGAAGATGATCAGCTGTCAAGTTCTTTGTAGCAAAGGACTGTCTATAATACAAAAAATAGTGTGATAGGCTTTTCTCAAAAGGATCTTGGGTCCTGTGGTTCTTGGTGCTGCAAATTGAATCTAAAAACTAGGAATCGCAGAATCATTAAGGTTGGAAAAGACCTTCAAGATCATCAAGTCCAACCGTTAACCCAACAGCACCAAGCCCCCTAAACCATGTCCTGAAGTGCCACGTCCACACATTTTTTTGAACGCTTCCAGTGATGGTGACTCCACCACCTCCCTGGGCAGCCTGTTCCAATGCTTGACCAAGGGTGAAGAAAGTTTTCCTAATATCCAATCTAAACCTTCCCTGGGCACAACTTGAGGCCATTTCCTCTTGTCCTATCGCCAGTTACTTGGGAGAAGAGCCCAACACCCACCTTGCTATAACCCCCTTTCAGGGAGTTGTAGAGAGCGATAAGGTCTCCCCTCAGCCTCCTCTTCTCCAGACTAAACAACCCCAGTTCCCTCAGCCGCTCCTCATAAGACTTGTGCTCCAGACCCCTCACCAGCTTCGTTGCCCTTCTCTGGACACGCTCCAGCACCTCAGCATCCTTCTTGTAGTGAGGGGCCCAAAAGTGAACATAGTATTCAAGGTGCGTCTTCACCAGTGCAATCAAGTAGAATTCAGTTCACATCAATTTACAATGCTGAGTATTGCCCCTCTTACTTGCCAGCATATGGAACATAATAACAAATGATATCCTTAGGCTGTCAGGCAAGGTAATCTTTCTACTTGATATTGAAGGCGGTTTCTTAAATAAAAGGGAACAGAAAGGAGATATGGCTAACTTTTTTATAACATTTCTTGAGCTCTGTCACTTGGAATAGATGCACTTTGCAAATGAAAGAGGTCAGTATTTCTTACGCTATAGTCTACAGTGTATATACTAAGACTGTAAATCACCAAAATAATGGCACGCATAATAGCTAAAATGATAGTTAACTTTTTCCCCTGATGGCTGGTATGCTTACATAGCAGCATTTCATGCACAAAAATATCAAGGAAGTTTTGCATTTCTTTTCCCGTAAATCACAGAATCACAGAATCATTAAGATCATCAAGTCCAACCATCAACCCAACACCACCATGCCCATTAAACCATATCCTGAAGTGCCACGTCTACACGTTTTTTGAATACTTCCAGTGATGGTGACTCTACCACCTCCCTGGGCAGCCTGTTCCAATGCTTGACCACTCTCTCCGTAAAGACATTTTTCTTTGTGCATATTTTAGAGTTGGGTAATGCATATGAGGTGTCAGTGATTGCTTCAAGAATCAACTGACTCCTCTTTGAGAAAGAGTAGCTCCTGCATGAGGATACTTAACAACAGGAAAGTATTATCTGTGTTTTCATAGAATCATAGAATAGTTTAGGTTGGAAGGAACCTTTAAAGGTCATCTAGTCCAACCCCCCTGCATTGAGCAGGGACATCTTCAACTAGATCAGGTTGCTCAGAGCCCCATCCACCTGACCTTGACAGTTTCCAGGGATGGGGCATCTACCACCTCTCTGGGCAACCTGTGCCAGTGTTTGACCACCCTCATTGTGAAAAATGTCTTCCTTAAGTCTAGTCTAAATCTGTCCTCATTTAGTTTAAAACTGTTACCCCTTGTCCTATCACTACAGGCCCAGTAAAAAAGTCTGTCCCCATCTTTCTTATAAGCCTTGAGTACTGGAAGACTGCCATAAGGTCTCCCCAGAGACCTATATTCTCTTCTCCAAGCTGAACAACCCCAACTCTTTTAACCTTTCTTGATAGGCGAGGTGTTCCAGGTCTTTGACCTGCTAGCCATGCTTCTTGTGATGCAGCCCAGGAGACGGTTGGCCTTCTGGGCTGCGAGCACACATTGCCAGCTCATGTCCAGCTTTTAGTCCACCAGTAGCCCCACAACCTTCTCGGCAGGGCTGCTCTCAATCCCTTCATCCCTCAGCCTGTACTGATACTGGGGATTGCTGTGATTAAGGTGCAGGACCCTGCACTTGACCTTGTTGAACCTCATGAGGTTCACACAGGCCCATTCCTTGAGCTTGTCCAGGTCCTTCTGGATGGCATCCCGTCCCTCAGGTGTGCCAACTGCACCACTCAGCTTGGTGTCAGCTGCAGATGTGCTGAGGATGCACTCAATCCCACTGTCTGTGTCATTGATGAAGAATTTAAACAGTACTGCTCCCCGTACGGACCCCTGAGTGACACCACTCGTCACTGATCTCCATCTGGAGTCATTGACCACTACCCTCTGGATTCGACCATCCAACCAATTTCTCATCCACCCAACAGTCCACCCTTCAAATCCTTCTCTCTCCAATGTAGAGAGAAGGAAGTTGGGGGGGACCATATGAAAGGCCTTACAGAAGTCCAGAGAGATGACATCAGTAGCTCTTCACTTGTCCACTGATGTAGTCACTGCATCATAGAAAGCTGCTAGGTTGGTCAGGCAGGACTTGCCCTTGGTGAAGCCATGCTGGCTGTCTGTAATGACCTCCCTGCCCTCCACGTGCCTTAGAATAGCTTCTAGGAGGATTTTCTCTATGATCATCCGAGGCACAGAGGTGAGGCTGGCAGGTCGGTTGTTCCCAGAGTCTTCCTTGCTACCTTTTTTTAAAAATGGTTTTGATACAATTCACTGGACTCCAGGAAATGAAAAGGTAAGGAGTGATTCTACTATTACTGTTCTTTTCTGCATGAAAACAGCTACTTATTTAAAAATGCTGTTATCCTTTTTTGTCCTCTCCTTGGAACTCACTTGTACTGTGATCTATGCTGTTGCCCAGGATAGTAGATATTTCAGTTGACTACTTGTATGTATTGAGATGGCCTGGAAGAGTTTGTGCTTGTGTATCCTTTCAAGGTCTCTTTCATTATTATTACTTTCTGTGTTTCCTTTGCCTTTCTTTTTCTGGTCACATAGTTCATTTGTTTGAAATTCCTACACTGCACAACAGTTTAATTTAATTTTTTTCATTTCTTTCGTGTGCATGGAACCATGGAAAATTGGAGTTTCACATAAGTGTTTATCTAATTTCAGTTTCCTAATATAAACATTCATTGATTTGTAAAAAAATTCCACCATAAATAGTGTTAAAATACAAACGCATGGAAAAACATTATTTTGAATAAGAGAGACTGTTTTAATATTTATAGGTGTTTTACTTGCAGGAATATTGGGACTGAAACATAGCTAATAAGAATGTGTTTTGAGAGTATGAGAATTTATAAAAGCAAATATAATTTTCAGCATCTGTATCTAAACAGTTCTTCCTTCTTTAGTACCTGTAAGTTTACAAAGCTAAACTTAACTCTCTTTTGCTTTTCTCCATTTTCATAGAAGTCCTTCTGTGTTGATTTAGTCTTGTATTGGGGTGTTTTTGCACAGATGGTACTGTTTAAATTTGGGAGCAAAGGAATTGTTTTGATATGAGTGTATAATCTTTTGTTTGTAGATGAATGTGAACTTCTTGAGGTTGATAATTTCATTATCTAGTTAGCTACTTTTTGAAGTCTAAGGTTGCACCAGAATCTGGGGACTTGTCTAAAGTGAAAAACCAGTGAGTTACCATTGTGGTTTAACCCAAGCCAGCAACCGACCTCCCATCCAGGAAAGCAAGGCTCCATCCCATGTAACAGTTACAGGCATTTTACAGGTGTGGTTCATAGACAGCTGACACCAGCTGACCAGGGGGATGTTCCATACCATATGATGTCATGCTCAGTATATAAATCTGGGAGAAGAAGGAGGAAGGAGGTGAAGTTCAGAGTGACGGCCTTTGGCTTCCCAAGTAACTGTTATGCGTGATGGAGCCCTGCTTCCCTGGAGATGGCTGAACACCTCCCTGCCGATGGGAAGTGGTGACTGAATTCCTTGTTTTGCTTTGCTTGCGTGTGCAGCTTTTGCTTTACCTATTAAACTGTCTTTATTTCAACCCACAAGTTTTCTTACTTTTACTGTTCTGATTCTCTCCCCCTCCCCACTGTGCGGGAGTGAACGAGTGGCTGTGTGGGGCTTAGTTGCTGGCTGGGGTTAAACCACAACAGTTACTTAAAATGTAAATTAGTTTGACCTTAAATTGATCTAGAACATAGGATGAAGTACTTTACTACAGCTCCTAATTTAGCATTGAGTTTCTTATCATGATAGCTTTTTTAAATAATGCAACTGGGTAATTGGGTATGTAACTGTAGTTCCCTTAGTTTCGTAATTCCATAGCCTGTTCAGAAGATTATACTTTGGTTTTGATCACAACCTTTTTAAACAGTATAGAGCTGTAATGGAGCAAACTAGAAAGCAAAGGAGCAAGATTCCGAAAAAAGGCTGGTCATTTTATTTGCACTCTAATAGTGGGTGCAGGGATAGCCTGCAGCACCACTGTGGAGAGCTGCAGAGTGGGTGCTGTGTTTGCCTGACCTCTAACTCAGTGAGGAGAGATGATGGCAAAGCTTAAAGCAGTCCATTGGGGATTTGGGAATTTGTGGAGCTCAGGCAGGGAAGGAACGTTTTACAATGAAAGGTTACGCACAGAGAAGTGGGGCCAAACAGTTGAATGGCAGGAGAAGGATGGTGCCTTCATTTTTTTTCTTGGAGACCTGTTGCCTCCAGGAGTGTGGGAGTGCGGATGGTGCTGGAAATGTTTCTTTCTGACGCCGATGAACTCTCTTCCCTTGTAATCAACTGGTATTCGCAGAGACAGAGAGACTAAAGCAGTGTAATATAACTGTTAGTATTTCATGTGCTAAGCTGGTCAATGCATGAACTGACTATCTCAGATGGATTTAGCTTCTTTACAAGTTCAAATCTTTTGTTGTTCTGAACAAAAATGATTTTTTTTTGGCTTCTACATTCCAAAATATAATTGCATTATCTGCTGTGTTTATTTGGAGATTAAGAGACAAATTGCACAATCTACTTCAATGTTGTACTTAGCTTTTGGGGACAAACAAATTTGGACCTTACATTTTGCAGTTGGATATCCCATTTAAAAGTGTAGGCTTCAAGGTCTGAGCTTTCCTTAAATGGGAAACAAACATTCTACGGTAGTGTAAATGACGGTTCAACTTCTGTGATCAGTTGCTCTTTTCAAATAACTTGTTTTACTGATACAGGCAATAGCTTCTTAGCCTTCTAAGAGGCATCAGAGGATTCGAAACTAAGCAATGCTTTTCCTTATATTTGAATTGATTTTTCTACTGCTTGTGTTGGGATTGTGATTAGATTTCATGTACTAGAATTCCTTTCCAAAGTGTATAATGCAGGGATTAGTCTGGGGAACCTTTTCCTTATTTTTTTTTTTAATTCCAGCTTTCTATGATTTTGCACAGTTCTTTCAGGCCTTAGGCTACCAGAGCCAGTAGGTCCCATCCATTCCAGGTTGTTCATAGGGTACTTATGTATGGTGGTTTTCAACTTTTATTCTGAAATGTTAAGTACTGTAGTAGTGTTGTACTAAAACCACTCTAGTGAGTGATTCCCAACCTTATGGTCCTCAACAGTACTGTCTGCATCTCTCGCTTTTTGGTGCAGGGCTTTGCTCACTCCGTGGTCGGGTAATACTATGATCCAGGACATGTGAGAATATTTTTTAAAAATTGTAAGAACATCAATTGTCTGAAAAAAAGTATATTTCGGTATAAAATACAGAGTTCTCTTAAAGACAGTGCCTTCACAGTACAGAATTGAAGGCAGAAAAAAAAAGTCAAAACCAGGCTACACTGCACAGTGCTGGCAGTGGCAGAGTTGCTGCAACATCCAAAATAAGTCTTGTCTAATTACCCTGTATTTATGCTGAAATGCTCTATAATCAGATAATAATTATGTCTTATGAATCAAATTGCAATTATCCTTCCGTTTCCATCTCACTGCAGTGATCTTTGTGTATGAGAAAGCTGAAAACTGTAAGGTAATGGTAAGGTTTTTTGTTCCTGAAGTGCTGATGCTTATTAATATATAGTAAAAGAAACTTAAAGAAATGAAAATTTTAATTAGTTGTTTAGCAAAAATAATCTTCCTAGCTATTGGCCTGATTCCAAGCCAGGGAACTGAATGAAGTGTTCGGGACTGAGCCTTCATGTTTTTTATAGTTCCTGGAGCATAAGATGGGTGAAGGAATCTGGGAGCTGTAGCAGTTTCCTGGGGAGGAATGGGAAAAGATGAAACCTTATTTTAGAGAATAGAAAGGTATTTATTGTTATAAAGGGACAAGAGTAATAGTGCATGTGACATGGTATGTCAGAAAGAAAAATATTTAACGGGTACTGTAAGTAGTGTTTTACCTTTTTAAAACCAACATACAGTGTTTTAAGACTGAAGTTCTGTGATCAGTAGTATCTTCTTTATTGTGATACAACAGCAGAGCACATAATGATACATACAGTTCGCTCAAGTCTCAATTAGAATTTATTCCTAAATTTCATTCTTCTTTACACTCAAAATGGGCTAAGACAGAACACATTATACACAGATGCAAGGATTTATTAATTAAGTCTAATTAATATTTTATGAGTATAATTAAAATACAGTACAGTCGTCATTAGTACAGTTGTAATGATACTAACACTCATAGTCCAAATGATTTATTACAGAAAAGCTGTACCAATGTGGAATTGCTATACACAGTGTAGGGTTACTCAGTAGGTACATGAGTTTGTTAGATTGTTAACATATATTGTATTCACAGAACTAAGCTAGAACAAGTTAGGCAAAAGTCAGTTTGACTGTTTGGCTGGAGAATTGCTCTCACAGTTAAAACAAGCTAAAATCATCTCAGGCTAATCCAGGTCCAGACAAGGCCAGAGACGCTGCACTGTTAGGTGTGTACAAAGCCTGTGGACTTTTCTGGTAATAGCATATTTAATAGTCATATTTAATGTCTTACATGTTTAATCAAATTGTGTTTTAAAATATCATCATGGATGCTAACTAACTTCATGCAAAACTGTTGAAAAAAGTTACTTTAAGTGTATCAGAGATCTTAAAGACTAAATACTTCTGTTTATTCACAACATAATTCTGTACCATCTTTTTGTAGCAAGAGAATCTTCTCTTTGCTTGGATGAGAAACCTTCATTTCGTCATTTCCTGAACTGTAAAATGTTCTCCCATGTTCTGATATTACAATATTCTGTTAGGATATGATATATCTGTGGAAGAACCGAACAATACATTCTACTGTTGGAAACCGGATCTTAGTTTTGAGGCTTGATCAATGCTAAATCTCATTTTAGTTTTTTAATGTGGACAAACAGTTATTTCTGTTTTCCCTGTTCTACATTAACAGCATCTTTCCTCCATGAAGTAGCCATGCTAGTGTGTACATTTTGTGTACTGGGCATGTAAAACATGGTACTTGTACTCATTGTGCCTTGTCTGCTCTGTAGGGGACGGCCACTGAGCTGGTGATGCATATACATAGTGGGGAAAATTAGATGTTCCTTTGTTACCATCTTACCACCTACTTATTTGTCCAAGTGCTCTCAAGAGATATCCTAATTATTAGGTACTTTGGAGTTCTAGAGAACTGGTGCCATTTAGCACACACATGACTCATTACAAATACTCTGATTTTGCTTTATGTTCTTACAGTGCCGTTAATCCCCCTTTCCCCTGCTGCTAATTGAACGGTTCAGGCTCTAGAGACAAAGGAACACTCTTAGGTCATTTACAAAAAGTCTCTGTGTTAAGATAATTAGACACAGGGTATCTAGGATAGCATAAAATATAGATTTTTATGTTTTTATGTTGTTAATAATGCTGGTATTCACAGTGCCTGCCTTTAGAATTGTACATATGTTACAACTGTACAAGTTTTTAAAGTCTTCTAGTGTGGTGTAAAAGCCGCGATTCTGGTATGTTAAATTCCTTTCACTCAGTTTATTTTATAAGCATACAAAAATCAGGTTAGAGAAAACATGCAGTCCATTAATCCTTCATTAGCTATAATGTCACACTGAAAAAGGTAAATGCTTATATTACCTAGTTAATGCAAGTACTTCTTATACTTCTCCATTTAGACTTTATGAAGTTAACCTTTATTCTGTTTCACTTTGTGTTCAATATTACTATTTAAATTACTTGTGCTCTTTTAATCTGTCTGTGCAACTCTATGTACCTCATACGGCCAAATAATTTTTATTCTAAGCTGATAGGGTGTTTTGCTTTTTTTTGCTTTGGAAAATACTGATATTCCAAGTGTGTGTGTGTGTGTGTGTGTATACATGCGTATACAGTGTGTATGTTATTTTATGCCCCTTTCCAGGCATTATTTCCAACAAAGAAAAAAAAAGGGTGGTGGGGGGGAGGAAATCTGGAAAAAACGAGATGTGTAGCACCTCGTATATAAACAGTTCCATTATACAAGTAAATGGCAAAATAATATTCCAAAACATGGAAGCAACTCTAGGATCACGGAAGAGCAGAGGTAGGAAGGCACCAATGGAGATTGTCAGCCCTGGTCCCCTGCACAGAGCAGTGCCAGTGAGAGCAGACTGCTCCGGGCTGTCTCCAGGTGGGTTTGGAGTACTTTCAAGGATGGAGACTGTACAGCCCCTCTGCGTGACCTGTTCTGGTGTTTGACCACCCTCACAGTGAAGATATTTCTTCTCATGTTCAAAAAGAAATTCTTGTATTTCAGTTTGTGCCTACTGCCTCTTGTCCTGTCACTGGGCAGCACTGCGAAGACTCTGGCTTTGTGGACATCTACCTGTGGACGTTGTCTACCTGGACTTTAGTAAAACCTTTGACAGCGTCTCCCACAGCATTCTCCTGGAGAAACTGGTGGCTCGTGGCTTAGACAGGTTTACTCTTCGCTGGGTGAGGAACTGGCTGGATGGCCGAGCCCAGAGAGTTGTGGTGAATGGCGTTAAATCCGGCTGGCGGCTGGTCACAAGCGGTGTTCCCCAGGGCTCGGTTCTGGGGCTGGTCTTATTCAATATCTTTATTGATGATCTGGATGAGGGAATTGAGTGCTCCCTCAGTAAGTTTGCAGATGACACCAAGTTGGGTGGGAGTGTTGATGTGCTGGAGGGTAGGAGGGCTCTGCAGAGGGATCTGGACAGGCTGGATCGATGGGCCAAGGTCAGCTGTATGAGGTTTAATAAGGCCAAGTGCAGGGTCCTGCACTTTGGCCACAACAACCCCATGCAATGCTACAGGCTTGGGGAGGAGTGGCTGGAGAGCTGCCCGGCGGAAAGGGACCTGGGGGTGCTGGTTGACAGCCAGCTGAACACAAGCCGGCAGTGTGCCCAGGTGGCCAAGAAGGCAAACAGCATCCTGGCCTGTATTAGGAATAGTGTGGCCAGCAGGAGTAGGGAAGTGATCGTGCCCCTGGACTCGGCACTGGTGAGGCCGCAGCTTGAATCCTGTGTTCAGTTTTGGGCCCCTCACTACAAGAAGGATGTTGAGGTGCTGGAGCATGTCCAGAGAAGGGCAACAAAGCTGGTGAGGGGTCTGGAGCACAAGTCTTATGAGGAGCGGCTGAGGGAACTGGGGTTGTTTAGTCTGGAGAAGAGGAGGCTGAGGGGAGACCTTATCGCTCTCTACAACTACCTGAAAGGGGGTTGTGGCGACGAGGGTGTTGGTCTCTTCTCCCAAGTAACTAGCGATAGGACAAGAGGAAGTGGCCTCAAGTTGCGCCAGGGGAGGTTTAGATTGGATATTAGGAAAAACTTCTTTGCGGTGAGAGTGGTCAAGCATTGGAACAGGCTGCCCAGGGAGGTGGTGGAGTCGCCATCTCTGGAAATGTTTAAAAAACGTGTGGATGCGGCACTTCAGGACATGGTTTAGGGGACATGGTGGTGCTGGATTAATGGTTGGACTTGATGATCTTGAAGATCCTTTCCAACCTTAATGATTCTGTGATTCTGTGATTCGTATTCTTTACTTCATCCCATCAGGTACCTGTATACATTGACAAGATCTCTTCTCCAGGCTGAACAGTCCCTGCTTTCTCAGCCTTTTCTCTTGTAAAAATGCTCCAATCCCTTAGTCATCTTTGTGGCCCTTTGTCAGATGTGCACCAGTATGTTCATGAACTGTGCAGATGTACATCCTTTGGATGTAAAAATACAATGTAAAAATGCATTTGAGTGTTTTAAAAACAAATTTTCTTTAGATTCTACTTCTGCTTGTTCTCAGAGTAGCTCAGCTCTACTTGTTCTCAAAGTTCTCAGCACTTGGAAGAGTCAGCTTAACACTCTGAGACATTCTTGTCTTGTACAGAAATAAAATAAAGAGTATGCCTAAGAAGTTAGGGCCAGAAGACTAAATATGAGATTTAGTTGAAAAAGGAGTATAGCTTTAAATCACAATATTTCCTTTATAAAACTATGAGCCACAACCCAGTGGAACAATGGATATAAATCAATGTATAAGCCCTTAGGAAATGACACCGTGATTAGTGAGAGGTGTGGGACATGAGGTAGCCGGTTCCTAAAATTCCTTTTCCATTATAAAGGTGTACTCATCATATAAAAAGTTTTGGTATTTATAGCCAGCCAAATAGTAAGTACTTAACATGGTAGAATGTAAATTATAAATTCTTTTGTATTTCTGTATTTATTATCTAGGTTTATAAGATGAACAACACTTTAAGGAATGAAAGTCTACAATTAGTACAGCCTAGATCTAGATACTTACCTGATTTTCCAAAGTGCTGAGCCACCCAAATAATGTAACTGAAGAAAAGTGGTAGTTGTTTGGTGATTGGCATTTCTGACATCCTGCAGATGTTTGAATACGGATTTCATAGTTTAGTTCCTGATATCTGTCATAGAGGAAGGAGACAATTTCTTTCTCTGTCCTTTTTTTTTTTTTTTTGTTATTACTGTGAGGTTTTTCAGCAAAACTGGGGCATCCACCCTTAGCCAACAAGATAGATGTAGTCCTTAAGCTTTGCAGTCATTTGTAAAATCAATACATACACTGAACTGCAGAGGTGATAAAAGGACTTAGCATGGAGTGGTTGAAGCTGTTGGAATCAAGTTTATCATGTTTTACAAATACTTGTAGCATGTATGCCTGCAGCGATCATGCACTGATGGAGTTGGCAGTCCTGAGGGATATGAGGCAGGTGAAAAGTAAAGTCAGGACCCTGAATTTTAGGAAGGCAAACTTCCAGCTCTTCAGGGAGTCAGTCAATAGGACCCCCTGGGAAATGGCCCTCAGGGACAAGGGAGCAGAACAGAGCTGGCAGATCTTTAAGGACACTTTCCATAGAGTGCAAGAGCTCTCGATCCCCAGGTGTAAGAAATCCCTGGGTGTAAGAAATCAGGAAAAGAAGGCCAGAGACCAACATGGCTGAGTGGAGACCTGATGGGCAAGCTAAAGAGCAAGAAGGAAATGCACAGGCAGCGGAAGCAGGGACACATATTGTGGGATGAGTACAGGGATGCTGCCCAGTTGTGTAGGGACAGAGTCTGGAAGGCCAAGGCGTGGCTGGAGCTGAACTTGTCAAGGCATGCAAAGAATAATAATAAGGGCTTCTACATGTATGTCAGCCAGAAAAGGAAGGTCAACAAAACCATACCTGCCTTGATGAGCAGGACTGGCGAACTGGGAACAACGGATGAGGAGGAGGCTTAGGTACTCAATGACTTCTTTGCCTCAGTCTTCACTGGCAGTCTCTATTCCCACACCTCTCGAGGGGATGGCCTGCAGCATGGGGACTGGAGGAGCAAAGACCCTCCCACTCTAAGGGAAGATCAGGTTTGAGACCACCTGAGGAACATGAACATACACAAGTCTATGGGACCTGATGAGATGCATCCCAGAGTCCCGAGGGAACTGGCTGATGTAGTTGCCAAGTCACTCTCCATGATACTTGAAAAGTCCTGGCAGTCAGGGCAAGTCCCTGGAGACTGGAAAAAGAGAAACATTACAGCCATCTTTAAAAAAGGTAGCAAGGACGACCCTTGGAACTACTGACCTACCAATCTCGCCTCTGTGCCTGGGAAGATCATGGAACAGATCCTCCTGGAAACTATGCTAAGCCACACGGAGGTGATTCAGGACAGCCAGCATGGCTTCACCAAGGGCAAGTCCTGCCTGACCAACCTCGCGGCCTTCTATGGTGGAGTGACTGCATCAGTGGACAAGGGAATAGCTACTCATGTACCAGCTACTCCTGGATTTGATGGGCAGGCTGCTCAGTGGGTGAGGAATTGGTTGGATGGTGGCATCCAGAGGGTAGTGGTCAATGGCTCAATGTCCAGATGGAGATCAGTGATGAGTAGTGTCCCTCGGGGGTTCATATTGGGACTGATACTGTTTTGAGATCTTCATCAAGGACATAGACAGTGGGATCGAGTGCATCCTCAGCAAGTTTGGAGGTGACACCAAGCCGAGTGGTGCGGTTGACACACCTGAGGGATGGGATGCCATCCAGAGGGACGTGGACAAGCTCAAGGAATGGGCCTATGTGAACCTCATGAGGTTCAACAAGGCCAAGTGCAGGGTCCTGCATCTGGATCGGGGCAACCCTCAATATCAGTACAGGCTGGGGGATGAATGAATTGAGAGCAGCCCTGCCAAGAAGGACTTGGGCATAATGGTGGAGGGAAAGCTGGACATGAGCCGGCAATGTGCGCTTGCAGCCCAGAAGGCCAACTGTCTCCTGGGCTGCATCCAAAGCAGCGTGGCCAGCAGGTTGAGGGAGGGGGTTCTGACTGTTGACTCTGCTCTGGGGAGACCCCCCCTGCAGTGCTGCATCCAGCTCTGGAGCCCTCAGCACAGGAAAGACATGGACCCGTTGGAGCGTGTCCAGAGGGGACCACAAAAATGCTCAGAGGGCTGGAACAGCTCTGCTGTGAGGACAGGCTGAGAGAGTTGGGGTTGTTCAGCCTGGGGAAGAGGATACAGGGGAGCCTTCAGTACTTAGAGGGGGCGTATAAGAAAGATGTGGACACATTTTTAGCAGGGCCTGTTGCAATAGGACAAGGGGTAACAGTTTTAAACTGAAAGAAGGTAGATTTAGACTCATCTAAGGAAAAAATTTTTCCCACTGAGGGTGGTGAACCACTGGCCCAGATTGTCCAGAGAGGTGGCAGATGCCCCACCCCTGGAACCATTCCAGGTCAGGTTGGATGGGGCTCTGAGCACCCTGATCTACTTGAAGATGTCCCTGCTCATTGCAGAGGGGTTGGACTAGATGACCTTTACTAGATGACTAGTCCTTTCCAACCCAAAGATTATATGATTCAATGTAGTTGTACGTAATTATTTGTAGGTAATGCATAAATTATGTCTGTAGAGCACGTAGCAAACATTTGTTATGTACACATCACTCTTATGGTAGATAAAGCATTTGTAAAATTGCTTTTCCAGGTTAGAAGGCCCTCCGAAAGCAGCATTAGTTAAAAGATATAATGATATTACTCAGTTACCAGCAAATTGTTGTAACATGTCACACTCTACTAAACCATTTGTTTTGAATACACATTCATGTATATCTGTCTGAAGTGAATATTAGGATTAAATATAGTGATGGTACAATTAAAATACATGTGATTATATACTGCAGATTTGTCTAGAGGAAAGAAAAAAGTGTGATATATGAATTCTCTGCAGAGGAAACTGTTTCAGCCAAGGAGTTAAAATAACTTGCACATTGTTTAAAAGTTAGAAAACAAAACTTGACACAAATATCTAAGTATGGTGATTATTTATATCTGATTGCTCAATTTGTAAAAACACAAGGGGAAGCATAGAAGTGAGATGTCTGGTAGTGTGCTGGAGCAGAGCTATATTGTGAGCTTCGATTATCAAGGGGAGTATCAATTTTGTGAAAACGCTGAGAGAAGTATACTCTTCACATTACTTCAAAAATGTACTGCCTGAATAGTATTTTAGTATTTCATAGTATTGTGATTTTTGTTTTTGTTAGTGTCATGAAAGTCTGTATTGGCATCCCCTATGCCATGTAACAAGTTGGAAGAGACATTTCTCATTAAAGACTATTTCTGAGATGTTTCATTGCATTCAAGTTAGTTAGAAATGACTATGTAGCAAGAAACATACTGTGTACATTAAAGCCATGGCATCATTACTGCATTTCTGGAATTCAGGCTTAAACCAATAAATAAAGGGGAAAATTCTTCTCCATGAATTTCTTACTGATAATCAGTCATGATTCTTAAGCATAGCTACTTTATCCAATAAAGAAGGACACCTGTGACATTGAAGCAATCATGGCCAGGTCTTCTTTTCTGCACCAAAAAAAAAAAAAAAAAACCAAACCAAAATAATTTTTGTACCTTTTCCTACTCCTCTTAACAGCAAAGAAAACTGATTCTATGCAGTTCTGTGAGTTGGTAGATGAAAGTAGCAGATAAAGGGATGAAAGAGAAACAGATGATGTGTATTGAAGCTTGTCCTTGCCAATAGAAATGCTTCTGAAAACAGAGATGCTTCTTTGGTTGCTTTTGTAGAAGAAAGTGATGAACAGAAATAGATTCAGTATGCTTCATATCCAGCACATTCCTATGGAGAAAAACAAAACAGAATTGTGACATCCTGAGGGAACAGATGTGTATCATTTGTGTATTAATTATCACTGCATTGATCTAAATTGAGTTCTTCAGGAGGCTTCCATTTACCTTGGAAAATGTGGTAGAAACTTCATTCCTCTTACACTCAGATCAGCAGAGAATCCCTGGCTGCCCTTAGCACTGGCTTCTCAAGGTACTCATGGAAGGCTAAACCTATTGCAAATATCTGGTGGACCTGTGAAGGATTTTTATGTATTGCTGGTGCTGATCACTTTGAAATCCTGTGGGACAAAGTTTGTTGGGGAGCAGGTAGGATTTAGTGGTAGCTGTTCTCAAATGTATGTAATTAAGTTCAGAAGAAAATTTACCTGTGGCCCTTGGAAATGGAATACGACTATGGTATTTTCTTGATGGACCTTAAAACAACATGTAATGGATTGGCTACCATTTGTGATGGCTAGGTTAAGAAAATTAAAAAGGAGAAGGGAAACTGGCCACATGAAATGTCAGTCCCTGTCCATAGTTAGCAGTAGTCCTGACTTTCTTCCTGGAGGAAAGCAGAGAACCACGATGCAGAGAAGAGGATTGTGGCATCACAGATAGTATTTTTCAATGTGAAAGTTTGTTTCTAAGCACAGTTTGCCATTCCTTCTGGGCTTCAGGTCTTAATTTTGTTTTATGAACTGTCGGGATTTCCATGGGTCAGTTGCAGAATTATCATGCCTAATGGAATGCTCTGCGGAACATACTCCTTGCTTTATTTTGAACTCCTACAGTTTAGGGTCTCTTCATCTGTCCCTGGTACAGCTAACGTAGGATTTTTGTCTTCTAGTAGAGTATTTCACATTTATTGAAATATCTTTCATTGAATGGAATTGGTACCTTAACGCAAATCAAAGTCACAAAAGTCTATTGGAGTAAGATGCAATATTCTTTCATTTTAAGGAAAGGCTTAGGAACTAAAATAAATAGGTTTGTCAAGCTTTATTTTTCACTTCTTGTCCAATTTTGTCTGGTTTTTAGTAATTGCATTTTTGAAACACCATCCTCCACAAAATCTAATTGTATTTCTACGTTTTTTTTTCTCCTAGTACAGGCTAATCAGGTCAGTTTTCAAATTGTTCCCATCATCTGTTTTTCTTCTGATCTGCATATTAATAAACTCTGTTCCAATTTTCACCATCTCTACTTTAGCATTCAAGGGTCAACTTCATTAATGCTGAATGAGATGTTAAAGGTCCTTCATGTATGTATTCACTTCTTGGCAGCCGAAGATTCAACTCTATAGAATTGGGAAAATACAACTTAAAATTTGATGTCCACAAGTAGTCCAGATCTAAAAATTTCAAATACTGAAAGCACTTACATTGGAGAAAGTTTAGATTGCTTATGAGACATGCTTACATTTCCTGATGTTTTTCTGTTGCTATCCTAAGGTATTCCAAATCCTTCAGGATTTATTTTTATTCTTCAAGTCACACTGCTCTGTGTCTGATGCTTAGTTTAAATGCTGTCATTCAGACCCTTGTCTTCAGTTATCCTTTTGCTAATACTTGTAAGTCATCTTAAATTTCAGTTCATCTGTAGGAAGCAATGTATGATTTGATGAGGTGCCTAAGTGGTATTTAGCATTGACTGTATGAAAATACTGATGGTCAGATGTAAACAGCTGTTATTTTTGTGCAGTTTGCCACTAAGAGTTAGTTAGTTTGTCTTATGCAACTGCAAGTGATCAGGCAGTGAGGAAAGCAGTTTGCTTATTTAGACACCATAATATAGAGATACAATAATGGGGAGATTTAATATTGACTATTTTTGAGGACCAGAGTTTGAAAATTTGGCCACAGCAAATATGTAGGATGAACTCATGTTGGGCTGATTTCTGTTAGTCCTTCTGCAGTTCAGCATACACCTGGGCCAACGGTGAAGTAGTAATTTTAATCCAATTTCTTCAAAGTACATAGTATTTGAATTTTTTTAATTTAAATAATCCTTTCAAACAACTATCAGTGCAAACTACTCTGTGTTCTAAGGTCATACTATACTGCTTTGGATTTCATCCCATACTTTGCTTTTTTTTGTTAGCAGAACTAAGTGAGGTCAGCCATAAATAGTCCAGTTTGTACAAGAATGTGTTGAGGTAACATAAAACTTTTAAAAATTTAGAGTATTTAATATCCAGTACCATAGAGTATTTAATTAATTCCAGAACATCTGCAAAATATAACATACACACATGATTGTGAAGGGCTGTGGCCATGAAATTTATTTACATTATTTTTATTTATTAATGACACAAGTGAAAGTATGTAACAAAAATAGTTACAAAGCTTTTAGAACTTCTGAATATGTATGTGTTGAGGAAAAAACAGATTCTATTTCATTTCTTAATGTGCAGAAGCAAATCTGTGGTGGACATGTGTGACACTGTTTTGCGTATTAACAACTGTGCTTAGGCAAACTTCTAGGGTATAAGCTGGATAGTAACTTGAGTTGAAATTCAGTGCAGTCAACAGAGGAGCGGAAGAGGCAGGATAAGTGTCATCCCTAAGGTAATAACTAAATATTGAATTAAATTTTAGAAGATAATCAAACAAACTTCCTGGGCTTCACACTGATAATGGTTATTCTTTTTTTCTGTCTTTAATATGGTAGAAGCTTGAATAACAGCCAGAACTTCCAAGCTCCACTGTACTATGTTTGCAAAGAGTCAGTGTGCCAACACTTCTGATGTAAAAAGTGTGCTTATTTGGGTAGGGTTGGATTGTCAGTGTTCTGCAGCTGCTACATCACACATTGCATAGTTAAGACATAACTAAGCAGGGCTACAATGTTGATTACAGCTTGTCAAACATTTCAGGCTGCTCCTCTATACCTAACTGAAGTAGATATTTTCTAAAAGGAGGAGTCTCCAGCAACACCACTGAATTTCAGAAGTTTCTATTTTATGATGTTTTAAACAGTAGTATTATACAGGAGAAGATTGTCTTTAAATTGATTTTTATTTTTTCGAATAGAGAGATAAAATTATTTTGGATCCTTTTCAATGTCATTTCCAAAAGGTTTCAATTTTTAGTGTACAATTTTATGGGTGGCCGAACGATAATGTAGAATAGGCTACCTTTTTATTTCTGACACTATAATACAAGTCTAAGAAAATATAAAATGCTTAACATTGAAGCAGGCAACTATTTTTGTCTTGATGTGCAACTACTGCATCTTATTTTAGCCTCATATGTTTGATTATAAATTCTGCAGGGCGGGGACTTTTATGTAATAGGTATAAAACAACTTGTAAAAGATAGCATGATTCTGCATCAGTTGTATTCTATGACAGGATTAAAAATAAAATTACCTCCATCTTGCAGTCTTTTCTTGTTTCTCTGTTAACCTATTTACAAGAAAATTGTGCTGACGTCAAAAGTGAGATTCTTGTTCACCTGAAGGCATGAGCAATTTTCTGGAAGGAAATAGAGCAGTATGAAATAAAATTGGTAGTGTTTTTATACAACATTTAGTACAGTGAACTCTTGCCATAGTGATGTTACAGATGTCCAAGTATTAATCATCATGGTGTCTTACCTTATTATTGCATTCATTATCGCTCTGATATTTTCTTTCCTTGAGAATCATTACTTTCTCTTTTGTTTCACGTCTTTCCACCTCCGTGTCTTTCACTGCAGCTAATTCAGGGCTTCCAGAAAAGCATTACTGTGGCAAGAGCCTGAATCAGTCGATGCGCTTTTGTTTTCCACTACCGATGCAGCTCTGTCACTGTTTGATGCTCAGTACATTGAACTGAGTGACAAGTCTACCAGTAATAAAAGTGGTGTCTGTTCAGATCAAAAAGTGAAATATGTTTCTCTTTACCAACATAGAGAAAATGTGAGCAGAAAGCCATTTAAACTGCAGTAGAACTGCATAAAACAGCACTTGTGGCAGGCTCTCTGGGTGCATCATCTTGCTGCCCGTGCAACTCCTCCTTGGATGCTTTCTCCTCTCTGCTTCTTTTAATTGTTTATTACCTAGGGAGGAAATTAAACCATGTCTTTTTATCCCACTCCCTTAAATTTTCTTCTGAAAATTTAAGCTGACTTATCAAAGACATTTTTAAAATGTAATTTATTAACCTCTTTCAAGAGGGAACTTGGAATAAAAATTGTTATATTTTACTTTATTTAGTAAATTCAGTAACAAGATTGCAAGAAAAGCTGGAATTTATTTACTTCATTTTGACATCATAGAGAGAGACAAAGGATTGTAGGCAGAATAATGCAGCCCACAAGTAAATAAGAGTCTTAAACTCTTGTTTGCCAGACTGTCTTTGACAGGGACTTTTGTTCCATTCCGTAATTGTATGTTGCTTCATATGTTTTTAAATCACAGGCAGACACTGTACTTTATACAGAAAACTTTATCCACACTGCTGGTTTGCACCTTGCAGTAATGCATTTCTTTTTAATTCTAGTTTCTTACAGCAGCCAACAAAGATGCTGTTCCCCACCTGTACCTTGAGTCGGTGTATTTCCCTTTGGAAATTAGGCTGCTATGTTGGAAGCCTGGTACTTTTATGTCCTATTTAAAGGTTAAGGTATCAATGATTTAGTCTGTAAAAATAGGAATGTTTTATCTACGTTTCCTGTTGAAAAGCTGTAGTTCTATTTGCAGTGTGACAGCTGAGAATAAGATGCCAAATCACTTTGAATAAATAGCTAACATCATTTTCTGTTGAGATTCCTGCTTGGAACCCCAGCTCTTTTTATTAAAAGTCTGCCTGTGATGTAGCTTTTGAGTAATTGTGTGCCCCATTAGTTCTCCTCTTAAAGCCTGGGCCATTGCATCATAACTTGTGGACAAATTTGATGGGACTGAAGAGTTTCTGCAGAGAATAATGACTTCTTCAACCATCTACTAACTTTTTGAGGAGGTGAGTAAGAACCTTCTCTCATCCCTTCTGAAATGCTGTGTGGATGAAAGCTACTCCTCATGTTGGTGATGAAGAATAGTAAAATTTCTTCTGAAGGATGATTGGAGTATTGTGCTTTGGAGAAAGAATTGCTGAACTCCTCACTTGGGCTAGGAAAAAAGCATAAGCATGGCCCCATAGTAACAGAACTTCTAGCATGATCTGTTTGCCAGAACTTGACTGTATAATATGGGGGGGTGTTTTATATTATAATGCTTTTATTTATGTAGAAAAATAAACTGAAGCTTCGGGGAGTAAATTCTTTAAAGGATGCCCAGTTACTCTTGTCAATTATGTAACTTGAGTTTCAAACTGGATTTTGCTATCATTTGTCCCTTGGCAAAGGAATTCTAATCCTCCAGACTTTCCTGATTTCTCCAGCTACATCAGCGAGTGTAATAAAAAAATACTGCTTTTACCACAAAGTTAATGTTAT
Source organism: Phaethon aethereus (assembly GCF_964289735.1). Classification (NCBI taxonomy): domain Eukaryota; kingdom Metazoa; phylum Chordata; class Aves; order Phaethontiformes; family Phaethontidae; genus Phaethon; species Phaethon aethereus. The sequence goes on from NC_138575.1 coordinate 211,555,951, forward strand.
TTTAGGGAATATCTGGCTGCAGATATGAACACTCGTAATTCAGGAAAGTCAAAAGTTAATGGCTTAAACGTGAAGTTTTATTTCTGTTTTATTTATCTCATCTTTTTTTTATTCTTAGTAGATACTGATCTTTTTCTCTTAAAACCTCAAGTTCTGACTTACTTTCATCCCTCACTTTTACGCATTCCTGTCCTGAGACGTTATGCCAGAAGAGACCGTTAGTTGAACAGTCTGAATTCATGAGTAACACTGGCTGATGAATTTTTTATTTTATTTTTTAGTTTTAGTAGTCGTCACTACATTTCTTAACACTAGCATGCAGTCTTAAACTGAAGACGAGATGGAAATACTGTACAATGAAGCATTTTCCAGATACAGCTGGCCTTGACTTCTTGCTGTCGGTTTTGTTTGTACCAGATTTATTAGCTGACAGAACTCTTTTGTGCCCACTTCCCCCTTTCCTAGTCTCAGTTGTGTTGTGCACAGAAATAACATGTTTGTTTCTGTCCTGACTTACAATTTTGTGTATGTCGTGGTTTAGCCCCAGCCGGCAACCAAGCCCCACGCAGCCGCTCGCTCACTCCCCCGCGGTGGGATGGGGGAGAGAATCAGAAGAGTAAAAGTGACAAAACTTGTGGGTTGAGATAAAGACAGTTTAATAAGTAAAGCAAAAGCCACGCAGACAAGCAAAGCAGAACAAGGAATCCATTCACCGCTCCCCATGGGCAGGCAGGGGTTCAGCCATCTCCAGGGAAGCAGGGCTGCATCACACGTAATGGTTTCTTGGGAAGACAGACGCCATAACTCCGAACGTCCCTCCACCCCTTCCTCCTTCTTCCCTCAGATTTATATACTGAGCATGACATCACATGGTATGGAATATCCCTTTGGCACAGCTGCCCCAACTGTGTCCCCTCCCAGCTCCCCGTGCACCCCCAGCCTGCTCGCTGGCAGCCCAGCACGAGAAGCTGGACTGTCCTTGACTACCCAGCAACAACTCAAAACATCAGCACCTTATCAGCATTTTCTCATCCCAAATCCAAAACACAGCCTCACACTGGCTTCTGTGAAGAAAATTAACTCTACGCTGGCTGAAACCAGGACAGTGTGCACCTCCAGTGAGTGTAGTAGCCTTTTTGCCGTAGTATTACTGGGACTTGCTCCCAAGTTACTTGCTCAGGCTAACCTGTAGGTACTTCTTGGCGTCGCTGCTCCCCAGCACCATGTAGCATTCTGTAACTAGCGCCAGCGATCCAGGTCCGAGGCTTCTGTTCTAGTTAAAGGTGTGCTGGGTCTTAGTGTTCAATACTTGCACTTTTCTAGAAAGTTTTGGTGTTTGTAAAGACCAAGTGGGGAAAACCATACAGAATCTATTGGTTGTAGTTTTGGGGGTTTTTTTGTTTGTTTGCTTGAACTACCAAAGTTATAAGTTAGTAGTTGTACAACAGTAAGTTGTCATTAATAAGAGAAAACATCTTAAACATTGTAGCAAAGGTTAAAGCCATTCTGGGGCAAAAACATTGTTTTGGCGTTGTTTGGCAGAGCTGGAGCACATCGCTCAGGAGGAAGTGGTGCTGAACTGGTTTTGGTATGGGACTTAAAGATGAAAACAGAAGACTTCAGTTTTCTAATGGAGAGGTTTTGAAGAAGATTTTTAAGGGCTAATATTTGAAGAAAATTAAACTATCATGAATAAAGATAAAGTAACCATAATAATGGAAAGGAAGAGCCAATAAAAGAATAAAAGAACTGTTTTCTGAAGATATCATAGTTGTAATAACTTACATAGTAATCTTTTAATCTCTTTCTCTTGGTGTTTGAGCAGACAACTGAAGTGCTTGCTTTTATCATGGCCAAAGATCTTTAGGTTTGGTTTGGTTTTGCATTGTTACTAATTCTCACTGTATTGCTGTTTCATTGTCCTTTCAGTGGTCGGTTACATCTTATATTTCAGAATTAAAAAAAAAAAAAAAAACACTTTTATGACTGAAAGTAGATTTTCATTGAATGTGCCTGTCTCTCCATGGAAGCCGCTTCACAGCAAAAGAACAAATGAGTCCGTTACCCAGGGGATGACGTCTCTGTTTTAAGGCACGAAATAAATAAGTCTACTTTTTTAAGCTCTTTTTGTTAAGAAAACATACATTTCTGATGTTTCTGTCTATCTATTTATTTATTTATTTTTCTCTGCCTAGGAGAAAATGAAGTCTGAAGAATTTCCTTAGTAAAGTCCCAGGAATTTTTGACATAAGAATTCTGCCTAGGGCTGGTGTGTCTTGTACGTCTTTATTTGACTGTTGTGCTGAATTGTACTGAATTGATCTGTATTTCTTGCTGTATCCCCTTACGAATATGGCTTAAGGAAAGAGAAGCCCAACTGTCATACTTCTTCCTCATTTCTTTGGGACTTATCACAAATTCTTTTCCTTTTCTTACAAATTTGTATCTATATCTTCGGTGGCATCCAGTTAGCCTGGAGTGACACGAGTATTTGGTCAAATGGTCTTCCCTGTGGCTCTGGCTTAAAAGAAGGATGGGACAGCCAGTGAGACCCTTAATTAATTTTGTCTTTGCAGACAGTACACGTATGTAACCAGTAGAGACATGCAGTCTAATTAGTAAGTTGGAAGATGCCAAATGTTGTCCTCTCCTGCTGAGGAGCTAGCTCAGTAAAGATAAACATTTTAGTTAAGGAGTAGTTCAACTTTGGGAAAAAGTAGGTACAAAAAAATTCAGCAAAACCTGCTAAGTAGTATTTGCTCAAATAAATTCCTCTGACTAATTGACAATGAAGTCTGTCAAGTACTTAAGGGGGAGACTTACGATGTTACTTAATATACTTTTGAAAGTCATTTAGATGCAATTCCAAGTTGTTTTCAGATACATGCTATAAAAAAGACCTATCAAGTATGCTGCTAAGCAAGGGAATGAATACGACTGGCGAGCATAGTAATTCTATGAGGAAAAAGGAAACTGAAAATTATTGTCAAAAATATTGCAAGTGTTTGTTTCCCTTCACGAATGTAAGTAAAATACAGAGCAAAATGCTAAGAGATGTTATTATCAGTCTTTGCAACTTACATACGGAAGCCATTTCTCCTTTAGAGTGTTGCATTCCAACTCAAACAAGGAAACAAGGTGAAAAGAGAACCGTAACCCAGCTCTGGTCTATGGGATTTCATTTCTCTTTGCATGTGCTGTCCTCCCAATAAGCTTGTAGAAGAAAATGGTCTAACTAGTACAGCTAACTGATTAGGAAAATGTTTCAAGCAGTGATGTCCACATGTTTTAATGTCTTAGCCACAAATGCAGCATGTGGAAAGATCTGACTACGGAGCAAGAAGGAAATTACATATCTGGGTGCATTTTATGTTTACAAAGTGTTGACATTTTGTTTCAATATTCTAGTGGTAATTATTTTTCCTATCTAACAGTAGACCAGCAAGATACTCATCTGTGGTTCTAGTAGAGACAAACTGTGGTCCAGTGAATTCCCTGCCATGGGCTCTGTCCCTGCAGAGTTCACTGGAGAATTGACACATACTTCTGTGCATTCCGTGTGTGTGGCACTCTGGATATCACACAACCAACGAGGGTTTTTATCCAAATCGTAAGAGTGACGTGGAGTCAAAGTGATTGCATTCCTTTAGCAGCACTATTTGGCAAAGAGCAAACTCTGCTGTCCCAGGCAGAAGTGCAGTCACCATCTCTGATGGCAGTCTTGTGTGAGCTCATGTAAAAATGAGTGAAAACTCTTCTTACCCATCTGTATTGCTAGGTTAGCATGAGAGAGCATTTAAAATTTAAATAGTGAAATACCATAACCAATGTATACCGAGTGAAAAAAATTCAGAAATTGATTGGAAGTCTCTTGAAATGAGCCCCAGCAGGACATCTGCTGCTAAGGTTAGGTTGAAACTAGCAGGAGGTCCTGAATGCAGCTTTCTAATTAGAAAAGCCCTTTATTTTCAAAATAATTTCCTAATTTATAGATGGTGAAAATAATTTTTCTTCATGCATAGATAGATCATTGTGCAGAACGCCAAATGTGCAGTTTTTCTTTCAAAATGCTAGAAGTGATAGGCAGATTGTAAGTAAGCCTTTTGAAGATTGCAAAGGATAAAGGCAGCAAAAGCATTTCTTGAAAATATTTGAGAGCTTTTTCACTGTGTATTGAAAACAACTAGCAATAAAGAAAATACCCAGGGCCATCAAAGTATAACTTTTCTGCCAGTTTGTATACTGGCATCCTAGTGCTTCTTTTTCTTTTTGATAAAAGTGAAACATTGCTTTGCTTTAAATTGTTCCTTTAAAAATTGCTTCGCAGCTGGAATTAGTCACTCCAGGCATTTTCTTTGCTAGTGCTTCAACTAAGCATAAAAGCTACAATATTAATGATGCCTTAATGTTACTCATGATTAGTGGCTTGATAAGCTGATCCTCACAACAGACTTTAAAATATCTGTCTTGTTTTATAAAGGATTGGAGAGCAATTGCTGGATGGTAGCAGCTTGTTTTACCTTCTGAACTGCCAAAACTGTCAAAACCAGCAGTTTTTAAAATTTTATTTTGTTGTGTTTCCTCTACCCTTACCGTGTATAATGGGCAGCAAAGTTAACTTTAACTCTTGAGATACAGATAGAACTGGATGAGAATTAAGTCCTCTGTGACTTCATTATAATGACTTCACCAGCCCAGTGCAGAGTTAGGACTTTAAAAATCGCTTGTCATAATAAAAGTATACAGCTTTAAAATGTCAGCACAAAATGAAGAAAAAATGTATAGCATATTTAAATTAACTACATCCTTGCAGTGTTACATTTTCACATTACTGTTTCATTTTCTTTTTATGTGATTTTCCTTTCCCCGCCTTATTGAAATACTGGAACTCACTCTGAAGAGGGTGCTTATGAATGGCTGTGGGATCTGCTCATGTGGGTATACTTGCTAAATTCATGCCATAAGTGGAAAGGTTGGATAAGACCTTGTCATTTACTCTTCCTCATCAATGAAGGACTTTCTTTTTTACATTATATTCTCGAGTGCTTTGTCTCATCCAGAATCACTTATCTTGAGAGTGTATAAGATACTTTGTGATAACAAAAGGGAGGGATGAAATTTGAGCATTCCTTAGCACAAAAACTGGTCTTCATTTCATTTGTAATGGATCCTTCACGATCTTTGGGAGAGGATCTCATAGACCTCACTGAGATCAGTGTGGAAGAACAATCCAATCTTGAATGTGTGCCTAATCTGTCCACAATCAGTGCAATGCAGTACATATTTTTTTTGCTATACCTTTTTGCTTTTCATATGGTAACTGAATTTAAGTATTATTTTTATAATTATCTATAATCATTATTATATAATTTATGCAAATCATATAAAGTACAGTCTATAACATATGTAAATAAAATATTTTAATAATTAAGTATAATTACCCAATAAACAAATTTCAGTCCATGGGGTACATGCTGAACTTTTCATTTACACAAATACAGAGCGTTACCACTGAGGTATGGATATTTGCTGGTGGGACTGAGGGCAAAATTTTGACCTGCTGTGATTTCTGACCATGTTAACAGTCCTCCACAGTGCTCTGGTGTTCAGCCATGCCTAGCCTATAAAATATGATTTTCTGTGACATGCTGTTTACATTTGAGGTTGGTCCAACCATCAGTTTTCGTTTATCCCAAAAAGCAAGAGTCAATACTGATCTACCTTACCATAAGCCCCTTTTACTTAAATCCACTATAATTTCTCATCCTTCTAGTTTTACTTATGTTGGAAAATCCTCTTAGTCCATTCTGATACAGTTTGATATTGCTGGTCTCCTGTGAATATTTTCACAATTCCTTTTTCTTATTTCTTTCATGACTTTCTTTAGAGGAAAACTAATGAGAGGAAATTCTTGCCCGTATGTTCTATAAACAGCAGTGTCATCTCTTCTAATTGACAAAACTTGTGGCGATTTTGTGTTCTTAATAATTCACTTACTTTCTAAATTGATTCTTATACTGACAATGGGTAGATCAATAACTCGGTGGTTATAATCGCATCCTTAAATCAATATTTACAAAACTCTTGGCAAGGAGTAAACTGCTCCCTCAATTTAGATTGAAAGTAAAGCGGTGCTCCGACACTCAGATCAATTTTTTGGGAACAAAAAACAGAATAAGATCTTTCCTATATGTACCCCACAAAGTTAATTCTGTTTAATAAAAGTACTTTCAATTTGAGTATTACATTATAAATACACCGTGATCCAGAGCTAATGATGAAGTGATTGCACCAATTTTTTTGGCAGTAAAAAGTTAGGGGGTTGATGAATTTCAAACATACTGTAACTCACTTTTTTTGTGTTAGTTTACACTATTTTTAGTAATGTGAAGACCATAGACAGCAAATTAACATAATAATTTCCACAAGAATATTTCAATAAATTTTAATTAATGCAAGTATTTCTATCACAGTATGGAGATGGCTTTATTAGTTTATCTGATTCATATGGCTAATTTTAGCCTTATCAAAGTAAAAAAAATTAGCAATGATATGACAATGAAATTAATTCATTGCTGTTGTGAAGTGACAAGTGTTAACTGTCATGCAGAAAGGACATATTATTTGAGAGGTCTGTTAGCTGGAAGAAGAAGATTAATCTATGGTTACAGAATCATAGAATCACAGAACCATTAAGGTTGGAAAAGACCTTTAAGATCATCAAGTCCAACCACCAACCCAACACCACCATGCCCACTAAACCATATCCTGAAGTGCTGTGTGTACACTTTTTTGAACACTTCCAGTGATGTTTGCTGCCAGTCAAAATAGTTTTATATAAAATTGATCTTGCCAAATAAATCAGATTTTTTTTTTTTCTGTGGGATTACCAGTTTACAAATAATTTATAAAGCCACAGATGTAACCTTAGGTTTTCATCACACAAAATTATGGTAATTTATCATTGTAAAGTAAGCATTTCAGATTAAATAAGTAGTGATAATCTATATCTCATAAAGAAGCTATCATTGAGGCCAGATACATAATTCGGGCCTTTTTTAAAGGGTATCTGGTGGAATCAGTACTAGATGTGACACTAGTTGATGTTTCTGCCCATCATCTGAAAACTAGAATTAAAGCTGATAGAATGTACAGACAATACAAAGAGCAACACACTAATAACTAATGAATAATAAATAATGAAGAATACATAATACACAGGCATTTTGAATAAAAGAAAAGGTGGCTAATGAGGTAATTAACTACTTGAACCTGAGCTCAAAATACTGTGGTGTGACTGAGGAAAGGACAGTACTAACGTTTTTTAGGCAGAGTGTCATATATTGATAACAATACACAACAAAAAAGATGGTGGAAAGTTGGCTTCCTTGAAGGAGGATTACAAAGTTCAGTTTATTATCTATACCCAAGATACAGTTAAGTGACTTGTGGTAGTGGATAGAGCTTTAGTCATCAAAACCAGATAGCAAAAATTACTTGTCTAGAGGTTGACGTTACACAAATTCATATTAGAAAGCACAGAGTTCCAGTGGTGAGGGCACGCGGCCACAGAGGTAGCTCACCTATGGAGGCAGCATATCTTCCCGGTAGAGATGGTGTTCAGGTCTGTAAGGGACTCTCTTAAGTTTTTAGGTGACCAAGTGTAGGCGCATACATGTACAATGTTGCGTAAATAGGTGTGTCACGTAATTTCATCTGCGTTGCATCTGTCACTGAAATGTCAATGTCTAACATATAACCTAGGACATCGGGAGACTTAGCTGGGGAATCGTTTTGATCTTATACCTTCTGTATTTTGTGTTTTCTCTGACACGAGTTTACAAAGATGGCAGATGATACTTATTTCCCAAACTGTTCTCTGGCTTGATGCTTGGCACAGTCCTGGGAAATGGGAGCTGGCAAGCTTGACTTTTTTAAGATGTGGCTATTGGACTGGACTCGGCTCTACAGGAAAATACTAAGTGCTATCAAAACAGATCTTTGTTTCAGGGTCTGGAAGGGGCATAAACATGGAGATGACGAAATTCAGGGTCCCAAAGAGACTCGTTTGAGTAGTGGGATTTTAGGTGCTCAGGGTAGCTACCATGATAGCACTTGTGGATGTGTGTAGCAGAAAACGAGCTCCTCCTTTGGGCCTTTGTCCCAAATGGCCAGGATTTCACAGTGAGTGATCCTATCCCTTGGTATCGCCATCACATGGGTAGTGTTAATTGATAAAGCAGCACGGTGGTTTTGAGGGACTGTCTGAATTGGCTTATGTTCTTCAGAGGGATGAGGTATTCTCATAAAACCTTTTATCCTAGAGTACTGAACCACAGTATTTTTTCCTAAGTTCAGGGGAGAATGTTCTCAGAAAGCTGTATCTAATGAGCCCATGCTGAAACAGGTAAATTGAAGCCAATGTCTATGTTCTGTGTCTCCTTTCACATGTCCTTTTATGTTGACATTGAACTTTGGGGTAACAGAGTAGTAGTTTGAGACAGAGTAGTTTGAAAGAGAATAGTAGTATCATGAAAAAGAAAATCTTCAATTGCTTATTTTTTAGTTATGCTGCTAAGTAAAAACATAACACCTAATTTAAATGACAGTTTATTTAATAACTTTTATCCAAAATCTTACCTTTTTTAGACGTTATTTTTTGGAGAATGGAAGAGAGATTGAGTTTAAACATTAACGTAACTGTAACTGTTGTGGGAAAAAATTTTGTTTTGTTTTTTTCCTGTGGAAACTTAGATAATGATTATCTAAAGAGCTGTAGGATAGACATAAGCACAGTGCTTCACACTCATCTCAGATAAGCTATCACTGGAGGTATACTCACTTGACTTGCCAGGTTTCTGCATCTTTATTTGGATTGCTACCAGCAGGCACCATTTTTACTTTGGTTAACATACTTTCAAGGACACTGGCAGCGGTGGTTCTAATGCCTGCTAGTTAAAGAATGGCATTACAGTACAGTAGTTATCTTGTGCTTGATTTTTAGTGTTGTCTTTTATCCTGTGGGAGTCCATACTGCTTTATAAAGTATTTTTACACATAATTGTTTCACTGTCCACTTAAAAGCATTACCAAAGGATTATGGTAGAGTTTGGTATAGGAAGAAAACCATCCCTAAAACAGAATGCAAAGCATTTGAGGATAGCCCAAAAAAGGTGTCTGATCACGTAATGCCAGCTCAGTTCCTTATTTACCATTTATTGCGTAGGCACATGGACAACCAAGAGTAATGCTCTTTGATATCAGAGTTCCAGCATAAGTATTAAAGCTCTAACAGCTACTGCAGTGATACTAAAGTTTATTATTTTCATATTGTTTTTATCTGTCACTGTCAAAGTGCCTTACAAAGGAACTCACTATTATTGTTGCCATCTTGCAGATAAGAAAGCCAAGGCATGGGGAGAGGAGGTGTTATGCCCAAAGCTACTAAATGACCCAGTCTGAGTGAAACATGCTGAAAACAGGTTTCCTATGCACAGATTAAAAGCTTTGTTTCTAAGGATATGGTGCCTTCCCTTTGGTTGTAGACATACAAAATTACAGGACCTACAATCCCAAACATTGCAACCATGGGGGATTGATAAGCTGTTTGAGAGATTGTCTTGCTCTGGTACTTCTACAGTGTTGAAAATTGCTTTCATTGACCATTTCTTTAGACCCGCTGCACTGCTTGTCTCCTAATATACTGCAAAAAATGCTTATTTTCCAGTCCATAGTCCATCAAGACGCTTTCTGCTGCTTTGCTGTCTTTCTCTCAGATAAGTGCTTGTTTGGTGCACTGCTGTTTCTGAGCAACCTACATCCTATGCAGATCTGTCAAATCACTGGCTCTTAAGAGTGCTGTTTTTAACAGAAAATTTCTTGACATGAAGGCTGCCTGCTGGTTTATGTTGACTGTTATAGGGCAGGAAATTAAACTGCTTCATTCTTAAGTAAAAAGTTGATTTGAAATGTAACATTAAGTTTGCTAAACTTGGGAATGGTAGATAACATGTTTGTTTCAGAAAACTGCTTCTTCAGAGTAGCAGTTTACTCCTTTATAGCTATATCACTTGTATGTTGACAACACGCACAGATTTTTAAATGCTTTCTTTTCTGTAAAAATGTTGAAATGGAGCTGTGTTTTAAAAACCCTGTAGAAAACCTGAGAATTCCACTGGTAAAACGTCAATGAACCAGCAATTTGGGGATCTTTAAAAAAAAAAAAAAAAAAAAGACATAGCTTGAATAATCTTCTGAATCAAGAGTAAAATTATATTTTTTGCAAGCTTCTTAGGGTGATTTAGTTAACAGCATTATGTTTAGAAAAAAAGAATTGAAAGGTAATTTTGTAGGTGAAAACTATAAACCCAATGTTTGAGAAACTCAAAGTGGGGTTTAAACCTCAGTCCTTTGAGCATCGAACCTGAACCCCCTATTCCTCTGTAACTGCTGTAAGCATTAGGTTATTATTTTCTCTCTCCCATCAAATTGAAAAGATGATGGTGGGCTCTTGAAAATTATAGCTAAAGGGTAGTATATAGTGGTACAGGCTTATGATATGCAGTCACATATTTATGTTGGGTATTAAATTACTTGGGTCAGAAGAAATTAAGAATGAACGCTAAGGAGGGTGACCCCTTCTCTTGGGCATGCATAGCGTACCGTGGGTGTTTCCAGACATCTGGGAAAGAGTGACCTGTGCAGTAAGCCCCAGCCTGCAGCGAGCACAGCTGACTTGGCTCAGGGGGAGGATGGTGCTTCAGACACACGCTGCACCTGAGTTTCCCCGTGCTGAGCTGTAGGCAGCTATGCATTTGGCAGTTGAGTGTTCCTATGTGATGAAGCAAGCTGCTCTCTCTGAACATCCCTTTGTGAGGTGAAATGCCAACGAATTAAGATTAAAAACATCTGCAGATGACTGCTTTTTTTTGATGGATTTGGACTACAGGCCATAATTCATTACTGAATTTACCTAAGCCTGTCAATGCAGGGAGCTGAACCTGATTCTGCACTTGATTCTCTCTGGGAAGTCAAGGCGCTCAGCAGCTTGTTTTTTCTGTATCGTCAATCAACACAGTGGGCTTTAATGAACTTGTGCCTGTGACACCAGCTGTTGCAAAGCATTGTGTTGGAAATGCATTGGTCATCCCACTGCAGTGTGATTTTTGTCTTTTTATGCGCCTTATTTTTTAATTTACTTTTGATACATTGCAGTAAATTCAAAGGTTATTTATTAGTATGTCAGTAATAATATAGTACATGCCATATGCAATAGGTACTGATCATACCGAAAACCTCTGCATTTTCACAGCCCAAAATAAGCAGGCCTATTCAGATACTTACAAACTACATGAGAATCCAAGCATTTGTTTTTTATGAAAAACTTTTAAGATTTTGTGAAATCAGAGTTTGGCTTCCCATTTGAAAGTGGCTAAAATTTCTCAGGGGACTAAAGTACTTGGTTTGTAAGATACTTAGCACTGCTATTATTTAATTAATATGATGTATCATCTAAAGTTGTCGATAAGCAGGAATGAGTATCTTTTTAAGCCATTTTACTTAACAAATTAAAAAAATCTGTGAAGTATCACTGTTACAATATCAATTTTAATCCAGCTTTGAATGATTAAAAATCAATGATTTAAATTAATTTGGACTTAAATGTGATGTCAGCCTACATCCAGCACGGTTTGTGCTACAGGGACGTTTTTGTGAGACATAGATATTGTAGTGAGTGCATAATCATTTTTTAGGCTTAAAGAACATCATTCATGTCATCTTCAGTGATCATTTCATGTTTTTATAAGTTACAGTAAGCTTTTACTTTCCCTACTAGCTGTAAGATTTTTATGAGCCTCCAGGTAGAGTATGACCCATTAACCACTATTCTTTTGTCCAGTGAGTTTTTTACCCATCTGGTTTCCCTCCATCCAGATACAATAATACTGTGGCAGACAGTGTCAAAGACCTTTCCAAAGTCGAAGTAAATGACATCTGTTGCACTCCCTCCAGATTGTATATCGGAGAAGGCAATCAGGATGTCAAGCATGATTTAGCCTACATAAACCATAGAATCATAGAATCTTTGAGTTGGAAGGGACCTTTAAAGGACATCTAATCCAACACCCCTGCAATGAGCAGGGACATCTTCAACTAGACCAGCTTGCTCAAAGCCCCGTCCAACCTGACCTGGAATGTTTCCAGGGATGGGGCATGTACCACCTCTCTGGGCAACTTGTGCCAGTGTTTCACCACCCTCATTGTTAGGTTATGTTACTTTCAAATAAAGCTTAGCAGCACAGCAAATCAAGAACTTTATCAGTTCTCTAATTACATATACACACAGATGTAGACAGAGGCATAGGTAGAGGTATGTAAAGAAATCACACAGAATCACAGAATAATTAAGGTTGGAAAAGACCTTTAAGATCATTAAGTCCAACCGTCAACCCAACACCACCATGCCCACTAAACCAGGTCCCAAGTGCCACATCTATACATTTTCTGAACACTTCCAGTGACGGTGACTCCACCACCTCCCTGTGCAGCCTGTTCCAATGCTTGACCACTCTCTCCGTAAAGAAATTTTTCCTAATATCTAGTCTAAACCTCCCCTGGCGCAGCTTGAGGCCATTTCCTCTCATTCTATCACTAGTTACCTGGGAGAAGAGATCAAAACCCACCTCACCACAACCCCCTTTCAGGTAGTTGTAGAGAGTGATAAGGTCTCTCCTCAGCCTCCTCTTCTCCAGACTGAACTACGCCAGTTCCCTCAGCCGCTCCTCATAAGACTTGTGCTCTAGACCGCTCACCAGCTTCGTTGTCCTTCTCTGGACACGCTCTAGCACCTCAATGTCCTTTTTGTAGTGAGGGGCCCAAAACTGAACACAGGATTTGAGGTGTGGCCTCACCAGTGCCGAGTACAGGGGCACAATCGCTTCCCTACTCCTGCTGGCCACACTATTTCTGATACAGGCCAGGATGCTGTTGGCCTTCTTGGCCACCTGGGCACACTGCTGGCTCATGTTCAGCTGGCTGTCAACCAGCACCCCCAGGTCCTTTTCCATTGGGCAACTCTCCAGCCACTCCTGCCCAAGCCTGTAGCATTGCATGGGGTTGTTGTGACCCAAGTGCAGGACCCAGCACTTGACCTTATTAAACTTCATACAGTTGACTTCGGCCCATTGATCCAGCCTGTCCAGATCCCTCTGCAGAGCCTTCGTACCCTCGAGTAGATCAACACTCCCACCCAATGTGGTGTCACCTGCAAACTTACTGCAAGAGCACTCGATCCCCTCATCCACATCATCAGTGAAGATACTTGTCCTGGTTTCAGCCAGGATAGAGCTGGTTTTCTTCACAGAAGCCAGTGTGACACTGTATTTTGGATTTGGGATGAGAAACTGTTGATAATGTGCTGATGTTTTGGGTTGTTGCTGAGCAGTCAAGGACAGTCCAGCTTCTCGTGCTGGCCTGCTAGCAAGGAGGTTGGGGGTGCATGGGGAGCTGGGAGGGGACACAGCTGGGACAGCTGACCCAGACTGGCCAAAGAGATATTCCCTACCATACGACGTCATGCCCAGTACATAAACTGGAGTTAGCCGGGGGGCGGAAATCGCTGCTCGGGGACGGGCTGTCGATCGCCGGGTGGTGAGCAATTGCTGTATTGGGCATCACTTGTTCTTGTACATTCCTTTGTTGGTATTACCATTGTTGTTTCCTTCTTTCTTTCTGTCCTATTAAACCGTGTTTATCTCAACCCACGAGGTTTTTTTCCTAATTCTCTCCCCCACCCTACTGTGGGAGGGGGAGTGAGCGAGCGGCTGCATGGTGCTTAGTTGCCGGCTGGGGCTAAACCACGACAATACTGAACAAGACCAGCCCCAAAACCAAGTTCTGGGGAACACTGCTTGTGACTGGCCGCCAACTGGATTTAACTCTGTTCACCACAACTCAACCTCCTTGTTCAGCCAGGCCAGTCATCTTCCCCGCCAGCTCCTCTTGTGGCAGATGGGGACTGCCTGCTCCTACACCTTTAAAATCTCTTCTTGAAGAATGTTCAGCCTTCCTGGACCCCTTTGCCCTTCAGGACTGCCTCCCAAGGGACTCTCAGCGAGTGACCTGAACAGGCTGCAGTCTGCCTTCCAGAAGTCCATGGTGGTGGTTTTGCTGAACCCCCACCAGGAACTGAGGATTCTCTCATTTCATGGTCACTAAGCCCAAGATGGCCTTTGACCACCACATCTCCCACCATTCCTTCCCTGTTTGTAAACAACAGGTCAAGTGGGGCACCTCCCCTGGTAGGCTCACTTACCAGCTGTGTCAGGAAGTTATCCTCCACACACTCCAGGAATCTCCTAGATTGTTTCTTTTGTGCTGTGTTATACTTCCAGCAGATGTCCGGTAAATTGAAGTCCCCCACAAGAGCAAGGGCTAGTGATTGTGATACTTCTGCCAGGTGCTTGTAGAATGCTTTGTCTACCTCTTCGCCCTGGCTGGGTTGTCTATAACAGACACCCAGCAGGGTATCTGCCTTGTTTGCCTTTCCCCTTATTGTTACCCATAAGCACTCGACCTTGTCATCACAATTGTTGAGCTCTATACACTCAAAACACTCCCTAACATAAAGAGCTACCCCACCACCTCTCCTTCCATGCCTATCGCTTTGGAAGAGCTTGTAGCCATCCATTGCAGCACTCCAGTCATGAGAGTCATCCTGCCATGGTTCTGTGATGGTGACTAAGTCATAGCTGTCCTGCTGCACAATGGCTTCCAGCTCCTCCTGTTTGCTGCCCATGCTGCGTGCATTGGTGTTGATGCATATATATATAGATGTAGCTGTGTATGAGAGATATATATGTAAGAAGAGATATATGAAGAAAGATATCTCTCTTTCTCTCTACACACACACGTACATATACAAAAGTACCTGTTAAAAGCTTCCTCTAGAATTCCATGAAATACGCACTTCGAATGCTTTTGCATTTCTCAATGGACAAAGAGTTGAGCCTTAGACAGGGGTTTCAGCCCAGGTCCATGCTGGTCCTCTGAACTTATTGTGAACTTAAGAGTTCATGAGCTCTGAGAGGTGTCCCACTCTGAGGGAGATGCTGGTCACAGCCTGCTGCGGTCCAAGAGAGCTCAAAGGGCCTCACTGAGAACCGCTCTTTGTAGGGTCATGAGGTGATTGACTTTAGGCATCAGCAAATTTCTGTCCTTACCACAATCATTTCCTGGTAATTCTCAAAATCCCAGTGATGTTGGCACTGATCTGCCCATGTCATGATTAGATGAAATATGTTGCAGGGCTACTGGGGATGATTAGTTACTTCTGCAACTGATACCTCTGAGATGGTCAGTACCATTCCCCACCTTAGCTACTCAAGAGAGCTTGGTACGGCCAAGGAGCTCTTAACTGCCAAATTCATTGCACCAAGACCAAGGCTTGACAAGAGTTCCAGGAGCAATCGCTGTTTGGTCTGATGTCATCTTTTATGCCTCTTTCTGCATAAGAAGTAAAGAAATCTAAATATAAACCCTTTTGTAAACAGCTTTGAAATATTTGATGCAAAGTGATATAAAAAATGAATTTACTTACACATCTTTGAGAAACTTATGTGGAGGGCTGTGGGGAAGGGATGGATATGCCCACTCCCTGAACAGGATATTATGGCTCTGCTGTGTGTTGAGGCAGTGTCCTGGATTACCACTCATTGTGAAGGGTAGGGGTATGTAAACCATCTTCTCCTATATGAGTCCAGTCTTTCCTACTAGTATAGGACAAAGTAATCATAAACAGTGAGTTGTAGTGTTAGGGCAAATGATGTGAAGTACTTTCTGTCTCTGCATACTGTATGTTGAAGGAAGATAATGATGAAAGAGTTTTTCATTCCAAAGGGAATAAAACCAAACCGTATGATGTATGTGGTTGTCCTGTGTGCAAGCTCTATCTCTTTTTCTCTCCAGTGTGACAGTGGAAATTGTCAGCTTGTAGTATAACTGCAATTTGTCTTCTGCTTTGTTCCTTTTTCTGTTTATTTTTGCTTTTGAGATTGAGCTGGTATTTAAAAGCAGGCTTTTAAAGAAATTGGATTAAGAATGTTATTTTTTGTAAATACTGAATCGAAATAATTTTAAAAGAAATTATCTTCTGTATGCATATTACAGGCTTTTGATGTCTCAAAGAACAGCTAAAACAAACACCATCTCAAACCCTAATGCTAAGTGTTAATTAGCATTTCTAGCCAGAAAAAAGAATTTTCTAATTCACAATTATGTAATATCAGGACCTTTATCTAAAATCCTTTTTTAAATGGTCTCCATCAATATGTACATTTCTTTCTACCTGTGTGCAAAGCTATGTAAATTATTTGCAAATCATAGAATCTTTGGGTTGGAAGGGACCTTTCAAAGTCATCTAGTCCAACCTCCCTGAAATGAACAGGGATATCTTCGACTAGATCAGGTTGCTCAGAGCCCCATCCAACCTGACCTTGATGGTTTCCAGGGATGGGGCATCTACCACCTCTCTGGGCAACCTGAGCCAGTGGTTAATCACCCTCATTGTCAAAAATTTCTTCCTTAGATCTAATCTAAATCTGCCCTCGTTTAGTTTAAAACCATTGCCCCTTGTCCTGTCGCTACAGGCCCTGATAAAAAGTCTGTCCCCATCGCTTAAGTGATTATTTGCATTAGTTTATCTTCAGACTAGTAACAGGTTTCTACTTGGTCTTGTATTCCTTTGTACATACTTATCAAAACACAGTTTAGTTTCCACTGTGGAACTCTTAGGGAAGGCATTCTTTTTTGTTCTTTATTTAAATTAACAGCTTTTTATTGAAATACTAAATTTTGTTATATTTTTGTAATTTATTTTTAAAATGTGAATTGTTTTAATTGTGATGTAGTGTACTACTGTTTTATAAAAGAGAGATAATTTATTTATTGTGGTTCACTAAATAAATCTGCAATGAGCAGCTGATGTCCGAGGGGTA
Source organism: Phaethon aethereus (assembly GCF_964289735.1). NCBI lineage: Eukaryota > Metazoa > Chordata > Aves > Phaethontiformes > Phaethontidae > Phaethon > Phaethon aethereus. The sequence continues at coordinate 211,572,945 of NC_138575.1, forward strand.
GCATGCACTGTTTTGCCTGACTGCATGCCAAGGTGGAAGATAGGACTCATATACAGAGCATGGAAATACATTTGCACAGAAAAACATTGAAATGACCTCTTGAGAAGACGCAGATGTCCCGACTTTCTACCCATCCAGCCTGCACATGTAAACTCCTTGCAGCCAAACCTGCGAAGACTTCTGGGGTAGTCTGTAGCAGAGAAATGGTTTTCTATTCTCTTAGAAGGTAAAGGAAAAAAACTTGGGCAATGTGGAGGAGAATGTTGCAGAAAAGGAGTGAGTTGGAAGAAAATAGGAAGGTGCTGCATTAGGGAAGGGGATCCAGGAAACAATGCAGGAGAGTGAAGGGAAAAAGAGATGAAGAGGATGGCAGTTTGACTGGCTGAGCACTACTGCAGTAAGGAAAGATGGACAGAGAGCACAGCCTGGGATATTAGAACAGGAGTGAGGATTCAGGCTGATATTTTGCCTATAGGTGGAATTCTTTGCAAACATCTAATTGTAGGCTTTTTTTCTTCCTGGAAGGGAGTCTATCTTTGCCGTATCATAGGCACCTGTCTGTTAAAAATATGGGTGTGCTGATTTCCTGAGAACTGGTACCTCTTCAGCACTATCATTGCCTTTGAAGAAAACTGGTTGTATATCACTTGAGACAATTATTTTGCTCTTCAGCTATGTGAAGTTACCACTCCCTAATAATATCCTACATTTCTCATACTTAAGAAGCCCTCAGTCTTTTTGACCATGCATATTTATAAAATCTGCTGTTAGGACAATTTGCTTGGGCTGTACTACTGATCTGGTAACATACGTGTTTTCTTCAGATGTACATGTTTAAATAACCATTGACCTGTTTTTTGTCAGAATTGTGTTTGAATACTTAGTACAATCTAAAATTTGCTACTATTTGGAAAGTAATTTCTTTTAATGATTTTAGTAAAAAAGTATTAAACAGCTGTATTATTGGGCTAAAGGAAAATTTAGTAGAAATTTTCAGTGTTATTAGCCTTCTAAATTTCAAAATTGTTTTCTGGCTTCCTATAAGATGCTTATAAATAAAATAAGTCCTACTAAAAACATGGGAAAAAGGCTTTTTAAGTGAGCTGCATCATTGAAGTCCCCGATGAAGTCATAATATGTTTTTCTTTTGATCTGTGTATGGACAGGACCAAAATAATAATTCAATCTCGCTTAGATCCACAGATCCTAATTACAGAAGTGCCCATCTTGCTCAAGGATTTGGCATGGCATGTGCATTACTTTTTGGTAGAAATAAAGTAGGTCAATATTTGATTACTAGAGGAAGTATTGGAATATCGTAATCACATATTTGACTTCATCTGCAGTTATAATGCACTTCAGTTGGGTAGTAGTAAAGATGGCAAAACTTCTTTTTTTCCCCAGCGATCTCATTGAAGTTACCTCAGCAAGCAAGTCTGGCTAGTAATGTGCTGATTCTGTAACAAGGAGATAAAGTTGTAAAAGAAGCAGCACTATAAAATAAACAGAATAAAATTAAGGTTATGTTTCCACTGGGGTGATATGTCCTTTAAGAAAATAGAAACATTCTGCTGTAGTATTTCTCCCTACAAGAAGTGCCAGCTGACACAAATTGGTGACATCTGAGAGAGGCTAGAGAATCCATTATTAGTAGTTTTTGAGATTAGAATTTAAGGTAGAAGCAATATGGTCCTATCTCTCATTATCTTTCCAACATGCTTTGTTCATATGGCCCTTGCTCTTTTATTTGAGCCTGAAGACAATTTAACTGTTGACCAAAAAGTAAGTGACATATTAATATTATAGGACTTTTTTCTTCAGTTGAGATTCACAGAGCTTCCAAACCAGAACATTTTATGACTGTTGATAAAAGTTCAGGATTTCTTCTTGACATTGTATTTTTAAAAACTATGCATGGCTGGGAAAATCAGCCCAGTAGGAATGCCCCTTGTTTACTTCTCCTTGAAACTGGACCCCTTTCTTAACTCTTGAGTATATTCCTTGGTAGGTAATAAACATGAGTTGTATTTCTCTTGGGTTATTAGATAATATATAAGATACTAACTAAAACCTCGAAACACATTTCCAGACTTCCTCCCACAGCAATATCCAGATTCATAGAAATTCGTATGAGCCAGACAAATGTTTGATGAGACCGTAGAATCATAGAATCTTTGGGTTGGAAGGGACCTTTTAAGGTCATCTAGTCCAACTCCCCTGCAATGACCAAGGACATCTTCAACTAGATCAGGTTGCTCAGAGCCCTGTGCAACCTGACTGGAATGGGCCATCTACCACCTCTCTGGGCAACATGCGCCAGTGGTTCACCACCCTCATTGTCAAAAATGTCTTCCTTAGATCTAGTCTAAATCTGCCCTCTTTTCGTTTGAAACCATTACCCCTTGTCCTGTCACTGCAGGCCCTGGTAAAAACTCTCTCTCCATCTTTCTTATAAGCCCCCTTTAAGTCCTGGCAGGCTGCCATAAGGTCTCCCTGGAGCCTTCTCTTCTGCAGGCTGAAGAACCCCAACTCTCTCAGCCCGTCCTCACAGGAGAGGTGTTGCATCCCTCTGATAATTTTTGTGGCCTTCTCTGGCCCCGCTCCAACATGTCCATGTCTTTCCTGTGCTGAGGGTTCCAGAGCTGGATGCAGCACTGCAGGGGGGTCTCCCCAGAGCCGAGTAGAGGGGCAGAATCCCCTCCGTTGACCTGCTGGCCACACTGCTTTGGATGCAGCCCAGGAGACAGTTGGCCTTCTGGGCTGCGAGCGCACATTGCCTGCTTATGTCCAGCTTTTCATCCACAAGGACCCCCAAGTCCTTCTGGGCAGGGCTGCTCTCCATCCTTTCCTCCCCCAGCCTGTACTGATACTGAGGGTTGCCCCAACACAGGTACAGGACCCTGCACTTGGCTTTGTTGAACCTCATGAGGTTCACACGGGCCCATTCCTTGAGCTTGTCCAGGTCCCTCTGGATGGCATCCCGTCCCTCAGGCGTGTCAACTGTACCACTCTGCTTGGTGTCTTCTGCAAACTTGCTGACGGTGGGTGCGCTCAATCCCACTGTCTATGTGATTGATGAAGATACTCAAGAGTACTGCTCCCAACATGGACCCCTGAGAGACACCACTTGGCACCAATCTCCATCTGGACATTGAGCTGTTAACCACTACCCTCTAGATGTGACCATCTATCCAATTCCTCATCCACCCAACAGTCCACCCATCAAATCCATCTCTCTCCAATGTAGAGAGAAGGAAGTTGGGGGGGACCATGTCAGAGGCCTTACAGAAGTCCAGATAGATGACATCCGTTGCTCTTCCCTTGTCCATTGATACAGTCACTGCATCATAGAAGGCCACTGGGTTGGCCAGGCAGGACTTGCCCTTGGTGAAGCCATGCTGGCTGTCTCAATGTACCTCCCGGTCTTCCATATGCCTTAGCATAGCTTCTAGGAGGATCTGTTCCATGATGTTCCCGGGCACAGAGGTGAAGCTCACAGGTCCTTAGTTCCCAGGGTCCTCCTTGCTACTTTTTTTGAAGATCAGTGCAATGTTCCTTTTTTCCAGTCTCCAGGGACTTCCCCTGACTGCCAGGACTTTTCAGATATCATGGAGGGTGGCTTGGCCACTACCTCAGCCAGTTCCCTCAGGACTCTGGGACGCATCTTGTCAGGTCCCATAGACTTGTGCATGTTCAGGTTCCTCAGGTGGTCTGAAACCTGATCTGCTCTTTACAGTGGAAGGGACTTTGCTCCTTCAGTCCCCATCTTGCAGGTCATCCGGTCGAGAGGTGAGACTGAGATTCAAACCAACACACAGCATTTTGCTTTTCTGTAAATTGAAGCAATTATAAGCTGTGGTTTTATTTTTTGCAGTTAAAAAATATGAAAAATATTCGTAGTATTTGTAACAAAGCTGAATGTTTCAAACAAAACTGAACTATAATTTGGTGGGTACCTTCTAAATTCTGGACACATGTAGAGTTGAAAGAGGTCTATTATAGAAGTTGAAAATCTGTATTTAAGGAATACACCCACTACATCTGTTCAATTGGCAAGATAATAAATGTACAGCCCACTCTTACTTCAGAAGAACACATTCAACGTATTCATTAGCTGGGAGTTTTACCAGTCATTTGCAAATATACTTCAGCTGCATTTTTCAATTACTTATGAACTGTGCATTGCTGTGCAAGTCTCAAGCATGCTTGCCAGTCAGTTGCTCATCCTGTATTGCTTGGGCACTGACAATGCCTGCTTTTATGGCTTGAATGGAGTTATGCCTGCAAAAGTTGCAGCGGTGGGTACTTTGTGACTTTTATTAACTTTGGCGTAATTCCTTTCTCATTTCATTCAGCTTTGTCCTATATAATGCGTAACCATGTGGCGTTTCCAGTCTTTAAATGTCATACTGATGCAACAGAAGAAGCAGAAGCAGTTTGTCCAGCATTGAGTAGGTCCATTATAACAGTGGGATAAAAAGCTCTTCTTACCCATTTTTGAATGTCAGGGTGTTCCTAAGGTTTCCTGAAGGACATGTCTGTCTCTGCCCAAGCTTCCTTTGGTCACATGGTGCCTCTCATATCACTGAAACACAGTGTTAATAAACTGTAGTCACAGAACCACAGAATCATTAAGGTTGGAAAAGACCTTTAAGATCATCAAGTCCAACCATCAGCCCAACACACCAAGCCCATTAAACCATGTCCTGAAGTGCCACGTCCACATGTTTTTTTGAACACTTCCAGTGGTGGTGACTCCACCACCTCCCTGGGCAGCCTGTTCCAATGCTTGACCACTCTCTCAGTAAAGACGTTTTTCCTAATATGCAATCTAAACCTTCCCTGGGCACAACTTGAGGCCATTTCCTCTCGTCCTATCGCTAGTTACTTGGGAGAAGAGACCGACACCCACCTTGCCACAACCCCCTTTCAGGTAGTTGTAGAGAGCGATAAGGTCTCCCCTCAGCCTCCTCCAGACTGAACAACCCCAGTTCCCTCAGCCGCTCCTCATAAGACTTGTGCTCCAGACCCCTCACCAGCTTTGTTGCCCTTCTCTGGACATGCTCGAGCACCTCAACGTCCCTCCTTGTAGTGAGCGGCCCAGAACTGAACACACTATTCTAGGTGGGGGCTCACCAGTGCCGAGTACAGGGGTACAGTCACTTTCCTACTCTTGCTGGCCACAAGCAAGAACAAGTTAATTATTTTTCTTGGCAGACCTGTGCATGATATGCTTCTTTCAAATAGGATGGGCTGGAGAATCCTTTATCCCTCTGCGGGCTTGTATCTTCAGTCTTGCCTCCTTTTTAGGTGAGATCTCTGTAGTTAGGAGTTTTATTAAAATGTGTAGCAAATGATTACCTGGTAGCAGCAGGTAACTATTGTGTTCTTCAGCTGAATTTTGAGTGTGTTTGCCAATGCAGTTTTCTCCAAGTTAGATATTCTTAATGGAGAGCATCAACCCGAACATAATTTGAGTATGTTTCCTTTCAGAATCAGAAATTGTAAAAATTCGAGGCAGTTGGTGGCATTCAGCCAAAGATGCTCTGCAAACAGAAAGCTCATCTTGAGAAATTATAAAGCTGATAATGTACCTTCTGATTTTCATCCTCACGTATTATGTGAAGATTTTCTTCCTGCTTGTTCCATTTATTTGTTGCCATAACCATTGTCTACGTAGTAATTTGGTTGGTGGAGGAGTTGCGCTAAAGCCAAACATGCTTTTATTATGGCTCAAGAGTTAAGAAGGGAGGTATGGAAGAATCAAAACATATTAAGTGGTATTTTTGGTTTGGTAGTGGCTTTTACATCAGTTTTCCCCATTCCTTTTCTTCCTGATTGCTTCCGTATCTTAGTGAGAAGTGATAGAACACGGGAAGCAGGCAGACGCTGGAGATGTTTGTGCTAATGTCTGACTACTAGAAGGCAACATATTCATAGAAGGGAAAAAAGACACATTTCCACTACATACAGGGGGTCATATAGAAGCCTGTGCTCAGCTGGCTTTTGAAAGCTGTTTTCTACTACAGGACTGAAAAAATTACATGACAACTGGTGTATCTGAGTTAATGCTAGGGTACCTTGCCTAGGCTTTCCAGCCAAAGGGGTTAAAACCAGAAGCGGTTCGGGTCCAACGTGATGGATTCTGTTTCTATGTATGGTATAGTTTCAGGAGGTGAGACCAGCCATGCCATGCTAAAAGGCTTAGTGGGCTTTGTGTTCAGACTTGCCTCTTGGCAGAGCTAAGTTCTTGTTTAGTTAACTGGGCAACTATTATAGTGGTATTTTGCAAATTGAATGCAACTGTATAGACCAAGATTTTGCAAGAGGCAAGTTTATAGGTAAAAGTGACTTAAATGATTGTGAGACTGCCAAGTGGCCAGCAGGTTCGGTTCATTTTGAGTAATTTTTTGTCACTTTTAGATTATTAGTAATAAATAGTTGTTAATAGTAATATATTTTTGTACGCTGTCTCCTGGGTAGTGTGCAACAGCCCCTTCGCCTGCTCTTCCTGAACTTTATTATTTCATCTTAAAAACCCAACACCAACCAAAAAAGTAAAACGTCTTCATTCAAATTCATATTTCTCCTTTCTCTATGATTCGCAGGCCAAATGTATTTACCCTGTAAGTACAAGAAAACTTTAACTCGAAGCTCTGCCAGCTCATTCAGAAATTCAGAATTTAAACTGAGTATCACACATGAGCATGAAGGTGTATCTTACTCACAAATACTTGCGTTAATCTATATATCGTACACCACTTGTAACTGGAAAAATAATGAATGGTAGAACTTTTTAAAAAGGATGAACCACTAGGTTATGTGTTTGTCACTGTTTTGTTTTTCATGAGAATGCTGAATCTGAAGCCACTGTTACTCTTCTTGTGTTATAGGTGCCGTAGCAGTTTTGATCCCTCGGCTAGACCTGGTGATTTCTTTCGTTGGAGCTGTCAGCAGCAGCACTCTGGCACTGATTCTGCCGCCTCTGGTTGAAATCCTTACCTTCTACAAGGAAAACTTAAGTTTATGGACGATATTTAAAGATCTTTTTATAGCTGTCATTGGGGTGGTTGGATTTTTAACAGGGACGTATGTGACGGTTGAAGAAATCATTTATCCTGCATCCACAGTTCTGGCTAACGCATCAGAGAGCATCTCTGAGGATTTAAATGCTACAAACTTGGTGGTTGGTTTAAAGTAATAACCAGGCACTGTGAACTATTTTGTTCCTTACCAAGAAATTCTAGATGGATGGCACAGCTATGTCTGGGACAAATTCCATTTCCAAATGAATTTTTGAAAAATAGCGTGCATCCCTTTCTCACTCTGTTGTTTGTTCTTTCTTTCATTCCATCCCATCTGCTACCTGACCCCTTTGCTCTCAACCTCTGCTCATCTAGTGAAAAACTGAATTGATGTCAGGTTTTAAAATATATACATGCATATAGGAAGGAAATATGATTTTAGGTTATTTGCAAGAAAAAAAGAAGAAATTTTATAAGGAAGTCAAGATGCCTTCCTCCTCAGAAAAGGTGGAAGTCAGTCTGTTCGTCATATCTAGGCACCAAGTCTAGGCACTACTGTTTTCACTCCACTCTAAGGGTTGGAGTGGGAGCTCAGTGATGCATAGACCTTCTCTTGGCTGTTTCTGACAGGGTGAATTGCACCCCAGTGAACCAGGGACACTATAGTTTTAGAAAAGAGCAGCTGTGTTTTTAATTTCCGTTTCTTTTCTGTTCTGGGGACTTGGAATATTTGCTGTGGAAAAGCTTTTGGGTAGTTGCAGTTGCCTGGCTCAGTATGTCTGGAATCTGAGTGCACTGTGCAGAACAACTGTGACTCTTGTTCAGTCTTTTCACATGGGCCCCAAGGGGAGTTTTCCAAGAAATTGGAAGGACCAAGCCCTCCCTGGCTAGTACAGCAGACCACTGCTGGTGGTGGGTTACATGACAGTAAGCATAAAGGCATTTTGTTTTCATGCCAACCACCTTAACATTTAAGCTGAAGAATGGATAATACTGCAAGTTAAGGTTTAGAGGTAAAGGCTGGATCTTTTATTAGACCAAAAGGTAGCTAGTTAGGTGTGTTCTTGCCATGTTACATGATCTGTTACTATATGTTCCTGAACCATGAGCTGTTCAGCATGGCCAGACCCCTGCTGCAGGGAAATGGCAACTGTGATGCTCAGTAGAGCCGTGGAGGTCTGACTATCCAGAGCAGCTTAAAGATTCATGATATTAATTTCTGTATGACAAAGGAAAGGATGAGACACTACTTTCTAGAATGGAGCTTGTGCCATACTTTCACACGTATAAGCTGTGGGTTATTTGTGAAAGAACTTGTGATTCCACAGCACTGAGCTGGGAGGCACCAGGGATGTCTACTTTGAAGCCCCTTCTCCCTACAGTGCACCACCTGCCTACAGGTTGTCTGAAGAAGTGGGTTATCTCAGGGCTTGCTTTCAACTACCGGTACTTTGTAGAGAGGTACAGTTTATATGAGATGTAGGGTATACATGTGAAAATATGATATTTTTTTAGAAAGTAATTGTATCTCCCCTTTGGATTTTAAATGAAAATTGCAGGATGTTGTTTATCAGAGCAATATTACTTCCTTTAATGATGCACAAATGGTAAGTAGTTTATTTTTGTATGTTTTGGTAACTGCTTTCCTGACACATTTTTTACACCATTTCTTTATCCTTACTTTCAACTATACAAATGTGTGAAATACTGTATTTTTTTTACCTGTTGCTGGAAGTCTGTAGATTTCGTATCTATATTTCTATTTGAACATATAATAATTATTTTTGCATTCTTATGTGCTGCCTTAAATAGGATCTAACATGCCCTTTACTGATCTTTGCGTCTTTTGTCCATTTTGGAAGAAAAAAAGAAGAAGTTGTAAGTTGGCAATTGAGCTTGCTCAGCAAGCCTGCGTGCGGAGTCCCCAGCCGGAACCCTGATTTTCAGGGTTCATATTTGACTTTCTGGCTCACATTTCATAGATGATTGTCACCCCAAATGCTAAAGCTATATTTTTGGTCTTGTTTTCTAAAAACACTCTATATTTTGTGCAATAATAGAACTGTATTTATCATACTTATTCCTGTTATGAAGAAACTCCTTTTTCTACAGGATATTTTTAATTATAACATTCCCCCAAGATATATGGTATGCTGAAACCTCTCTACTGTATTCATACAAATTAAGATGGAAATATATGTAATATTTTGCTTGACTTCAGTATATTCCTCAGAAATCTCCCATTTGGTAATCTCCCATTTGGCATGACAGTGCTAGAATAATATATTGATATATATATATCTATACTTACATTTTCTCTTCAGACTGTTTCCCTAATCATCTACCATGTGGTGACTGTATTTGAGCACTTTCATCTCCATGTTAATGAGGGCATTTCTGATAGGGTTTCGTTATAGCACGTAGCTCAGACTGCATGTATTTGTTCAAGCAATAGTTCTGAGCAATGCTCTTATTTTCATTTTAGCGTGTATGAAGTTAAATACTTGGCAGGCACTTTAAAGGGATGAGTCTCTGCAGGGATGGTACTCTAGAATTAATTTTTGTATGAAAGTGCCACGGAGGAGTGAACACAGGTAGTTAGCAGAGACGTAAAAGGTAATTTCAGCTTTTCCTCTTAAAGGTTTTTTATTCTTTAAACTGTTTTAAAAGACATTGAATCTAAGTGTTTCCATCTGTTTCATAATGAATCTGTTCTTTACCTAAACCATATGCTACACATTGATAGAGTATATTTCTCTGCAGCGTATTTTACTTGGCATTAAATACTTCTACATGGAACATTTTTAATAGGACTGATAAGATTTAGATGAAAGTTGTTTTTCCTGTTCGTTTTGCACCTTTCTACCCATGGGTGTTTGGAGAATAAAGGACTGTCAAGTCCATTCATATCGTCATTGTGTCCTAGTGAGCAACTTGGAGAAGGTGCTTCTGCCAGGGTGCAGAAGGACTTGACCAGTTCAGAGTTTGGTGGTGATTTTTGGCCAGTGAATATTGACATGGTACTATCAACGAAGCTTTGCTGAGCAGGGAACCTAGAACCTAAATAAGTGGCCTTGGCTACCCAGGTGAAGGCAGCGTATATTTTTGGAAGTCAGGCGACTTGTTTAGAAGGTTCATAGGTTTGAGGAATCCAATCTTAGTCATCAAAGTTCAGACAACCTGGCCCAAATACAAACCCTTACACATCTTACCGCTGTGTCTGACCAGGGAGCAGCCTGTCAGGGAGCAGATTTTCAGACCGATGTATTGCCGCTGACTGGCCAGATATGAAGTTGTGTGCTTATGCAGTGGGCCAGTGGTGCCATGTCTAACGATGTATCTTTTGAATCTTTAAAATGTTTATTAATATATTTTGCACAATGGTGATTTTCTCCTACAGTGTAGGAGTTTTGTTATTTTGACACTCATACAGTGCATTTGTGTGGCCTGCTCTTTCAAACAGGAATCAGAGTATCTTGCTTTGGATAAGGCTAAAATGTCATGTAGTGAAAAACTGCTAAGTCTGAATAATAAGAGTGTTCCTATGAAACATTGCCAAAGATTTAAAAGATAGGAAATTCTGACAGAAACCTCTTCTGAATAATAAGAGTGTTCATTCAGCTTATAAAGTACTGTAATATAAATTGCAAGTTAAGATGCAGTGAGTGAAACTGAGATTTAATGATTTAATAGGTATATTTTACATTAATATATATTTAAGATGGAAATGTACTTTAGCACAAGCTAAATGAAACTGAAAAATGCATGTGATTGACTTATGTTCCTGACAAGGAACAGAAAGCTATTGTATTTATATACTGTACATGCACTTATATTTTACAGTATAATATTGTTAGTAGTTTTAATGTAATTTAATCATTAGCTGCACTATAAGTAACTGGATCATTTTCTTGTCTGTTACTGTTCATCCTCAAATACTGGGCAAGTAAGAGAGTGGGTTTGCCTAATGTTCTGTAACTTAAATCTTCTGTATCAATAAAGACTACAATAACTCACTCTTATCCTGCCAGTCACCACTGCTACCTCACTAGAAGAAATAGCTGTCTTAATGCAGAATTTACCTTTGTTTTTCTGTGGAAGTTACTGAAGGAATGGCAAGTGAGTGACTTGAGATTGCCAGGCAAGCTCAAGAGCTGACGTTTCATTGATAGTAAATCTCACTTCAAAGTCACATAGGCACTCCTGAAAAATCCCACCTCCACTCCAAGGTTTTTCATGAGGGCACACTTAAAGTTAGGCTTCTGAATATTTTTAGAGGTGCTTTAGTAAATGAGTTAATTTCTAAATTTCTAAAAGCAGCCAGGAATTCCCACTGAAATTCCAGTTCCCATTTGGAAAACTGCAAGGAAAAAGCCAGACTTTTCAAAATTGGACAAGTCCTTATGTACTTGGTTTTGACTTGGCCTTAGCTTTAAGTATGGAGTGTTGGATAATTAGGTATGGAACAAATTGATATTAAAGTTCTGTACTTTCTATCTAAATTTAAAATTACTATTTGGAAACAAAAATGTCAGCATAAGCTTTCATGTTCTCACCAATTCTCAGATACCAATTTTGCAGAAGTACTTGTATTCCCCATTTTAATACAAGGCCCTTTGAAGGTGTGCTCAGTGAGGCACCCAGAAACACCCAACTCATTATAGAATTCCCTGTATGAATACAGTTTAGACAGAAGTAGTATACGAATGTCCTCGAGAGGGATCTGCCAAAACCCCTGTTTTATAAATAGGAAACCTGGAATGATCTGAAAGTCGTCTAACACCAGCAGAGAGTCTGTAGCTGTTAGACTGGAAAGATGGATTTCACTTTCCTGGGAGTCAAGAAGAATTTGAATCCACAGGATGAGCGAAAGCACATGTATGATCAAATTCCCTCTTGGACCTAGCTGTTAGGGACATGTACTTTTAGAAATTGACTTTCAGCTACTCTTCTACTTTGGAGAAGTAGAAATCCAAGTCCTTTTAACCTGAGTTTTCAGTTCCTAAAATTTTGAGTGCTTTAAATCTGTTTATTTCTTTTAAAAATTGGCCCTAGGTGGCTAGTTATTGGGAACGCTAAATTCTATTATTATCCTTTAATCTGTGCAGAAGTAATTTCCAAAAGATTAGACAGAAATGCACATTATAGCTAACACTTCACATTTTCATGTATTTTTTATATTGCAGATGTCTGTGAGAAAAAAATACTATTTCACAAGTGTAAAACACAAAATGAATGCAAGAATGTAGTTTTCCTTTTTCAAATACTCATATTTATTAGGCTGAAAATCAACACTTACAAATTGTAGTATGTGGGAGGGAAATTAATTTCCAAGATACAAAAAGCCTCTCTGAGAGATTTTCATGCACATGAATGAAGCAGCAATCAGAAACAATTAAGATAATTTAATAATTTTCATCCCTCTCCAGTTTCAGTCCCTTATTTTGCAATGAACTTTTTGCATATAGACAAAGCTTTTGTTGAACTGGACTTAAGTATCAATACAAATATTCAGGTGTAGAATATGTTGTCCACACATAAGCACACCTTGTCATTTTAGTCCCTGTGGGGTATCTTGCATGACATTGAGTTGCTGTTGTCCAGAAGAGGCTTGGGCCTGTGTCATATTGACCTATTCTGTAATTATGGATGTCTTAGATACCAAAGGGCATTTCAAACAGCAGTAGACAGCTGTGGTTAGGTACCTGAGACATGGTCTTGGAAAATACCAGTATGAACTTTTAGAAAGAATCTAGGGCTCCCGTAAGTTGGTGTCATGGTTTAACCCCAGCCGATAACTAAGCCCTATGCAACCACTCACTCAGTCCCCCCGGTGGGATGGGGGAGACAACCAGAACAGTAAAAGTAAGAAAACTCATGGGTTGAGATAAAAACAGTTTAATAGGTAAAGCAAAAGCTGCGCACACAAGCAAAGCAGAACATGGAATCCATTCCCCACTCCCCACGGGCAGGCAAGGGTTCAGCCATCTTCAGGGAAGCAGGGCTGCATCACGCATAACGGTTACTTGGGAAGGCAAAACTCCGTAATTCCAAACGTCCCCCCTTCCTCCTTCTTCCCCCAGATTTATATGCTGAGCGTGACATCATACAGTATGGGATATCCCTTTGATCAGTTGGGGTCAGCTGTCCTGACTGTGTCCCCTCCCAGCTTCTTGTGCACCCTCAGCCTCCTTGCTGGTGGCGTGGTGTAAGAGGCAGAAACGGCCTTGACTCTGTGTCAGCACTGCTCAGCAATAACGAAAATATCCCTGTATTATCAACACTGTTTTCAGCACAAATCCAAAACATAGCCCCATACTAGCTACTGTGAAGAGAATTAACTCTATCCCAGCCAAAACCAGCACAGTTAGCTAAATATAGGTATTGGTGCCATTTGAGATGCCTGAAAGCATCTAGACATCCATCTGTGGTTTGTAGATATGACAAAAGACCTGAGCCCTTCCTGATCAGCAGTAGGAGACAAGGCAAGATAACTAGGGCATCCCAACGGGCAGTGTATGCCTGCTTGGCAGCTGGACTGAGTCCCTAGACAGTATAGGTAATGGAGCTTGGAGTAATTTAGCTGACCAGGCGCTACGGTGGAATTAATTTGTCTAAATAGTGCCTGGTGCCATCTTCAGGTGTTACTCCACAAAAGCACAGGTTTTCCATAAGTCCTGTCTTCGTTGATATTGGTGCACCTCCATGCAAATGCCCTAGAAATACTGTGGCATCACAAATGACACTAAATTCCTGTCTTGAGGCTTGGCCTTGATCTATGCATCTCAAGCGTGCCAACTTGCTCTCTAGGCTTCAGTGACAATTGTAGGAGCTTAAACACCCAGATCATGTATGGACATCTATGTCCATGCTATGCTATCTTAGTTTAATCTTGATCTGAATACCCCCAAAAGTCACGCTGCTTGCAGTGGCAACAAGAGTACGTAACTCTGAAATGCTAGTGATGGTTTACCACTCTGTCTTGCCTTGTTTCCTACTGCTGATCAGGAAGGACTCAGGTCTCTTGTCATATCTGCAGATCACATGTGGATATCTCGATGCTCTTGTGCATTCCCAGTTGTTTCGGTCATTGCTTATAGCAATAAAGAATAGCATTTTTAAAATTGGTTTTCAGGAACCCTCTTTCATGGAGTGAAGATGGGGGTAGATTTCTGAGCTAGAGGTATAAAATAAAATCCAGATCATGATGTCCTTGTTCTGGGTGACCCAGCTCCGCAGTAAATTCTGAACACCTGAATAAGGACCTCAACATGCATACCTATGGTGTAATTTGTTTTAAATATTTTGCTACCAGTTTTGCTATAATATTTCCCTTGTGCTTACCTCAGATCATACTGTAGTTGCATGTATCCTAATTCCATATTAAAGTAATAAACTTAAAGCATTTCCAGCCAGCATAAGACATCACTGGGTTACTCTCCTAAAATCTTCCATTGTGCCTTCTGCAGAACTGCACCACCATTTATGTATTGTTTCTTTCAAAATGCAAATATAAATGAAGATGAATTGAAACAGGATTTGTGCTATCTCAATGTGTTGACAGAGATGGGAAAGTATTGGAAAACTACCAGCTAGAAGTGAGGAATGAGATTAGTCAATGAAAAACCTGAAGGATTCCACTCAGATCGTCTTAGGTTGAGTGAAAGGTAAGAGGGACATCATGGAAAAGTGATTATTTTATTAATTCAATATTAAAATGTTTCCAGGTGGTCTGGAGAAGGTGTGTACATTGCTACCATTATGTAAGTGCTGGAATGTATTATGAGCGTTGTCAGGCCTCCCACTTTTGTGTGTAATCTCCAAGCCTCCTGCAGATGTCTTGCTTACCTTGGACCAATCTCACATGGCATGAGAGACTGAATCTTGCCCAGAGTTAAGACAAGTTACCCTCTGGTTCCAGTATGGTACTGACTAGATCTGACCAATTATAATACAGGTCTGTGAGCTGACTACACCCCTGGACATATGTAGTGAGACTGGTTTGAATATTAGTGTATAATCACTATTAGTGGCTC
Organism: Phaethon aethereus; assembly: GCF_964289735.1. Taxonomy (NCBI): domain Eukaryota; kingdom Metazoa; phylum Chordata; class Aves; order Phaethontiformes; family Phaethontidae; genus Phaethon; species Phaethon aethereus. The sequence goes on from NC_138575.1 coordinate 211,588,006, forward strand.
AGTGGCTTCATATTTGAGTTCTCGTAGAACACTTGGATGAGTACCATCTGGTAGTTGTTGGGTTTTTTACTCCTCATATAATCTGATTTTCCTAAAATATTTTTATTAACAATTAAGAATTGACCTCAATTTACAGTTCCGCAGATTCACTCCATGTAAAAAGTAGCTGGGGTGTAGAAAGCAGCATGTAAGTAGACATTTAGTTTGAGTTCAGCAGAAGTTTCAGTGTATGCAAAAGGAGATGCCTCTCAGATAAAGATAATAGAAGCAGAATGTCCACAGACATGAAGAACCACAGCGGCATGATAGTGGGTGGATGAACCCTGCTTTAGATAATAATTTACCTTTTTTCATTCCTACAGGGGAATACCTTATTATGGGTTTATCTTAAAGGAGCAAGTTTCACAGGTTGCACCAAATGATTGTGAGGAGCTGTCTTGTGAAACGAGGAAAGGGAACAGTGGCCAGTGGTGTGGCTAAGGACTAATCTCTGTAAACACAAAGGAATAGGGGAACCCCAGTAACCTCATCAGAGAAATGGAATCCCTGACCTGGTTGCTTGCAGGACAGCAGCCGGTCTATGGTCCAGGTGTGAAAACCATCAAAATGGCTCAACTGGAGAGGCTCTCCCAGGATCACCCCACAGACTGAGGGCATTACTGCTTAGAGTGGTAGGGGACATGTGGGAAGTGTATTTTGGGATTGCACAGGACTTCTTATGGACATGTAGGGTAGGAACCAAAGGTGGGAAAAGGGAGGGATCAAAGTGTTTTGGAAAAAGTAGAGGGATTCTATGATTCTGTGAATGTAGAGATAAAAGGGGCCAACCAATCACATGTGAGCAGGGGATGGTCAGTACAGGTGTCTGTCTGTCCATGCCGTGTGCCTGACCAGTGTAGTCTCTCTTGTCTTCTTACTAAGCTCCATTTATAGCTGTTTTCTTTGGTGTCAACAGCTGGAGACAGAATATACAAAACCAGAAGCTGGAGAGGTCTGTGCTGTGTCTCTCAATATATGTATATGTGTACATATGTACATATCTGTATATATTTATATTGTTTTCACTAACAGCCTTTCATCCTGATCAGCCAGAGAGGGGAAGAGGATCAGCCCACTGGTGCTGTTGGTGTCTGAGCAGTATGTTTTCTGTCTGTGTTGATCTTTGTTGCTGGCTGTATACATATGTGTGGATGTTGTCTACCTGGACTTTAGTAAAGCCTTTGACAGCGTCTCCCACAGCATTCTCCTGGAGAAACTGGCAGCTCGTGGCTTAGACAGGTTTACCCTTCGCTGAGTAAGAACTGACTGGATGGCCAAGCCCGGCGAGTTGTGGTGAACGGCGTTAAATCCAGTTGGTGGCCAGTCACAAGCGGTGTTCCCCAGGGCTCAGATTTGGGGACGGTCTTGTTCAATATCTTTATCGAAGACCTGGATGAGGGAATCAAGCACTCCCTCAGTAAGTTTGCAGATGACACCAAGTTGGGTGGGAGTGTTGATCTGCTGGAGGGTAGGAGGGCTCTGCAGAGGGTTCTGGACAGGCTGGATCGATGGGCAGAGGTCAACTGTATGAGGTTTAATAAGGCCAAGTGCTGGGTCCTGCACTTGGGTCACAACAACCCCATGCAACGCTACAGGCTTGGGGATGAATGGCTGGAGAGCTGCCCAGCGGAAAGGGACCTGGGGGTGCTGGTTGACAGCCGGCTGAACATGAGCCAGCAGCGTGCCCAGGTGGCCAAGAAGGCCAACAGCATCCTGGTCTGTATCAGCAATAGTGTGCCCAGCAGGAGTAGGGAAGTGATTGTGCCCCTGTACTCGGCACTGGTGAGGCCGCAGCTTGAATCCTGTGTTCAGTTTTGGGCCCCTCACTACAAGAAGGACGTTGAGGTGCTGGAGCGTGTCCAGAGAAGGGCAACGAAGCTGGTGAGGGGTCTGGAGCACAAGTCTTAATGAGGAGCAGCTGAGGGAACTGGGGTTGTTTAGTCTGGAGAAAAGGAGGCTGAGGGGAGACTATATTGCTCTCTACAGCTACCTGAAAGCAGGTTATAGCAAGGTGGGTGTCTCTTCTCCCAAGTAACTAGCGGTAGGACGAGAGGAAACAGCCTCAAGTTGCATCAGGGGAAGTTTAGATGGGATATTAGGAAAAATGTCTTCACCGAAAGGGTTATCAAGTTTTGGGACAGGCTGCCCAGGGAATTGGTTGAGTCACCATCCCTGGACGTATTTAAAAGATGTGTAGATGTGGTGCTTCGGGACATGGTTTAGTGGTGGACTTGGCAGTGCTAGGTTAATGGTTGGATTTGATGATCTTAAAGGTCTTTTCCAACATAAATAATTCAATTCTGTGGGTAATTTGTGCTGGACAATCTTTGACTCCTGGCCTGATGGATTTATTTGACTTTGAAGGAGTAAATTCAAACTACTGTGGCCTATGAAGTCCTTTCAGTTCTGCTTTAGCATAGGCACTCAGAAACAAAGTCTTATTTTGGGAGCACGCCCACCTGTATCTGCACACAGATACTTAGGGAGACTTGATTGTTCTGTATTGTAGTCCCCAGCAGCTTTCCAAAGTGGTATTGCAAACACCACAAAATTCAGATAAATCATATCTTTAAAGTATCCTTTCCTCTAAATGTTGACATAAAAATGCCATTGGAAAGTTCAGAGTTTATTTGTTTTTTCTACCATATTCCTATCTAACACAATTGCCATGCAGAACAGAACATGTTTTTTGTTGTTTTCAATTGCCAGCCCTGAGAAACCAGAGTGTCCTGGGAAACCAAGTCCAATTCTCTGTTTTTCATACCTCATTATGGTTAATAAAATACTTGTGAGATTTAGTTAGTCTCTCAGTGTCATTCATGATACACCATCTTCTTCAAAGCCCATGACACTATTGCTGTTAATGGGTTCATGTTGATGGAAAGTATTGGAGCAATTCTCCTGGCACACAAGGGAGAGGATTCATTCATTCCCACAGCTGGGCAGGTTCTGGAGATTGTCAGCCTAGGGCTCAGCAGACTTATTATCACTGAAGCAACTAAATATGACTCAGCTGTACACAGGGAATAAGTGTGTTAAGTGAGAACTTGGCTTCTTTCACCTCATCTGTCTTACAAGCCGCCCTTGGAAAAGTATGTAATATGTGGGGTTTCCTGCATATGTATTAGATTTTACAATACAGGTGCTACTTTAATTTAATCTCCATAACATTGATCAGACTTCTAAAATTTTTTGCATGAAGAGTTGGATCAAATTCATCTCCTTGCTTTCCCCTCTCAGTTGACACTTTGTTGTCTCAAGTTTCTGTCAGAACGTGTGGTACATGTGCTACCTCTACAGGGTTATTGCATCAGAGTGCTCTCCCTCCTGAATCTGATGATACTTTTGATCTATCATACAGATAGATACTTTTGTGCCATCCCATCCTAGTGCTTCACCCTACGTGTCACTTAGAGATTCCTTACTAACCTATTTTTTAGCTTGAATTCTCTGCCATTTAAGTTCTATATTGCTATTATAACTGCCGAACTCATGTCAGCTTGGATGAAAGTTTCTTATTTTTTCTGACCTGTCAGCCTCACCTCTGTGCCATGGAAGATCCTAGAAGCTATGCTAAGGCACATGCAGGACAGGGAGGTGATTCAAGACATCCAGCATGGCTTCTCCAAGGGCAAGTCCTGCCTGACCAACCCAGTGGCCTTCTATGATGCAGTGACCACATCAGTGGACAAGAGAAGAGCTACCAGTGTTGTGTATCTGGACTTCTGTAAGTCCTTTGACACGGTCCCCCACAACATTCTTCTCTCTAAATTGGGGAGATAAGGATTTGATGGGTGGACTGTTGGGTGGATGAGGAATCATAGAATCATAGAATAGTTTGAGTTGGAAGGGACCTTTAAAGGTCATCTAGTCCAACGGCTCTGCAGTGACCAGGGACATCTTCAACTAGATCAGGTTGCTCACAGCCCTGTCCAACCTGACCTGGAATGTTTCCAAGGATGGGGCATCTGCCCATCTACCTCTCTGGGCAACCTGTGCCAGTATTTCACCATCGTCATTGCGAAAAGTTTCTTCCTTATCTAAATCTACCCTCTTTCAGTTTAAAACCATTACCCCTTGTCCTATTGCAACAGGCCCTGCTAAAACGTCTGTCCCCATCATTCTTAAAGCTCCCTTTAAATACTGAAAGTGTTGGATGGTGGCATCCAGAGGGTAGTGGTCAATAGCTCAATGTCCAGATGGAGATTGGTGACAAGTGATGTCCCTCAGGGGTCCGTGTTGGGACCAGTACTCTTGAAAATCTTCATCAATGACATAGTGGGATCGAGTGCACCATCAGCAAGTTTGCAGATGACACATCTGAGGGACGGGATGCCATCCAGAGGGACCTGGACAAGCTCAAGGAATGGGCCTGTGTGAACCTCATGAGGTTCAACAAGGCCAAGAGCAGGGTCCTGCACCTGGGTCAGGGCAACCCCCAGTATCAGTACAGGCTGGGGAATGAAGGGATGGAGAGCAGCCCTGCCGAGAAGGTTGTGGGGGTACTGGTGGACTAAAAGCTGGACATGAGCTGGCAATGTGCGCTCGCAGCCCAGAAGGCCAACCGTCTCCTGGGCTGCAACCAAAGCAGCGTGGCCAGCAGGGCGAGGGGAGGTGATTCTGCCCCTCTACTCCACTCTGGGGAGAACCCCCCCTGCAGTGCTGCCTCTGGCTCTGGAGCCCTGAGCACAGGAGAGACATGGACCTGTTGGAGTGGGACCAGAGGAGGCCACAAAAATGATGAGAAGGATGAGAAGGCTGGAACAGCTCTGCTGTGAGGACAGGCTGGGAGAGTTGGGGTTGTTCAGCGCGGAGAAGAGAAGACTCTGGGGACACCTTATTGCAGCCTGCCAGGACTTCAAGGGGGCTTACAAGAAAGATGGGGACAGACCTTTTAGCAGGGCCTGTAGCGATGGGACAAGGAGTAGTGGTTTTAAACTAAGAGGGGGCAGATTTAGGCTCATCTAAGGAAGAAATTTTTCCCAATGAGGGTGGTGAACTCCTGGCACAGGTTGTCCAGAGAGGTGGTGGTTGCCCCATTCCTGGAAACATTGCATGTCCCAGGGAATTGGACTAGATGACCTTAAAAGGTCCCTTCTAACCCAAACTATTCTATGATTCTATATATATTTTCTGAAAGTACCCATTTTCTTCCTGCCTAAGCAATTTTCTTGCAAGTCACTGCTGTGCTTTACATCCAGCGATCTTTCGTGGCTCAGAGTGCAAGTCTTGCACTCTGAGTTTGGCTCTGTCCCTGGCTCTCAGTTTTCAACTAAGTCATGCTGCTTCTCATCATGCTGTGGGCTGTTATTTATACTCTGCTTTTTTCATTCATAACACCTCTGTATCATAAATCCATACCTGAATTAAATTTATTCCAGAATCCCAAATTTCTGCTTGTTTTGTTGAACTCAGTTCACACAGCTGATTTTACAAGATGAGAATCAGTGGGCGTTTAAGGACTCAGTTGGCAGTGATGCTAATAAGAAGATGTGCCTGCATTCAGTGGAGTTATCTAAGAAACGAAACAAGGTATGCTCAAGTGTTGCAGTTTTTACTCTAGATGGGAAGCAGGAAAATTCCTTGGAAGGCTTCTTGAGCCACATATACCCTTTCTGTTACAGTGGTGCCAAAGATCACACAGACAATGGTGTTGCAAAGATCACCAGCAACAGTGGCACGACAGCCCCCGGCCGGCCTGTGGACACATGTGCTTTCTGAACACAGGCATGATGGTTACAGAATCACAGAATCGCAGAATCACAGAGTGGCAGGGGTTGGAAGGGACCTCTGAAGATGATCTGGTCCAACCCCCCTGCCACGGCAGGATCACCTAGGACAGGTTGCACAGGAACGCGTGCAATCAGGTTTTGAAGGTCTCCAGAGAAGGAGACTCCACAACCTCTCTGGGCAGCCTGTTCCAGTGCTCCGTCACCCTCACAGTAAAGAAGTTTTTCCTCATGTTGAGGTGGAACTTCCTGTGCTGCAGTTTACGCCCATTGCCCCTCGTCCTATCACTGGGCACTACTGAAAAGAGACTAGCTCCATCCTCCTGACAGCCACCCTTCAGATGTTTATAGACATTGATAAGGTCCCCTCTCAGCCTTCTCTTCTCCAGACTAAACAACCCCAGGTCTCTCAGCTTTTCCTCGTGCAAGCGATGTTCTACTCCCTTAATAATCTTCATAGCCCTCTGTTGGACTCTCTCCAAAAGTTCCCCATCTCTCTTGAACTGGGGAGCCCAGAACTGGACACAATACTGCAGATGAGGCCTCACCAGCGCAGAGTAGAGGGGGAGGAGAACCTCTCTTGACCTGCTGGTCTCACTTTCCTTAATGCACCTCAGGATATGATTGTCCCTCTTGGCCACCAGGGCACATTGCACACATTTACAGGTACAGTAAATCTCTGGTGAGGTCCTTATTGGCTTAATAGACCCAACCAACCATGAGATCATGTGCCTGCTGCCCTCAAGTGTAATGGGTGTAAGTGACAACCTGTATTGGATCTGGATACAGGGTTTTCTTTACTGATGAGCTGAGAGCTTTCACCCTACTCAGTTATCATCTCCTGCATTCATTCTCTCGCTCCCTCCAGTTCACCAGGTCCTGAATTCCCCTCCCAGCAGGGAGGTCGGGCACAGGGTTTTATTGGTCAGTGCTGCAGTTACCAGTTCTGGGTGTTCCCCAGTGTCCATGCATCTCCCCCATCTCCAGGATCTTCCCCACTTCCAGGATCCTTCCTCCTTCTGGGATTGAATCATAGAATGGTTTGGGTTGCAAGGGACCCTCAAATATCATCTAGATAATCAGGGACATGTTTCACTAGAGCAGGTTGATCAAAGGCCTGTCCAACCTGACCTTGAACACTTCCAATAATGGAACATCGACAACTTCCCTGGTCCTCTTCTTTACAAGACCACTTCTTTGTGGCAAGTCCTCTTTTCAACAACTGCTCCCTAGTTTTCTCCATCTGAATAGTTGTATTGGGTTTGCTTGGCAAGGTTTTGGTAGTGGTGGGGGTTGCAAGAGTGGCTTCTGTGAGTAGCTGCTAGGAGCTTCCCCTGTGTCTGACAGGGCCAATGCAGCCGGCTACAAGATGGACCCACCATTGGCCAAGGCTGAGCCCAACAGTGATGGTGGTAGTGCCTCTCAGGAAGAGAGTTAAGAAGGAGGACAAAAAAAACCCAACAGCACACAGCATTTGGAGATTGAGAGAGGAGTGAGAAGATGTGAGAGGAGCAGCCCTGCAGCCCCCAGCCCAGAGCAGGAGGGGCAGGAGGGCTCCAGGCACCGGAGCAGAGGGTTCCCGGCAGCCCCTGGGGAAGCCCCCGGGGAGGCCGGCTGTGCCCCTGCGGCCATGGAGCTCCACGGGGGAGCAGATCTGCACCCGCATCCGGGGAGGGCCCCATGCCGGAGCAGGGGGATGCCCGAAGGAGGCCGTGACCCCGTGGGCAGCCCGCGCTGGGGCCGGCTCCTGGCAGGGCCTGTGGCCCCGTGGGGAGAGAGAGGAGCCCCGGCTGGAGCAGGTTTGCTGGCAGGACCTGGGACCCCGCGGGGGCCAGGCTGGAGCAGCCTGTTCCTGAAGGACGGCACCCGTGGGGGGCCCAGGCTGGAGCAGCCTGTTCCTGAAGGACGGCACCCGTGGGGGACCCAGGCTGGAGCAGCTCGTGAAGAACTGCAGCCCGTGGGAAGGACTCATGCTGGAGAAGCCCGTGGAGGACTGTCTGCCGTGGGAGGGACCCCAGGCTGGAGCAGGGCAGAGGGTGAGGAGTCCTCCCCCTGAGGAGGAAGGAGCGGCAGAGACCAGGTGTGATGAACTGACCACAACCCCCATTCCCCGTCCCCCTGCGCCGCTCGGGGGGAGGAGGGAGAGAAATGGGGGGTGAAGTTGAGCCCGGGAAGAAGGGAGGGGTGGGGGGAGGGGTTTAAGATCTGGGTTTATTTCTTATTACCCTGCTCTGATTTGATTGGTAATAAATTAATCTAATTTCCCCAAGTCGAGCCTGTTTTGCCCGTGACAGTAACTGGTGAGTGATCTCTCCCTGCCCTTATCTCGACCCACGAGCCTTTCGTTACGCTTTCTCTCCCCCGTCCAGCTGAGCAGGGCAGTGACAGAGCGGCGTTGGTGGGCTCCTGGTGTCCAGCCAAAGTCAATCCTCCACAATAGTCTATGTGCAGAAGCACAATGTATGATCAGTCTCCTGACTGCTGGTTGTCTCTCAGGTTTCTTTATTAATTGGAGGATTCCAGATTTGCCACTTTTTTTTTAATCCAGGTGTTATCAAAATATACAACCAGCCCGTACCAGTTACAACAAGCAAGTAGCAGCCTTCTACTTCAGAGCTCAAAAGCTCAGTTTTGGACGTTCACCCCCCAAGACACGTGTACACCTAATTATCTGCTGCCTCTTAGCATTCAGAATTTAAGCTATTATTGCCTACAACACAGGCACTAAATGTCCTGCCAAGTCCTACAAAGGTGCTCAAGGCACTGGACAGAAAAGATGATCTCCTGGCATACCCTGAAATAACCTGAGACATTAATAGAAAGTTTGGCTTAGAAAACCTGGAGCTCTTCAGATGAGGACTCTGTGAAAGAAGCCTATCGTGTGCACCCTTGATACAATCTTAAAATACGAGTGCTCTTGTGACTGCAGCACAGGCAGCTCAAGGAAATACTTGCTTCATTGTGCTCCCTCAGGTGAGCCCAAAAGGTTGTTCGCTGCACTCGGGCTGTATCTCAAGAATTCAGGCTTGCCAATGTGACGCCCGTCTACAAGAAAGGCCGGACGGAGGATCCTGGGAACTACAGGCCTGTCAGCCTGACCTCTGTACCGGGGAAGATTATGGAGCAGTTGGTCTTGAGAGTGCTCACAGGGCACCTGCAGGACAACCAAGGGATCAGGCCCAGCCAGCATGGGTTCATGAAAGGCAGGTCCTGCTTGACCAACCTGATCTCCTTCTATGACCAGGTGACCCGCCTAGTGGATGAGGGAAAGGCTGTGGACGTTGTCTACCTGGACTTTAGTAAAGCCTTTGACAGCGTCTCCCACAGCATTCTCCTGGAGAAACTGGCGGCTCGTGGCTTAGATGGGTTTACTCTTCACTGGGTGAGGAACTGGCTGGATGGCCGAGCCCAGAGAGTTGTGGTGAACGATGTTAAATCTGGCTGGCAGCCAGTCACAAGCGGTGTTCCCCAGGGCTCGGTTCTGGGGCCGGTCTTGTTCAATATCTTTATAGATGATCTGGATGAGGGAATCGAGTGCTCCCTCAGTAAGTTTGCAGATGACACCAAGTTGGGTGGGAGTGTTGATGTGCTGGAGGGTAGGAGGGCTCTGCAGAGGGATCTGGACAGGCTGGATCGATGGGCTGAGGTCAACTGTATGAGGTTTAATATGGCCAAGTACAGGGTCCTGCACTTTGGCCACAACAACCCCATGCAACGCTCCAGGCTTGGGGAGGAGTGGCTGGAGAGCAGCCCGGCGGAAAGGGACCTGGGGGTGCTGGTTGACAGCCAGCTGAACACGAGCCAGCAGCGTGCCCAGGTGGCCAAGAAGGCCAACAGCATCCTGGCCTGTATCAGGAATAGTGTGGCCAGCAGGAGTAGGGAAGTGATTGTGCCCCTGTACTCGGCACTGGTGAGGCCGCACCTTGAATCCTGTGTTCAGTTTTGGGCCCCTCACTACAAGGAGGATGCTGAGGTGCTGGAGCGTGTCCAGAGAAGGGCAACAAAGATGGTGAGGGGTCTGGAGCACAAGTCTTATGAGGAGCGGCTGAGGGAACTGGGGTTGTTTAGTCTGGAGAAGAGGAGGCTGAGGGGAGACCTTATCACTCTCTACAACTACCTGAAAGGGGGTTGTGGTGACAAGGGTGTTGGTCTCTTCTCCCAAGTAACTAGCGATAGGACAAGAGGAAATGGCCTCAAGTTGCACGAGGGGAGGTTTAGATTGGATATTAGGAAAAATTTCTTCACCGAGAGGGTGGTCAGGCATTGGAACAGGCTGCCCAGGGAGGTGGTGGAGTCGCCATCTCTGGAAGTGTTCAAAAAATGTGCAGATGTGGCACTTCAGAACATGGTTTAGGGGACATGGTGGCACTGGATTAAGGTCGGACTTGATGATCTTGAAGGTCCTTTCCAACCTAGTGATTCTGTGATTCTGTGATTCTGTGAATCTATAGGTGCCCTGGGGTCTGATTCTCCAGACAACCAGGTCAAAGACCTGACCAGAGTGGGTCATGCCTCTCTTCTGGAAGAAGGTATCTACTTCTTTCTGGATATGGGTACATGAATAAGTAGGTATTTTCTTCAGATCACATGTGCTTCAAAACATTTTAAATCAATAGTGTTCTCCTGTAGTATATTCCAAGACACTCCAGTTCCTGAAGTACTGGCCAGATACTGGAAGACTGAAAAATTTTCTAGACTTTGTAATTTCTAGACTTTCTCATTTCTTGGGCTTTCTGTTCTGGGGAGACATGGAGAGAAGACTCTGGAACTGAAAGGTAATATCTAAAGATAGAAAAGACTAAATTTCACAGTCAGTCAGTTGTAGTGCCTACAATCCAATACTCCAAAGGAACAAATTATGAGTTTTACCCAACTGTTTTTCTATTTTTCTTCCTCCTTTCTCATAAATATTTATAGCCTCCTAAGCTATTAATTTTGAGAAAGGTGAATTTATTACCTAGTGGTGAGTTTAATTTTCATTTATTTTGCATTCATCTATGAGTAATAGCTGTGTAAATGGACTTTCTGCGTTCTCAAAGGTTGGCTTTCCATGAGGCTGCTCCTGGCAAGAAACAAACGCCTTTGTGTTTCACTGCAACTCTTTTGGATAGCACTTCACCAAAACTGCTACCATGGACTTCCAGAGGGCAGACTTTGGCCTGTTCAGGTCACTGGTTGAGAGAGTCCCTTGGGAGACAGTCCTGAAGGACAAAGGGGTCCAGGAAGGCTGGACAGTCTTCAAGAAGGAAATCTTAAAGGCGCAGGAGCAGGCGGTCCCCATGTGCTGTAAGAAGAGCTGGCAGGGAAGGCGACCAGCCTGGCTGAACAGGGAGATTTTGCTTGTTCTCAGGGAAAAGAGGAGAGTTTATCACTGCTGGAAGAAGGGGCAGGCAACTCACGAAGAGTACAAGGATCTCATTAGGTCAAGCAGGGATAAAATTAGAAAGGCAAAAGCCCAGCTAGAGTTCAGTCTGGCCATAGTCGTAAAGGATAATAAAAAATGTTTTTACAAATACATTAACAACAAGAAGAGAGGCAAGGAGAATGTCCATCCCTTACTGGATATGGCGGGGAACATTGTCTCCAAGGACGAGGACAAGGCTGAGATACTTAATGCCTTCTTTGCCTCAGTCTTTAATAGCCAGTCCAGGTATCCACAGGGTATTCAGCCCCCTGAGCTGGAAGACAGGGATGGAGAGCACAATAAACTCCTCATAATCCAAGAGGAAACAGTTAAGGACATGTTAAGCCACCTGGATACCCACAAGTCTATGGGACCTGATGGGATCCGCCCGAGAGTACTGAGAGAGCTGGCGAAGGAGCTTGCCAAGTCACTCTCCATCATTTATCAGCAGTCCTGGTTAACAGGGGAGGTCCCATACGACTGGAGGCTTGCCAATGTGACACCCGTCTACAAGAAAGGCCGGAAGGAGGATCCCAGGAACTACAGGCCTGTCAGCCTGACCTCTGTACCAGGGAAGATTATGGAGCGGTTGGTCTTGAGAGTGCTCACAGGGCACCTGCAGGACAACCAAGGGATCAGGCCCAGCCAGCATGGGTTCATGAAAGGCAGGTCCTGCTTGACCAACCCGATCTCCTTCTATGACCAGGTGACCCGCCTAGTGGATGAGGGAAAGGCTGTGGACGTTGTCTACCTGGACTTTAGTAAAGCCTTTGACAGCGTCTCCCACAGCATTCTCCTGGAGAAGCTGGCGGCTCATGGCTTGGACGAGTTTACTCTTCGCTGGGTGAGGAACTGGCTGGATGGCCGAGCCCAGAGAGTTGTGGTGAATGGCGTTAAATCCGGCTGGCGGCTGGTCACAAGCGGTGTTCCCCAGGGCTCGGTTCTGGGGCTGGTCTTGTTCAATATCTTTATAGATGATCTGGATGAAGGAATCAAGTGCTCCCTCAGTAAGTTTGCAGATGACACCAAGCTGGGTGGGAGTGTTGATGTGCTGGAGGGTAGGAGGGCTCTGCAGAGGGATCTGGACGGGCTGGATCGATGGGCTGAGGTCAACTGTATGAGGTTTAATAAGGCCAAGTACAGGGTCCTGCACTTGGGTCACAACAACCCCATGCAACGCTACAGGCTTGGGGAGGAGCGGCTGGAGAGTTGCCCAATGGAAAAGGACCTGGGGGTGCTGGTTGACAGCCGGCTGAACATGAGCCGGCAGTGTGCCCAGGTGGCCAAGAAGGCCAACAGCGTCCTGGCCTGTATCAGCAATAGTGTGGCCAGCAGGAGTAAGGAAGTGATTGTGCCCCTGGACTCGGCACTGGTGAGGCCGCACCTCGAATCCTGTGTTCAGTTTTGGGCCTCTCACTACAAGGAGGATGCTGAGGTGCTCGGGCTTGTCCAAAGAAGGGCAATGAAGCTAGTGAGGGGTCTGGAGCACAAGTCTTATGAGGAGCGGCTGAGGGAACTGGGGTTGTTCAGTCTGGAGAAGAGGAGGCTGAGGGGAGACCTTATCACTCTCTACAACTACCTGAAAGGGGGTTGTGGCGACAAGGGTGTTGGTCTCTTCTCCATGTGATAGGATGAGAGGTAATGACCTCAAGTTGTACCAGGGGAGGTTCAGATTGGATATTAGGAAAAATTTCTTCACCGAGAGGGTGGTCAGGCATTGGAACAGGCTGCCCAGGGAGGTGGTGGAGTCGCCATCTCTGGAAGTGTTCAAAAAACGTGTGGATATGGCACTTCAGGACATGGTTTAGGGGACATGGTGGCGCTGGATTAATGGTTGGACTTGATGATCTTGAAGGTCCTTTCCAACCTAGTGATTCTGTGATTCTTCAGATCTGCAGTGTTATCAGCTTAGTTTCTAGATAGGTTGTTACAAAATCCTTAGCAGATAGGTGGCTCCCACTACACATTGAGGCCCCTTTGATTTTATGTATTTTGTTTTCCTGCCCGGAAAACAGAGGACAAATAAACGGTGGACGAAGAAACAGGGCACCCAAGAAGTACAGTCACTAGACGTGGATCATACAGGTGAATATTAGGCTTGGGTACAGATGCCTGATGGTGTGACTAGTATGCTGTCCTCCATCTGTACTATGTGCTTTCCGGAGGCCTTGAGTTTTCCTGTTTTCTCCATCTAGGTAGAATTTCCTCCTGTTTCAGATCCGATGCAAAGCCTAAACATGGATTAAATCTTATTTTTAGGGCTCGATACTTACGTAGTGAGAACACAGGCTGTTTTGGGGCATGGCATGTCAGTTAATTCTGTTTTGTCAAAACCTCACCTTTCTGTACATCACCATGGAGATATCTTTTCTGTTAAGCTTTGTCACTTTTCTGGACTCTGCTTATCAGTTTGGAGAAACTTGAGGGCCTTTTGAGGAGTTTTTTCCTGCCCCAGCTGTGGAAAATACTGGAGATGGGCCTATCACCCTACGCAGTCAAGTGTTTCCAACAAGATATGCACAACTCTTCTCCTGAGATGCTGGATTTTCCTCCTGCTCTGATCTTTTTCCCTGTTTTCACCAAATGGAGTATTGATGTGCTCTTCTGTCACACATCCCACTGTGTGTTCTGGGAATGTTGTGCTGTTTTCCTTCCCACTCCTGCAGCAGCAGCTCCACTAGCTCTTGTCTTTGGCAGGATTGCTCAGGGTTAGGATGGAAACTCCATGCTCAGGACTACTTTGAGCTTATTGTTGTATATCCAAATGTAGTTTGAAAACAGAAACAGAAGATAGATAAGGCATCTAGCTCATCCCTGCCAGCAGTTAACTATTGCTGGAAAATATATTTACCCCTGCTTTGCCTAGTTTAGTCATAAATCTCTGGAAGTTGGAAGTTTGGAAGCTCTTATCTGGTTCAATACCTCTTTCTGTCAGCAGATCCTGATTAAGGCTGGTTGAATTGTTCATTAGGAATACTTTTCTCTTTTGAGATGGACCTTCTTTGCCCCATCTTTTCTTGTGAATCTCCTGCAGCCTCACTGAACACTGCTGTTATTATCCGCCTTTTAAATGGTGCCTTTAATTGGAGCCTGATAAAGATAAATGCATTAAAACTTTCCTATAATAACTATGTGATGGTTTAACCCCAGTTGGCAACTAAACCCCACACAGGCACTCGCTCAACCTCCTGCAGTGGAATGGGGGAGAGAATCTGAAGAGTAAAAGTGAGAAAACTCGTGGGTTGAGATAAAGACAGTTTAATAGGTAAAGCAAAAGCTGCACAGGCAAGCAAAGCAAAACAAGGAATTCATTCACCACTTCCCACAGTGATCAGCCATCTCCAGAAAAACAGAGCTCCATCACGCTTAACTGTTACTTGGGAGGACAAAACACCTTAACTCCAAATGTTCCCCCCCTTCCTTCTTCTTGCCCCAGCTTTATATGCTGAGCATGATGTCACATGGTATGTAATATCCCTTTGGCCATTTGGGGTCAGCTGTTCCGGCTGTGTCACCTCCCAACTCCTTGTGCACCCCCAGCCTACTCGCTGGTGGGGTGGTGTGAGAAGCAGAAAAGACCTTGACTCTGTGTCAGCACTGCTCAGCAATAATGAAAACATCTCTTTATTATCAACACTGTTTTCACCACAAATCCAAAACATAGCCCCATACTAGCTACTGTGAAGAAAATTAACTCTATCCCAGCCACAACCAGCACAGCTGTTATAGAAGACAAGGAGCTTGCAAGCTGGAGAACAGAGAGCCAAAAGATGAGAGCATCTTGTCATCTGTATCTACAAAAGTAGAGACTGTGTGATTCAGGGAGATTTTTCTGCTATAAACCTGCATAAAAATGCCAGCATGACAGTCAGATCTGTGTAATATGCACAGCCAAACGCCTTCTTACGAATCTAAGAATCCTAGATTATTTAGTTATATTTTAGCAAAAGCTGATATCCCTGAAGTAGAGATTTTTCTAGATTTTCCTTATTCCTGTTTCACAGCAAGAGTAATCTGGGTAATATAATCATAAGACTTCAGGAGAAAAAAAGAAAAATACCTATAATTACCTACAAAATGAACAGATAAACTATGTCTTCACTAAAAGTTTGTAATCCTATTCCCCAGAGAATTTACGGTCTCCCTGTATTCACTTATTTTCAGTCTTAGACAATTGGGCTGTGCAGTGCTAACAGCAAGAGGAGTTTGGCTCCAGTTGTGCAACCACTCAATAACTGGTTGCAAATCAAAATTAGATGTAAAGATTTCAGTGAGTTCCCTTCCCGAAAAAATTAATGAGAGCCATCCTCTTTCTCTAAAAAATGCTGTCATTCGATTTGACCGAAATATTCCCTCCTCCACCATGCATTATGTCCAACCAAGCAGGAGTTAATAGTATTCCACCAATATAGCAAATTAGTTTTCATTGGTGATGACACAGCATGCTCAAGAAACTTTGCCCCCACTTTAATTTTTTCCTATTCTTCGAATGTGATTCACCCTCCTACATCTTTTTTTCCATTGTCTCACAAATAATTTCTCTTTATCTGCATCAAGCAAACGCAATGCTGTATAAAAGCTGGAAACTTCTGCCTTTGTACTGTAGTTACTATAAATAAGATTCTGATACTAACAGTTCTCTGATCAACGCATCCTGATTTTTCCCTTGTGAAATGTAACATTCAATTTGTAAAAAATGGAAAAGATACAGATCAGACTTTTATAGCTTCTCATAACTCGGGCAGGATCTCAGATATGCCCTTTCCTTTAGTCTGTCGTTAGTAAAAGTAGATTCCATGTGCACACCCTTTTCAAGGTAAATATCATTCCTGCTCTGCTGTGATACTGTTGGCCATGTGGTAGAAGCAGTATGAGAAGGCCCACCAACCGACATGCCATATATGTTGTCAGCTGTCTCCCTAGTTTGGGACATGGAAGGGATGTTCCATGGAACGAGGAGGTGCAGCAGCCTGGGATTGTCACATGGACAAGTTACTTGAGACACATTCAACAAGTCTGGCAATGTGGTAGCTGTGGTAAAGGAAACAGGGAAGCCACTTATGGGCTATTTCTACCTGGTTTAATGGCAGCCATCTAAAAATAAATCAGTAGATTCCCTTTTTTGTCAGTGGAGAGACACAGGCACCTCAGAAAGCAAATCATGCAACCCATGGGTAAGACAACCCTGTGGAGGTGCCTGTTTCTCTCCATTCAGTATAAGAAGAGTGCAGACAACTGTGAGTATATGCACAAAATTAGGCAAGAGTATTCTACTTTGCACTGTACCAAACTGAGAAATGTCTATGGGAATTTCTAGACCCTCAGTTCTGACAGACAGAGAGCTAATCTGGTAGCCAGTTTATATAAATGCTGTACCTTTGCTGGACGAACTGAATGAACTTGTGTGCTTCAACAGCTCAGAGGGGAGCACTATCCCCATGACTTTTCCTTTTTACCCAATGCTGATGGGATAGAGGGGAAGCTGGGAAGTATACACAGTTCACAATACAAAGGTTTTTACACAATAGCCAAATGCCTAGAGTGATATAGATATGGATATATAGGTGTAGGTTTATAGGTGAATAGTATATTTAGGTTTATATAGGTTTATATATTTAAAATATATTTATATATTTATATTTATATTTTTATCATTTTATTATTATATATTACATATATTATATTATATATATTATATATTTACTATTTTATTATATTTATATAATTTATATATTTATATATTAAATTTATATATTTAAAAATATAGGTTTATATAGTGAATAGATATTATTTTGATCACACATGTATGCCTTAGACTGAAGGCCTTCAATGATGAGTTGGAAAGGAACATTTATTATTTGATGTAAAAATGAAGAAATACATACATTTAAATTTGTGATTCCAAGAGTTTTGTACTGAGAAAATAAAGAGGGAAAACAGTCAAGTCAACAGTTGCCATCCCCTGTTATTGCTGCACCTTGTACTAAGCCATTCCTGCAAGATACCGAACAGCTCCTGTGGTACATGAGTTATCCTAACTACTGCCACAGTTCCTAACACTGCTCATAAACTTTCTTCAGAAAGCATAAAATTCTTGCAAGGTTTGGCGAACCAGTTGTTAGCAGGAGTCAACGGAAAGACTGCCACTGACTCCGGTGATTGCTAAAGCACGTTTGGCATTCACCCCACCTAACTTTGGTTATCTGAAAATAACTATCAAGTTTGAGCAAGTTGCCCAGGGACATTTTACAGCCAATGGTGAGGGAAAATGCAAGCATGGGACATGAGGAATTAATCTCACCTGTCTTACCCCCATGTCTTAGAATATAAGACGATACCCTGCAAAATCTTTCCCCACTTGTTTCCTCTATTTGGCAAGTAGGGGAGGGAAAGAGGTACGACATGCCTGGTTTAGACTGTTTTCAGTGACTTGAAGATGACTGTCTTCAAAAACAGCTCAATGTTTCCTCTCTGGAGGAGAGGACTAGTCCAGCAGGGGAATCAGGACCCTTAGAGAAAAGTCAACATTGGCTTGTGGAACCACACCAGTTAGATCAGCACTCAAGAAGATACATCGCATGGGTGGGAAAGAAGAGTAGCTCCAGCACGCTTGTAATTCAAGTCCTTTGCAGCTAATGAGCAAAGGTTATGTTGCTACTATAAAGTCCTTGGAAGCAAAAACAAAGTTCAAAGTTGGCAAATGGCAAAAATGTCAAAAGATTACTACCTTGTTATTGAAAATAAAAACAACAGAAAGATTGTAAATGTCATAAGATTGGGTTATTAGGATTAAACTTCTTCATGAGCCTTAGATTTTTCCTGCTTCAGCCTTAACCGGTTATTGAAACAACTTCGGAAAAGTCAAAGGTTCACCAAGAAACTATGAAGCTGTGGAAGGGCCATTTGTTGCTGGAAGAACCAGATTTTCTTTCCAAAGTACAGCAGCAGGTGCTGCAAGCAAAATTACTTCTATTTATTGCTCTGGACAGTTTTCAGAAGAGCCCAGTCTGGTCTCCCAGACTGAATACGGAATGTATGAAATCACTACTGTGCCAGAATGCTACTTCTGCTACATATTTTATCTTCTCTCTGATATTAGCTTAATTCTAGGCTATTGATGTCCTGGCAACATTTCTAATCTTTAGAAATAAATTTAACAAAAGTTATATATATATAATTTCTAAATTATTTATTTCTGATGAGCAATGATTTTTTACTGTGAGCAACCGCTGCCCCTGCTTGAGAGAAAGCAGCCCATTTTTCCTTGAAAAGGATATGCATTACTTTTACTATTTGTGTCAGCTTTTTACATCATGTGTATCTTCTGGGGAATCTGAACATCTCAGTGATATATTAGCACTGGTGACACCGCAACATTTTATTGTGAAACGCTAAAATATATGAAACTGTTATTATATTAAGCAGTCTTTTCCTTTGGGATACTGAAGTCATTCAGAGACCAAAAGATAAATTTTTAATCTCTCTCTCCATCCATCGAAGTCTCCATACTTCAAAGATCTGTTGAAAAGCAACTGCAAAGTTAGTTAATCTTTAGACCTTGCCCTGGATAGAGGTATTGGCAAATGACATTAACTCCAGTGGGGGTACAAACACAAATGGAGTGCCTGACTGGCGATGAGAGACTGAATATCAAATGGAAGCTTATAATAAATAGCTGATGCTGCTTGTTGCCCTGATTCAGTCATCATTTTCCCTAAGAGCCTTAATCAAAATAAGGCAAATTAGAAATAGCACTGACAGGAGGGGTCAGAAGCAGGGGTGAGAGCTGCAGAGGCTCACTAGCTTTAAACAGATGACTAAAATGTGAAAAAAACTCACCTGGAGGTTGAAATGTTCAAAACCTTGTTTGCTTCAGTTTTTAAGAAAAGAATGAATTGCAACTAAATCCTTAGCACCATCAACAAAGTGAAGTTCAGAACAGAGCCCAAACTAGCAAAAGAGCAGGACCAGTGGCAATGAGACAGGTTAAACATACTAAATTAATCTGTAAAGTATGTTAGACAAATGAATCTGGTAAAATCTGTTGTTTTCTGATTGCTGAAGCAATCTTAGAACATTTACTGATTACTTTTGACAAACTATGGAGGAGACATGAGTACTGGAGAAAAGCAATTTGTCTTTAAAAAATGAAAGAAAAAGAGGATCTGGGGAATAATGACTCAGCCAGCCTTAGTTCAAATCCTGAAAGACACAGGTACAAATGATTAAGCAATAAATTTGTAAATCTCTGAGGAGAGAAGGGAGATAAGAGAGAGCCACCACAGATTTGTCCATAGCAATTTGTGTCAAGTGAAGCTAATTTCCTTTCCTTCAGTGTAACTGGTGTAGCTGAGAAGAAGGAAGCCATTATTATTAGATATTTTAGCTTCAGAAAGGATTTTAGCACTCTCCTATTGCAGAGGGCAATATGGCCTAACTTATGTTTTTATAGGGTGGATAAACAGCTGTTGGCATTAAGAAGTCCACCAACAAACTGAAATATTTTTGTAATTTTAATCACTTTTTTCAATGGTATAAGGAGGTAATTTGAATTGCAGGTGGCACTTGCCCAGGAGTGGCTGTAGGCACTGTTGGGAACAGGGTTAAAATTCCCATGTCTTCTCATTAGAAAAAAGGTATGAAATCAATGATAGGAAATTAGATTTTAAAGAAAGAATGTTCAGGAAGTACATGGAGAAATAGGAAATAAAATGCACAGAGAAGAACTGGGAAAATAGTGAAGCCCTAAGCCAGAAGAAAAGGACCTGTGGACAGCCTGAGACAGGATAATGTGAGTAGCAGATGTGACAGTTTTGCAGAGAAGGCATGTGCTGTCCGTGAACACCACGTACATGGTCTGCAACTGCTCAGTCTTTTCTCGTTCTTATTCTTATCTTTATCCAGGTTGGTTTGGCCTCAGACAGTGTGATCTCATTTGACACCGTATTTTTAATGTACTGCTGTGCAATTTTAGACAGAAACATGTGCATAACCAAAAGTCAGTAGGAAAACAATACCAGTAACAACAGATGTAGAAAGCAGAAGTGAAGGCTGAGCAGTTTGCCCTGCTTTTTCCAGAACAGAAAGACATGACAACTGCATGCAGTTAAGTTCGTTATACGGAAGGCAGTGTTTGGTCGTTTACCATGCCCACCGTGGGACAGAGTGAGAAAGAACTGGTTCAATATGCAGAGAAGGCGAGATATTAAGAAAAGATTTCTAACTGTAAGGGAATTGAAACAACAGCACAAGTTATATGGGGAAGTGTTGGCATCATTAAATCGGCATCAATTAAAAACTTCTGTCGTGGTTTAGCCCCAGCCAGCAATTAAGCACCAGGCAGCCGCTCACTCACTCCCCTGCAGGTGGGTCGGGGGAGAGAATGAAAAAAACAAACTCATGGGTTGCGATAAAAACAGTTTAATAGGACAGCAAAAGAAGAGGAAACAACAATGATATCAATAACAATACTGCTGACAAAGGAACGTACAAGAACAAGTGATGCCCAGTGCAGCGATTGCTCACCACCCGGTGATTGACAGCCCGTCCCCGAGGAGCGATTCCCACCCCTCAGCCAGCTCCAGTTCATGTACCGAGTGTGCCGTTATCTGGTAGGGAATATCCCTTCGGCCAGGCTGGGTCAGCTGTCCTGGCTGTGCCCCCTCCCCGCGTCCCGTGCCCCTCCCCGCTGGCAGAGCCTGGGGAGCTGAGAAGCCCTTGACTGAGTATAAGCACTACAACTACTTGGCAACAACCAAAACCATCAGTGTGTTATCAACGTTATTCTCATACCAAATCCAAAACACAGCACTATACCAGCCATCAGGAAGAAAAAACAACTCTACCCCAGCTGAAATCAGGACAACTTCATTGAAAGGTTTTTAAAAATGGTTGGACAGTAATATGTCAGGGATAGCCTAAGTATACTTGGACTAGGACGCAGTGACTCACTTTTACACGGAGAAGAAAAGCCTGCAGCTGCAGACTTGCCTGGAAGCTTACGAATCCCACTGGAAGGTAGCGCAGGGTAGTCTGAGCCTTTTCAGGCACCAGTTATTTCAGGCACCAGTTAGGACTGAAATCCACTTGTCCTGTTTCCAGCAGTGCTTCTTCGTCATATTTTTGCATTAAAGGTATTTTGCAATACTGCCGTGCTTTGTGCAGTATTCAAGGATGTCAGTGTGAACTCAAAGCTTCTAAGAAAATGTACTGGTTAAAATTTGATACATTTTTTTAAGATTCCATCCTTCAGTTTAGGTACCATTTTACCACAGGTTTAAAGGAAATGCTTTGGGTTACAGACTGAGTTTTACTATTCAAACACCCAATGTCCAGAAACAATAGTATTCCAGTTAAAGCTTGGGCAGTCTTGTACAAATAAATGCAATGGGCAGATGTGTGTCACCATGGAAGTGGTTTTTGTTGCTTCTCTCCCCTCTAATCACAGTATTTCTTACACCTGTGGCAAACAGCTTGTTGTTCTGGTACCTGTAGATTTGCAGGCTGTGTTCAGCCAGGGCTGAGCGCTGTGGCCAAATGACAGTGTTTTAGGTGAAGCAGGCTAGCAAGAGCAGCAAGCACTCAGGGTCTGACCTCAGAGTACTCTCTCCTGGATTGCACGGGGGCTCGAATGGGTAGTGAGGTGAAGCGTGTTGAAAATCAGATGGGAGATTTATGAAAAAAGCCTTCCTCTTGCCAGCTCCCTGCCCTGTTTCTGGGCAGTTACATGAAACGAAGGGCATTCTCCTGGAAGGTTTTGGGTGAGGGTAGATTGGCTTGGTTGTGTAGGTGTGCTTGGAGAATGCCCACAAAAGGATCCCCTGGATAAGAGGGCTAAACAGCCTGTCTGGGCTTGGGTGGGAGCTTGGCTTATATAAGCTGAGGGTTCTCGTATTTATGTTGGGTTTTGCATATCCACACACTGAAAATGAGCTGAAGGAGGCTGCAGCCAGCAGCAGGGGAAGGCAGTTGCTGAGAGAGGGTTTTGTCAGATGCTCAGTGATGGATGCAGGCACCCGAGTGCTTTTCTGTATCAGGCTCCAAGTACGTAAATGCACAGACGATAATAAGACCCTTGATCCTCTTTAGTAATGACCTAAAAGAACTCTTGAGATATTGTTTTAACATTTTAGAAAATACTTGAGCCCTTATTCGACGGACATCCAGCTGCAGGAAATGTATGAGCTTCTCTGCTCTTATCACATCAGTGCAAAGGTCACAGCTTAGGGCTATGTTTTATAGCGCAGTGCAGCTCGCTGGTTAGAGAGAGCCGAGCTGGCACCACGTGAGCTCCCATATCTTCATGGCAAAACACAGTGTGTGCATTTATCCCAGAAGCAGTAGAGCTCTGCTGGCTTGTTTGTGCACCTTTCTGAAATTAGCCCGGGGGTCTTCTTCAGTGCGTGATGTGGAGACCTCCCCAGAGTCCCCGTGTCCCAGTCCTGGTGTCCAAGTCCCCAGCTTTAATTACCCAGGAACAATCTTGTCCTGCATTATGTACTGCATGCAGAAAACTAGTAATTGTTTTTAACCCCACTGGAGATGAAACATATTTCCAAGTTTTACAGTCTTGCAGCCGGCTTGAAAGCATTAGATAAGAAGTAAGGAACAATTATAATTCCAGATGGAATTTTATTAGTGGTTTTTAGGGCTGATATGCAAGATTCTGAAGATTACAAAACTATTTGTGAGGCTGGTTCTTCAGTTTAATCTCTGTTCCTTAAACAGGAGTGAGACTAAACACGGTGGGTTTGATTTCTAAGAGCTTTGAGTGGCTGAGCTGAGCTGTTTTACAAAAATAATGGAGGGAAGTGTGAACATGAGCCAGGAGATAAAAGTTAAGTGATAGAAGTGGTAAGGGATAATAATTTATTTTCCCTTAGGGGTGTGTAGTTTTCAGAAAGGTTTTACCTTTACATGGGAAATAATCTGAATGTAAAGGATTTTCTGCTGTAAGTGTGTGTGTATTATACTGTTTAGAAATAAAACGTATATTAATGCATTTAATAGGTGTTTTGCAGAACAAGAATAGATCTGATTTTCTATGCCGAAGCGTTTGGTAAGTATGAGTTTAAGAAGTGTATTAAGAAGATGGATTGTTGATAAAATCAATAAATGATGATATTATATAAAAGTGATAAGAAAAGGGGAACAGAAAACATGATGACAGTGAAGATAGGACTCTGAAAAAGGTAGAGGATGAGGAGGCAAAGTGAAATAAGAAAAACAAAAGAAAATGGAAAGTTCAGGAAAAATATGACATGTCAAAACCAGCAGTGAATTTGATACTATTATAAGGAGTGCAATAAGGAAAGAATGTCTTCCAGCAAAACAGCTTGGTGGTTTGGCTAAAGGACACTGCTTATTTCAAGTGTGAAATACTGCAATGCAATCTGCATTTTTAGGATTGAAGTCTCCAAAACCAGTTAACCCGACTAGAACATATTGCTGACCTCTCATCCAGAGCCTGCTAAGTCAGTGCAAAGATTGGGAGAGTGGAATTCATTTGACCACACTTAGATATCCACATGTAGCTGGTCATAGGAGACTGCCTCTATATGCCACAGCTAGAAATGGTCCCTGTTGGAGTGATGCATCTTGTAGTAAAGCAGATGACTAAAATAGGCTCGAGGAATCATGATCTGAAAGGGTGTTTCTCTCCATAAATTGGAAGTGGAACCTAACATATCTGTATGGAAATCTATATTTAAGTAAGATAAACTTCACTGCCCTGATTTCAGCAGGCTCTGACATGTTTTGAAGGAAAAGCTGAGAGTGACATTTTGTTAAAGCGTTGTTAATCACTGCTGCCTTCTGCGAGGGCTAGTGTAAATGAGCTGTTACTGAATATTTATTTGTTATCATTAAAGCACAATTAGACCTTTGGGGAGGCTTCATCTGTAAACAAATAATGAATGGCTTACATTCTTTATCTCCTTTCTACTTATATGCCCAAGGATAAGGACTCTAATCAACTTCTGTAATAGATTTTTTTAAAATGGAAATACACTAATTCAGTCAAAATGGCTTTTCCATTAAGTGCAGAGCTCTGTTTAAACTGACTCCTCTTGACCTCAGAGGACTGCTGCCACTTCACAGGAGACTTTGGGAAACGTTTAGGTGAGAAACAGTCCAATTTCTTCAGCAAATGTTGAGGAAGAGGAACTTTCTTCCCAGTCTACTTCTCTGTAATCCTTTTATGAGATTAGGCTGTTGGGTTCTATTCCCCATTCTCATTTGTAAATCTGGAGATAGATCTGCTGGGGGCAGATGGACCTCTGATGGCAGTAGGTTGGAGAGCTCCTTGGCCACTTCTGAAGTATGTCAGCAAGGCAGATGCTGCAAGCATCCTCCACTTAGTCCATTCTGACCATTCTAGTATTGTGGGGAAGCCTGGGTTAATAAAACCCTGACTTAGCTCACATGGGACAGGTAAACTGGTGTGTGGCTGGGAGCTACAGTTATCTAACTTCAACACAGCACAGCGCTAACTCCCATCTGATCTGTGCCTTGCTTTACTCTGGGTTTTCGTGGCACTCAGTGCCTGTGGATTTGCTGGCTTATGTCTTTCCTAGGTTAGTCATTTCTGTATCGCTGTGCTTTTCAGAGGGTGGACAAAACCCTCGGGCTTAACTGGAGGTAGCCATCAAATTCTGTCCAGAGAGTCTCAGTCAAATCTTGTTGGGTGGGCAATGCATTTTGTACCTGAAGTTGCATTTATAATTTATTGCCTGGCTTCAAATATAGGAACTACAGGCAGGTAGAAGAAACTGTTGGAGATATAAAAGGAAAGTATTTATTTGGGTAAGAAGTACTCTACTGTGAAATAGTAAGTGGTATTTTCAGTTCTTCTTCTGCAGCACGTGTCTGTGTTAACAGGCTGCTGACTGCTATCAAAGTGGCAGCAGTGAGGGGACCAGCAGTGATTGGAGTTTTAGGAAAAGGGGGCAATTATAAATTTTTTTTTAAACCATCTTCTCACACAATCAATAGTGCTAATGGTCACTGATTTTTTTATGGCCATCAGAAGACTTGTTGCCGCTATTTGTAGTTATCTCCTAACACTTAATTTAAAATGTTGCAGAAACCAGAGTCATGCCCCAGTAGTCACTGCTAACTTCTGCAGGGGTTGGTGAATCCTGCTCATTCTGAGAGCCAGGCTATGCCCAAGCACTGGTGGGAAGCATTGTTTTTATCTGGAAAGGAGGCAAGGCTCAGAGCAAAACCAGCCTATAAAACCCTATAATGAGAAGATCTTAGCCCATGCCCTACTACACTGAATTGCTCCCTACCCTGACAGAAAAGTAGGTTTGCAACCTGTCCTCCAAGAAATCGCTACCTAAGTTGGTGACTTCTCCTGCATGTATTCTGTTGAAGAGCTTAGAGTTTAGGCACTAGGTTCTTAGCGCAGGTGTTAAATGGATCCTTAATTCTCGTCGGTATAGCACTGCAAGAAACTTTAGTGTGGCTCTGGTAAAGAGATGAAGACAAGGAAACATAAAAGCTGCATTTCAAATAGTTGTGGGTCTGAAAGAGGCTGAAAGTGCTCCTGCTTCTTAGTACCTTAAGAAGTCTGGTGTGGTACTTCTGAAGTGCTTCTTGCAAATGAGGAGTCTGGCTTTTTTGCAAGCTTTCTCTATGACCTTGAGTGTCTTGTCCAAGCCAGGCTTGCAGAGACTGACTGGGGTGTTGCCACAGCACTGAGCATCTCTCTCCCCAGGATGAATTCACAGAGCTGAGGGAGCTGCAATGCAGAGGAGAAAAACGTGCTTGCAATCCCACTTACACCCCGAATATTTCTCCCTGTATCTCAGGGAGATTGAATGTATCCTGTAATGTCTCTGGGTCTAGGCAACTATCACCCTTTTAAAGATGGATAATACACCATTTCCTTCCTTTCAGGAAAGTAAGGGTAGAATTTGCACTACCAACTTTTTATGTAATAGTTTAGTGAGTAAAACACTTATCCAGACATTAAGGATCTTTACTTAATAACAACTGGTCCTGCCAAAATTCCATTTTATAATGAATAAACTATTCTCTGGGGGAGAAAGAAGGAAAAAGAAAAAGGAATAAAAATCACAATGGCTTAGTTCTAGTATCGGAACCAAATTACTTTTTTTTGTATTACTCTGGCCAATTTCCTCATCAGAGTTTCACAGATTTTTAGGCAGCATTGGTTTTGTAGCATATCTTATATCACATTTATTTGCAGGTATCATATTAATGCATTAAGGGAATAATTTCACTTTGTGCTCACATGGTGAAAAAAAATTTAACAGAACTGTAATTTCCTCTGCAGCCTTTTATAATGAGAAATACTTCAGGAATTAGCAGTTTTAAAGAGCATAAACTGTTTCTCTCTCTAGCAAAAAGTCTGCAATCACTGATGAAAGGGCCCTCCTCTTCTGCACGGCTAATGAACAGGCAGCAGTATGAGCTTCTCTAGCCACCCGGTGTAGAGGCCATTGATTCATGCCAAATATTCTGGTACTCTTATATACCTGTCAGGAGAGGAGCAGCCTCCAGAAACCATCGCTGTCTCCTTTCCTGAAGCTTTGAATTATTTCACATCTGTTTTTTCATATGAGGTTAATTCCTCTTTTCACCAGGAGGAACTCCTTCTCCTGGAGGAGATGGCATTGCAGTCTGTGAGCCAGATGCTGGGGCTAGTTCCAAACTTTATTTCCCCTACAGGTGATACTTGGGGATGGGAAACAATTTGCTGGAGAGATCCTCTTGTTGGTGGGAAACAAGAATGGTCAGCCCATATACACCCTGCAACAGGGAGGTGGTACCTTTGCTTTGTTATTAGGTTGTGTTACTTTATGCTGCTTTGTAAGGGGATAATGGAAGGAGAAACTTAAAGCAAATTACCACAGAATATTTTTTTTTTGCTCCTTTCAGCTAGAGCTGAGTCATACTGGGTATGACACCAGACATGAATCAATCATCCCCTGAAAAGTAATGGCAAAAAAAGGTTTCCAAATTCCTTCCCACCCTTCCACAAAGAGCTCTTAGAGCCATAGTGACAATATTTGTGAATAAGGATTTTCTTTAGTGTGAAGAAGGTTACAAGAATCTGTTTTTTTGACTTAAAGCAGGTGCTGGATCCTTTCTCTTATCAGTCTTTATGAGCTACCAAGAAGTCATTGCATTAAGTTTTCTGACCCTCTTTCAGCTCTTTCAATTTTGCAGTCCAGTGGCATAGGTTGTCTCACTGTTATAAAATATCTTGCACTGTACTCCAACCTTTTCATGAAATTTGCATCCTTCCAAGCAGCGTTCAGTTGCCAGCCTGTTATTTCCTTTCTCTGGCCCAATTAGTTTAGAGGCAATCAATTTAATCTGTGAATAGTTTGCACAGATGATTGCATCCTTCCAGCTCCTGTACATCTCTCTCTGAAAGCTTTTCTGTTGGTGATGCATGATGCGTGTCAGCCCACGTTGTGCATTCAGGGGTACCATTCTTCCACAGAGTTCATGACAGCATCTCAGACAGCAAATAAGGGTTGTCTTCATTCACGCAGGCTTAAACCAGAGTGAAATCCAACCTGTTCCACAGGATCAACACAGGACTTGTACAAAACCAAAGCAAAAAGTTTAATTTTTCTTAAATAATTTTGTTTGCAGAATGGCTTTTTACACATCTAGCTACATACTTATGTGGCTGAGTCATTGGGGAGAGAGGAGAAAAAAAGCCACGGTAGTTTTTTTCTTGAGTCATTTTAAAAACTCTGAGGCATTTTGTCAAGGAAAGTTAGTGAGTTTCTGTGCTCTGCAGCAGTGCTTTTGAACGTATGAACCTGCTGTCAGTAGTTAAATGAATAGTGTTCTCAAGCTGCACCTTTCAAAAGGAGTTTTAAAGAAGAAATTGGTCCAGAGCCAGAAGCAGAGCAGAAAGAAGGAAAAGAGCCACAGAGTAAAAAAAGCAGCAGGAGTCTCAGTAGTGGGTAGTATTGTGGGTAGCATTAAAAATGGTGACATTTATAGTGCAGTAGCACTTAAAGGCTGTAGTCAAAGGGAAGGCCCTTTTAGACAGGCCCTGTGCATGTGTGAACAGCTATGTGGCTGACAAGTGCTGAGAGGTTGATAGAAGAAAGCCACGTGGTGCACAGGGAGTAGGAAGGGTGATTATGATCAGCTGAACTATCTAGTCACAATCCATCCAACCCTGAGCCTCCCATGATCGTTATGTAGGTGTAAATTGTTGAACAAAATATTAGTGCTCCCAAAGCAGAGCTAGTATTTAGTAGCTGGCTGGGTACTTGGAGGGTTACTGCAACCCCTGTCCGATGCGTGGATCCCATCCTCTGAAATCCTGTCCATTCATAAAGTCACGTAAATTGGAAGGCACCTTCGGATGTTTTGTAGTCCTCAAAGCAGGGACAGTCTTCAGGCCAGTTACCTTGCCAGGTTGAGTTTTGGATATCTCCAAGGACAAAGACTCCATAGATTATATAGGCCTCTGTTCCAATGTCTGACCATCCTCGTGTGGATTTTGTTCCTTGTTATCTGTCTGGAATTTCTCATGCTCCAACTTGTTGTTTGCGTCTTATTTTATCACTATGCACCTCCTAAAAAGTCTGGATCTGTCTTCTCCATGTTTTCTGTTAGGTAGTTAAGAGAACAAGATCTTCCCCCTATGGCTAGCTTTCTCTTTTTAAGGAAGAGTAAGCCCAGCTCTCAGTGTCTCCTTGGAAGCTGCATGCTCCAGTCCCCTAACCATTATGGTGGCCTCAGCTGGACACAGTTGAGTATGTCAAAGTCTTTTTAGCATAAAGGAGCCAAAACCTGGAAGGCGCTCCAGACCTAGTGTAACAATTACTGTTCAGCCTCCGGATGGTGCATCCACCCATAAGGGTGCTATTGAGATATTGGACCATGCTTTACAAAATAGACTAGAGAGCTTAAGGACAATGTAACAGAGGATTTTAAGGACACCATTGATAAAGGAAATGCAGGGACAGCTGACAGATACAGGGTGGGAGCCAGACCATGAGCCCAGTAGGGGAAAAGGAGTGAGATCTCACGTAGGACATGAACCCCGATCCCTACTAGTATTTATGAGTTGGAAGCCAAGTAGTCGCACCCTTAGCAACTAACTGTTACAGGCACAACATTAATAATCCATAACTGTGTCTGTCTGAAAATCTGAGTAGCTCTGGTCTGCCCTTGCTGTCTGCAGATTCATCAGCTTTTGTCTTCTTTAATGATGTTCCTAATTTTAAGGCTTTCTTTTGTCATAAGGTTTGTTAGAAGTTGCCAAATCTGACGGATCACTCTTCTGAGACAGACCCCTGGCTCAGGGGGTCCATTTGCATTGATCAGGTTATCAGGGTTCCTCCATTCCTTTGTGTTTACAGTGGCTGGTTTTTAATCACACAGATGGACACTATCCTCTTTCCTTGTCATTGTTCTAACGGATGTACTCATCAAAAATAATTTGCAAACCTTGCTCCTTGGAGATGAACCCTTAATAAGAATAAGAATTTTCCCTATGGGAATAAAAAAAAGGTATTTTTTTTTCTAAGAGCTTCAAGAGAAAATTTAACAACAGATAGAAAGTAATTTAAACCCGTGGGAAAATGTTTACTTCCACAGACCTTCTCGTTGGAGCTACAGCACAGAGTAAATGCTTAAACTCACTGACGTATTTTTCAGGCCAGTATCTCCCTTTTGCTTATTGTTCAGTGTCTTATGTGTTAGAAGGCAGAAGTTGCTGAAAACACGTATTTAATCACTTCAGCCTCATTTATTAGCCAAGAGTGTTCTCTGTTTCCCAGAATATTCAAGATTCAAACAAGAGGAAGTATTTCCTTTTGTTAACGTCCCAACTGTCTTTTAAACTAGATTTTCCCTAAGAGCTTTCTCTCTCTTAGGCCTGAATTAATTGTATTTGTTCTGATTGCTTTCTCCTTGTCTTTTTCTTCTTTCTTCTTTCTTCATTTCTAGTTCTATAGTGTTTTACCTTTTATGCTGACTGTGGTGGGTTGTCCCCAGCTGGACACTGGGTGCCCACCAACGCGGCTCTGTCACTGCCCTCCTCGAAGTATAATGAAAGGCTCCTGGGTCAAGATAAGGGCAGGGAGAGATCACTCACCAGTTACTGTCACAGGCAAAACAGACTCTGGGAAATTAGTTTAATTTATTGCCAGTCAAATCAGAGTAGGGTAATAAGAAATAAAAACCAAATCTTAACACCCCCCCCCCTTCTTCCCGGGCTCAACTTCACCCCCCATTTCTCTCCCTCCTCCCCCCGAGCGGCGCAGGGGGACGGGGAATGGGGGTTGTGGTCAGTTCATCACACCTGGTCTCTGCCGCTCCTTCCTCCTCAGGGGGAGGACTCCTCATCCTCTGCCCTGCTCCAGCCTGGGGTCCCTCCCACGGGAGACAGTCCTCCATGGACTTCTCCAGCGTGAGTCCTTCCTACGGGCTGCAGTTCTTCATGAGCTGCTCCAGCCTGGGTCCCCCCATGGGTGCCGTCCTTCAGGAACAGGCTGCTCCAGCCTGGGTCCCCCACGGGTGCCGTCCTTCAGGAACAGGCTGCTCCAGCCTGGCCCCCGCGGGGTCCCAGGTCCTGCCAGCAAACCTGCTCCAGCCGGGGCTCCTCTCTCTCCCCACGGGGCCACAGGCCCTGCCAGGAGCCGGCCCCAGCGCGGGCTGCCCACGGGGTCACGGCCTCCTTCGGGCATCCCCCTGCTCCGGCGTGGGGCCCTCCCCGGGTGCGGGTGCAGATCTGCTCCCCCGTGGAGCTCCATGGCCGCAGGGGCACAGCCGGCCTCCCCGGGGGCTTCCCCAGGGGCTGCCGGGGACCCTCTGCTCCGGCGCCTGGAGCCCTCCTGCCCCTCCTGCTCTGGGCTGGGGGGTGCAGGGCTGCTCCTCTCACATCTTCTCACTCCTCTCTTCTGGCTGCTGTTGTGCAGCATTTTTTACCCTTTCTTTAATATGTTATCATCACCACTGTTGGTGATGGTCTCAGCCTTCGCCAGCAGCGGGTCCATCTTGGCATTGGCTCTATCGGACATGGGGGAAGCTTCTAGCAGCGTCTCACAGAAGCCACCCCTGCAGCCCCCCCGCTACCAAAACGTTGCCAGGCGAACCCAATACACCTACACAGATGCAGATACATACATGTCTATTTGATTAGTTTCTGGGGAAGTTCCTTGGACAGTTCTCACCTCTGATTTTGTTGTAGGGCTCTATTCTGGGTTTTGTTTCTTCGTTTTCAGCTGTTCCTCTCACTCACTTCTACACATACGCTGAGTAAATGAAAGCTGCTGTATTCACTGGCCTCAGTAAAATTCAATACAATCTATATTTTCATTTACTATTTGTCTTGCTCTTCAGTCTAGTTACCCAAAGCTTGGGCCTGGTATGGTGAGGCCCTGGAAAATACAGTTCTTACATCCTAACAGAGACAAGGAAAAAAAGTCTTGTAATCTGAAGAGACAGGTGACTTAAAATGTGGGAAGCAGAAGAGTTACGAAAGATAAAGGAATAGAGGGAAGAGATTAATGTCTGAATTTTCAGAAGATTGTAATGTCTCTTTGAGGCCTGAACGAAGTGGCAGGGCTATTTAAAACTACTGAGGAAAAAGTCTTTTTAATATAAAGCTTTAAGTGACTTGCTAGCATCAAGCCAGAAATCAATAGTAAACTAAGGAGCTTAATTCAGATTTTCTGACTCCTAGATAAGTACCTACCTATAAATTCTCCAGGCAGAACTGAAGTTTTTGGCAAAGCCCCTGGTATCTTCAACGGGAAAGTTTTAATTCTCAGTTTTTCCATGTGTCTTGTGTAATATATCACAAATATGGCAGGCATAGAGAAGAAAAAGAATCATTCATACCTTACAGTGCAAAATCCCTTACACAGAGCACTGCGGTGGTGAACAACTCACATTCATATTAATAGAGTATTAACTCTGAAGCTGCTCTCTGCCCGCTGCCTCCCTCCTATGGGTCCCTCAGGAAACCACAGTAAGCATATAGGTAACATTCTCAACAAAAACAATATACCAAACAGTACTTAATCTTATAGCTTTTGCTTACCTCCATTGTGGAGTATGGTTTGTTCTGGGTTGTGCAAAGTAACTTGGTTGTCTGTTAGAAAGCTGAGAGATTTCTTTTGATGGAGAATAAAATTGATTCACTGGTAAAAAGCAGTTTTACTTCTCTAGCCCAGAAAACTTCAAAATGTCATATTTTGCTGAGGGTATAATAAAATGAAAAAGGGGAAAATTGAATAGAAAACAAATATAGGATGTCTTTGTCATGAAGAGTAGAAAGAAAAAGAATTTGTCTTAAAGGGAAAGCGGGAAGAAAAGAAAACTTCACCTTCTTTCCCCAAAAACATCACACTTTCTGGGAAAGAAAAAGAAAGAGGTAGCTCAGGAACTGTGAGCTCTTGCTGCTGTCTGGCGAAGTCAGCCTGAGACAGAGGGGGAAAAGAGCTGCAGCCTGTGCTGGGGGTTCGATGGGGACATGCCATGGGTCAGCCCACGTGGCCACTTTTGCAGCAGTTACAGATGTTGTGGGCACGGGCAAAAATGCCTTTGAGTGGTTCAGTGAGGGTTTATATATTTATAAGAGTAATCTATGGCATGTGTCCTGGGACCAAGTCACTGTTCACTTCTAGCTCCTTGGGAGTCTGAGTTTCCAGTCCTGCAGTGGGTACAGGCAGGATGGGGTTGGAGGGATTAAAATCCCCCTGGTTCTAGGTGCTGCTAAATCCATGCTGTTAGGATATATATGTGGCTCAAATGCCATTAAAATCTCTTGGAGCACCTATAGACTAAACCAATCCCTGTATTTGGTGTTGGGCAGGTATCTTCTCCAAGACAAGACTCACAAGGACCACTGTGTATTTTTTGCCTTTATTCATAGTGCAGGATGTGCTGCCCTTTCCCATCAGCATTCCCTAACATCATCTAATTGTGCCCTGATGTTGGATGGATTGCAGTCTATGCTTTCAATCTGGCCAGTTCTTTCTGGTGCACATCGTGGTTGGTGGCTTTTGGTATTAGGTCGTAAGGTTTACTGGAGGGGCTGGGGAGTGCTTCGCAAGCAGCTGTACGCAGGGACGCAGAATGTAGATCTGCTGGATCCCCCTTGCTTAAGCATCCTCAGCAAGGCTGCCAGCGATGGTAAGGTGGGTGGCTTTGGGGATCCTATCCTCCACATCCTTCAGTGCTGTGAGGACAAGCAATGTAATTGTCCCTGTCTGAAAAAGGCTTGTAGGCAATTACCAGGTGAGGCATGCCTGCAAATTAGAGGTGAGAGGCTCTAGTCTGCGTAGCTAGTGTGCTGAGCAAAGGCAGAACAAAACAGCTTCTTGAGAGTTCTCAATACTTTTTTTAAAACATCTTTTTCTGGTACAGAGGATATTCTCACTGCCCAATGCTTTCAGTCAAATTGAGACTTTGGTAGTGTTTCATATCCTACCATTAGCTTAAAAAAAAAAAGTGTTTTACACCCTTCCATCCTCCGTTAAGAGTTGTGCAAAGCCCAAAACAACGTCTCTGCATCTTTGGTCTTCAGCCTTTTTTTCTTTTTCCTCAAATTACCATTGCTGTCATAATTAATTTTGATTTTATCTAGAGATGTCAGACAAACCTGAAGTGTGATTCTCAAATTATGTCAGTTGGTGTAATTTAGTGAAGTTAGTGTGCTAATTTAAACTCACTTTCCCTAAAATTTTAGCTTTCATTGTGCAGAATTTTCTTCCTGGTAAAGGCATTCTGCTATGGCCAGCACAGCCTTCGTTGTCATTCCAGTCAGTAATAAGAAAAGTTTGAATATCATTATTTCATTAGCCTCTGGTATCCTATATTTTATTTCTTAGGGTTTATTGATGTCTTCAACTTGCAATCATGTCCCTTAGACAATTCACACTTTCAAATCAAATGGTACTTTACTCATGGCAAAGTGATTATCGTAATTTCTTTACTGATCTTTGGAGATGAAATTTTGCTGCTACGGTCGTCTCATGTTAGAGTCTAATAAATCTCCTTCTGATATATTATTCTTATTTTTCAAATAAATTAATCCACAATAAAATTAATTTAGCTGTGCCTAAAATTGAAAACAAGGAAACATTAAGGAGAGAATTGAAAAAAAGCAATTATCCATTTAGCTGTGCTGGTTTTATAGTTCATCAGTCATGATACGTGCTGCATTCCTTCTTGAAATATCTCAGATCCGCCTGGTGCATTACCAGAGATTTTTCTGTTTTGAGATAAATAGGACGAGAGGAAATGACCTCAAGGTGTGCAGGGGAGGTTTAGATTAGATATTAGGAAAAATTTCTTTACAGAGGGAGTGGTCAAGTGTTGGAACAGGCTGCCCAGGGAGGTGGTGGAGTCACCATCACTGGAGGTGTTCAAAAAACGTGTGGATGTGGCACTTCAGGACATGGTTTAGTGGGCTTGGTGGTGTTGGGTTGATGGTTGGACTTGATGATCTTAAAGGTATTTTCCAACCTTAATGATTCTGTGATTCTGTGAAATACCTGGAGCAAACTGGAGAGACAACTGCTGGAGAAGAGCTTGTAGTACTGTCTTTATGGAAGTTTGTACAAATGATCTTCAGCTATGTCCTTCCACTGTGATTAGCTGAAATGGTGTCCCAGAGAATCTGCACCATCCTCAGCATCCTTAGGCTGTTGTCACGGCAAGGACTGAGCTCACTCGTAGAGGACAAACACAAATGGAAATGAGATGTAGTTGTGTACTGTGAATTAGGACTTGCAAGAAATGATTGGGTGCATTCCTCCTCACTCTTTGAGCCCCAAAGACCTCCTTTTTGTAGGACATTTGACATGGTAGGCTTTGCCCATGGAAGAACCAAGGTTGTAGCTGCCAATCCAGCTTGCGCTGGCATCCCAAAATGCTGAAATCTGCTGATTTCAGCGAGGTGGGACATGCTGGTGTGCAGTTTGGTGCAACTGCACACAATGCTGACTGCTGTGTTCTTCCATCGGCAGTCTTCTTTTGCTGTGTATTTTCTCCACTTTTCTGCTTCGTCTTTGCTCTGCCTCCTTTTTTTCCAGCAGGGCTCAATTTGAGACACTCAAGCACAAGCAACCTCAAGAGTCTGTAGTAATTTTTTACTGTCGTGCATAATATACACATAATTATACATGATGATATAGGTAAGAATTTAATTACACCTTACTAAATTGATTTGCATGTAAACCTGAACTATATAGTGTAATGCAAATTAAATAGGAAAACATATTTGCTTTCCAATATTTTAAAGGAGTTTTAAAGGCAAACAAAGAAATTCAAGCCGACAGAAGGGTGCAATGCAGCTCACTTCACTCTCTTATGGGCAGTGCAGGTGTCTATGCTTAAGCTAGTCACCTTGGGCCTTCTTTCTAATTGTGATGAGTAAAAGATTTTTTTAATCAGGATTCCTCTTTACTGTTTTAGAGGTCTCTTCATCAGCTATAAAGGAATCCCAAGGTGATCTGCTTAAAATCAGGCACCTGCAACTTCAGGTGACCCTTCACTCTAAACTTCTCAAGCCAGGCGTAAGCATTACTGATAAAAAACTATCTGGAAAGATGGGACTGGCATTTGATTCTCTTGCCCAGACCAATTTCTTAGTATTAGACAATGCCTTTATTTAAGACTTTTTTCAGTCACAAACACAAGGTTTTGAGGCTGTTCCCATTCTCCTTCTCCCTGCCAGAGGACTCCTGTCATCTATGTCTCGTGAGTGGGAGATGTGAACTGCTGACGATGACTTAGCCCATGGGCAGATGGATGGACAAGTATCATAGGCTTTCTACTGGTGTATATGAGTGCCTGAGCCAAAGACAAGTGACATGTGAATGGAAATGCTCATATCATATCATCACCGGGATTTAAATTAGGCTCATTGTCTTACTGACCTACAGGAGACTAAAAGTAATGATTATTTATAAACATTGTCTTTAGTCATGCTAAGTATATGTATGACTGCCTGTAATACATACACAAAATGTACGTACCATTAGAGAAGAGGCAATATGAATGGGTTTTCTGACCATTTCTTTCTAAAAATCTGGGTTCAAATACTACCTCAGCAGATGTGGCAAAGGATGTATGTTACAAGGCACTCCTGTCAGCTTAGCATGGTGACAAATGTGATACATCTGGTATATATTTAAAGAGAAGACTGGGAAGATGATTCAGTGATTAAAAAAAAGAATTGTAACGAGACTTAATAGTTCTGTACTGCAGATCCCCAGAGATACTTTAGCAAGAACTGAGTGTCAACTCTATACTTGGAGTGAAGAGGACATCAATGAAAACTGGGCATTAATCCTGTCATTCCATTACAGTTACTGGGCAACTGCAAGTTTTTTGATAAGGGTGAAAAAATGGGTAAGGAAATAAATTCTATTTTTAATTGCATTCTCTCTAGACAGATGCTTACATTTACTTCACTTTTATTAATAACATTCCTAAAAATTTATATGTCCTCAATGTCTTGTCATGTGAGGATGATGAAGTTAATACATCTTTTTCCTTTCTAAATTCTCTCCTACGTTGGAATCAACATCAGGGTTTTTATGTACATTTTAAAATCTTGCTCACTAACGTAGCCAATTAGCGAATGTCATTGTACATCAAGGCCAAGGAGATGCTTTTTTAAAATGCAACTTACAAAATTATTAACCCATTTACCTTCTTGTTGCAGTTTAAATATTTACATATCTTTATTGCACATTCTGTTAGACAACAGTAAGTTTCATGAAGAAAAGCTCAACAATTGCATGTTGCCAAACTAATTGTTTGGCCAAGTACAGGAACAAGGTAGACAAGCCAAGTAATCTTCCTAGAACACACTGGTCCCAAAGAAGGCTCTGTGTTTACAGGGACCTGCATCTTCCAAAGGTAATTTGGAAATGTTTCCTATTCTGTATTTCAATAGAGAATAAAATGCAGTTTCTAATTCACTTTCCACAAATAAGAGTCTTAAAAGGTTGACAAGTGCTCTAAATGCAATCTGCTTGGCATGTGCCCTGTATATAGAGATAATACAGGAAACTTCTTGCATTAAGTTCTAAAATCTTTAATCCAAAATCTATGCAACTCTCTTTGCAGAACTGTTTTTTGTTGGTTTTTTTTTGTCTCCCCAAAATGTGTTATTTTGTCAAAAAAAAATTCTTATTAGATAATACTGGAGATCGTACAGAAGTAACAAGAAAATTGGCACACACCCAGTGTGAGCAAGAGAACAGGGATTCAATTTATTAACCAGCTCATCACAGTGTTC
Organism: Phaethon aethereus; assembly: GCF_964289735.1. Taxonomy (NCBI): domain Eukaryota; kingdom Metazoa; phylum Chordata; class Aves; order Phaethontiformes; family Phaethontidae; genus Phaethon; species Phaethon aethereus. The sequence goes on from NC_138575.1 coordinate 211,625,444, forward strand.
TGCAAGGGCTTAAGAAGTAACTCATTGTTGCCAAAGAAGTTTGGATTTTTTTGCTGCGAAACTCACCTGTGGAAAATCTGCATGGAAGATCCATGACATTATATTGCTATGCACCTGGGATCCAGATAAATCTTATACACTAATTTATCTTGATATACAAGGCTGGACTTGCAGCTTGGTACACAGAGTGATGGGTCGAACTTTATCTCTGTGGCCTTCTTAAGTATTCCTGACTCTCCCTATTCTTTTAAAACTACATCATTGATAAAGCCAAAAAACTTCTTGCGTTCATCTTCCGTCCCTTCGAAGAACTGCAAAGCCTTGACGCAGTCAATCTCTTTTCTGTGGTGATTTTGCTGTGTTTCCTTTGTCATTCTGTGCTTATGCCACATATTTATGGCATTCTGATTCCAGGTTTGGGTAGCTTTCACTCTGCAGAATACAAATGTTATATGTACAGTGTAAACGTACCCCTTGCTTTCTTCCCGTGTTCATTACTTATTTATAGTAAATTGTATGATAACCCAAAGCATTTCCAAACTCATTTCCAAACATTCCAAAACACATTTCCAAAACTGTAGAGAGTATTATACCCACATAAGCAGGTAGCACTAATTCTGTAGATCTTGTCATCTAAATAGAATATAGGAATGAGAAGAAAAAAAAAAGGTGGAGCAAAGAGATGAAGTGACAGGTCATACAGCAGCAATGGTACCAGCATGGGAAACGACTGCCAGAAGCTGCGGTTCCTGGTCTGCTGCACTGATTGAGGCTGGGTCCTCCAGCTTGAATATCACAGATGTTCATCTGTTAACTCTAGTCATGTCACTTTTATACATAAAAAACGTCCCAGGTGCAGAGGAGGATGTTTACTTGAAACTGGGGCAAGCATAACACTGTTTAGGTAAAAGCAGCTCAACTTTTATTACTGAAAGTGAATTCCTTTTTTAAAAAAATTTGCAGGTTTGAAACAGGTCTGAATTTTAATAGTAATTCAAAAGAGATTTGAGTTACAATTTGATGTGATCAGTTCTATGAAATGGACAGATATCAGAGCAGTATTTGGTCTGCTGATCTTCAGTGGCATTAGGGAAAGAAGGAATTTGGTGCCTATTCCTCAGATTAGCTCTTATAATAAGAAACATTACTAACAACATACATTTGGCCTGAAGATACAACAGTTCTTCAGAAAGGCTGTTAATTAGTCTCAGAGTAACCTTCTGTGTAGTTAGCACAAGCTTTTTTTGTGTTTATTTTACAAAAGATGGTAAAACAGAGAGGATTAATTTATTAACACAGACGGTTAACTTATTATGGAGGCTTGCTAATGTGACATCCATCTACAAGAAGGGCCTGAAGGAGGATCTGGGGAACTACAGGCCTGTCAGCCTGACCTCTGTACCGGGGAAGATTATTGAGAGGTTCATCTTGAGGGCGCTCACAGGGCATGTGCAGGACAACCAAGGGATCAGGCCCAGCCACCACGGGTCCACGAAAGGCAGGTCCTGCTTGACCAACTTGATCTCCTTCTATGACCAGCTGACCCACCGAACAGGTGAGGGAAAGGCTGTGGATGTTGTCCACCTGGACTTTAGTAAAGCTTTTGACAGCATCTCCCACAGCATTCTCCTGGAGAAAATCCTGGCTTATGGCTTAGACAGGTTTATTCTCCACTGGGTAAAGAACTGTCTGGACAGCTGATTCCAGATAGTTGTGGTGAACAGAGTTAAATCTGGTTGGTGGCCAGTCACAAGCAGTGTTCCCCAGGACTCAGTCTGAGGCTGGTCTTGTTTCGTAACTTTATTAATGATCTGGATGAGGGGATTGAGTGCTCCCTCACTAAGTTTGCAGATGACACTAAGTTGGGTGGAAGTGTTGATCTGCTTGAGGGTAGGAGGGCTCTGCAGAGGGATCTGGACAGGCTGGATCGATGGGCAGAGGTCAGCTGTATGAGGTTGAATAAGGCCAAGTGCTGGGTCCTGCACTTGGGTCACAACAACCCCATGCAATGCTACAGGCTTGGGGAGGAGTGGCTGGAGAGCTGCCCGGCAGAAGGGACCTGGGGGTGCTGGTTGACAGCCGGTTGAATGTGAGCCGGCAGTGTGCCCAGGTGGCCAAGAAGGCCAACAGTGTCCTGGCCTATATCAGCAATAGTGTGACCAGCAGGAGTAGGGAAGCGATTGTGCCCCTGTACTCGGCACTGGTGAGGCCGCACCTCAAATTCTGTGTTCAGTTTTGGGCCCCTCACTACAAGAAGGACATTGAGGTGCTGGAGCATGTCCAGAGAAGGGCAACGAAGATGGTGAGGGGTCTGGAGCACAAGTCTTATGAGGAGCGGCTGAGGGAACTGGGGTTGCTTAGTCTGGAGAAGAAGAGGCTGAGGGGAGACCTCATCACTCTCTACAACTACCTGAAAAGGGGTTGTGGTGTGGTGGGTGTTGGTCTCTTCTCCCAAGTAACTAGCAACAGAATGAGAGGAAATGGCCTCAAGTTGCACAAGGGGAGGTTTAGATTGGAGATTAGGAAAAATTTCTTCACCAAGAGGGTGGTCAGGCATTGGAACAGGCTGCCCAGAGAGGTGGTGGAGTCACCGTCACTGGAAGTGTTCAAAAAACATGTAGAAGTGGCACTTCAGGACATGGTTTAGTGGTCATGGTGGTGTTGGGTTGATGGTTGGACTTGAAGGTCCTTTCCAACCTTAATGATTCTGTGATTCTGTGATTACTCCAAGATCATTCAAATCACTGGCAGAAATAGAAACCTCATTGAGGATCCCTAATGTCAGGGCCCTGAGGGCACCAATGGGCCTTACTGGCCCTGACTGGCCTCACTGGTCCTGACTAGCCTCACATGGGGCTACCCTCACACCTGCTTCCAGGTGCATGACCCCTTTTCAGCTCAGCCTGGGGCCCTCTGTCCTCAAGCTGCGCTGTAGGTGTGCTGGCCTCCAGCTCTCCTGTTCTTCTGGATGGACCTCTTTAACTCACACTGCAGACTTCATTCCAGCCCTGTCTCCAACCCCATCTCCTGGATGGACCTTTTTGACCCACTTTGTAGCCTTGTTTCCAGCCCTGTCTCTGGCCTCATCTCATTTTGCTCCTGACTTAATTCCCTAGGTGGACTCCATCCCTGGTTTATTGCTTGCTGTTTCTGGAGCTGTCAAAAGACCCTGCTACCAGTCCCTGTCTCTCTCTGCTGTGTTCAGGTCCCTCAGGACTGCACCCAGTCACTGAGGACATGGGATGTGCTGGGATCACCCTCACCTCTTGTCTCCTCTTCCCTTCAGCAGCAGCTGGACCTCCCTGCGCCTTGATGCCTAAATCCCATTTTTTCTCATCTCTTTCCATTGTACCATGCTGTTAAAATAAAATAGTTTAAAAAAAATTTTGCAGGTGGAGTGTGAAATTATTAAAATATATGGGAAAATAATGAATTTGCTAAAGCAGTGATGGCTTGCATTATATTATTCTTGATTTTCTTTTAACTTTGAATTTCTCCTGTGGTAGAAAACTTTACATTTTATTTTAGATATGTATTGTTTGTTTTTAAGGTTTTCCAGCCAGATAGCCTATTGTGTAACCAAGAAAGCCCATATCACCATAGTTATTGAAGATGGAGGTGTTGGCTGTGGAGGCAGTATCTTCCAGACGAGTATCTCTTTTGCAGTCTTATCCTGGAGGACATTTCCAGTAGCTTGCCTGATAGAGATGTTGCTTGGTTCGTCAACAATGGCGTGGAGGCAGCTCACTGAGGAAGACTGACCATCCACACAAGGATACTTCACTCCAAGGCATATTCTGTTGCAGTGTCCTGGCACAGAAGGTTCAGATGGTAGAGGTGGATGTGGTTGTATGTGGACCTGAAAAGACCATACACGATATCCATGAAGCACTTTTGCCTGAGAGCTATTTAGCACAGACTCTAAATACTCAGGGCAAAAGGAATCTGTAGTTGTTTTAACAGAGAAATAGCTCTTAAGTGTGAAGATTCAGCACTGAAGAGCCACAGCAATGCTTTGTGTGACACAAAGGTATTGCCCTGGTGATGTAAATGTTTATTTTGCTGTGAAAAGGGAACAATTTCTATGATATTTGAGAAAACAACTCAACCCATGGGCAAAAAGAGGTCACTGCTTAGTCTATAGAAGGGGAAGGGAGTTGGAAGTTGGATGACAAATGGATTTGACTGGGAAATGTTTCATTTTTTCCAGGAAAGCTTTAGCTTCAAACACATGAGAAGATTAATGATCATTGTCAGTCTTCTTTGAAATGTTTTAGCTTTTCATTAAAGAGAAGAAATATTTTGTCAGAATCGCTATTCCATTTCTGAAGGCATTTTCTGTTGGGAAGACTGATAGGAAATTTTTGACTGGCTTCGTAACAGTTGCTGTGTCCTTTAATGAAATGAAGCCTCCGATGAACATAAGGGAAATGTTATCTGCAAAAAAAAAAAAAGGGTTGTAAATATAAAAAGAAAGTTCAGTTCAAGCTTTTTTTGTTAATCTGTCCTATTTTCACAGATGTGGAGGAATATCTGTGAGAAGAAAAAATTGTTTGACACACAAGTAACATGCAAACATTCATGCTTACTGGTGAATTACATGAATCCTCTCAGTCAGCAAATACCCACTTTGCCCATGGCAGGAGGGAAAACCTGGGATTTGGAATGATTTAGAGCATGACTGTGACAGTTGCATGTCTTCCAAGAATCCTGCTGAAAACAAAGGGAATACCAAGAATGGGACCATATACAGGTACTTTGTCTAAAGTAGCAAGGAACAAACCTGATTAATGACTTCTGATTTTTCTGCCTTGAGAACCCATGTTCTGCTTCCTGTATAATCCTGTGAAGGCTGAGCAAGTTTTTTTAGAAAAACAATTCAGTACAGGACAACACTGCATTGTTCATTAATGTACTCACCATACAAAAGGATGAAGCCAAAGCGTTAAGAGTATTCTCTAGGTTTGGCCTGAAAATTCCCTTAAAAAAAAAAAAAAAAAGCCTCTGGAGAAAAATTGTTCTTTATCTATCTCCTTCAAATCCCCCTATCCATGAAGTCAAGTCCATTATAAAAACAGAGGAAACCACTGGACCTCAGGATGCAGCAGGAGATCGGACCCGAAAAACAACCCTGTTCGATCCAGTTCAGATGGCTTATGTGCAAGAACGCTATGGCTGTAGGCCAGGTGAGACTGAAACTGAATATTTACGGCGAGTATGTCTGACTGGAGGAGATAGAATCTTACTAAACGGTGATGAAGCCAATGGACTTTGGGGCCCTGGTGTCTTTTTGAATGCTGGACCTGAACTCCCAAATGATCTCCACTCGATAACAAGTAGAGTGGCATACTGGGCTGGCGGAATACATATACTGGAGAAAGGAGAGCCTCGGTTAATACCCATTAGATCGTTAAATGAGCTCTCCACAGCTATTACAAAAGCCACCTGTATCCAGGCTACGCATGAACACAGCCCTCACAATGTTCCTGTATCAGCAGCTGTAAATCATGAAATGCTAAAGCCATTAATTAAGGGAGCCCCCCTGTACTCAAGCCTTATCTCATGGCAAAACAGAATGAAATTAGAAGAGATACAGATTTCAATGCCCTATTAGACATGAGAAACGCTGCTGATGACCAGGAAGAAGGACTAATGCACAAACAGCTCCCTGCCTGGGCAACACTACTGCATGATACCATAAACCATGGGCGAGATATAGCATGGGGTGTTTTATCTAATGAAACCAAAATTACAGGTCATAGCATTAGGCAGCTTAAGCAATCACCTCAAAGTAGTTCCCAAGAATCAGAACTCACGTGTCGCCAACTCAGAACCCAGAGGTGGAAAGAACTGTATCATCAAGCACTAGCATTATGCACTCTGAAAGCTGCAATTCAAAGACAATCTGCTAGTGTTATCCGGGTGTCCTGGTTTCAGCCAGGGTAGAGTTAATTTTCTTCATAGAAGCTAGCGTGAGGCTGTGTTTTGGATTTGGGATGAGAAAATGTTGATAAGGTGCTGATCTTTTGAGTTGTTGCTAAGTACTCAAGGACAGTCCAGCTTCTCATGCTGGCCTGCAGCGAGCAGGCTGGGGGTGCACGGGAAGCTGGGAGGGGACACAGCTGGGACAGCTGACCCAGGCTGGCCAAAGAGATATTCCATACCATATAACGTCATGCTCAGTATATAAAGCTGGGACAAAGAAGAAGGAAGGGGTGGAGGGATGTTCGGAGTTATGGCGTCTGTCTTCCCAAGAAACCGTTACGCGTGACAGAGCCCTGCTTCCCTGGAGATGGCCGAACACCTGCCTGCCCATGGGGAGTGGTGAACAAATTCCTTGTTTTGCTTTGCTTGCATGCGTGGCTTTTGCTTTATTTATTAAACTGTCTTTATCTCAAAGCATGAGTTTCCTCACTTTTACTCTTCCAATTCTCTCCCCCGTGCCACCGTGGGGGAGTGAGCGAGCGGCTGCATGGTGCGTAGTTGCTGGCTGGGGCTAAACCACGACACCGGGGTCTAATTCATGCGTTCCAGAGACACAACCAGAGGGGAAACACACTAAACACTCAGACACTGACACCAGCTCTGAAAGGGAGTGATAACTCTTTCCTTCCCCAAAATGCAAGATCAAAAACCGAATAGTGCCAGGACGACAATTGGGCCTGTCTGTCTGGCAAGTAGAACCCTATCAATGGATAAATAACAATGGCCCATACATTTTGATCCCAGTTGGCCCTTGACACTAATAGATATGGGAGCACAAATTTCAGTACGAACACAAGAGGATACTGAGGTGCTGGGTATACAACCCAGATGGCAAAGAGTTAAGATGAGTGGAGTAAATGGAGCAAGTGCTGTTTGTCAAATAGCCAAGGTCAATTTATGGCTCCCGGGCGAGAAGAATATGTCCTCTGCTTGCTTTGCAGTTAAAGAACACAATGAAAATTTTGGGTTTCAAAGTTTTGAATGGATGCTAACCCTGCTAACATTCCAGAGGCTACAATGTCCATGCAGACCCTGCACTCCCCAATTCAAAAATTACTAATGTCCCGCAGTACCCAATTTCTGCTGTGGCATGAAGTGGGATTTCTCAGGTAATAGCAGATTTGGAAAAATTACAAGTCATCTCCAGAACTCATTCCCCATATAATTCACCGGTTTGGACAGTCAGAAAACTGGATGGGAGATGGAGATTAACGATTGATTACCAGTGCTTAAATTCTAACACAGCCCCACTAACAGCTCCAGTACCTAACATGGATGGCAGTGCCAGATATAAAAGATATGTTCTTTGTTCTTTACAAGAAAAGGATAAGGAGAAATTTGCCTTTACTTGGGAAGGCATAGGATACACCTTTAACAGATTATCACAGGGATGTAAACATGCACCCACGATTGCTCATGCTGCACTTGCTGAACTTTCACAGACAGTCTCACTCCCTCAAGATGTGAAACTGTACCAATATATAGATCATATTTTAATTAGAGAGACGTCCCCTGAAAAGGTAGGGGAAGCAGCAACAGCAGTGTGGCAAGCACTGCACCAGGTAAAAGTTGAAGTCCCACCTGAAAAAAAGTCAGGGACCAAGCCGAGAAGTAAAATTTTTAGGTACATGGTGGATTGCAGGTAGTGCAGGAATTCCACCGGACACCTTAAATAAAATAGAACACTTGCAGATACCTCAATCTCGAAAAGAATTACAACAGCTTATGGGTACTCTAGGATATTGAAGAAAACATGTACCTAGATTTTCTATCATTGCTCATCCACTGTACTCACTTTTATGGATTCACTCTGCATCATAAAAAGGGGTAGCCCATTTGACCTTCCCCACCGAAACCTTTTCTTACTTTTCTTTTACATGAGAAAATGAATCTACATTGATGGCAACAATGACAAAGGCACTATGCCCCAAATGTAAGTTTGATGCTACATCCAATTCTAGTTTTGTTGGTTTTGACCTTATTATGTTTATTTCTTATAATCATTATGCATATCAAAGTTTGGCAAAAAATGAGACAAATTACATCAACCCAGCATGTAAAAGTATACAATCAACTGATTCCATATGTAAAATGGTATATAACCAACATTAATTATTACACTTAAACTAAACAGCTTATCAAATAATTGGACTCTTACCACTGATCTGCATTATGCCACATATTTATGACATAGAGGCAAGAGGTAACAATATTACGACTCTATGGATTGATAAAGTGGATTGACTGTAGTCATGGGGTGGTGTGTGATGGATGCGCTCTACCCGTTGGCCGGACTGGTGATGGTTTGGTGCGGGCTCCAGAGGAGGTAAAGGCCTGAATTGTGGCCGGGCCATGAACTCCTCTAGTTTCAATCTGTTCTCTTTGGAGAAAGAAAAAACTCACAAGGGAACTGGGTGATACACTGAGCATTGATGCATATGACCTTGGAACACTGATCATGACATCAACACGTGAATAATGGATGGCTTTTCCAAGACTCATTTGTCAAGGATCAAAGTTGTGGGTCCAATCTACTGTAACAGCTATTATTAGAGAAGGAGGAACCTTATCCACTGAAATTTTGAAAGATAATCTGGGATAATGCAATCAAATTTGAAAAGGAATTCCAATCCTGGTGGCATCTAGTTTACTTCACTTAGGATTCCACTGACAGTAAAGCCACAGCTTTTGTTTTGACAATACACAATGCTTCGGTATACACCATACACCCAATCATTGCGCTGGGATTAAACCACCATGGAATCATATTCTATCCATTGGCACAGGGAATATGGGCCCAATAAAATGGAACATTTGTTCAATATCTTTATAGGTCATCTAGATGAGGGAATCGAGTGCTCCCTCAGTAAGTTTGCAGATGACACCAAGTTGAGTGGGAGTGTTGATCTGCTGGAGGGTAGGAGGGCTCTGCAGAGGGATCTGGACAGGCTGGATCGATGGGCAGAGGCCAACTGTATGAGGTTTAATAAGGCCAAGTGCAGGGTCCTGCACTTTGGCCACAACAACCCCATGCAACGCTACAGGCTTGCGGAAGAGTGGCTGGAGAGCTGCCCAGTGGAAAGGGACCCGGGGGTGCTGGTTGACAGCCGGCTGAACATGAGCCGGCAGTGTGCCCAGGTGGCCAAGAAGGCCAACAGCATCCTGGCCTGTATCAGGAATAGTGTGGCCAGCAGGAGCAGGGGGGTGATTGTGCCCCTGTACTCGGCACTGGTGAGGCCGCACCTTGAATCCTGTGTTCAGTTTTGGGCCCCTCACTCCAAGAAGGATGCTGAGGTGCTGGAGCATGTCCAGAGAAGGGCAACGAAGCTGGTGAGGGGTCTGGAGCACAAGTCTTATGAGGAGCAGCTGCGGGAACTGGGGTTGTTTAGTCTGGAGAACAGGAGGCTGAGGAGAGACCTCATCACACTCTACAACTACCTGAAAGGGGGTTGTGGCGACGAGGGTGTTGGCCTCTTCTCCCAAGTAACCAGCAATAGGACGAGAGGAAATGGCCTCAAGTTGCACAAGGGGAGGTTTAGATTGGATATTAGGACAAATTTCTTCACCGAGAGAGTGGTCAGGCATTGGAACAGGCTGCCCAGGGAGGTGGTGGAGTTGCCATCTCTGGAAGTGTTCAAAAAACATGTGGATGTGGCTCTTCAGGACATGGTTTAGGGGACATGGTGGTGCTGGATTAATGGTTGGACTTGATGATCTTGAAGGTCCTTTCCAACCTTAGCGATTCTGTGATTCTGTGATTCTGGAGTGGTTACAATGACAGGTCCAAGATGACAGAGAGTCAGAACTGATCTGCCCAAGAAAAATAGAGATGCTCCCTTTAAGTCACTAAAATAAACAAAAAAATCCTTCTGGTATATAGATCTATGCCTGTCCTAGCCACAGAAGCTGAAAATTTTGGTAGAAGAACCATCAGTTTGCAAATCCCGTTGTTATAATTTAAAGGATCTTGATTTATTATGCTGCAGTTGAATTCAGATTCTGGGCTTTCCAGTGAGAGACCTGCACCCACTTCAAGTTCTTATTGGCACGTCAAGTCTGAAATAGTGTGTGCTAAGAGGAAACTCAGCACAGTGGCCACCGCTATACCAGCTGAGATATTTGACTTCAAATTGCGTGTTAGACACTGCTGGATCCAAAACCTGGAGTTGTCTTCCATAGAAAACCTCAGCCTGAGAAAAGTCTCAGCTGACATGGTCTTCAACTGACTTTTTTTTCCTGTCCTTCTGCTTGAAATTATTTGAATTCTGAGAAATACAGGGATGGGCAAGAAAGAATAATTAGTTATGGGCATTTGCACTCGGATAACTGTCATCGTAAAGGTTTTGCCAACATATATCTTGCTCCCCTCCATGGAATACAATCACAATTGTCCATTTGTTGTCCATGGACTCTGACATTATAGTCAAGAGATTGAGATCACCGTATGATTTTTTTTGCCATAAATTTGTCGTAGGAAAGCTTAATTTTTGATATATTTTTTCATAAGGAAATAAAAATTAAACATTTCAGTTTGCTTTTTAGTCAAAATGTCCTTCTAATGCCTAAATATATCAATAAAGTCAATGTTTCTGTAGCATTGACTTTTGAATCAGTTACAAATGATGGAGTGCATTTCTCTGGAGCACATTTCCTTTTGGGATCTCTGCTACCAGGGATCTGTTTTGTTTACTTCTGGGTATAGGTCTCTGGAGACTCATAGATAATGTGTTGATTTTTGTCTGACTAGCTATGAGATTTCTCAAGGGCACTGGGGATATTTTGAAAGTAGCCCAGGGAATATGGTCAGGGGAGGCAATGAAGGCAGACGAACAGCTTATAGAAGGCAATAGCAGAATCAAAAATTATTAAAATTGAAAAGACTTCTAACAATGATTTACGTGTGTCCTATGAAACAAGCAACATGTGTCAGTATTGTGAACTTCAAAATGTGTTATTTTGATGATGCACATCAAAATAAAATGTCAACATTTCCAAATTTGTCTTGTTTTTTATAAAACCACATATGGAAGTGAAAGAATTTCCCTAAACTGTTCAGATCTTTCTTTGTTTTACTCACCTCTGTAACAGATGCTGACTGTACACATTGCAGGGGACGGATACTTGGCTTTCAGCACTAAAAGCATGGGGACCTACCCCTGGCCTAACAAACACCTTTGGAATACTTGGTGTGCTTGCTGTGTGGGCATCTGTCAGTGATGCCCAAAATATTCTTTCTGTTCAGACATGTTTTTAAAATCCCATTCCTTTCTGAAAAGAAAGACCCGTCTTCTGTCTTTGCTCTCTCACTGTATTTCAAAATGGACAAAGTATATGATATAATAAAAACCAGAGGGTCCTTCTAGATTCTGCATGACTGTACATGTTTACAAATAGTGGTTGGGTTCTATTAAAAATTGTCAAGTTGCTGACATTGTTAGGTTGGAAGCAGTAATGGTTAATTCAGTGGGCTATGCTTTGTTTTTTTGTCATTGCTTATTGAGGCAGACTTTATTTGGGGAGGAGAGGGCAACAACATTTTTCCTTCCCTTTTAGGCAGTTTTTGCTTTTCTCTTTTTTTCTTCAGAACATTTGATAAAGTCCCAGTGCCCTAGCTCAACCTTTGAAATGAGCTCCCTTGGAATCAAATATGGTTGAGATCATTTCCTAAGGAGACTGGGGAAGAGGAGATTTGGTAGTAACATGTAGAGATTTTTCTTCCTTTGGAACTCATACCATGGGACACTTGAACCAAATGGTGACCAATGTTTTCAGACGCTCTAGCACTATGCTGTGCTTGTGCATAAAGGCAGTAGAATCCAGTTCCTTGTAATGATAATTAGAAAAACATTATGACAGAAGTAATTGTGTTTGTAAGGTTATCAGGTTCTAAAGCTGGTGACATTTCTGCTCGCTCTCCTTTATTTTTATCACAAAGTCATATTTTTTGCTCTCAAGGGCAAAATAGTTGTAAGAACTTAATTTCAGGGGCAGAGAGGAAAAATTAAAATGAAAAGTTAAACAAAAGTAGCAGCATTTATTTATTGTCATTCCAACCCCACCCCACCCCCGCCTCCTATTTTTATAGTCTGTGATTTGGGACAAAGGGGGACTGATTCGTGTTCTTCAGGGTGTTTGGCAATATGATAACTGCAGAGTGCCATACGTGCAAAGCTCAAGTGCATGAGGGAAAGAGTGGGTAATCCAGTGGTATTTCTTCTTGCTCTCAGTGCCCCACATCCCCCAAGACTGCAGCAGTGCTGAGCAGCCAGAGGGTTTCATGAATCACTGGCTCATTCAACTGGAGCACAAAGAAGAGCAGCAGAGATGAAACTGAGGTAATAGTGGCTTTTCCACACATATGCCACAAGGAAAACAAAATATCCTGGAGAGATTTTCAAGGATGGTGGGGGGGCAAAAGCACCAAGGTCACCAGTGTGAAAGGGCAGGCAGCGGAGGCAGCGTCCTGCCTTTGATCTCAAGGATGCAGGACTGAAAGGCGGCAGAGCCTGAGCTGCTGGATTTGGGAGACTGCAGGCAGCAAGCCTGATTTTCTGGCAGCATGACTAAGATGAACTTTCAGCAACATCCATGAAGGTTTTCAGTCACCAGAGGGTAAAATAGTGACCTGTTCTTCATTAAGGAGAGCTGAGGAATCATACAGCATCAGCTCGTGCAAGACCTCCTGGATGCAGTGGGTGGCCTTTTCCTTAGGTGTGTTCATAGTAAATATTTTGGTAGTACTTTAAATATTTCTTACTCCTGCAGAAGGGAGTAATAGCATTATTTCATCCCTTGGAGATGATAAAATCCATTTGAAGGCTGTTTCTTGCAGCCCTCTGTGCACAATTTTCCCTGACCTTATAGTTTGCAAAAGGGGGTTACTGTTAATTAATTCACTAATAGTTTGATAACGAAGCTGTCTGTCATGACTGGGTGTTGTTTCAGTATTTGACAATGCAGCATTAATTCCCATCATTATATTCTTGTGAAAAACTGTGACAGAAAATTGCCTCTCCCCTGTCCTGTGGCTTTTGCCTCCCCATGTGCCAGGTGGTAATGAGAATTTTTCATTCAAGGTAGGATGTTAATTTGCTTGTTCTCATATTCACTTTTTAGTTAGCATTTTGGTAAAAATAATATCACGTTTCCATCAGCATTGACTTTGCTGCAGTGTCTTTGTGCTGTCATTTTCATAGCGTAATACATGTGGCAGAAGCTTTCAAATGTAGTGAAAGTCCTGCATGAAGAAATAAGCCAGATATTTCTTAGTTTCTGGCCCAATGAAGGAATAAAGAACTTTTTTTCAATCTGTATTATAAGGATTTTTTTGGAGTTTTTATCTTCAAGTGGGTTATTTTCCATAGGGCTTTCAAAGGAGAAGGCAGAGGGGTTGAATCTTTGTCAAAGTACTTTCATTTAGACTGGAAACTTTTGGAAGGAGGCAGATTTTTTTTCTGTGCTGTTTACACAATGTACTCCAGTGTGGAAAACATGCCCTGGCCAGTGTAACTCCCATCTCTGTTCAAGCTTTGCATTATTGTAGTAGAGATACTGACCCCATCAATGTCAGAGTCCCACTGACCACTCCTGCAGGTGCCGTACATCCAGCACCATGTTTTCTGTAGCGGTAAAACAAAGATTCTTTTTTTCATAAGCTTAGTGTTTTACAACTTTTTCTTATTAAAAAAACCCCAATCCAAACATAAAAACAAACCCACAACAACATAGAGTAGCAATGATAATTTCAGAACTGAGGTAATTTTGGGATCACATCTATCCAGCACATGTCAATAACACAATAACAATTTAATCTTTTCAAATGGAACCACTTAACATGTATCACTGTGTTGCAGCAGAAAAAAATTCTGTTTTCTAAGAATAAATATTAGTTGAGGCTTACATACATAATACTCGTGACATGGTAAACATACCATACCACTTTACGTTTCCTATCAAATTTAATTTGTGTTGATTAGTAGATAACTCGGGTGTCACACTTCGTCATGTGGCAAACAATGTTCGGCAATAAGCCACTTGAATGATGTTATACTAAATTAAATTCCTGTATTGACATTTATACTAAATAACCATAAAATGTTACTGGGTTACATTCTGCAGGGTTCAGATAGTTCTTAATGTTAGCAAAGAGGATTTTGTGCTTTGCATCAGTCCCTCAGGGATTTTTTTCTGATGTCTTAAGAAAAATCCATCTCATCTAACATTAAGAGCTTGTGTGGACAAAAGGGCTGAGCACCGAGTTCAAAAGACCTAAGTTCTGCTTCTGCAGGACCCAGATGACTTCTGCTGCCCACATGTAGAAGGGGAGCGCTGGGGTTAGGGAGGGTATAAGATGGGCACAGTGGTGTTTCTCAGCGGTCAGTACAAACAGGGATACTCATAAGGGGAGGAATACGGCTTGATTGCTGGTCTCCAGCAAAGTCCCCTGGGCTGTCTGGTGGCACTAAACCCATATACAAAATATGCTGTTGAGAGATGGAGAATTTAGGAGTCCCGATGCCATTGTTGGTAGTGTTGTTCATCAGGACATGCAAACACACTAAGGGGAAATTAACTTCACCTAGTTTTAGCCCTCCAAGTGCTAGGTATCCAGACTAAGGTGGGCTTCCGCTCAGACTATTGGAAGAATATTGTGCAGCTCCAGAGAATAGCTCAGGCCATCCTAAGACAGACAAGAAACATAGACAGGATGACTCTGTTTTACATGGGGGCTCTTTTGTATCTCTTTTGCCTGATGAGGGCTTGTGGATAACTAGTTTAGACAAGTTAACTCAGCTGCAGCCTTTTGTGGTTGAAGCTAGAGGAGATGAATTTCCCCTTAGGTAACCAGATTTAGCCAGGAGGGCAAATATGATAACAGGATGCTTTATCCTGAAGATCCCAACTAGAGAAATGTGACCTGAATAACTAACTGCTGATGGAGATCTTTACATGCTAATTAGTGATGTTTCTTACCCTGAACTGAGTATAAACTATTGAATACTCAGTTTTTCTGACCTTATCCAGAGAGAAAGCCTTTGGTAATAGGCTGTAATAAACCTATTAATTCTTTTCTCAGGGTGATCTACAGCATGATTTTGAAGCCATTAATTTAGCTGTCCTATCTCTTGAAAACATAATATAAATCTAGACAGGAAAAAATGAAGTAGGGATTGACTGATGGAAGCAAGCTGGAGAAATAACAGCCTGAGGCTGAGACAGTTGGAAGGCTTTGTCATCCTCCCGCAGGGTGAGAGGAGAGGATGACTCTGGTGTGAAGCTGCTGCAGGAGAAGGTGGTAAGGGTGCAAGGAAAGACCCTGGGAAAAGAGGGAGAAGGCTGTGTGGGGCGTATGGGAAATGCCCTTCAGAGAGCCTGAGTATGGCTGCCAAGATGCCCTGCAGCTTCACAGACCACTGAACCCAGACACATCACCAAGAGGTGAGAAGGTTGTGCGGAGCTGAAGCATCAGTGTAACTGCTGCCAGGGAGAGGTAACAGTCTTCATTTCTGTTTCAGTGTCCATTTGTTTCCTCCCTTTTATTTTTAATTTTAGGATAGTGTTCTTCTCCTGATCCATGATCAAGGGCAGCACAGCACCACAAATCAATGTGGGTCCACAACTGTACAGCAGTGTAGAAGTTACTGTAGTTTTAATAACCTTAAGCTAAGAGTTAGCTGGAAAGGGCAGATTAACAAGTTCTGGAGTGTCAACTCTGCAAAAGATTTTGCTAGGAGAAGTTTAATCAGATGAGAGTACAAGTTTGGGTGAAAGTTCTTGAGTTGAAAGTCTGAAGATGAATAACTGTTAAAACTCAGCACACAACAAATGGTTTCTTAAAACAAGAGTTTATTTTGCCTGCTTGTTTTGCCTTTAGCTGCCTAATGGGATTTTCTTGGTAAAAATTAAGCAAAATAACTCACTCCAAGTGAGCTACATGTAATTGCAGAAATAAGTAGACTACAATGAGACTGCTTCTTATTGAAGAAGTACAGAATTCCCATTTCATCTTTCTTGACAGATTGGAATCATAGAATCGTAGAACGGTTTGGGTCGGAAGGGACCTTAAAGATGATTTAGTTCCAAAATCCCTGCCATGGGCAGGGACATCTTCAACTAGATCAAGTTGCTAAAAGCCACATCCAATCTGACCTTGAACACTTCCAGGGATGGGCCATCCACAGCTTCTCTGGGCAACCTGTTCCAGTGCCTCACCACTCTCAGTGTGAAGAATTTCTTCCTTAGGTCTAGTCTAAATCTGCCTTCTTGTAGTTTAAAACCATTACCCCTTGTCCTACCGCTACAGGCCCTGCTAAAAAGTCTGTCCCCATCTTTCCTATAGGCCCCCTTTAAGTACTGGCAGACTGCAATAAGGTCTCCCCGGAGCCTTCTCTTCTCCAGGCTGAACAACCCCAACTCTCCCAGCCTGGCCTCACAGCAGAGCTGTTCCAGCCCTCGGGTCATTTCTGTGGCCTCCCCTGGACCCGCTCCAACAGGTCCATGTCTCTCCTGTGCTGAGGGCTCCAGAGCTGGACGCAGCACTGCAGAGTGGTCTCCCCAGACCGGAGTAGAGGGACAGAATCACCTTCCTCGACCTGCTGGCCACGCTGCTTTGGATGCAGCCCAGGAGATGGTTGTCAGTACAGCAGTACAGCTATGTACTATTCCTATACCTATATACTGCTGACATAGCTATAGGAGTTTCACAGGTAGTTATTATTTCATTTTACATTCTGTTGAAATGAGATAGTTTTGAAATGCTAATGATTCTCAGATAGTAAAACTGTGTAGGGTTCCAACATTAATAAAGAGGGTAGTAACCTTCCTTTCTCTGTGATGCATTTGCAAAGTTTACCTACCCTTCCAGAACAAATCACTGGAAATAACACTGTGTTTGTCATCAGTTCTTTCCAGTGTGGCCACCAGTCTGGAGGGTGCAGCTGGGGGACCAAAGATGAGGAAGGGACAGTGGGTGTGTAAAACATCGGGAATTTCAGAAGACACATACCTTATATATAAACTAAGAATTTGTTGTTCATATGATTGAAATCTTAATAGTCTAATCCAAGAATCAATAATAGTCCAGATCTAATTGTTACATACATATTCCTTCAATGCAGAAAAAGGATTCAGTAATAATATAATAATCATAGTAACACAGTTGAAATTATTGTTCTCACCCTGCTTAGTTTCTAGAGCTCTTCTGCCTCACCCTTCCCCTGCTCCTCTGGGTCATAAGGTCGGTGGCTTCATTTTGGTGGTGGTGGTGAAGGGTGGGGGTTATGGCCAGTTGTCAGCATCCAGAGTCATTTGCTGGGAGGAGTAGGATATTCGTGGTGGCGATTACTTCTCCCTGATTTTGGGACCTACATGGGGTCATGTTTATGTGTTTGCTAACACACTTTTATACCTTACTCTTTCTTCATTGCTCTGCAACTCCACTTTACATCCAAATTTACTATATAAGGTGCATTTTACATATGTTAGAAATAATTGTTCTTTTGTTACCCCTAAAGACAGTTGTGTCGAGCTCCAGCTTGGGCAGCTTGTGCAGCTTGTGCCAGTTGAGGAAACCTCAGATGGAGCAAACACGACCAGCCTTCTCCTGAGACCTTAAAAGCTCCATTCAAAGCCTGTGGTTTGTTAATGGCAATATTATATTACAGGGTTACGTGTAATACTTTATTGTGTGGGTATATTACAAGGTTATTTTTAATATTAAAGTAATTTTTAATATTAAAATAACCCTGTAATATTAAACTTAGTATTACAAGGTTACAGGTAATAACCCGGCCATTTTCTGCAGTCCATTCCTTTCATGCAATATCCAGTCATTGAACATGGTATGCCTTTATGGGCCTGTTTTGAATTATTCTGTGATTCTGTGATCTATATAAAACACCTTAATGTTAGATATAATCCCAGAATATAAGAAATTAATATTTTTCAGAGATAAGTTGACTTAAACCTGTCTTTCTCTTTGTTCTCCCAAATTAACTGTGTGCTCCATCTTTTAAGTGGTGGGTTAAAGGACCAACTGGGTAAAAGGAAAGAAAGTGAATTTGCTAGGTTTTTCTCATATTGCAAGCTCCATGAGAAAGGACCATTTCTTCTTGAAATGTCTCTAAGAGATCAAGCACATGAAGATGCTCATGTGGTTTGAATCTCATCCAAAATACTTGGCAGGGGACCACTAATAAATCAGATTAGACAGGTAAACCCACTGTTCCTGTCATTTTTAATTAAATTAATTTTCAACAATCTTATTTTTATCTGCTGAAGATATTCCAAGGTGTTTAGTGGTGAGTCACTCCATCTCAAACAACCATACAAAGAAGAGGGAAGACAAAATGCAGATGAAGGGGAGCACAGCTCATAGAGGGACTGAGAATATTTAGTGGTTTTTATGTGATTATCCCTGGTGAATATAACTTTGATTATCGTAGAATCGTTTTCATAGAATCATTTAGGTTGGGAATTAAGATCATTAAGTCCATCTGTAAAATTATGCTGAATTGAGACATTTATAGCTGAGCTAGTCATTCATTGATCTCTTTATGGTTAATGGAGAGAGAAACAGTTGGCTTTTTTAGGGTGCAGTTCATCTCATCCAATGCAGATGCTGTGGGATCTTGCAGTGCAATCCCTGGTGTGAATGAAAATGAATGTACTCTTCAGGAAATAGGGAATTTATTTCAAGTAACAGAAGAATTTCATAAAGCACAGTCCTAGCTCTGTTTGTACAGGTTTCGAAACTCCCAATACATTTATCAGGAGCAGGGGAAGAGCTTTGTTTTTTATTGCTGTTGTCACTGTACTGACTATGTTTCACAGAAAACTGTTAGAAAACGCCGAGTCTGAAACCCACGTTACTGGTTGGTGATGGGCATTGCAGTAGAGCACTGCAGCACTTTTTTCCCAGTGGTCGTCTTGCCTTTGAAGTTGGGTATTTTTATATGTGCAACTTTCCAACCCTCAGCCTGCTCATCTCCTGGTAGAAAGGGTAGAAGTATATCCTTCCCGCAACATTTCACTTTCTGTTCTCTAGAAGGCATCTTTGGGTGATAAAATCATTCAAGCCCAGCTGCCAAGTCATTATCTCAAACCAAAGTAGCAAGCAGACACCTGTTCTTTTGTCACATTGCGGTTGGATTTAGACGGGAGGAAAGAGGCTCATGGAAGCCAGGCTCGCCCGTCCTCATTTGCACCCGCCATACACACACGCAGGCTCCTGATCCACGAACACGGGCTGAGCCTCCCAGTCCGTCATGTTCAAGATGCTCTAATTAGATAAGCAAAGCATAAATGTTCAGTCACAGGCAAGTTGCAAGGGCTGTACAAAAAAACCTGTGGCAAAGGTAGGATTAGAATTCAAAAATCAACCTTAGCTGACAATGTCACACTTAATCCTCTGGAAAATGCTGCTGAATTAAAGCGATATAATGTGTGCCACTGCCAAAGGGGTTTGGCTAAGCAATGAGGAGCAAGCACAGTCTTTTTCTCCTAGCTTTCGTTTAAAGATCTTGGGTGGGGGAATTGTGGAGGAAAGTAGAGGAAGGATTCACGCTTGTCATGAGTCCAGTTTTCTAGGTAAACTTATTTGTAAGGATATAATCTCTGGGATTAATATCTCTGTGTGCTTTCATAGACATTTATTGTAGGGATTTAAAAATCTTTTCTGTATATACCTCTAGTTCAAGATCATATATAAGACAAGAAAAAGTCTAGAAGTATTTTATGTTTAATAACTTCAGTGATTTTAGCCTGATCGTGCTGTCTTTCCTAGCTTGGTACTCTGTGAATGATGCCAGTCAAACTTTAGGGGTTTAATGCAAGTTTCAGAAGGAAACGTATTTCTGGAATGAGGTGAAGAAGGACTATAAGGGGTAAAAGGGCAAAAATTCATAAGATTTGTTACTTCTGATGCTCTGACAATAAAACATTAATTGTCTAATTAGTAATATAGAGTAATTCCAATGTATAAAGCTAATCCATTCGTCAAGCAGGATAAAATCTAACGATAATCAGTAAAAGACTCAGGTGATGATTGGGAACTCTATCACAGCAAATCCTACTCCTTTCTTTGAACTAGCCCAGTGGATACTGACAAACAGCAGAGAGAGGCTGAACTGTGAGAATCAGGGAACATTTTATATTGTAGGATTGTGTGATCAGATATTTTTCCCACTTGCTAAATATGAAAGCTCATATGTTCTTACATTTTAATCAGTGAGCATGCTGGTGTTTTGATAGCAATATCCTGTTACTTGTACATTTAAATGCTTTCAAGTCATGGTAATGATTGAGTGTGTTAACAACCAGGTGGAAAGCACTGTGCCATTTCAGGTGTCTACCTCCTTGCAACCAGCCAATTAATCACAGCAGGGAACCACAATGTACCCCACAGAAATAATCGGGAAGCATTAAGATTAATTGGGAATTTCACCCTGTTATTTCAGTTAGCATGCTTAATTCTGGATGCTGGCTGGAGAGCGTGGTGGGATAGCAGCAAACATGGCATTTTTCAAGGATATGCTTTAGACTAGACTGTGTGAACAAAATGCTAGGTCGAATGGAATTGCCTACTATCTGGATAATTATAGTAGCACTGATTATGGCATTCAGTGAAACATGACTGTATATTTGGGTCACACTTCGGCTCAGGCAGGTTGTCTCTTTAGGGAGGACAGAAATAACAGCCTTCACAATGAAGTGTGTTTCTCAGTTCTGCTTGCTGATACAATCCCTACAAATGGTTCTGTCAGAGCCACTGGAACAACTTCTAATGGTGCAGCTGGTGAAGGATTAGTCCATGGAAGGAAACGGGGATATTCTACTGGAGAAACTGGCAGCTCGTGGCTTAGACGGGTTTACTCTTCACTGGGTGAGGAACTGGCTGGATGGCCGACCCAGAGAGTTGTGGTGAATGGCGTTAAATCCGGCTGGCAGCCGGTCACAAGCGGTGTTCCCCAGGGCTCAGTTCTGGGGCCGGTCTTATTCAATATCTTTATTGATCATCTGGATGAGGGAATTGAGTGCTCCCTCAGTAAGTTTGCAGATGACACCAAGTTGGGTGGGAGTGTTGATGTGCTGGAAGGTAGGAGGGCTCTGCAGAGGGATCTGGACAGGCTGGATCGATGGACAGAGGCCAACTGTACGAGGTTTAATAAGGCCAAGTGCAGGGTCCTGCACTTTGGCCACAACAACCCCATGCAACGCTACAGGCTTGGGGAGGAGTGGCTGGAGAGCAGCCCGGCGGAAAGGGACCTGGGGGTGCTGGTTGACAGCCAGTTGAACATGAGCCGGCAGTGTGCCCAGGTGGCCAAGAAGGCCAACAGCGTCCTGGCCTGTATCAGGAATAGTGTGGCCAGCAGGACTAGGGAAGTGATCGTGCCCCTGTACTCGGCACTGGTGAGGCCGCACCTTGAATCCTGTGTTCAGTTTTGGGCCCCTCACTACAAGAAGGATGTTGAGGTGCTGGAGCGTGTCCAGAGAAGGGCAATGAAGCTAGTGAGGGGTCTGGAGCACAAGTCTTATGAGGAGCGGCTGAGGGAACTGGGGTTGTTTAGTCTGGAGAAGAGGAGGCTGAGAGGAGGCCTTATCGCTCTCTACAACTACCTGAAAGGGGGTTGTGGCGACGAGGGTGTTGGTCTCTTCTCCCAAGTAACTAGCGATAGGACAAGAGGAAATGGCCTCAAGTTGCGCGAGGGGAGGTTTAGATTGGATATTAGGAAAAATTTCTTCACCGAGAGGGTGGTCAGGTATTGGAACAGGCTGCCCAGGGAGGTGGTGGAGTCGCCATCTCTGGAAGTGTTCAAAAAAGGTGTGGATGCGGCGCTTCAGGACATGGTTTAGGGAACATGGTGGCGCTGGATTAATGGTTGGACTTGATGATCTTAAAGGTCCTTTCCAACCTAGTGATTCTGTGATTCTGTGATACAATCTTGCCTCTTTACCAAACTTCGGGGAAGCTAGCACCCGTGTCTTGTTCTGGGGCACAGAAGAATACTTCTCAGTTTCAGGGCTTTGGATTGTAACTAGTTAGTCAAAATCTGGCTCCTCATTATTTTTGAATAATAATTATTCCTTAATGGTAAGTTATTAGAGATTTTTTTTATAAACAGCCAGTGGCCTGACTTATTCCCTTAGAATAAGTGGGGGTCCAAAGACCATGATGGACTTTTACCATAGAATTTGAAAATTAAGCATGAAAAGTGTTAGCAGTTTAAACTTAGAAAAAGCAGTCAAACGTATTTTTTCCCCACTAATGGGATTTAGCAGTTAAGCTTGAAAGTAATGAAGATTTTATATCTTTCATTTATAATATCAAAGTGTGCACAACAACCTTTTAGCTGAAAAAATATCAATGTAAATGATAGGTTTAGATTTTTCCCTATTTTGTCTCCCTGCAGTTTTCTTCCACCTGCCTTCCACCTTTTTTCCTAAAAGATAGATGAGGAAATGCAAAATCATTCCTTACAATGTCTTTTTCTTCAGAAAATTGTTTGCTTTCTCTTTGGTAATGGGTATGTAGTGAACATCCCCCTCCTGCTAGAGATAGATGGCTCAGAGTTTTTGCATCTAAAGGCTAGTGACTGAAGTAACGGCTCAACAGGTATTTCAGTACCAAGAAAGTAGACAGATTTTCAGAAAGGCTGGGAATTTGGGGTGCTGAACTCCCTTGAAAATCTGACTTCAGTATTTCTATAAAAGCATTTATGGCCTTGATGGAAGCTGAGCTTTTTTTGTGCTCTTGTCGATTGCTAAATTGAACCCTTGAAAAATCATTTTCTAAATTACCTGTTTTAAAGACTGCCCGAACCAACCAATTTTGTCTCTGTTATTGATTTATTTAAAATGAACTTAATGAGTCTAGCTGTTGTTCAAAGGCAGTCATTAATTAGCTGATGTTTTAACATAATATAAGTAGTGGATTGAAAAGGATAGAAATACATTTAACGATAAGTGATCCGTGGGATTAGGATATGGTATTGCCATGAGAGGCTTCCAGTCTGCTTCCTGTTCCAAAGCCTGCCCTTGACTTAGAGGAGACAGGAGCAGATTCGCCCCAAAACACTGTTCCTCCGAGAGGAAGACACAGTCTGCTGGGAACCAGCAGTATGTCACTTCTGTTATTTTTTTTTATCTGGGCTAACATTCTTGATTACTGACCTCCTCCTCAACAAAACAGGGGAAAAAATACAATGAAAAACTCATGGGTTGAGGTAAGGACAGGGATATCACTCACCAATTACCATCATGGGCAAAACAGACCAGACTTGGGGAAATTAATTTAATTTATTGCAAATTAACAACAGGATAGGATACTGAGAAATAAGAACAAATCTTAAAACGCCTTCCTCTTCCCCCTCATTCTTCAACTTCTCTCCCCATTTCTCTCCCTCCACCCCCGAGCGGCGCAGGGGGACGGGGAATGGGGGTTGTGGTCAGTTCATCACACCTGGTCTCTGCTGCTCCTTCCTCCGCAGGGGGAGGACTCCTCACCCTCTGCCCTGCTCCAGCCTAGGGTCCCTCCCACGGCAGACAGTCCTCCACGGACTTCTCCAGCATGAGTCCTTCCCACGGGCTGCAGTTCTTCACGAGCTGCTCCAGCCTGGGTCCCCCCACGGGTGCCATCCTTCAGGAACAGGCTGCTCCAGCCCGGCCCCTGAGAGGTCCCAGGTCCTGCCAGCAAACCTGCTCCAGTGTGGGCTCCTTTCCACAGAGCCATAGGTCCTGCCAAAAGCCGGCTCCAGCATAGTTGTCTTGGAGCTGTCTGAAGCTGGCTCCATCTGACATGGGGGCAGCTTCTCATAGAAGCCACCCCTGCCGCCCACCCCCGTTACAAAAACCTTGCCTCATAAACCCAATACCCTGTTTCTGCTCTCTTCCCAGGCTGGAGACATCCAGTATTCCCCAGCTGCTGCTACAAAGCTGTCAACAAGCTGATGATTGAATCTTCATGCATGAGCCATTTGGTCTCTCAAGCTCCTACCTTACGAAGGTTTGCAAACAACTTTGTTTTGGGTTGTACAGTTAGTTTATTTAACTGTTGCTATTTATGTGATAGGATTAAACCCAAATATATTTCAACTAATTTATTGAGTCCTGCCCAACCAAACAAAAATTCAGTCTTTAGGAAGGGACAGTCCTTTTTCAGAAAATTCATTTCAGTGTTGTTCAAATTACAAATCTTTTATCATCACCTTTTCCTGTGATAAATTCTACAACTCCAAGGACCCAGCAAGGCAGCCAGAAGTTTACCTGAGCTCTGATGAAAGTTTTTTCCATAAACATGCTTTGCACAGCAGGCATCTGAAAAATTAAGAAAAAGTGGTTTAAAAGGGGAATAACTTGAATTTGTTTTTGAAATTTTAAAAGCTACCACAGTGAAATCTATCCATCCACTTACTCTAGTGTTCTGGAGAACAGATGCTGAGATGTATTGTGCCATCACCTTCTGAAAGTGACGGGTCCACAGATTGTGTGTGAAGAAGCCAGCTTAAAAAATGGTGCAGCTAGCACTGGGCAATTTGCATCTTTTTGGAGATAGTTTTTCCGAAGCACAGGTGCACTAATGTGGAACATTTTTGAAGACAAGACTCCCAGAGAGGACACAATGTTAAACAGCCAACTCACAAGGTGTCTCAGAACACTTTTGCTGTTTCAAGTAGATTTATAAAATGGCATTTTCAAACTACTTGGTCTTGAAGCAAAAAATCAAACAGAAAATGAAAACATAAATGTCACATTTTTAATATATACAAGGTATGGAACTGCCTAACTTTATGCAGAGTTCTTTATTCCTCCATAGGTATAAATGTCCACAGACTTCCTTCTTTCTCATTAAATATAGTTTATATGAAGATTGTAAACTGCAGTATATTTGCATAAATTCCCAATATAACTTTTCTAAGTATTGTCAAGGGCTGAGGCTCCCCAAATTAACAGTAACACATCACAGAATCATTAAGGTTGGAAAGGACCTTCAAGATCATCAAGTCCAACCTTAATCCAGCGCCACCATGTCCCCTAAACCATGTCCTGAAGTGCCATGTCTACTCATTTTTTGAACACTTCCAGTGATGGTGACTCTACCACCTCCCTGGGCAGCCTGCTCCAACGCTTGAACACTCTCTCAGTAAATATTTTTTTCCTAATATCTAGTCTAAACCTCCCCGGGAGCAACTTGAGGCCATTTCCTCTCGTTCTAACACTAGTTACTTGGGAGAAGAGACCAACACCCACCTCACCACAACCCCCTTTCAGGTAGTTGTAGAGAGCAATGAGGTCTCCCCTCAGCCTCTTCTTCTCCAGACTGAACAACCCCAGTTCCTTCAGCTGCTCTTCATAAGACTTGTGCTCCAGACTCCTCACCGACTTCTCTGGACAAGCTCCAGCACCTCAGCATCCTTCTTGTAGTGAGAGGCCCAAAACTGAACACAGGATTCAAGGTGCGGCCTCACCAGTGCTGAGACCAGGGGCACGATCACTTCCCTACTCCTGCTGGCCACAGTATTGCTGATACAGGCCAGGACGCTGTTGGCCTTCTTGGCCACCTGGGCATACTGCTGGCTCATATTCAGCCGGCTGTCAACCAGCACCCCCAGGTCCCTTTCCACTGGGCAGCTCTCCAGCCACTCCTTTCCAAGTGTTGCATGGGGTTGTTGTGGCCAAAGTGCAGGACCCTGCACTTGGCCTTATTAAACCTCATACAGTTGACCTCAGCCCATCGATCCAGCCTGTCCAGATCCCTCTGCAGAGCCTTCCTGCCCTCAAGCAGATCAACACTCCCACCCAACTTGGTGTCTTCTACAAACTTACTGAGGGAACACTCAATCCCCTCATTCAGACCATCGATAAAGATATTGAACAAGACCAGTCCCAAAACCTGGGGAACACTGCTTCGTATTTTGTCTGACCTGCCAGCCTCACCTCTGTGCCTGGGAATATCATGGAACAGATCCTCCTAGAAACTATGCTAAGGCACATGCAAGACAGGGAAGTAAATCGAGATAGCCAGCATGGCTTCACCAAGGGCAAGTCCTGCCTAACCTACCCAGTGGCCTTCTGTGATGGAGTGACCACATCAGTGGACAATGGAAGAGCTACCGATGTCATCTACCTGGACTTCTGTAAGGCCTTTGACATGGTCCCCCACAAAATCCTTCTCTCTAAATTGGAGAGATATGGATTTGATGGGTGGACTGTTTGGTTGATGAGGAATTGGTTGGATGGTCGAATCCAGAGGGTAGTGGTCAACAGCTCAAAGTCCAGATGTATATTGGAATATTGTATATTCCAGTTGGTTCGGAAAGGGACCTGGGGGTGCTGGTTGACAGCTGGCTGAATATGAGCCGGCAGTGTGCCCAGGTGGCCAAGAAGGCCAACAGCGTCCTGGCCTGTATCAGGAATAGTGTGGCCAGCAGGAGCAGGGAAGTGATTGTGCCCCTGTACTCGGCACTGGTGAGGCCGCAGCTTGAATACTGTGTTCAGTTTTGGGCCCCTCACTACAAGAAGGATGTTGAGGTGCTGGAGCGTGCCCAGAGAAGGGCCACGAAGCTGGTGAGGGGTCTGGAGCACATGTCTTATGAGGAGCGGCTGAGGGAACTGGGGTTGTTTAGTCTGGAGAAGAGGAGGCTGAGGGGAGACCTTATCGCTCTCTACAACTACCTGAAAGGGGGTTGTGGCGATGAGGGTGTTGGTCTCTTCTCCCAAGTAACTAGTGATAGGACAAGAGGAAATGGCCTCAAGTTGCGCCAGGGGAGGTTTAGATTGGATATTAGGAAAAATTTCTTCACTGAGAGGGTGGTCAGGCATTGGAACAAGCTGCCCAGGGAGGTGGTGGAGTCGCCATCCCTGGAAGTGTTCAAAAAACGTGTGGATGTGGCGCTTCAGGACATGGTTTAGGGGACATGGTGGTTCTGGATTAATGGTTGGACTTGATGATCTTAAAGGTCCTTTCCAACCTAGTGATTCTGTGATTCTGTGATTCTGTGATATTGGTGTTGAGTAGTGTCCCTCAGGGGTCCGTATTGGGACCAGTACTCTTTAATGTCTTCATGAATGACATAGTGGGACTGAATGCATCCTCAGTAAGTCTGCAGATGGCACCAAGCTGAGTGGTGTGGCTGGTACTCTAGAGGGAAGGGATGCCATACAGAGGGACTTGTACAAGCTTGAGGAATGGGCTTGTGTGAACCTCATGAGGTTCAACAAGGCCAAGTGCAGCGTCCTGCACCTGAGTCAAGGGAAACCCTGGAATCAATACAATCTGGGCGATGAAGGGATTGAGACTGTTGACTCTGCTCTGGGGAGACCCCCCCTGCAGTACTGCATCCAGCTCTGGAGCCCTCAGCACAGGAAAGACATGGACCTGTTGGAGCGGGTCCAGAGGAGGCCATAGAAATGATCAGAACGATGTAACACCTCTCCTGTGAGGGCAGGCTAAGAGAGTTGGGGTTGGAGAGGGAAGGCTTCGGGGAGACCTTATTGCACCCTTCCAGTCCTTAAAGGAGGCTTTTAAGAAAGGTGGGGACAAACTTCTTAGCAGGACCTGTAGTGGTAGGACAAGGGGTGATGGTTTTAAACTAAAAGAGGATAGATTTAGACTAGATCTAAAGAAGAAAATTTTCACACTGTGTGCGGTGAGGCACTAGCCCAGGTTGCCCAGAGAGGTGGCAGATGCCTCATCCCTGGAAACATCCCAGGTCGGGTTGAACAGGACTCTGAGTAACCTGATCTAGTGGAAGATGTCCCTGTTCATTGCAGGGGGTTGGACTCGATGATCTTTAAAGGTCCCTTCCAACCCAAACTATCCTGTGATTCTATGATTCTATGATTTGATGTTCAAATATTTATTTCAAAGTAATGCTGCTGATCTTTATTCAGAGGGAAGAAGACTATGAGGCTGAAACGACTGCATGGGGAAGCCTGCTGTGATGAAGACAGCTTACAGTAATGACTGAGTTTTGAGCTTACACCCTTAATTATGGTTTGACTCAGTTTCCTATTCTGAGGTTTGGAGACAGTCTGTGCCCTGTTGAAAAGGGTGCTGCATTTGTCAATATCCATATATGTAACACACACATTTCTATAGGATATATTTAACTAAAAAGTAATATTTATGTCAAGCAGTTGTACAGTCCCATAAAGCCACATGTTAATTTAGTCTTTAATATTTCTCTCCTGCTAATCTCTATCTCCTGGTAATATACCCACTTCAATAATTGATGCTAGTGTATGTGGTGCCTTTCACTTAATGATCTCAGAGTGTGTTAAGGACATTAATTGATAAGCCTCATACAGTGATAATTATATATGGGAATAAAATGTGTTTGCATTATTCATGTGGATTAAGTAACGTAGAGAGAGGTTAAGCTATTTCATCCATCAAACCAGCAGAGGAACTAGCAATAAAATCTGGCAATCCTGATTCCCCTCATCCCAACTGCACATGATACTAATTTCTAATGACTGAAACATCCATAGTATCCTAATGTAATGATCCCATACATTTCCCCTACAGCTTCCAATAATATGAGAAGCTGTCCTTATTTTGACACTGTCACTTAGGTTGGTTCAAAGATTATATAAGGGAAATAAGCTATTAATTCATTTCAAACAGAATCACAGAATGGTTGAGGTTGGAAGGGGCCTCTGGAGGTCATCTTGACCAATCCCCCTGCTCAAGGAGGGCTGCCTAGAGCCAACTGCCCAGGACTGTGTCTAGATGTTTTTTGAATATCTCCAAGGATGGAGGTTCCACAACCTCCCTGAGTGCTTGGTCACCCTCACAGGAAAAAAGTGTTTCCTGATGTTCAGAGGGAACCTCCCGTGTTTCAGGTGGTACCCATTGTCTCTGGCCCTGGCACTGGGCATCACTGAAAAGAGCCTGGCTCCATCCTTTTTGCATCCTCCCTTAAGGTGTTTATAAACATTGATAAGATTCCTTAAACAGTCTCAGCTCTCTCAGCCTTTCCTCATAGGGGAGATAGCCCAATCATCCTTGTGGCCCTTCGTTGGACTCTCTCCAGTATGTTCATGTCCCTCTCGTACTGAGGAGCCCAGAACTGGATACAGTACTCCAGGTGTGGCTTCACCAGTGCTAAATAAAGGGGAAGGATCACCTCCCTTAAACTACTAGCAGTACTTTGTTTAGGGCAGCTGAGGGTACCATTTGCTGCCTTTGCTGCAAGGACACATTGCTGGCTCATTTTCAACCTGGTGTCCACCAGGACCCCCCAGTCCTTTTCTGACAAGCTGCTTTCCAGCTGGGCAGCCCCCAGCATATACTTGGTGCACAGAATTGTTCCTCCCCAGGTGCAGGACTTTGCGCTTCTCTTTGCTGAACTTCATGAGATACCTGTCAGACTGTTTCTCCAGCCTGTCAAAGTCCAGAATTGAGACAGCATCTGATCCATATTATTGTGAACCGTTAATACGGGATGCTGTTAAATAAACTGACTCTTGCAGGAGCATTGGACAATCCATAGGCCAAGTGAACTCCATGACATGAGACCATCCTGGCAGTATAAAAGTTGGATGTCTGTGAGTTGTAGGGAATTAATGGTCTGAGACTTGTTGACAAGAAAAAAGCATGAAATCAGAGTTAGATGCCAAATGAAGCGTGCTGAAGGGGAATTGAAAGCTGGAGAAGAATTTACCACAGGAACAGCAACAACAGCTCTGCTTCAATACAGTAAACAAGGACAAGCTTCAAGACTCACATAAACAAATCACAGCCAAAAATACCCACAGCCCAGATGGCAAGGCAGAGGCAAATCTCTTTTTCATCATTCACCTCATGTCTTTATTTTTTGGGGGGTTCTCCTTTTTTTTTTTTTTTAAAGAGAGGGTTAAATGAGGAAATAGCATTTAGAAAGCAAATTGAAGATTGCCATTATTGTTCAGGTGCTGGGGCTAGGAAACACTCATATCAGCAACCCAAGATAACGAACTGTCACTTCTCTATAGCCTTGTACTCCAAAGGGTTAATTCTCAAAGTGAGAGTACAGTCCCATCAACTCCAAATGGTGTGAGGTGTGGGAAAAATCCATCCATCCATAAAATTAAGATGAATCTGTCACTGAAATGTATGTAAGTGCATATATGGTTAAGGGGAAGAAGAATGTGGTATGATGGGGTGGGGAGGAGGGTATACTTACATGAGACTATATTTTAGGTTAACTTATGCGGTTGAGTGACTGTGATCACTTAATTTTGGTATCAAGTGAGTGCTTGGTAAGATCTGTATGTACAGGTGGGTTTTTTGGAAGGAGCTTTCCATGAAGAACATCAGTAACCCATTGCTTCAGTACATGGTGAAGTTTGATCAGAATAGTCATAGCTTATGTCCTGGCCAGCTAAGAACAGTATATGACAAAATGAGCAAAGAAAGACATTTTAATGCTATGAACATTAAGCTCCACTCACTTCAGTGTCCTGATCAATGCCTCTGAATGCCCGAAAGATGAGGCTTTTTGTAACGCAAAGCCATATGACATGGAGCCCTTTACTGACTTATGTTACACAGTTGGCAGCTCTCACCAGCCCTGGATCCTCATGGTGTTGGATGTTCTTCCTCTGTTGCCCCTGGTAAAGAATGAGATGCAGAGTTGAAAATCCAGGCTGAGTAGTTTCTCCTATCCCTGTTTGGTCTCAGAGGTATCTGCTGTGCAGTGGGCTGTGACACCTAGCTGAGAGACTCCTAGGCTAGAAGCCTAGGTCAGCACAGTCTTGCAGTGAGTGAAGGAAAATCCGACAACAAACATTTACTTTGGCACTGAGTATAAAAAAGAGAGCATCCCGCAATGAGAACAGAGAGTTAGCAGTTTCTGGCAGTTTAATTTTTTCTTTCGGTGAGTAACGCTGATGGCAGTATTTGGGGCTGACAGAAGCTGAGGTGCAAGGTTACCTGAGCATCTCAGCTGTACTGCAGGAGGGAGGGCACAATTTTATTGTCTGCTTTGAAGACACATCATGTGCAAGGCAGTAACTTCACTTATGGGTACAGTCAAACATGGTAAGAGAAAACTACATGAAGCAACATTTTTGTTTTGAAGAGTCTAGGATACATGTCCTCGGGAAAAAGAATAATAGGATGATGCTGAATATAATTTCTGGTAGCAAATTTCTATTCTGCCAGCTCCCGGAGTTGAATCAGATCCAGAGACCCTATGTTTTGGCAGTTGAAGCATAGGCTTTCCTTAATAATCTGTTACACAAAGCACTTTGAAGGTTCATGGGAATCATTATATTGCCTTTTTAAAAAAATTAATATCATATTTGGAGGCTATTGAATTTTTTTGAGAAAAGCAAAAGATAAAATCTCTGATTTTGTGTGAATGCACAGACCTATCCTGACTGACAGAAAAGAGCCTTTTTTTTTTCAGTGGTAAAGTTTAGTCTGTAAATCCTGAAGATTAAAAGACAGAAGGTTCCTAGCAGAAACAAGCAGGGCTTCCAAGTGTTATCTTCTAAATCTCATGATTTTCAAAAATCTAGACTAGAAACAAAGGGCTGGATTTTAAAATGAGCTGAAGAAGTTGAATGTGTCAGCATGTACGATTAGAAAGGTACTTTGATCATAAGGTCTACCTGCCAGGACTTTTCATGTGCTGGCTGAGCAGCTAAACCACCCTTTGCTACAAAGGCAATATATATCCTTCTCTCTCAGATATGTAAGATTTTATTCACTTTTAAAAATTGTCATCACAACATGACACACTGTCTTGGTTTGTGGGATGTTTGTTGGGACATATTCATGGCAGTAGCTCGATTAACCTGTGAAGACTTGCAAACTGAACTGATAGATGCATACTGAGCACAAAATCAGTCAAATTACACTGTCTTACCCCTAGCACAGGAGAAGAAATACTCTGTTATAGATGCTGCTCTCTGCACCTTCTCCCTCTTCTGAGCTGGACAACTGTCACCTAGGATTCCTATCCTAAATTGGTGTCCATTACTGTCACTTTTTGTCTTTCTAGACAAAACTATCTACTTCCCTGGGTACTTAAAAAGATAAAAGATATTTATGAGTGTGGGCCATATAAGCCTAGCCATATGGTTTCGCATCAGAATGGTTGGTCAGAATTTTTCATACTGGAGATCTAATCTTAATGTGACATTTAAATGAAATGTGGTCAGTGAGGTCATATTAGTGAAACCACAAGGCAGAAAAATCATCAAGACCTCTGTGACGCAAGGTTGATAATTTTTAATGGCCCTTCAGTGAGTTCAAACGTCTTTTTGAGGGGACTTAACATCTCAAAATAATTGCATCTTTACAAAATAAAAATTATGGTGGCTGGCTTGCAGGAGAGTGATGACAACTATTTTTCATCTCGTGCAGTAGAAGAAAATGAACCTTTCCAAAGTACATTCTGCCAGTCATAGTCAGACAGTTTAGACTAACATCCTATTTCATTGTCAATTGTTATATTCTCATTTTTTCCTAGCAGGCTACTTTTATTATGGAGAAAAAAGGGTCAATTTTAAGGGTTGTTGAACCATATAATTAAAAAAAAAAAGAAAATTATAGTACCACAGAAACATATTTTAAAATTTTCTTTTTCTGGTAAAATAGCTGGATCAGAACAAAAGAAAAGGATGTAATTCCTACATGCACATCCCTTCTGTGAAGACAGGTTTTAGGCAGCAGCTATAAATACGCCCCTGTTGACAGCCTGCAGAAGGAGATGCTTCAGTGGAGTCCAGGTCCTCCCCAGTTCCTCAGCTGGGTGAGGAGGTTCCTCAGTTGGAGCTGCCATCCTTAAGGTACCTCCTGCCACCCCTGAGCTGACCATGATGCTCTGATTCACTTCTGAATTCTCCAGTTTGGCTGCAGCACTCAGCTGCAGCCTGGAACACTCACCTGGTCACCATGCACCTGCAGATGTTGCATTGAGTCTCCTCCATCTGACTGAGAAACAGCTCATGAGTCTTTCAGTAACTGGTAAGTGTGCACAGTGGTGAGCACAGTGTTCAGCAGGGAGGCCAGGGTCACTTATCAGCTGTCTTCTACCTAACAGAAAGGACATGCTTGATTAATTTTACAGGTTTTAACTTATGGCCTCTGTACTCTTGACAGGTGTCAGCACATGGACATGGCTTTCATGTTTTACAAATCTTACACAATTTGGATATCCTAATGACTTTCTATTTTCTTGCTTTATCAAAGCTTCTTCTAATAGTCTCAGTTCTGCTTTGCTTGTCTGATGCACTGGTCCTGAAGGCACTTGTCCATAAGTTTTTCATGCGGTGGTAGATGCCCCATCCCTCAAAATATTCAAGGTCAGGTTAGAGCAACCTGATCTAGTTGAAACTCATTGGTGGGGGTTGGACTAGATGAACTTTAAAGGTCCCTTCCAACCCAAACTATTCTAAAATTCTATGCTTCTGTGATCCTGTGATGCAGGCTTGAAGCCCAGAACCTTTTTATCCTGAAGCCCTCCTATCTTTAGGCAAAACCCATGCAGGTGCAGAAGCCCCATGGTGTTGGTTCCTCTACAAATGCAATACCAAAACAAGTTGTGAATCCAGACACTGAACTTCTGAGGTTTTACATTCATGATAGGGAAGAAGACAGATGAATCTGGACTAAACTGTCCAGTTTTGGAATCCCTGGAGCACAACAGAGATCAACAAACTGGAAAGAGCACAGTGGATGACCGCTAAAATGGAGATGTGTATGAATTCTGAGAATTGGGTTTGTTTAGCCTGGAGAAAAGGAAGCTAAGGGTTGATGTATTTGCAGTTGTTCACTCTCTTAAGGAGAGTTGTAGAGAAGATGCAACCATCATTTCCTCAGAACTGCACAGTGAAGGGGTAGGAGAAAACGGTCAGAAGTTGCAACAAGGGAAACTCTGGTTTAGTATAAGAAAAAAATCTTCAGCATGAGCGTTGTGCAGCACTAGGGTGGGTGCTCAGAGAGGCTGAGGGACATCCATCGTTGGAAACATTCAAAACACAACTTGACAAGGCTCTGAAAACTTCGAGCCTAGTCCTTCTCTGAGCTGGGGGTGAATCCAGATGAGATCCCTTCCAATCTAAATATTTCTAGCATTCTGTGAAAAACTCCATCTTTTGCAGGAATTACTGGAAAAGTCTCCAACACTGGAATTATGAAAGCAATAGGAGTAACACTGGTACCTCAGCGTTTTGGTAGGGGCACAACAAAAGATTGCACCCCAGTGATAAATGGAATACACTTTAGTGCTGAAGATGAACAAGAAGATGCTATACCAGTAGTGAGTTTGAAGGATCATTGAAATAAATTATTTGCTTGCTGGATGCTTAAAGGAAAAGACTTTGTAGACAGAAAGATATAGGTAGAGTATTACATATACCATGAGGCCATGAAAACCTTGGTTTTCATGGATACCTGTGGGTACCACCAAAATGCCACAAGGAATTGGCAGGTGAGTGTATTAAGTCTCCACTACACAAAAGAGTAAAAGTACAAGTTTGTATCACAAATTACAGACTGCTGGTTTTTCCCTTGCTGATGGGAAGATCCCAGAGAAACCACGTCCTTGTATTGGGTTTGTGTGGCAAGGTTTTGGCAGTGGAGGGGCTTCAGGGGTGGCTTCTGTGAGAAGCTGCTAGAAGCTTCACCTGTGTCTGACAGAGTCAAATGCAGCCGGCTACAGGATGGACCCACTGCTGGCCAAGGCTGAGCCCATCAGCGATGGTGGTAGTGCCTCTGGGGAATGGAGTGAAGAAGGGGAAAAAAACCAGCAACAGCAATTGCAGCTGGAGAGAGGAGTGAGAAGATGTGAGAGGAGCAGCCCTGCAGCCCCCAGCCCAGAGCAGGAGAGGCAGGAGGGCTCCAGGCGCCGGAGCAGAGGTTCCCCGGCAGGCCCTGGGGAAGCCCATGGGGAGGCCGGCTGTGCCCCTGCGGCCATGGAGCTCCACGGGGGAGCAGATCTGCACCCGCACCCGGGGAGGGCCCCACGCCGGAGCAGGGGGATGCCCGAAGGAGGCCGTGACCCCGTGGGCAGCCCGCGCTGGGGCCGGCTCCTGGCAGGGCCTGTGGCCCCGTGGGGAGAGAGAGGAGCCCCGGCTGGAGCAGGTTTGCTGGCAGGACCTGGGACCCCGCGGGGGCCAGGCTGGAGCAGCCTGTTCCTGAAGGACGGCACCCGTGGGGGGCCCAGGCTGGAGCAGCTCGTGAAGAACTGCAGCCTGTGGGAAGGACTCACGTTGGAGAAGTCCATGGAGGACTGTCTGCCGTGGGAGGGACCCCAGGCTGGAGCAGGGCAGAGGGTGAGGAGTCCTCCCCCTGCGGAGGAAGGAGCGGCAGAGACCAGGTGTGATGAACTGACCACAACCCCCATTCCCCGTCCCCCTGCGCCGCTCGGGGGGAGGAGGGAGAGAAATGGGGGGTGAAGTTGAGCCCGGGAAGAAGGGAGGGGTGGGGGGAAGGGGGTTTAAGAGTTGTTTTGATTCCTCATTATCCTACTCTGATCCTGAATGGAAATAAATTAATCTAATTTCCCCAAGTTGAGTCTGTTTTGCAAGTTGAGTCTGATGGTAATTGGTGAGTGATCTCTCCCTGTCCTTGTCTTGACCCATGAGCCTTTCGTTAACTTTTCTCTCCTCTGTCAGGCTGGGAAGGGGAGTGCTAGAGAAGCTCTGGTGGGCACCTGGCATCTAACCAGCGTCAACCCACCACACTCCTGTAACTGTAGTCAAGTTGTGAGTGACCACTGTTAATTTGCCAGTCTGTTGTTAGTAGTTAAATTGCCTCTTCTTGGGCAAGAGCTCAGGGTGGCCAGGACTCACCTGCTGGTGAGGCTGCATGTGGGCTTCTACCATCTACATTGAGGAATAAAGACTATTACATTACATATCAGAAGCTTCCTAGCAGCAACAAGTACATAACTTTAAATTATGCCTGTACTTCTGATTGAATGCATAGAGATTGAAGTTTATCGTAAATACTGGAAAACAGATAATTTAGTTTTCTACTGCAGACAGTCTGGTGCTCTCGGTACATGTTGTGTGATACATTAACCTTACAAAGATTTTTTTTAGACTAACAGAAATGTAGGCAGAAAAGAAACAGACTTTGAAAAATCCCTTTTGTTAAGACTCTAGCTTCTTGATATAACTGAATTCTTGGCACAATGCACTGAAGTTGGCATGTTACCCACAGAAGTGTAACATCTTCCTGTGGCAGAGCATGTTAACTGCATAGGAAAATTAAGCTGGAATTGTTAATTGGAATTGGTTTTGGCTAGCAACAAATTAGAAAGCAAAGGAAATATAATAATAAAGTCATAGTCTTAGCACACTATAGTGATAAAGATTTGGCCGATGAAGTATAAGTTAATTAGTAGGTTGTTCTATTAGTATTTAGTACTCCAGAATCTTTAAATATATTGTTCCACAAATGTATTTTGGAAAAAGCTTGTGAAGTCAAAATAAAGGATATATAAAAGAAGTTATAAAAGACACTTCAAAAGAGATTTCCTTTGGAAGTTTCCTTAGGGCGAAGTGGATCACTGTCGCCACACCAGCATCTTTGTAGCTTAGGAAGATATTCAAGGCTGTAATCACGGATGCAAGTTGAAGATCTTTTTATTTTTGTCTTTGGTACTGGCATGGGAGGCAATAGCTTTGATTTTGGAAATAAAAAGGATATTAACTTGTGTCTCTCCTCCTGATTAGTAGACCTAGGATCCTGTAATAATTTCGAGGAACTGTTGGCAAAGTGACAATTACTTATAAGATACTTTCTAGTCCATTAAAACTACATGCAGAAAGCAATAGATATAGAAAATGCCTGAAATAAAAAAAAGCACTGCTTTTCTTCATTGGGGCTTCTCTGGGGTCTTCAATGTTACTGTCTGGTGGGGATGGTGGGTTATCTGGCTGTTGTTCAGTCTCATAAAGAGAGAAGAAAGACTCATAAAATTGAGGAGATACAGCAAGAGAAGTGCTTACGTTTGATTAGTTCTGCTTTACAGCCTAGGAGCTGTGTGATTTTCAGCTATGATAGTAATGAATCACTGCCCTGTGGTGACCCTCAACCCCCTAAAGCTGTCAGTAGTTCCTGGTCTGAGGTTGCTTCAAATTCTGTCAACAGATGTGATATGAGATCTCTGTTAAAACATGTAAAGTCTGTGGATTTCATGAAATGACATTGGAGTTGTAACAGATAAAAGCAAGAAGCCAAGTCCAGTACTTTTAGGGAAAAAAAGGTTGGAATTCATTGAGAACTTCAACTGATTGCTTATGACAAATGGGTTTTTACTGAGGAGTTCAGCTTTTTGGAAATGCAAACTGGGAAAAATTAGGGCTAAGAAAATTGCTTTGTTTGAAGGAGTTGCATGGCAGATAATGCTGACTACAGTGGTTATTTTACTGCTTGTAAAGTTTATAGAGGTCTTATTTGTTGGTTACAATATAAACGTGATTATTTTTGTTAGCATGTTTTAATTCTTTACCAGACTTGATTTTGGTTAGTAATGAAGTGCAAGATTAAGGGTACTAATAATAAAGTTGTGGAAAAACAGTAATAAATGCTAATATAAATAAAAATTATCAATCTAGCCAGTAAAAATTGAGGCCTAACCATTAGATTAAGAAACACTTAAAAAATGCAATAGAAAATCATGTAAAAGCCATGCCTAAAGTAAGTTTTCTCCAAATTGGAAAATTGTCGTATCCAGACCAAAAAGTTTTGGATAACACAGATTCTGCCAGATCCTTATGTCCTGGTTTCAGCTGGAATAGAGTTAATTTTCTTCATAGAAGCTAGTGTGAGGTTGTGTTTTGGATTTGGGATGAAAAAAGGTTGATAACACACTGATGTTTTCAGTTATTGATGGGCAGTCAAGGACTGTCCAGCTTCTCATGCCCTGCCCTGCCAGCGAGAGGGATGGGGTGCACGGGGAGCTGGGAGGGGACACAGCCAGGACAGCTGAGCCAGGCTGGCCAAAGGGATGTTCCCTACAATACGATGTCATGCTCAGCATATAAAGCTGGGGGAAGAAAAAAGAAGGGAGAGACATTTGGAGTGATGGTGTTTGTCTTCCCAAGAAACCATTATGTGTGATGCAGCCCTGCTTCCCTGGAGATGGCTGAACCCCTGCCTGCCCATGGGGAGTGGGGAATGGATTCCTTGTTTTGCTTTGCTTGTGTGCGTGGCTTTTGCTTTACCTATTAAACTGTCTTTATCTCAAGCCACAAGTTTTGTCACTTTTACTTTTCTGATTCTCTCCCCCATCCCACTGGGGGGACTTAGTTGCCAGCTGGGGTTAAACCAGGACACCTTATCTCTACCTCTTTTCTATAATACTTTTTATAAAAATTTTGCTGTAATGGTAAGAAACCAATTTAGGAAAAAATAATTAATATTATCTAATCCAATTGTTACTACCAGATTTGCTCCAGCAGCAGAACTACTGAACCTGAGCTGATGTGTGGCATGAGTGAAGGAAAAGATTAGGACACAGCAGGGTTTAGGAAAATGTTATGTTTGCTTTATACATATATATTAGAATCATGCTTTATGACTTCTTCTTATAGGTGATTGTTTCCAAAACTTGTAAATATAATTTCTTAAAAAAAGTATGTGTTGCCAACCAAGCCTGTCTTCATTTTCTTCCATATGCTGGGAAACAAGGTGAACTGGGGTGAAAGAGAACTGAGAGTGCACCACTTCCACGGCGGCCATGAGTCCGTGTAGTGAGAAGATGTCCCCAGAGCCAATGCACATGAGCAGCACCGTGGGGGTTTGCACTGCCTGATGCCTGCTTTTGGGGAGATGCTCCCCCCAGCAGGCAGCATCAAGTATTCTTCCTGCAGGGAGCAGATGGCTGAAAGTCATCGGGCTGCCCTGAGCACCCCTAGGGCTCACACGAAGGCACGATACCTTCTCATTTCCATCCCACCAAGGAGGAGTCTGACCACCGTCGCTGTGATCCATGCTGTTTCTGCCTTGATTAGCCACTGTAATGTGCTTTACACAGAGCTACATCTTGAAGCCTGGAGAGGGATATTTTTCAAGCATTTGCAAGCGTTTGCAAGACTGCATTTTGCACGCACCTCGTTGTTTGAGGGAATTTCTTGGGAGTGCACAATATCACTGCTCTGAACTGCAGTGGTTGCTGTTTGTTATGGAGAAGTCAGGGAATTATCAGTATTGATGAAAACTGAAAAAAGAAAGATGATGTATCATAAAGTGATCATATTTCATATCTGTTTTGTGGATGCTGAAATGTGGTAGTCCGGGTCTAATCTGTTCTTAAAAGTTAAATCATTCATTTTAGTGGACTATTCTGGAAAAGAAATGCAGCAGCAGTAAAAAAAAGAAAAAAGAAAAAAAAAAAGGATGGGGGCAACAAGTATAGGAAGGGAGAAAAATCACAAGTATCAAGTTTTATTTTCTTTCTTTGTCTTTCAGCTTTCAAAACTTTCCAGGTTTTACAAAGTTACAAAATGCTGAAATCCTGCTTAATTTTTTTTTTTTGGCCAGTACCTTTTTTTTTCCTTCTCAAAATTGAAAAATTTCAAAAATAACCTGGTAGTAAAATAAAGAAGATGAGAAAATACCTGTTTATATGTCATCTGTTCCATCACACATTCAGGGAGCACTTACAGGACAGACTAAAAGTGAGCTAAGGTGGGTAGCCCATTCTGCTGAAGGGGTGGAGATCTAAATGAGTGTATGAGTAAACGTCTCTAATGAGTAAATATCTCATCTAGTAAATATCTCTTCTAGTTTCTAAGCCTTTGTTCAAGTCAGTAAGTCAGCATTTGTGAGGATGGCAGTGGAAAGCCTCTGCCCAGAGGCCCAGAGACTCCTTG
This sequence comes from Phaethon aethereus, assembly GCF_964289735.1. NCBI lineage: Eukaryota > Metazoa > Chordata > Aves > Phaethontiformes > Phaethontidae > Phaethon > Phaethon aethereus. The sequence goes on from NC_138575.1 coordinate 211,665,245, forward strand.
AGGTGTGCCAGAGAGTACCTGGGAGGTGAAAGATGACTGCTGAGGCACATCCAGGCCATTGGCTAAGGCATGGTTCTGCTCAGTGATGTGAGCCCTGCTAATGACCCTACACTGATCCAAAGTGACTGCAAGATACTGGAAGGAAAAGTGAAGGACTGGGGACTCCCATCTGTCCCTTCAGTGAAGGGACGAAGCACATCCACATAAAGATGCATCCAGTAGACAAATGTATGGCTGAGCAGATGGTGCAGTCAGGAGGGCTTTCACTGCTCTATCCAAAAATATTTCGTGAGTCATTCATTGGCTAAGGACAGAGTCCAAAACACATAAAAGGGGAAGAGAAACTTTGAAGATCGCTTTGCAAATCTGTGGAGGAGAGTTTTAATCCAGGACCAAGACTAGCAGTGGACTGTGGACTGCAAATGAGTATGTTTTCCTGAAATTCCTTGATTTACTGGCAATAGAAGAAGGGGGGAAGAGAAGACAAGAGAGAAGAAAATTTATCAAATAAATCAAAATAAAATGATCAATTTGGAAAAAAAAAATTAAATAAAAAAATTAAAAGGCCATTTCCATGTTTCCCAGTGACAAATTTAAAAATTAAACAAAGGTGATTTCCTACAAAAAAATATTTTGCTAAACAATTTTCTGTGGGAAGCAATGTTGGTCAGAAAGTCTCAAATAATACGACAATATGAATGTCCCTAAAATATGAAGCTCTCATGTTTTTCCATTCCAAAGCTTACTTTTGGTGCTCTTTTTTGATGGCTGATGTTCTACAGATTCCTCCTGGCCTTTGTACGCTTGTATTTTCTGAGTTAGGTCTGAAAACTTACCAGATCACTTCAACTCCTGATTTGAAACAAGATACATGAAAAACCTATATCTTTTTCTGGCTTCTGGGAAGAGAATAGTTATCAGGATTTGGGATATCAGTCTGTGTTTTGGGAGGTTGCTATGTCTGTTTGCTGCATTCATGTGTTTTATTTTTAATGTACAGTCAAAGTGCCTAGAGCACCAGCAAGGCAGCTTTATTATTTTTCTATAAATTTGAACAAATAAATAAACAAAGTAAATAAAGGAACTAAAAAAACAGAAGGCATTTTGGATTTAGTTATTGAAGAAAATAGAGGTATGATCCTCTAGAGGCTTGGGTACCCTTCCTTATGTAGTCATATGGCACAGTACTGTTAGATAATCATAGGATAATTAATAATAATAAATAATATTCATTAATATTAGTAATATTTAGTATGTAATAATTAATAGGTAATGACAAAGTAAACTATCAATTACCTTCATTTCAAATAAATGTCAATTGGCTTGGTTCACACTAATGCTCTTTAGATCACACTATGCTCCATTCAGAGGAAGAAACTCCCCGTCCTCCTTGCCAGAGGCAATATCCATTGCTCTAAGTGTGTGACTCTTACTGACCCACCTACTTCAGGGCCATCCCTTGGCCTCTGTGTGGCTGTTGTGTGCCAGAAGAGGACTGGGACCACTGCATCAGTCAGCATGTTCCTCCTATGGTCTTCAGGTATTGCTTACCTCACAAGGCAGCCTGTGAGCACCCTGAGACCATGCTGCTGTCACCACTGTAGGGTCTGGTGTCTACCTTCATTGCAGGCATCTAATGTCTTACTAAATGGTTTGGTCTTCAAGAAAACCTGTGCTCCTTGTGGGACATCACTCTCCATTCAAGGCTCTGGAGGAAAGAGTTCCTCTCTTAGAACACAGACAGTCTTATATCTATTCAACTCCACAAGATTTCTAAAGCCAGCACCAGCCTGACTGACTTTATTTTGGAAAATGTGTACACCTAACTCAGACCATGACATAACATGTTTTTCCCCACTTTACAAACTGGGCCCAGCTGAGATTCCTGCTAGCCTTGCAGTGAGGCTGGTACAAATAACCAGTCAGTCCTTTCCTGTCTTGGCAAAAGACTATTTAAAGTAGTAGTTTGCACTGTACTCCATGCAATCTCTTACATGGCCAGTAGCTTTGCACTATACTGAAGTTGTTTAAAGAAAAGTTTATTTGACATTTTCTTCCATTAAAAATTAATTTATTGCCATTAAAAATAACTTTATTTCACCACTCATTAGGGTGAGTATTATCAGGAGGCTTCGTATTTGACAAACATCTTGCTGCGGGTTGCTGGTTGAACTATTTTTTCTCTGGTCCCACAAAGATAAACAGATCAATTTTTAAGAATCAATTTGCTTTAGAGACCTTCTTTCAACAGGGTTTAATATTTTATTAATATTTGGTGTTAGATACATCATGCTTCTGGTAGTGAGAAATACTGGTTTATTCACACTGCTCTGCTTTGGAAGAGAATGAAAATGCGGTGATTTACTAGAAATAGCAAGCAGAGCTTTGCAGCACAAAATTAGTCGGAAGGCTTTAGTGTAAAGGAGTAGAAGTTCCTTAATAAAGGCTAGGGCACTCCTGTCTGTTGCCAAGGAAAATGCCTCTTGCAAAGCAAAGCACACACTTGACTTGTGTGAGTTTAAAGCAATATAATTAGAGAAGATATATGTGCTCTCCTTGGGGATTAGGTAATGCTTTATGCTTTGCTGATATACTTCACAAGCTCCTAAATGTAGTGCCTCTGCTTTATTACACAGTTTTAGAATTGAGACATTTAAACTCTCCACATTCTAAGTAAAAATAGTAGGGTTGACACCGTCAGGGTTATTTACCATTTCATGTCTCTCTACGTAGGTACATAAATTATTTCTGTTTGCATCTGGTCATTTGAGATAAAACTAACATTTGTTAATCTCGTGCTTTAACAGGGTTTTCATTTATGGGCCCATGCTTGCTCAATACTTTAAAGTAAACTAAAAAAAAATGTGTAGTTCTGTTTAGATGAAGAATAAGGATGCTTGATCTTATGCTCAACCCACATGATTTCCATATAATGTTTACTACTCCTGCTCATTGCTCATCTGCCTCAAAAACAGATAAGGTCATTTCTTTGTGGAACTCAGTACCTGCAAAGCCAAAAAATTATGTTGTTTGGGGAAAAAAAAAAAAGGATGCAAGAAAGGAGCAGAGGAAAGTCTCTGATTTGTGTTTCCACATCCTTAGACAATTTTGTGGAAGTATATGTTTAGGAAAGAAGGCTTGAGACAAGCAGCTATCAGTGTGTTCCTTATTTTAGCTTTTTGCATGCATGAGGTAATGTGATGTGTTGGATGGGGAATCAAGAGAATTTCTGAACATTCAGCCAAATCTTTACCCTGATGAATGTACTGAAAAGTAAATCTCCAGCACTGGTTAAAAGATTATTCTAGAAGGTGACTTTAATTTTTAGACAAGTGGCAAAGATACTCCTACATTTATTTTGGCATATATCAGGTTGATTCAGTTATTGTACTGGATTTGCCTCCCCTACTCAACCAGTATGTCCAGCACTTTTTTCATGCCCTGATTCATCCCCTTCCTTCATACCTTTTTTAAGTGTTAATGTCCCAAATGATGATCCCAGGGAGTTAGGCTAAAGGATCCCAGTCATACCTTGCAATCTGCCAAGCAAAAGGAAGCAATAATTTGAGGTTTGGCCTAAATTTAGAGTTCTCACAAGTTGAAATTAAAATACATTGAAAAAAGAATATACAGGAAAGAAAATGGAGAATCACTCATTCACTGAATTCTAATTACATTATTAAGCAAAGTTATAACAATGAAAGGTCAAAGTAATCAAAAACTATCTTTACTCACAGTGTAGACTACCCATCCTTATACAAAGAGCTGGTTCTGCCAGCCCTCTTCCCTCACTTCCTGTGATAAGGAAATTAAGCAGTTGTTTTGAATGGAAATAAGGGCAAGTGACATATTAGAGCTAATTAAGATATTGATTTAACACTTGCCCACAGGGAGAATGAAGCAGAATGCAAAGGTTTTTTTTTTTTAGCTTTCTTTCCTTGTAAAACTTCACAATATTATTTACAACTAGTAGATCCTGGCTTTGCAAGTTGCAGCTGGCTGATTTGGGCTGGCAGAGTCCCATCCTTGGTCTTTTGGGCACCAGGGGATATTGGTTCTAAGAAGAACAGAAGAAAAGAGTGGGGCGCTGATGCAAAATGCTGCCTCAGGAATCCCTGTGAGCCCACCCGAAGCCTGTAGACTGACTAGATGGTGGCAAGCACTGAAATTTACTGTAGTCTTCATCCTTGGAGATATTCAAAACCTGACATGGTGTCCTGAGCAACCTGAGAGGTCCTTTCCCACGTCTGTCATGCTGTTATTCTGTGATATGTTTGATGCCAAGTAGAGATGCCAATATAACTGAGATCTTTTCTAGAGGCAGTGGGGAAAAGGAAGGTGTACCCATCCTTACTCCTTGATTCAGTTTTGTCTTGAATGTGGTCTTCATTTATATCAAACCAGTCTCAACATCTGCCAGGTCAAGACGACTCACATATTCTGGGGCACAGCTTGCATAATTTGCCTGGTTTTATGTAAGTTCAGTCTAAGTAACTGTATTCAGCCAAGTTTTATCCACAGCCAACAGAGCATAGAGATTTGTGGCTCAAATTGTAATTCCTGAACTGTGAGGCTGTCTGGAGCCACCTTTCCTTCTGAACAGCCAACAGAGTTAAATTTCATTCTTTTAGTTCTATGTCTTTAGCATTTATAATTCAGCAATATATTCTGCCTGCTGGACATTTTTAGACAGAGACTAGAAAGAATATAGTAGAATAATTCAGCATCTCAAGTACTGTACTGTCCCCCTAATTTTGTTGAAAAATTATCACTCTTGATCTTGATGAGAGAGATGTCAAGTAGACAGCTTGTAGATACTGAAGGGCTGCTGTTAGGTCCACCTGAAGCTGTCTCTGCCTCAGGCTGAACAAGTCCAGCTCCCCCAGCCTTGACTTGCAGGCCAAGTGCTCCAGCCCTCTTCATCTTCATGGCCCTCTGCTGAACTTGCTCCAGTTTATTGATGTGTTTCTTGCAGCAGTGGGGCCAAAACTAGAAGCAGAATCTAGATGTGGTCTAATGAGTGATCTCATTTTTGATTGTTTTCTTGTGGGTTTAAGTGCTCCCTTGAAAATTTAATATCTAGTAACTGAGCTCAAGCTCATACATCAAATGTCAGAAATTTGTGACCAAGCTGTAAACCTTACCATATGTTAGCTCCATCCACATAACAGGAGATGTCCTGGTGGCAGCAATCAGCTACCTCTCCACTTCTCATGGTACTGGTGACAGATCTTTCAGATGCTCTTTTTAGATTTCAAAAAACAGGAATAGGAAGCTGTTGGCCTGAGGATGTGAACCTGTTTCTCACATCATAGATGATTTCTTTAACTGCTGTATGAAAGGAACGTTTTTGTCTGTTGTGCTGAGGGTTTGGTTACTTATACAAACTGGAATTTCATAAACAGGAAAGAATAAGATATCCTTACTAGCAGATCTTTTTCACGCAGGGCAGCCTAAAGGTGTATCTGTGGAGGTGTATATGCCCGAGTTAGCTGTGAAATAGCTGTCTCAGGTACTGGTAGCCATACGGTGCTTGCAACACAGAGTTCAAAACAGACTGCTATTTACATACTTTCTGTGATTGTCATGGGGTTTGTTGTTGTTGGTTTGTTTTGTTATTTTAATCAAACTCTTGATTTGTTTAAGAATAAGCGTGGGCCTTAAAATCGCAGTGTCTGCAGTACCTAATGCAGAGCTACCTCTGTTATCCATATGGGAACTCTGTGGCCTGTACACTGACTGCAGTATGGATTTGTCTCTGAAGAAAAATACCATATTTCTGATGATGCCAAGCTCTGACTTGTGATATTTGACATTTCAAGGTGGGTATAGTTTGTGCTGTTATATTAAGTAGCACAACCAATTCATATTACTCAGTAACAAGGGACCTAATGAAATGACCGGGATTTGTTTTTCAACATTTAAATTCCCCTTGACAAGAGGGGGTGCAATCGGCTCTCAGATGGTAGCCTACAGCTTTGGAAATCCATGTTCACTTCCTAATTTTGTAACAACTTTGCAGCACCTTGAGCAAAACACTTGCTTTTTCCCGAACCCTGGTTCCCGTTTATGAAAGGGGGATTACAACCTTGGTTTTCTTCCACCTGCTGTCAGCCTCTAGACGTGAGTTTTGCAGGTCAGAGCTGTGCGTGGATCATGCCTGAGCACAATGGGGTTCCAAGCTCCCTCACGGTCACTAGCCCCCGAGCAACACAAGTTGTCAGTTAATTAAAAATGAAAGCCTGTGCAGTTCTGTAAATGCACCACACTTGGAGTGTGGCCTTGGCTAATCTGAAAGCACCAGGGATGCTTTCTTTTATACAAAGGGATAAAACGGCACTCCTCCATTCTAGTCTTTTCTCTATCTGACTTTCATAAACTGCATACTTCCCAACGCTTTGGTTTCAGAAGTGGGTATAGTGTTTTCTAGGCCTGTATGCATATTGCCTTTTCAGCATGTGAAATATGTTTATCTGATTCGTGTGATGAAGCGTAATCTTCTGTACTTTCATGGATTTCTCCTGCACCATAAAAAGGGGTATTTTACAGGAGAAAGTTAAACTACTTTGCTGGTATATCAGCTCAAACCAGTTTGACCACTGACCGCATAGTATTGTGTAATAAAGTGCATGCATAAGGTTTGGGGTCATCCTGGGGGCACGCCGAGGAAGATTCGAGAAGACTCTAGCAGGAGAAGAGGGCATGCGCTGAAGAAGACACGCCTGTTCATTAATATGTATTAGCAGACATGCCTATTCATGAATATGTATTAGCGAACAGGATCACGCTGAAGAAGATTCGAGAAGATTCTAGAAGGAGAAGAGGGCATGTGCCGAAGAAGACACGCCTATTCATGAATATGTATTAACGGACAGGATATAAACCAGGAACAGGAACTGAACCGCGTGCGTCTTGGTGGAGCAGAGACTCCCGGCGCACCCAGCGCTGTTTGCTTGCCTCTATTTGCTTAATAAATTGTAAATTTGAATTGGAATCCTGTTTGGGACTAAATCATTTATAACAAGCACAATGCCACTACTGAGGAATAGGCGTGCAAGGTAGAGAAGAACAACTCTTGCTCCGTAGCTTATAGGCAAAGAGCTATCAGAGAGTGAAACTGAGCTTGTACAACCAGAAAGATCCTTAATATACGTACCCAGAGGAATGAAGGTTATTGAGTTTTCTTAATAGTTTGCTACATGATTTGACCACTTCAGGATAGTCAGCCTGCTATACACTCACAATCAGGTTTTTTAAAGTTCAGAGCTGGAATTTTCAAAAAGACTGCACCAACTTGCTTCAGCTGGAGTAAGAAGAGTTTTCCACTGACTTCATCCAAATCAACAATATACTAAAACATCTGAGCTTTTTCAAAAATCAAAATGATCTGAAGACTCTTTTTCCAGATCTGCTGCTGACTGAATGGTGCGACCAAACGCAACAAGTGGTTAGAAACTAGTGGGTGTCATAAGGTCTGCATGGGAGGGTTTCTCACCACCAGTTCTACAAAAGCCTTCAAATATGACTTACAGGGATAAACTCCCAACATATTTAAGACCACATATATAATTCTGAAAAGTAAATGAAACGACACATAGGATAACGAGGGATTGGATTCAGAGGCCCAGACTTATGTCTTTCAAGGCCTATGTTCCTTAAGTCTTTGAGAGGTTGCAGAAAATCAAGCCTCTAAGAATCTGATGTACACACTGACCAGTTTAGTCTGGTTATTTAAATTTTGCTTTCATATTTATGCTCTTAAATAAATGTCCCACTTATGAGACATAATGAACAACATTTGCTCCCTTTGTCTTTAAGTAATGAGATTCTTAAATTGTGGAGTCTGAAAAACCTCCTCTTTTCCCAACACCTGAATAGAATCATTCAGACTGGGTAGGAAAATACTGATTTTAGCAATATGGGTGTTTGTGAAATGCTTAAAGAGAAGGAGCTGTTCTTATGCTAACTCAATCTGCTCAAAGCTGCTGGAAACTTCATAAAAATAATTACTCTCCAATTCCAATATGCATGTCATTTTTTGAACAGTTAGGAGTGAAAAGAGCATTCTTTGGATGATCACAATTATTTTTACAGTAACTAGCAACAACATTCATTATTGGCAGTCTAGGAAGGCGATCAGGCATAAAAAGCAAGGTAAAGGAACTGCTCTGAAATCAGGAGTGTAAACAAGTACTGGAGATGTAATATAAACTGATCAATTTATAATGCCATGTACACTGAGGTAGGGACTACTTTTGTTGCGTGCTGAGTGATAACAGGAGAAAAACTGAGGTTTCTAAAATTGAACTGGCACTTTATTAAACAGTGAGATGTTTATCAAGATGGTGTGACTGTTTCTGATGTTTCCAGCTGTAGACAGCCACAGCTCCCTGCCTGTATCGCCTCACCTTTGCCTGACTCTTGGTTCCATTCAAATTGCTGCAGTCATGGTTACTTCCAGCATTGGTTTTATTGCTTTCTGGAAGGTTTTTCCATTCAGTTGTCATAGGCTTTCAGGTTCATTTCAGGTTAATGCATTTTTCTGATAACTTACTAAAGTGAATAAAGCCACTATCCTATTTTAATAACGTAAAAGCCCAAAGAAGAAAAAATGTAAACATAGTGAGTGATTATTAATGCCTTTTCTCAGAAATTATTTTGACAAGGAGCTCTGTAGGACAAGACCCTCTTTTTGCTCTGTGTTTGTATTACAGCACCTCACTCTCTTCTGGATTTGACAAGGATCTTTGAGTGCCCTGACAACTGAAGAACAAAACCTCATAAAGGCCAAGCAGTTACAAAAATAAGAAGTTTCAGAGCTTGTCAGGATGGTCCTAACAGAAGGCTGTAAATGCTGGGCTAAAAATGTCATTTGTTTGTGTGCTTTGTTTTTCTATAAAAACTCACAGCCACTTACCACCTCTGTGTCAGAACAGCAAAAGAAGAGCAGTCATTGCTCCCTACAGGATTGCAGCTTCTCTGCTGTTCCTCGGCTTAACAAGTGCATCCAGCTCACGTGTGCTGTCCTTGAGAGGCTGAAAAGTTCAGAGCCATGGCATCCTACAGTTTTGTAGGCTGGTGTCTCCATCTCTCAGCCAGAGCTGACCTTCAGACCAAATACATATTTAGTCTTTGAGCATGGCTCAAGACCTGAGCTCTATCTTTAGCTTGGTGCCAGAGGCAAACAAAAATTGTGGCTCTTTTCTTTTCAATTTTACCACTAACAGTTCAGCTTGAAAGTACATCATTTGGTTGCATCCTTTTGTCTATAAATCTCCTTTGTATCCACTGTATTCGTTTGTGAGCAAAGACTTGTCTTACTATGTTATGGAAGCTTTGTGTACAGTCTGGTCTGGACCAAATGATAACAATGATGATTTACAGCCCAATCCCTCCCATATCAAGATGAAGAATAAAAAAGAGAAATATTTGATCCAGCTAGAAGATCTCAGCCTTTACCTTCCTCATTGGTGAACAGCAGAAAGTGAGAAGCTGATCTGATAAAATTTGATTCACTTCTGGTGAGCTGTTATTTCCCTGCTGGGAGCACCTCTTGATGGTCAGGGCAAAATGAGACTTTTTACTCTGGAAGGTAGTTTGAAAGTCTGACTGATATTTAATATCCACCAGCTAAACAAGACAGGACAGAAGTACACAAGCAGAGCTCCATCAAACAACAATTTTGTTGCATCAGATGCATCATGAAGTAAATTTATCTTTAGTAAAGTCCAATAACTGCAGCATTACATACTATGTCAACAGCTTTCTGTTGTGGATTGAAATTGGTTGTATTTTATTGCAATACCAGAAATTTTGTGACTGAAAACCAAGAAATTATATAGTTCATATCTTAAAAAGACATGAAAAACAAAAAGACATAAAAAAACCCATTAAAAACCTGCAAGATGGTCAACAGGGAAAATGCTGTATAAAGAACATAATATGATCCAACAGTATAGTGGTGAGGGTTTTTTTGGGAAAGGCAGAGGGCCTGATTCTTGAGAGAGACTGATGTCCCTGAACTGTAGAGAAGCCTTGTATAGAGCACTTGAAATAATAACCTTTATTTTTTTCCTCCTCTCACACTATCTGATGGTCCATTCTCTGTTTCTAAATCAGCACCTGATACCATACAACTCTACATTTTCAGTCTTTTATGTCACAGCAGAGTTTTTTTACTGCACAGCCCAATATCTAATTGCATCCCTTTGCAGAGATGACCTGAAGTGGCACCTTTGGATTTGTTGATGCATAAGATCTCTGATAGTCTAAAGAACATAAAAGTATGACAATAATTTAGTTGAGAGGTGGAGTATCCCCATGGGAAGGCTTAGCAAGCAGCTTGATCTGGAGAAAAGTTTATTTGGATCCCATGTGTAGTACAAGGGAAAAGGAGATTTGGAGTGCTTTAGAATGTGTTGTCATGTGATGTTTTTGTGTTGTGTTGTTTTACACCTTATTTATACCTTTATGAATATTTTTCACATACAGAGAAGTCAGCTGAAGAGATTCATGGTTCCTTCCCTACAGTTGATTTATAGTGACAAGCTTTTATTTTCATTTTTCTTTAGCTAAGTAGTAAAAAGTAGAGGTAAAGTATAATGAATTTGGCTAAGGGACTGATAATCATCCAACAGAGTGTTGCCCACTCTGAAGTTGCCCAAGCTGAAGGCTTCTGGGTTGGGAATGACAACACCAGAAATTAAATCATGGGACATGTTTCATTTTGAATCTGTGCAAAAACATAGTGCTCATGTTCTCCAGTGGTATCTTGGGCTGCATCCAAAGGTGATTCTCCTGCTCTACTCCACTCTCACGAGTTCCCACCTGGAGTACTGCATTCAGCTCTGGGACTCCCAACATAAGAAGGACACGGACCTGTTGGAGTGGGTCCAGAGGAGGGCCATGAAGATGGTCACAGGGCTGGAGCACCTCTTCTATAAAGAAAGGCTCTTCTAAGAAGAAAGGCTGAGAGAGTTGGGGTTGTTCAGCCTGGAGAAGAGAAGGCTCTGGGGACAACTTATTGCAGCCTTTCAGTACTTAAAGGGGACCTACAAGAAAGCTGGGGAAGGACATTTTAGCAGGGCCTGTTGTGATAGGACAAGGGGTAATGGCTTAAAACTGAAAGAGGGTAGATTTAAATAAGGTGTAAGGAAGAAATTATTTACTGTGAGGGTGGTGAGGCACTGGGACAAGTTGCCCAGAGAAGCTGTGGATGATCCATCCCTGGAAGTGTTCAAGGCCAGGTTGGATGAGGCATTGAGCAACCTGATCTAGTATAAATTTACCAGATACTGACACCTCAGGGATGCTGTATGTTAGACTCCAAAGTGACAAGTCTGAGTTTCATTACATCAGCACTCTTATGTCAAATCAAAATCTATTCTCTTTGAGTTTAAAACTACTACACTTTGTCCATCACTTACAGGCCTTGGTAAAAAGTCTCTCCCCATCTTTCTTATGTAAGTATAGAAAAGCTGCAATAAGCTATCTGGAGCCTCCTCTTCTCCAGGCTGAAAAAACCCAACTCTCTCAGCCTTTCTTCTTAGAAGAGTTGTTCCATCCCTTTGATCATTTTCGTAGCCCTCCTCTGGACGCACTCTAACAGGTCCATGTCTTGTACTGGGGACCCCAAAGCTGGACGCAGTACTCCAGGGTGGGTTCTCACAAGAGCAGAGTAGAGGGTTAGAATGATCTTCCTCATAGATGAGAAAAATAAGATGAGAAAAAATAAGAATGATGAGTAAAATCCATTTAGTCTGCCTAAAATTTCATTCAAACAAAGAAATAGCTTAATAAACCGTCATTTTTCCTGGTGAAGGACATCACAACGGACTGGAAATCTATACTTAACCATACCTGTCTATGTCACCATATAGATACTTTCATCCTTTGGGCAAGTATTTTGTTTGACAAAGTGCTGCATATGCAGTGAAGGGACTGGAATTCAGCTTGTAGAGCCTAACCCTTAACTCAGTCAGGAGCAGCTGGAAATAGCTGCCCCAGCACATGACCATCAGTGAAGAGGACATGGAAATGAAAGCCAGTAGGGGACATTTCTGCTCCAGTTAGCCAGCCAGGCAAGAAGCAAATTTGAGCTCATGGTTTGCTATGTCTTTCTTAACGTCATGATAAATCCACAGGGTCACCACTGTAATTCCTTCTTCTTTACTCTTCTTCTCTGTTCTACTTTCAGTATTGGCTGGTCGAGTGAACACCAACATCTGAGCTCTGTTGCTGGAGGTAATTTTAATCCTCCTCATTGCCTCCTGGGTTTGTCAGCCTGTTCCTCATCATTGTTCCTCCAGGAACAGCAGCATGTTTCTGGTTGTTATTCTGTGCTTCAGAAACAATGTGTCAAGTGTCACTCAAAGTCTGGAACTTGAACACTTAACTCTTCTCCAGCTTCAACTCAGCTAAGTCTCTGTCCTGTGAAGCAGGAGGTTTGCTTACCCCCACAATGACCTGAAACACCAGGCACCAGCCATCAGCTCATCCAATCTTCTTAGTCTGAATGCAATTTACTTCCAGGTCCAATACTTCCTTTGATCTGATTTTCTTTTAGACTCTGTATAAAACTTACAGGTGGCTTTTGTCTGTGTGGACTGAATGTAAAGTCCTCAGCTAGGTGGATCGTAGCTCCCTGCAAAGAGTGTAAGGGATGATCTGGCCAGTCATTCCTCAGAGTTTATCAGTTTCACACCTCTTTCTAACAAATGATGGGCTGGGAGGCTCTGTTGTTTTTTACCACGTCTTCAGCATTGCTCTGATTTGAGATTCATCTGTGAATCACACGTTTGTGTGAAATGAAGCTGACAAACTAGTCGTTATCTATACTGCCTTGTCCAAGGAAAGTGATGATTTAGGAATATAGAGAAATTTGAAAACACCACATCAAACAGACACAGTTTTTAGGGATGTAGAGACTGTGCTCAGAACTAACTGGTCCATGGCCTGTAGAGTTACACTTCATGTTCCAAATCTTCATGGCCCACTGCAAGACAGCAGGGTAAACCTGAGGTGTTCTTCAGTGTCAGTCTTTCATTATTAATATTGCAAAGCTACATAAAGTCGCTAATTAATGAAATCCATTCTTTCATTATTAATGTTGCAAAGCTTTAAAATCCTAAACATTTCCATTTATTTTTGCATGTCAACTGCCTACCTGATTTAGCTTGATTCCCTGCCAGATTCCCTGCAGAAAATCCTCCTCTTTCTGGGGGTGAGCAGCCCCTCTGAGTCAGTCAGAGAGAGGCAAGCGAGAGAGCTGCCCACGTCTCCACACACAGTATGATTCAGATCTCTGTGGGAGTGTCTCTAACTGCTTTGTAGAAGGCTCTTGCCTCCATCCTGATGACATAATACAAGGTTTTAACTTACCTACTGTGGATGTGCCGTATTTGTTTCCAAACGAAGAGTGAACAGACTGCAGATACTATAAATATTCTATGTAGTTACTTAATAAACCCAAATGGCTGTAAATAAAAAGGACCTGTCTGAATTAGGTAGTAAATAATAATTGCTCAAAGTCTTTTTGCCCCAGCAGACCTCAATTACAACTGCACAACATGTCAGAAAACATTCAATTACCTTTCAGAGGGCTCTGTAATTCTGCTTATAATGAATACTTTCCAGAGGACTCTGTAATTCTGCTCATAATGCCTATGCCTCCCTATTATTCCTGTACAAAAATGATCCCTCTGATGAGTTTTTTGGTTTGGTTTCATTGCTGGTTTTGATCAAAGGAAACAAACAACTCTACAAAGGATCTTGCTGTCTGCCCATCAGCCCCTCTTGTCCATCAGAATATTTGCTGTTTCTTGGGCTTAAGTCCTTGATTTCAGGGATGGGTATGGTGCTGACACTTTGGTGAGATCAGATCTGACGACAGATGAAATAACTAGCAATAAGGTTCAGTTCTAAATTAAGATATCAAATGAGAATTTCAATATATTAGTCAAGTGTCTAAGCTCACAACTCTGAAAGATCCACTCACAAAACCCACAGAGCACTGAAAGCAAATGGACTGATGTCCTGGTTTCAGCATAGGGACTCAGTTGACCAACCTATGCAAAGGCATACGTCTTGCATAAATACATCAACTGTACCAATAAATTGTTAATACTTATGCTGCATGGGATGAGGCTTCTAGTTTGTTTTGTGGCTGCATGGGGGATTTAAATGTTGTTTTTCCAAGTGCCTTTCATAAGCACTACATGCAACCTGAGAATGACTCTATTTCAGTGTGGTTAATCTGTTAACCACAGGTATATTTTCTTCTGGTGAAACCCTTGTCGTCTTCTTTTCTCTACGTCACTATGGAGACTTCTTTCTCTATAATGTAGAGGAAATGTTATTCCAGCGTGAAAACCTTCATCATGAAGTCTGGAAATCATGCGGCAGTTTAGAATTTTGAAGTGTAGAAAATAACACATAAATATTTAAATGAAGTGTAAAAATAATAGACTGCTGCTGAAGTTCAAAGTTGAGGATGTGAGTTTCTTACAGAGGGCACTTGCATCTTCAAAGAAAGGATCCTGGGCTTTTGAAACTCGTAAGGTGAATCTTGCCAATCCAGTAAATATGAATGAAAAGGGCCATGATGAAGAATTACGGGGGCTCCATAACAAGCTATACAATAGTTACCTGGAATGAGAGCATGTGAAAAAGGTCTCTTAGGCTTATTTTACTCATTCTTTCAAAATAAACTAGTTAGTTTAACACTTTGGTGACCAGAGGTTCCTCAGTCAAACCTGAAGCATTTGTCTCTGCACAAAGAGATAGTTGTTAGATAGTTGTTGTCCTTCAGCTAATGTCTCTGAAGAACCATAGGAAATGATTCAGCACTTATGGCTGTCATATCTTATATAGCAGAGAAGAAATATGAACGTTATGAACAATATCTTATCCTGCTTTCCTAAACATCACTTGGGTGCCTGCTGCTTCTTTTCCTGGTGCTTCATAATGCAGATGAAGAGCTCTATCAGCAGGCCTATAGGCAAAAGAAGCCATACGTTAAGTATGAGGTGATAAAAAACCTGCTTGCCAAGTACTTTCTTTTAAGAGATTTTAAAGAATAATTTTTCTTAATTTTTAAATACTATATGTTACAATTAATCTAATTTACACTATGAAGAAACTGCTTAAATGCAACAGGCAAATGAGCTGTCAGCCACTTGGAAACAAAGAATGTGTTAACTACTTATGGCCTAATGAGAGAAGATTATGCCTACGCTCCAAAAACACACATGCCTTTTATAATAGAGAACTCCTAAAGTAATAACTAATTTCTTAATACAAAAAGCTCTATGAAATTTAAGGTACATATTGTTAATATCTATACTGTTTTTTAAAATATAAATAGGCAGTGATGCTTGGGGGAAGAATGAAAAAAACTTCTTTTTGTTACTTTCATGACTACAAATGTAGTTTGGTGTCTCTGTGTTTCCAGTGGGAAAAAAGAAGTTTCTTTCCATGTGCTTTTGCTGAGAGATAAAATAGGGTAAAATGCCATTTGTGTTACAGAACTGTTCATCCCTTTATCCCATTTCTGCCAGTGTAAGTGACCATTTTATCCTAAATTTGAGAAAATAGGATTACAGGTTGGAGTGGGAAATTTCAAGTGAGATTTTCCCATGTTATGGGACAAGTTGAAGATCTAAGATCAGACCCTCCAACACAGATAGTATGTCTTGATTCCTTAATTGTATCCCTCCTAAAGGCTGACGGTGGTTTTGCAACTGGATAAATAATGGTTTGATCCCATCCTGCTTGTGCTGAGTCTTTTACAGCATAACAGCTCTACGGAGCTGGCATGTTTATGTACACTATTATATGTCCACATATATCTGTAGCTGATACTTATTAGCTATCCTTATGTATATGCTGCCACCATACAAAACTCTCACAGCAGCTCTGCAGGGTGGGTCTTCCTTCACCCACACAGGACCAGTGGGGAGCACAGTTCCCAAAAAGATTCAAGTTCCTTTGAATCATGGAGAACAAGGAACCACGTGTTGTGGAGCCACTGTCCTCTCTTCAGCTGTTTCAGCAGGGCCTATAAATGCCTGAGGTTATGGAGTGCCCTTAGGGATCGGATGGGAGCAGAGCCCAGGACCTCAGTGGAGCACATATAGGAAGCCAGAAAAGCTGGCAGAACTGATGTCTTCTTGTCCTTACCTTGGTCATGAGGAGGCCTTGTCTAAGCTGGGAATACCAATACTTATAAGACATCAGACCAATACTCTCTACTTTGAGTTTTCCATGGAGCCGAGAAAAATATTGCATGTTTTAGCTTCTTATCATTAAACTGTAAGGCATCCCATTTAAACTACTTATAAGAAATACCATCAGTAAAAAAAAAAGAAGAAATAAAATACTCCCATTTTATTTATTGTTTCTAATACTTGTGGTTTTACCACTACTCTCGTGATAGGTAGGTGTTTTCTTTAACATCCAGTCTCCTGATAAAAATGTTAGTGGCAGCACTGGGGCAGGAGGACAGTAAATATAGCTGACATGGTCATTGAGGAATCCTGAGCCTACTTAACCATTTTCTGAGTAACCTGGTTTTGTAGACATCTGTCTGTCTACCAGAGGAGGGTGTGAGAAGTTCAAAGACTCCAAGGTGCCTATATTTGTAAATGTGATAGGAACAGAGGCCATTTTCAGAACTAGAGTCTCATTACTCTGAGGAGCAGAAATATGTTGTTCATTTCACCATTTATCTCACAGCAGCTCACAACAAATTCATCCTCATAGCCAGTATAATTTGACCTTTTGCTTGGATTTCTGCTCTCTAAGGCTGTATGATTTGTAGTGTCAGAAAACCTGCAGTGAACAATGAAAAAAAGCAAAAGCAGAAAATCTGCTTACCTGGGTTTCATTTGCAGTGAGCCATATAGAACTTGTTATGCTAAGAGAGATTGTTACTGCTCTGGAGAGTATTCGATGTATACAAGCAATTGCATGTGCATGGTGTGTGACATCTAGGAGGCTCCCATACCATGAATTGAATTACATGGCTGTACAGATACCTTTTATGACTTTTATTTGTATTCCATGAATACAATTTATGAGACATTTAACTGCTCTTTTCATTAAAGAAAACCTTCCTGGTAAGGATCTGAATAACACGGATGTACTACTTAATAATAGCAACAACAACAACAAAATTCCCTGTCTCTTGTACATTGTCCTCTTTGTTGCATACTGGACTAAAGACAGAATGGATCACGGTTTGCATTCATGTTCTTTGGCGATTTCTGCAACTTCCAATGCCATTCATTAACAAACTATGAAGAAGACATCACTGTTTCTGATATGATTTTTTATTATATTTAGTTGAGAGAGCCACATTCAAATTTACTGTAAAATACCTTCCTAGTTCAAAGAAGATGAGCATACGAGGAAGAATCTGTCAGGCTGAAAAGGGCATGGGATGAAAGTCTTGTAACAAAGCCCTGGTCCTCTGAGGTGGAGTGGGGGAACACAGAACTAAATGCATCAGTAGCACATAAAATTCTTTCAGATAACACCATTTTTGATTCATAGGTTTCAGCTCAATCCATGCATTTTTTTCCCTCACAAGACAAGTTAAGATGATGGCATAAATTGTTCAAAAAGCAACTGTATATTTTTGAAAAATAGCTGGAGAATGAGATGGAGCATAAAACTCCAGGATCTGTATAATTTTTCCCCAAAGAAATGGTACTTGAGGCAGCCTGGCTCCTTGCATGTAATGTGTTTGAATAATGGTCTCTATATATGGGACATTGTCATGTTTTGTTTTTCTAATTGTTCTCCACAAAAATGAATCTGGATATAAAAACCTATGCATGATGTGTTTTAATACAGATGATTTGAATGCCATATCAATTTATGGTATACACTGGAGAGGGATAGTAGATCCATTGTATTCACTTTTTCTGCTTCTGGATGAAAGCTGAGCATTGTAACCAATGGCCCAAGAGTCTAGAGATCAATCTCTGCAGTAGCTTCTTGATAGTTTGTATCTGTTAATTATATAAAATACTGTAAAATACTAAATGTCTTCTTGAAATTTAGCAGCAATACAGGCTTTCATGATGTTGCAGTGACACCCAATTTCAGATTAGTGCCACTTCAGGGCAAAGGGAAAAAAATCTTTTGATGCACTTTGTTTAATGATGTAATGTTGCTTGAAATTCCTATTTCCTGCTGTACTATCATGTAAAATGCTGGACTATGACTAATTAACCCTTGCAGGAATCTAGCCCTATGAACACAAAATTTACATTGATTTCCAAAGACATGGCAATTGAACCATGACAGAAAGGCTGCAGTTGATTAAAGACTGAATTAGGGCTTGAGATCACTAGCTCTTGGCTTTATGGATTATCATACACAAGCTAAGGCATGTGGGATTGGTGAATGTATTACAACATGGAAAATATAGTTTATATTTTGAAAATTATATGCATTACATATACTTCCTATAAATATTTCTGGTTCACTACTTTTAAACAAAGTGGATGATAAAGGAAGCCGCTCACAGGGCATGTGCAGGACAACCAAGGGATCAGGCCCAGCCAGCAGAGTTTCATGAAAGGCAGCTCCTGCTTGACCAACCTGATCTCCTTCTATGACCAGATGACCCACCTAACAGATGAGGGAAAGGCTGTGCATGTTGTCTGTTTGGACTTTAGTAAAGCCTTTGACATTGTCTCCCACAGCATTCTCCTGGAGAAACTCCTGGCTCATGGCTTAGACAGATGTAGTCTCTGCCAGGTAAAGAACTGACTGGACAGCTGAGTCCAGAGAGTTGTGGTGAACAGAGTTAAATCCAGTTGGTGGCTGGTCACAAGCGGTGTTCCCCAGGGCTCAGTTTTGGGGCCGGTCTTGTTTAGCATCTTTATTGATGATCTGGATGAGGGAATCGATTGCTCCCTCAGTAAGTTTGCAGGTGCCACCAAGTTGGGTGGGAGCGTTGATCTGCTGGAGGGTAGGAATGCTCTGCAGAGGGATCTGGACAGGCTGGATCGATGGGCTGAGGTCAACTGTATGAGGTTTAATAAGGCCAAGTGCAGGGTCCTGCACTTTGGCCACAACAACCCCATGCAACGCTACAGACTTGGGGAGGAGTGGCTGGAGAGCTGCCCGGCAAAAAGGGACCTGGGGGTGCTGGCTGACAGCCAGCTGAACATGAGCCAGCAGTGTGCCCAGGTGGCCAAGAAGGCCAACAGCGTCCTGGCCTGTATCAGGAATAGTGTGGCCAGCAGGAGCAGGGAAGTGATCGTGCCCCTGTACTCGGCACTGGTGAGGCCGCACCTTGAATCCTGTGTTCAGTTTTGGGCCCCTCACTCCAAGAAGGATGTTGAGGTGCTGGAGCTTGTCCAGAGAAGGGCAACAAAGCTGGTGAGGGGTCTGGAGAACAAGTCTTATGGGGAGTGGCTGAGGGAACGGGGGTTGTTTAGTCTGGCTAAAGAGGAGGCTGAGGGGGACCTTATTGCTCTCTACAACTACCTGAAAGGGGGTTGTCGTGAGGTGGGTGTTGGTCTCCCAAGTAACTAGTGTTAGAACGAGAGGAAATGGCCTCAAGTTGCTCCAGAGGAGGTTTAGATTGGATATTAGGAAAAATTTCTTTACTGAGAGGGTGGTCAAACATTGGAACAGGCTGCCCAGGGAGGTGGTAGAGTCACCATCACTGGAAATGTTCAAAAAACGTGTAGACACAGCATTTCAGGAGATGGTTTAGTGGGCAAGGTGGTGTTGGGTTGACAGTTGGACTTGATGATCTTAAAGGTCTTTTCCAACCTTAATGAATCTGTGATTCTGTCAAATAGAAAATAGTTTTGCAGCAGTGACTCTGGCTAAGAGCAACTTTTCACAATGATGCTTTAAATTAAGAAACACACAATTGCTTCAACCAAACTGATGAAATGGACTTTCAGTGAAATTCTGCTTCAGAGTAATAAATAGTGCAGAATATGATATAATAACATTTTCAATGTGAAAAATATCTTGTAGAAGTCCCGAGATTGCTGCTGAAATGTAAGAAGAAAAAGCCCCAAAGCCTGATCTTTCTTTTTGACTGATCAATTCCTTCACAAAAATATTTACTTCTCAATGTGCTCTAGCACTTGATCAAAATGTCATTGTCAAGGAATATTAGATGACTTGCCAATACAGTCTCTCTCCTACTGGGCTATGCATTCTGTTCGGATCATCAAGATTAGCCTGAGCCAACTGACTTCTCTCACTATAGGAAGTCATACAAAATAACACCTAGTTCTCCCAGTTACAATGTCAGGCTGGTGCAAGTGGGATGGAAAGGGAAAGGCTTCTTCAGACTCTGGAGCACAGAGATTGGAATCGAATCTGTGCAATAATCTCCTTCACATTGTACATGAAGTCCTGAAGTGGCCAAGGTGAAGGGCAACAAGGAAGGTCTCTATCAATACATTGGTATTAAAAGGAAGGATAAGAACCGTGGGGGCCCATTTGTCAGTGGGGATGGGAACCTAGTGAGAAGCTACAAGGAAAAGACTGAGATACCCAATTGTGGTTTTTGTCTCAGTTTTCACTGGGGAGGCTTGTTGTCAGGCATCCCAGGTCCCTCAGCCTTCTAGCAGGACCCATGGGAGTAAATCGGTATCCACAGTAGAGGTAGAAAGAGTCAGGGATCACTTAAGCCTCCTGTACACACACAAGCCCATGGGACAAGATGGGATGCATCTAAGGGTGTTAGGGGTGACAACATCTGCTAGAAGAACCACATTCCTGTTAGCAAAAGCTGTGGTCTTATCCTCCCATAAACATCCCGGACAGCAGCAGCTGTAGCAAAAACTTGGATTTCCAGAGTGCTTCCTGGGCCTGGAATATTCATGTACTGCTTTTGTGTTCACAGTAATCAGGCAAGCTCTGTTTTGTGGACAAAATAAAAAGCGCTGAAATTCTCCATGTCTGGAGATTGTTGTGCAATCTTCCGCATTTTGCTCTCATGTTATTTTGTGTGCGTCTTCAGTGTCTTATGGGGACTGCTGAAAGCTAGGAATTGCAAAGTGCACATTTCTACAGTAGAGCATATTTTGCCTCGGAACAGGATAATTTTTTTTTTTTTTTTTTAAATCTTTCCCCCCCTCCCAGATGAAATGGTTACATTTACACTAAACACATGCAAACAGGGGATTTACCACAAGGTTTCTTTGTGAAGCAATTTAAAATTATGGTCACATGGCTTGCTTTCACCAGCTTGTTTTTCTTCTTGGTTTCTTTTTGTTCTTTTTTCTTTTCTAAGGACAAAACCTCACTGTTCATTAGTTTTCAATTAAAAACACAGCTGGCATCAATGGACTTCACTTGTCACTGCCTATAATTTCAGTGGGCATGCATTTAGTTGATTTTATCAAATGACTGTAGAAGGGAACCTCAGTACATTTACAGAAGAATAAAATTAATTGGTATGTACTTCAGACATAAAATACATTTTTTAAAATGCTGTTACCATGGCCAGCTCTTCTTTATGCTCTCAAAGAATGATTCTTTATTCCACAATTTCAAGGCTTCACTCTGCAGCCATTGAATTATTTGGAGTTTTCCCTGCAAAATTACATGAGATTAACTTGTTCTGTGAGCAGACACCAACAATATTCCATAGGACCTTCCCAGCTGCCCCAAGGAGTAAAGCCCTCAGGGCTGAACACAAGAGTCTCTACAAATAGTGAATGTGACAGTCCCACTTCTGTGACCAGGTCCAGTGGGACACAGAGTGGGTCACATTCTTTGTGGTTTCAACCTCCAACTCTAGTTGTTAAATTCAGAGTATCCATTTTCTGACAATGCATTTAATGTGGTTTTTACCCCAGAGTAAATTTATGCCACAAAAATATTTATAAAAATATAGATTTAAAAAATGTTTTTAGTCATTGTTTTTTTACTACATCTTGAGGTGTTACTAACAAGAGGATAAACAGAAATCAGTTGTGTGTTCTACAACTGACATCCATAGTGGCCTCTTGTCCTGGTTTCAGCCAGGATAGAGCTGGTTTTCTTCACAGAGGCCAGTGTGAGGCTGTGTTTTGGATTTGGGATGAGAAGCTGTTGATAATGTGCTGATGTTTTGGGTTGTTGCTGAGCAGTCAAGGACAGTCCAGCTTCTCTGCTGGGCTGCCAGCGAGGAGGCTGGGGGTGCACGGGGAGCTGGGAGGGGGACACAGCCAGGACAGTGACCCAGACTGGCCAAAGGGATATTCCCTACCATCCGACGTCATGCCCAGTACATAAACTGGAGTTGGCCGGGGGGCGGGAATCGCTGCTCGGGGACGGGCTGTCGATCACTGGGTGGTGAGCAATTTCTGTATTGGGCCTCACTTGTTCTTGTACATTCCTTTGTCGGTATTATTATTGTTGTTATCTTTGTTGTTTCCTTCCCTCTTGCTGTCCTATTAAACTGTTTTTATCTCAACCCATGAGTTTTTTCCCAATTCTCTCTCCCATCCCACTGGGGGAGGGGGGAGTGAGGGAGCGGCTGCGCGGTGCTTAGTTGCCGGCTGGGGCTAAACCACGACACCTCTGCATGCTCATTATAACTTGAGGCAAAATACTGATTTATTATTATAGACCTGGTGTGCAAGATCCAGTTAAAATAACAACATATCAATAGATGACTGAAAAAAATTGCCTTCCACATTTTCCATTAAATCTGTAAATGCCTTTAAATGCAAGAAATTGTTCAGATGACCAAAATTTTGTTATATGCATATTAAGTATATGTATGTACAATACATATACATATATACAGTCTTCTGTAGATATTTATTCATTGTGAAATTCCCAGACTTGTGGAGTTCTTTAAAAATACAACTGGGAAATAAAAGTAATAATTTTTATCTAAATGTGTTCTTAAAGAAGTGGAGAGACAGAAGTGCATTTCTGCCCCTGAGACTGAGCCACACAGAATTATTATATTCAGTCAATAATTTGGTATGAAAACCTGATCTCACTGAAGTCAACAGTAATAGGATTGAATCTTTAGTTTTAATTCTTCCTTGAGAGTGGAATTTTCACTTGTCCGGAGAGACAGAGTAAGGCTAATTGCTTCAGTCTTATTTAGACTTTACCACACCTCCACTTCCCTCTTTACTGAAATAGTAGGTCATCTTCACCCATCCAGGGTGAAGGGTAAGATTTTTCTAAACAGATTTCTATTGTAAGAACAACTCTAGAATAGATTTATTTCTTTTAATAAGCAGAAAACACAACATTTTTTAATCAAGATAACATTAAATGCTTGAAAACACTCCAAGTTTACTGGAAACACACTTTGTCCCTGAGGCCCTAGTTTTGCCTGCGCTGGTTACCTTATGTAGAATGCAAAGTCTATGTCACTTTCTTCCTCCTTGTTCTTAAAGTGTCGATATCTGATATGCTGGTATAAATTCTTTTATATAATGGAAATAATAATTTTCTCAAAGATGCATAAATCTGTACAGAGTTGATACATTCTTCCTGACTATACTTTCAAATCATGTTATAACTATATTATCTATCTTGATGGCTAGTTACATTTTAAATTGCACTTATGATTTTTCCTTCAAATGTAAATTGAGGGAAAACGGATTTTGAATTGTAATAAGAGAAGGGAGAAAATTAATTTAAGGCTTTTGATGTAGGTACATTAATACACTGCTATATGGAAAAATAAAATATTGCTACATAAAGAGGTTTCACCATGAAAGAACTGCATTTAGTCATCTAAATTAATATAAATTTATGAATTTGATTGATTTACAGGTCAACTTAAATGCAAGGCTTTGTAATAATACATGGTATAAAAACTTACTTTAACATGCATGAGTTATTGTCCATACATCAGGACTCAATAAGTAGCAGTACTTGGCACACTAAATAGCTCCATTGGCTTTGCAGACACCATGCAGAGCAGGATCCCATTCAGGAAATGTTGTGGTAGTAGAATCCACACCTAATAATTTAGCACTTCTACAAAATTTTTCCATCATTTGTGAGGAAGGATCAAATTCTGGAACACCTGTTTTCTTGAACAATGCATAAGAAAGACATTGACCTGTTCAAGTGGGTCTAGAGGATGGCCATTAATATGATCATGAAGTTGGAGCACTTCCTCTATGAGGACAGGTTGAGAGAGTTGGGGTTGTTTAGCCTAGAGAAGAGAAGGCTCCAGGGAGACATTATAGCAGACTTCCAGACTTAAGGGGAGCCTATAGGAAAGATGGGAGGAACTCTTTATGAGGCAGTATAGCAGCAGGAAGAGGAACAACATTTTTAAACTGGAAGAACATAGATATAGATTAGATTTTAGTAAGAAATTCTTTACTGTGAGGGTGGTGAGACACTGGAACAGGTTGCCCAGAGAAGTTGTGGATATCACCTCTCTGGAACTGTTCAAGGCCAGGTTGGATGAGGCTTTGAGCAACGTGGTCTAGTGGAAGGTATTCTTGTCCATGGCAGGGGGGTTGGAACCAGATGATCTTTAAAGTCTCTTCCAACCCAAACCATGCTATGATTCTATTTTTCTACTCTATTACTCAAGGATAGTTGAGATACCAGTACAAGGACCCTTAAAAGTATTCTTTAATTTTTAATGTGCAGAGACAATTTTTAAAATGACGTTATAAACATTTCAAATCTTCCAATGAATATGCAGAATGATAGCTGCTCACTTTTTTGGCTAAGCAAGCGCTAACAATGTTTAAATTTGTTTTATGGAGCTAAAACAATAATCGTAGAATCATAGTACCATAGTACCATAGAATAGTTTGAGTTGGAAGGGACATTTAAAGGTTATCTAGTCCAATCCCTCTGCAATGAGCAGGGACATCTTCAACTAGATCAGGTTGCTCAGAGCCCTGTCCAACCTGACCTGGAATGTTTCCCAGGATGGGGCATCTACGACCTCTCTGGGCAACCTGTGCCAGTGTTTCACCACCCTCATTGGGAAAAATTTCTGAATTATACCTAATCTAAATCTACCCTCTTTCAGTTTAAAACCATCACCCCTTGTCCTATCACTACGGACACTGTTAAACAGTCTGTCCCCATCTTTCTTACAAGCCCCCTTGAAGTACTGGAAGGCTGCAAGAAGGTCTCCCCAGAGCCTTTTCTTCTCTAGGCTAAAAAACCCCAACTCTCTCAGCCTGTCCTCACAGGAGAGGTGCTCCAGCCCTCTGATCATTTTTGTGGCCTCCTCTGGACCCACTCCAACAGCTCCATGTCTCTCCTGTGCTGAGGGCTCCAGAGCTGGATGCAGCACTGCAGGGGGGGTCTCCCCAGAGCAGAGCAGAGGGGCAGAATCCCCTCCCTCGCCCTGCTGGCCACGCGGCTTTGGATACAGCCCAGGAGACAGTTGGCCTTCTGGGCTGTGAGCGCACATTGCCGGCTCATGTCCAGCTTTTCATCTACCAGTACCGTCAAGCCCTTCTCGGCAGGGCTGCTCTTAATGCCTTCCTCCCCCAGCCTGTATTGATACCAGGGGTTTCCCCGACCGAGGTGCAGGACCCTGCACTTGGCCTTCTTGAACGTCATGAGGTTCACATAGTCTCATTCCTTGAACTTGTCCAGGTCCCTCTGGGATGGCATCCCATCCCTCAGGCATGTCAACTGCACCACTCAGCTTGGTGTCATCTGCAAACTTGTTGAGGGTGCACTCGATCCCACTGTCAGTGTCATCAGTGAAGATATTAAAGAGTATTGGTCCCAATACAGACCCCTGAGGGACACTGCTCATCACTGATCTCCATCTGGACACTGAGCTGTTGACCACTACCCTCTGGATATGACCATCCAACCAATTCCTCATCCACCCAACAGTCCACCCAGCAAATCCATCTCTCTCCCATTTAGAGAGAAGGATGTTGTGGAGGACCATGTCAGAGGCCTTAGAGAAGTCCAGGTAGATGACATCAGTAGCTCTTCCCTTGTCCGCTGATGTAGTTACTCCACCATAGAAGGCCACTAGGTTGGTCAGGCAGGACTTGCCCTTGGTGAAGCCATACTGGCTGTCTTGAATCACCTCCCTGCCTTCCATGTGCCTTAGCAGAGCTTCTATGAGGTTCTATTCCTTGATCTTCCCAGTCACAGAGGTGAAGCTGACTGGTCGGTAGTTCCCAGGGTCTTCCTTGCTACCCTTTTTTAACAATGGGTGCAATGTTTCCCTGTTTCCAGCCTCCAGGGACTTCATCTGACTGCCAGGACTTTTCAAATGTCCTGGACAGTTGCTTGGCAACTACCTCAGCCAGTTGTCTCAGGACTCTGGGATATATCTTGTCAGGTCCCATAGACTTGTGCATGTTCAGGTTCCTCAGGTGATTGCGAACCTGATCTTCCCTTACAGTGGGAAGGGCTTTGCTTGTGCATTCCCTGTCTTGCAGGCCATCTCCTTGAGAGGTGTGAGAAGAGAGACTGCCAGTGAAGATCGAGGCAAAGAAGTCATTGAGTACCTCAGCCTTCATCTCATCCATTGTTGCCAGTCTGCCACTATTGCTCATCAAGGGGGGTACGCTTTCTTTGACCTTCCTTTTCTGGCTGACATACCTGTAGAAGCCCTTCTTATTATTCTTTGTGTCCCTTGCCAAGTTCAGCTCCAGCCACGCCTTGGCCCTCCTGACTCCATCCCTACATAACCAGGCAGCATCCCTATATTCATCCCAGGATACCTGTCCCTGCTTCCACTGCCTGTGCATTGCCTTCTTGCCCTTTAGCTTGCCCAGCAGGTCTACACTCAGCCATGCTGGTCTCTTGCCTTCCTTTCCTAATTTCTTACACCTGGGGATTGAGAGCTCTTGTGCTCTATGGAAAACGTCCTTAAAGATGGGAATAATAATTAATAATTAATAATATAATTAAATAATGGGAATTTGATACAAATTCTGGACTCTATTCTGACTCACGTCAGCAAGTGATAAACCAAGGTGAATCAATTTACTCCTCATATTAGTTCATCTACAAATGAGACAACAAATTTGGTCTTTCAAGTCATAATTTTGAGTACTCATAGAAGTCAGAAAAAACAGGTTTGTCAATGAAGCAAACTTGTCCTTTCCAGACAAGTTATAGATGCCCTAACCCTGGAACATTCAAGGTCAGGTTCGATGGGGGTTTTGAGCAACCTGATCTAGTTGAAGATGTCCCTGCTCATGGCATGGGGGTTGGACTAGATGACCTTTAAAGGTCCCTTCCAACCCAAACTATTCTGTGATTCTATGATTCCTTCAAGTTTCCCAGACTCCTGAAACTCCTTTTTTACCCTGGGGGAAGTTTCCCATGTAGACATACATGTATATTAGTTCTGTGTTCAGTACCTTGGTATGGAAGTTGTGAGGAAAGACAATACATATCAAACCTGTGTCAGACTTGCAAAATTATGTTCCAAGTTGAACCTGTATATTAATGATTTCTACTGTTAGATAAAATATTTTTATTGTCTACCATCAGGTTAAATTTGTCTCATCCCTGTCTTAACCTTATTCACAAAGTTTCCAGCTTTCATCAGGCTAGTACTGTTTGATTCCTAGGGTACTGAACTTCAGAGATTATCAGAAATCATCTGAAGAACATAAAAGAAACTAGAAGAATCATCACATTTCTTACTTTGCTGTACTTTAGATAGCCTTTTGGCAAGCAAATAAAACTTTTGAAATACTGTTGTGCTTTAGTGTTTTTCCATAAGTATAGCAACATAAGGGTGGTGCTTAATATGTCTTTATGGCTTCAGGAGCAGTATATTGGCTGTATACAAATTAACACTACAGAAATATTTTTCATAATAGCCAGGTCAAGAAACCCAAACTGGAATGTAAGAGCAACCTGAATTTCTTCTTTTCCTATTTCAATACCTGACGTGGATTTACCAGAGGCCTATCTCCTCTCCCCTGAACAGCGCTACTAAGAGTAATGTGGATTTCAGGTCTAATCATAAAATAACTTCATTAACTGTGTGCTTGCACACAGATCCTTAGTCTGATTTAGATAATGCAAACCACATTGTGTAAATTACTATGACGCTGTGAGGTATAACCCAGATTTTAATCTGATCTGTATGGTCATTGCTACAATGTATTACGTGAAAAGGAAGAAATCCAGTTTTTGAATTTGAGCTGAGTTTGAAAAGCACATGGAAAATAATCCTGTTATGAACTGTGCAAATATGAACTGTAGGTACAATAATGATGGTATTGAGATCTCCCATCTTTGTCTGAAATGAGCTGCCGAATCTCTACAGGCATCTCTATAATCAGGGAAGATCCAGTCAGTGAAGTGTTGATCACTTCCTCTGACTAATAAAGATACCTGTTTCAAGATAAAAGGAATGATTTCCTGCAACTCCATGGACTACAGTGGGAATTCAGAAAATAAATCCTGTGCAAACACTTACACTGGAGACATCCCAAATTAGGCAAGATAAATCCCAGTCTAGCTATTGAAAGTGAGATGTTTGAACAAGTAATCAAAGCTCCTTCTAAAGGTAATTAAAGGAGATCAGCACCTCCATGACACAATTCATCTCGTCCTTGGATGTGTGTTTATCACATATGGAAGGAAACATATCTCCACTATAGGGAACCTTGAAGGTTAGCTTAGACATCAACAGTGGATTTTGTTCAAGATTAGTTGTAGATATGTGAGGCAAGTATCTCAGCTACCCTTATAGTCAAAAGGGTTTCTTCTTTTGACCTAGCATCATTTGAGATGATCTAGGTTATCCAGCCTAGTGTCCACTTGTTGCTCCAGACAACCACAAATCATATGCCATAGTTTCCAGCCTGTTGCAAATGTGTAAGCTGTGCTAAAATGCATCAGATTACTTTGGATATATATATTTGGGTAAATAAATGAAGTGTAATGAAAATTCAATCCTCTCTAAAGGAAGAATATTGTGTGAAGTAAATGTCTAAGAAATCAACCATTTGTATTATATTCTCTACCATAAAATCAACCACAAAAGAGTGGTAACAGAGTAAATACACTGTATTCCCAATCTCAGTGTATATAAGTATGAAAAACCTGTGAGAAAAGGCTCTAATGTTAATATTTGCTTTTATACAAACATTCTTCTCTCCAGTTTACAAGTTTAAGTCAAAGATGCTACTACTACCAGTACATGCACAGAAATATAGTTTGGCTTATGTGTGGAAAACAGAGTATCTGCTTCACACTGTTGAGATAGAGGAGGGAGGAAAGTATCACTCCGTAGCCTTGATGAGCTGCTGTTCCCATAGACAAGTACCATCACTGCATCTTCTAAGAAAAGAATCCTGACCTTGTATAAAGAATGCAAAACTCCCACTGAAGTAAAAAATGCCTCATTGATATGTCTGGGAGCAGAATTCGGCTCTCAGAACTAAAACAGCTTGCACTCATCTGTTGCTTTAATTCTGAAATGTATTTTCAATTTATATCCTGTATAAATCACGAATTGAGAGCAATATGCTTTATCAAGAAGACAGTATTCCCATCACAAAGTGCCATCCAAATGTAAAGCCCCCAAAAGTAATGAAGAATGAGCAGAACATTACAACTATATTCTTGGAGTTCTCTATGACAGACTCTTGCATTGACTATTACACATTTACAAGGTATCGGTTTTCATTTGGTCATTGTTGTTTAAAGCGGGAGAAGGCTTGCTCTTCTGAACATCAGTTCCTCCTTTGGATGTGTCCTGGAAGAAAAGCCTTGGCATCCACAGTGACATTAAAATTCGTTTGTATTCATTCCGAAAATTCTGGTTAAGAAGTCCATATATTATTGCATTAAGGCAGCTGTTGAAATAGGCCATGAAGTAGCTTATAATGAATAACCATTCAGGAACTTTTGGTGCCATTTCCATAGGATCGATGGCTACAGCCAGTCCAATGAAGTTTAAAGGTGCCCAGCAAAAGGCAAAAATCACAAAAACCACAAACATGGTAAGAAAGTTTCTGAAGTCACTTGGCTTCAGTCTTGGCTTTGTTTCTGACTTGACTCGTCTTCTAACTTGAAGCACTAAAACCCAAATTCGAAGGTAGCAGAAGCTCACAATGGTGATAGGGACGATGAAGTGAATTACCACAACAGCTATCGTATAGTAGGAGCTTGCAGTCTGAACAAATGTGCATGAATAGATGCGTGGATCATACTTTAAAGAGCCAACAAAAAAATTTGGCACAGTTGCAATTACTGTTAATACCCAGACTAAGGACACGTACAGCATTGTGTTCCAACAGCTGTACACTTTGTCATAGGCAAAACTATGACATATATAGCAATATCGGTTTATTGCAATTGCAGTAATGTTGAAAATAGAGCCTATTACACTTAGTCCCATCACAAAGCCACTCGCTTTACAGTGCATTTCACCCAAAGTCCATCCGTTGTGGAAAATAGCTAAGAGCACCAGTGGGTACGGATACAAGGCCACCACCAGATCAGCCAAAGCCAGGCTCACCACAAACGCATTACCTGGGGAAAAAGAAAAATACATGAAGATAAGTCTGAAAGCAAGCATAGTTGTGATCAAGAAGCAAATATGTTATATTATTTTGGATATCTGCAGTGCTAAGTTATTGGTGATGTCAGCAAGCATCAGGTATATAGGACCAATAGGTCTGTATAGGAAATAATTTTACAATTCAACTTCGAATACCACAGAAATACTTGAAGCAATATGATGTTTCAGATCTGTTGGTGGCTCCATTATATCCTCCTTTCTGTTTTAATCTCCAACAAATATAATCATCAGTGAGCCATTACGCATGCACGTGTTGTTTCAATGTAGCTAACTCCACAGTTGGATGAAATAAAGTGAAAAAGGAAAAAAGTGTAAACTGTGCCAGACAGGCAGGTTATTATGCCATTCTAACCTATCACTGGAGTACAACAGCCTCGACAGGTATCAAGGGGAAGGATGTACAAAATGACATCTCTAGGAATTAGAAGGATGTGTTGGTTTAAATCGCTACACAATAGTCTGTAGTATAGGTATTTTCTGCATGGATGGCCTACCCATACTGCAGTTATTTTCCCATTAGATTGACTATGAAGAGTGAATTGCCTTCATCACCCTCTGTAGAAAGGTGTATTTAATTATACAAAGGAAAAATGTACAAATGCAAGAGAAAGTATCCAAATTCATGGGAGGAGCCTTTACATCCTTTTCTGCTGATGATGTTTAAAGAAATTTTAACGATATGGTTGAGACTTACTGTCTCTTTTTAAACAGTGTCCTTTTCATCAGTTTGAAATTTCTTGACATTGTATCTAAGGATACTTTAATAAAATAGTGAGATAGTAAACTATATACCTGAAAAATGAGATTCTTACCATGGTAAGTAGTGCCTCCCTTTCTTTTTAGGAAAAATGTGAAATCATTCCCTAGGAACTTCCCAGGAGACAGAAAATAGAGGTACTAACTCTAGATTCTTGGCATTTAGGTAGCATAAAATACATTTCTGGTTTGGGTACACTTTTTTGCTTCAAGTCCTTCACAGCATGAACAGATGTGCAAAAGACCCAAGTAGCTTTTAAAATAATGTGTGGAACATAATTATTTTTTGAAAAGAGCAATTAGATGATCAGTTCTGCAAATTATGAGCTTTCTAGTTCTCATCTAAGAAAGCAGTTCTCCATTTAATTTTAAGTACAAAAATAATGCTGTGGATAAGGGCGTTATTAGAAGACCACGCTCATCAGAATTTGCACAACTTTTAGATGGTTCCTTGTCATACATTTAGCAGCCTGTCTCACACTCTCTTTATACTTCAAAGGCCACACAAGTTTTCATAGCTACAGTTCACTGACATGGTACTGGATGTAAGGCAATTCCATGCTATTTGTCTTAGAATTAGGACACAAAACCAACAGTACTGTGTTGATTTTTGTGCCCTCCCAAGCCACAGTCACTCCCTGATTTAGGTTGAGGTGGGTCTATTTGAGTATGTTGTTGGACCTGCACAGAGACATTTTCTGCTGGCTTTATATGCACTACACTGAATATAATTCAGTAATATCATGTTGTTGTGAAAAAGGTAAACATAATTTTTGCAGGCAAAACCACATAAAGTAATTTTTCTGTCTTACTCAGGATTGCTAAGGCATTAGAAAAATATCTCCAGTTTAGGGCTTTGCACTTCAAGAAAGAAGTAAACCCTAATTAGAGCCTATCTAGAGCAAAGTAGGTATCTACTAGTTTTATGATTTGTGAGGAAAGATTGAACAAACTAGGGACAGGATTGAGGGTGGCATGATAAACAGCCTTCAAATAAGTGAAGCAGGAAGGGTATAAACCATTCCCATGACTGTGGTGAACACAAACAAGCTTCAGTCAGAACAAGGAAGTTTCAGCTTAGACACTGAGAAAAAACATTTTAATGGCAAGAAGAAGGAAATGCTGGAACATCTTGCTTTGAGTCTTCCATCGGAGGTTGTAAGAAAAAGTTAAATAAACATTTGTCAGTATTGGGCTAGATACAGCTGATCCCTGTTTTGAGCACAGGAAGGACAAGATGACAAGCTCTCTTCTATCTATATGATAAATGGGATAAAAGACTATTTTACTACAGGAGCTCCTTACTACTAAAGGAGCTGGGACATCTTTATCAGAATGTATTTTCATCATGGCAACAAGAATTTCTCTTATGTTTTTTCATCACCATATCTGACATTAGAAGATAGAGAAGTCAGGAGAAAAAGCAAGCAAGAAAGCAAAGGAAGGGGAGGGAGGGAGGGAGGGAAGGAAGGGGAAGAAGGGGAGGAAGGGGAGGAAGGAACCTTTTTCATTTTTTTAATGCCTTTTGGAGAAAAGTTCTGGAGTTTATTCCAGGGTGTGCGTTAAGATTAATGCCTCCCAGCACCAGTTAATACCTAAAATGTAATTGCTCAGTTAAAATCGAGTGGGCAATCAGCTCTTTCAATCACATTTGGAAATTTACTCTAAAGTACATTTGTCAAGAGAATTGTGTATGTAGTTTAGAACTTCTTGAAAATTTCTGTTGCAATGAATAAGGACAGTTAACAATGAACTTGTCAAAAACATAATATACCACTTTTCAGCATAGATGAAAAAATGGTTCAATATTTATAAAGGTCTCAAGTGATTTGTCACTTTTATGGCTGTTTATAGGGTCTGGTATTTACTGCAAAGTAAGGTCCATTGTTTTTTCTGTGGCTGACTGTGGAATGAAGTTTAATATTATATTACTGCAATGAATAATATACAAAAGTAGAGAAAAACTTTTCTACTTCATAAAAAATACATAATCAAAATTTTGAGAAATCAAAGGTCTTAGATGTCTTCTAAGTGCTTGGAGAAAGTAAATGTTTCCTAATGTACCCACGACATTGCATTTGGAGTGGCTAAAATTACATTTATAAGATAACCAGAGAGGTAACTTTTTGCTATGTGTAACAAAACAGAAACCACAGAATGCTCATCTAGTTGGAATTATTATCATTGTTTCCATAATTTACTCAATGGATTCTGTTCCTAGATTTCAGTTTCATCAGGTAGAAGATTATAGTCATTTATAAGAAACACATTCGCTCACTAGAATGGAAAGACCGCTTAATTACAAGCAGTAGCTACTAAAAGCCAAATATCTAGCCAGGGACTCAAAAAGGTTCACATCTGCACTGTTTTAAACATTGATAGTTGGGTGCTTAGAATAGAAACTAAGTTCTGATATTAACTTTGGGTGTAACAGAACTAGACCAATATTTCATGAAGCATTCTTGCATGTTGGTTTTGTTATCCCAATTAACAGGAAAAAGGGAACTTTTACACCCTCTTGCAATCTTGGCATGTCTTGATATTGTAGGAATTTAATCACAGAACAAACTTTTTGGTAAGGTCAGGACTTCTAAGGGCTAAACATCTGCCTTCTGAAAATACAACCGGGTTCTACTATCTCTACCAAACCCAGAAGCAATTGCAATCACCAACAATTTTTTAAAGGTTTTGCTTCTTTCTTTGGTTTCAAACTGGCTAAAATGATTAACTATATATCATGGCATTCAATTATTTTTTGGATGGTGTTTTGGTTGTTACACATTTGTTTATCAAGTTATTATACATTGCACACAAACATCACCCTCAGCTATATTTCCCCCAGGCTACAGAGTCATGTTGTTCCTTGCGTACTCTTCTTCTGTATCCATTACTCTTGTCTTCTTTCACATACAAAGGCCTAGCTTCAAGACAGGAAAATTGTTTCTACGCAGCCTATTGTACATACTGTTGCATTTTTCTCTGCCCCTTCCTCTCCTACTGTTGAACTTGGGTCATTGTGTAACAACAAATGTAAGTATTAGGGACAGGCAAGGCAGGAAGTTAATAAATATTACTATAACATATTGGCAGGGTTTTTTTGAACACCAAGGGACAATGACTCAGTACAGTTATTTTATTCTTCTATTTCCATATCCTAACCTTAAGGGAAAAATCAGAGTCACTTGCAGTTTTCTTACTTCATTATGTCTTCAGTTGGAATGTAAGTGGGAAAGCTCTTTCTTTGGGCTTAAAGCTTAAACAGCCTTTAATAATCAGTACTATGTTTATCATTAAATAGCCTTTTATACCAGCGGAGAATGACAAGAACTAGTGTTTTTCTATGATACACTTTGACAACTACCAGTAGGTATTTATCTGTACTAAAGGAAGGGGAGCAAGATCTTGACTTTAATGAAGCAAATAAGATCTCTATCATTCTAGAAAATGAAGCCAACCATTCCTCTGCAAAGTTCACAGTAATAGACATCCTCAAGAAGAAGTTAGACTGATAAGCTGTCTGTCTGTACACACTAGGCATTTCTCTAGTGCTAGCTCACTCTTCAACCCCATTTTATTCCTCTGCAAGACTCCTGTAGCCCCTGTACTTAAAATGAACTTAAAAAGGAGAGTTCTGTGAGGCTTCCAATAGCTTTCTTTTTTGGTTGATGTATAAAGTCAGAATCAGTGCTCAGTTTCTAGACAACCTTATAGTCAAAGACACAAAATATCACTTCAGGGATGCATGGTTTCATCCGTTCTGTAGGTTGCTGTAGTGGTTTTGGCTGAGGTAGAGCTAATTTTCTTCACAGTAGCTACTATGAGGCTATGTTTTGGATTTGTGCTAGAAACAGTGTTGATAACACAAGGCTATTTTCACTGTTGCTGAGCAGTGCTGACACAGAGTCAAGGCCTTTTCTGCTTCTCAGACCACCCCACCAGCGAGGAGGCTGGGAGTGCACAAGAAGCTGGGAGGGGACACAGCCAGGACAGCTGACCCCAAACTGACCAAAGGGATATTCCCTACCATGTGATGTCATGTTCAGGATATAAAGCTGGGGAAGAGGAAGGAAGGAGGTGACGTTCAGAGTGATGGCATTTGTCTTCCCAAGTAACCATTACGCGTGATGCAGCCCTGCTTCCCGGGAGATGGCTGAACCCCTGCCTGCCCATGGGGAGTGGGGAATGAATTCCATGTTTTGCTTTGCTTGTGTGCGTGGCTTTTGCTTTACCTATTAAACTGTCTTTATCTCAAACCATGAGTTTCCTCACTTTTATTGTTCTGATTGTCTCTCCGTCCGACTGGGGGGGAGTGAGTGAGTGGCTGCATGGGGCTTAGTTGCCGGCTGGGGCTAAACCATGAGTTACTTTTATATAAACACCAAGCATACAAAATACTTTTTTGCTCTACTTTTTAAAAAGTTCACAAAATACACAAGGTAAGTCTAAACTTTAAGTTCTTTCCTGTAAGTCATTAAAGGAAAAAAAAAAAGTTTTATAGTCTTGATCATAATTCCAAAGTCCTGCAAGTGATATGCTGCTTGCATACAAAATCCTTCCTC
This sequence comes from Phaethon aethereus, assembly GCF_964289735.1. Lineage (NCBI taxonomy): Eukaryota > Metazoa > Chordata > Aves > Phaethontiformes > Phaethontidae > Phaethon > Phaethon aethereus. The sequence continues at coordinate 211,701,062 of NC_138575.1, forward strand.
AGCTGTGACATCACTTCTCTCTAATAAAGGTAATCTGATATTAGACTTGGTATGGAAGTTGCTGGTGGCTTATAATTTTTGTTTCTGACTAACCACAATTTGTGGAAACAAAATGTTATTTTTATGGTTTTTATCTTAATATTGCCTCATATTATATCATATCATATTAGTGTAAATGATCTGCCTTTTAGGCCTCTTTAATGACTGCTGAAGTTAATGGGAGAATTGCCATAGACTTAAAGGAGACATTAATCAGATATAAGAAAATAAAGAGCTCTTATTAACAAGAATATGAAATACTGAAAGCATTTGGTCCATATAACAAAAGCAACAATAATGAAAAAAATTAAGCACTTGAATTATACTTGGATGTAAAAGAACAAAAACAAAAGTTTAAACCCCTTTCATAGTTCCTACAACTTTTAAAAGAGCAGATCTTGCCTTCAGACAAAAAGAAATAGCAGTGGGCTAATCCCAAGGCACGTTAGCCAGGATTCACTGCAGCAAGTGGCTTATTGGATCCATTGTTTGAGTCTAGACCAACATGGAAATTGAAGAGGCATATATAACAGCTTGAAGAAAGCAATCAGTCCTTCAGTCGAGAAGGCTGTCCCTCTTTAATCTCCCCTTGTCTCTAATTACTAATTAGTAATAGAAACTATGCAGCTGATAAAGTATTATCTTGAACTTTCTTGTGCAAAGTTATCTTCTGAGAAACAGGCCTAAACACAATTTCCAGGCTCCAGACCCTACTGAATCCTCATTAGAATGAGTCTCAAGGTCTGGACCAGATAAAACAAAAGCATATTCATCTAACAGTAAATTGGTATAAAATTGACTTCACGTGTCAAAGTCTCCACTCCTGGTTATATAAGAATAGCCCTGAGACTGAAACTAAGGACCAGTTTGCTCAGCCAAACCATTTAAGTGCAGATTCTCCTAAGCACCAGCCTGAGTGCAAACCTGAGCAAGGTATGAGTGGTTTTCCAGATGCAAGTTCAGGATTTTGACAAAACAGATGATTACTGTGATGGAACTGTGTAGCTAGTCCCACTCCTGGAGCTTCTTCATTGTATGTATGTCCATGTACACATGGATACTTACTATTTCTTCAGTTAATTATCTTTTGCAAAGTTTCAGTTAGTTTTTGGCATATTTTATGAAAGAATTACATAATAAGATAGAAGAGTATGCTTTCAGAGCCAGGACTTCTGCTAAACTTCCAGGTGGTGGCTTTTAGGTGGAAGCCCTGGCCACTTTATTGCTGGTTCTTGATGCTGCCAGTGACACCTACCTTTTCTGACCTATTATATTTTCCACGGGCTTCAGTTACTATGATTCTTGCAGGTCATTTCAGTCTGGGTTGTGGGAGTTCTTCTTAAGGTTTGCTCTTTAACGTGGAAAGAAAAACATGACTCTGGAGGAACTGAAGAACTGGCACCAGGTAGGCAGGCAGAACTAAGGGTAGATTTTTGTTTCTCGTTCCAGAATGGCTCAGCAAATATGGCTCAAATGCATGTTCCTGGGGGAAGGCTGATGTTTCTTACTTCCTCAGTACTAATTTTTGTTTCTAGTTTTGGGTTCTTCGGTTAGTAATTTTGTACAGTATTTAAGCTCTTGTAGTTCTCAATTTTTTGTTTATATAGGTAACGTTTAATCCTGTTTAAAATCACTGTGTCAACTCTTTTTTTTCTCACAATTGATCAGAAAAAATAAAACCTGCTAGCCTAATTCAGATGAAACTCTTCATGTCAGCAGGAATGAAGCCACCAGAAGTGGACACCGGCGGCAGGTGGAACAGAGAATGAAGTCTTTCGCACATTAACATTTGAATTCCCTGTGACACTACAGGCCAAGACCTAGGGTACTCTCTGATTTACCGTGACATGTTGATCTAGTATAATGTTCAACAGTGTGTTACTAACAGAAGATTTAACATAATGCTCCAAACAGGTGCCAGATGGGGTTTTGTTTTCCTTGAATATGACAGTTTAGAAGTGGTGATATGCTCCTTTGTAGTTATGTTACATGATTTCAGATATTAGTGGGATAACTGCAGACATTCATGTAATGGAAAGGGACAGGCAATATATTTTCACCAGAAGCACAGTATTTTAGAGGCTCTAGCAAAAAATATAACACAGACAATGAATCAAGGCTGGTCCTTGACCTATGGAATGTTCAGGTTAATTTTTTTTAGGGAACATCTATTCTATGAAACTGTTTAAAACATTTGGCGAGTATAATTATCCTATGATATGTATAAGGAAAATTGTCTACCATCACTGGGAGTACTTATGTAGAGCAGAAGGGGAGTATTTATTGTGGCAGTTATCCTTTTATTGTGCAGCTACCCAAAGGCTTCAGGACAACTTTCTGTTCATAAGAAGTCCAGGCCTAGACAGCCTGAAAGTTAGATGCCTGTGTTCTCACAGAAAAGTCTAGAATCCGGACTGAACAGGGTTTAAACCTTAGTCATCCACTTTCTGGATGAAAGCACTATGCTGTTACAGAGAAGGTGGGAAGAGGAACTTTTTGTTTTAAGATGAAATAATACAAACACACCACCGTGGAATAGTTTAGTGGAGAATGCTCTGTACACCCCTTTTTCAAGCTGTGCTACAATGCAAAGAATGGAGGATTCACAGGAATAGAAGCTCAGCATGTAAAAAGGAGCTTAAGATTGTGGCTTAGTGACTTGCAGACTGCTGGATTGGGACAGACTTCTGTTCTTGGCCCTACATCTGCAACTATGAGTTGGTGCTGGAAATTTACATTTGCAGGAGCTGAATTTTAGACTTATAAGCCATAGCTCTCAGGTGTCAACATAGCTGAAAAGAGGCACCTAAGCTGCACTGTTGATTAATATGTTTTCGAGATCATGATTTTGATGTGCTTGACTGCTAGGTATGAATACAACCTAGTAAGCAAAGCCTCTGTTTTTTCTGTGTGTTCAGGCTTCTTCTTCCTGTGGTTAAGTATGGGAGCACCAGTATTTGCTGTGAGTTTGCTGCCATGTGTTTCATAATAGACCGCAGGTGCAAAAAAATATTTCTAATTCTGTACTGTTAAAAACTTAGTAAAGGCTTGAGATTTGTAATCCCAAGGTGTGTCATTTTCCTCACCTGTGGCTTCCTCTGGTGCGAGTAGGGACAGTGGTGACTCTCCATTGCCACCTAGTGCACCAGCCCCAACAGAGACAGTACATCGCACCGTCTAGCAAGGTGGGAAGGCAAAGGCAAGTGGTTGGTTCTTCCAGAGCAAAAGTCTGATCGCTAATCAAATCATACATTTATGGGGTGATAAATCTTTTTCTGGGCTTCTGATATGCAATCTTTCTGAGATTGCAGGAACTTTCCTGGTACTGGCTGTTTTCAGAGACAAAATGGGAAGCAGAAAATGTGAGACAGCTTCTTCTAGAGAAATCCCTATTGCCTAGTGGTGAGGACACTTCCATGGTAGAAGAGCCCTGCTTTGAAAAAGGACTTGAGCCTACGTCTCCCATAGTCCTAAGACAGTGCCCTACTCACCGGCCCTGCTGCTCTTCTCGGGATAGCCTGCTTGTCTCTTTCTAGGTTATGTTCAAGAATTCCACCCTAGAACCAGAACACACAGATTATCACTTATATTGTAAGTGCTCTACAACAGTCTGTCTCAAAGCAGGAAAAAAATAATTAAAATCCTTCTCACGATTGAACAGGTGGGAAACTGAGATAGACAGGTGCAAGGACTCTCCCAAGACAGATTAGGAAGAACACTCTGGGTTCATGAGCCTTGCTCTTCTCTATTACATAATACCACCTCCATTAGGCACACTGGGAAAAATGACAGTACCTGTCTAGCTCACTGCTCCAAAATGACACCATAGTAGCATACAGATACTGAGGGATGGAGCCAGTAGAAGAGCTAGAGCTATTAAGTGAAGTTAGTCAAATTCAAAGCAAACGAAAGGGGATGGTTGCTGCGATAGGAACTCCTTAACAGATCTTACAGATGCAAAAATTTTACCTGTATTCAAGGGAAGGCAGGAAATGTACTTGAAAAAGACATCAGTTGAAGGTTATTAAGCAGACATAACATACTAAGTTCAGGAAATCCTCTGAGCTGGAAGGAATCACAAGCCAGGAGAATAGAGAAGTATCATATAAGGTTGCTCTGTTCTCCTTTTTTTCCTGAGTGCCTGCTTACATCTACATTTAAAGACAGAGTGTGAGGCTAGTTATACGCTTGGTCTGTACCAACACAGCTGCTTTTATGAGGGCAGTAGGTTTCAGTGACACCATTCAGAAGCATAGTTTCTTCTCAGGCTCTCTTGTTGTGCTGCTCTGAGACGTACGATGCCACATTCTCATTTGGACCCTTGCAAGACACTTCTCTACACAACCAGCCTGGTTTTGTTGACAAAATGTTTGAAGGGGCGATAACCTCGTTCTGCAACTGAGCTGCATTTTGCAGCAGGCTCAGGGATGAAGATCCTTTATACCAATGCCCACACACTGAAGTCAGGACCTTGCCTTCAGGATAGTCTAGGATGGCAAAAGGTCTCTGTTGCTGCTGAGAGAATGTCTCTCTCTAGGGTACTATTGCTTTTCATGCAGGGAATGGAGCCAAGACATTTACTCTGAGTGCTTACCACCGTAGGCACCACTGAAGACCCAGCTTCAAAACCTCCAGCTGCTGAGCACAATCACTGAATAACAACAAAAACAGCCTGTTTTTTCACTAATTCGTGAAGGAAGTTGTGTTTCCTATATGTGTCAGTACATATCGGGTTAATTTTCTTCACTTGAAGTAATCACAGCTGTTGATTTCTTCAATCAAGGAAGAATAGGAAACCTACATGAACAACTGCAAGTGTGGAAACTCATTTACTGCTGACAAAGGGGCTAATATGAAAAGCTGTAAAACACAACAGGTACAATCTAGTCAGATCCTATAAATAGCTAGGCAACCTATTATTGTTAATAACATATCTTTTCCAGTGTCCCAACACTATATTGCATTTCATAGAAAAAAGCAAAATATGTAGCATTTTGTAGAATGTGATTTTGTTTTCAAGAAAAAAAAAAATATTGGTTGAGATTAACTATAAAAGAGTGGAGTGTGGAAACAAACAAAGTAAGGGCTGTCCTGCTAAAAACTCTGGAAAAAACTTTATTGTGTCCTGGCAGACATTAATTTGTATTGTGTGAAAGACTAGCTCATCTTCTATTACCTTCACTGCTACCTTCTATTACCTTCATCTTTGCTACTGTCTTTAGCCTGAATTTGTGTCAAAGGAAGTTGTGTTGGGTTTTTTTCACTCTTACAGCAATAAAACAGCATTCAGGTCCTTAGAATAACTTATCTTCCACCTCTTTTTAGAAAGGAGGACAGGAAATTGAAGGATGAAACTAATTTGTGCAAACAAAAACCATGTTTTGTTTTGTTAAGCTGGTTAATTTGTGTGGATTTTTTTTTTTTTTAATATTCACTTGCAGCTTAGTTTAATTTAAAAAAAAAAAAAGACAAAAACCCCCAGAATATAATTCTGTTTTGAAATATAAGGCTCGAGATATTACAGAAGATATTCAAAATATCCAGCAGATACATCAAATGAATGAAATTGATACTATTGGAGAGACTATGGTACATACTCAACACCAGCTAGCCAAGTGATTTGGCTGGCTATGATAAGGTGCGTCCTGTAGCTTTACACTGTAGACCCATTTAAAGAGAACAGAGCATTTTGACCAACGCAAATGTTGGGAACTCCTCTTATGGAAATGAAGATATGCAAGTGGTAATTTCAACTGCTCTACGGGGCTCCAGATGAAGGTCTTGCAGCATGTGACAGCTACTCAACTAGAAACAAGTACATGCAAAACATGTACTAGTTATAGCTGCAAAAAGCAATCAAATCTAAGCCCATTATTGCTGCTATGTACTTTTAGGGGTTTCTATGTTCAACTCACAGACACACTGGGGGATCCTAAGACAGTATTGGAATTCTATAAAATAGGATCTGATACACTGCAGTAAATATAGTACATAGGAACATCTAATACGGGGAACACTTAGGTTGACAAGTTTCTAACATTCTCTGGAATCCCTTCATTATGGTCTTTTCCCTTCTCTTAGGTCCTATTTCGCCAAGGAAGAAAATAAATGATACTTGATGAAAAAGGCCATTATAACCTTTCAGTGAGGAAAAGTCTTACCCTTTTGTTCTGAGATTTTGGAAGGCCTCATCAGTGTACATGCACAGGGAGATGAATGTCTTCAGAAGTTGTTGTCAGTCTGTGCCATCTGCTTCCTTTGGAAACAAGGTCTTAAAGCAAAGTACACTGACATGATTCATCTTATAATAATACTCACAGGTTTGTAAACAGCATGTAAACAGATGAGTAAATAAAATGCTTTTACAGAAAGTGATTGTGTATTCACATCTAAAGTATTGGTTGGTTTGTGTTTCAAATCAATAGAGACAGAGTGTGTCATGATCATTTCCTGAATTAAGGTCCTTTCTCAGAGTCATTAAAAGCCTTGCTAAATGACTAGATAAAAATTCTGTCCTGGATGGGCCTGTGAGTCATGCTATTTATTGGTAAGATGGTTAAAGGAAGGGTGATAGGCATAGACTTATAACCACAGAATCATTTATGTTGGAATGGATCTCTGGAGATCAATTAGTTCAGCCCTCCTGTTCCAAAAGAGGTCAATTACAGCAGATTCTTCAGGGCCATGTCCAGTCAGGTTTTGACTGTCTCCAGCCATAGAAACTCAACAGCCTCTCTGAATGACCTGTTCTAGTAAGGAACAGGTATACTGGATATTTAGTTTTCACCAGGGAATAGGGGGAAGATGCTGTTGATTTTGCACCAGATGAAGGCTCTACTTGACCTACTAAATAGCAGAGAGTATCTAAGATCGTACCTGCTACTATGTAGGTAGAGAAAAGGTGTGGTCATTAACATCAAGCTGGAGTTTCTTGCTCAGAAGAACAGGTCCCAGTGCAGATTAGAGTAGGTAGGGCTTCGGTGTTTTTTTATGCTTGTGTCTTCAGAGTCCTTGTGGCAGCAGAATCTGAACAGTCTCTGACTGGACATAATGGTCTGAGCCAAACAGAGAATCTGGGCCAACAAACATTTACAGACCTGGGAGGTGGAAGGTGGAGTGTGGTGAGGGCTGCACAGAAAGAGGGAAGAGGCACCAGATCCTAAAAAAATATTTTTGGAAACTAATTCCCACTGGCTTTAGCAAGGCCAGAATTTCCCTCCTGATCTAGGTACTCAAATACTAAGTTCAGCTTACCCAGATTGCAGAATCGTTTTCCGCATGCTACTTTGATGATCTTTCAGCACTGTGAACTGCAGCTAGCCATTCAGACTAACTCCTTGTGGGAGTCCTAGCTGTGAGCCAAGTGAGTGACCTGGTAGCCTGTGGTCCAGAAACAGCAGTGGGTGACTTCTCTCTGTGTGAAGTATCGAGTCACATGTCTTTTACTGTGCAAATACACCTGCAAACTGGGACAAACCAATGTCATTTTTACTAAATCAGGATAAAATGGAAATCACTTTTGTATATATTACATGAGAATGTTGTGTTTGAAGATTATGTACTTCATTATTTTGTTTGCTCTCCATAAGCAAACCAGATACTCTTGCTTCGTATTTAACGAGGAAGATGACTGTACAGCAAGTTTTACAATCTTGGTCCTAGCCTACCAGGTGTTTCATGAGAGTTACTAAAGAGGATTACACTGTTTTGAGATTATCTAAATAAAGACATAATTAGAGGATCTCAAATTAGCTATTTCTTGATCAACTTTGAAGAAACAAATGTCCAGCACTGAAGTTAGACTCTGGATTGTGTAGTTAATGTTTCATACCTGGGACCATAGTTGTAGGTAAAATCTTTTAAACTATTTCAACCTGCTTACCAGTAAATCATTTTTTCTAGGCAAATCACTATGGTTAAACCATCTTTCTACAAGGCCTGCTTCAACATCTGATTAAGTTTTTACACTCTTTAATTCTAATGACTGCAACAGAAAGCATAAAAAAAGAAAGGAAAATCTTTCTTACCATGACAACTGATTCAGAAAATAATCTGTTGTCCATGGGCTCTAACCCGAGCTGTGAATGTAATAACAAGTACTTTAGCAGTCAGTTCAGAGGTCCCACAGGTAGGCTTTGTGTCCTTCAGTAGAACTGCTCTATATTTCCACAGCACAGCAGTCACTTTCTGCCACTATATTTTATGCCAGTAGAATACCTGGAAAATGCCAGTGTACTACCTAACTTGTGGTAGGGGGCTTTGAATTTTAAATTTTCTTTCTATCATGTCTAACATAACAAGACAAAGACATATAAAGATGGCAGTCCTCTACTAATCAAATAATTGTTGCATTATCTTCTATTTAACAGAAAGTTCTTTAAATATAGCATTTTCTGTCATGTAACTGTGCTGATGTTTTCTCTTTCAGAAAATTATTTTTATGTTTCAGTTAAGAGTTGGACCTACTGATGCAGGAGATTCGTGAGAGTTTACCTCCCAGCTGCTTTCAGTATCACTGTATACTGCAAACACAAACTATTCTCTTCCTATTATTTATCAAAAGGCCATCCCTTGTTTAACAGATGAAAAGCAACCAAAGGTACTAATACTACTGCAAACATATTTCCAGCTTCACTTTCTTTTCCTGTTTGGTCTTTTCCAAACTGGAACAATAAAGTAATGGAAAACTAGTGGCAGTAAGCAATAAAAGACCACATTAAAGGGACAGGAAATTTACCATATTTAAACACATGTGCACTGAAAAAAACCAAGCTTTTCAGAAATCTTGGATCTCAGAAGTCAGGATGAGTCAAAGTCTACCTATGTGTTGGTAAGCCAGTGTTATAAACAGAGTTCTGCCAATTTTGTCAAATGAAAATCCTTCCACCAGTGCTTAGGTTAAAATACAAGTTTTTTTCAGAAAATGGTGTCATGCTGGAGCCTTACAGCATCACTGTATCACTGACTCTTTTAGGTTGGGAGGGACCTCCTGAGATCATCTAGTCCAATCCCTCCTGCTCAAGCAGGGTCAGTGAGAGCGGGTTGCCCAGTACTGTGTCCAGTTGGGTTTTCAGAATCTCTAGAGATGGAGACTCAACAACTTCTCTGAGCAGCCTGTTCCAGTGTTTAACCACCCACACAGTGAAAAAAAGTTTTCTTTTGTTCAGATGGAATTTCACAGGTTTCAATTTGTACCCATTAACTCTTGTCTTCTCAGTGGGCACTACTGAGAAGGGTCTGGCTACCTCTTCTTCATTCCTTCCCACCAGGTGTTTATATGCATTGATAAGATCTCCCCGAGCTTTCTCTTCTCCAGGCTAAGCTGGTCACAGCTCTCTCAGCCTCTCCTCATATGGCAGGTGTTCCAGGCCTCTAATCACCTTAGTGGCCCTGTAGTGGACTTCACTCCAGTAAGTCCATATCTTTCTTGCACTGGGGAGCCCAGGACTGGTCACAGCACTCCAGGTGTGACCTTATCAGTGCTGAGGGGACGGATCACCTTCCTCGGCTTGCTGGAAATACTCTGACACAACCCAGGAGGCTGTTAGCCTTCCTTGCTGCAAGGGTGCATTGCTAGCTCATGATCAGCTTGTTGTCCACTGGGACCCCCAGGTCCTTTTCTGCCAAGCTGCTTTCCAGCTAGGTGTCCCCCAGCTATATTGGTGCCTGGGGTTGTTACTCCCCGGTACAGGACTTTGCACTTCCTTTTGCTGAACTTCATGAGGTTCCTGCCAGCCCATTTCTCCAGCCTATCCCCATCCCTCTGAATGGCAGCATGACCTTCTGATGTATTAGCCACTCCTCTCAGTTTTGTATCATCTGTGAACTTGCTGAGGGTACACTCTACTGCATCATCCAGGTTATTAATGAAGAAGTTAAACAGTATTGGTATCAGTACTGACCCCTGAGGTACACTGCTAGTGGCTTGCTCTCCTACTGGACTTTGTGCCAGTGATCACAATGCCCTTGGCCCAGTCATTCAGGCAGTTTCCAATCCACCTCACTGTCCACTTATCTAACCCCTATTTTGTCAGCTAGTCTATGAGTTTGTTATGGGAGACAGTGTCAAAAGCTTTACTAAAGTCAAACAACATCCAATTGTTTATCCTATCATCTGCCAAGGTAATCATGTCATTGTAGAAGGCTATCATGAGGGTTAAGTGTGATTTTCTAATTGTAAATCCATGCTGACTATTACCAATCAGCTCCTCGTCCTTCATGTTTTTGGAAATTTTTTCCAGGATTAGTTACTGCATCAACTATTCATTACCTTACTAATGAATGAGAAGTGGTGCCTTCTTATAGCATCCTGCAATTTTATTGACTGCCTGTCTCCAACCATTAATTAAGCCAAACTCTGCTTAGGTTATGACACAATTAATCTAAAAAATAATAGCTGAAATTGAGACACTAATTGGAAACATAGAATCATAGAATCATAGAACCTTTGGGTTGGAAGGGACTTTTAAAGGTCGTCTAGTCCAACCCTCCTGCAATGAGGACGAACATCTTCAACTAGATCAGGTTACTCAGAGCCCCATCCAACCTGACCTGGAATGTTTCCAGGGATGGGAAATACGTCACATATTCTCATAGGCTGAGGCTACCCACAGACCTGTAATCCTGTCTTGGAAATAAATTATACATGAAATTTCTGTAAGTGTTGTGGAAGGCATTGCAACTCTTCAAATAAGTTATTTTGGCCTCAGTGATACTGGCAGTGTTTGGGGGTAAAAAAGGGAATACATGTCTGCATTGCTTACAGTTTCCAGAGTACTTATCTCTCAGTTCTTTGCAGAAGATTTTTACTTACGTTTCATGAATAAAGCACAGGGGATCTGGAAGAGCATAGCATTTTACTCAGAACAGAATGCATGATAGCTTTGCTGCAGATTTGAATAGTCTAGTTAGCTCATTTAGTGTAGTTACCAGTTAGTTACGTGGTTGGTTAGTTACCTGGTTTAGTGTAGATACCAGTGAAGTTACCAGTTTTATCTGCTAGTTAGCTACACTTTATCAGTGTAGTTAGATCATTCCTGTAGGAAAACTTCATGAAAGGTCATCTCTGCTTCAGAAGGTACACAAGTATTTCTTGTATAAAGAAATTCACATCTGCTTTTTGTGAATTCTAGCTCTGTAGCTAATGGGATTAAGCAATTTACATAGGTGTAAAGTGGGGGCTGTTTCTGAACAGCTTGATGCCAAATAAGTTCTTTGGCTTGTGAACACTTTGGGAAATCTGTTATTTTAATTTCGCGCTTATGTAGAAGTAGTGGCATGCTGACTCTTTCTGCATACCCTTGTATTCAGTATGGTGGGTAACAACCACCACTCTTAGCAACTCTTGGATACAGGAAAGATGCAGTCCTTAAGCCTGAACTCAGAATTGTTAACAGCCTCAGTGAATGAGGCTAAAAATGCCCTCAGCAACAAGTGGCTGTTCAGAGCAGTGCGGTAGCAGTTACTGTGTACTTTACTACCTCAGAAGGGGTTTGCTGCGGTGCTTTTAAGAAAATGGAGGAAGTAACTTTTACCTGAAAGGCTAAAAAGGATGGTTTTCTATTTTTAAAGGACAACAGGGAAGAAAGTGCAAAGGTGTGTTAAAGTTGCATGTTGTCTTGAGTTTGCAGACCAGGTTAGTCTAAGTGAAGATGGAAATTCCAGCTAAGGTGTTGGGTGAAACATTTCCTCTATAACAACCCAAAGATTACACCCTGTGCATTCCAGTAAGTAATGCCTGATTTCAAATGAGTTTGCTGGAATGCTCAGTCTTGAATATAGATTTACAAGAATCTTAAGAACCATGAGCTGCAGTTCACAGGAGGAGGGATGCAATAGCTCCCAGCTGGCATATAGTCGCTATGCCACCTGAATGTCTTTACTTGTCATGCAGTGGAGAAACATGGTTTAATATAACATCCTTATACTTGTCAGTAGAAAAGATGAATAGAATTGTCTACTTCTCAGAACATCCTTAAAAAGCCCTAAAAACTACAATGCTGATGAACTTCACCATGGGCAGGATCTACGCAGCATGAGTACCTTGAATAGACACATTTTTTTAAAACCATGCAGATAATATTCGGTAAGTAGATTAGTTTAATGAAAAGTAGAATATAAAAATACCTAGATTGATTAGATTACACATATTCACAGGTGATAGCCAACTGATATGAGGCCATTTTCCCTATCTGAACTCAAATTAAATGATGTGTATACTGAGGTCACTGGAAGAGTTGTACTGGCTTTAGTATGAGAGGACTTCTTTGAGAATTTCAGGCAGGATTTCAGCAAATCTTAGAGACATTGAGGATGCACTTTATAGGTCCCTGTCTTTTTTACAGGGATATATTTTACCCTCTGATGCTAGCTCTGAACTTATAATTAGTTAACACAATTATATTTACAAGGCTGATCTATTAAGCTGATATTTTTCCTAGTCTTACTAGCCAGACCGTTAACCGCAGTGGTTGTACGTGGTATTTTCTGATAACAGCCATTGCCCTCATTGTGAAAATATGGCAATCTAACACCACAGATGAACAGATGTTGTTCTATAGTAGAAAAATGACAATGTTAGTGGAAGTGACATGTAATATTATTACAATATTCATGCAGGTATTTAAACATTGAAAATTAACCCAGGCCATAAAAAGTAGCTGAAAAAAACTAGTAACTTTGTGAGTAGGATTGTGTTTTTTCTTCAGACATAATTTAAGCAGCATTTATTAAACAGTGTAAGCAAATATATCTATCTATATATCTCTCTCTGTATATATAAATAATTCAAAAAGAATCCCAGCAATGAAGATCCCAGTCATTTGATGAATGTGTTTAGGCTGTTGCTATCTGTTGTATGACAAGAATTGACTGTTCCATACACAGCTGAAATGTCAGGAAAATGTTGACTGTGATTTAGTTCTCTTCCTTGTAAGTATTGAGACCAAAAGTAACTCATAAGATTCCAAAGCGACTACTGTTGTTAATCAGGACAATGGAGTTGCAGCCACAGTGATTTAGGTATACTTCTGTTATTTTGCTGTCAGGAAATCTGTTTCATGCCTATATCAAGGCGGAATTTTAAAAACTGGAACAACCACTCAGACTGATTTTTAGGAAGATGAATATTACCATAGCATTTCTTCCTTTCTGCAAAGGAAAAAAATTGTTTTGTTTTATCAGCTCAGGATGATATAGCTGTTTTCACATATATTCTTAGGAACAAGGCAAGGTACTTGACAGTCTACTTGAAGGTACCAATATGTGCTTGTAAAGGATAACTTCTAAGAATCTAAAATCTGTAGCATATCTGAAGATACTGGTACTCAGAATAGGTCTGAATTGGAGTAGGAGTAAAATTTACTCCTAGAGGCAGAGAACGAGTTATCATTGATTTAATGAAATGAACGTAGTCTTCTAATAGAATGGTTCATATCAGCTATTGAATATATATCTGCTAAGAATAGTTGAAAAATTAGTCTTTTAAAATGAGCTGTGCATAGATTGGTCTCTTAGCTCTTTGGCTGACTGTGTCAAAGAGCACCATGAATCCTTGAATTGCTTATGCTGGTCCCTCCAAGAATAGAGGTTTACTGCAGAGAGGTCATGCCTCATGCAGCCAGTGAGTCTTGCAAAGGAAACACCCGTCCAGAGGCCAGGAGGTAGCCGACAGCAGAGCACTGCTAAGGCTCACTGGAATTGCCATACTACAGCTGCCAAGAGGTCCTTTGAAATTCCTGCCTCTGAGGGTATGTTTGCACTGGTTATTTCAGGGAAATGAAAGGAAACTTATTCATACTCTGAGTTGAACAAAAAAAGCTGTGTGACTCTTAGACTTGGACCTATGGAGAGCTTGGGTATGGTGTTGAAGGCAAAGCATTGTGCTAACATCATCCTTTGGCTTTTCTTTTGCTTAGAACATGGGTAAAGTGGACTTGTGCCAGCTGAAATACACAATGCAAACATATCCTTAGTTCTTCCTGTTACACATTCAAGAAAACCCTTACACTTCTCCAGTTCAGCTAAATGCTTATCATTCTATTTCCCCTAAAGATAAGCGCACCAATAGCTCAATTTACCCAGTGGAATAGAACGCAACATTTTATTCTGAAATAAAAGTGTCTTGGAGCTGATCTTGGCGATATACTTCCTATTCACTTATCAATAAATTGATCACTTCCTCTACAGGCTAAAAGAAAATTATAATTTAAAGCTATCATCCAATATGGTGTTGCCAGGTGCTTCAAAGAAGGATACAAAGTACCCTATAGCTGTAGAATAAACTGCCTCAGATTACAATTTCACTTTAATACTTAGATGCTAGAATTTGGTTTACATCTGCCACTAACACATTCCATACTTTCTGCAATTTTTGATAGCATTAGCCATTATGACTTAGAACACTCAAAAGAGTCAGAGAATAGCCAGTAGTTCTTGAAATTTACCCCATTCCTGACTTCCATGGTTTACTTAGAGTTTGAGAAAGCTACTTCCATTTTAATGTTCTCCATCTGTAGGTTATGCTGGACATGTCCTTGGTCTTGTTTCATGATTCTCTAGGTGATGAAAACTAGGTTATTCTAGTCTATCTTCTCTAAGGGTATCCATTATTTTATATACAGAGTCACACAAAGCTTTGTCCTATTGCTTTTGCAGAAACTGTTTATCTTCTCAGGATTCCCTATGATGCAGACTGATACAGAAGTCCTTTTTCTCCTTGATGATGTTTCTGTACTCCTAAATGCTTCTTTCAGTCCCCTTAGGCAGATAATTTCCTTACAAACCTTCTACTTCCAAAATACTTTGAAATTGATTGATAATTAAAAATCGATTGATTGATTAAAATCTCTAGATGAGATTTCTTCTCATCTAGAACATTCTTAGGTCTCTGGTTTTCACTTTTTCCAAATTTACTTGCAAGGTTTACTTCCTTTCACTGAAGGGTACTTCCTTTGATAAAGTAATTTGCCTAATATGCAAATGAACAACACTGGCTTTTCACTTCGCTCTTCTACTTTTGGAATTATCAACAGGTTAACAAAGTTTAAAATTATTTTATAAATAACTGTGAAGATTTATTTTCTCAGCTGGTTGCTGTTCGAACCAAATCTCACAGAAAGGAGGACAGGATTGGTGATGAACTTATTCTGTGTTGCTCTCCGAGAAGAGAACACAAGTGTAGTTAGAAGTATGAAATTAGTCATGGGCACATGACTGAATAATTCTAGAAGTGATGTAGGAAGACTTGGAGTATTGATCATTTGGGGATATTCTCTGAGAAGAGGTTTCATATCTTCATAGACAGACTTCACCTAAGCATATGGGATACCAGCTTGCAGTCCAAGCTGGCAGAATATAAAAAAAAAAGAACTTGAAATTGAGAGATGGGAAGACAGCCTGAGAAGGAATCATATAGTTTTTTCATCTAAAACACAGGGCAGGGGGAATTTTAGCTTCAGGAACTTGGTGGCAACAAATATAGAAGATAGGAGCTCAAAGACTGAGGAGTTTGACTGGAGTGGTAATAAGAAAAGCAATAGGTTAAGTAAAAGAATGCCAGGAACCTATGCAACAAAATAGGGGATCCAAAACCAGTGAGAAACAAAAATCAAACTTTATGGAAAAAATAATTCTGTTAGAATGGAATTGCACCAGTGGTCAGAGAAGAGAAGTATTAACTGAAAGGTGTAAGCCAAAATTACAGAGTTGTAAAGGCAAAGTGCATGGAAGTACGCAGAAATCTGTGGTAGGATGAAATCACTTCTGGTTTAGTAGGGGAATACTAAAAGAAACAATTTAACGATGGGACATTGCAGCTTCTCATATGTAGAGGAGATAATAAACCTACTAATGGCTGTTCAGTTCTGGACATACACCCAGTAGATTTCTTCAATACAGAGTCTATTTGCCAACATACCCTGGCCTTTGTTTTGATAAAGAACAAAAACATCCCTGAAGAACCCGTCATAGAAAATAAGGTTGTATTGAAAGCAGATGAGATTGTTTTGTTTAAATTAAATGGAAGAATAAACAAAACAGACATAACTAAGAAGTGGGTTTGCACATTTTGATAAATAAAAGAAGCTAATTAGGAAAGTGAAGTCAGCTGCATTGAGGAGCTTAGGGATTTGAATGTGGAGGAAGCCTGGCATTTCTTCATATTAAAAATACGAAAATATTCCCTGGAACTTGCATCCAAAAGAGGGGAAAAAATATAACAAAAAGTTCCAGATCTAGCTGGAGGAAAAGTTGTGTCAGCAAGGATACCAGGGGCAAGAAATGAGGCTATAAAAGGAACAGGAAAAGATATGTCCGCCAAAAAAACCTGCTAGGGACAGCAAAGATGGATA
The DNA here is from genome assembly GCF_964289735.1 of Phaethon aethereus. Taxonomy (NCBI): domain Eukaryota; kingdom Metazoa; phylum Chordata; class Aves; order Phaethontiformes; family Phaethontidae; genus Phaethon; species Phaethon aethereus. Next base: position 211,717,450 of record NC_138575.1, read on the forward strand.
AAATGGGAACTGGCAAAAACCTAAACTTAATCTGCTTCACAGACTTCTAAATGAATAAAATGCCCTTTCGCTGCATTAACAAAAGGAAAAAGGAAAGACGAGTTTACTGGGGGAAGGGGAATCTGAAAATTGACTTAAAACAGCTACTGGTCTGAAGAAAGATTTTGCTACAGTTTTTAATAAGGACAATAATGGTGGGCTTGGGGACAAAGCTGGCTGGCAAGTGAGGAATTAACATATCTACAGTAGAGCAAAAATGTCAGCGAGGTTGCATACACTTGGTAGCAGGATTTTCTTAACATCTGTTATCTCAGAGATGGTGTCACGGGTTCTAAGAGGACAGAGAGCTATGTGTGGGACTTGTGAAAAGAGGCCTTTTCTGGTGTTTTCTGGTCTTCACAGCCATTAGGGAAGTGCTGATTTCTTTCAACCTGTGGCACAGAGCTTGGCTCCCACATGCATCCCCAAGAGCAGTTTTGCCATGACTTATGTGCAGCTGTGGTTCTCCCATACTTCAGTACCCATTTCCTCCTCTCTTGCTATGGTGCTGGAACAACTGCTGTCTCTTTTTGCAGGAATGGTGCTAGCAATAAGTCAGAAAAAAAATTAGGTAGGGAGAAATGAGAAGACTAAAACAGTGTTGCCACCTCTGGAAGATCCATTTGTCTACCATAGAGTATGGGCTAACATGGCACTTGTATTTAAGGTGGCAAACTGGTTGCAAAGAAAGAATGAACCGAGAAATCTTTGGGCTTCTTAATCTCATCTTAATTGTAGGCAAGGCTACAGAAACAAATTTGGAAGGAAAGGAAAATTAAAGATGCAGGTAAAGTCAAATGAAAAAAAATTCGACACACACTTATATGAAGTGGCTGTACCAACTAATCTGATCATCTTTATTTCATAAAAGCTGGACTTGGACTTTCCATACCTGGGAGGTTGCTCTAAACTGATCTAGCCTTGGAAGCACATGTGCTAGGGTACCACACACAGCCCGTTGCTACCACTGCCTGGATGATGACAAAAGAAAATTGTTGGACAGGAGGGAGATAACCTACCTTGAATTAATTTTGTCTGATTCAGAAGAATTATGTCACAAAACACAAAGAGAACTGATGAAATTTTGTGATAATACAAAGTTGAGAGCCCACATTGATACAGGGAAAGGTTAAGATCTTTTTTTCCTTGAGAACTGAAAGAGCAGAAGGTGGACAGAGTATAATAGCATGAGGTATGAGGTCATTAACTGAAGGAATAATAATTGTGTGGACTGAAAAGACAAAAGAAAAAGAAGAGCTGCATTAACAAGTGGCTGCACCAAGAAGAGTCATCTGTATGATGCTATCACATAAAAGGAAAATGTGGCTCCAAAGCATACCCGCTCCATTTTGTTCATCCAGGGAAGGACAGAACAGAATAGAATGTTAATATCCTTTTTCTTGAAGGTATTGGTGGTACTTCACCTCCATTACTGTGAACAGTTCGGTTTTCTTTTGTTCCAGGCAGATTAATTCAGCTGGGATAGGTGAATTGAAAGGCTTAAAACAATCACGGAAAATGAAAAGCCTGGTTAATTAAAAGAAACTAAAATCATGTGGTTTCTTTACCATGGAAAAACAAAAGTTGAGAGGTAAGTAGGTGTTTATTCTCCATTAATATGGCACAAAAGTTCTCACCAGGTAAAGAAATGATCCATCCAAGTTAAATGACAATTATAACTCTACAAATAAAAATATCCCCTATAAATTAGTAACTAATAAGCACAAATTTAAAATAAAAAAAAAATGTTTGAACCGTAGCATTATTACAGATAGAAGACCTTTATTTTAATTGTTGGGTTCAATGAAGTTCTCTGAATGCTGAAGTCATGTTCCGATTAATTTCTTAGTATTGGGCAGCTTCAAGGCTAGAGATCCTGAACGTGAGAGAGGATGTGAAGGCCAAACACACACAATCCCAGGACTAAGAAGTCCACAGATCCAGGGTTCAAGTCAGGAGTACAAACAAAAGCTGAAACCATAAGAGTGGGATCTCATGCTCTACTCATCAAAGTATATTCTTTTCAGCATCAGTGCTGATATTAAAAGACAATTTCACAAAGCAGTTTCAGGACCTGGGAAGCATTTTGAACATTGCAGTCATATTGGTAATGATGTTTTTTTTCTTTTTATGTCAGTCTTATTTGGATCAATATGATCTCTTGGAGGACAGGTGGTAAAGAGGAAGAAAACGTGCAAATTTAAAAATTGAACTTGACAAGTTACTAGAAGAATTACATGGTGACTTCTGACTTCATATGTTGATTTTTTCTCACCTAAATGTAAGTGACTACATTAAGATAGTCCCTCCTGATTCTCTTTGGTTAATTAGTGGAGAGTAATAAACACTTTTATGGGCTGAATCATGTCATCCTAATGTAGATATCAAAAATTAGTCAGATTAACTGTGCCCTAAAAACACTTAATTTTTCTTCATTGATTATAAAGGGAGCCCAAGGCAAGAAGTTCAGAAACAGGTGTCTCCACTGTAGTCTTCTAAGAGACGAATTCCACCCCAGGAAGAAACTGTCCTCTATCCCAGTGGGCAGGAATAACAATAGGGGACGAACAAAGGAGAGAAAGAGAACTGGTGTGGCCAAAGAGATGAAGAGTAACTGAAAACAGCATATAACAATGGAGAAAACATACCCTCAGCTATATTACAGAGATGTGGAGTGAAGGCTACAGAAAGCTAAATACCATAGTAAAAAGAGAATACAAGCCTTGGTTATATTGCCAAACTTGTTTATTTAGTGGAGAGATGAGTATCAAAATTACAATTCTATGTGCAGGAATGTTTTATTTTGTACAGATGTACATATGAGAAGTATTGTCCATCTCTACAGCCATACACACATTACGTAGAACTAAATGTGCAAATACACCCATGTTCTTACAGATAAAAGAAACATGAATTTTGATTTAATTTGTGTTGCAACAGCACCTTGCCATTTGAATGGAAATCAGGGTCTCATCGCGCTGTAGCATATAGAAAGGAACACAGTGGAGAGGGTGAAGAGAGTTGACACAATGTACTAAAAATATCACTTTTCTGCTAATGTATTCTTTGGCAGTGCACCAAAGTTAATATTAGGCCTTCTGCCAAAAGTCGAAAGGTCTCAAGTCCTCACTGCTCTTTGAGATGATATTGGGTTAATATGCCTAATGCTCACCTCTGATTTGATGCTGACTTTAAGGGCAATGAAATACAAATGGTTTGCTTTACCACCCTCCTGCAGGAGATGCCTTGCAAGTTCCCACCTTCTGGAGTACTTCCCACCTGGTTCTTACCCCAGACCATAATGCTTAAGTTATAGCTATGGCTATACAGATGTATCCTGAAATTCTTCAAAGCATCTAGTGGTTTTGACGGACTTGATGCACCTTCAGGATTTGTCCATCCAGCAGTGGTTGTTGAGCACATGTAAACTTTAGCACCTCAGAAGCTTAACACTTTAAAAGCTGCCTTCAACTGGGCATGCTTAATGGAAGACACCCAAAATCAATAGTTGCTTTTGAAAATTCAGAACAGATTTGTCATTTCAGATTGAAAGACAGGCTAATTTATTTTATTAATTCCATAATTAATAAAAATATACAAAGTTTTATTTGATTTTGTAATGTGTTGGACAAAGTTATTCCCCTCCCAAATTAGAAATGATAAAAGGATTAATTTCGGTAAATGAAATCACTTCTAGAGATCAGAAGTTGCTCAGCCTCTCACAGAAAGACTGAGTACAGTTGTGTAAGATGATAAACATGTTGATTCATACCAATTATGCTATGCATTACTTGGAAGAACCTCCACATATTTTCCCCTCCCTCTCCAAAAACAAACCTAAACGTGGGAAAGAGGCTTCTGTAGGCTATGAAACAACCTTTCTGTTGTAAGGTTGGCAAAATTCCCTCTGTTTAAGGACTGAATGAGCAATCTCTAAAAGCACCAATCCTACCCATTCTCCATTTCTCTCCTGCTGAGCATAGTACTTGCTGGCATAAATGGCAATAGGTCATTTTATTTCACTCCATTCTTGTGCCTCATACTATACAACAGCATTAAAATAGACTTGCTTTTCATCACGCTTTAATTTTAAGGAGAGTGATACATAATTATATTGTTTGCAATTATCAGATTGCTCTGTAAAGCCTCGGACAGAATAGTGTTGATAAATCCTGGAAATATGCTAAAACCTTGTTTTGCTTTCTGAAGGGAAGATTACTATTTGCACTAGAGAAGTGGGCAGAGCTGGCAGAGCTGCTTAATTTATTCTTAATATACCTGTGGCTTATTTGAAGTCCCAGGCTCTAATCCTTATCCAAGAAAATCTCTCATTAACTTCTTCAGAGACTGGAGTGTTCATGGATCTTCCTTTTTTCTTCAGTTATCTGGACCCCCTGTCTCCTGTCACAACCATCCCACTAGCTTCATCTTGTCCCTCTCTGACATCCCTTATTACAAGCCTAACGCCTTTCATGCCATTTTCTCTCACCATTTCACTTTCTACCATATCTGCTCTCCTTGAGAGTATGAATATGTTGTTTCTAATTCGCTCAGAAAAGAAATCGTGTAAATCCACCTGCTCGTCTGTCACCTTTCCTTGTTGGAGGCTAAGGGCTCCCAAGCACTGCCTTAGCTCTCCCCTACCTCCTCATTCCCTCTGTCATTCCACCCACATCAGTTTGCAGTCTTCTTTCACTCCCTTCTTAAGATTTTTTTTCTGTGAAAGATCTCCGTGGACATGTACCAAACTGTCCTCTTTCAGCTTTACCCGCAAGAGATATCTCTCCCTGATGGAAAAATAAGAACTGGCAATTTAAAAGTTATTTAACTTTGTGAAGATTATGCAGCAGAAACTCCCTGCTATTCTTCATGACACTTATGAACGGTGAAGAGATCCTTGGGACAGGGTCAGGGACATCACATTAAGGATGAACCTAGGAGGAGATCAATTAGTAGGTGTTTGAATCAGATAAGAACACCACGTCTGGTTTCGACAGTCTTGGGACGCCACAGAGCACCTCGATCAGTATCTTGACACTTACTCCTCCAGGCATCACCCTCCGCCAGTCCAAACCCTCCCTTCTGCTCTCGACTGAGCGAAGGAAACCGTTCAAAGCGAGCCCCTCTCTCCCCCCGCCCCGCCCCGGCCGGGATCAGGGGCCGTCCGCGCTCTCCAGCGAGAGCCCGTCCGCTGTGCGCCCGCCGCCCTGCAGCTGCCGGGGGGTGCGGTAAGGCTTTACCGGCCTCGGTGCGGCTCTGCTCCCGGTACCGGCTTGGCTCGCACGAACGGACAGACCAAGTACAAGCCGCAGCACCGCGCCCGCAGCCCTTAGCGTTTCCTCTGCGTTTCTTCCCTTGCTCACCCAAATCACACTTTCAGACGCCGGCGAGTTCGGCGCGGCCCCGTGGGGTGCGATCGCTCGGCCCCACGTAAGCGGGACCCGCCGGCGTGCCTCGCAGGCGGTTAGACGTGTCGTCACTCGGGAGAGGAAGTCTCATCCCCCTATAAACCACTTCTGTTCCTAAGCATCATTTAATTTAAAAGAAGGGTGAATGAGTGCCTGCTTCCACTCAGCAGGAGCTCTAGTCACTGCACGGGAAACACGACAGCGCTTGGGCAGCGACACCAGTTAGAAAAAAACCCCACCACCATAAACATCCACCAGCCGGGAAACGCGAGTCACGAGCTCTCCCTCCTGCCCCTCGGAGGGGCTGCACCCCGCTGCCCCTCGGGCGTGAGGCTGGGCCGGTGCGGTGCGGAGCCCGCAGGGGATGCTGTGCCCCTCACTTACCTCCCTCCGCTCTCAGCAGAGTTTTGTCACCCCGACCTGCGTGCGCGTCGCGAAACGACGTCATTCAAGACCTGAAGAAGCGAGGAGTTTCGGGAACCGCTGGGTGAAATGAGAACTTTAGTAGATGTACGACTCTTTCGGGGGTGGCACCTCGTACTGCACCTGTACCCAGCCCCAGCCGAGCCAGGTAAGAAGCCGGTGGCGACCCGCAGGCGGCTGCCGCAGCGGGGCGCGGGGGAGGGAGCGAGCCGGCTAAGCTGGCCCGAGAAGTTGCTGATAACTAAGGAGTTCTGCAGCATGGGATGCGTGCAACCAGCCCAGTAAGGATAAGAGAAGGCAAGTAAGAAATTTAGCAAATAAAACACGCAGAGTCACATTTTAGCACACACGAAGGAGAACTACAGACACGAGTCAAGAAAGACACCCCACTTTATTTGCTGCTTTCTGATTGAAGGCTCTTTGGTGAGGGAAGAAGGAGAAAGACGATTTCGTGAAAGTCTGTCGCGAACTGCGGTGGAGAGTCCGGAGCGTGGGCTGAGCCGGTTTCCCACGCACGCACAGCATCGCATCTTCAGAAGTACTCTTAAGGCAAGTTTTAAAGTTCCTTCTTTCTTCCTCCGACCGCTCTGGGCACGGTCTTTGCCTCCGGCATTTTAATCAGACGGCACCGATTCCCCTCATCAGTAGCTCCACAAAGACCACGCAATGCCTCGCTAAGAGCCACTTAACGACCTGCGTTCCCCCCTTGAGGGCTAGGGCAGGACAGAGGACAGGCTAAGGGGAGCGCCGGGGCAGTGTGCTGGGGAAGGTTGCCCCAGCACCGAGCGCCTGGAGGTCTCTGCACACCTTACGGGGCAAGCGCCGACGGAGGGGGACTCCCTGGTCCCCTGCCTTTGGCAGGTGGCCCGCCCGGACCCCACAAGCAGGCCAGTCTCCTCAGGGCAGCTAGAAGCGGGGATCAGGGGTGCCCGCGGGGCTCTGGGCGCTCGTCACCGCCTGCCGCCGCCGGGGCGGGTGCCGGAGCTCGAGCCCTTACCTGAGTTCCTGAGCTTGCGGTTCTTGAAGACGGAGACGATGACCAGCAGGTTGCCCAAGATGTCCACCACGGTGGTGAAGATCAGCACGCTGGAGAGCGCCGTCACCACCCAGGCGGGCCGCGGGGCGCCCGCCGCCTCCCGCTCCGCCAAGCCGAAGCGGCCCCGCCCGCCCGGGTCGCAGCAGTTCCTCAGGGAGCCATTCTCCAGCATCGCTGACGTTCCGGCCACCGCCCCAGCAGCCGCGCTGCGACCCCACTGACTAGCCGCGCGAGAGGGCGGGAAGGCTTTTAACGGCCGCGCCGCGCGCGCTGCCCCTCCCGCTGCCCCTCCCGCTGCCCCGCGGAGCTGCCGGGGCGGGGCCAGGGGCGGGACTAAGAGCCCCCCAGGCGGTAGGGGAAAGCCCAGGGGCGGGCACTTCGCCGAGGCCCCTCCCCTACCCCGGCGTTGCGGAGAGCGTGGCGGGGGCGGGAGCGGCGCCCCTCGGCGAGGTAAGGGGGTCCCGAGCCGGCGGGACGGCGCCTCTCCGTGCTGAGAGGCGGGAGGCGGCGCCAGGGAGGTGCCGCGGCGCGGGCAGCGGAGGCGGCCGTGCTCGGTCATCCCCGGGGGCGGCTTTCGTGGCCCCGGGAGAGCCGCGGGGAGACGCCAGGCCGGCGAAGGGCGGGCCGGGGCGTCCGGCGGCAGAGCCCCTCTCCCTCAGCGCCTCTCCCCGCTGCAGCCCCGGCCCCGCCTGGCTGCAGGCGGTTTCCCGCCGCCGGGCTCCGCCGCAAACCTCCGCCTTCCGCGTGGGGGAAACGTTTTTATTTGTGAGGCTCGGTCCGGTGTGTTCCCGGCAGGGCAAGGCCAGGGAAGGCTCGGTGCGCCCAGACGGGGTTCCGGATGCATGCCTTCCCCCGGTCTGGGCCAGAGGTTTGCCAAGGCCTGACTGACTGACGTCGCTGTGGCCTTGTGCTTCGCGTTTGAACAAAACATTCTGTCAGGTCAGGACTAGAGAGATAACTGCCAAAGTCACGGGCAGGACAAGCTCCGAACCCATGTCAGCTTTGGAAAATGTGTGCATTTTAGAGGCTTTTCCTTTCAAGCTGCAGGAGTGGGCGGTGGGGCATCGATGGACTTTGCTCTGAAATTGAGTTTGAAACATACAGCTTCATTTGGGATCCCAAAGTGACAGCTGCCATGTGCTCGTTTGCATTAAACAAAAAAGATGCACGGGACAAAGGAGGACAGACCCTGCGTGTCTCCGCGCCTGGCTGCTGGCACGCTCAGCAGGTGCCACTGGCAGTGTTATCAGTGGGTTCACACAGCATGTGCTGACATTTAGGGCTGCTCACAGCAGACATAACTCTGAAGGTTTTTGTGTCCTACTTTGCATTGTTTTCAGAGCAACCAGGGCACACTGGATTGTTGTTCTGCTTCCAGGTTTTGCCCCACTTTTGAGAATGATGCAGGAGATACACCTGCAGAAGAGGCTACTGTGTAGCTGTATTCTTCCTCTTTGTGTCTGCTCTACATAAGGGAAGATACGCCCCATAGTTTTTCAAGAATTAGATCCTGAGATAGACTACCTCGTTGAGTTAATCTGGAAAAATGGGGCAGGTTTCTGTCCATTCTAACAGCAAATAATTCATTATGGCACAATGCTTCTTTGAGACTTATCTCAACACAAGTGTGCACTGGTGTAATCAAAATAGTACAAATTATTGTGTGGGCTTCTTTTTTTTCAAATTAGAAATAGTTTCTTGTTCAATTTAAATGTATTCCTAATCAATTTTAGATACACTAAAGTATTCCTGGTTGGAACGAACATAAAAGTGCACATGTAGATTTTTGCACAAGTCTTATTTACACCAATTAAAAAAAAAAAAATCATACCTCAGATGCTTTCTGTTTAATGTAGGCAATATGTAAGGCACCACAATCCTTTTCAAACTACAGGTGGAGTTAATCACGGCTTCATGGCTTGAACCAAAGAAGGAGTGTCTTCTGAGAATTATCACTCCTGAAGACTTGTTTTGCAGTTCTGCCATAGGAAAGTAATAATTGGACACTTGACAGGACAGGCTCATTCTTGAGGGAAGCAAAAGTTTACTTGATTTTTTTCTTTCTTCCCCCAGAAATTTAAAAGGGAGTTTGTCCAAGGAGATGCCTATTTTCTGTATTCATCAGTGCAGAAAAGGATTTTCCTCCAGTGAATAATAATCTACCTTTAAGAAGAGCTTTTTCATTACAGTATCTCCCTTTATCTACTTCTGTTCCAATTTCCCTCTTCATAAAGTTGGTATTTGCACTGCCCGTTATCTATGTACTACTCCATTATTATGGAAAACTAACAGATATTATCACTTATTTTCATGCCTCGGGCTCTTTCTGGGCATCTTTCCAGAGTCTATATAAGTGCTTTTAGGAGAAATGTACCATTTTGTTGTCTGTTATTACTACAGGATTTAACTTTAACTGTTTGTCAAAAGCTTAAACAGTCCCTGAGCATAAATGTGACTTCTGAAGGTAGGCTTTGCTCTTGGCATTCTCTAGGTTTGCTGTTAGTCCACGCAAGAGGAACACTATGTATTTTCCCTGCCACACTCAATTGTTATGTATCATCACTCATTTTGTTTTGTAGCTCCCAAAAGTGTGCCAAGCGATTTAGAGAAAAATTAGAAAGCTATGGCCTGAACTTGGCCTGAAGTATAAGCCTGCTACAAAATGTGAAATAAAATAAGTATTGCTGGCTTTGTAACGACAGTCTGTCTTTTGTAGCTGCACTGGCATTTGACAGTAGGAAAACAAGAGGTAGGAATCAAAATGGTAGCCCTTCTGCCTCAGCAAGCTGTAAGGAGCAGGTTCTTCATCTGATCTGAATTCCTACTCTCTTCATTTATATCAGTAACACAGATCTGAATCCTTATTTAGGGTTATCTATAAAAGGATAAGTTATAAATGTTAATCTTCTTTGCTTTTTAAAATGATTGATTAAACTGCATTAAACAATCTGTGGATGTTCTTACTCAGCTTTTTAGTGTACTTATTTCAAATTAACTAAATTCTCTTTGAAAGCGAAATGCATGTTTAAACCTATTGATTGTTAGGGTTAATATGAAAGAACTCACTGTTGCAGAAAGCACTCCATCTCAAAGAAAGGGATATATAATTCAGTTGGATTTTTAAGACCTTTTTATTTTTAAGTTTTAGGAAATTTTCTTCTAATTCTATGTCTAGGAAAAGTAACTGTTTTCTGTTTCTTTTTGAAAGCAAACTAAATTTTCTTAGGCAATCTGTATTTGTGTTGCAGGATAAGACCAGAAATTGCCTGGATGGTGGAACAATCAAATATTCCATGCATCGCTCTGCTGCTGGAGGCTGTACTCTCTTGTTTGCCTTTTTTTTATTCTGAAGACAAATGGCTGCTTCTTGGAGATACTTTCATGCACTTTGTTTTATGTGTTTTGTAGATTTAATTTGCTGAAGGAACTTATCTTTAATTGGTCATGGAAGTCAAAACTCTTCCTGAGCATGAATGAAATTTCAGGACAGAGGTTCCTATTGGTGAAATCTCTTGAATTTTGGGGTATTCCGGTAGAACAGAAGAAGAAATTATGTCTCTTCTATGTTTGCTATGTCAGCACACATTTCTACAAGACCAAAGGGCACTTAGAACTAAAATGCACAGTCTCTACATAATGTTCCTGCTTTTAACTGTCTCGGTTTGTGTTGACCGTTTTCACAGTGTACACCATAGCAGAGGTTGGAGTTTGGACTTGTATACTTCTTCCATTTGTATCCAATTTTGTTTTTTTTAAATTAGTTCTCTCTATATTTTTGAGTCAACTCGAGCCCAAGTACCATTGTTTAAATAAAAGCCTGTTTGCCTGTCCACTGCTGTCATGAGCCTGTACAGGAAAGTTGTATCTCCTTTAATAAAGAAGAAACAGAAGATTCACTTAGTAATATTTTCCAGCCTGAGTTTCATCTTTTCCCTGTGCAATGTTAATATTTTTTAGGTAGACATCAAAGCCTTAGAGAGGGAAGGGTTATTTTGTTTTTCATAATTTTCCAGCCCCTTTTTCCTGCTGGAAATTGCCCATAAAATGAGATCTGTCATCTAATTCTCAACGTTTTATTGGTATTTTAGTCACATTGAATTTCCATGGCACATAACAGGATCCTTTTGCTGTGAACTGTCAATAGAAAGTCACCTATGTTTGAAATTTTAATCTAAATACATTGGGCAAAACAAAAATGGGGAGCAGGAAGGAATTTAGGCTGGGTACATCTCAACCTGAGAGAGAGAGCACTACTTCCAAAGGACAGTGTGCGTTCATTGTACTGTCGTCATTGCATGGGTGTTGAAGGTGGGCAGAATAGATAACCTTGTCCATCTCTTTCTGCCGAAACTGAAGAGGAGCTTTGATGGCTGGCTTAGACCAGATACTTCAGCGTTAGGTGATTAAAGGTGACTCTTACTTGCTGAAGCTTACTCCAAGGAGTCATAGCAGGTCTAAAACTAAACCTAGTTCTCCTGATTAGGACTCAGTGTCAACATTTCAAAGCCATCCTATCTCTAAACATGCTCACCTATTCCACCTTCCCTATTCTTTAGTGTAAATAGATGTATATATACTTTCTATACTATATATATATGCACACTCGTATACAGGCTACTGTTGCTAGTCTACTCCTAGGACTGTTCTGCCAATTTGTGTTGTGCTTTTCTAACACATAAGTGCTAGGCTGGAATGGAAGAAGCTTATTTTCATTTATGACCCAAACTGATATTTGAACTTACATTTTTCAGGGGTGAAAGGCTAATTCCATAATCCCCCATAACCCTTTGAATAATCCTTTTTCAGATGGAAAACAGAGCCAGGAGGAAATAATTGGTTTATATGATTAAAGGCAGCTACCACAGTCCCTTGTTCATGTAGCATTCAGGTGCTGTTATCTCTGTCCTTCAGCTTGTTTTGCAAGCAGCTGCTAGTTTTGTCACAGCCAGAAGGCCAAGATGAGCTGGGGAGGGAGCGTTGCACTGACAATCAGGAGGTTCTGAAGTCCTGCTGGTGACTGTCCCGTGGATTTGCTACAGCACTGGGGATAACTAGCTGCATTTCTTTGTCTCTTTTGTCACATTAAAAGGAGGCTAAGGAAACTCTGTTATGTACTTCTTGGGAGCGAACTGAGAATTACTTAATGATTTAAAATGTATTTAATTTTGTTATGCAGCTTATTCTCTTTTGTTTAAGTTAATACAAAGCTGTCATGGATGGCCTAAGCTGCATAAAAACCAGCCTGTAGTTCTCTGCCAATACCAGCAGTAACAGATGGTCTGCTTCATAGGGTTGACCACGAGTTCAACACGAACTGCAATTTGGAACAAAGAAATTACTGAGTTTGGTGAATCAAATGAGTTCACAACTTAAATACAACTTTTTTATAAAGAAAGGGGTCAAGTTTCATTCTTTACCACCAGTTTCCACCAGTGTTGTCCCAAAGAAAGTATGAACTGTGCTGAGCTCTGCCACAGTGTCAAGGTATCACCTGAGATATGAGGTATCACCTGAGATCAGGCAGGTGACTGACACAATATGCACGAGACATAGAGTTACAACTGCCTTTTTCTCAAAGGAGTGGAAGTCTGGCTCTTTCTTTTCCAGCCAGCTCCTGATTTTCACAAAACCTTTTGAAGTATAATAACCTCAAGGCCTGAGGCCATGACTCAAATCTGGTGGAATTTAGCAAAAGATTAAAGGTTGTTGGGAGGGGCTAATAAAAGGTCAGATGTGTTAATAGAAGGCCTGATTATTTTAAGTCCCATTTCCATAGGGAGTTAAGGTTAGAGTTGTCTAGTACTTGGGGTGCTTTCATCTAGACTAGCTGATGCTGTATCCACTTGGTTCTTGTATGCCAGGGAAATAAGGACTGGAACTGGAGCTGGAACATGATGGAGTGGTGGGACTAAAAAGCAAGTCAGACTTAGAGGTTTTTTTATTAGAATAGATCATTTTCTGGTAACCACGATGACACTGACCAAATACTGTGCTTAGCTGCGTTTATTTTTCCGCTGTTACCTATGATTCAGAGGCAACAGTCTGGCCCTTCCACTTTGATAACTAACAAGAGCACCAATGAGTCAACACCAGTTGATGATGCGGTGCCATTCAGTTGCAATGTGAGATGGATCATGTCTCTCAGGATTGGAAGACAGAACAATAGATCATTGTGTAAATTGGAACTCATTGTCCGGATTCATTGCCTTGCCTGAATAACAAAAGCTGACCCACTGCATTAGCTGCCACACTAGGTATAGCTGGTGTTTGGGGGTAATGCCTTTAGAGCCATGTAGCTCTCTTCAGTGGAAGTCAACACAAAGTCTAAACACCACTTCAGGTACTGTAACAGGGTTTAAGAGAGAAATGTCATTGTAGTACCTGAAGTGGTGCAGTGCAGTACTCTTATGATGGTCTTCATTCCAGGTGAGTTTCATCTGTTGAAGTCTTTGAGATGAAGTGTGGTTTTACGGATATTAAATCATTCACACTGCACAAGAGTTTTTTTGTACTTCATGTTGAAATTGTACATCTAGTCTAGGATTTTAGTGTATATGTTTCAGAAAGGGTTCAAAAGAATCTCCAGCTACTTTTTCATCTGGGGTGTAGTAATAATCATGCTTTTCTTTTGGCACTCTACTAGCACAAAGGACAAAATCATATTAGAGGACAAAGTTATATTTGTTGTAAATATTTACTATTCGTGAGTTGACTGGAGTTCATTGACTGGACAAAATGCCTGGAGGTATATTTGTGGAAGCGGTTCAGAATTGTTTTTTAACTCAGTATGATTATAACTCAAACAATAAGAAATGAAATACTGCCAGACTTGATATTACTGACATGGAGGATATGGCTGAAAGTAGAACATCAAATTAAGAATTCAGGAAGCAATTTGGAACATGCTGTCGTGGCACTATGTTTCAAACTAACAAAAAGGAAAAAAGTCAGTGTGTATAGCTTTGTGAAGTGAAGTTTGGCTGGCAGTAGGTGAGGGCTGCATGGGTTATAGAGAAATGGTATGGGACATGGATGAAAAATAGGAAAGGAAGAGGTGACAAAACTGGCCTTTTTTCTAGTTTTGAATTTTAATTAGTACATTACTGAAAACAGGATACTTGAAAAATGCACTAATACGAATGAGCAAATAGGTTTAGAGCATCATAAGGGGATAGGCAATTAGAACTATTGGACATTTAAGGTTTCACAGAAGGGAAGAAAAACCAAAATGAAATCAAATCTTAAAGTAGCATATAAACAGAAATAGAATATAAATAGCCATTTTCAGTCAAGGATCTCAGAGGGGCCATATTCATAAAAACAGTAGGCCACTGAGATATGCAAATTGACAATAAGTGATTATCTTGGCAGGAAAAGCCTAATAATCATTTCCTCCACTGTTGGTGTGTTCTAAACTTGATTCACTTGTGAAACAAGTATGGCCTTTACAGATAACAAGTGGTCATCCAAAGCTGTATCATAGCTTTGGATTGTAGCACAAACAACCTTAAATTGCTATTTGTCTGACACTTTCTTCACTTGCAACCTTAAGCTGCAATTTTCTGGATTTTTTTGTATGTCAGATTTGTACGTAGATTTTTTTTAAGAAGGAGAACTGAAAATCGAATATTCTGTCATTCAGGATTTATTGACCTTTGTATGGGCTATCACTGACTGAACATTATAAATTTAAATCTTCTCTACAGCTCTCTTCCCTTCAAATTAATGAGATAATGATTAGTCACAATTAGTTGTCATTCTCTTTTTTTTCATCAGTATTAAAGCAGTCTGATGCTATTGAGTTTCATGGCCATTTGCTTTCAGTAGGAGACTGGAGATGCTCAGGAATCTGTGTTTCATTCTGGAGTTGGGAAAGAATTTGTTTTTATGGTTCTGACCCTTCAGCCTATTTCTCCCATATTTGTTCCCTTCTGCGCTATCCTACCCCGTTCCTCCATATCTGCTCCCTTCTGCTGTATCACGCCTCGTTCCTACTCTAATCTCTTTTCTTCCCCCTCGTTGCATTGTTCCTATTTGCTTTCTCAGAAAGTCCTCGTCTCCTCTTTTGGGATCTCTCTTTGAGATCCAGTACCTCCCTTGCCTCGCGTTCAGGGAGTCTCCTTGCCTAGGAAAGCCCAGTTCTCCTTTCACTACCATCAAAGTTTTGACTTACCCTTTTCCCTACTTGTATGTCTTCCCAATCTCACCACCTGTTTCCTGCAGTTCATTATCAATGTCTTTTGTTTTCTTTCTCCCTTGCTGCTGATTCCTCTTTCTCTCCCCAGGTACCTGTACCTCAAAATATCTTGCCTTACTGTTTCATTTGCTTTTCATTTATGAAATTCTGGCCTAGGCTTCTAGAGCAGGCTGGCCGTTGTACCAACCTTGCCTGGCAGATTGTCCTAACTTACCTTTTCCTCTCGCTGTGTCCTGCTTTTGACTTGCATTGGATTGACTTTTGTCCTCTCCATGCTAAGTAAAGAAAACTTCCTTTGTGTGTTTAAGGGTGTTAGCATGGTGTCCTGGTATTGGCTGGGTGGGAGTTACTCTTCTTCCTGAGAGCTGGTACAGTGCTGTGGTTTGTATTTGGGATGGAAATAATGTTGATAACACACTGATGTTTTCAACTGTTGCTGAGCAGTCAAGGACAGTCCAGCTTCTCATGCTCTGACCTGCCAGCAAGAAGGCTGGGGGTGCACGGGGAGCTGGGAGGGGACACAGCCAGGACAGCTGAGCCAGGCTGGCCAAAGGGATATTCCATACCATACGATGTCATGCCCAGTATGTAAACTGGGGGAGTTGGCCCCCAGCTGGGGAAGCACTGCGTGGCTTGGGAAC
The DNA here is from genome assembly GCF_964289735.1 of Phaethon aethereus. Taxonomy (NCBI): domain Eukaryota; kingdom Metazoa; phylum Chordata; class Aves; order Phaethontiformes; family Phaethontidae; genus Phaethon; species Phaethon aethereus. The sequence continues at coordinate 211,733,194 of NC_138575.1, forward strand.
TAACTGGGCATCGGTCAGTGGGTTGTGACCAATTGTGCTGTGCATCACTTGTTTTGTATGTTCTTTTATAATTTTTTTTCCCTTTCTTTTCTGTCCTATTAAATTGTCTTTATCTCAACCCACGATTTTTACCTTTTTTTTCCTGATTCTCTCCCCCATCCTGCTGGGGAGGGGCGAGTCAGCACACAGCTCTGTAGTGTTTAGCTGCCTGCTGGATTAAACCATGATATGTGGTTTGAGGCCAATGAGCACACAGGAGTCTTTTTGCTTTTGGTTCCAGTCATAAACCCAATGCAGTCGCTCTTAGGACAGCCGTTTGAGGGGAGACCTTTGGAAGAGCCTGTAGCCTTCTATTGAACTGTGAACAGTCAGGTCAGTGTGAGTGGTAAGGAGGGGATGAAACATTCAGCCACTCTGTTGAGGTTGCATTTGCAAAAGTCACAGAGGGGAGAGAGCAGAATCTCTGCAAGATTTGGGAGATTCACCTTTTAGTCAGCATTAGAACTTGAGAACAACTCATACATATTCAAGGAGAATAATAGCTACAAACAAGGTTGCCCTGTAATTTTGGGGACAGCATAATGTTAGCCTAAAATTTGGTTCTGAGCAGCTCAGTTCCACAGGATGCATAAGCAGCTCTTTATGGTGTGGGGGCATGGTGGGGTTCAGTTAATGGATATTTCTTGAGTGTCTATCGCAGAAGGTTTGATGAACCTTGAGTTTACTGTATCTTCTGGGAAAAAGAGGTAGAAAGTGAATAGCAGCTCCAGAGCATTCTCTCCCAAGCAATATTTGCCTATATATAGTGTGTGTGATCTGCAGTCTGATATCCATGTCGTGGTTTAGCCCCAGCCGGCAACTAAGCACCACGCAGCCGCTCGCTCACTCTCCCTCCCACAGTGGGACGGGGGAGAGAATTAGGAAAAACCTCGTGGGTTGAGATAAACACGGTTTAATAGGACAGAAAGAAAGAAGGGAACAATAATGATAATACCAACAAAGGAATGTATAAGAACAAGTGATGCCCAATACAGAAATTGCTGACCACCCCGTGATCGACAGCTCGTCCCCGAGCAGCGATTTCCGCCCCCCCGGCCAACTCCAGTTTATGTACTGGGCATGACGTCGTATGGTAGGGAATATCTCTTTGGCCAGTCTGGGTCAGCTGTCCCGGCTGTGTCCCCTCCCAGCTCCCCGTGCACCCCCAGCCTGCTCGCTGGCAGGCCAGCACAAGAAGCTGGACTGTCCTTGACGGCTCAGCAACAACCCAAAACATCAGCACCTTATCAACAGTTCCTCATCCCAAATCCAAAACACAGTCTCACACTAGCTTCTGTGAGGAAAACCAGCTCTATCCTGGCTGAAACCAGGACAGTATCCACCCCTTATTCCATACCATTTACGTCATGCCCAGGTCCTATACTTTTCAATACATTCCAATTATTCATTATTACTCTTCCTGTCCTTTAATATATACACACAGATATCACTCTCTTAGTCCATGGGCCATCACTTAAAATGTCTATGGAGTTCAGTCAGTCCATGACTCTGGGCTTCATCCATCATAGCAGTCTCTCAGGGCAGGGGAGATGGTATGTGGTGTTGGATTGTCATCTGGCACGGTCCATGTCCATGATCTGCAGGTCGAAGATGTCGATCTCGAGGGATTTGTTGGGCGCAAGCTGCTGAAGCCAGTTCTGGTTTCATCACTGCTGCATGTTGCTTGGTTTCAGTGAAGCTCATTCTTCATCAGTCTGGGTGATTCTTACTATAATACCATTGATATGGTAGATAGCAGCCATAGTAGTAATGTCATTCTGAACAATTAACATAGTACAATTCAAATCATTGACTGTTTTCACCCAAAATCAAGTCTCCTTGAGGTACACATCGGACTTCCCCATCCTTCCGCATTACCCACCAAGTGCACCCAGGTCCCTGGGCAAAGGCAATCCCACGAATGGGTTTGCCTTTTCCTAATGCAGGAGTAACCCAGACTGTCTTCCCCAGCATGTTTCTCACATGCACCACAGGGACTTTATCCCCTTCTACAGTACGTAGAAGTTTTGATTGGGCAGGGCCGGCTCTATTAGTAGATCCCCTAGTGTTGACTAACCAGGTGGCTTTGGCTAAATGTTTATCCCAATTTTTGAATGTCCCATCACCCATTGCTCTCAGTGTAGTCTTTAACAGTCCGTTGTATCGTTCAATTTTTCCGGAAGCTGGTGCATGATAGGGGATATGATACACCCACTCAATGCCGTGCTCTTTGGCCCAGGTGTCTATGAGGTTGTTTCGGAAATGAGTCCCATTGTCTGACTCAATTCTTTCGGGGGTGCCATGTCGCCATAAGACTTGCTTTTCAAGGCCCAGGATAGTGTTCCGGGCGGTGGCATGGGGCACAGGGTATGTTTCCAGCCATCCGGTGGTTGCTTCCACCATGGTAAGCACATAGCGCTTGCCTTGGCGAGTTTGTGGAAGTGTGATATAGTCAATCTGCCAGGCCTCCCCATATTTATATTTCAACCATCGTCCTTCATACCAGAGAGGCTTTAACCGCTTGGCTTGTTTGATCGCAGCACACGTTTCACATTCATGGATAACCTGTGCAATAGCATCCATGGTCAGGTCCACCCCTCGATCCCGAGCCCATCTATATGTTGCATCTCTTCCCTGATGGCCTGAGGTGTCATGGGCCCACTGAGCTATAAATAATTCACCCTTATGTTGCCAGTCCAGATCCACCTGAGCCACTTCAATCTTAGCAGCCTGATCCACCTGATGGTTGTTTTGATGTTCTTCGGTGGCCCGACTCTTGGGTACGTGAGCATCTACGTGACGTACTTTTATGACGAGATTCTCTAGTCGGGCAGCAATATCTTGCCACAATTCAGCAGCCCAGATGAGCTTGCCTCTGCGTTGCCAGTTGCTCTGCTTCCATTGCTGCAGCCACCCCCATAGAGCATTTGCTACCATCCATGAGTCAGTATAAAGATAGAGTACTGGCCATTTTTCTCGTTCAGCAATATCTAAAGCCAGCTGGATGGCTTTCACCTCCGCAAACTGACTTGATTCACCTTGTCCTTCAGCCACTTCTGCAACTCGTCGTATAGGGCTCCATACAGCAGCTTTCCACCTTCGATGTTTGCCTACAATACGACAGGACCCATCAGTAAACAGGGCATATTGCCTTTCGTTCTCTGGCAGTTCATTATATGGTGGAGCCTCTTCAGCACGCGCCACCTCCTCTTCCGGTGATATTCCAAAATCTTTGCCTTCTGGCCAGTCCATGATCACTTCCAAGATTCCCGGGCGATTAAGATTTCCTATTCGAGCCCGCTGTGTAATAAGCGCGACCCACTTACTCCACGTAGCATCAGTCGCATGATGCGTAGAGGGGACCCTCCCTTTGAACATCCAGCCCAGCACCGGCAGTCGGGGTGCCAGGAGGAGCTGTGCTTCAGTACCAACCACTTCTGAGGTAGCTCGAACTCCTTCATATGCCGCCAATATCTCCTTTTCAGTTGGAGTATAGCGGGACTCAGATCCCCTATATCCTCGACTCCAAAACCCTAGAGGTCGACCTCGAGTCTCTCCTGGTGCCTTCTGCCAGAGACTCCAGGTAGGGCCATTCTCCCCGGCTGCCGTGTAGAGCACATTTTTAACATCTTGTCCTGCCCGTACTGGCCCGAGGGCTACGGCATGAACTATCTCCTGTTTGATTTGTTCGAAGGCTTGTCGTTGCTCAGGGCCCCATTTAAAATCGTTCTTCTTCCGGGTCACTTGATAAAGAGGGCTTACAATCAGACTGTAATTTGGAATATGCATTCTCCAGAAACCCACAACACCCAGAAATGCTTGTGTTTCTTTTTTGCTAGTTGGTGGAGACATAGCTGTTATTTTGTTGATCACATCCGTTGGGATCTGTCGACGTCCATCTTGCCATTTTATTCCTAAAAACTGGATCTCTTGTGCAGGTCCCTTGACTTTACTTTGCTTTATAGCAAAACCAGCTTTCAGAAGGACTTGAATTATTTTCTTCCCTTTCTCGAAAACTTCTTCTGCTGTGTTGCCCCATACGATGATGTCATCAATGTATTGCAGATGCTCTGGAGCTTCACCCTGTTCCAGTGCAGTTTGTATCAGCCCATGGCAAATGGTAGGGCTGTGTTTCCACCCCTGGGGAAGTCGATTCCAGGTGTATTGGACACCTCTCCAAGTGAAAGCAAACTGTGGCCTGCACTCTGCCGCCAAAGGGATCGAGAAAAACGCGTTAGCACTATCAATGGTGGCGTACCACTTGGCTGCCTTTGACTCCAGTTCATATTGAAGTTCTAGCATGTCCGGCACAGCAGCGCTCAGTGGCGGCGTGACTTCATTCAGGCCACGATAGTCTACTGTCAGTCTCCACTCTCCATTAGACTTTCGCACTGGCCATATGGGGCTGTTGAAGGGTGAGTGAGTCTTGCTGATCACTCCTTGGCTCTCCAGCCGACGAATCAGCTCATGGATGGGGATCAGGGAGTCTCTGTTGGTGCGATATTGCCGCCGGTGCACTGTTGTGGTAGCGATCGGCACCTGTTGTTCTTTGACCCTGAGCAACCCCACCACAGAAGGGTCCTCTGAGAGACCAGGCAGGGTGGACAGCTGTTTAATTTCTTCCGTCTCCAAGGCAGCTATACCAAAAGCCCACCGGTACCCTTTTGGGTCCTTGAAATACCCTCTGCTGAGGTAGTCTATGCCCAGGATGCACGGAGCCTCTGGGCCAGTCACAATGGGGTGCTTCTGCCACTCATTCCCAGTTAGGCTCACTTCAGCCTCCAGTACAGTCAGCTGTTGGGATCCCCCTGTCACTCCGGAAATACAGATGGGTTCTGCCCCTCTATGGCTTGATGGCATCAGGGTACATTGTGCACCGGTGTCCACAAAAGCCTTATATTCCTGTGGGTCTGATGTGCCAGGCCATCTAATCCACACAGTCCAATAAACTCGGTTGTCCCTCTCCTCCGCCTGGCTGGAGGCAGGGCCCCTCTAATCCTGCTCATAGTACTCGTTACCCACTTCTTGTAAATAGGAATCAGAAGTCCCTTCAAGAGGATCAGAGGTGAGATCAGCTCTTCTATTCTTTCTGGGAAGCTGCCCACTGGAAAGTGGAGCGACGATTTTCCTCGAGGAACCTGAACCCCCTTTTGTAATTGTTTTTCCTTGCAGCTCGCGTACTCGTGCCTCTAGGGTCGAGGTAGGTTTTCCATCCCACCTCCTCATGTCCTCTCCGTAGTCACGCAATTGAAACCACAGGGTGGCTCGTGGTGTGTATCCTCTATATCTTCTCTCTTGAACAGAAGAGCGCTTACTCCTAATGGCTGAGACACTGGTCCGTATGGGTGGAGGGTAGGGCATATCCTCTTTGAATTGCCGGAACTCTCGGGACAGTTTCTCTATAGCAGAGACGCAGGCCCGTAGGGAGGAAGAGAGACTTTCTTCGTATTGCCGGAGTTGGCCAGCCAATTCATCCACCGTTGGTCTCTCTCCGTCCTTCCAGGCCATTACTGCTAATGAGTTGGCATATGATGATGGTGCACTCCGTACAAACTTCCGCCACATAGGTTGCGTGCAATTGACTTCATCTGGATCTTTGGATGATTGTCCATTGTCCAAGTCACCATAAATCACTTCCAGCACCGCTAGCTCCCTCAGGTACTGGATACCTTTCTCCATGGTGGTCCACTTGCCTGGGTGACATAGAACATCTTCCTTGAAGGGATACCTTTCCTTCACACCCGACAGGAGTCGTCTCCAGAGGCTGAGGACTTGTGCACCTTTTCCAATTGCTTTGTCAATGCCCCCTTCCCTAGAAAGGGATCCCAGCTGCTTGGCTTCCCTACCCTCTAATTCCAGGCTACTGGCCCCATTATCCCAGCATCGGAGCAGCCAGGTGACAATGTGCTCACCTGGACGACGGCTGAAATCCTTTCGCATATCTCGCAATTCACTCAGGGATAGAGATCGGGTAGTTACCGTCTCTTTTATAAGTTCTTCCTCTTCCTCCTCTTCAAGTGATGACTCGCTCTCTTCCCTCTTCCGTGCTTGTGATGGCCCTGCTTCAGAGCACTCTGCCTCCTCACTCTCTTCCTCTGGCTCCTTCTTAGCAGAATCTTTCTCCTCCCTTACTAAACGAGCTGACTTCCGCTTCCAAGATTTCTTCTTTTGTACAGGGGCAACTGATACCGGGATGGGCTGGTCCTCTGGTTCAGCTGCAACAGTCTGAGTAGCTACAGTGCCCGCCGTGGGGGTTGGAGTAGTGGCAGTGCCCGCCGTGGGGGTTGGAGTAGTGACAGTGCCTGCTACAGACGTTGGAGTAGTCACAGTGCCTGCCACATTGCCATCAGACCCAGAGAGCCCCTCTCCCCTTTGCATAGTGTTAAATAGGGTTCGGTAGGCATGGGCCAGGCCCCAGCACATGGCAATGATTTGTGTCTCCTTGGAGCTGCCAGGCTGACAGCATACTTCTTCCAGATATTCTGCTAGTTTATCAGGATTCTGCACTTGTTCGGGAGTGAAGCTCCAAAACACCGGAGGTGCCCACCGCCCCAGGCATTTGCCCATGCTGTTCCACACACCCTGCCATTCATAACTATCCAGCCTTGGGGCAGATCTCCGGGTGATATTCTTAAATTGCTTGCTAACCTTAGACAAAACTGAAACCATGTTCCCCAGAAGTAGCAATAGAGGTATTTTAACCAGCCAAGGGTGTTCAAAATACTGAAAAATTATTGTGATGAAGGAGGAAATGTTATGATAGAGGGTATCAAAGGTACCATTCTGCATTTCCTCCATAAAAAACCTTTCAGAGGCAGAAGCATAATTGCTAATCGTCTCCACAAGACTGTAGCCAAAATACAGTAACGGCTTTAGTACAGAGCTCAGATGATACCACATTAAGCTCAAGGTCACTGCTCTAAAAACAAAATTCACAGGCGAGACATTACTAATCATTGCAGAGTACAGCAGCCCGCAGAAACCAACACCGATCCTTAACATGTACAGCAAAGACGAGAGCATGATGCAAATCAAACTGATATTGTGACCTGCAACCGTTATTATCTCAAGCCTCGGGCCCCACGTTGGGCGCCAAAAAGGACTGTCGTGGTTTAGCCCCAGCCGGCAACTAAGCACCACGCAGCCGCTCGCTCACTCCCCCTCCCGCAGTGGGACGGGGGAGAGAATTAGGAAAAACCTCGTGGGTTGAGATAAACACGGTTTAATAGGACAGAAAGAAAGAAGGGAACAATAATGATAATACCAACAAAGGAATGTACAAGAACAAGTGAGGCCCAATACAGAAATTGCTCACCACCCCGTGATCGACAGCCCGTCCCCGAGCAGCGATTTCCGCCCCCCCGGCCAACTCCAGTTTATGTACTGGGCATGACGTCGGATGGTAGGGAATATCTCTTTGGCCAGTCTGGGTCAGCTGTCCCGGCTGTGTCCCCTCCCAGCTCCCCGTGCACCCCCAGCCTGCTCGCTGGCAGGCCAGCACAAGAAGCTGGACTGTCCTTGACGGCTCAGCAACAACCCAAAACATCAGCACATTATCAACAGTTCCTCATCCCAAATCCAAAACACAGTCTCACACTGGCTTCTGTGAGGAAAACCAGCTCTATCCTGGCTGAAACCAGGACAATCCATAAGTGCTTTTGTGTCTGTCTGCTCCGTCACCTTAAAGCTCTTTTTTGCCACTCTTTGGAATAAATTGGACCCCTTGTTTTCAGACAGTTTTTTAATAACTATGATTACCCTTTCTTGGCTGCACTTTCCTCATGTCCTTATTTATATAGTAGGGAGTTTCTCCATTCCTGAATTTCCATCTCAATGCTTGAAGAAGCTTTCATAATTTCACAGGGGCTTCCTTTATTTTCTTATTCATTGTCCTAAAGCTAGCCAGACTTCAGGGAGGGTAAACATCAAGCTTGTCATACGCAACACCGGTGCTGTAACACTAAGAGCAGAAAACTGCGAAGCCACCTTTGCTGCATAGCAGCTGGTCATGGGTGAAACATAAAAACTTTTCGATCTTGGGGTTTTGGGTTTTTCTCTTTTTCTTTTTCCCCAGCAGCATACTTTTAGAAAGCTGTTTTAAAAGCTTCCTCAGAGACCTTTGAAATGATAAGCATTTTCCTATCTTTTCTCCTCATGAGAGAGATGGCTCATGCTGTTATGTAAGTTTGCTGTTTGTGGAGGCTGCATTGTTTCAGAGACCATGGGACCAAGTAGGTGAAGCTGGAGGAGGATAGCCTAGTGGGTCTAGTAGAGTGGCAGCATTTATACTGCTTTGTGCAGTCCTACTTAAAACTGTGTCCCTGAAACATGACAAAGCAGAGAAAAAAAATATCTAATTGAAAAGGTTAAGGAAAATACTGTAAGATACGCTCTTATTCACCAAATAGAATCTTGTCTTCTGCAAGACTGGAAAAGCTTCATAAGAAAGGAAAAAGTAGCTGTGCAATGCTGTGGCATGGGACTTCCCTGGTTTTGTAACACCTGGGGAAATACTGAAAGTTCACTACACCATTACTGCTGTGTAGCAATGAGGTTTTGACACTGTGTTGTGGTCTAACCCAGTGGGCAGGCAAACACCACACAGCCATTGGCTCACTCCCCCACAGTGGGATGGCGAGAGAATTGGTAAAAAAGGTGAAACTTGTGGGTTGAGATAATGACAACTTAATAGGACAAAAAAGGGAGGGAAAAAAATAATAATGACATAAGAATATACAAAACAAGTGATGCACAGTGCAGTTACTCACCACCTGCTGACAGATGTCCAGCCAGTCCCTGAGCCGTCGCCACCAGCCCCTGGCCGACTCCCTCCAGTTTTGTTGTTCAACATGACATCATATGGCATGGAATATCCCTTTGGCCAGTCTGGGTCAGCTGTCCTGGCTGTGTCCCCTCCCAGCTTCTTGTGCACCCCCAACCTTCTTCCTGTCAAGGCAGTATGAAAAGATGAAGAGTCCTTGAATTAGCATAAGCACTGCTCAGCAACAACTAAAACATCAGTGTGTTATCAACATTATTTTCATCCTAAATCCAAAATACAGCACTATCCCAGCTACTAGGAAGAAAATTAACTCTATCCCAGCTGAAACCGGGGCACACATAGAGAGTAATAGTGCTTATAACCCTAAACCTGCACTTTGCTCGTGCTGCCTACTTGTACTTCTGGTATTGCTATCTCATGTCAGATAGTAAATTTAAAACTTAATTGTTAAAAGCTTTACTTGTTTGGAAGAAAATGAAGTGTTACACTGAAATAAAGTATGTCTGTCTAAAATGTCTGTCTAATGTATGTCCATCTGAGGGACAGGATGCCATCCAGAGGGACCTGGACAAGCTCAAGGAATGAGACTATGTGAACCTCATGGGGTTCACGCTGCACCTGGGTCGGGGCTACCCCCACTAGCAGTATAGTACAGGGGATGAAGGGATGGAGAGCAGCCCTGCCCAGAAGGACTTGGGGCTACTGGTAGATGAAAAGGACAGGAGCCGGCAATGTGCGCTTGCAGTCCAGAAAGCCAACCGTCTCCTGGGCTGCATCCAAAGCCACGTGGCCAGCAGGTTGAGGGAGGGGATTCTGCCCCTCTGCTCCACTCTGGTGAGACCCTACCTGGAGTCCTGCAACCAGCTCTGGAGCCCTCAGCACAGGAGAGACATGGACCTGTTGGAGTGGGTCCAGAGGAGGCCACAAAAATTATCAGAAGGATGAAACACCTCTCCTGTGAGGCCAGTCTGAGAGGGTTGGGGTTGTTCAGCCTGGAGGAGAGAAGGCTCTGGGGAGACCTTATTGCAGCCTGCCAGTACTTCAAGGGGGCATACAAGAAAGGTGGGGACAGACTTTTTAGCAGGGCCTGTAGTGATAGGACAGGGGGTAATGGCTTTAAAGAGGTGTGGATTTAGACTAGATCTAAGGAAGACATTTTTCCCACTGAGGGTGATGAACCACTGGCCCAGGTTGCCCAGAGAGGTGGTAGATGACCCGTCCCTAGAAACTGTCAAGGTCAGGTTGGATGGGGCTCTGAGCAACCTGATCTATTTGAAGATGTTCCTGCTCATTGCAGGATGATTAGACTAGATGACCTTTAAAGTGTCTTTCCAACCCATACTATCCTGTGATTCTATGAGTATATGCAAATTTATGTTTGTGTCAGAAAAGCCTTTCTGAACTTCATGTTTATATAAAACAAAGGTTTTACTGAAACAAAGATCCCACTAATAGTTTTTAATATTAAGAATTTAAAACATTGTACTTGAGGTCAGGATCAGGACAGGGCAGTGGATCTTCTTCAAGGCTTTCACTTTTTCCTACCTTTTCTTGTGATGCAACTTGCAAAGGTCTGAGGGCAGCCCATCATTATCTTCAATATTGGTTGCACACCAACCTGCTAAGCTTTGAATCGTTATAGTCTATACAATCACAATCACAATTTGCACAATCACCAAAATCACCATGATAATTTTTCATGCATGAAGTCCAACTCTGTTTACCTTTTAAGTATCCTTAACATTTGTTGCAAGTGATTAAAATTCACCCCAAAATTTCCTAGCCTGTTACAGCACGATTGCAACTATTTCTTTAATAAGTGTTATTTTAAAATATATGTAGTAACAAATAACATCCTTCCATAGAGTTTACACTAAATAGACACATACATACATATTAAAAATTAGACAATTTATGGCATTTTTGGACACAAAACACACACAAAGAGAACTGGAACCTACATAAACAGTTACAGACGGATTGGAAATAGATGGGACAATTTCATTATCACTCTTGATCATGACTGAAGCAGAAAGTTGTTGTCTTCCCATGTGTAATGCCTGCCTTGGCCTGCTGTTTGCTGTCTTCCTTCTGTAAAGACTGTTCAGAAAATTCCATCTTGTTCCATTTTCCATCATTGATGCAGAGCTCTAATCTCAGAAGAACTCTTGAATCATCGGTACCCTTTTGGGTCCTTGAATAACCCTCTCCTGAGGTAGTCTATGCCAAGGATACAAGGGGCCTCTGGACCAGTCACAATGGGGTGCTTTTCCCACTTGTGCCCTGTTAAGCTCACTTCAGCCTCCAATGCAGTCAATTCTTGGCATCCCCCTGTCACTCCAGAGATCCAGATGGATTCGGTGTCCCTATACCCTGATGGCACCAGTGTACGCTGTGAACCAGTGTCTACCAAAGCCTTGTACTTCTGTGGGTCTGATGTGCCAGGCCATCGAATCCACACAGTCCAGTATACGTGTCATCCCTTTCCTCCTCCTGGCCGAAGGCAGGGACCCTCTATTCCTGTTCCTTGTCAGAGTATTCACTGTCTGACCTTTGCTGTGCCACACCAGAAGTCCCCTCACCAGGGTCAAGGGAAGTAATTTCAATTCTGTGTCTGGGAGATCACTGATTGCCTTCTTGTGTCTCTACAGCGACTAAACAGACAGCCTCCTTCGCTGGCCCCTTCTTAACAGCTGTCTTCCCTCTCAGTTCACGTGTTTGGCTTCCAGCTTAAAGGTGGGTTCACCATCACACTTCCTCAAGTCCTCTACCTGGTCATGCAGGAAAAAACATGTGCACCAGATGGTATGAACCTGGAGGTCCCTTTCCCTCTGACTGGGGCAGGAGAGGACTGATTTCTGGGGGCACCTGAGAGCCAAGGCACTGGTTCGTAGGGATGAGGAGGTACAGAGATTTTCCTCAATGTTTTGGAGCCAAGGAGACACTCTCTCCACAGCTGGTGTATCTATATCTGGGCAATACATCACTGTCAAGCTGTTAGAATATGACACTGCGGCACTTTGAATCACCTTCCTCCACATAGCCTGTGGGCACAGGACATCCTCCAGATCTTTGGAGACCTTGTAATTGTCTAGATCACTGTAAATGACTTCTGGCACCGCCAATTCTCTCAGGTATTGAATGCCTTCATCTGTGGTAGTCCACTTTCCTGGGGAGTTCACAAGACTCCTTGAATGGATATTTTGCCCTCACACTTCAGAGGAGCCGTCTCCAGAGACTGCAAATTGCTGCCTCCTTTCCGATTCCTCTCTCAATTCCCCACTTTCTAGCAAGGGATTCCAACTGTTGGGCTTCCTTACCTTCCAACTGATGACTGCTGGCCCTGTTATCCCAGCAATCTGCTCACCTGGCTGGTGGCTGTAATCCTTCTGCACATCTCAAAGTTCTGATGAGGTCCGGGACTGGGTAGTTTCTGCTTCCTGTCTGCATTCTCTCACTCCTTCCTCCAATCTCTTTGTTGGTGGACCAGGTTCTTGATCAAACCTTTCCTCTTCTTCCTCCTCCCTTACTAAGCGATGATATGGACCCATTGTTCTTCTTTTCCACTGTTTCTTTTTCACTGTACTTTCACTGTACAGGGCAATTACTGCAGTTGTTGTTGTTGTCTGGGTCTCTGCGTCAACCACAGTCCTCTGAAAGTACTGAACTGTGGCTTGATAGGCACAGGCCAGGCCCTGGTACCGTGCTAGGAGCTCTTGGTTTTCATTGGGGTAGGCAAAGCACCCTTCTATCAAGTGGTGCATCAGTTTGCCAGGGTTGCTTGCCTGCTCAGGGTAAAGTCCCAGGCTATGGAAGGTGATAACCGTCCTGGGAACCTGCCCAAATCCTTCCACACACCCTGCCACCCAGGGACCTTTCCCTTCAGGGCACATTTCAATATCGCCTCATCCAAAAGCTGTCTTCTCTCACAGCAGGACGAGACCAGATTCCACAGACCCCATAATATGCCAATAGTGTTAATTACTAGTATTAAACAACTCATGTAAGGTTGAACAAGGACCTCAGGAGTTTGCATAATAAACCCATTCACATCAATCCTGGGTAGGGAGAGGGAGGTGTGTTCCCCCATCCCCTCCACAAGATTGCTCCCCCAGAACAGCACGGCCATCAATGCCAAGGACAAAGCACATAGTCACTGTTTGTACTAGCACGTTCCCAAGTTCCTTCATCCTCCCCACAAAATAGGTCAGCAAAGTAAAGAGATAAGCAATGCAGCCAGCAAACTCCATGACCCGCACAGGAGCTTGACACTTAATAACTACTACAGCTATAGCATCTTAATGCAAAACTGCTGTTGTCTCGTGTCCCACATTGGGTGCCAAAAAGGACTGTAGTGGGTTGACCTTGGCTGGACGCCAAGTGCCACCAAGCCTCTCTATCACTGCCCTCCTCAGCAGGACACAGGGGAGAAATTAGGATGGAAAAAAAAAATAACCAAATATGTGGGTCAAGATAAAGGCAATTTAATAAAGAAAAAGCAAAGGCTGTGTGCAGAAGCAAAAGAAAACAAAGATTTATTCTCTACTACCCATCAGCAGGCGATGTTCAGCCATTTCCTGGGAAGCAGGGCTTCAGTACACATAGCGATTGCTCCAGAATACAAACAATGAAAAAATGAATGCCCCCACTCCTCCTCCTTTCCCTCAGTTTTTATAGTTGAGCTGACGTCATATGATATGGAATATCCCTTTGGCCAGTTCGGGTCAGCTGTCCTGGCTGTGTACCCTCCCAAGATCTTGCCCACCCCCAGCCCTCTAGTGAGAAGGGAATGTTGGAAAGACAGCCCTGACGCTGTGCCAGCACTGCTCAGCAGTAGCCAAAACACTGGTGTGTTACCCACACCATTCTAGCCACCAGTACAAAGCACAGCGCTGTGAGGGCCGCTGTGGGGACAATTATCTCCCTCTCAGCCAGACCCAATACATCCTTATATATTCCTACAATTACCTGATCAGCTCCTTGATAAAAATTTAAGTTTTTCCATCAAATTGCTACATATTCTACACTTACGTAGTGTTTTGATATCTCCATAGTTGTGAAAGCTCTGTTTTCTATCCAATACTACTTTTTACTTATCCCAGGTCCATCAGTTTATTCATAGTTGTTTTAAAATGTCTTGGCTGTAGCACTACACAAACGTTCAGTCTTTTAAAATACAACTGATACATTTATGTATCTAACTGGTTTACCTTCACTTCTCAACACTCAAAATATTAGGTTCTATAAACAGACAAAATTATATCCATGTGCATTTTTGTATTACACACACACTTTTATGAGTTGGTGATCTATTAATCATAGTCACTCATAATAAAATGAGATATATCCATCATCACTAAAACAAACAGAGTTTCTTCTGTTTGGAGATAGAACCACCTTTGATTTGGATTCTGTTTTCCCAGTTGCTTTCACTTGTTTATGTTTTTCTCTTGTTTTGTCTTCAGACGGGGCAATTGACCTATAAAAGTATTCTATCTATGTCTATTATATTAGACAGATATGATAATAAAATGAAATTAAAATCAAGTGGAACAAAGTCAAACAAGTTAAAATTAATAATATTTATAGAGTTCGAATGGATTACTTTTCTGTTTTACTTCTGGAAGATGAAGCAGAAAGGATTTTTAATAATAGTTATCATCTGAGTTACTCCAGCTTAAGTATCTGCCTCCATTGCATTTTCTAGTGATGTTAAAAGCCTGATTAACTGCATTTTTGCTTTGTTATTTCACACAGTTCATCAGCTAAACCCTTATGCTATTGTTTAAAGTTGTCAATTCATGTTTATTATCCATTTATTATCTATTATTTATAACTGATAAGATTGGTTTAGCTTATATTAGCAGTTCTTTTTTTATGCATAAGATGGTGGGATAACAAAAAATGCTTCTACAAATATATTAACAACAAGAAGAGAGGCAAGGAGAATCTCCATCCTTTATTGGATATGGCGGGGAACATTGTCTCCAAGGACGAGGACAAGGCTGAGGTACTTAATGCCTTCTTTGCCTCAGTCTTTAATAGCCAGTCCAGGCATCCGCAGGGTATTCAGCCCCCTGAGCTGGAAGACGGGGATGGAGAGCACAATAAACTCCTCATAATCCAGGAGGAAGCACTCAAGGACATGCTAAACCACCTGGACACCCAGAAGTCTATGGGGCCTGATGGGATCCACCCAAAAGTACTGAGAGAGCTGGCGGAGGAGCTTGCCAAGCCACTCTCCATCATTTATCAGCAGTCGTGGTTAAAAGGGGAGGTCCCAGATGACTGGAGGCTTGCCAAAGTGACGCCCGTCTACAAGAAAGACCGGAAGGAGGATCCCGGGAACTACAGGCCTATCAGCCTGACCTTGGTACCAGGGAACATTGTGGAGAGGTTCACCTTGAGGGAGCTCACAGGGCATGTGCAGGACAACCGAGGGATCAGGCCCAGCCAGCACAGGTTCATGAAAGGCAGGTCCTGCTTGACCAACCTGCTCTCCTTGTATGACCAGGTGACGCACCTAGTGGATGAGGGAAAGGCTGTGGATGTTGTCTATTTGGACTTTAGTAAAGCCTTTGACTCTTGTCCCCCTCAGCATTCTCCTGGAGAAACTGGCGGCTCGAGGCTTAGACAGGTTTACTCTTTGCTGGGTAAAGAACTGGCTGGATGGCCAAGAGTTGTAGTGAACAGAGTTAAATCCAGCTGGCGGCCGGTCACAAGCGGTGTTCCCCAGGGCTCGGTTCTGGGGCCGGTCTTGTTCAATATCTTTATTGATGATCTGGATGAGGGAATTGAGTGCTCCCTCAGTAAGTTTGCAGATGACACCAAGTTGGGTGGAAGTGTTGATGTGCTGGAGGGTAGGAGGGCTCTGCAGAGGGATCGGGACAGGCTGGATCGATGGGCAGAGGCCAGCTGTATGAGGTTTAATAAGGCCAAGTGCAGGGTCCTGCACTCTGGCCACAACAACCCCATGCAATGCTACAGGCTTGGGGAGGAGTGGCTAGAGAGCAGCCTGGCGGAAAGGGACCTGGGGGTGCTGGTTGACAGCCGGCTGAACATGAGCCGGCAGTGTGCCCAGGTGGCCAAGAAGGCCAACAGCGTCCTGGCCTGTATCAGGAATAGTGTGGCCAGCAGGAGTAGGGAAGTGATCGTGCCCCTGTACTCGTCACTGGTGAGGCCACACCTTGAATCCTGTGTTCAGGTTTGGGCCCCTCACTCCAAGAAGGATGTTGAGGTGCTGGAGCGTGTCCAGAGAAGGGCAACGAAGCTGGTGAGGGGTCTGGAGCACAAGTCTTATGAGGAGCGGCTGAGGGAACTGGGGTTGTTTAGTCTGGAGAAGAGGAGGCTGAGGGGAGACCTTATCGCTCTCTACAACTACCTGAAAGGGGGTTGTGGTGAGGTGGGTGTTGGTCTCTTCTCCCAAGTAACTAGTGATAGGACGAGAGGAAATGGCCTCAAGTTGCACCAGGGGAGGTTTAGATTGGATATTAGGAAAAAATTCTTGACTGAGAGAGTTGTTCAAGCGTTGGAACAGGCTGCCCAGGGAAGTGATGGAGTCACCATCACTGGAAGTGTTCAAAAAACATGTAGATGTGGCACTTCAGATACGATTTAGTGGGCATGGTGGTGCTGGGTTGATGGTTGGACTTGATGATCTTAAAGGTCTTTTCCAACCTTAATGATTCTGTGATCTATACAATGCTTCACTTTTATCCCTTTTTCTTAGGCCCGATTGCTGCAGCTTCTTGTTAGCAAATGTTAAAGCCCTGATTCATTCCTGTGTTTACTATCCCTTTGAGCCTTTTGGTCATCTCTCAAAATTTGCCTTGCCTGTTGGAACCTCTGTGCTAGTTCAACCAAACGAATGGCTACCAATCCGATTCAGTGGTTGCTGCTGCTCAAGCTACATTCCTATACTACTTTCCCAATGGTTTTCTCTCATTGAACCCCCTGCTCCATAGAGAGATCCCTGTTTACAAGCACTGTTGTTTTTGTTATTGCTTTATTCTGTCCGTTCAGTTCCTTGTGATAGCAATTTGCTTTTACATCTCTAGCCCTTCCGTTTTACTACAGTCTTGATGATTTAAAGAACTACTTGTTTTCTCTGCATGGCTGTGTATATAGCAGAGCTGGTTTTGCAATAGCGCATATTGTGGTGAGTAACTGTTCTTTTCTGGATTTCTCAGCACAATTATTATTATTGGTCCTTAGTCTAGATGGGTCTGGATCACTGTCTCTCTCCTTCCTCATATTCCAGGTCTCCCAAAGAGCTGTGACAAACCCATTATGACTTTGAAACTGTGCTTACAGGGCCACTGTGTGTTTCTGTCCTCCTGTGTGGTCAGCCCCTGCAGGAGGACGGCAGGGATAGGCAGGATGATTCTGGATGGTTCTGATGGAATATTCAACTTTTGTATGTTCCTTCTCTAAAAAAACCACAAACAACTCTTTAGGACTTCACTCGATTCTTGCATTTACTCCATCAGAGTAGCTATCTTGATTGCACTGGGGACAGCCTGCCCCGGTATTCAAGCTTTGTTACATCCATGGATGAGCTAGTACCCCGCAGTTTGTGTCCTGATCATCCCTTAGCTCCACCAGATCCATGGGCCTTCTCCAGTGGTCCAGTTCTAATCTGGGCATGAGCCATGGGAAGGAGGAGGGCCAGGACTCCCAAGAGTGCCACTAGGAGGGAGAGGACACATTTTCCTCTTTCCATGCACTGATCTACTAGAAGCAATATGGCAGAGTGCTTGTTGGGGCATTACCCAGCAACTCCGATCCTGCCCACACTTCTGAAGCAGTTTCTATATATCTGGTCTTGCCAAGTATCTTCTTCTGCCATGTTATTTCTTAGCACTACCTTTGGGGTTATGCTATTCTGCCACTCCTTACTCTACCACCACCCTTTCACCACTTACCGTAAGAAAGGGTATTGGGGCAGTTATACTGTCAAAGGTAACAGTTTGTATAGCTTCTAAATTTTTCCTCTCCTTAGATTTTTTTTCCTTAAGTTACTGTCATTTAGTTTTGTCCATACCACTGCTGTGTCTCTTAACAAAGCTTTTAGTTTATTCCATACTGGCTTCCACAATTACAGACCTTAAAGTTGCAGACGCTCAGCCCTGGGGACAGCCTTCCACGGCAGTGCTTTTAAATGTGACCTAATCATAACTTGGGGCTTGTCTGCCTTGCTGTTCACAAGACCACAGACAGAGCCTAATAACTTTTTCAACCCCACATATACCTCCGTGCCCTTATTTGGCTTATGCTCACCCAGGTAATACAGTTATTCAGTTTCTGGTCTTCCATTTAAAGCTTGCACAGTGCAACACATCCACTCAGCCTGCTAGCACTTACCTCACTGGTTCCCAGATCCATCTTAAACTTATTTATCAGGTGGTTTTGGGTTTTTTTTTTCTGCTTTCCTAAACCAATTTTGCCTGACCCAGAGGGCTGCGATCCTTTAGCAATCAGTAATTGCCTACTGTGATTTATGTATACAGCCTGGGCTGCTGGTACTGGCTTTCCTTTTTCTCTCTGCTCCCCTCGCTGAACATCGCACGAGATTTACTTAGTCACCTTACACCCTTTTTATTTACAGGGTAAAGAAACACCCTTCTATTTTGCACAGCCACATTCCCATCTGAGAATGCTAAATCTGGCACTTCCCAGTTTGGCACACTCTTCTAAATTTAAGCCCGTCTTCCTAAAATGGCTCCTCCGACCAGGGTCATTTGAGTGCACCTGAACGGTTGCCACCGAGCACCTGGTAACTGGTGGCACCTTCACAATGAGGTTAATCCAGTTCTAGTCCAAAAGTGTCACAGGTTTGGTCTCAATCCTAGATGTGAGAAAGCATGTGTCACACTGAGATGTACGTTAGCTTCAGGCAGCCATCCCGTCCTGCCCGCACGCTGTCTCACAGCCGGAACGAGCAAATGCTGCTTTCTTCACTGGTGCCCTCCCAAACACTTGGGCTTTAGTTGTGCCTCAAAAATTATATCCCAGCAGAAATGGCCAGGCTGAGGGGCAGAAGGTGTGCAAAGAGGAGCTAGCATTTGATCTCAGAGAAGTGATTAATTAAATGTGATCTGTCTTCATCAGGTTTCTGACCTTTTTCTTTCCTGTCAGTGAGGTTAGCCGTTGGCTGTCAGAGGGGATGTGTGTCGGGGGAGAGATCGCCAACTTTTGGGAGTGCAAGTGATTATAAATGGGATGCTTTCACACATTAATGTGTGCTCACAAATGGCAACGGAAGGTTAATTTTAGATTAAGTTGTATTTCAGTGGAATAGAAATCTGAAGAGGTGTTGTGAGACTTCAGTGGCACAACTGATATGAAAAAAGTGAGGTTTTTGTCTGATCAGTAGGCAATGGAGTTTTATCATATTAAATCTATAGGTTTTCATGAATGGCTGAAGGTACATGAATTCCTCCATCAGTTTCACAGCCTATTGCAGACAGATTTTAGTGAAACAGGTTACTGTGCTATTAATTATTAAATGAGACTGTATTATCCTTAATGGGCTTGAACCATCACCAAAAATGTTTTAGCTTCATTTTTGACCATGCTAATAATGGTTTCATCTGTCTTGTATAGTATACTTTCTGACTACTCTAGAAGCAGCAAAACTTATTTTGCTACAGTGGTAGGATATACACAGGTTGCAATACGGTTTTGATCTGTATTCTCTTTTCAAATGCCATTATATCAAATCCGTTAAGTGCTTCCAATGGATGGGCTAAAAAAATGACTGTTAGAGAAAAATAAAGTTCTGCCATATTTTTGTTTCTCACTGACTCAGCAGCAGAGCTGGTGAGTCCACAAACAAAAAAACCCTCCAATTTTTAGTCCTGCAAACTCAATTTCAACTCTGACAGTCATCTGGGTTCTTGACTTCCCAGTTAGCACCATTGCTAATAAAGAAAACTCTTTGAAATTATTGCTACCATGCTCTGTTCTTTTCGGTACCTATGAAATTTCTCTGACAGCCTCTGACCTTCTCCATGAAGATATTTCTGAATTGATCGTGAGACTGTGATTAGCAAGGACAAACCTTACCTTGATTTCCAGAATCCCTGTTGAATAACAGGATTTGCAGTTAAAAAACCCCACAACTTTTAAAATTTGGAGCTAAGCAAATTGATATTACAATCAGTGAAAGAGTAAATACAGAACTCCAATCACCTCGCAGAATTCTAGAATAATTTAGTTGGTTTAACACCAATTCTAATTCAGAAAATAAGTATTTATGTTTGAATATGTTTTAGTTTGACTGTGTGACTGAATACCTCAACAAAAGGTAAGTGGTAATCTTGGTAGTGAACTGAATCCCTCAGAGCAGAGACATGAGCTCCAATGAGCAATTCCTTCGTGAGGCTGTTTAATGCTAAGCTCCAAATTACGTACCCTGGATTGCTCTCTCATATGTATTTTAATAAGCTAAAAGGATGATTTGCTTTAAATAAGATAATTACCTTTAGGCAAGGGATCAGTATTGTTAATGGCCGAATTCATGCAATTCCTCTACTTAATCACACCCATTTTCACAGACTGATGCACCTACATGCAGTCGGTTTAATAAAACACATTCCCTATCTGCTAGCCGCAGAGATTAGACAGTAGCTGGATCAGAAGAAAAATGTTATTTTAATTCCTGGTTCTTCAGAAGGTTCTCTTCCTTTCCACAACATAGTTAGGAGGCTGTGCTCTGAAAGGCAATTATATTTTTTATTAAAAAAAAAAAATGGAAAGGGTACTACAGGGCAGAAGTTTGATGATGCTTGTGGATCCTTCTCCAGTGTTAGTTTTTTGAACATAGAGCACTAAGATCACAAGGGTCTCATAGGACTTGTGTTGAATTCTCTCTGTGAATAGGCAAATAACTCTCTTTGCTCTGAGCTCTATTGTTCTAATCTTCTAACCTGCATGTAGTCATGATTCAGAAGGAATTGTTCCAACAGGGGATTCTCAAAACATGGACTCATTTATATTAAGGCATTAAACATCATAAGCAGAACTTTTTCAAGAGTTTATAATTTTTTCCTTATCTAATCAAAAAGAGAAAAAGGAAAAAGCTTTTAGTCAACCATAAGTTTAGGTGCATCATTACCAAAGTTACCGGACTGGTTAAGCTTTTTGAAGGTTGTGTACAGATTCCATTAGCGTGACTGTGAGAATATCCTACGGTCGTGGCTGTCAAACTCTTAGCTCAGAGGACACCTCAGACTTTCTTGTGAGCTCCCAGCATTGCAACATACAACAGGTCCGTAAACTCTACCATTTAGTACAGTTTTGCAGACTTCCTTAGACTACACAATACAGCTTCAAGGTTTTCCAAAAACTGTGGGAAACAATATTAATAAAAATTTCCCCCTATGGGATTATAGATTATGGACTGTAAAACTGCTCCCAAGGTCATCTGAAAGGCCATCACTGTGCTTTCACTGTGAAAGGCTCAAGCAGCTGTTAGCTCTGCTTTATCACCATGTGATATATCACACTATTATGGCCATATATTTTTATTGTCTCCACTAGGCAGAGCATGCCTGTGACTTTGTCTCATCAGACAGAGTTAGGTTCAGAGATGGTATTCAAGGTAGTGAGCTTTTTTACATGCCAGAAAATTGGTGTAATTTACATGAGAAAGCAAGAGTGATGAGAGATGGCAGGAAAAGTAGCCAACAGGGAAGTACACACAAAATAATTCAAGGCTGCAACAAGACACAAAAAGATAACTTGTCCTGGTTTCAGCCAGGATAGAGTTAATTTTCTTCACAGAAGCCAGTGTGAGGCTGTGTTTTGGATTTGGGATGAGAAAATGTTGATAACGTGCTGATGTTTTGAGTTGTTGCTAAGAAGTCAAGGACAGTCCGGCTTCTCGTGCTGGGCTGCCAGCAAGCAGGCTGGGAGTGCACGGGGAGCTGGGAGGGGACACAGCCAGGACAGCTGACCCAGGCTGGCCAAAGGGATATTCCCTACCATACAACGTCATGCTCAGTAGTAAAGCCGGGAAGAAGAAGAAGGAAGGGGTGGAGGAACGTTCGGAGTGATGGCGTTTGTCTTCCCAAGTCACCGTTACATGTGATGCAGCCCTGCTTCCCTGGAGACGGCTGAACCCCTGCCTGCCCATGGGGAGCGGTGAATGGATTCCTTGTTTTGCTTTGCTTGTGTGTGCAGCTTTCGCTTTACTTATTAAACCATCTTTATCTGAAACCATGAGTTTTCTCACTTTTACTCTTCCGATTCTCTCTGCCTCCCCACCTCCGGGGAGTGAGCAAGCAGCTGCATGGTGGTTAGCTGCCGGCTGGGGCTAAACCATGATGATGACTTTACAAAAGTCCTTTTTATCACTCACCATAGCTACTTTTTTGGCCACTTTTCTCATTAGCTGTCAGCAAGCCAACAACTATCCTTCCAGTTAAGCTGCATTGGCTCTTCAGTGCTTTGGAAGGCTGAGCTGGTTTCTCATCACCCTCAAAAAAACCAGTGGAACAGCTGAGCACAGAGGGTTGTGATCATGGCAGAAAGTCTAGTTGAAGGCCAGTAACTAGCAATGTACCCCAGGGGTCAACACTGCGTCCAACATCTTCATTAATAATCTGAGTGGTGGGACAGAGTGTAGTCTTAACAATTTTGCTGATGAGACAAAACTGGGAGGAGTGGCCGATATGCCAGAGGGTCACGCTGCCACGCAGAAGGATTTGGACAGGCTGGAGAAATGGACTGATAGGAACCTCAGGAAGTTTAACAAAGGGAAGTGCAAAGTCCTGCACCTGGGGAGGAACAACCCCAGTTACCAGCATACGCTTGGGGCCACCGAGCTGGGAGGCAGCCTGGCAGAAAAGGACCTCGGGCTCTTGGTGGACACCAAGCTGAAAGTGACCCAGCAATTTGCCCTTGTCACAAAGAAGGGTAATCGCATCCTGGGCTCCCTTAGGCAAAGTATTGCCGGCAGGGGAGGGAGGTGATCCTTCACCTCAGCACACCTGGAGTACTGTGTCCAGTGCTGGTGTCTCAAATACAAGAGACACGGGCATACTGGAGAGACTCCAATGAAGGGCCACAAAGATGATGAAGGTGCTGAAGCATCTCTCCTATGAGGAAAGTTTGAGATAGCTAGGACTCTTCATTCTGGAGAAGAGAAGGTTCAGAGAGATCTTAGCAAGGTGTATAAATAACTGAAGAGAGGATGCAAAAACAACGGAGCCAGGCTCTTTTCAGTGGTGCCCAGTGCCAGAACCAGAGGAAGTGGGCACAAACTGAAACACAAGAGGTTCCCTCTGAACATCAGGAAAGACTTTTTTTTTTATTGTGAGGGTAACTGAGCACTGTAGTAGGTTGCCCAAAGAAGTTGTGGAGTCCAAGCCTGGGGTTTGTTGGACGTTTTCAAGAGTCAATGGGGTAAAGGTCTGAATAACCTGGTCTGATCTTGTAGCTGAGCCTGCAGTGAGCAGGAGGTTGGGCTAGAGACTTCCTGAGGTCCCTTTCAACCTGAATTATTCTGTGATTACATGAGGCTCTCATATATTTACCTTTGAACTCAACAAGTTAACATATCAGAGAAACTGAGGAACAGTGCAATGTTTTTTCCAGAAATGCAAGTTGTGTTCTGCTTTAACAGAAAAAGAAAGAAGATAGCGATATTTTTTCAGTCTGCTAAGCACTTAGCTAAGGTAATCCTTACTGAAATACTATATATAGTCTGAGCATTATATTTTAAGTAAAATGTAGACAAATTCTGATTGCGCTCAGAGCACTCTTCAAGAATAATTGAAGTATTAGATAACATGACCTAAGAGGAAGGTCTAAACAAACAGTATATTTAGTCAATAAAAGAAAACATGAGAGGAAAAATGACAACAGCATTCTAGTTGTAACAAGTTGCTATAAAATCAACAATGAGCAATTGTTCTCCACATTCACTATGATTGGGGGAGACAGGAAGAAGAAATCTATCAATTACAATAAAGAAAATTGAGTTAATATTTTAAGAAAAGTTTTCAACTGGGGCTTGGAGACAGTTTTCTGTGTGGAAATAATGAAAAAAATAGATTTAAAGAGGCAACCAAGCTCAGAGAGGAGGCTTAAGGTTTGCTAGCAGAGAGCTAGGTCCTAGGAACAAGGTGAATTTGTACTCTAAAGCAGAATTTGAGGAGGCTCTTGAGTATAAATCAAAGAAGATCATATCTCATTCATGTCTTCCCATAGGCAAGCCTGTAAAATGTACAATTAATTATTCATGTGCCTGGAAATGCTGATGTTGAAGAGAGTGACTGTATAAGAAATGACACTCTGTGTGAAACATGGAGTCTGATATGGAGCAGAATGCATATTAAACAATGAATGGACAAAGAATGGAGATGCGGAGTGCAAGATCGCACATCACTTCCAAAAGAAAATGAGACTATTTCAACACCACTAGTACTCTCTTCTGCATTGTAATTATGTTCCTATTTTGTTCCATTTGCAGTTTACATCAGAGTCAGCCTGAGCAGGAAAGGGAAAAGGGTGGAGGAGCAGGAAAGGAAACTGTTGGAGAAGTTGAAGTTGAATTTCGGGCTGTACTCAATGGCAACTGTGAAGGCAGGAAGGACTACAAAACCATTACAGGATCCTTTAGTTGTAAGGGACGCTGCTGTCAAATTAGCACCCAGCTCCACCCTGTGCCTGTCTATGAATGCCAGTGGGATGAAACATTATTATTGAGGATGTTCATGTGACAAAAGGTACCTGAGTTTACTGAGGAAAGGAGGGATCTAGGAGCAAAGAAGGAAGAGACAGGCTCTCTATCCACCAAAGTTAGCTGGTTTTGGTAATAACAGAACAGCAGGTGTTGGAAAAGATAATTAAGGAGCGAAGTTTACAGTATTGTGAAATATTCTATAAGGATGGGTAATTGTATTAGAAAAACACCACTAATGCTTGGTATGGAGCAGCTTCACGCTTGAAGAGTCTTTAGAAGTGTGAAATATGACATATAAGTAAATCTAATGGATAAAATACAAATTAACTCAAACTTCGATTTACATGAAGACAACTGACATCCCTGCGAGTCAGGTATACGGATCTCATGTGCAGAAAGGATTTAGTTATTTTTTGAAGAATTGCCACAGTTTATGGAATCTTGCCTGTGATATGTTCAAAGGAAAATTTCTTCCAGAATTAAAGCTGGTCTGTGTGTCTATAGGTCTGCGTATGTGTATAAGTATGTTTTACTTTTGACCAGCAGACTGTATTAAGAGCTATTGTAAAAAACAGGGAATAGGAGTGTATCATTTAACATTGCTTTTACATTGTCAAAAAAAAAAAAGAAAATTGTCCAAGTTACTCATTTAAAGAGAAGTATATTGTAGTATATCTTCATGCACTGCAGAAGTCAGTCCCTTAATCAACCAAATAATTCTATCAGTGAATTAATTAAATAATTTATGCTGCTAAAGGAAATCATGTCTTTAAAACAAAAGGGTTTTTCTCCCTCAGTTTGCTCTTTCAATGGACGTATCAACACATTTGTCCAGAGGACAATAGTTCATTGGTTATTGCTCTATTAATAGGGTGAGAAATGCTAAAAAGAGGGGTTTATTATCCTGTGAAGGTGAGGTCTCACGATCTCAGGGAAAGTTTACAACAGACCAGTGTGCCTGTATGTCCCAAAGTCTATCTACCTATGTCAGCATGCTTGAATGCGCATGCATCCAGAATGGATGACCGGCAAACCTGAGGTCAGCCTGAGTAATCTCTTCCTTGAAGGATAAGTTTATGAACTCATAGATAAGCTGAGGGGCAGAATGATCCCTTAGTTTCATTACATTCTTTTTTATTTTCCACCCTGGGTAATGGGTGGCAGGCTGTACATAAACATAGAGAACAAGCCAGAAGCTATTTGAGTTAATTCAGCACTCTTGCTCATGCTAATTCTTTGATGTCTTGAGTGTCCTTCCAGAATATTTGCAAGGTGTTGTGGAGTATTTATGAATATTTGAGAAGGTGTCTTGCTCATTGTAGTTATGCTGATGCTAAACACCTGAGAGAAGTCTGCTGTATCATCACTGTGCTGATCACAGTCACTCAACTACTATTCCAAAGGAGACTGTGCATTTCTTTGCTGTCTTGTTGTCTTGCAAAGGCTATCAATATTGCACAGTGTCTGTTGAGCATTGGCAGTGTTTAGTGTCGTTTAAGACATGAAACGTAGTTCCTCCTGTTAGAAATTAAAATTCTAAAGGCATCTGGTATGCAATATGCAATCTCACTCTGAAACTCCAACATAAAAATGATCACAATTTCTAATTATATATTTCTATAGCTTTCATTGACCCTTTTCTTGACTGCAGTATGGATAAATATAATGCAACTAGGATAAAGCTTAAGAGAGCTGTGTAATTCCATTTATCTGCATTTTTTTAAGTTTATTCTTTAGTGTAGCAGGTAAGTGTCTTTTGCATTGAAAGCAACATGTCAAAGAAACTCAGGTCTGATTCATCTGACTGAGTGTGATATTTTCAACTACTATTGAACTACTTGTTCACAATCCCGTTAAGGATAAATTAATGAAGGCGGCATTTCTTTGGTGAAATTCCTTTTTTTTCTGAAATAGATATTTAACATAACTCAAGTGAACCACATCTCAAGAGTGCATTCACCATAGACATCTACAGTTGAGTTGCGTTCTATCATTGATGGCTTGCTCATGATGACTGATTGCTTGTTCTGGCTGGGTGCAAGAAGAGGTATTCTGGCCACAACACAGACCTTCAAAGAAGCAGATAAACAAGAAAACTTGGAAGTAGGGTAGCTTTTTAATAATGATTATATATCAGATTTTGCTAAAGATAATGTAATACATTTAACTACTTTCAAACTGTGTTATGCAGATACTAGATATGAAACTCAAAATAGCCAGTCTCTGATACGGCAGAAACATGAGGTGAAGAACGTTTTGCCTAGATGGACAGCTACACTTGAAAAATCAGTTTCTCTCTTTAAAGGAAGTCCAGTCTCACTAGCTCTAAAGTTAGGTAAGATGAGTCTGGCTTAGAAAGTGCTAAGAGATTATTGCAAACTTGTAAGACCTGTATGACTGCAAAGGTTAAATTCAGGTTAGATAAGGCAGGGCTGAAGTAGAAGCAGTGAGAAAGGCAGCATTTGGCCAAGCAGAGGCAGGAAGGAAACATCCACTGAGTGGGGGAAAAATGCATCTACCCTTGCTAGTTTGGTCTAGTGCTCTAGCTGCAGACCATCTGTGATCTGAGGACACAACAGCTACCACCAAGAAAGCTTTTTCTTACTTCTTCTTAATGCTGCTTCTTTCTTGAAATATATTACCCCAGACATATCTTGCTTCAGTATAAACAGCACTTTTTTCACGTAATAGAACACGTGACAAATATCACTCTCCACTTTTTTTTTTTCTGTAAAAGAAAACAGCAACACAGCTCTGCATAGTTCAGCTCTGTCCCATTTTAAAGATGACAGATGCAGTCTGGAGGGGGATAATTCTCAACCTTAAAGTACCTTAGGCAGATTGATGCCATTCTCAAGTCTCTCCAGGGATTATTAGGATTTTTGCTGGTGTACCTTGAAGAGTCTGAAAATAAGCTTTACAAAAGATCATGGCCAGTGCCCAAACATTGATCAACACCTATGCATGGGCTCTACTCTTGTATAGTGTCACCGAAATCGGGAATAAACCTCGTAACACCAATGTAGTGTTAAAAGGCAGGCATTCTTTATTCACGGTGCCGGGAACACGGGGGATAGCTCCTCCTAAATCGTGTTCACTTGATCAGTTCAAAAATCAAACATTTATAGGCAAGATTAATACATATTCATCAAGTTTCCATACAATGATTGGTTAAATATTCCTCGCCTCACATGTAAATGACCACGCATGCTCACTATAATTTCTTGGGATTTTACTTCCTTAATCTTTTGAGTCAGAGGGTTTCTTGAGTGGGTGGTCTCTGAGTCAGTGGTCGCGATCTCCCCATGCCG
The DNA here is from genome assembly GCF_964289735.1 of Phaethon aethereus. Taxonomy (NCBI): domain Eukaryota; kingdom Metazoa; phylum Chordata; class Aves; order Phaethontiformes; family Phaethontidae; genus Phaethon; species Phaethon aethereus. Next base: position 211,761,017 of record NC_138575.1, read on the forward strand.
GAATTACCTTTCTACAAAGCTCACTTAAGCTTGGCAACACTAAATAGATCTTCATGGGCTGTTGGTCCAATATGCAATCATTCACCCCACAGTCCTTTGTTTTAAGACAAGACTATAGAATGAATAATTACCTACTCACCGGACCGTAGAACTGACCAAGGTGTTCCTTCTTTCTGACTACTTGTTATTAGAACAAAACATAATATCATGATCACATGTTACACTTAACTCCTTGATAATTAAATCCAGATGGGAAGGGTTAAGTGGGTTCTCGAGCAGCATTGCTGGTGCATAATGCTCTTATAGTTACAACTTGCTACAAATTCATAAACCTATTTTCTAACCCTATTTTATTTTAATTCTCTACCACCTTGGTTACAATAGGAACACAGAACTGGGATCATCAGATCAAATCCCATCCTCTGTAACTGGGAGCAACCGTGTAACCTGTGTTAACCACACAAGATCCCACAATGTCTGTTCGGTCCGTAACATTCTTCTCTCACACTGCAAAAATCCTTTAGGGGAACAAATGGCCATAAAAAAAGAAGCTTGTCCAGGATGATTCACTAGAGCAGGAACAGTTTGTCAGTATATAGCTGGCACAAATCAGTAAGCATTTTCACCATGGACCATGTAATTTTGGAAGTTAGAGCTCCAGTAACATTTACTCCTTGAAATCATGAGAAATCTCTCTCACACAACATAACTGGGTTTATCACAAATATGACTGAACTGAAGTCCACCCTGTCAAATTATAGTTATAATTCAAGCTGTGTGGAAGCTGAAAAGTTATTTTCTTTGATGACTTGCTAATTAAGTAAGCCGACAGATGTACCACAGTGAAGAGGGTGTCTGACTGGCTTTTTATTCTTGACAAACAGAAATGTTTCTCACTCTCATTTTTCTTCATTATTTTTCTTTCCATAGCTTTTAGTAGAAATGAGTTTTCTAGTCAGAACAACAGCTAAACAAAGCAGTTTGCAGCAGAGTGAATAAAAGTTCATGTAATGACTTCACCATGGTCCAATGACTCATATAGGTGTTAATGATGAGCGAGATGTGACTCTTAACTCAAGATCACCAGATCACTGGGTTCATGGATTTCACACTCTCTTCCTCAGACTGTCAGCGAGAGTGTGATCATGTACTGCAGTCACCACTGCTCATTACATTGGGTGTCACTGCTCCTCATTGTACCATATAACGGGCATGTGTGTAATCTCATTGTCTCCCCTACACAGCTACTAGTTTTGCTTTCTCTTGCTTTAAACATAATTGACTGGTTTAGGTCATTCTACAGTTTTCTGAAGTTGGATGACCTCATCTATGGCATCTGGGTATACCAAGCTTGGTAAATTACACACCAGAGTTAGACAAAACTGCAAAGGATTCAATTTGAAATTCTGTTCTTTAAATTAGGGTGTCTTCACATAGATTTCTGTATGTGAGCTATGTGTCTAGGGTCCAATTACAGTTTGGAGAGATCTAGAGTTCCTTTCATTTGCCTGCACTTCAGTACATGGTGTTATTTGAGATCCTTGAGGGTGCCCAAAACCTCCTTTCAGGGCTGGCAGATGTGACAATGGTCCTACAGCAAATCTGTGCCCTTCTGGAGTGGCAGCTCCAAATACCTTACACCACATTAGACACATAGAATCATCGAATCATAGAACTATAGAATAGTTTGGGTTGGAAGGGACCTTTAAAGGTCATCTAGTACAACCCCCCTGCAGTGAGAATAGGTCAGGTTGCTCAGAGTCCTGTCCAGCCTGACCTGGAATGGTTCCAGGGATGGGGCATCTACCACCTCTCTGGGCAACAGATGCCAGTGCCTCACCACTCTCATCAGGAAAAACTTCTTCCTTAGATCTAGTCTAAATCTGCCCTCTTTTAGTTTAAAACCATTACCCTTCATCCTACCGCTACAGGCTCTGCTAAAAAGTCTGTCTCCATCTTTCCTATAGGCCCCCTTTAAGTCCTGGCAGGCTGCAATAAGGTCTCCCCAGAGCCTTCTCTTCTCCAGGCTGAACAATCCCAACTCTCCCAGCCTGTCCTCACAGCAGAGCTGTTCCAGCCCTCGGATCATTTTTGTGGCCTCCTCTGGACCCACTCCAACAGGTCCATGTCTCTCCTGTGCTGAGGGCTCCAGAGCTGGACACAGCACTGCAGGTGGTGTCTCCCGAGAGTGGAGTAGAGGGGCAGAATCCCCTCCCTCGCCCTGCTGGCCACACTGCTTTGGATGCAGCCCAGGAGATGGTTGGCCTTCTGGGCTGTGAGCGCACATTGCCAGCTCATGTCCAGCTTTTCATCCACCAGGACCCCCAAGTCCTTCTTGGCAGGGAGATGCTTAGGCAGATGAATTGAGCTTTTTTCCATTATAGTCAACAGAGTCTGGATAGAGGGATTCATTTCATCCTAAAGCAGGCACGTAGTGACTTCGGTAGTTGGAAGGTAGCTCACCTGCTTTGAGTATCCAAGGTATCCCACCTTGCTACCAGCTACCAGTCCAGAAAGACACAGCTTCTTTTAGGTTCTGTGTTATATTAATTAACTCCACACAGGTGCCTTAAATACCACATTTATGTTTAGACAAACAACTTCAGCCATGGGAGCCCATGTAAAAGGAGCCTACTTTGCACAGAAGTGTCTAAGATTGGAAGTTATCCTGTAAGTGCTCTCACCTAACTAAATCCTCAAATACCAAGTTTTCTGCTTAGGAATAAAATTCAGAGCCTTTGGGGGCTCTGTAAATAGAAGCACTGAGTACTATTCGAGGGGCCCAGATGTCTGAGGTATCAGTACCTGGGGCTGGCAGGTCCGACAGCTGGAGGCCAGGCATGATAGACCTGGAAATCTCAAGTGGCACTAGATGCTTATGTTTATCTCGGTTGTTAGATTCAAAATCTCTGCTACACTGTTGCCTTACCCAGTTGGTAACTCTCCTTTCTAAATCTATTTCCATAACTAATCCTAGAAAGTTTTAAGCCCCTCCAGACACACACATTCAGAAGGAAGTGTGGGTTACAGGCACAAGCCCCTTTTCTGGGAGTGTGGTGTCCCCTACACTTCGGTTGTGAGGACAGAGCAATCACAGTGAACATAAAGCCCCTGGGAGGAGCAGTGACAGGCGGGGGAACCCTCGTAGCCTAATCAGGAGAAGATCACCCCAAACTGGCTACCCCAGGACCGTTGAAGGAGCAGGATCAGCCCATCATCCCACCGGACGAGGCAGCCAAAGGAAATCTCTCCCCAGAAGGCTGTGCTGACCGAGGGCATTATTGCCTGCAGGGGTACAGATTCATTATGGGTCGTAGGTGGAACTGTGCAAAACTTACGGGATATTTTAAAGGAACTGTAGGGATGTGTGAAACATCTTATGGGATGCTTAGGGGAAGGATCAAAAGCAGGGGAAGGAAGGGACCCAGATGGACTGGAGAGGAAGAAGCATGGGGAAACAGGGATCTAGGAGCCGAAAGGTTGGATGTAGACAGGAGCTGGTCAGCATGCTTGTCTGACCGAGCCCTGTGCTCGGTCACTGCAGTGTACCCTGCATTCTTATTAAATCCTCGAACTACACCTCGAAGGAGGCACTGTCTCTTCTGGGCTGGTGTGTGTGAACGTGAGTGAGGAAGGTGAGAGGTCTTGGTGCCTGTGCTGGGGAAATGCTGAGGACCTGCGGGGCCCCAGGGTCTGGGGGCTAGCTGCCGGGAGAGAACAGGTCTGGGTGCAGTTCCTGGATACATCAGCGGTCTCAGACTGAATCCTGGAGATACCTACAGCATATGTTTGTCTGTCCTATCAGAAGCTTGCAATGTTGTCAGCAGGAGAGGAGAAAGAGATCCAGGCTGCTGAGGGCTGTTCACGTCTGCGTGAGCATGATGCTCATTTCTGTGGGTGCTGACAGAGACAGTCCGTTCTGTCTGTGTTGATCTGTGTGGTCAGTTGTATTAGTGTGTGTGTGGGGGGGGTGGACACAGAGCCGCAGCAACCTCCATCAGTACCGCCAGGACATGAGGAAGCCCACTGAGGCTTGTAGCCCACTGGAGTTGGCCACCTCTAACAGATGTCCTGGTGGAGATGTGGTGCTCTAGTTTCGTCTGCACCTCTGCTGCTTCCTTACAGGCCATCTGTCCACATGCTGGCGAGAGAGCAACCCACAAGGACACAGACCCATGGTGTGGGTCCCTACTTGTTGCACCTTACACTGTCAGTCTACCAGCTGGATGAAGACTCATCATAGCATCCTCATAGCACTCCAAGTTTCAGATTTTTTTCCCCCTGTTACAAAGGCTCGTGCTTCTTTTATACTTCTTTTCATGCTGATTCTTTCTTTATTTGAAAAGCCTCTTTCTTACTATTTAATTCAGCTTTCTTTTCAGCATCATCCCAGGTTTTGGGCAAACACCGTCTCAAACAGTTTTGAGTATTCCATTCACGCACACACGTTTTACACTCACATTCCTATTTTATCAGATACTCTTTTATTCTGGCCACTTTGCCAAGGCTGTGCCTTGTGTGAACCCCCATGCTGGGATGCAGAGAGATGACTCGGGCAGGATGCAGGCTGGAAACGAGCCTCCTGCCTCTCAAGCCAATGCTGAAACCGCTGGAACGGTTTGTGAGTTGTGACCGTTGCATACCTGTTTTGAACGCTCTCTTCTTTCTCCCATGCCACTGGGGATTCAGGGCCACACTCTAGAAGATTGCCATTCATCAGCTTTGCTAGACCTAGCACCCCTTCAGGATTCCCTGCCGCTAGTCAGGTCATACTAGGAAAAGAAAACAATTTTGATTTTTCAGTACAGTCTTTTATTACTTTTTATCTAATGTGCCTACTGTTTGTATAATAACACACTGCTCAAAGACCAGTAAGATAAATGAGTCAAAAAACTTTTCTTAGGTCTCTCAAATTTTAAAATATCCTGATGATATTAAGATAAATATATTAGCTAAAATCAATAAAATTGTCTGGATATTTACCAGAATTAGTCACTGGAGTTGTTTTTAATGCTGATTTAATTAGACTTTCTAAGTGCTTCATGGTCTCGATAACATTTTTGTATTATTTGCTAGAACACAAAAAATGATTCAAACTCCAGAAACTAAGAACTGCAATAAGTCATATAGAAACTTCATAGACTGTCACGTATTTTAATCCTGTTTTAAAAATCACTGTGTTTATTTGCAGCTATTCTTAACTGATTTATCCATAAAGTTTGAATTATAATTAAACACAATTAGCATTTTTTCCAAAAGAGAGTGTTGGAAGGCACTTTCCAAAGGGATGTTAGAGGAGATTACTTTTAGCATTTAATCCACCAACAATCATCTAAAATGGCAATTACTATCTAACAGGCAAATAACACTTATCTGATAAACTATATGTTGGTACCTAGTGTGCTTCTCTAGACTCTTTGGTTTTATGAAAATCCACAGTATTGCAGAGGTTTTAAAGGCATTTAGCACTTAGCAGTCAAAACAGCAGGAGCTGCTGTAAACTCATAATAAGACCCAGAGTTATGAGATGATCCCACTTGCTTAATTTTTATTATCTCCAGAAGAGTGCTTGATTGACTTACAACATATACCAGCTGGTGATTTGCCCCAAAATTTTGGTTTGTAGTGTTTAGGATTAGAGTAGTCATGTCTTAGTAGTAGTCGTGTCAGTTCTGGACAACTTGAACGAACAAAAATTATGGCATAACCTTACAATCTCTACTGATTTTTCCAGGAGCTGAGGAAAGGACTTAACTCTTGGACTTGGCAAGATCAATTCTGGAATGAAATTAAGCTGAAATTGAAATAAAAATGTCATGATTCAAGCCCTTTTTTAATTATATCTCTTTTCTCTGCTAAGTTGTGCCAAAATCTTTAACTAAAGAATTTGTTGAGGAAGTTGAATATGTGAATGGATTGGGGGACTCATTAAGGTCACTAGCATACCTAAGCTCCAAAAGGTAACCAGGTTTCATGTGCTCTGGACTCTATTAAGGGGAGCTGCAGGATGCATTTAATCAGTTAGGAGGTGATTAAACGAACATACCTCACAGAGATGTTCTAAGTTAGATCATGTAAAATCAGCTGAGAGTAGGATGTACACAAAGTGCTATGTTCTTAGCCTAGGCTCCACAGGAGAAAATTAGCAAAGTATTCATGATAAAGTTTAAAACAGGGTTTGATATGAGCTTTGGAAAAAAATGTACCTGGTGCAGAACCTTTCTAAACTTGAGGGATACTAACGCACAGTTGTTTTATATTATCCCATTCTTCTTTAAACTGAAGTATATCTGTTGCCTCTTTTTGAACCTGCAGGTCTATAGAAAATTATATTAACCAGCTTTCATAATTGACAAGTGAACATCTTTTTCATAAACTGTCTTTCACATGAAATGTAAAAGAAATTTGCTTGGCTTATAAAAAAGCTGAATTCAAGAAGAGTTTTTTCCCATAGGTTGCTTTTAATCAGGCCTCAAGTTATAAGTAATACTGCATGGCTGATTCTTTACTTCTGTGATTCCATTAAAGTCAGGGCCTATCAACTGACACAAGTGCAGCTCAGATTGTCAGATTTCAGATTTTCAAATGTTTTTTTCTAAATGGTGCATCTTTTATTTACGTGAGTGTCCTTTTCCTTTTTCTAACTTATGTACTGTTTTTGCTTCTCTCCACTTAGGAAAAATTGGTTCAAAGATGACAGGCTCCGTATAATTTGTCATGTGAACTCCATTGGGCTTTGCTGACTGAAATTCATTATTTAATGTGTCCTTCCTGCATTGTAGCCCACATCCTTATCTCCTTGTCAAAGTTCACATGAATCATTAGTAATCTTTTTTTTCCAAACAAAAATGTAAGAAGCTGCTGAATACTTCAGCTGTCTCTGTATCATCTATTATGCAAATAATATCAGCTCTAACTAGACCTATGCTCTCCTTTGTTTTTCTCATTTGAAACATATTTGTAAGACTCGTCTTTTATTGCTTTTGGGCTCTTCACTACAAGAAGGACATTTGGTTGCTGGAGAGTGTCTAGAGAAGGGCAAGGAAGCTGACAAGAGGTCTAGAGCACAAGTCTTATGAGGAGCGGCTGAGGGAACTGGGCTTGTTCAGTCTGGAGAAGTGGAGGCTGAGGAGAGACCTCATCGCTCTCTACAACTACCTGAAAGGAGGCTGTGGTGATGTGAGTGTTGGTTACTTCTCCCAAGTAACTAGCAACAGAATGAGAGGAAATGGCCTCAAGTTGTACCAGGGGAGGTTTAGATTGGATATTAGGAGACAATTGGAACATGCTGCCCAAGGAGTTGGTGGAGTCACCATCACTGGAAGTGTTCAAAAAACCTGTAGATATGGTACTTCAGGACATGGTTTAGTGGGCATGGTGGTGTTGCGTTGACGGTTGGACTTGATGATCTTAAAGGTCTTTTCCAACCTTACTGACTCTATGATTCTATATAATCCAGTAAGTGAAACTCTTTTTTTCCCCCCAGCTTTCTGGTTTTTTTATTCAGATAAGCTTATGGCATTCTTTGTCCCTTGCCAAAGTCATGCTCTCTAGTTCCCACTTGGTATGTTCTCTATTGATTTACAAGTAAAGACCTCTAATTCAATCAACAATCTCTAGATTTTTTTCTTCAGTAGGATGGTTTGCTATGGTACATCTCAGTAACTTCCAGGTCTTTGGCTCTCATATATCTCTTGGATTATCCCAGGAAATTGTACCTCATAGATCCCTGAGTTTGACACAGACTGAAGTTGTTTGTTGATTGCAAGAAGGCATGACAGCATCAAAAGAATCACAAAATCATTCTGTTTGGGAAGGATGCCAGGAGATCACTAGTACACCCCTTGCCTAAAACAGGGTCATCTAGGAGATCAGACCAAGTTATTAAGTTATTCAGTGTTTTGCCCAGTTGGATCTTGAAAAACCTTCAAGGACAGAGATTCCACAGCCTTTATGGACCACCTTTTCCAGTACCTGACTATCCAAGAGTTGAAAAAGTTCTTTTTATTGTTTCTTGTTGTTATGCCATACACAACTGTGAAGAGCCTGGCTCCATCTTCTCAAAAACCTACTCATAGGCACTGGCAGCCTGCTGTTAGGTACCCCCAAAGCTGTTTCTTCTCCATCCCAAACAAGCCCAGCTTCCTCGGTCTTTCCTCCCAGGTCAAGTGCTCCACCTCCTGACCATTTTGGTGGCCTGATGCTGGACTTGATCCAGTGTATCTACATCTCTGTTTAGAGACCTGATAGCTTCCCTGAGCACCTTTTCCCCTCAGTGCTGCCTCCCATGGGATCCCACCTCCCACCTTCCTGAACAAACTGAAGTCTGCTTGCCAGAAGTCCAGACTCTATACTCTGCTCCTTGCCTTCCTTAGTCCCCTTAGGCCCTTGAAACCTGGTATTTCATTGTCACTACAGCCAGGATTGCCACATTCCCAACCAGTTCTTCCTTGCTAGTGAATAGCAGATCCAGCTGCTCATCATCCTGGTTGACTCAGCGAAAGACCTGACACCCTCCATAAATCTTCTGGATTACTTGCATCCCATCGTGTTGCTCTTCCAGCAGATGTCAAGGAGATTAAAGTTCCCATTAAGAAAAAAATATCTGTGATTCAGAGACTTCTCCAGCTATTTTCATAGTCCTCCCATGGTTCTAATGATACTGACAGAAAACATATTTCTCTCTCATATCTAATGATACGCATCACTAAAAAGCCAAAACAACCTTCCACTTACAGTTAGGGATATTACAGTTCATATGCTCTCCTGGTAAGCATTGTTGGCCTAAGTGTTTAAAAGCAACATTTTTTTGCAGATTCTAGCTCATCTAAATGCTCATATCATTTTGTCACGCTTAAATAAAGGCCTGTATTTCCATCTTGGCTGGTTAACTACAACTGAAAAATAAATCACTGTGTGAAAGATATATGATATTGCTCAGTTACTTGGGGAGGTTTAAAAAAATGTATGAGTTAACAAAAATATATAACAGCCTCATAAAACTGCATGTGTTTTATTTGTTAAATAATTTAACTGAGCCATGCTTTAGATTAGATTTAGTGATAGTACAGATTAGAAGAGACCTGGGTTACTTAAATAAGATCTTGTTCAGCATCAGCCTTTCTGAACATTCACCTTACTGCTTCTCTACTCTCTGGAGATAACAGCAATGCCATTTTTGACAGGTTAACATATGGCCATTCCGTAGAGTTCCTGGAAGGAGACGTCTAGAAAGGTGACGAAGTATGGGCTCTCCCAGATGCCTGTATTTGAAACCCTGTAAAAAGGGACAGCAACAGACAGTACCGTTTGCCTACGCAGATGTACAAATACCATGAGCCAATGCAGCTAAATCAGAGAGCTCACTCAGAGGCAGCTGTACTTCACCAGGGACTTGTCTGCTATAAATAACCCAGGTTGCATGTGAAGTTAATCTTACCACAGGCGGTCTTTTGCTTGATGACAGTCAAAGCAATTATGCAATCACAGGATCGTAGGATAATTTAGGTTGGAAGGGAGCTCAGGAACACTATTTTGTGCGGTCAGTGGTATCAGTGTAAAATGTGTTTTAGAGCAGCACATAAATCCATCATCAAACAATGCAAGATCAGTGCATTCAGGCTTGGGTGGAGGCAGAGGGTAAGCGGATGGCTCCATGCCATGTGAACAGGAAAGCTCTGACACCAGAAAGACCTAAAGCACATGAATACCCTCTCTTCATCAGTAAAATATCCCTGGACTGACCCTTTCTATATGCCACAATGAATTTTATTCTAAAGCTTCTTTAATTTTTTAGAGCAACATGTAGGATATTTTCTGTACTTGTCAAAATCTTGCTTGAAAATCTGAGCTCTGAAGTTTGTTTTGATAACTGCTTCATTATATAGGTTTATTATAAATCACAGGGGTAGTTAAATGTAAGATCTGTACCACAATTATGTCTTACTCCTCTGTAGATGGAAAAGCAACAGTCTGATCTAAGTTAGTGCAGATTTACATGCGTCGTGGTTTAGCCCCAGCCAGCAACTAAGCCCCACACAGCCGCTCACTCACTCCCCCACGGTGGGGTGAGGGAGAAATCAGACGAGTAAAAGTGAGGAAACTCATGGTTTGAGATAAAGACCGTTTAATTGGTAAAGCAAAAGCCGCGCACACAAGCAAAGCAAAACAAGGAATCCATTCCCCACTCCCCATGGGCAGGCAGGGGTTCAGCCATCTCCAGGGAAGCAGGGCTGCCTCACATGTAACGGTGACTTGGGAAGACAAACACCATCACTCTGAACATCCCCCTCTTCCTTCTTCTTCTCCCAGCTTTATAAGCTGAGCATGATGCCATATGGTATGGGATATCCCTTTGGCCAGCCTGGGTCAGCTGTCCTGGCTGTGTCCCCTCCCATCTCCCCGTGCACCCACAGCCTTCTCGGTGGCAGGGCAGCACGAGAAGCTGGACTGTCCTTGACTGCTCAGCAATAACTGAAAACACCAGTGTGTTATCAACATTACTTTAATTCCCAGTCCAAACCACAGCACTGTACCAGCTATAAGGAAGAAAAGTAATTCTATCCCAGCCGAAACCAGCACAACATGGAAGATTTTGAGTTGGAAGTATTTTCTGTTCCCTTACAGCTGGTGGGGATGACTAGCACAGGATAGCATGAAGAGTCTGTATGCATCTACAGATGAAAACATACCCTTTAAGTGAAGCCTTGGTGGTGGGGAGGAGAAAAGGTTGTGGTCATCCCTGGGAGGGCACAGGGAATGCCTCCTGGGCGAGAGGAAGCAGCTTTGGGAGAACAGGAACCAGGCAGTCCAGATTACCTGTGGAGCCCTGGTGTTCATACCTGCTCAGCGGTCAGCTTCAGTCCTTTGCCATGGAGGATGCTCATGCACTAAGGTGTAGGGCTTCTCTGGGGACCCCTCCAGGCTGTGGAATGATCCTCCATCTGAGAAAATGACCTTTGGAAACATTGCTGCCCCTTCTGCTGTCAGTGCAAGGGGTTCTGTGACCAGGCATTCTCTAACAAAGCAGACAGCAACATGCAGCACTGAACAACACCCTCCAAAACAGTTAACTCTGCACACCTCAGCTGCTAGAATTGCTTCAGGTAGGAAGGTACTAAGGAATTACACTGATGAGCACGGAGCAAAAATTTATCAAGAACAGGAAGAACTGAAATAGGACTTGTGTTTCTCCATGTTTTATTTTTTCAGCATAGTAACAGTGTACTCAAAATCAAAAGAAATAAAAAGTTCTTTTGATGTTTTATTTCAAAATTCCGGCATATCTGCTAGGAGGTTACTGATGTCCTGAACAAAAGTGCGGTGAGAATATACTATTTGCTTCTGTGTTAGTTTTTAAAATTCTACTTGGATAATTAAATTGACAACAGTTTAAGTGTTGCCACATTAAATCTTACCTGGTTAAAACAGCCATGGGAATTAGATTGTTATAACCCTTGTCTGTGAACTGTGTCAACTTAATGTTACCACACATAAAAACTCAGCCACCAGCTAACCCCATTTCAGCAGTGCACCTCAGGAACCACCTGGCCTATAGACCATATACCCTCTGGGCTCTGAAACACTAAGTGGGGACCTCGGTGTGGTAGTGAACTCTTTGGACTTCTCCCTGGAAGCTAAGAAGAAATACCAGTGACCTACAGTTGGGCTTGTGAAACCTGGGAAACGGAGCCAAAACACAGATATGTTACCTGTCTGCGTGGTACCACTGCTTTGTATCTCTGCTAGTTAAGCATTGCCTGAAGAACTGAAAAGAAGGCATCCAGATAATTTCCACTTTGGATAGTATCTCTGTGCATACTTCAGATTATTTTTTAATCACATCAGACTGCCTGATGTTCTTTTCTTCCTTTTTTTACTGAATAAGTCATAAAGCATTGCAGGTGTCTTTTTCTGCATATTAATATAACTTTTTTCAATGGGGATAATTAAACATGGACTATGGCCTCCCCATTGTAGTGACAAACTTCATACTGATTTGTATGTACTTTTTGTATATACAAATATGTATATTTTGTATATACATTTTGTATATTTGTATGTATACACTTGTACTAACAAAACAACACGGGTCAATTCTGAGAAATGGATATATTTTAGAGCATGGTTGATTCTTATTCTAAAGCTGTCTTTTAAAGCAGATGAGATAAATTACACCTTCAAAATGCCTATTTTTCCCAGGTAACTGAAAATTGTTCACTGAGGAACTAGCTCATCTGTAGACATCTGCACTGGAATCACACATATACTAGAGGTAGATCTGGAGATCATCTGGTCTGACCCACCAGCCACAGCAGGGCTGACTTCACTGTTAAATGAGGTTGCTATAGGCATTGTCCATTAGGTTTTCTCATCTTCCCTTGCTTTTGCAGATTTTCCTGTGGCATAAGGTGTGCAAGCAAAGTCCCAGGAGATGCAGTCACCAAACCTGCTTCCTGTTCTCTCACCGCAGGTTGCAGAAGGGTGATGTCATTCAATGCTTAGTCAGGATGAATGAATCACAATTTGTTTTAAGATCACCTATTGGGGATTATCTCTTTACCTTTCTCCGTTAACATTAAAATGCCAAGGTTTGGAGAGGTCAGAGAATTGCCATCTCATATCTGATCGCAGGCAATAGGGAGCAGCCACTTCTGGGCTTCATGACACAACACTTGGGAGTGAGAGGAGAGAACAAAAAATGTGATGAGAGTAGGGAACATGGGAGCAGTCAGATAAGAGACAGAGAAGAGAAAAAAAAAATATTTTGGAAGATCAAAGAGTAAGAATCACTTTCCTGTACAAACCTGAAGGAAAAACATATATACTGGCCAGAGCAGAAGATGAAATAAAGGGGAAAAAAGGAATTTAACAAAGGAAGAAGTGCACCTGCAGAATGACAATAAATGAGGGAATAGTTCCAGAGCAACTCTGAGAGGCACAAGCTTCACAGGAATAGCTACTAAAAACAGTGGGAAAATAATACAAGAGCAGTAAAAAGGACTCACCGAGACAGTAGCATACCCAGCTGCAGCTCCATAAAAATATTCAGCTGAACACGCACACAAAGATTGGCCTGGGAAATGATGCAATTTCCAGATAGTGTTAAGTTTCAGAATGAAAATATGAGGTATCCCTTCCTGAGAGAGGATATTTGAGAACTTTACTGCCTGGCAGGAAAACAGCACTGCAAAACCACTGAGGATTAGGGTGTCATGCTGTCTTAAGGAGTCATGTCCACACCACAGACACCACCTTGAGGGAACTTGCCAAAAACAGGAGCTATGAGAACTACGTTATTGCAGTTCAAATGCATCCAGGATTGGAGGGAGGGGAACTGGAAACACATTTTATATAATCTCTGATCTTCCTCCTTTCACAGCTGCTCCAAATGTGGGAACACCCAAAGATGAAGCCATTCTAGCAAGGACTGATTGATGGAAAGTGCCATTAATGACTGAATAAGCAAGGACAAACAATGAGAAGCTGCATTTAATGCCCCAAATTACTCCAGCATTCCTATGTCAAACAACCCTGTGCAACACTTTAAAAAGCAGCTCTACAGATTCTTGCAAAATACGTGTTTTCTCATTTATGAAAAAGAGTGAGAAGTGGTGCATGCCAGTGGGTTTAAAAAGGATAAACTGTTTTCTCAGATGACAGTCTATAAAAAGTGCAACAATCATGATTGAATTTATACTTTCCAGTCACATTTCCTTTAGCGTAGCTGATGCTAAAAGACACATGGCTGGGAGAATGGAAGTGTCCTGAGGACTGAGAAAAGGCACAAACATAATACTCACAAACTGACATGGGGGAAGAAGCAGGTCAGTGAATAGGGACTGTGAAGGTGGAACTGGGACGTACAGAATTTCTTATACATCCCTCTCAGGAAGAATGCAAGTTTTGTGCAGCGACATGGGAGAGAGAGTTTATGTGGCAGTGAACTAGACAAACCAGTTAGGGTTTCAAAAGTAAGAAAGAAACTTCCATGTTGAGATTCCTACCCATGTGAAAAAACAGCTTGGAAGATAGGTACTTCATGTGCAGTGCAGTGAACAGCTCCACAGTACCACATATTCTTCAATCTGCATGTGACTGTACCTGACAGGTGGTTTCATCAAGCCAGACTTATTTTGAATAGAAAAAAATTACATTTTCATAAAACTTGTATAATTATTGGAACACATGGACAATGTGAATGGTGTTGAGTCTGTGTTAACCAAAACACATGCAAGTTCAGACATGTAGGTGTATAAGGAACCTCAGAGATGTTCACATATAGGGTAAAAACCAAATCTGTTAGAGATGCAAAAGTGTTCAATGACTTTATTCATGGACATTGACCCTCCAACAAGCAAACAATCCTTTTGAATCATTGGGTGATGTTTTGACCAAAGCAAAGGTAACGGGTTGAGCTGAGCTTGGATGTATAGTAGTATTACCTGAGAGAGTTGAGGTTGTTCAGCCTGGAGAAGAGAAGGCTCCGGGGAGACCTTATTGCAGCCTTCCAGTACTTAAAGGGAGCTTTTAAGAAAGATGGGGACAGACTGTTTAGCAGGGCCTGTAGTGATAGGACTTGTCAGCAAAACTGCTATCATGGACTTGCGGAGGGCAGACTTTGGCCTGTTCAGGTCACTGATTGAGAGAGTCCCTTGGGAGACAGTCCTGAAGGACAAAGGGGTCCAGGAAGGCTGGACAGTCTTCAAGAAGGAAATCTTAAAGGCGCTGGAGCAGGCGGTCCCCATGTGCCCTAAGAAGAGCTGGCGGGGAAGGTGACCGGCCTGGCTGAACAGGGAGATTTTGCTTGTTCTCAGGGAAAAGAGGAGAGTTTATCACCTCTGGAAGAAGGGGCAGGCAACTCACGAAGAGTACAAGGATCTCGTTAGGTCTAGCAGGGACAATATTAGAAAGGCAAAATCCCAGCTAGAGCTCAGTCTGGCCACAGTCGTAAAAGATAATAAAAAATGTTTTTACAAATACATTAACAACAAGAAGAGAGGCAAGGAGAATCTCCATCCCTTACTGGATATGGCGGGGAACATTGTCTCCAAGGACGAGGACAAGGCTGAGATACTTAATGCCTTCTTTGCCTCAGTCTTTAATAGCCAGTCCAGGTATCCACAGGGTATTCAGCCCCCTGAGCTGGAAGACAGATGGGGGATGGAGAGCACAATGTACTCTTCATAATCCAGGAGGAAGCACTCAAGGACATGCTAAACCACCTGGACACCCACAAGTCTATGGGGACTGATGGGATCCACCCGAGAGTACCGAGAGAGCTGGCGGAGGAGCTTGCCAAGCCACTCTCCATCATTTATCAGCAGTCCTGGTTAAAAGGGGAGGTCCCAGAAGACTGGAGGCTTGCCAATGTGACACCCATCTACAAGAAAGGCCGTAAGGAGGATCCTGGGAACTACAGGCCTGTCAGCCTGACCTCTGCACCGGGGAAGAATATGGAGTGGTTGGTCTTGAGAGTGCTCACAGGGCATGTGCAGGACAACCAAGGGATCAGGCCCAGCGAGCATGGGTTCATGAAAGGCAGGTCCTGCTTGACCAACCTGATCTCCTTCTATGACCAGATGACCCGCCTAGTGGATGAGGGAAAGACTGTGGACGTTGTCTACCTGGACTTTAGTAAAGCCTTTGACAGCGTCTGCCACAGCATTCTGCTGGAGAAACTGGCGTCTCGTGGCTTAGACAGGTTTACTCTTCACTGGGTGAGGAACTGGCTGGATGGCCGAGCCCAGAGAGTTGTGGTGAACGGCGTTAAATTCGGCTGGCGGCCGGTCACGAGTGGTGTTCCCCAGGGCTCGGTTCTGGGGCCGGTCTTGTTCAATATCTTTATTGATGATCTGGATGAGGGAATCGAGTGCTCCCTCAGTAAGTTTGCAGATGACACCAAGTTGGGTGGGAGTGTTGATGTGCTGGAGGGTAGGAGGGCTCTGCAGAGGGATCTGGACAGGCTGGATCGGTGGGCAGAGGCCAACTGTATGAGGTTTAATAAGGCCAAGTGCCGGGTCCTGCACTTGGGCCACAACAACCCCATGCAACGCTCCAGGCTTGGGGAGGAGTGGCTGGAGAGCAACCCGGCGGAAAGGGACCTGGGGGTGCTGGTTGACAGCCGGCTGAACATGAGCCGGCAGTGTGCCCAGGTGGCCAAGAAGGCCAACAGCGTCCTGGCCTGTATCAGGAATAGTGTGGCCAGCAGGAGCAGGGAGGTGATTGTGCTCCTGTACTCGGCACTGGTGAGGCCACAGCGTGAATCCTGTGTTCAGTTTTGGGCCCCTCACTCCAAGAAGGATGCTGAGGTGCTTAAGCATGTCCAGACAAGGGCAACGAAGCTGGTGAGGGGTCTGGAGCACAAGTCTTATGAGGAGCGGCTGAGGGAACTGGGGTTGTTTAGTCTGGAGAAGAGGCGGCTGAGAGGAGACCTTATCGCTCTCTACAACTACCTGAAAGGGGGTTGTGGCGACGAGGGTGTTGGTCTCTTCTCCCAAGTAACTAGTGATAGGACAAGAGGAAATGGCCTCAAGTTGCACCAGGGGAGGTTCAGATTGGATATTAGGAAAAATTTCTTCACTGAGAGAGTGGTCAGGCATTGGAACAGGCTGCCCAGGGAGGTGGTGGAGTCGCCATCTCTGGAAGTGTTCAAAAAACGTGTGGATGTGGTGCTTCAGGACATGGTTTAGATGACATGGTGGCGCTGGATTAATGGTTGGACTTGATGATCTTGAAGGTCCTTTCCAACCTAGTGATTCTGTGATTCTGTGATTCTGTGATTCTGTGATTCTGTGATTCTGTGACAAGGGGTAAGGGTTTTAAACTAAAAGAGGGCAGATTTAGACTAGAATCTGTTCTTTGCACATATTCTCAGTAGATCTAAGGAAGACATTTTTCCCACTGAGGGTAGTGAGACACTGGCCCAGGTGGCCAGAGAGGTGGTAGATGCCCCATCCCTGGAACCGTTCCAGGTCGGGTTGGAAGGGGTTCTTAGCAACCTGATCTAGCTGAAGATGTCCCTGCTCATTGCAGGGGAATTGGACTAGATGACCTTAAAAGGTCCTTTCCAACCCAAACTATTCTATGATTCTACGATTAACAGAAAGAGAATTTGGCTATTACTCTTATATGTGTAATTTTGGTACACCATCACCTTTACATGTAATTGACAGGTTTGTGCTTAAGATTACAAGGCTTTTTGGGGTGCAGTTTGCTGGAATGACTCAAAGTCTTAGACATCTCTGCTTCCTTGATGGAAGAAAACTCTTCTACAAGGAAATGGACTTTACCGGTCTCTGCAAATCCTGGATAAAAAACCAAAAAGCTAAGAAGCGAAGAAATGTCATAACAAAGCAAACACACTGGAATGACTGTAAATGCTTTATTTTACAGTATTCACACACTTGCTGCTCTGCTTCTGTTTCTTCTTAGGAAATGGTCACATACACTCTATGTATTGGAATTTGGATGAACAATGTTCCCTTGACATGTATAAGGCAGATGTAAGGAGATGTAATAGCATCTCCTGCCCATTAAGTCTTTCATGCTTTATGGACAAGCCATTAGTCATTAAAGTGGTTGCAAAGTATGTACAGGGATGACTTTTTATTTGTGTTTTTTTTAGATTTTTATACATATTTCCTGTAGCTACCTTACTTTCAGAGTACTTCTGGAAAGTTGCAACTACCTTTTTGCATAAATGAGACACAAGCCCACTAGTAAAGCTGAAAACATATGAGATCTTCAAATCTGATACTTTTGCTTTTTTTTTAAGATGAGTTCTTATATTATACTAAAGTTCTTTGCCTTTTTGCCAGCAGGGTTACTGAAAGATCCTAGAGGTGCGTTATTAATTTTCTTTAGCAACATATCTCTACCCTAGTCACTTTTCTATTGGTGGTTTTAAAAACTATGGATGATTTTCTTTTATGTCTTCAGCGATTTTATAAGGTCTGGTGAGTCAAAAAGTGATAATATCTTCTAACTTCTTTCTCTGTCTTTTAAGGTAATGATTCATCAGTATAAATAAATTACCAAGAAGGATTGTACTAGATTTAGGCCTGAAAATGGCTGGTTTTCAGTGGGTATATACTGATGCTTTTCTTCTTTTAAGGCTCAAATTAAAAGGCATTACTTAGTCTCTCACCTTCCTGTTTCTGTCACAGGTTGGTTGTATGGTGTAGCATCTGCCTCAGCCAATTCTATAAAAGAGATGGAAACTTTAATTCTTCTAATTCAGAATTAGTAATTCTTTCAGAATCACCTAAAACATTCCTACTGTAATTCCTACTCGTTACTACACCTGAGGTATCTCGCTCTGATGGAAAGTGGCATGAATTTTAGTTTGTCCAGATCAAATGGTATATGAATAGAGAGACAGATACATAACCAGACAGCCATATAATCCTGAAGGCTCTGATGTAATCAGGACTCTGATATTTTGATCTCTCTTCTATGTTTTCAGTCATGACAGGCAAAAGGCTAGCAATAATGTATAATATGTGAGAAGTAACTAAGGTCATAGAATATCTCAAGTTGGAAGGGACACAAAAGGATCATTGAGTCCAACTCCCTGCTCCCCACAGGACTATGTAAAACTAAACCATATGACTAAAAGCATTGTCCAGACGCTCCTTGAACTCTGACAGACTTGCTGCCATGACCACTTCCCTGGGGACCCTGTTCCAGTGACCGACCAACCTCTCAGTGAAGAACCTTTTCCTAATGTCCAGTCTGAACTTCCCCTGATGCAGCTTCCTATCATTTCCTCGTGTCCTATTGCTGGTCACCAGAGAGAAGAGATCAACATCTCCCCCTTTGCTGCCCCCCTTGATGAGTTGTCCCTGTTGCACTGCTCTCTTCTTCATCCACCTTCTCTGCAGACCCACAGGGCATGCTTCATGGTGCTTTCACATTAGGCTGGCTTTTGCCATAGTAGATTTAGCAAGGAGGCATGAGTAGCAGTTTTTGGAGGTGTCAGCAATCGGTAATTCTGGATCTTCCTCTCCCTTGATCACCTTCCTATAAACGCCTGGGAAGAATGGGAAGTTTATCAGATGTCAGCCACTCCAAGATAACCTTTCCATAACATGCCTTTAACACCTTAAGGTGTGGTAGGCATGTTAACACCATCTTTTCTTCCCTTTCAAAAACTTATATATGTTTGTCTGATGGTCCTTCCATGTCTCACAAAAAAGACCAGTCTTGGTGTTGAATACTGCAGACTTACTTTATCATATGACCCTCAAATCCAAGAGCAGGACCATTCTGCTGTCACAGCAAAACCCACTGTCGTGGTTTAGCCCCAGCCAGCAACTACGCACCACGCAGCCGCTCGCTCACTCCCCCACGGTGGCACAGGGGAGAGAATTGGAAGAGTAAAAGTGAGGAAACTCATGGTTTGAGATAAAGACAGTTTAATAAGTAAAGCAAAAGCCGCGCACGCAAGCAAAGCAAAACAAGGAATTTGTTCACCACTCCCCATGGGCAGGCAGGGGTTCAGCCATCTCCAGGGAAGCAGGGCTCCGTCACGCATAATGGTTTCTTGGGAAGACAGACGCCATAACTCCGAACATCCCTCCACCCCTTCCTTCTTCTTTGTCCCAGCTTTATATACTGAGCATGACGTTATATGGTATGGAATATCTCTTTAGCCAGCCTGGGTCAGCTGTCCCGGCTGTGTCCCCTCCCAGCTTCCCGTGCACCCCCAGCCTGCTCGCTGCAGGCCAGCAGAGAAGCTGGACTGTCCTTGAGTACTTAGCAACAACTCAAAACATCAGCACCTTATCAAAATTTTCTCATCCCAAATCCAAAACATAGCCTCACACTAGCTTCTATGAAGAAAATTAACTCTACCCTGGCTGAAACCAGGACACCCACCCAGACAAGCACCCTGAGGTGAGCTGTATGCTTTGCTAGCTAGTAGAACTCAGGTTATGGGTATGTCACACATGTCTGCATGTAAGGTATTTTGAGAAACAGTGACATATTACAAATTAATACTGAGGTTACTGAGCCATTCAGTTGTGTGAATCCTTTTATTTCTTTTGCGTAAGCACGTACTCTACAGTCGTCCAAATCATACGTAATAATCCGAAGTTCACCTCAGTCAAAATATAGACCCTTGTTGAATCTCCAGTTTACGTGAGTTGCTCAGAAGCAGTGGGATGAGGCCTCGTGTCACTGCGGGGAGTGAATCCTGGTGTCCCTTCCTGTCATGTGGTATGGCACAACGCCCACTGCACTGCAAGGTCATTGACTTCTGCCAAAAGATTGGAGGCCTTGAGTAAAAAAGGCGTTACCAGATTTCAGCAACATATGATTAATTTATCCCAGCACAGCCACTTCATTTCCAGTATTTGTCGATGGAATGATTGGTAGCACTGGGAGAAACACCTGCAGCATGTTTAGCATGCTGAAAGTCTTTCTCAGATTAGAGTTTGTAGATAAAAGGGGTGAGAAATGATCTGCTGCTGAGTGGACTGGTGCCCTTAAGCAAAATGCTGAGGTACATGTCTTTGCTGCTTAAGATAACATCTGTATGATATCTGCCCCAGACTTCTGCATTGCTTCCCTGTTCTCCGGATGTTGTAGATAATTCAGAGATCTCTTCTCTGTAACTTCCAGGTATTGTGGGAGGGTAGCAAACGCATGAAGAACATTACCAGAGATTCACATATCATCTTACCCTTATTTTCTGTGATTAAAAAAGGCATAATAGAAAAGAATTACAGCCAGAAGAAAGCTCATTCAATACTTTTATGAAGTTTACAAGGAATAAAGAAGTTTCAGGCTAGAGGCCACTGCCCAATTGACTATAAACATTAATTTACATAAAGATTTATAATTTATATAAGCCATATATGTGTATATTATATATGTGAAATTGTGTATATACTTTTTTGTTGACTTTACGTACACCATTCTCCGAATGTTGACTATTTGGGGAAGTAAAGAAGGGTAGAAGACAATTTTAAAAAGTGCATGCTCTCCTTGCATCTTGCACTCCTCCTCCCCTATTATTTCTGGGCATCTTGCCCTCCTTGTCCATCCACTTGTTTTTGGGCAATCAACTTCTTTTATGATGCCTACACTGTGGTGGGGTATGACATAAATGGAGGTCCATGAGCTACTCTATTACAAAGAAACAGAGTGAAAACAAGTCTGACTCTACTCCAAGCCAAATAAATACTGGATAGACATTATACAACACAAAACTATTTCCTGAACATTAAGACATGTCCAGGAGATGAGGATGTATAAGAAAATTCATACACAGCTCTGAAAAAGTCACCTGGTGCTGTATGAAGTCATCATTACTTGTTTATTTGTTCTAGCATGGCAAGGTACCAGACCCAGGAAGTGTCACTGTGAAAAAACAGATTACGGAATAGAGGCAGTTTGTAAGCATCCCCTCCAAGAAAATGTAGGACACTTATGAGGCCCAGTGAAACCAGAGTAAAGATATAAAATACACGAAAAAAAAGTGTAGTATATGTTCCTAAACTAATAAATACAGCTTTACAATGTGTAGGTATGAACTCGAGGACTAAAGAGGAGCTTAGTTGTGTTTGGCCTTTCTATGATCGAAATAACTAGTTCTCCTGAAGTATGAGATGCTTGTATATTACTAGTAAAACTATTACATGTTCCAGAAGAGTAGGTAAAAACAGTAATTATCTTGTCAGAAATAAAGGTTTCAAAGAAATGAGTGCCAGTACATATTGATTCTGATGGAAAATATCCAAAATCTACTACTGCAATTGCTACAGTTTGGAAGCAAGGCATCATCAGCTTATGACTCATCTGTGTCCTTTGAGAGGTCAGAGTGTGTGGGACAGAACTGTCTGTGGGTTTCATTTCTTCTTGGCAGGAATGGAGCCACAGGACATGATCAGCTGATGCAACAACACAAATAATCTCCCAGACTATATTAACAATTACATATTACAAAGAGACAATGTCAGAATAGATGAAAACCCACTGAAACCTGTAAGAGGTAGACCATCAAAGCTGGCACACAAATGTCATCGTAACTTTCTGCTTCAGCCTGATTTTCTATATTTCATTAATATTACAGCACTTTCAAAAGGGAACAGACCAGTGAATAGCTGGACTACAAAATGGACTTTATGATTCTGTTGATATGTTAATGTAGGACACATGCCAATGAAAGCAAAAAAACGATGATGAAAATTTACCACTTGTCTAAAAGTATGCAGCTGAAGTGTGGCCTAATGTAACTTAGATGGAGAACATATTTTATACATTTTTTGGTAAGTGTGAGAACATGATTGATGCTGTCAACTCGGTGACCAAACACACTTTAAAACCTTTTGGCTTCAAGGAACTATTTTGTTAATGGTCCTCCTCAGTACCACTTTGCTGAGTTCCATGAGTCTATCAGGAACCCCCCATTTGAACATAACACATTTTGTATTCTCTAATATTCTTTCACACAATACCTCCCTGGAATGGGAAGACCACAAGTCAAGCAGCAGTGGCTATCTAGCTCCTTTCTTTTCTTCAAATCACTATCTGAAATACAGGAGACTCATATGAAGATACTACAAGCTTGAGAAATAACTTTGGGCAATTTCACAGAATGTTATTGCAATTAGCATCTATGATCTCCTAATGATAAAGCCACTGGGACTGAGCTAAGCATTTGGCAGCTTTGCTAAGATTATACTGTCATGTTTACTATATGATTAATAGATTTACTAAGTGAATAAAAATGCTGAACATGCTTGAAAACAGCTGTTTTATGTCATCTGTGAAAGATCAGCATGTCTTCTATGAAGCCAAGCCATGAACATTTAGAATTACATACTGGAAAACATGGTAAGAAGCAATATAGTTATCAAAGATATTCTATTAATGATGTGGTAACACATGCAATAGCAAGGGTTATACTTTTTGATAAGATCGCTGCTGAGAGTTCAAAAGAACCTTCAATGTATTAATAGCATGTCATGTTCTTCCTTAACCTACACAAAAAAATCACATGCACACACAAAATCACATTTGAGGGAAAGCATTAATATTAAGAATGTCATATAAAGACACAGAACAAAAGAACGTTTCTCTGTCTTTGTATTATAGATGATCCAGGAACTGCAAACATTCAAAGGAGATGTGACTATTTGAGAAAAATCATTGTTATGTAGTTTTGCACATGTTTCATAAGCAGATGATGTAAGCCCACAAGTACAAAAGTAGTGGAAGATTGCAATGTATGCCACATAAACCTTTAGTCTTCAATCTTAATTAGATCCCGCATTTCACTACAGTAATCCTACAACAATGGCAAAGAACTTACTCTTCCTGAATATAAAAAATACACATATTCTTCTGCTGTATGTGCTGAAAATATGTTTCATTAATGACTATGCATAAACATTACTCAGTTACCTGCCACTTCAGTGATTTCTTTCCAAGACTTTGGTTTAAAACACATCACAGGCTTTCTCTGAGGAAACAGGAAAATGGAAAGAGCCAGGAGAATGGAAGATCTGTTCTTTAAAGTGTAACACTCTAAGAAGCACTGCTTGAGCATGCTGAAATTCTTTGGCATATGTCATTTGTGCAGCAGAACTCTTCAAGGGGAGGGTACTTTGTCCCTTGTAGCCTGTGGTTCTATAGCACTTACAGCAAACTGTCTTCCATAGAATGGGTGAGGAGCTCCAGCTATCTTATTTAAATGCTTTATGTTGCATTTGTGAA
Source organism: Phaethon aethereus (assembly GCF_964289735.1). Taxonomy (NCBI): domain Eukaryota; kingdom Metazoa; phylum Chordata; class Aves; order Phaethontiformes; family Phaethontidae; genus Phaethon; species Phaethon aethereus. Next base: position 211,784,744 of record NC_138575.1, read on the forward strand.
TAGTCTCCCTTGCTCTTCTTCAAGCAATTACAATGCTGCTCTAATGGTGATTATCAAATATATTAGGCTAAAAAATGAGAAGTAAGTTGCTCCAAAAAGTTACCATGCAATATTATTCTTTTCCATCAGAGATATATTTTAGTGACAAGCTGAGTGGTGCAGTTGACATGCCTGAGAGATGGGATGCCATCCAGAGGAACCTGGACAAGCTCAAGGAATGGGCCTGTGTGAACCTCATGAAGCTCAACAAGGCCAAGTACAAGGGTCCTGCACCTGGGTCAGGGCAACCCTCAGTATCAGTACAGTACAGGGGATGAAGGGATGGAGAGCAGCCCTGCCCAGAAGGACTTGGGGGTCCTGGTGGATGAAAAGATGGACATGAACTGGCAATGTGTGCTTGCAGCCCAGAAGGCCAACTATCTCCTGGGCTGCACCCAAAGCAGCGTGGCCAGCAGGGCGAGGGAGGGGATTCTGCCCCTCTGCTCCACTCTGGGGAGACCCCCCTGCAGTGCTGCGTCCAGCTCTGGAGCCCTCAGCACAGGAGAGACATGGACCTGTTGGAGCGGGTCCAGAGGAAGCCACAAAAATGATCAGGGGGATGCTGAGGAAAGTCTTTCCCTCTCCTCTGAGGACAGGCTGAGAGAGCTAGGGTTGTTCAGCCTGGAGAAGAGGAGGCTCCAGGGAAACCTTATTGCAGGCTTCCAGTACGTAAAGGGGGCTTGTAAGAAAGATGGGGACAGACTTTTTAGCAGGGCCTGTAGTAATAGGACAAGGGGTAATGGTTTTAAACTAAAAGAGGGCAGATTTAGACTAGATCTAAGGAAGACATTTTTCCTACTGAGGGTGGTGAAACACTGTCCCAGGTTGCCAAGAAAGGTGGTAGATGTCCCATCCCTGGAACCATTCCAGGTCAGATTGGACCAGGCTCTGAGCAACCTGATCTACTTGAAGATGTCCCTGCTCATTGCAAGGGGGTTGGACTAGATGAGCTTTAAAAGTCCCTTTCAACCCAAAGATTCTATCATTCTATGATTCTGTGATCTTGTATTGAAGCTCCTAAGTAAGAAAATTATCAAGACATCCATGTTGCAAAATTGATGGTAGCGTAAGAGAGGCACAAATAATGTAATAAAGTGTTACATTGTAGGGGGAGGTTGAGCAGAATTGTTGTTTAGTTTTCAGTTTCTCTCTTGAAAATAACTCCAAATACTTCTACTATATAGACAATAAGAGATGAGAAGAATTTAGGCAGGGCATGGAACGGAATAGAGCAGCCATCATTAACTGTGTTAAGGGAAAATATTTAGGACAAAGACAAGTAAAACCAAATTCTAACAAGGAAGTGTAGTAGACAAGTATCATAAACTGCTAGTTGTTCAGCCTAAGAACAAAACTTTTTTGAGTATGGATGGAAAGAATCAGTCATGCTCCAGCTTTGTGAGGAATTACAGATTTATCCTCCCTCTAAGAGCCATGTATCTATTTTCAACATGTGTGGTTTATTAATTGGTTTTGGTCTGTGCATCTGACTGCTTAGAATGGGGAACAGTGAAAAAAAATTCCCTGCTGCTATTGACCTATGACCATACCAAAAACAGTGTAGAGTCCCTGTTGGAGCAGTCATTCCACGCAGACACACCTGTAGCATGAGCTAGGAATAGACTAGCTGGCTAGTCTGGAAGGAATAGACTTCCTGCTAGGAAGCAGGATATCTGGAGTAACAACCTCTGGACAAACCTCTACAGAGAGAACCTGCATGTTGGAAAGGTGATAGAGACCTTTACCTAGCAAGTCTCAGGAATACGTATGTAGTGCTAACAGTAGGATTTCCAGCCTCAGGCTTGCTCCTTATGCCTTTGATCCCTTTACAAAGGGAGGGAAACACAAACCTGCTGCTGCTTTCAGTTCCAGCCCAGGGACCGTGAGGCTAGTGAGGGATAGAGATGGAGCAGTTTTAGCCTTTCAAATTGTTGTTTCTGTCTGGCGTCAGTTCTAGGTCCAGTGTCATGAGGAGGGTCCTGTGGGAAAGCAAAGCCATGGTGTGGAACGGCCCTCTACAGGGCCATTGGTTGTCCTTATTCACTCCGGGATGATGATATGATGAGCTCAAAATTCTCTCACTCTGACCTTGACTTCCTTCCTCCCTTTGTTACTCAATCTATAGCTACTGAAACTCCGCCTTCCCAAACCTCTCAGTATCCTCTCTTCCCACAGCTGCAGTGTCCATACTATTCCTCCTTTTCCCCTTATAGTCTTGCTTTCCCTCTAAGATGTTTCAATACCTTTCCCACTAACAAGTCTGTTTGCAGCAACACTGAGTTGTCCCCTTTATGGCAGATTTCTTTCCACCACACACCCTCACTGATGATAAGTGGAATACATGTCAACCCATCTTCTCTTCAGAGAGTGCTTTCCCCTGCTCTTCCTATGTTTCGGTTTTAGAGATGCCTGCCTTTCTCCAGTTTCCTTTTGCACTCCTCCCACACTCACTTCCTATCACTCCCCTCAACCTTCTCACAACATTCGTGTCTGGTATTTTTGCTTTGTTCAACGGACTAGACAAACTAGGGACTGGAGCAAGCTCTGTCTCTATTTAGAATATTTTACTTTTTGCAGAGACATCTAGAAGAGAAATTTAGAGAGGTTGGCCCAAATTCTCAGTTAGTGCAAAACAATGTTGTTTCACTGAAATCACTAGCATGCATTCATTTATACCTCTTCAGGAACAGGTCTTTCTTTTCAGGAAAAGTATCCTCTTACCCTTATCCCATTTCTCTTTTATAATTAACATAAGAGCAAAAGAAGTCAGGAAGACAGACATATTCCTTTCCAAGAACCTAATTTACTTTTCCATGTCTATTCCTAAAGTGCAACACCAACTCACAAAGCAATCTAATTTTTTATACATTTGAGTCACACTAAGACAGTAAATATGGCCTATTGGCCATTACCACTGCAGCTGTATAAGAGGAAATAGAAAAAAATACACTTTAAATAAATACTAGAATTCATTTCATGATATTTGGCAGCAGGGATTGACTGGATTAGAGAACATCATGATCATCAACCTGTTATTTTGAACAGCCTTCACATTCTGGGTTGCCATATGTTTTGTTTCCCCAACCCTTGGCAAAAATTGTCAGTCACTCTGGCACCTTCCTTCCATTGGCTGAAGCTTAAACTGAAGCATGTGGCCTCCTTCACAGTGACTGTTCAGTTTTGGGCCCCTCACTACAAGAAGGATGCTGAGGTGCTGGAGCGTGTCCAGAGAAGGGCAACGAAGCTGGTGAGGGGTCTGGAGCACAAGTCTTATGAGGAGCGGCTGAGGGAACTGGGCTTGTTCAGTCTGGAGAAGAGGAGGTTGAGGGGAAACCTCACCACTCACTACAACTACCTGAAAGGGGGTTGTGGTGAGGTGGGTGTTGGTCTCTTCTCCCAAGTAACTGGCGATAGGATGAGAAGAAATGGCCTCAAGTTGCTCCAGGGGAGGTTTAGATTGGATATTAGGAAAAATTTCTTCACTGAGAGGGTGGTCAAGCATTGGAACAGGTTGCCGAAGGAGTTGGTGAAGTAACCATCACTGGAGGTGTTCAAAAAACGTGTAGACGTGACACTTCAGGACATCGTTTAGTGGGCATGGTGGTGTTGGGTTAACGGTTGGCCTTGATGATCTTAAAGGTCTTTTCCAACCTTAATGATTCTGTGATTCTGTGACTAGCATGTGTTTTCTATGGATCCTCTGGCAAAAAAACAGTTTCAATTGAGCATGAGTAAAGAAAATACTATTAGAGACATCTTTATGAACTTCTAGTGCATTCTCAGCATGAAGAGAGTCTTTCAGTGATATCCAACTTTTATGCATAAGTAGAAAATACACACAGTCTGAGGAAAAAGACCAACAACTTATTATTTTTCTGAATTACTTAACGTACTTAAGTATTATTTTAGAAAACTTTTGAAAAACTTTGTATCTTTGTAAGACCTGGTACTAGCCATCAAAAAATTTTGTTTCTCGATATAAGGATGTAAGATCGTTGCCTTTAAAATTTTACTATTTTTATTTTTTTTCTAGCTTTTCTCTTTTTTTTTTTTTTAATTCTATCTCCCTTCTGATGGTACTGGAAGTGATTGGAATCAGCACCCAGATTTTTATGAGACTAAATGCTCAGGTTTGTTGTTAATATTGCCAAAATCTTGGTATGGATGCTTAGGACCCCTGAATTCCATGGGAAATTCTGCCACTGACTGATATAACTTGAGAAAACGAAACATGAGGGAAGGGGAAAGTCTAGTAAATCCCATTGCTTAAAAGAAGGATGGATGCAATTAAATATTGATCAATTTTCCATTACACCAGTAGCTAACAGGATGACTAATTGTGTTGTAATGTTTTTTGTACTCCCTCCTGCTTGTTTTCTTGCCCTGTGCTTAGAATGCAAACTCTTCTGGTCCATGGAGACAGGACTCCTCTGACCATCTCAAAGTGTCTGCATTGCAGACATTCACATCTGAGTTAATTCCAAGTCAATTCCAAGGCACTTCTAGGGCATGATTCATCTCATTTTGATTTGATGTCTAAAATAGGTCACGTGAATCATTCTCTTGAAACAGCTGGAAACACTCCTCCATTGACTAGCTGAGATGTGAGTGTCTCTAGCTTGGTGAGATTTATACTAATCAGACTCCTACGTCTTGTGCAGGGCCAGATCCAGAATCAGACCCCCTAAGTTACTGGTTAATCAGTATTAGACATTAGTTATGAGGGTTATACATTATTGCTAAAAAGTTTAGTCTTATTTTAATGCTTAAAGCACTGGGTCAGTATTTCTTTCAGATACAGGTCGTATTGGGTCGTGTCTATAATCTCCAGGGTTTTTGCTGACCACAGACAGCAAAACTCTGCTTATAACTATAAAGGAGTTAAGAAGAGATTCCAGATCTCCTCATTCTTGGACCAGTTCATTGTCCATTGGACTGTGCTCTCTTATTCCTGCCTAAGAAGATCCCATTTCAGCTAAAATTTCTGCTAACTGCAACATTACTACTGCAAGCCAGCCATCTCTCTTTAAGCTTAAATCTAAAGATACCATACAGTCTCTATGAAGCCACATGATTGCAGTCTGACTAGATAATACATGGACACATCTTTGTGTGTGCGTGCATGTGTTACATGCTCAGCCTTGTAATGTGAACCTTGCAAGTCAAGGGAGGGGATTCTGCCCCTCTACTGCGCTCGGGGGAGACCCCTCTGCAGTGCTGCGTCCAGCTCTGGAGCCCTCAGCACAGGAGAGACATGGACCTGTTGGAGCGGGTCCAGAGGAGGCCACCAAAATGATCAGCGGGATGGAACAGCTCTGCTGTGAGGACAGGCTGAGAGAGTTGGGGTTGTTCAGCCTGGAGAAGAGAAGGCTCCGGGGAGACCTTATTGCAGTCTGCCAGTACTTAAAGGGGGCCTATAGGAAAGATGGAGACAGACTTTTTAGCAGGGCCTGTAGCAATAGGACAAAGGGTAATGGTTTTAAACTAAAAGAGGGCAGATTTAGGCTAGATATAAAGAAGAAATTTTTTACAATAAGTGTAATGAACCACTTGCACAAGTTGCCCAGGGAGGTGGTAGATGCCCCATCTCTGGAACCATTCCAGGTCAGGTTGGACGGGGCTCTGAGCAACCTGGTCCAGTTGAAGATGTCCCTACCCATGGCATGGGGGTTGGACTAGATAATCTTTAAAGGCCCTTTCCAACCTAAACTATTCTGTGATTCTATGATTCTATGAATGTGAAAAGCTTTGTCCCCATTGAAAGAAAAAGCAATTTTCAGGATGTATGATTCTTTCTGTGGTGAATTTTCTCTTTCTATTTCTTGTCATACCCAGGCAGAAAAAGAGCTAAAAAAATATCAGAAGCAGATTGCCTGAGAGCCAGGCTAACAAAATTGTCATGTTATTTTAATAGTATGGGGAAACATGAGTTTTTCAGCAGAAAATGACTGAAGTGCAATTAGGAAGGAAAGTGCTTAATCTTCCCATTATATCAAATTTTCATGTTCTATTTCCTCCTTTAATTTAAAGGACTGAACCATGATGTCATGATAAAAGTAGAGAATCTTTTAACAAATGATCATATTGAATTTTTTATTCACCACGTGTCCTGAATGAAGAAAAAATGAGATTATACTGCACATCTACAAAAATAATGAAAAATGCTCTCAACCTGCATGCTGTGATTGCATGGGAACCATTACCCAACTAACCACAACTCACGGTAGTGTCCCCAGTTAGGGTGCGGTGGTGTGACTGGGCACAGTTCCACAAGTCAGCTGGCCAAGGCCTGGAGATTGCAGGAAATTGGAAATTGGAGTTGGAAGACTGGATAGTCTGACTGACTGTGTGAGCCATCCAATCCCTAGAAAGGGATTCTGGTGACTTCTGTAAGTTACAAATATTTGTAGGTATCTCATCCTATAAAAGCTATGAGCACTCTTGAACAGTGAAATTACTTTATGCAAGCTGCCTAAATTAATTGCGTTCTTCAGCTGCTAAAGGTATTGCACTGAAGGTACCATGACAGCAATATTTCTGATGTGCTAATGAATGTTCCCCACAGTGCTGCTGATAAAGGGCAGCTATTACTATCCTCATTTGTTTTGGTAAAATGCAACACAGAAATGAAGTAGGATGCAGCTCCAGAGGCAGAGTTCTAAATGTATGTGTCTAGAGATGAGCTAAGAATCTGAGCTCCCACGACAATCGAAGAAGCTCAGAGCGCAGTGAAGCCCACCCTACAGCAGGCATCCCTAAATTGCTCGGTAGCCTACATTCACTGTACTGTTCAGTCATTGATCATTATTATTAGTTCATTCATTGGTTATAATGGGAACCTAGACACTTAAAGCTGTTCAGTTATTTCAAAACAGGTGTCTAGGGCCATCTGAGATCACCTTTGACCTCCAGCTGCTTTGGCAGAATACGTGGGTCCTGTACACCAATTCTGTGCTAATGTGCCAGGTGCCCCAGAGGATCTCAGATGGACAAGACTCCTACCTGTGAGCAGAAGGATCAGGCCTAACAGAGGCAGCCAGGGCATGTCATTTGAGGTTTGGTTTCTGCTTCCAGCTGCCTGAAAATAAATCACTGCAAACTGATGTATTTGTTTATAGGAGGAGGCTCCTCTTTCTGTTAGGAAGCAATTTAGCTCCCTACAACTAGTAGCATTTGAAATGCTGTTAAGTCTTCTGCCTAAGTGCTGGTTCCAAGCCTTCTCCAGGTCCTGTGACAGCCTTGGGTGGCTGCACCAGGCACCCTGTCACATCTTAAATGACATTAGATGACTCTATGTTGGCAATTGAATCAAGCCTTTCTTGTTAACTAAGACACCAGTTTGTCCTTTTTATTGATAAGCATTCTGGCAATCACATATTGTGTTTGCTTATGTCCAGGTCCCTGAGGTTCTGCTGCACTTTACATGCTCATTAAATACGGGTTTATTTTTCTACTCTAAATATTAAATAATAACTAATTTGAATTGGTGACCGTTTTAAGCAGAGGCATTTCAATCAGAAACAGCAACCCTGCACATTCGTTTTTATTTTCTCTGGCTGATGCAGAGCTGGCTTAGCAGAACAAAAGTAATGCTTTCCTGTTTGTGCGATGTTGGTGTGGCATCCTGGGCATGGGGTATTGGGGTCTCAGGAGAAGCTAAGTACAGGGAGTAACTTTATTTTGTCCAGAAGTGGAGTTACACCCATTGGCTAGATGTGTATGACACACTCTCCACATGCCTTATATGCGTGCTTTCGTTGGTGATGGGGCAAACATGACTCACTACTGTGTGGGTTGGCTATCAGCTCAGCTGAGCCTTCTAACTTCAATGTAGCTTCTTAATTGACTCTGACAAGTCCATATCTATCTTTTATATAATATTTTATAATGCCCTAAGGACAAAATAAAGTTCAGCTCCTCTTGCTTAACCTGCTTTTACAGAACACTAAAAAAATGGACTAAACCAGCTGGAACTAAGTATATTTAGGTGAATGTACTGTAAAGTAACATCTTGTTTCTTTGCTGACAAACAAACCCTGTAACAAATGAAATAACAAACTCTGTAAATATCAGAAAACCTGCATTGCTTGTTAGGGAATGTAAAGCTGGTCAAATGTTATTCCCCGAGTGGATGGCAGGTGCTTTTTTTACCGGCTAGTGAAGTCACCGTGAATATGCATGTGAAACAACCAAAGCTGATGGCCACTGTTCTGTAGGGCAGAGTTGCCTTTATGTTATGGAGTCCTGTGGCTATAAAGAATGCTAATGCTTAGCATTAGGGAGCAAACAAGTAGATAATGATTTTAAAATAAAATCTTCTTTATTAATACAACACTGCTCAGGAGCTGGACAAACTACGTAACTAGACGCATTGTTTACCAGGAACTCCTTTAATTTCTATTGCTCTGTTCCTCAGCTGACAGGAGAAAGCTGATTATCAGAGTTTTCATGAGTACTCTGTCTTTATACTGAATTACAGGAAATACTGAACTTCACAGATGGAACATTATGAAAGTAATAACCAGAGAATGCTAAGGATGTCACATGCCCAGGCTCTTGAGATGTTGTTCATCTATCTAACTTTACCCATTTTGGTCTTAAGTGTCTCATTCAGGCTAGTCATCCAGTCATCTATTACCCATGGGGAAAGAGAATGACCCAAGTGGTACCTCACGGTTGATTAATCTCTCCTTAGACCTCTCTTTTAGAATAGGATGAATGGTCCTCTGAAGATGGAAGCCTTTCTCTTACTAGCTTAGTCTGAGGCTTAGCTTTTAGATTACTGAAGTCAGAGAAAATGACTCCCATACTTAGTTTTTATTTTGAGGAAGCAGGTTCTAGCTTTTTTTCCCCATGTTTATGCAATGACTGGCCACCAGTTTTGACAAGCAGGCCATGGTTTATGGTGGAAACTCTTAAGTGCTGCTGAAACACCCGCCCCTGCAATTTTAAAAAAGTCTTATTAATTTCCTTGGGGATTATTACAGTTCAGTTCTTTGGGTTGATGTTAAGTACTGTCTAACCCAAAATGAGGATGTAGATAGATGATCAGAAAGATAAAAGTTCAGAAATGTTTTAAAAAACTGAAATACTGAAGATGCATATATGTTATTTGCTGCAACATCGACAGATAGATAATGGAGAATAGAAGAGGCAATCTGTGTGTTATCCATGCATATTTATCATATGTTTCAGTTGGTGCAGCTCAAAAATGAAACTACATGTTTTAAAAATAGTGTGGTAACATCAGAAAATTGCATTTGAAGAAAATGAAGCCCAAATTAAATTCAGTGAGACCACAGTGACTTCTAACTTTGAATGAGGAGAAGGAAACACATCTGCTTTCCAGGAGTCTCCCAGTGGCTTAGCTGAAGGCTAATATGGTGCCATGCAGGCACCAAAATCGTAAAGGTTCTTTATTATGACTGTGCAGCTAAAGCACTAGCAAACTTGAGACTGTGACTGATAAATAGCTAGATTATAACAGAGTTGCCTGCCGCCCATTAAAGAACCAATAAAACGCTGAAGTGTGACACAAGGTTTCTGCAGTCTGACATAGATGAGGTGGTGAAGACTGGGAGATATCCAGACCAGGTGTTAACAGATAACTAGTAAGAACTGAGCACGAGGATCTTGCACGTATATGTAGCTGGGGGCTAAAGATATTCCCCCATTAAAAATTGTGTGATGAAAGATGATATGAGAAGATGAAAAATGCATGAGTATACGGAGTAATTTAAGTGGCTGGGAATGTGCCAAAGATCATGTAAAATATTGCACTGCCATTAGTGGGAGGTGAGAAGAGGACCACAGGAGCTAGAACAAAGGGCAAACGTAGGGGCGGAGTGGCAAGGAGAGGAGGCGATAGGGCTTTTAGTTAAGCAGAGGGGAATTGCACAGCAAAAAAAGTGAACAACCGTGTGCACTGGAGAGTTTAGCAGTCTTGGGGCTTGCTGTACCATCCCATCTGTACATCACCATCTGTGCAGCTTAGGTGGTCTAATTCTGCTAAGAGCCAGCGTGACAAAACAGTATGGGAAGGAACATGGAAAGGGACATGAGAGGGTTGGCGATACTAGTGAGTCAGTGGGAGATACACCTGCTGGTGGTGGTACATATCTGTGTGGTTCTGGCTTTTAGTTCCCATGAGGAAATTACAGGTTTCAGCTGCAAGATAAGAAGGAGATGGGGGAATGGGGATTCGTGGCTACTTCTTAGGCCCCTTAAGTGGTTTACTCAGGGCTCCTAACATCCCTGCAGGCCTGTGAGATGCTGTGCTGACAGCAGTGAGGAGTATGAGACAGGCTCAGAAACCTTCCTGCTTAGAGCCACCACCTCGATCAGGACCTCAAACAACAGAGCACCCAGTACCATAATTCCATATACGATACATATGAAAATTACATAATTCATTGCACAAACTGTTCTGGTTTTTGTGTTTGTTTTTTGTTTTCTTGTTTGTTTGTTACAATAACTGTATCAAAAGGGTGTGAAAACAAATCAGTGCTAGATGACGTCTCTTGCTAAGGAAGCTCCTCTAATATGAAGCTGACTACACCTAACTAACTGCTCCTTCTTGGGGCAAAAATTTTGCTTTTGGTTAAAACTTACCATTTCCCCTATTTAATTTAACAGAGTCCTAATAACAGATAGAGATTTAACACTATCTCAGGAAACCTTATTATATGGACTGTTTTGTAACACAGTCTGTCTCTCCACAGTGATGGACAGAAAATATCTGTAATTTGAATATCTGATGTCTTAATACTGTCTTTGGAAGAATTTTAAACCTCAGGTTGACGACAGTCATCCTTCCCATCAGGCAATAAAAGAACTGCTCTGCTTTTTAATGCATCTGGTAACCAAACATTAAAAATTTCCTCCCAGCCAAGCTGTGAGGCCCAGGAGAACATGAGAGTAGTCAATCCAAGGGGTATTTAAAATAATCAGATGACTGTATGAGACAAGAAGACTTGCGTGGTCTGGCAAGTTTAATAAGTACTGCAATATTTAGTAAATCTCCATGCTTAATATCAGTTTCTTTACTGGAATAAGATATCCAGAAAACTCTGTCATTACTCTGAAGTACACATTTATTTTAATCTACTTCCACCCAATTGTGTGTTCTACTCTGAGTGCTCCAGAAACCCACTCTGTTACAACATGCCTCTTTCTGAAGATCTCTGATCATTGCATGTTCAACAATTTCACCCTGGCAGCTTATGGTCTACTACAATACCAAAGCTGTTTCCAAACCTGACAGGAATTAGTGTGAATTTAAATTGCTTTTTTATACATATCATCAAATATGCCTATATGGCTCTGACTATTTACAGTTCTTAAAAAATCCAACAAATGTCCTTACACTTTTCTACCGATTTTAAATATACATTAAGTTAATGTCTGTCCATCAAAATATAAGACAAGTCTTCACCTCAACTTATTCTGAAGTGTAACTTCAGTGTGACTATAGCAGGTAAGAGAAAAAAGCAACAAATCTTGGAGTTGCTTTTCCCTACCCTTCATACAGGATGTAAACTTACATATATTCTCCATCTTGAAAGAATTAAAAAGTTAAGGAGTAACTTGCAGTATATGTGTAGTTTGCAGAATAAATACTTGGAAAGAGGAATGTCTGTGCCCACCCCAAAATCTGATATAAATCATTAAAAATAAAATTTGCATTAACCTTACAACATCTCTTTGTGTCTTCAGCTATTTAGCCACTTCTTGGAAACAAGGCCAACTCAGTGATGGAGAAAATAAATACTAGTAGCTCTGACAGTGATTTCAATAATTAAATTTTGCCCAAACTCCATCCAAAAGTACAACACTGGTGGATTGTAAGTACAGCCCTGCACTTGTAATTATAAAATGAAAATTAGTGTTAGGTAATTTTATTAGAGCATCAAAACAGCAATGTCAGAGATTACCCTAAGCAGTCCCTACATGTTGCTGTCCAGGAATGGTTAGTGACACAAATATGTGTCTCACTCTTTCATTCATGATGTGATTGTGATAAATGCTTGGTTTCTTTACCCTATTGTCTGCTGTAAAAAGGCATACTTCAGTGAGTTACTGAGGATTTTCTGACCAGCATGACAGTGAAAGAAATAGCAGAGACTAACTAAAAATTTTAAAAATATGTTCACAGCCAGGACTATGCACCAACCATTCATCACGTGCAAGAGGGCAAATTGTCCCTTGTAGCATTCACTGTCCCCACTTATCCAGTGCTGGCTAGTGTCACAGACAGGATGATGGACTTCCCAGCATGTTCATTCCCATGAGCCTGATTTACTGGGGATCTCAGGTCATCGTTTCTATCCTCCTTCCTCACTTTGATTCCTCAAGGCAGGGATGGAGCTAGTGGTAACTAGCCTTGGAGCTAGTGGTAAAGAAGAAAAAGAAAGAACGTGGCTAATTTTATATCCTAACTGGCTTTAGAACACAGAGCAAAACCAACTGGTTTGCAAGGATGAAGGTAAAGGTAGGATCTGGCATTTCATATGTAGCCTTTTCTACTTATTGCCACTATTAATACTCAAAATCTTGTTTATGAGCAAGGAGGAAGCACAGCTTGTATAAATGTATGTATATCCAATAATTTATTTTTATCATACTTGAAAACTTATCATTCTAATCATTGTTAGTCCAGACAGAATTATTACAGAAAAAGAAAGAATAATAATGCAGTTTCATGTGAATCTACATTTGGGTCTACAAGACACAGAATCTACACATGGTAGCCTTTACATCTCTTCATGTCTGTAACTCAAAGTTGCATAATCTTCTAAAAATGTTCTGCAGGAAGGAAGGAAAAGGAAGGATGTAAAACTTGCTGCCAAAAATGACACGGTAAAATCATATAAGTTTCAATTCTGCAGGAAAGTAAAAAAATCCTCTAACAAAATTATGCTGTCTCCCTAAGCAGGAGCAGCTGCTTGTCATCAGTGGTGAGAGGAAAATGTCCTCAGTTGCCTTCTGAGGAGGATCCCTGGACATCCCCTTTCTTCAGAGATGAGATGGGACAGGCACACAGAGCCATACAGACAACTTTCATCTCCTTGTGCCTCTCTCAAAAAGAAAATGTGCCCGGTTACCCATCCCATGCCCTGATCACTTTCCCTCATCTCCAGCCTGAACCCCAACTTACCTCTATCTGCTTTACTTGCTTCATCTTTCAAGCAGGGCATCCTACGCTCCTACCATAAACCTCATTCCCCTCTCTCCCCAAAGAGTCATGAACTCTGCCCCAGCTGGAGAGAAAGCTGCTGCCCACCAGTGCCCCACAGTAGCTGCCTGTGTGCAGACGCTTCCCTAGCATCTTTCCAGGGATAGGGCTCCCTTCCTACCATTGGAAGAACAATTTCTTTCTGTGTCATTTGAAGCTTGGATGAAGCCCCGGATATCCCTTTTAGCCATTACTACTGGTATTCAGACATACCCTGCTTTGTCATCACTTTCTATGTACCCTCTCATACCTGTATGGGCCTATCACACTGTTGGCTTTAAGAGGAGACCATGAGGCAATGGGAGAGGCCATATGATGTTCTGGTTCGGTTGTAACTTGCTTATACAGACTCCCTGGTACTCAAGCAGTTTGTCAGATTGCATTTTTGGAAATGCAGTATATTTCAAATAAATAACAATTTTAAAACTAGCACCACAGAGGAAAATTTCCCGTAGAGGATAATATCCATGGGATGCAATAAATGGAGTTAAATACGTATTTTTTTTATTTAAAATTGCTCTGAAATGCATGGAGGGAATGTAGATTATAGGGTACCAGTTATAAAGGCAAAATTGTGAGAAAATTTTGCACTGAAGAAAAGAAAAAGAAATTTTAATCCCTGTAAAAACAATGTAAATAAGTGATACAGTGTGTCACTCTCATACCCCGTGACTGCTAATCTTTCCCCTGCATTTGGGGTGTTTCATAGACCCCTGTGAGTAGTAAAACCAGATATTAATGCTGTGGACTTAATTATCCTTCTTAGTCAATCAGGCCTGTGTCCTGGAATTTCTGAGTGATACTTTTTCCCAGATTAGATAGCATTTTCTCTGTTCTCTTCCAATTTGGACCCATTTCAAAATTATCCTTTTTCACTTCTCAGAACCTCAGTTGAATCAGTCCAGTCCTCAGGGTTTCATAGATCAACTCACAGCTGGTATAAACCTAGAAGCTTGTTCTGTTTATGAATAAGTTTCGGTGCAACAGATGTCTACAACAACAGCAGACTAAACCAGGGACTAAAAATGTCTCTTCTGCTGCCATATTCATACTGGTATGAACTGAGTGCAATAAACAAAACATCCACCTCATGCTAACAAGTTAATATCTGTCAGCTGAGCCAAAGTAACTCACTACAATTAGCATTGTGGTACAAACCCAGATTCAAACAGATCAGCTTAAACTGCAACACAATTGAGCATCTGTCCACATCTCAGCTACCCTGTGATCCAGCCATGCTGTGTGTCATTCAAATTACTTGAACACAGGTACACAAGTTTATTACGCTGAAGCTTCTTTCAGTATAGTAATGGGTTCTGCTATTTTATTTAAATACCTAAGTGTTGGAGTCGGGTGAATACCATGGCATCTTAGTATCTTTATCAGTATGTTTCTATATGGAAAGAAGCAATAAAGCAAACAAACATCCTTTTTTTCATTACCCAATTATTTTAAAAACCAAGCAGACAGGTGAATAAAATTTTGAATATATTATTTTTAAATGTAATGATTTTTGTCCATTCTCAAGATTTTGGAGTGCTCAAATTAGATAGCACCTGGATGTCTTATCTCCATGACTGTTTCTAGTTTGGAAAACTGTAAAATCAAAGCAGCAAAATGAAGTTGTCTGACATATTAATCCCATCACTCAGGTACATTGGGTCTATTTATGCCACTCTATTCATGCAAGTTGATCCTGCCCAGGAGCACATACTGAAGGAATCATAGAATCATAGAACAGTTTGGATTGGAAGGGACCTTAGAGGTCATCTAGTTCCAACTCCCCTGCCATGGGCAGGGATACCTTCCACTAGACCAGGTAGCTCAAATCCTCATCCAACCTGGTACTTCCCCGGAGGGGGCATACACATCTCCTCTGGGAAACTCATTCCAGTGCCTCACCACCCTCACAGCAAGGAATTTCTTCCTACTATCTAACCTAAATCTACCACCTCTCGTCCTATCATTATACTCCCTTATAAATAGTCCTTCCCCATCTTTCCTGTAGGCCCCCTTTGAGTCCTGGAAGGCCACAATAAGGAAGTCTTCCCAGAACCTTCTCTTCTCCAGGCTGAACAACCCCAACTCTCTCAGCTTGTCGTCACAGGAGAGGTGTTCCACCCCTCTGACCATTTCTGTGGCCTCCTCTGGACCCGCTCCAACAGGTCCATGTCTTTCCTGTGCTGAGGGCTCCAGAGCTGGACGCAGCACTGCAGGGGGGTCTCCCCAGGCGGAGTAGAGGGGCAGAATCTCCTCCCTTGACCTGCTGGCCACGCTGCTTTGGATGCAGCCCAGGATACCGTTGCCTGCGAGCACACATTGCCAGCTCATGTCCAGCTTTTCATCCACCAGTATCCCCAAATCCTCTGCAGGGCAGCTCTCAATCCACTCATCGCCCATCCTGTATCCATGTCTCGGATTGCCCTGACCCAGGTGCAGGACCTCGCACTTGGTCTTACTGAACTTCATAAAATTCACATGGGCTCACCTCTCTAGCCTGTCAAGATCCCTGTGGATGGCATCCCTTCCCTCTAGAGTACCAACCACACCACTCAGCTTGGTGTCATCCATAGTCTTGCTGAGGGAGCACTGAATATCAGCCAATCCCAGAGATGGGCTTTGGGGACATGGTTGCAGGGCAAATGGCAAAGAACCATAAGAGATTGCACCTACACAAACACACACATATGCAATATGGTTGGAAAACGGGCTTTGGAGTCCATGTCTGAATATGAAGGAGGGAAAAGGTACCCACTGAGGTGGGTACAGTGCGTACAATGGATACAATTCTTGGGAGACAGCAATGGTGATGGCCTTGTTAAAGACAATTTTTAACTGTTAAGCTACTGGTTGCACTTTAACAGCAAGAGTCCTGAGTCAGGCCAAGCCACCCTCATATAGGCAAAAAGGAGGCTGGTCACTTCCAGGTGGGTGTTTGAGGAAAGGCCTAGTGAAAAACCTGCTGCCCCCCCAGAAGAAAGACTTGCCAGAGGAAAGGAGGAAAGGATGGACTAAGCATGGTACAAACGTGCTAGATGCATTAGTTCCCCTCAGAGTTTTTCAGTGTGTGGTGTGGTAGAAGCTCAATTTTTTCTTTTCATGCATATTTTACTGCAAAATCTTCCATTTCATCAGAACTGCACAGGAAGTTTTATGCACAGTCTATGAGATTCCCTGTTAAGGGATAATTTTCTTCACAAAATGTAATGACACAGTGTATTTTATAGCCTCTGCTCACCCTTATTCTTAAACAGGCCTCTTTCCGTGACAGCACTTCCTTCAACACAGCTATAAATCCTGTTAGGTGAGGTTACCAGCTTGAATGAAGAAAAACGTGTTCTTATAAACATTTCCAAGTGTCACCACAGGCAAAGCATTTATATGGCAGGCATTTGGGTGATCTGCAGGAAAAGAAACTATGTCAGTTATGAATACTTCTGCAAAAAAACTGTCAGACCATTACAGGCCACAGAGCAGTACTCCATTGTTACTGCAAAGCTATGAGGTGTGATGACAGCAACTATCAGTTGCTGTTGCTAAAATTCAACTTAATGGTCATTTTGCCCTGGGAAGCGGAACATTTTTGGAGCCAGAAGCAAGCCTTGAGCAGGTGCCACATGAAAAAACGTAAAGCATTAGTGTTAATATTATTATTTTCTTGAAGGAACATGTCTTGTAAATTACAGGCGATCAAGTAATTTTCACTGAAAGAAATGTCACTCTTAGCTTTAAAAAATATCATAGACGCTTTACCTAATAGTACCCTTTTAAAATGTAATACAACTTAGCCTATTTTCACCACTTTCCGATGGAAGCAATGAGTCAAAATCTGTCTGAATAGTTGCTCTTTGAACAGTGACACATCTTTAACTTTTTTGCACTGCTGCTATTTACAATATCCAGTTTCAGATTCCTTCCTGTCCTTTGAAAACAACACACAACTAGAAAGCACCAGCCCCCTACCCCAATACGTATACATTTAGTAGTGAGGCCACCTTTGGGTTTTAATAGTAATTACTGTCTACGTTTAAGAGTTTGCTCTGCATAAACGTCTTTGTGTCTTTTTTCTGTGCTTCGTTAGAAAGTTGTCTAAGACATTAAATGCTCATTACACTGAAATATCAGTGTGTTCTGTAAGCACTTACAATACTGGTCTCCTGTGTGTGTCTCCTGCACATTTGGACGCACTGCTGCCAACAGTGCATTTAATATGTAGTAGCTTCACTCGCCCTTGATAATTTTTCCTTGGCATTTTTTCAGTGTGCATTTGTGTTACGTTTCTTCTTTAATAGATTCCCACAAGGAATTTTTCCTAGAACCAGAAGACAGGAGCAGAGGAACTCTGTAAAATACCACATAGCAGGAACTTTCTAATAAAAATGAGCAGTCAACATGTCAAACTGCAAAATTATGTTGCATGTTGAAGAGACTAGTAGTGTATTCCTTCTGACTCTAGTCACATTTGCTTGCTAATCCATTCCTTTTCTGATATTCCAGTCTCCTGAGCAGGATAAAACCCAATCTTTTTAAAATCCTCCCTGCTAGAAAATGGTGTTCTCTTTGTCCTTGCAGATAAATGAGTTCTCCCTATAATGAATTATTCTTCAGATTAGCTTCTCTGCAATTTTACATTCATTTCTGGGCCAGTAACATGTTTCCAGTATATCAATTTCAAGGTCTGAAGCCTCATCATTCTGTAAGGCCAGAGACTGTATTGCATCATGGGGAAGAACAGAGCTGGAGTTTCTGAAGGGGATATATAATATTTGTAAGAATTTTGAAAATATCAGACTACAGTCCTTGAAATATATAGAAATGTCACTTTGGAAGATGTTTCATGCACCTTTCTAACCTTAATTTCTTGGGTTAATGAAAACTGATATGTCTAGTTGCATGTGTGAAAGGACACAAAATCTGAATATTTTAAGCATGAAAAATATTTGTAAAATATCTAAAATAATTTTTCTGTAACCTATGTAGCGTATGTGTAACAACTTAAATTTATTTGGCAGACTGAGATTTCCTCCACAGGCTTCAAAACTTTGTTTCCAAAACCTTTGAAGGTAGAATTTCTCAGTGTGCACTTATTTGGCAAAATTTCTGAAAACTTCAGCGATTGCCTTCCATGACAAAAATCTAACATAAAAGGAGTTCTTCATTGAAAGATGACAAGACAAAAAACCTCAAAACATACTGAGTCAGTATTTTCAAATGTCATTTATGTATAGTATTCGCTTCACTCTAATTTTTTTAAGTAAAAAACAGCAATTGGCCACACAGATGTTAATGTAGATAATATGCCTGATAATAAGGATAAAACTATCTTATAACTAATTTGCTTTCAAAATCATGCACTCCAGAATCTTTTATCAGCACAATCTTCTGAAATTCAGATGGGTAGTAATTTAATAGGCTGCTATTTTTAAATCTAGTTAAAACTTTTGCTAGTGTTCATCTTTACTGTACATATTCTGTACCAGAGTGACTCAAGTCCCAGGGAAAGTGCTTAATAATTACACCTAGCCACATCACATTGTGGGGAAAGTAGATACTGGTGGAGCTCAAATTAAGATTTATGACATCTAGAAAGACATTCCTATTGCTATAAAATTTGCAAAACATTCCTGGCTATCCGCATGCAGCACAACATCATTGATGACACCTCATGGAACAAAAATAGTGTAACTGAAGGAATATCACTGCAAATGTATATCCCCTGGAGAAGCTTCTGCTGAATCATATTATGAGCTGTATATTGAAAAAAATGCAAAGCAAGGACCTTCCCAGTCACAGCATGTTACTGGAAATTCAAGGTCAGAAGATATCTGTGCTTTATAAGGGCAAGTAGTGAAAGATGCCTTAACTGCACATACTGCACCTGCTGTTCTCTTTTCAAGTGAGATATACAGGAAGGCAAGACAGCATTCAGATAAATACCTTCTTCTGGAACTCAAATGCATTAAAACATGCAAAATCTGGAAAAGCACTTTGGGATATATACCTTCAGGTAAGTTGAGGAGGATACTGGGAGTTTGCTGAATGAAATTCTTGACAAGAAACCAGAGTTGCAAAGCCAGCTCTGCCATCCCTTATATGAGTGTGGGATGTGCAGGAACTCGGAGCATAACTGGCTTTCAGCAAGCTGCAGTGTGGCTCTCTCCAAGCACTGTACTGGGAAGCTGTCCAAGGGATATTGACTTCTGGTTTTCTGGATCCAGGAAATAGTACTGTCAAATCCTGAGGGTTAAAAATAATCCTTATTTAATTAAGAATTTTGATTAACTGAGTTTGGGTAAACAAGAGGGTAAAGTAACCAAAATATCTTGAAAGCAAAATATGGGAACTGAGAGGCATGTCCCTGTCCATCCACTTGTCAGTAAAGATATATTCTTTGTCTCCCTGCCCTTGCGGCTGCTGGGGATAAAAATGCAGCCTCCTGGCTGTGCAGGGATTAGTGTGAGCAGAGCTGGGAAAAGGCTTTGGTAGAATTCATGAAAGGCATCTGTCAGCAGTGTTTTATAGCATTAACTGTGCTACCAGCTGTGTTAGAAGGAAAAAACAAACCTTCATAATGGATCTGCTTGGGATTGAGCTAATTTTCTTCATAGCAGCCTGTAGCACACTGTGTTTTGGATTTGTGTTGACAATGGTGTTGGTAACACACCAATGTTTTAGCTGTTGCTGAACAGTGTTTGCACAGTGTCAAGGCCTTTTCTTTTTCCCACTGTCCCCTCCCCAGCAAGAAGGCTGGGGGAGGGCAAGAGGTTGGGAGAGGACACAGCCAGGACAGCTGACCCAAGATGGCCAAAGGGCTATTCCATACCATATGATGTCATGCTCAGCTATAAAAGCTTGGAGAAAGACAGAAGAAGGGGGAATGTCTGTGGTTATGGCATTTGCCTTCCCAAGTAACCATTGCTTACTGGAAACGGCTGAACATTTGCCTGCTAATGGAAAGTAGTGAATGAATTCCTTATTTTGCTTTGCTTGCGTGTGCTGTTTTGCTTTACTTATTAAACTGCCTTTATCTCGATCCACAAGCTTTTCTTGCTTTTGCCCTTACAATTCTCACTCTCTCATTCCACTTGAGGGAGTAAGCAAGAGACTGGGTTGGGGTGTACCTCCTAGTTGGGGTCAACCCACCACAACCTTGCAATGAGGCCCTCATGAGAATTTTTCCCCCCACCTCTCCCTCCAAATCTTCACCTTTAAATGCTTTTCCCTTTTAACTGATACAAAAAATGCTGGAGACACTCAATAATTGACCAAAGTAAGAAACATGTAAGTATGCAGTTGCACGCTTAAATCAAGTGCAAAGGAGGCACTCAGAAATGAAGACTGGCATCTCTTGAATGAGCTGCTCATTTGATTCTGAAACAATATTTTTCCAAATGTTATTTAATACGAGTGATGTAACTGCTCTGTTTGTGTGACTGATCTCTTGGAACACTACGCCAAAGGCTGTCCTCGGTCACAGCCATGCAGCTGCATTGATTTCAGTGCGACTGCACAGCCAGAAGCTCACCTCGGTGGCGTACCTTCCTCCACTGCAGAATCACCCGCCGTTTTTGCCATCATAGTCACTGCTTGTGTAACTAATGCAACAGTGTATAGGTGATTCTGTTCTCCAGCCTGTACAAAGGCACGTTGTCGTGAGCCCATGCCAGGTCATCCTGGGAGGGCTTCCTCCTAAATTACTTACTTTGCTTCCTCCCTCATTAGCTTACCAGAATCCTCTTCAAAATTTATCAGATAAAATGTTATTATTATTTTGCTTTACAACAGTGTGAAAATAATTAATTTAGAATGGCAATGATGGAGAAATGTTTGAGGCACTACTAAAGTTCTCTATCAAAATTAAGGGTGGATTTTTGGAAGAGCTTAGTGTTGAGAGAATTCTGATCCCACAGCTACTCTCTCTGTATATCAAATCCAGATGAGACCATTATGGTGCAAGTAGAGCCACAAACTTCTGTCTTCAGCTTCCAGCTGCTGGATTCCATCAGAGGCCTGAAGTTATCCAGCAAGGTTATCTGATCAGGGACCTTGCCAACTAAGGGAAAAGGGAAAGCCATAAACCAAAATATAAAGAGACACAGTCCTGACAAAACAAACATGGAGACAATGACAAGGAACAAACCTTGCCAGTCATACTAACTGATGAATAAATACTAATTGACTACCAGGAAACTACAGGCCTGGACTGTAGTTTCTGACTGTAAAGATCAGCCTGGACTTTACAACTGATAAGACTGAAAACCAGGAGAAACTGCTGACACTGCGATGGGAGGGGTTGGGGAATTGTTAGAGCTGTACAAACCCAGGGTGACGTACAGGGGAAAGAGGGAGGAAGGAAGAACAAAGTGGGAGAGGTAGACAGAAAAGGGTATAAAAGGGGCCCGTTGTGTGTAAAACGGGGCTGGTCAGTATGCAGGTCTGTCTGAGCCCTGCACCTGATCACCACAGCCTGTCCTACCTTCTTATTAAATTAAATTATGTCTCTGCATAATCTCAATCTTTATCCTATGTGTATGTTTGCTGCAAGAATTAAGAGCCAGCTACAGATGAGAAATGTGGTGTCAGCTACTGAAGTGAGTGAGGGTCCCTAACTGGATGGGCCACAGCTCTCTGGTCCTACAGACTTTGTGCCCAGAGTGCCAGCTACTGGGGGGACTAGTGTGAGTGGGCTGGATGCCAGCTACTGGAATCAGATCAGGGTGTAGGCACCCCTGGCGTGTGGTGTCAGCTACTGGAGTGAGTGCAGTCTCAGCTGGAGCAAATAGGGGTCTTGGCTAGAAGCCACTGGGGTTGGAATGCTCTGTGTCCTGCAAACCAGCTTCTGGGAGGGATTGGCATGAGTGAGGAGGGTGAGGGACTCAACATCACCATCTGGACCAGAACTGCAGGTCACAGCCCATGTACCTGGTACCTTCTGCTACTGAGGGTGACTGTTTGGTATCTTCCCCAAATCTGGTGTACGTGGAGTGGGGGCTGTATTCACTAGGCAACTTCAAGCTGGACTAGCTGGTGAGCAGGGTGTCTTCAGGTCTGGGATGGGAGTATCGGGCAGACCTGTGCTACTATGCCCAAAGGGACTTGCAAGTGTGGAATGTGGGATAAGCGTGTGAGTGTGTGCATGTTTGCTGGTGAGCATCAAGCTGGACTAGCCGGCAAGGAGTGTACCCACAAAGCAGGTAAAAGGGCCCAACATCTGGGCAGGGGTACCAGCTGAAGCAGAAGAGTAATGGGGAGGGGACTTGGCTGTCTATTTTGTTTTATGTGATTCCCATATGTGGGTGCTGTTGAAGGCAGCACCATGTCTGTGGCAGTCTGTGTGACTGGTAATGTCAGTGTCCCTTGTGTGTGTCCCTGTGTGTGTGCCTCTGGGATATCTCCTCAGCTTCACTACTAGTTGAACATGCGAACTAGAAAGTAACCCCGCATCCCTCAGCTTGGGCAGAAGCCCCAGGTCCACAGGCATGCTGGGCTGGGCTGCAACAGCTGGGCGGAAGAGGTCCTGGGCTGGAGAGGGTGGAGGTGGTGGCTACATCTCATAAGAACCCTTAACAGAATCTACCACCACTAAAAGGACAGACACACCTTCCTTTCCAAGGAGGGATGAACACAGTTGTGCTCCACAGATAGATGTGCAAGTTGCTCTATGTGCAAGTGTGGGCTGAATAGGCCCCTGCTCCAAGAAATGCATTGATTCTTAGGGAGGGTGACATAGGCCCCTGCTCCAGGAAGACACATCTATTAATTCCCAGGGAGGGCCAAATAGGCAGGTGCTATTCTCCAGGGGCCTACTTGCAGGGATCTGCTTTGCCCATGCCCCAAAAAGAGACACACATTGATTCACAGGGAGGGCTGGAGAGGCTCCCGTTACTTCCTAGGGAGCATTCCACAGACCCACACTTTTGTAATAGGCATGCATTGATTCCCAGGTATGGCTAAATAAGCCCTTGCTGCAAGGAGGCACGTGCAGTAATTCCTGGGGAGGCCTCCTCTCCAAGGACATACAGATGTGTTATTTCCTAGGGAGGGCTGAAGACATGCCTTGATTCCCAGGGAGGGCTGCACAGGCCCCTACTCCATGGAAAAGCCAGCGCCATTTGCTGCCATGAGCAGAACAGGCCCCCAATCCAAGGAGAGATGTGCAGTAATTCCTATGGAGGCCTCCGCTCTAATGACAGACACATGTTAATTGTAAGGGAGGGTTGAACAGGCACCCACAAAAAATGATAGGCAGGTGCTGATTGCTAGCGCAGGCTGAACGGGTCCTGCTGCAAGGAGAGATGCGCGTTGATCCCCAGGGAGGGGGGATGCGCCCTGCTCCCATAGATAGGCAGCCCCTATACATACACATGGGCTGGGCAGGCCCCTGCTCCAAGACATACATTTGGTCTCAGATATGTGCACAGTCAACTACATATCTGGGAACGCTGAAAAGGGCATCCTCTCTGCTCTGTATGAAAAGCCCAAAGAGCAGCATCCAGAAAGTGTAACTGTTCCTCCTCTGATCACTGTAGCAAAAGGGTCTCTGTCTGTCTTGCTAGCTGAACTGAACAAGATGAAGGAGATCATAATGAGGTATGTGGGTGAAGATTATTCTTCTGCCCAGGGACAAATGTAAGATGAGACAAATAACACTACAGTCAGACTCCTACAGTGTCACTGGTGCAGTCTGTGCATATTGGGCAACTTGTTCCTGTACAGGTCGAGGAAGATGCCTAGCAGTGTGCTCAGGCGGTTTCTGTGGAAGACAACAGAACAGGGCAAGGAAAGGCAGGCATTAGTTCCCAGGGAGGGTTGAACAGGCCCCCACTCCACAGACAGGCAGATGCTATTTGCTAGCACAGGCTGAATAGGTCCCTGCATGAAGGAGAGACACGTAATTCCTAGAAGGGGCCAAACAGGCCCATGCCCCAGGGACAGACACCCATCGATTTCCAGTGAGGACTAAAGAGGCCCTCGCTCCACAGAGAGATGGCTCTGCAGGGCCTGGGGCCGGCGCCTAGCCAGGCCTCCGAGGGGCCCGTGCCAGACAGCGCCTGCTGGAGCCTCGCTGGGCTCCTCTGATGTGACAGGACGTTTCATGAGGACTGGTGGAAGAGAGGGGTACCTGTGCAGGACCTCCAGCTCTTGCATTTTAAGGTTAACTTATAGCAAACCCCATTTGTGTTATGAGGGCAGGTGGGCTCAGCTGTGTCCTGGAACTGGCTGCGTCAGACACTGGCAGAACCTTCCTCCTCCTCACAGAGGCCGCCCTGCAGCCCCTCCTGCTGCCAGCACCTTGCCACCGACACCCAGTACAGTCATAAACAGACATGGAGCCCCAAACTCTTAAATTCATTTATATGGCATTGCCAAACAATAATATTTCAAGCTCCTTTGTGGTAAGCACTGTATAAAACCCTGAAAACCTCCTACCTTAAAAAATGAGGCCTAGGAGGAGTGGGATGCAAGCAACAAAGCTGAGGAGCAAAGTGAATTTCAAAGGTGTTTAGGAGGTGTTTGCAGCAAGTTTACACGCCATCAGTTACTGTTATCACAGTATGCCACCACTCTCAAGACTATGTCTCTTTGGATTTTTTCATCTTCCTGCCTCCTTACATCATACCAATGCAGTCTCATTTTCTGCTTCCCTGGATTCAACCTGCAGTTAGTCATCCATGTGAGATACAATGCCGTTGTATTTTTCATCTCTCTCCCATCTTCCTTTTTCAAAGCTTTTCAATTGCGTGAGGATCCTATTTCAGAAACCTTGTTTTTTTCTTGGCAAAATCTGATATTTCTCCCTCCTTGATAAGTAATATGTGCCATTACTATACACAGCCATCTCCTCAAAATGTCATTTCTAAATACACCTGAATGGTTTAGTGCACAGTCTGCAAATGAAAGACCAATTTTATAAATACCTTGATTTTTTTCAGCCTTTATCTGTCACACCATATGTTCTCAGTAGCTTTAATGACCTGT
Source organism: Phaethon aethereus (assembly GCF_964289735.1). Taxonomy (NCBI): domain Eukaryota; kingdom Metazoa; phylum Chordata; class Aves; order Phaethontiformes; family Phaethontidae; genus Phaethon; species Phaethon aethereus. The sequence continues at coordinate 211,809,996 of NC_138575.1, forward strand.
TGGAAGCAGAAAGCAGAAGGCTAAAAACAACAGTGAGGAGAAAAGTTTAGTAAATACACAGTTCAAAGCCCATTTCATCTAAGACCATACATTAGCATCTAATATCCACCTTAAAACCCATGAGACACAATTTAAGTGATGGATACTTCTTGTATCATCTTCATGGCTAGACTTCTTGTGCATCCAGTTATGCACAATAGCAGAGACCAGTGTCATCAGGAAGCCAGTTAATAGAATCTTGATGTAGTCATAAGCTAAGACATTGAGTGGAACAGGCTGGAGGCTACTTTCATAAACTACCAGCACATTATACCTACACAAGATCAGTTGCTTCAGCCCCTTCTCAGTCCTGACAGTTTGCTCCAAGAGGTATGAGGGGCAGAAGAGTATTGGCACTGGCAATGCTGACTGTATGCATCAGAGCAGCCAGCACCAGCCTAAGGGCCTTTCTTCCTGAGAGGAGCGATGTGATCCTCTGGATAGTGGGATCTTAAAGATGAGATATGACTTTGTCACTTTTTCATCAAATCAATTTGATCAGGTTTTACTGGACTTTTGACTGGCTTACTGCCTGCAGGATTCCTCAAGGGCACTCTCTTCCTCTCTCTGCTGCCATCTGGGCAAGTTGGGATTTCCACAAACCTAGCTTGAATTCTGAAGAAATTAGATGCTGACTTTCAGTGAAAGTCACTGTAGACTAGGCCCAAGAGACCTTGCTCTCAGAGAATGAAGTGAACTGAAAACTAGATGAGGGTGTTGGGAGGAGGGAGATGAAAGGAGGGAGATGAGACATTCTATAAGCGACTGGCGGAGGTCTCGCATTCGCTGGCCCTTGTGCTTGTGGGCGACTTCAACCTACCAGACATCTGCTGGAAGTATAACACAGCAGAGAGGAAACAGTCTAGGAGGTTCCTGGAGTGTGTGGAGGATAACTTCCTGATGCAGCTCGTGAGTGAGCCCACCAGGGGAGGTGCCTTACTGGACCTGCTGTTTACAAACAGAGAAGGACTGGTGAGAGATGTGGTGGTCGGAGGCCGTCTTGGGCTTAGCGACCACGACATGATAGAATTCTCAGTTGTGAGTGAAGTAAGGAGACGGGTCAGCAAAACTGCTATCATGGACTTGCGGAGGGCAGACTTTGGCCTGTTCAGGTCACTGATTGAGAGAGTCCCTTGGGAGACAGTCCTGAAGGACAAAGGGGTCCAGGAAGGCTGGACAGTCTTCAAGAAGGAAATCTTAAAGGCGTGGGAGCAGGCGGTTCCCATGTGCCATAAGAAGAGCTGGCGTGGAAGGCGACCGGCCTGGCTGAACAGGGAGATTTTGCTGCGACTCAGGGAAAAGAGGAGAGTTTATCACCTCTGGAAGAAGGGGCAGGCAACTCACGAAGAGTACAAGGATCTCGTTAGGTCTAGCAGGGACAATATTAGAAAGGCAAAATCCCAGCTAGAACTCAGTCTGGCCACAGTCATAAAGGATAATAAAAAATGTTTTTACAAATATATTAACAACAAAAAGAGAGGCAAGGAGAATCTCCATCCCTCACTGGATATGGCGGGGAACATTGTCTCCAAGGACGAGGACAAGGCTGAGGTACTTAATGCCTTCTTTGCCTCAGTCTTTAATAGCCAGTCCAGGCATCCGCAGGGTATTCAGCCCCCTGAGCTGGAAGACAGGGATGGAGAGCACAATAAACTCCTCATAATCCAGCAGGAAACAGTTAAGAATGTGTTAAGCCACCTGGATACCCACAAGTCTATGAGGCCTGATGGGATCCACCCAAGAGTACGGAGAGAGCTGGCGGAGGAGCTTGCCAAGCCACTCTCCATCATTTATCAGCAGTCCTGGTTAACAGGGGAGGTCCCAGAAGACTGGAGGCTTGCCAATGTGATGCCCGTCTACAAGAAAGGCCATAAGGAGGATCCTGGGAACTACAGGCCTGTCAGCCTGACCTCTGTACCAGGGAAGATTATGGAGAAGTTCATCTTGAGGGAGCTCACAGGGCATGTGCAGGACAACCGAGGGATCAGGCCCAGCGAGCATGGGTTCATGAAAGGCAGGTCCTGCTTGACCAACCTGATCTCCTTCTATGACCAGATGACCCGCCTAGTGGATGAGGGAAAGACTGTGGACGTTGTCTACCTGGACTTTAGTAAAGCCTTTGACAGCGTCTGCCACAGCATTCTCCTGGAGAAACTGGCGGCTCGTGGCTCAGACAGGTTTACTCTTCGCTGGGTGAGGAACTGGCTGGATGGCCGAGCCCAGAGAGTTGTGGTGAACGGTGTTAAATCTGGCTGGTGGCCGGTCACAAACGGTGTTCCCCAGGGCTCGGGTCTGGGGCCGGTCTTGTTCAATATCTTTATTGATGATCTGGATGAGGGAATCGAGTGCTCCCTCACTAAGTTTGCAGATGACACCAAGTTGGGTGGGAGTGTTGATGTGCTGGAGGGTAGGAGGGCTCTGCAGAGGGATCTGGACAGGCTGGATCGATGGGCAGAGGTCAACTGTATGAGGTTTAATAAGGCCAAGTGCAGGGTCCTGCACTTGGGTCACAACAACCCCATGCAACGCTACAGGCTTGGGGAGGAGTGGCTAGAGAGCAGCCCGGCGGAAAGGGACCCGGGGGTGCTGGTTGACAGCCGGCTGAACATGAGCCGGCAGTGTGCCCAGGTGGCCAAGAAGGCCAACAGCGTCCTGGCCTGTATCAGGAATAGTGTGGCCAGCAGGAGTAGGGAAGTGATTGTGCCCCTGTACTCGGCACTGGTGAGGCCGCACCTTGAATCCTGTGTTCAGGTTTGGGCCCCTCACTCCAAGAAGGATGTTGAGGTGCTGGAGCGTGTCCAGAGAAGGGCAACGAAGCTGGTGAGGGGTCTGGAGCACAAGTCTTATGAGGAGCAGCTGAGGGAACTGGGCTTGTTTAGTCTAGAGAAGAGGCGGCTGAGGGGAGACCTTATCGCTCTCTACAACTACCTGAAAGGGGGTTGTGGTGAGGTGGGTGTTGGTCTCTTCTCCCAAGTAACTAGTGATAGGACAAGAGGAAATGGCCTCAAGTTGCACCAGGGGAGGTTTAGATTGGATATTAGGAAAAATTTCTTCACTGAGAGAGTGGTCAGGCATTGGAACAGGCTGCCCAGGGAGGTGGTGGAGTCGCCATCTCTGGAAGTGTTCAAAAAACGTGTGGATGTGGCGCTTCAGGACATGGTTTAGATGACATGGTGGTGCTGGATTAATGGTTGGACTTGATGATCTTGAAGGTCCTTTCCAACCTAGTGATTCTGTGATTCTGTGAAATGAGCTTGCATGGGAAGCAGAGGATGAAAATAATAATTCCGTTAAGTTCATTGTTCAAAAATACTTGATGGTTTCAGTCAATTCAATCAACTTCAACTGCCTGAAATCTGGATATCTAGTCCTAGTAAAACATCTATGTTAGTGTCCTGGTTTTGTCTTGGATAGAGTTACTTTTCTTCCTTATAGCTGGTACAGTGCTGTGTTTTGCGTTTAGGATGAAAGTAATGTTGAAAACACACTGATATTTTTAGTTGTTGCTAAGCAGTCGAGGACTGTCCAGCTTCTCATGCTCTGCCCTGCCAGCGAGAAGGCTGTGGGTGCACGGGGAGCTGGGAGGGGACACAGCCAGGACAGCTGACCCAGGCTGGCCAAAGGGATATTCCCTACCATACAACGTCATGCTCAGTATATAAACTGGGGGAGATGGCCAGGGAGGGCCACTGCTCAGGAACCGGCTGGTCATTGGTCGTCAGGTGGTGAGCAATTGCACTGTGCATCACTTATTTTGTATATCCTTTTATCATTATTATTATTATTATTATTCCTTCATTTTCTGTCCTATCAAAGTGTCTTTATTTCAACCCACAAATTTAACTTTTAATTTCCCTTCTGTTGTGAGGTTGCTGAGGGTCAAAGAACAACAGGCACTACCACAACAGTGCACCGGCAGCAATATCATACCAACCAAGACTCCCTGATCCCCATCCATAAGCTGATTCATTGACTGGAGAGCTAAGGAGTGATCAGTAAGATTCACTCACCCTTTAACAGCTCCATATGGCGTGTGAAGTCTAACAGAGAGTGGAGACACCGTAGACTACTGTGGCCTGAAAGAAATCATGCCACTGCTGAGTGCTGCCATGCTGGACATGCTAGAACTTCAATATGAACTGGAGTCAAAGGCAGCCAAGTGGTATGCCACCATTGATATCACTAACATGTTTTTGTCAATCCCTTTGGCAACAGAGTGCAGGCCACAGTTTGCTTTCACTTGGAGGGGCATCCAGTACACCTGGAACCGACTGCCCCAGGGATGGAAACACAGCCCTCCCACTTGCCATGGACTGATCCAGACTGCACTGGAACAGGGTGAAGCCCCAGAACACCTGCAATACATTGATGACATCATCGCATGGGACAACATAGCAGAAGTAGTTTTTGAGAAAGGGAAGAAAGTAGTCCAGATCCTTCTGAAAGCCAGTTTTGCCATAAAACAAAGTAAGGTAAAGGGACTTGCACAAGAGATCCAGTCTTTAGGAATAAAACGGCAAGATGGATGTCATCAGATCCCAATGGATGTGATCAACAAAATAACAGCCATGTCCCCAACAACTAGTGAAAAAGAAACACAAGCTTCCTTAGGCATCATGGGGTTTTGGCAGAATGGCAGAATACTGGTAGAAAGTATCAAGGGAGACCTGAGGTTGACCCCTAGGGTTTTGGATATAGTTCGGGATACAGAGGATCCAAGGTCAGCTATACCCGAATGGAAAAAGAGATATAGGCAGCATATGAAGGGGTTCAATCTGCTTCAGAAGTGATTGGTACTGAAGCGCAGCTCCTCCTGGCACCTCAACTGCTGGTGCTGGGCTGGATGTTCAAAGGGAGGGTCCCCTCTACACATCACGCAACTGATGCTACATGGAGTAAGTAGATTGCACTGATCACACAGCAGGCTTGAACAGGAAACCCCAGTTGCCCAGGAATCGTGGAATTGATCATGACCTGTCCAGAAGGTAAAGGTTTTGAAATATCACCAGAGGAGCAGGTGCACTGAAGAGGCTTCACTGTATAATAAACTGCCAGAAAATGAGAAGCAATATGACCTGTTCACTGATGGGTTCTGTTGTATTGTGGGAAAGCATTGGAGGTGGAAGGCTGCTGTGTGGAGTCCTACATGACAAGTCATAGAAAATGCTGAAGGAGAAGGTGAATTGAACCAATTTGCAGAGGTGAAGACCATCCAGCTGGCTTTAGACATTGCTGACCGAGAAAAACGGCCAGTGTTGTGTCTCTATACTGACTGATGGATGGTGGCAAACACCCTCTGGGGGTGGCTACAGTAATGGAAGCAGAGCAACTAGCAGCACAGAGGTAAATTGATCTGGGCTGCTGCATTATGGCAAGATATTGCTATCCATCTAGAGAAACTGGTTGTAAAAGTATATCACGTAGATGCTCACATAGCCAAGATGTGGGACACTGAAGAACATCAAAACAACCATCGAGTGGATGAGGCTGCTAAGATTGAAGTGACTCAGTTGGATCTGGACTGGCAACATAAGGGTGAACTATTTATAGCTTGGTTGTCCCACGACACTTCAGACCATCAGGGAAGAGATGAAACATATAGATGAGCTTGTGATCGACAGGTGGACTTGACCATGGACACTATTGCATGGGTTATCCATGAATGTGAAACATGCACTGCAATTAAACAAGCCAAGTGGTTAAAGCCTCTCTGGTATGGTGGACGATGGCTGAAATATAAATATGGGGAGGCCTGGCAGACTGACTATATCACACTCCCACAAACTTTCCAAGGCAAGCGCTGTGTGCTTACAATGGTGGAAGCAACCACCAGATAACTGGAAACATATCCCATGCCCCATGCTATCACCTGGAACATTATCCTGGGCCTTGAAAAGCAAGTCTTATGGTGACGTGGCACCCCAGAAGAATTGAATAAGACAATGGGACTCATTTCAAAAACAACTTCATAGACACCTGGGCCAAAGAGCACAGCATTGAGTGAGTATATCACATCCTCTATCATGCACTAGCCTCTGGGAAAATTGAATGATACAATGGACTGTTAAGGACTACAGTGAGAGCAATGGGTGCCAGGACATTTAAATATTGGGAAAAGCATTTGAGAAAAGCCACCTGGTTAGTCAACACTAGGGGATCTGCCAACTGAGCTGGCCTTACCCAGTCAAAACTCTTATGTACTGTAGAAGGGGAGACAGTCCCTCTGATGCACGTAAAAAAATATGATGGGGAAGACAGTCTGGGCTATTCCTGTCTTGGGCAAAGGCAAACCCATTCATGGGATTGCTTTTGCTCAAGGGCCTGGGTGTGGGAGGATGGGGAAGTCCAGTTTCTCATGCTGTGGCCTGCCAGTGAGAAGGCTGGGGGTGCACAGGAAGCTGGGAGGGGACACAGCCAGGACAGATGACCCAAACTGGACAAAGGGATATTCCACACCATATGATGTCACGCTCAGTATATAAACTGGAGGAGTTGGCTAGGGAGAGCTGCTGCTTGGGAAATAACTGGGCATTGGGTGGCAGACGGTGAGTAATTCCATAGTGCATCACTTATTTTGTATATCCTTTTATTATCGTCATTGTTGTTGTTGTTGTTATAATTCCTTTTCTGTCCTATTAACCATCTTTATTTCAACCCACAAATATCCCGCCCCTGATTCTGACCCTCATCCCACTGGTGGGGGGGAGTGAGCAAACAGCTGTGTGGTGTTTAGTTGCCTGCCATGTTAAATGACAATGGATTGATACTTAAACTAGGTATCTACCATTTCACTTTTCAGAGCACCATGGATGTCTCACTGAGACTGGACACATCACTTCTAGGAATTAGCTGTAAGATGGGAAGAAATCTGTCCTTGGAGGACAATAAGGATAGAGAATCTGCTCTGGGCTGGGTTGGGAAGCGAAATCTTCTAAGGTAAAGGTCCGGTGGCAGATATTGTCTGTGTTTCCCTCATACTATGCTTCACAACTGTGGATAATAGGCAACAACACTCCAAACGGTTCCAATCTGATTCATGTCAACAAATGAAGCACAGAAATCCAGCTCATGACCCAGATGGACCAAGTCTCCAAGGATACTGCTCAGAGCTCTTTACTCATTCCTGCCCTCAGTCTTCCCCTACCAAGGAAGGGGTTAAGGTTGGAAAAGACTTTTAAGATCAAGTCCAACCATCAACCCAACACCACCATGCACAGTAAACCCTGTCCTGAAGTGCCATGACTATATGTTTTTTGAACGCTTCCAGTGGTGGTGACTCCACCACCACCCTGGGCAGCCTGTTCCAATGCTTGACCACTCTCTCAGTGAAAGAATTTTTCCTAATATCTAATCTAAACCTCCCCTGGAGCAACTTGAGGCCATTTCTTCTCGTTCTATCCTGTCCATCCAGACAGTTTTTTACCCAGTGAAGAGTACACCCATCTAAGCCAGGAGCCGCCAGTTTCTCCAGGAGAATGCTGTGGGAAACATTGTCAAAGGCTTTACTGAAGTCCAGGTAGACAACACCCACAGCCTTTCCCTCATCCACTAGGCGGGTCACCTGGTCATACAAGGAGAGCAGGTTGGTCAAGCAGGACCTGCCTTTCATGAACCCATGCTCACTGGGCCTGATCCCTTGGTTTTCCAGCACATGCTCTGTGAGTGCCCTCAAGATGATCCTCTCCATAATCTTCCCCAGTACCGAGGTCAGGCTGACAGGCCTGTAGTTCCTGGGATCCTCCTTCCAGCCCTTCTTCTAGATGGGCGTCACATTGGCAAGCCTCCAGTCATCTGGGACCTCCCCTTTTAACCAGGACTGCTGATAAATGATGGAGAGTGGCTTGGCAAGCTCCTCCGCCAGCTCTCTCAGTACTCTTGGGTGGATCCCATCAGGCCCTATAGACTTGTGTGTGTCCAGGTGGTGTAGCAGGTGCTACAACTGCATCCTCCTGGATTATGAGGAGTTTATTGTGCTCTCCACCCATCTTCCAGCTCAGGAAGCTGAATACCCTGAAGATACCTCATCTGGCTATTAAAGACTGAGGCAAAGAAGGCATTAAGTACCTCAGCCTTGTCCTCATCCTTGGTGACAATATTCCCCCACTCCCCCGGCATCCAATAAGGGATGGAGATTCTCCTTGCCTCTCTTTTTGTTGTCAATATATTTGTAAAAACATTTTCTGTTATCCCTTAGGACGGTGGACAGATTGAGCTCTAGCTGGGCTTTTGCCTTTCTAGTTTTGTCTCTGCATGACCTAATACTTTCATATTTGGACTAGATGACAGTTTGGAAGGTTCTGTGGTGGTGGTTCTGTGATGGAGACTAAGTCACAGCTGTCCTGCTGCACAATGGCTTCCAGCTTCTGTTTGGTGCCCATGCTGCGTGCATTGGTGTAGATGCACTTGAGCTGGGCTATCGATTTCGCCCCCAACTCCGGCATGCCACCCCTAGGCTCATCTCTAGTGAGCCTGGTTTTATCCCCTTTCCCCTTCAAATCTAGTTTAAAGCCCTCTCAATGAGGCCCACCAGTTCATAAGCAAGAATCCTTTTACTCCTTGAACTCCATCTGCTGCCAGCAGGCCCAGTGCTGTCTAAACTGCCCCAAAATTCTGCCAATGGCACCAACCTCTGAGCCACATGTTAACCAGGTGTGTTTTCCTGTTCCTTTCAGTGTTCTTCCCTGCCACTGAAGGGACTGACAGAAACACTACGTGTGCTCCTGATCCTTCAACCAGTCGCCCCAGTGCTCTGAAGTCCCTTTTAATCACTTTTAGACTTCTTTGTGCAACCTCATAGCTGTCGACCTGTATAACCAACAGTGGGTGGTAATCAGTGGGCCATACCACACCAGGGGCCTTCCTAGTACCAGACCAGGAAGTTTCCTAAATGCATCTCTGTCCTCCTTTGCTTCTCCCGCATCACCATCAGAGGTTACAATTTGCTCCTTTTTGTGGATTTACACAGTCATAAAACTGTGCCTGCACTCAGAAGTGTGAAATAATCCAGACCATAAAAAATAGAATACTAAGAGAAGTCTTTTTCAAAATGGAGTTAATTTGACAGAAGCAGGAATGAATGGATGGGAATGGGTTGGAGATGGGAACCACCTGAACTATGTGTAATAAATAGAATATTTTTTTTTCTGTGCTCTCCATCTTGTTCCTTTGACTGAGACCTTGCCAGAGTGTGCAGTTGGCTCTCTGCAAAAGCACAGTTCTGTTTAAGATGCTGAGGTGGAGCATTTGCAGAAGAGGGGAAAAAAAAAAGGTAGCTTATCTCTATTTACTATCCACATTATACAACTAGGTGTATAAAAGCAGCAAAAAGACATGTTCCTATCCCTGTAGAGGAATTTGCAAGACCAAAACCAAAGTAACCCTGGGAGCTACATTTCACATGGCTATGATTTTATTTCCTGAATAGGTGTTCAGGGACATATTAGTCACAACAGACTATGCTGCCTGTCTTCTAGCTGCCTACCTAGAAAAGCATGGGTCTTATGTAAGACTTATGCCATATTTGTTATGTTGATACAGATATGCTGTAGCATCTGGATGCCCTATGACATCTCAAGTGGATGAAAAATTATACATGAGCCATTGACAACTGTGTCTTGGGCTGCATGCAAAGCAGCGTGGCCAGCAGGTCAAGGGAGGGGATTCTGCCCCTCTACTCCACTCTGAGGAGACCCCACCTGCAGTGCTGTGTCCAGCTCTGGAGCATTCAGCACAGGAAAGACATGGACCTGTTGAAGTGGGTCCTGAGGAGGGCCACAACAATGATGAGAGGGCTGGAACACCTCGGCTGTGAGGACAGGCTGAGAGAGCTGGGGTTGTTCAGCCTGGAGGAGAGAAGGCTCTGGGGAGACGTTATTGCAGCCTTCCAGTACTTCAAGGGGACTTCTAAGAAAGACGGAGAGAGACTTTTTACCAAGGCCTATAGTGATAGGACAAAAAGGAACAGTTTTAAACTAAAAGAGGGTAGTTTAGATTGAACATAAGGAAGACATTTTTTATGATGAGGATGATAAGACACTGGCACAGGTTGCCCAGAGAAGTTGTGGATGCCCCATTCCTGGAAGTGTTCACAGTCAGGTTGGATGGGGCTTTGAGCAACCTGATATAGTGGAAGATGTCCTTGCCCATGGGTGGCGTTGTTGGACTAGATGATCTTTAAAGGTCCCTTCCAACCCAAACCATTGTGGTGGGTTGACCCAGATTGGATGCCAGGTACCCACCAAAGCCACTCTGTCACTCCCATCCTTAGCTGGACAAGGGAGAGAAAATACAGCAGAAGGTTTGTGGGTCAAGATAAGGGCAGGGAGAGATCACTCAGCAGTTAGTGTCATGGGCAAAACAGACTCCACTTGGGGGAAAACATTAATTTAAATTATTGCCAATCAAATCAGAGCAGGGTAATGAGAAATAAACCCAAATCTTAAAACCCTTTCCCCCCACCCATCCCTTCTTCCCAGGCTCAACTTCACTCCCCATTTCTCTCCCTCCTCCCCCCGAGCGGCACAGGGGGACGGCAACATGGGGGTTGTGGTCAGGTCATCACACCTGGTCTCTGCTGCTCCTTCCTTCTCAGGGGGAGGACTCCTCACACTCTGCCCTTTTCCAGTGTGGGGTCCCTCCCACGGGAGACAGTCCTCCATGGACTTCTCCAACATGAGTCCTTCCCACAGGCTGCAGTTCTTGATGAACTGTTCCAGCCTGGGTCCCTCTACGGGGTGCCGTCCTTCAGGATCAGGCTGCTCCAGCCTGGGTCCCCCACAGGGTCACAAGTCCTGTCAGCAAACCTGCTCCAGCCTGGGCTCCTCTCTCCACAGGGCCACAGGTCCTGCCAGGAGCTGGCTCCAGCGTGGGCTGCCCACGGGTTCACAGCCTCCTTCGGGCATCCCCCTGCTCCAATGTGGGTTCCCCCCCGGGCTGCAGGTGGAGATCTGCTCCCCTGTGGAGCTCCATGGCTGCAGGGGCACAGCCGGTGTCACCATGGGCTTCCCAGGAGCTGCCAGGGAATCTCTGCTCCGGTGCCTGGAGCATCTCCTGCCCCTCCTTGTTCATTGACCTGGGGTCTGCAGGGTTATTCCTCTCATATGTTCTCACTCCTTTCTCTGGCTGCAATTTCTGTGCCACATTTTTCCCCTCTTCTTAAATCTGTTATCCCTGAGGAACTACCACTGTCACTGATGGGCTTGGCCTTGGCCAGCAACAGGTCCATCTTGAAGCCAGCTGGCATTGGCTCTATTGTGCACAGGGGAAGATTCAAGAGATTCAAGATTCTGACAGAAGCCACCCCTGCAGCCCTCTCCCCTGCCTCCCCCCAAACCCTTTGCCACAGAAACCCAATCCAACCATTCTATGACTCTATGATTCCATGGTACTATCTAGTCCACTTCTCTTTAGGGAACTAATCCTGCCTCCAGTCCAGCTTCTCATTTTTTTGGTGGGAGAAGTGACTTAGCCATAATTTGAGTTTTGGAAGAGCTAGGAACACTGCAAAGGTAAAGGGAAAATACAAATTTGAGGATCAGATGAAGGGACAAGGGTATCTATGAATGGAGTGATACTTTCTGTGGATGCATGTGTTGTGGTTTCAATCTCACTTCAAGCAGATAAATCCCTTCCTACACATGGCACAGTTCAGCTGCCACTCCATTCAGTGCACCTGCTTGTGGAACTGCTCCTGCAGGAAAACCAGCAATCAGTTGCATCAAGTCAATGCATGGGGCAGCACGTTGTGTCTCAGAGGCAAGAAACAGTGACTAGAGAAAAAACTTCAAATCATTTATAACTATGGAGAAAAACCTGTTTGAAATTTCTTTAGGTGAGCTTAGAATCTGGAAATCTGATATCCTGAAGATGGGCTAGTATGAATCACAGAATCACAGAATGGTAGGGGTTGGAATGGACCTCTGAAGATCATCTGGTCCAACCCCCCTGCCAAGGCAGGATCACCTAGGGCAGGTTGCACAGGAACGCGCCCAGTCGGGTTTTGAAGGTCTCCAGAGACGGAGAGTCCACAACCTCTCTGGGCACCCTGTTCCAGTGCTCCATTACCTTCACAGTAAAGAAGTTTTTCCTCATGTTGAGGTGGAACTTCCTGTGCTGCAGTTTATGCCCATTGCCCCATGTCCTACCACTGGGCACTACTGAAAAGAGACTGGCTCTGTCCTCCTGACAGCTACCCTTCAGAAATTTATAGACATTTACACGGTCCCCTCTCAGCCTTCTCTTCTCCAGACTAAACAGCCCCAGGTCTCTCAGCCTTTCCTCATACAAGAAATGTTCCAATCCCTTAATCATCCTCATAGCCCTCTGTTGGACTCTCTTCAGAAGTTCCCTGTCTCTCTTGAACTGGGGAGCTCAGAACTGGACACAATAGTCCAGAGGAATGTTGACACTGCATTTAAGAAAAAGGGTTATGAATGATCTGATGGAAGGGAGAATGAACTTGCATTTTATGATGAGAGAAAGCTCTTCGTTTTCTGTCTCAAGAAGGCCAATAGTCCAACTCTTAGTGCAAACCTTTATACCTCTCAATGCTGTATCACACAGGCATTTTACTGCTATTCATTACATGTAAATATTTCTTTGTCCCAACACAGACTTGCAGCTGTCAACACAGCCAACGCTAACTACCAGGAAATGATCTGTCTGAGAAGGAAATGTTGCAAGCTATCAAGTCCCCACAATGCGCTAAAACATCCGTAGAGGCAGACTGTCAGGGGTTTATTATAAAATATGGACCATATGTTCTCTTGGCTTCCATAGCCTTGAACAAGGAAATGTGTCATCAAATAATCACGAAGGGAAGGGAGAATGCACTGTGCAGGGGAAGAATCATAATGATACTTCACTCGGACGGTACCCCAACATCTGCTTTCCTGTAGAGTGTGAAGGCTAAAAAGACCAATAGAGATATAAAAAGGGGGTTGTTACTAGGGTGTGGATAGGAATAAACTTGGCAGGAACTCTACCATATTGCAATCTGAGGAGATGTGATAGATGTCTGAGGAAAACCTGCTGTCATTCATGCTGGTACAAGAAAAAATAAGCTTCTAATGTATGTATCTCTCTTGGCTGTAGTCAAGAAAGGTATGTCAAGACATGTATGTTTCACAGGACTTGAGGTGAAGCAGGTAGGTAACCCCACCATCCAGTCTTGCTGACCATGCTGTTGAACTAGCTCCACATATATGCAGTGTAGATACGATCAGTGTTGAATAAGAACTGAGTTTGGCAAGACAAATCCACATAGGACAGGGACTGAACTGAGGCTACATCAATCTACCATCCCAAGTTGGTAACATTTCTTTACAGGCTAATGTTTTTCTATGCTGATACCAGATAGTGCAGCTAACACTGCCTGTTCCACTCCTGACTCCTGCTACTGCAAAACACTGAACTGAATGGGCTATGGCATATCTTTCTCCATTTACCTGACAGCTGATGTCACTAGTACCCAGAATGACTCTCACAGTTCAGTGCAAGGCCCTTCAGAGATTGAAAATATGTTGACAAGCAGGCACTAAATGGAACAGCAGTGCCTGAGGTGGGGAGGCCAATCAGTCCACTGGAAACAGAGATTGCAGGGCATGGTGGGCAGCTTCAGGCATATGCTTCTTACTAGGCAAGATTAGGGGAGAATCCAAGTTTGTTCTTGCAAAGTATGAGGTTGGCCAATTTTATCTTGAAAAATGAAAAATAATTGTGAAAGACACATAAACCAAAACATGTTTTGATGTAGCACAACCTATCTGAATCTCAGCTTTGTTCTTAGCTGGTTCATAGGATTGTGCTCCAGGAGCAGTCTTGGCTGACTGCAGAGGGAACAGCTCCAGCTGCACCTCCACTCTCTGGGATGATTCTAACAGAACTGGTCTGAGGGGCTGGTCGTTCTATTTGCTTCTTAAAGTTAGTAAGTGTTGCAGAAATTCTTATATAGAGGTTTACACATATAAAAGGTTCTTAAATATGCAAGCGTTCCCTTCTAGATAGAACAGAGTCCATGACTTCTGGTATAATATCCATATTAGGGTTTATACCAACTATGGTTGTGAGCACTTACACGCCCTTCACCCTTTCTTGGGGTACGAAAAAGAAGTTCAATAAAGGGACATTCAGAGGGACATTTCCTTAATATTTTTTGTGTGTGTGTGGAGGAGATCAGATTCCTTCCTCTTTAGCTTTTCTATCAATTCATTTCTTTGTATTCTTTAATCAGTAAATTCTTTATAATTTTAAGATAGGTTTTTCGGTTTTCAGTGGTTCTGAGAGTGCGTTTAAACTTTCTGAATCATAACTCATAAACTATGGAAAAAAGTAATTTGTTAAAAGCATGTATCTCCCAACTAGGTATGACTATGTTGAGGAATTCCTTCCTGTGTTTTGACTCCCAGTATACTTTGCCTCTGAGAAATGTGCTACTTCTTCATTTTTCTGAATTGGAACTAATAGAACCAACATGGTACAGCTGTGGGAATGACTCAGCAGAATGGCTCCGCATCTTCATGCACATGACATCCTGTGACAAAAAATCTCATATTTTCAAGATAAAAAGTGTCTTAGTTTCATTAATTTCTTCCTCAAGGGGAGCTAAAATTATTTTAAAGAGGAAACAGTAAAACCGAGATTCCACTACACCAATTTGACAAGATGGCAAACATGAAAATCATATCGAGAATATGTTATACCTCAAATTCTATTGGATTTGTAATTATTTTCAAACTTTCCAAGCAGAATTTAGGAGTATCTAAAACAAGGCTTAAAATGCCAAACATATGGCAGATGAAGTGATGCTGATAACAATGGGGACTAATGAGAAGAGAAATGTTTTGCTAACAAGTTCATTTTACGTTGTAGATTTTTGCCCAGGATTAAGGAAGAAACTTGGAATTTAATATCCAGAAGAGAAAAATGGTAGAAATCCTTCAGCATCTGAGTGTTTAACCTCTAAAATTCCAGGATGAATGGACTGTCATTTTCATTTAATTGAAAAAAATAACAATGATGAATGAAATAATCTGTTGAGGTTGTTTTGTTTCTTTTTTTTCTGTTGAATTGTTTGGTTTTTTTCAGAGACAGTTTTGAGAGTTCTGCAAGGCCTGACCTGCTTGAAATTATATGTTTGAAGTGGCTTTTGGTGGTTTAAGTTTACATCTGCAATTCTTTCTGCCTCTTTCAGCATCTGCATCTAGGCTAATGCACAAGGGTTTCTAGATGTCTAACAGACCTCTTTTACATATGGTCAGTCATATCACATCAAAGACAGACATCTAACCCACACTCAGCTCTGTTGCACCAAAGTTCCCAATTTCCAGGTATTTAACTTCTGTACTTACTGTGGCAGACCGAATCATATAATCATAGAATCGTAGAATCTTTGGGCTGGAAGGAACCTTTAAAGTTCATCTAGTCCAACCCCGCTGCAGTGAGCAGGGACACTTTCAACTAGATCAGGTTGCTCAGAGCCCCATCCAACCTGACCTGGAATGTTTCCAGGGATGGGGCATCTACCACCTCTCTGGGCAACCTGGGACAGTGTCTCACCACCCTCATCATAAAAAATTTCTTCCTTATGTTCAATCTAAAACTGCCCTTTTTCAGTTTAAAACCTTGTTCTATCACTACAGGCCCTGGTAATTTCTTTCTTATAAGCCCCCTTTAAGTACTGAAAGGCTGCCATAAAGTCTCCCCGTAGCTTTCTCTTCTCCAAGCTCAACAACCCCAACTCTCTCAGCCTGTCCTCACAAGAGAGGTGTTGCATCCTTCTGATCGTTTTTGTGGCCTCCTCTGGACCTGCTCCAACAGGTCCCTGTCTTTCCTGTGCTGAGGGCTCCAGAGCTGGACACAGCACTGCAGATGGGGTCTCACCAGAGCGGAGTAGAGTGGCAGAATCCCCTCCTTCGACCTGCTGGCCACACTGCTTTGGATGCAGCCCAGGAGACGATTTGCCTTCTGGGCTGCAAGAACACATTGCCGGATCATGTCCAGCTTTTCACCCCCCAGTAACCCCCAAGTCCTGAGACAGCCTGCAAACAAGACCTGATACAAAACATACTCATTCTGGTTTTGGGTTAGCCAACAGTCTGTGCTGCAAGGAAGAGAGTGTAGCAAGGACAAGGTTTTGGTTTAGTTATTGTGGCTGGTGGGAGTTTAGCATCTGGATAGGGACTAGGCTAGGTAGGGGGGAAGGGGCAGCAGTGAGAATTCAGCTTGAGGGGCACAACAAGGTGAGTGGAGGCCATATGCAAAACCTGAGGGCAAGTCAGCTGCTATGTGTACTCTAATCTTCCCTGTATCTAATGTTTCCAGGACTGTTATCTGGGATGGAGAACAATCATTGTCTATCCTTTCAACAATGGGTGACCTCTTGCAGCCACTAATTGGGAATGATCCTGAGTCCTTGATGACTCCAGGACCCTATTTGGTTAAAAGAGTGCTCATTTGCCTTGGCCAGAACCACACTGGAGGCATTGAAAAAATTTCACAGTCCAAAGCTCCAGGGCTCCACAATATTCCTAAGAACCCTTTAAGTAACTAATGTAGACTTAGCCAGCATGTTCACTTTGGTGAATGCCCTTGCCTCTCACCCCTTAAAAGGAGGGTAACTCTCTGCCTGTGATAACTTCTTAACTTCTGTTCACACTTCTGATTCTCAGGCTTCATGGACAAACTGCATCAAACTCCGGGCTAAAGACAAATGCCATTCAATTCTCATGTGATTTCCTTAGAAAGGCTTACCTCTGAACAGTCCAACAAATGCCACCATTGTCCCTGCATGCCAGCACTGTGCCACAAGCTTCCTTCAGCACCAGCTAGTCAGTGGCTTCTGAGCTTCTGCAGAAACTCATCACTATTTGTCAACTCACATTTCTTCTGCCTTTGAAGTTCTATGCCATCATGCACTTCAAATTTATCCTCATGATGTACAAAGTCCTGCACCTGGGGAGAAACAACTCCATGCACCAATATATGCTGGGGGCCACCACTCTGGAAAGCAGCTTTGCAGAAAAGGACCTGGGAGTCCTGGTGGACACCAAGTTGGACATGACCCAGCAATAAGTCCTTGCTGCAAAGGTGGCAAATGGAATCCTGGGCTGCATTAGGTAAAATATTGCCAGCCCGTTGATCCCCTCTACTCAGCCACACCTGGAGTACTGTGTCCAGCTCTGGGCTCCCCAGTACAAGAGAGGCATGGACATACTGGAGAGAGTTCAATGAAGGGCCGCAAGGATGATTAAAGGAGTGGAGCACCTTACATATAAGGAAAAGGTAAGAAAGATGGGACTGTTCAGCCTGGAGAAGAGAAGGCTCAAGGGGGATCTGAAAGGAGGGTGCAAAGAGGATGGAGCCAAGCTCTTTTCCATGCTGCCCAGTGCCCAGAGGTGATCCGCACAAACTGAAACATAGGAGGTTCCCTCTGAACATCAAGAAACACTTTTTCACTGTGAGGGTGACTGAGCACTGGCACAGGTTGCCCAGGGAGGTCGTGGAGTCTCTGTCTTCAGAGACTCAAAAGCTGTCTGGACATGGTCTTGGGCAACTGGCTTTAGGTGGGGTTGGACCAAATGACCTCCAGAGGTCCCTTCCAGTCTCACCTGTTCTGTGATTCTGTGATTCTGTGAACATCTGGAAGCCATTCTTTCACAATGCTACCACATAAAGACTACACAGAGTTGCTACCTATGGACTTACATGACTAATTCAATGTCTATTTGTAGCAAACTCTCATCATGTCATAGAGATTTCTGCTAGACTCAAAGAGTTTGTCCTCAATGAAAAAAAAATCTTCTCTGGAAGGCTGTACTTTAGCTGCCCAGAGGAGGCCTGATCACAGTGTTAGGCCTACCTTGTGGGGAAAAATCCACTTTCCACCTCCTAGTGACATTCAGTTGAAATTTAGACACTAAAAAGTAGGTGTAGGGTAGGTATTTAAAATGCTATTATAAACAACGGAGACCTGGATGCTCATTCAGCTGCCTAAACATAGTATGTAATGCCAGTGGAATTTCTGTATGCAAGATACCTGCATAGGGCTGGCAACTATGATAAAGAGCCTATAGGCCCATATCTTTTTAAAGAGGTAGTTGGCAGCCCAAATGACTCTATATGTGCCTAGATGTATGAAACCCTCCACTAATCAACACAATCAAGTGAGAGTAGAAGGCAGTTCAGTAGAGATTAGTCACAAGGAGTGGGGTCCAGGTGCCCACATCTATTCGCAGCTGCACTGTAACCACAATATGTTCATCAGGCTGGTAGTTTTGCCACAGTACCTATAGGATACCTACATATTCCTGAAAGGCTGCCTAAAGGCCAGGCAGGGAACCCTGGCTTGTTCATCTTGACTGATTGGTATCTGCCAAAGTAGTCAGGGCAGTTAGATTTCTGACTGTAGGTAATGGCATTGCAATGAAATGCAGTTTGGGAAAGCATCCACCTACCTTTGTGAGGCCTCTGTTAATGAGGGTGAATCCTGGTCTAGAGAACAACAGTTTTCAGGAGTCAGAGGTTGCACAGCTTGTCGTACCCACTGTTGTTTTCAGTGTACTCAGTGCAGATTTACTTGCAAATGTGTGTGTGAGAGCATTCTTGAATTAAAAATACATCTTCCAAAAGGTGAAGAATTGGCTCTGTGTATCCTCACTGTGAAAGCTGAGGACAGGCCGAAGTAAAAGCATTTGCTTTGTGTGGGAGGAAACTTAGGCCAGTGATACAGAATTACCTCCCACACTTTGGCTGGTATGTGTCACACTTTGAAAAGGGTATTAAACATTAGATGAGACAACAGAATAACTTTCAGTCAACTGGCATTTCGTTCTGCTCTGTCTGCTCTCCCTACACTCCTCTGAATGCCATCCTAGTATTTCCCTTTCGGCAAAATTCTGGGTTTCTTAAATCTTCCATCGATCCAGTCAAGTTCCTGCAGATCTCCTCATTTTGCAGGTGATGCCTGGATCACTCTGGCAGTGTCCTGTGAGAGCATTGCTCTCCCCATCCCACCAACTTCCCTCTAAAGCCTGACCTCCACCTTAACCATGGACAACCTAGGCAGTCTCCCACATGTACACCAACATCTTGTGATTACAAACTTTGGCTAACTCTGCAGGAGAGTTCAACCTTGAAAGCAAAGTATGATCTGTAAGGTACTGAGTGTAAGGACATAAGACACGCTCTACCTTGCCCTGTGGTCCATCTGGCCTAATACTGCATCTCAAGTAGTGGCAGTGAGAGATACTAATAAGGGAGAACATGTGAGCTGGGACTGTGCAGTCTGTGGTTTATGGATATTGGTGATAAGTCCCTATGTTGTCCTTTTACTATCTCTTTATGTACCTGCTTTCCTAGACTTGATCTATTACCTTTTTGGACCTGCTGTATTTCTACCTGCAGGGTAGACCAAGACACAAAGTCTAAGGGATGAATAACTTTCAGGTCATCTAGTACAATAAAGATAATAAAAAATAATCCAGATTCCTCACCTCTTTGTTAAGCCCAACGCTGTAAATTATAGTAAGTTATTTCATTTCTCAGAAAAACAGACTGTATCCTATCCCACAGGGAGAAAATGCACCCATCCATCCTCCTTGCTTCTAAAATGACAAGTTCTGTAAGCCCACATCAAAGTACTGACCACCCTATATGGTTTTCTTTTTCTTGCTTTGGCTGGTCCTTGGTTATTAAAAGAAAAACAACGAAAAGAAATCTTGCATCTCCAAAGGCAAGTGCTATTGGGGAAAGAGTAACTTATGCTAGTTTAACTGAACAAAAAATTTGGACATATCTGTCTATTTCTCCCACTCTTATCTTTTTTCTCCAACCAGCCTCCTACTTCTGTGCATCATTTATCCTCTCCCTCTTCCTGCAAAGGTTTTCCTTAAATCATATCTTCCCTCAAGGCTTTGTTATGTGTCTTTTCTAAGAACATTTTGTGTTTGAATTCCTCCAGTGCATTATACTTGTCTGAATGAGGTACCACATTTGTCAGGACACAGGCCCTGACTTTTAACTTACTGTGGAGAAGTGGGGAAATTCATAACACTATAGGAATTATGTACAAGTTTAAGTTCTGTGCTTCATTTTTTCTCCCATAAATACGACTTTTGTTCTCATTAACAATCATGCCAGCATGTCACAGTTATAAACAGTTGTCATACCTTCTGATTACAGTTGCACAGCAGCAATTCTGAGACAGGGATCTCAAAAAGGTTTGCAGTCCTGTACTACTCCATTTAAAACACAGTTAAAGTTTGTTATTGCTTTCTGACAGACACTGAACTTCAGTGGTTTGCTGAAGATTCGTCAACAGCTGGGCTAAAACCTAACCCAAATATCCACCACTTGTTTCTCTATGAGCAACTCTCAGTAAGATTCAGCTCATCTCACACTAGAAATCCCAGGAGTGGGATATGATTTTTGCTGCTGAGTGCAGTGAGATGCTGGCTTAGTCCAAAGTCTAATATTTATATGATAAAAGTCAAGTCAAATGAATTGCAGTGTTGGTTACCATGTCATTACTGAAACCTGTGAAGTTTCTTCTTTTAAGACAGAAAGAAAAATAAAAAAGGATAAGGATATGGTTATCTGAGGCACAGAACCGATGCTGCTTTGCACGGGCTGGCCTGGGGCCATGCTCTCTGACACACGGCCCAAGCGCTGCACAGGAACAGCACATGGCTTGACCCACTCCTGTTAAATGCATGACTGCATCAGTTTTGCTTCCCTGCACAGCCCTCCAACAGTGCCCCCAGGACTGCCTTTTCAGGGTGTGCAACACAAACCCTGAGCTTCCCACTGTGAAAACACCTTCCTGCTGGACTAAGACCCACAGCCTCACATGGGCTATGGATCTGAACTTGGAAAAAAACCCACATGAAAAAAGGAGTAATTATGGTTTAGGGCCTTCAAGGGGTGCACCACATTGAACTCCTAGAGGAGACCCAAGGCCTAAGACTATGTGGCCTTTAACCCTGGCCTCATGGCAAGATAATCACCCAGCAAGGTGCTCCCCAACTTCAGTTTTATACAGCAAGACAGATGTAGTCTGTGATGCAGATGTAGTCTATGATAGTCAAGACTATATAAGCAAGGCACAGAATTTCTTGTATTGATTCATACATCCTCAACATAACATCTCTTTAGAGAAGGACCATATGAAGATTATTTGACCCAGCTCTGCTCTGCACCAAAGCTGCTGAAGATGACCAATATTTAATCACCCCTGACAGTAAAATAAATGGGACGAGAGGAAAAACTTTCTCACATTTTTAGAAGATTAAGAATGTGCTATTTTATCTGAAATCCTATACTTTCATGCTTTCTGAGTTTTTCCTACAATTTAGAAGACATTTTCAGCCTGTACAAAACTGATATGGATACTTAACCAAGAGTCAAACCCTCAACAGTTTGGACTGGCATAGTTCCAGCTAAGCCAGTGGCATTATAGCAGTTAAAATCAAGTATAAATCTAGCCCAATAAACACACAAAAAAAATTTAAATTATGATGGAAATTGTCTGGACTGATAACTCATTAAACAGCATTTCAGATTGTTAGGCCAGCATCAGTTGTAATGCAAGCGAAATTGCAGGGTTCTTTTGAAATCCCATTAATGAACGAGGGATATTCTTATCTCGCACATGGATGACAATACCATGGCGAGGGAAAATTGCACATCCTCTGCCTCGCACTGCCAGCTAATCACTTGTAGTGGAGGACACTAGAGATTCCCATGCACTGGAGTGCAGCCAGAAGCAGGATAATGCACATGAACTTGAATGGAAGGACAGGATTCGGGACATTTGAGGAAGATTTCCATTCTCAGCTAAATGTCAGCACTCATTGAAATTCAGGCAGGACAAATTCATGTTCTCTAATGAGCCAAATGCAGATTGCTGGCATTGCCACAGCAGTGCAATGCTGTCCAGGCCTGTCCTTTGCTCCATGTGGGATACTGAGTGAAAGACAGCCTCAATAAATCATTAATGTATTCACTCTCCAGGCAGGTTAAATAGTAATTAACCTCATGCTCGTCCCTGCTGCTTTGAGAGTTAACTCAGTATCTACCACGCATCTACAATTTGATCCGATAACTACCATACAGGGCAGGCGATAAAGGCGTGCAGAGCATCACAGGAGCTGCAAAAGGAAGGGAACAGGCTGAACAAGCACTTCTTTGAACAGGGTGGACCCAGCCGCAGGAGGCACTTGGTGTACAGGGATGGCTGTGGGCAGTGGGGCATCCTAGGACACATAGGGCAGTCTCTAACACTGCTACTGTCCCTAGAGCTCTGGCTTTGCAGTGTCAGCCAACCTTCCTGATGTGCAGGTCCAACCTTTGCCTAATGGACGAGATGTTCAGAGGCAGCTCTGCTGATGGATGTAGATGCAAAATAAAACACTTCTTTTTCAGGCAAAGAGTTTCATTGCTCTTATTGCAGCATTCTCACAGCAGTTTTTCCTTTAGAGATCTTTTCTACAAAGGTTGGACCTGCTAGTGTGTTTTCTGCAGTGCTGCTTCTCTCTGGCAGAGACATGAAGATCCATCAGCAATAAAAATAGGCTTAGTGCCATGCCTTGGCAGCATCTTTGATACTATAAACTGGGAGAGAGAGGAAAGGTAACTTCCCCTCAGGCAAAGCTGCTTTCTCTGTCCCCTTTTGTGTGAAAGATTTCATGCTTTTACGGATCAACTGATGACAACTTGTGTTCATGGAACAACTGGAGGTACCAAGAACATATTTCCCTCCTGCTCCAAGCACAGCATTTTAGCCTTAAGAGTCTATGGTATTTTGTAGACCAAGGGAAGGGAATTTGCAACCCCACCCCAGGCTGACAAAACTAATGGTCCTTTGTCATTCTAATGCCTGTTGAAAAACTGTTTTCCCACTGCCTGTGGGATTAGGACTGGGAACTGTAACTGTCCAGAGAGGCAAAAGCTATGGAACAGAGGACTTTTCTGACTGCACTCTACAGGTCACTGTGTCAGTAACACTGGCTTGGCTGATCTTTCTGCTGGCAAATTATAACTGTGAAGAGGCATTGAACATTGAACTCTAGTGCTGATCAACTTAAAAATTAGATACTCAGGTTAAATCAGGGCAAATTTTACCAAAGAACATAGTGAAAAACAAGCTCAGTTAACAAGAATAATTGTCAATTAATCAGTCAGCAGTCAGTTAATATGTTATATGGGATTTACCTATTATAAACATCCCATGTAATTGCAAAACATTCAACAGTACTGGAGTGATATTGGCACTGAGTTTTCCACAGTTTCTAACAGAAAGAGCTGCCTCTCTCTTAAAATTTGTGTACAGGACTGAATGGGCATGTTAAATATCTCTGTGAATGTACCATGGGGTGGGGTACAGGGTAGAAAGGACATTGCATGCACCCTACATGGGAAAAGATGAGGATCATGACACAGTTGGAAAGGCCTTAGCTGTATCTAAGCAAAGTATTTGGCTCGTACAGCAACTATTCCTCCTCTGTTCTGTAACGGGTGTTACAGAACACGCTTGCTAGATTTCGTGTAGAAAAGACAACCCCTTGCTCTGCTGTCCCAGTCTCTTCAGGTTTTTGGTGGACTGAAGATAGACACTATGCTTTTAACTAACAAACAGTCCTTTTATGGTGACACACTGGTGTTCATGTTGACAAAAAAAAAGCAGGAAAACATGATACTTGCTGCACTTTCATTCCCCATGTCTCATATGGACTATAATGACTGCATCTTCCTTAGTGCACAAGGTTTCTGTTGATTTAACTTCACTTTTATTTTCTGAGGAGTCAGCAATCAAAATGTTAAACAGTAGATTCAAACAGACCCTCCTTCTCCCAGCTGTTGAAATGATCCGGCAGTCTGGAAGAGCACCGATGGAACAGATTAGGCTATTGCAAACTGACTTTCATCATACAGAAGGTCTGGACTCTGTTATCAAGGATTCTCCTGAAGCACAGATTTTAGGCCCAAGATTAGATGATGACAATATAAATGGCGCTTGAGGGGGCCAGACCTTGACCAATGCTGCGAACTGACTCCAAAGACCCTGAGGCCCACAAGTTTGATCTGCATTCTTTATCGCCTACAATAACTCTTCCCTAAAGAAGACAAGCCAGCTCTTGGAGTGGTTCATGGTGGTTAATCAGTCATCATTTCCAAAACCACCAGATGTTGTCATTCATTGGATGTTTGAAAAGCAAGGCATGTGAGTAGAGAATATTTGTCAGTAAAGCAGCAAGTGGATTTTCCAGTCTTTCTTCACCACCACAGGTAGCTAGTATATCCGGTCTGCCAGATCAAAAAATGGAAATTACATATCTCCTCATTTTCTCTGGGCAACACAGGTATTTCCTCTAATGTCTGAGACGTGACAATGGTCAAAATGTGTTTAAAACAGCAAAGCAAAATTAGATCACATGAGCTTACATTAAGGTTTAACACATGGCCCTGTTCCAGGTGAAAGCAATAGCGCTGGGATGCAGAATGCTCCTCAGCATGTTTCATACAATTAGGGAAGAAGCTGTACCTAGGCACAGAGAACCAGCAGGGCTCCTGCCCTCACTTTAGCTGTTCCAGTGAACAGCAATATTAATGTTCTGAGGCCACCTACTGTTTACTTTTAACACCTACATGTTAATGTATAGGGTACTGTCCAAGACGACAGTCTTTTCTTTATGACCGGAAAGTATTCCTGACAGTCTTTAAGGAAGTCAAGATATATCAGAAACAGAACTTGCTCTACTTTAATTGCCATTTATTTATAAATTTCATCATCCCCAGCTTGTTAATATGATTTTTCATGGAAAATAATTGTTAACATCTTGATAATTTTTTACTTCATTAACATCTTCCGCAATCTCTGTAAGAATACCATTAAAAGTGCCAGATCCTCCCAGAGCTTCCACTTTCAAGTACTCAGGAGGAGTCTAGATGCACAGAGTGAAATCCTAGCTCCAGTGACTCACAAGCAATTATTCTCCTTTGCATCAATAGAGCTAAGTTAGGGTTTTTCTCTCTCAGTTCATCATAACAGGAATTTGCTGATCCCATGCTGTTAAATCCATCTGCTGCCTCAAGCTTTGGCTTAAAGTACAATTAATAAAAGAGGAAGAGAAAAAAAGGAGGAGGAGAATCAGAAGCTGTTATCCACAGAAAGTCCCAGACTGAAAGCCTCAAGCTGAGCCTGTGGAGGCCAACCACTGCAGTACAAATGGAAAGAAAGCTGAAACTCCAGCCACTACAATCTTCTGTCTATTACTAATAGTAGGATTCAGTTGACTCTATTACACAGGGACTCCCTTCCATTTACTCATTTGTTACACATTCTCAGCTGCTGTTTAGGCATGGGATCCCAGCTCTTGTAACACAGGTCCCACTTTTCTTCCTCTAAACAGGGTCAATTGGATGCTGAGCCCTCCTCTTTCAGTCTCATCTAGCAAGTGATGGGACATTCAGGTCTGGTAACACCAGTCCCTTTCACCAGTATCAGGTTTATAAAGGCTTCAATGCATCAATCGATCAATCATCAATCAGTTAAGGCATAAATGGCTTATTTTTTGTCAATTCTACTCCACTAAAGCTCTCTTCTATCTAAAACATATTCTTCAGAGACCTGTAGAAATCTGTTTTCTCAAAGTTATGTCTCCTCAATTTGCTGTAACTCACTGTCTAGTGTACCTTGACTGGATAGAAGACCTAGTTGTGCAGAACCACTGCTGCTGGGTACAGTCTACAAATCCCAAGAGAGAAGTTACCTAACATGTTCCACAGAGCTGCAGTCACCCATCTCCAAGGAAGAGGAAAACAACTTGAAGCGTGTGTAGTCTCCTATTCTTTTTAACATATATAAAATAATATTGAAAATAATTATTTTAAATATCATTGTAATGAGTAACCACATTTACTGAAGTCAACGAAAGTCACGTTTAGGGACTGAAAATTGAATTAAATTAATTCTTTATTGATTTCCTCACTGATTATTAGACAATACCTTAATACAATGATGTAAGAGGCGGTGGTTAATTAGTATCTGGGTACTTTGATGTATGTACTCCCTTTCCTCACCATCAATGCAAAACAATTAGAAGTAGCTTTCCTTGAATTACTTTTCCCTTTTAAGTAAAAATTATTACAACTTTCTTTCCTAAATCAGCCCTGAGGATTTACAGGGCCATGCTGAATTCAGAAGATGAAGTAATTTCTGAAATGAAAGCTAAATGCTATCTG
This sequence comes from Phaethon aethereus, assembly GCF_964289735.1. Lineage (NCBI taxonomy): Eukaryota > Metazoa > Chordata > Aves > Phaethontiformes > Phaethontidae > Phaethon > Phaethon aethereus. The sequence goes on from NC_138575.1 coordinate 211,836,273, forward strand.
GATATCGGCAACCATGACTTGATTACTCTGAACTTGTGAAGACAGAGATGGTCCCAACTGTAAGACACATATTTTCTATTTTACATTGACAGATCTTTCATGTCTAAGGAAAATTATTAGTGAAATAGATCATGAGAAAAGTGTAGCCACAAGAAAGCAAATGAAAAGGAAGATTTTATTAGGTTAAAGTTACACTGTGGAATAAGGCAGGGCTGAGAAGTGGCAGAGGAAGTGGCAGACTTTGGTGGCTTAGGCAGTGTGCTTTTCAACTGTGAGCACCAAATCTAACACGTCTTCATGGTCATGTATAACAAATCAGTCAACACTAAGTTTGCATGGTGCTTCCATGTGCAGTGGACGCGAGCCCATAAGAAATCAGCACAGTAAAATCCCACAGTGTTGCACTCAAGTCTCTTCTTTAGCAGAGAGAAGAGGTCAATCAGTGGACATGAACATAGACACTGATGGAAAATAGAAGTGGGGAAAAAAAATGCAAATTATGCATAAAACTAAGGAAATTAAAGGGAAAAAATGTAATCATGCTAGCAGTAAAGAAACTCTGGCAATGGCAAAGTCCCATTACTAGGCGGAGAGGGTGTAATTCTAATGTATGGAAGGTTACATGTATAGAATACTAAGTAATATTTTCATTCTAATCCAGGTTTCCATTCTACTGATAAAGGTAATGATATGTATTACTTGAACTCTTCAGAGCATTTAACTTGCTTTGACATTCCTCTTAAAAATCAGTACTGCACCGCAGAGCACAAACTGAATGGATTAAGCCCTTGGTCAGTGAGGTTACATCCATGCCATGTTTTCACAACCAACACAGTTAAAACTGCTGGAGACCATTCTATTCAGCCACTTCCGTGCAGCCACAGTGCCACTTACAGGCAGCATATGGGCCATGTGTCCAGTGTCCACACTGCTTAAAGGTAATATGAGAGGAAGCTATCTACCCGTTTTGGCAATCTTGGCAGCAGACAATGTGGGATCCTTCCAAGAAGGACTAGCAGTATGCCCCAAGATATATTTCATGACCACCCTTGATGTGGATCCAAGCAGGAAGGCAGATTACAGTTCAGAACCAAAAAGGGGCTTGTCCCACACTCTGTGTGAAGGTCTTAAATATAAGAGGTAATAGGAAATAGGAAAGACATTTCAAACATAAATAACCGGTATTATCAAGTGTAAGACCATTGAGGTAGTTTAAGCCATTAAATCACTTCATCCAGTCTCTGAACTCACTGCAGACTGTCAAACTGCAGATCAGTGTAGTCACCACAAACAAGAATGTGCAGACAGAATAACTGATCAGGACTGCTAGATATCCTTAGTTCACCCAAGCTGTGTTTTAATGAAGTCAACAGCAAAGTTACACATGTATGTGCAAGTACAAGGTGGTAACATCATATAGAGAACACACAGAATGGAAGAGTAACTCCTAAAAAGCAATGGCTGTAAAAGTGTTTTACAGTCTGCATTGAACAAACAGATCATAGTATCATAGAATTATGGAATAGTTTGGGTTGGAAAGGACCTTTAAAGATCATCTAGTCCAAAATCCCTGCAATGAGCAGGGACATCTTGAACTAGATAAGGTTGCTCAGAGCCCCATCCAACCTGACCTTGAACACTTCCACGGATGCGGCATCTACCACCTCTCTGGGCAACCTGTGCCAGTGTCTCACCACCCTCATTGTGAAAAATGTCTTCCTTAGATCTAGTCTAAATCTGCCCTCTTTTCCTTTAAAACCATTACCCCTTGTCCTATTGCTACAAGCCCTGCTAAAAAGTCTGCCCCCATGTTTCTTATAAGCCCCCTTTAAGTACTGGCAGGCTACAATAAGGTCTCCCCAGGGCCTTCTCTTCTCCAGGCTGAACAACCCCAACTCTCTCAGCCTGTCTTCAGACGAGAGGCGTTCTGTCCCTCTGATCATTTTTGTGGCCTCCTCTGGGCCCGCTCCAACAGATCCATGTCCTTCCTGTGCTGAGGGCTCCAGAGTTGGTTGCAATACTGCAGGTGGGGTCTCACCAGAGTGGAGCAGAAGGGCAGAATCACCTCTCTCAACCTGTGGCCATGCTGCTTTAGATGCAGCCCAGGATACAGTTATGGATAGCAGCTGTGGTGGTATAAAGAACTAGTATCACATCTGAATCTATAATCAGGGCAATAATTAGTAGACATAGTCAGACTCCTTTTCTCCATTGTGTATTTGGGATAAACCCAGCACTGGAGTATTGCATCCTTTCAGAATTGCTTTTTAAAATCTGTAGCTGATCAATAAAGAGACACAGAAATATTAGAGGGCTGAAAGATAGTCTTCTCTGGGACTAAATTAGTGAGCTTAGTGTGTTTAAATTGTTAAAAGAAAACTTGACCAATTAATTGTTTCCAATCTGTAAGACCATCACAGAGGAATACTGGACTTTAAAGAATTAGAGAGAAAGGAATAAAAAGAATGAATGCCAGAAGATGGAAACAATCACTTGCAAATGAGGAATTAGGCAGAACTTTTTCTATTGCAAGCGATTAACAAAAGGAACAAGACAGCAAGGGAAGGGATGGGCTCTCTATTCCCTGATATCACAGAATCACGGAATCGTTAAGGTTTGAAAGGACCTTTAAGAACATCAAGTCCAACCATCAACCCCACACCACCATGCCCACTAAAACAGGTCCTGAAGTGCCATGTCTACACGTTTTTTGAACACTTCCAGTGATGGTAACGCCACCACCTCCCTGGGCAGCCTGTTCCAACGCTTGAACAACTCTCTCAGTCAAGAATTTTTTCCTAATATCCAATCTAAACCTCCCCTGGAGCAACCTGAGGCCATTTCCTCTCATCCCATCACTAGTTACTTGGGAAAAGAGACCAACACCCACGTTGCCACAACCCCCTTTCAGGTAGTTATAGAGAGCAACAAAGTCTCCCCTCAGCCTCCTCTTCTCCAGGGTGAACAACCCCAGTTCCCGCAGCCGTTCCTCATAAGACTTGTGCTCCAGACCCCTCACCAGCTTTGTTGCCCTTCTCTGGACATGCTTAAGCACCTCAGCATCCTTCTTGTAGAGAAAGGGGCCCAAAACTGAACACAGGATTTGAGGTGCGGCCTCACCAGTGCCCAGTCCAGGGGCACAATCACTTCCCTACTCCTGCTGGCCACACTATTGCTGATACAGGCCAGGACGCTGTTGGCCTTCTTGGCCACCTGGGCACACTGTCGGCTCATGTTCAGCTGGCTGTCAACCAGCACCCCCAGGTCCCTTTCCACCGGGCAGCTCTCCAGCCACTCCTCCCCGAGCCTGTAGCGTTGCATGGGGTTGTTGTGACCCAAGTGCAGGACCCTGCACTTGGCCTTGTTAAACCTCATACAGTTGACCTCTGCCCATCGATCCAGCCTGTCCAGATCCCTCTGCAGAACCTTCCTGCCCTCAAGCAGATCAACACTCCTGCCCAATTTGCTGCTGTCTGCAAACTTACTGAGGGAGCACTCGATCCTCTCATCCAGATCATCAATAAAGATACTAAACAAGACCAGACCCAAAACTGAGCCCTAGGGAACACCGTTTGTGACCAGTCACCAGCTGGATTTAACTCTGTTCACCACAACTCACTGGGCTCGGCCATCCACACAGTTCTTTAGTCAGCGAAGAGTACACCTGTCCAAGCCACGAGCCGCCAGTTTATCCAGGAGAATGCTGTGGGAGACAAGAGTCAAAGGCTTTACTGAAGTCCAGGTAGACAACATGCACAGCCTTTCCCTCATTCACAAGGCAGGTCACCTGGTCATAGAAGGAAATCAGATTGGTCAAGCAGGACCTGCCTTTCATGAACCCATGCTGGCTGGGCCTGATCCCTCGGTTGTCCTGCACATGCCCTGTGAGTACCCTCAAGGTGAACTTCTCCATAATCTTCCCCGGTACCGAGGTCAGGCTGACAGGCCTGTAGTTTCTGGGATCCTCCTTCTGGCCTTTCTTGTAGACCGGTGTCACATTGGCAAGCCTCCAGTCATCTGGGACCTCCCCCATTTACTAGGACTGCTGATAAATGATGGAGAGTGTCTTGGCAAGCTTCTTCGCCAGTTCTCTCAATACTCTTGGGTGGATCCCATCAGGCCCCATAGACTTGTGTGTGTCCAAGTGGCATAGCAGGGCGTTAACTGCATCCTCCTGGATTATGAGGAGTTTATTGTGCTCTCCATCCCTGTCTTCCAGCTCAGGGGGCTGAATACCCTGAAGATACCTTGTCTGGCTATTAAAGACAGAAGGTTTCCTTTAGCGTAGCACAAAGCTTGTCCACGCATACCTCGGTGAAATGCAGTGGCCTGTGTTATCCATGGCTTAGTGAATCACTGAGTATTTTGCCTTATACCCTATGGTTGTGTCTTCTCTTGCCTCCATCTCGCATTTGCCTGCATAAACTGAGTACAGGAAACCTGAGCACTTCAGACCAGTCATCATTATTTATCTTGTCCACAGGTCCTCTCCTTCAGTGCAGGCTGCAGTGATATATTCAAACATTAGGACACAGCTAACAGACAAGCCCTCTCCTGTCTGATGCTGATCTGGCATACACTTTTCACGTGTTGAGAATGTACTGTGCAAGCATTGTTCCAGACCTAAAAGGAAGCAAAACTGTAGTGGATGTATGTTTATTTCTCTCTCTCTTCTCCAATGGGAGGAGAATTTCCCCTGATTTTCTTCATCCTGTTAGCCCCAGAAGGAAGGTATGGGGACAAGGTTACACCAAAATTCATATTTAAACGTTTATTCAAGCATAACACAAATTATGTGCACATACAGCCACGTATTTTACATCTGTAACAGAAGGTCCAAATAAACTACAATACATGCAGTTTTATTAACAGCTAAAATTTCTTAACAACCCATGTATTAACAACAAAGTTCTGTAATTGTGAGTTCCATGCCTTGAAAATCACCTGGTGACTCATGGATGTTGTCAAGTTACGTGAAGTTCGCAAGACAGCTAGTCTACTCAGTGATTTCCATTTTTAATTTTTTAGCAGAAAAAAGATGAAGATTCTTTATATCAAGTATTGACATAGAAACAATTGATGTTAATGAGCAATAAGTGGCATGTCCTCATAATTAATACTCCCTGGTCATATGCAATAGCACAACCAACAATCAGGTTGATATTTGCTTCAACCCATTTCCAAAACATTTTTACCTGTTATAGTTACATCCACAGAACAAACCTACCACCCGTGTACAGCATGTATGTGCTATTTTACTGAAGATCTTGCCAAACAAAGGAAAAAAATAATCAGTTTAGCATTAGTTGCCGATTTACCATGCCCATGTTTATGTTTTCATCATTTTAGTCTCTACTGTAGTAAGTCTAAATACTTAAAAATAACTTTAGATGCCAGTTCTTCCCCAAGGAGGAATACTGACAAGGAATCTCATTTGTTTCTCAAACAGTTTGCTGCTTTTTCAGAACATTTCCTGGGAAGTATTCATATATAGTGTCTCTGTATATACACACTGTGGCCTTTCAATATATACAGCAGGCTTATAAGGAAGAGAAAAACCTTTTATCAGGGCCTGTAGTGACAGAACAAGGGGCAATGGTTTTAAAATGAAAGGGAGTGGATTTAGATCGGACATAAGGAAGAAATTTTTTATGATCAGGGTGGTGACACACTGGAACAGGTAGTCCAGGGAAGTTGTAGATGCCCTATCATTGGAAGTGTTCAAGTTCAGGTTGGACAGGGCTTTGAGCATATCCCTGCCCATGGCATGGGAGTTGGACTAGATGATCTTTAAAGGTCCCTTTCAACCCAACCCATTCTATAGTTCTATGATTCTTTGATTCTAGTGTAAAGATGGGAAAGAAAATAACAGACTGCATATATGAATAAACTGATCAAAAGCACTTGAATGCAGAATAAAGAGACAGTGAGGCATTATTTATCCTCTAAGAAAAGGACAATGTCTATAAATGTGGGAGTGGTCAGGTGTGACCCATTGATTTGTGAATTCCTTTAGTTTCCATGTAAGTTTATTTCAGCCTGAAAGTCATGTTGTTCTTCTTAGAGTGTGACAAAGTTTCCTTTAAGGTGAGTTGGCCAATTTGTATTCTATGGTGATCATTATAGCAATTTCTTGCCCACTGCCGGTATTTTAACAGAGTAGGCCAAAACTGCAACCAGTTACATCCTGTGCAATCCCTTTGACTTCAGTAAGACTGCATGGACTATAAATTAGTGCAAAACTTGGTCCCAACTTTGCAGTCTTCTTTTGGGACCATGTTAACACATGCACTGGTACAAGGAAAAAAGCATTTATTTGATAGAAGTTCAAAGACCTAGACTCCTTAATAGCACTATGAATACAATAAACGACTTGAAAGATCAGTGTCCTTGGATTTTCTTGCATTTTGCCATTTTAAGTGTCATGATTCATAACTACTCAAATTCTGTAGTTTTACAAAGAGCATTTATACATTAACTTGGAATACGCGTGTTAAAAATGAATAAGTAGTGCTTAGGGTTATTTTTATTAGAATAGATCACATTAATTAGCCCTCGTATGGAGGGGAGGAGAAGTTTCTCTTGAATGCTCTACTCTGCAGTGCGTTATTAATTTTCTCATTTATTCCTTTTTAGCTCATTAACTTTTAAATGTTATAGTTTAATGCTGAGGTGAAGCTGGAAGTATCTGTTCACTCTGCCATCCATTTCAAGCCATCTCACAATCATTGTCATTATGATTAATTTATGTTGTGGTGGTACCCAATCTAGGGTAGAGGTGCTATCAACACAGCTTGTGTTGATGAGAAAAATGAACTCTTAAAGAGAGATTTCTTCTTGTACCATTTTAAGACATTTTAGAGTTAAAGTGAATTAAAGAATGAATTAGAACTCGGGTAACTTTCACTTTCTAAATGCAAGCAGAGGATTGGGGGAGAACAGAAGTATGCAGTGGTGAGACTGTGGCATATGATGACTGGTATCTGGAAAAAGAACTGAAGACTGGGAGACCTACAACTTAGCACTGTCTTTGCACTCAGACTCATGATGAAACAGTTAAAGTTTAACTACTAAACTATTTTGGGGAAAAAATTGGAAAAAAAAATCAGAAAAAAATACGTAGTAACAGCCTCACAAAATATAATCGGCCTCATTGAAAATGTAATCTAGATGCACAAGGAAAAAAACAATATGCTTACATACGCCAGCAGTCTCACCTTGTGAGATGGAGGAGCCTAGCTTTTCATTCCTTTCCTCTGATAGCTAGTTATTATGGCACCAGGGCTTGATTCACCAGGATCTTGAACCTCATGCAGTGTTTTAGTCAACAAAAATGGCTTAAAATGTAATCTGTGATACAGCAGAGTTTTACATTCTGTTGTTACAGGAATGCATAATTAAAGGAAAATCCAGGCTGTGAACATCTTCATTGTCCAAATCCTGATATTTCATATGGAAGCTTCACACCATAGTGCCATATTGCCTATGGAAAAAACATGTTAACAGATAGGACCAAGCAACAGCACCAAGCAACAACATCTACTTTTTGTAGGCAGCAAGCTCAAGAGGAGGATTATCAGAATATTAATGCAAGTATTATAGACTAGCATGCACAATACCAGATAAGCCTTCAGGACCTTTGAGCCATGACCTTCATTTTGCAGGATACCCCTTTGATTAAGGAATGACTAGGCTCACACCTTTGGAAGAGATGTCCCATATGAGATCGTACAACATTTTATGGCCTGAGGCTGTAAACAGTTCTTTTTAACGCTATTCTTTTGATATACACCATGTAATGAATGTCTGTCCTGGTTTCAGCTGGGCCGGAGTTAATGTTCTTCACAGAAGCCAGTGTGAGACTGTTTTGGATTTGGGATGAGAAAATGTTGATAACGTGCTGGTGTTTTGAGTTGTTGCTAAGTATTCAAGGACAGTCCAGCTTATCGTGCTGGCCTGCTAGCAAGAAGGCTGGGGGTGCACGGAAGAAGGACAGCTGACCCAGGCTGGCCAAAGAGATACTCTATACCATATGACGTCATGCTTGGTGTACGGGATGGGATGAAGGAGACGGAAGGCATGGAGAGACATTTGGAGTTATGGCGTCTGTCTTCCCAAGTAACCATTACACATGATGCAGCCCTGCTTCCCTGGAGATGGCTGAACCCCTGCCTGCCCATGGGGAGCGGTGAATGGATTCCTTGTTTTGCTTTGCTTGTGTGCGCGGCTTTTGCTTTACCTATTAAACCATCTTTATCTCAAAGCATGAGTTTCCTCACTTTTACTCTTCTGATTCTCTCCCCCATCCCACCATAGGGGAGTGAGTGAGCGGCTGCGTGGGGCTTAACTGCCGGCTGGGGCTAAACCACGACAATGTCATAGAGCTCTAGTCAACTGACCTACAATTTCTTAGGTATAATTTCTTAACCTACCTGCAATTCTCCCTTTGTCAAAGAAAACTCCGTTAAGTACACTGCAGAAAGTTACTCCCTCCACCACTGTGCTAAAGATTAAGACTACAAGGAGCTGGTGTTTTTAGGAGACAGCTGAAATATGTAAGATGTCTAAGAGCACTGTGACCCTGCTTATATACAGTGTGTTTCCAAAAGGATTATACAGGATGACGAGGAAATATTTTCAGGCAGGTAAGGTTTCTCTCACCCTGAAAAACATGTGACTCACTTCATGCTAATCACACAGTATTTTTGAAGCAGTTTGTGATGTGATAGCAATTTCTTCAGTTGTCAGTAATTTACCTTCCTTACAAGGTGGAGCCACTGAAAGGAACTGAGAATCAATAGATGTTGAAAGTCAGTGAAATCTGAAATGTGAACCTAATGATGAATCTCTTCAGTTTTACACTTTCTCCCATGCTCACCGCCCCCCCCCTTCAAATCCCTTTTAGAAACCTGCAATTATTTTAATCCCTCCTTAATAGAGGTCTCAGAAGGGCTTTTCCTGCTACATTTACCTTTCTCACAAAGCACAAGGGGACCAACAATGCAAAGCTATAGACACCACTGTGCTGAGTGTCTTGTGCAGCACAGCAACCCTTTTCCCATCATAAGAAGACATAAACTTTACATGCATCACATGTATGTACTATTGGGGGAGAGAGCTTATTTCAGTCTTGCCAAAATCTGTGTGCAAAGTCACAAAAAGTTTACGTTTTTGGAGAAAGCAGAGGGAAAATGCTGCTTTTCTGGTCTTTGTGAAAGTGTACCTTTCACTCCTCTTCATGTCTTCACAACAGCACTGTGACCAGCAAGCACACTCTTTTCCATGTCCATTTTTTTGCATAAAAATAAATAAGCTTATAAAATAACTTATCTCCTGCTTTCCTGATCTCAAACATCATGTCTGAAGTCCACTCTACATGCCATATTGCACAAGTTGCCACAAAATCTGTGCTCTATCCCTTTTCCCCAAAATATCTGAAAGCTTTGTAACTGCTCCTTTGGAGAGTTGAAGATTTGGCTCCCGAGTCTGACTGTACCTGTGGTTCATCTGCTGGAAACACAGTGGCCTGGGATGCTGCAGCATCTCAGTTCAGATCAGTATCCCCGTTGACAGAAACACACCTGTAGGTCTGGATGTGGGTCTGTTGTTGGAGACTTTCCTTACAGTTTTATAAGCCATATCTATACATCATGATCCTCTCGCATCACCTATAGCTGCTTTAGCCTCATGCAAGAGCTATGTTTCCAACAAAAGTAACAGCTGACTGCTGGCCACACATTTTTTTGCTGCTTATCTTCAACCAGCCATTTCTGGTGCTCTTTAAACTTTTAATTACCTAGTAAAAATGGTGGATGTTCTTTTGCTATCTTAGCAAGCCAGGTAGATCACAGTATGTTCCAGTGAGCACACAGCCACTGTGCTCACTCACAAGAGTGAGAGCATGGTTTGGAGCAGAGGAGGGAGAAGCAAGACTTGCCTTATTTGATGGACCTGATTGAATGAGCTCACCTGCCCTTGGACATTTGCTGAACACCTTGCAAGTGTTTTATGGCTTATCAACAGGGGCACCTTGTTACATGCCTTTGAGTCTGCTACCTGGAGATAAATGTCAGTCAGTCACAAATCATGTCTGGACACATCCTCACTAGGAAATGGAATGTAATGCAGAGATACAGAACCACTGAAAACCTGAGGCAGTAAAGCTACATGGCGTGGTACCAGGTGACATGGACTTGCTACTCTCTGCCTGGTAACAGCACGGACTTTCTTCTACCATGCTGCCTGCAAGCCAAGGGTACCTTGCTTCCTTAGAGTGACAGCACATCTGTTTGGAAAGCAACTGGCCCCAAAACACAGCCGCGGAGGAAACTAGCTCCCACAAATACATGAGGTTTGAACAAATCTCCATGCTGAGAAGGCTGAGGACAGTAGTCTTGCTCCCACCACAAATACGGCCTCTAGGAGGCTGGCAATATACTACAATAATGATTTGCCAGCTCAAGTTCAGAAACGGGTCGAATGGTGCCTCCCAGCTCAGTAGTTCAGGCACAGGATCACCCCAGAACAGCTGCGCTACTCCAATGAAAGGACACTCCACAGATCCCCACGTTGGGATTAACACACAGCTGTGACGTTAGAGCTCTCTGTGCCTATGGAGTAGGTAGTCCGAGTCATGTAATCCTCACGGGCCATTAGGTGGCACTTGAAAGTGTTACACATATTAGAATGTTCCAGGGAACAAAGTGTTCATTCTTTTATAAATTACTTTGTTAGCACAATTCTTGAATAATAATTCTCTTGGATTGAGACTTTTTTGGTCTCTTTGCTATGATAATAGTTTTAGTGAATTCACTCCAGCCTATTAGAAACAAGAATTTTCCAGTCTCCAGAAATTAAAGGTCCTGCAGGTTCATTTGGGAAATGCAGTGTGCTACATCCTAGAAAAAATAGTGATCATGAATTCATACAGTTACCACATTACTCTTTAAAATAAATAGAGAAACACCACACACATAAGTTTAAACAGTGGGGGAATTTTGTATCAGCAGCTAATTCAAGACAGGTAAAAAGGGAAGTTGACGCAACAAAGATGTGCAAGCTGTACGTTTCTGAACTCTCTTCCAGATCAGAAAGCCTCTTACTTCTAAATGTTCTCTTATTCTTTTCCTGGAAATACCAGCTTGGTTTCTGAGTCAGTCAAGACCACCCAGGTTGATTTAATTACCAAACCCAATGCATCTCACTGACAATTTCCACGGCACTGAAGGAGGTCAGACCCCTTAATCAGACCAATTACTGCAGCCCCAGCTTCAAAACCTGGAAGGTGAGAACTCGTCTCGCAATCAACAATCTATCTGGATGGTTCTCTTCATTGCACAAAAAAATAAACCACTTCCATGCAATTCATACATCCTAGTGTTTATAATATAAGTAAAATGTAGCTGATGCAACAAAACCTTGCATTTCCATGGCACTGACATGAATTCCTCCCCTCTCCCTCTGCCCCCAAATCAGTAATCTGTTTTTTTGCAGAGAAATGAATTGCTGAATTAAAAGAAACAGGGAAAAGATGTACTTCTTAGCTGGAGGCCCAAATTCACACACGTTTCTTCCCACATTTTACTTTACTGTGTGAAACAGGCATTCTTTCTACTATTTCCCAGCATATTCTTCCTGAGTCTTGTCCAGAGAACAGTAATTCCCAACCATGTCTTCTTTCTCTTGATTTAGAAAAGAGGTTGGAAGAAAGAAACTCTGCTTTTACAACAGAGAGATGGAAATTTCTTCGTTGTACAGCTGACTGGGAATTTAAAAGGTTTGGCTCATCTTGCTTTTGAACTGTGGCTTATTAGAGTTTATTGATGAATAACCTTACAAAGAATGAGGCATGAAAATTCTTCCCTCTCCCTTTCTCTCAAGCTCTTTTCTCCAGTTTTTGTTCATTTATCTTTTGTTATACAGAAGACTTATCAGAGTTATGTAGTCTGAATCCAGGTTCATGTGAGTCATCACATTAGCCACACTACATGGTATTAGTGGAGGTGGAAAAAGAAAAGTGGAAGAGAAGACTTGAGAAACTGGAGCAGAAGGTAAAAGCCCTCAGACACCTCAAATTCTCCAGAAATGCTGCCAACTGGAAACATCACTGGCAAGAATTTTGTCTATTCATGAACGCAAATAGACCTTCTGGGTTGGACACATTAGATTTAACAGCTATATTTAAGTGAGGAAGAGTAAGACAGCTACACAGTCACAGATACCTGAAGTGTACTGTGCTCTGAGAAAGAATGATGCCTTTGAAAGATATCAGCCTGAAAGGAGAAGATGAAAGAAAGGGAGGAACTGCTGCATCTTTTATAAAAAAATTGAGATTGTGGAGCTGAATATGCAGTTCTGGATGTTTTGCAGAATCTGAGCCCAGATGGGGTATCAGAGTCTCAAAAGAGAAACAGAATTGCTGAAGATCCTTTCATAAGCTGAGGAAACGCAGTCAGAATTTGTCAGGTTGCTAAAAATAGCTTTTCAGAAGGAAAACAGAATAGTGCATAGTGGACTGCAAGATCAGTAAGATCCAACAGAATGTGCAGAGGAAAAACAAAATCACATATCCCAAGAAAGGATTTGCAAAATACAAGTTGGATATATTTGCAAGAAGAAACATGAATAACAAAGTGAGAGTTTATTTTGAGGAGAGCCAGTATGCCTGTGAGAAGCAGCTATTTTGTAAAAACCTTCAAAAAAGGAAAGAATGTACTTAAAGAAAAGGATTCCTAGTCTACTTAGAGAATCAGAAATCTTTGTGAGAGCTGTTCAAGATACAGGTACATCCAGGGCATAGATACTACTTTGAGGACAAGTGAAACCCTTATAAATAGGCTACTGTGGCTCCAATACATGGCGTATTGTGCAGAGAAGATTGCATCTGTTGGAATGAAGAGGTAAACCTCAGATCTTACAATGGGAAACCATTCTTTGTGATTGTAAGTCTCCCAGCTGCTAAAAAAAAATACAAGAAACAGCTAAAAGCCAAAGTTTGAAGTTCTTTCTGCAAACAGATTACCTGTTATTAAGTGGGAGCACAGCTTTCACCCAACCTGAAGTGAAAAAACTTTTGTAATTTAACCGATGCATTTTACATGTCTGCATCAGTATACAGTGAATTGTGCCCTCAAATTGCCCATTTGTCTCTGCCTTTTGGGACAGTAAGGGAAGGTGACTGTGACATGAAGTCTGATAAATCCCACTGAAGGTCTCAATGACTGGGCTTGTGCTTTAGGAGGGCTGGAGCCCAGAAGGTTGCAATCATGCTGGTTTTTGTATTCAGCAGCTTACTGTCCCACATACAGGTATTCTTAGAGAAACATTGCATTGTGTGTCCAATATCGGCCTTGTTTTTATCCACTGGGGGGAAAAAAAAGCATATCCATAACCAAAAATAATGAACAGGCCATCTCCTGTGTGAATATACATTTACTAGCAATGTAGACAAGCAATACTACTTCTGGTAATGAGAGATGATCACCACAGTCTGATTACTGTCCTTGCACTGTATAAACACTGGTCTGAAGGTGTTTGGCATTGCAGTTGAGTGGAACATCAGAACGCAGATGTTCCCTCTTCTTCTCCAAAACTGGCAAAGACAGTGAGTGCACCAGAGAGGCACCCAAGCAAGCAGCCGTTGTCTGAGGAAGGCCACTGATCTCTAAAGCCACCCAACGTAGTGTAGATGTACCTGTGGAGAGCTGCTGCCTCACCCACAGGCTGCACTGGACATAAAGAAAGAAGCATAAAGAAGTCCAGTAAGGGGATTGTGGGCTTCTACCAGCAGACGTGTATCTGGGCTTTGAGGGGCATGCTAATCTGGGCTGGACAGTACCATGACCTGTTCAACATGCTCATTGCTTCAGTTTGGCTGCTCTTTCACTCCAGTTGCTTTTCTGAGGCAGAAAAACCTGCCCTGTCAGTAAAGCTTGCCTCCACACAAATCTTTCAGGTACTGCATTAATTCAAAACACAAAACGAGAGCAGCACTCATCCAACTTCAGTCACATGAATGATTATTCATATTGTCAAATGGGATGTAAATTAACTTGCTTTTCTGGAGCATTGAGCTGTTTGTATTTCCTGGAAAGGTTAGGTTTGATGTTCAGAGTAAAAGAGCTCTTGTGCTTTGGAGGGCACAACAGGGCTGCTTCTTGTGGGATGTTTTGCATTTTTCAGGGTAAAGCTGACAAGCGAGGATTTATAGTGTATCATTGGAAAAGATGAGTTTTGCTTACATCTATGAATTGGTAAACCTATTTCTCAGAACAGGTGATAACAAATCACCACATAAAGAGCAGGATCAGCCATTTTGTAATCTGTCATGTTTTTGATAAAAGTGGTATTTTCCTGTCCCAAGTAAGAATCTTGCAATTACCTTTCCCGTGACTTTGAGTCCCCAGGACAGGATGAATTTTGAACATGCTGGACGAAAAAACTAGAATAATCCTATTGTGTGCTAATCCATTCAGCAAACACATTTTTGTGAACATTACTGCCCAGAGATGCAGACACTGTCATTCAATACAGGTCTCATCCATTAACCATGTATTTAGAAGTGTACAAGTGGGAAGGACAGATAAACAGCTCTACTGCTCCGTTCAGCAAGGCTTGAAAAAGCTGTGCTTGCAAATGTGGTTAAGCCTAGTCTGCCAGGCCTAGCAAACATCTGTGGTGGTGTCAGATCTCACCGTGTCTTCAGCGGTTTGTTGCAGCCCCTTCCCCATTGGAGTGGGTGAAGCCAAATGCGTGCACGGGCTTCTGTTCTCAGGGTGCATGCCACAACCGTGGGGCAGCAGCTGAGGCCAGGACTTGGGCTCCTTTCTGCTGACTGTGCAGCAGGGACAGTCAGTGCCAGTGGAAGGGTGGAGCAGGCAACTGGAGACACCAGCAGCCCCACAGCAAAATTTGCCTAAAGCTGTATGAAAGCCTTAGGTTATGTCAATGTAAGAACCAGGACTAACGCTGGTTGGAAGGGATCTCTGCAGGTTTCTTCTCCAGCCTCCTGCTTGAAGATCACCAGCATTAAAGCAGTGTGTCGCAAAAAGCACAAAATAACTATAGTATTGTTTTTATTAAAGGCAATTTTGTTAAAGGTAGATACTGCGCTTTTATTAAATATTGCATTCAAACAGGATTCAGGAAGGTTCTATACTTTACATGAGATCAGACTAAAAGTTTTCAGAGATTCCCTGAAAAGAATGTATTCTTTCCCCAGTAGTCTTTATCTTAACTATTTAGCCCCAGATCAGGGCAAGGAGACATCAGTTATCTCTTTGTTCCTCCTTGTAGCTGCCTGTAACTCCATTCCATAGAGATAGGAGAAACTAACTGTTAAGCTGCTGTTTCTTTCATATGTTTCAGCATATAGAAAAAAATTACTAGCTTCAAATCTGAATGACAATTTAAAATCCAAAATTTTGTTTGTGAACAGAAATTATGACAATATTTTGGTTTGAGCAAATAAAAATACCATCTTCTCAATAATTTGGAGGGGTTTAGGCACATTTTAATCTTAATTTTAATTCATAATGTTTATGGCTCAAATTAAATCTCTAAATATAAAGCTATTTATGCCTGAAGAAAAACAAATACAATAAAATTGAAATTAGATGTTTAGACAACTTGTATTGTCTAGACCTCCTTCTAGAAGAAAAAAAATTTGACTTCACTGAATTGGCATTTACTGGGAAAAAGACAATAATTTTCTGTCAATACATATTTGCTTTCATGAACAAAGTACTTTGTATTTTCTCTAATATTAACCATCTCAGTTGTGTTGGTAGAGAGGATGGAGAGATGCTAACCAGAGAAGGACCTGGTTAGCCTACCTTCCCCATCAATGCTTTAAGGAATCAGCGACTGGATATTTTGGCTTAGTCCCAGTAGGAAATGCACACAGAGGCTGTACTGGGGGACAATGCAATAGTCTAAGACTGTAAAATCAGTGAAGCTAATGATAAAATCTTTATTGTATGTCTGCACAGCATCATGTCCAAAGGAGCTTTACGCTCAATTGGAGTCTTGAAGCAGAACTCTGATAATAAAAGATAGTAATTAACTGAAAAGGAAGGAAAGCAGAAATGCAAAAGTTGGGCCTATGGGATCTCTTTCTTGCTCTATTACACCAGGAGACATGATCATCTGCCATGTATATTTTTTCAGGGGATAAAACCTAACAATATTCAGATAAAGAAATCTAAATTGTAAACGGTAAGTAAGTTTTTAATCGGATACCAGTGCCTTCCAAAACACATGGATGCCTTGGGAGTTCTGAGGGAGACATAGTGCATTTTAAATGGAAAAGCTTTTATCCAAGAAAGTGTCTTTTCAAAGTCAGAAATGTTCATGAAACCCCTGAATTTGTTTTGAAACTGTCATGTTTTTTACTAAGGAGTTCATCAAAGGACAGTTTGTACCTGTACATTTTCCTCTAGCACAACAGATCCGATCCACAGTAGTTGCACCAGTTTAGGTAAGCTAATTGTAAGGGAATTGGTGCAAAAGTTGTATATTCACAACTACTCAGGGCTAAGCAGTCGCATGGGAATAGCTATTTCAGCATAACTATCTGCATAAAGATACTTACTTGGGAGTAGGTATCCAAGCATGAAATAGCTCCTTTACCTCCATAACATATATCGATCTGACTTCACTGCAACATGTAGATAGACACACTATAAAATTCTCGTTTTCCATCCAAAGGTTGAATATAGGTTGGAGACACAGTAAAGAATTTAGTCAGAAAAGCAAAGTTTTCCCTTAAACTGAGCTGCTGAATCAGGTACATCCTGTGGTTTGTCCTTAGCTCAAATACATGGTGGTGAGTAAACCTTCAAAGTCCCTGCAGAGCCCCACCTCTGGTTTTAGTCACTGCAAGATCCTGGCCATTTCTGCTTTGAACCTTCTAGTGGTCTGGGCAACAATATCATCCCTTTTCTGAAGCATGGGCTATGGTCTTAACGTAGAGCTCCAAAGCATTTTTCCCAGCATCAGGGTGCCCAAGAAAAGCATTTTTTTTTTCTCTGCTTTGTTTTAATCCTAAACCAAATCATACCACAATCCCTCCTGATCCTTTTACAGCTCTATTGGCACAGCACGGGGGAAGGGGAATTGTGATGCTCTGGAGAATACACCATGAGTGTTTTGAGAGAGGAGGTTTGAAGTTAGTAAGAACACTCATTTTAACCCCTAAAATCTTTTAAACCTTTTTACCTCTTCAGTCAAGGAATTTCTGTGTTCCCTAGACTGAAGTTTCTGCTGCTGTACATGGCTTATTGCTTTTTAGCCCAAGAAATGAAAATCACCCCATTCGTAGAAAGTTATATTAATTTTATTAGATAGTTATTCAAGAACATTATAAAATATTCATGTCTTTTTATGGTTCTGCGTCTTTAAGATGCTTTCTATTTTATCTAACAAGGATTATTAACATTAAGACAACAGTCCTGTTTTCTTGCACATGTTGCTAAACAAGTCATAGTATGACAGGTATATTACACAGAACACATTAAAATGAAAGATCTCACCTTTAAAAGCTTACAGTACCCTCATCATTATACATGTCCAAATTTTGATACTCTTACTTACAATAAATATGAATTGAATATATTATTCTGGAAGCTGCACCATTAAGAATAGTGGAGTAGTTTACATAGTAATATACTGCTTGCCAGAAATAAGGCTACCTGCACTGGTCCCTGTAATGTTGGTGACAAAATAAAATAGGAATACTAATGTAGGCTTCTGCTAAAATAAAATGAGACATCAGACATTAGGCTTCATGGGAGATAAGCTTGCTTTCCACTCTTCCAGACTGCTCTTAACCTCCTCTTGTGTCACTAGCACATTTGTCCTCATCTTTTCTTGCGTTTACCACAGAGGTCACATGCTATTATATTGTTCATCTGGGCAAGAGTGGTAGAACTCAGCCTGGTATTTAGGGCTAGGAAGGGACCTAAACAAACATAAGTGGACACTTTATGAGTAGCAACATCCTGCTCTAGACACACATGTACCAGCCTGTCACTCTGTGTGCGAATAAAAGAACCGTAATTGGCAGCACTTTATATAATGGACTGTTTTCCATTCTGTCCTCAGCTGCAGAGGCATTAATTTCCTAAAGCTGCAATGATGTGACAGGTCTTTGCGCTTAGGTGAGACTGAAGTCCTCCAGAGGCCATGGTCTCCAGGGGAGACCTGCCTCATTCCATTTTCCCTTTTCAAGCATGCAGAAGTCATATGCATGTTATCGCTGTCCCTGCATGCCCTCCCCACCACCAGCTTCTTCCCACGCTGCCTGCAAGTTCGTGCCAGCCATGTGATGCTTCCAGCAGGTCTCTGTACACGTTCCTGTTCATCATCAGGAGACCCAAATGTCCTTTGCCTGGAAAGGACTGTGCTTTAGTAAACCCCCAAAGGATACAGGTTTTTTCAAACTGTACCCCGGGAACCTGCGAAGGATCTGTGGGTGACTCGCAACCTCCAGAAAAGCAAGCAGCAGGAAATTAAAGGGAAACATGGATCGGGGAGACAATCTCTCTGTTACAGCAAGAACAGTCAGAAAGGGATTGCAGTGAGAAGTCTGAGCTAATACCTGATAGATGACTGTTAGTCCTTACCGTAGCCAAGGTCAAAGCCACAGCCTAATTCACCAAGGGAATTATTAGTAAGGGCTTTTCCCCCCAGTTCAATAACACTGTTGAATTCAACAGTAGAGGCTTATACCCTAGTTTCTTATTGCTCATCCCCAGGTTCCCCTTCTCCCCGTTCAATGCAATTGCCTCACTCAAGTAGTCCCTGCCTGCCCAGCCAGCGTGGAAGCCCAGCACCCCACACGTGGGAGGGGGCCAGCACAAATGCTCTGCTCAGCACTTGAGATGTTTTCCCGAGCTCCTCTAATAATGCACCTGATTCTTCCATGTTGGTGTGTGCATAGTTGGCTCTTTTCCTCTGAGTGGGTTTTTGTCCATGATCAGGATGTGACTTGACCTTTGATAAAGAGATCTGAGCACTGTGTTTGCCAGCAGGACACATATGCTATTTTTACTCCATGCTATGTTTGGTTTCTTTCTGGCCACGGGTATATAAAAGAAGGGGAATTCATGGATTTGACTGACGTGCTTGGTAATTCTTTTCAACCAGAGCTCACCAATGTGTATTCAAAAACAAACACCACCCCCCCCGCCTAGTCCTTACCAGTAACCACACCTCCACGTCTGCATTGTCCCCATTGCCAAGCCCCAGTGCTGCCAGCCTGTGCAGAAGAAGGCATCGGACCCCAGCTTGCTTTCATCATGGGTTCATACCTTCTAGATACTGCTGGCAGGTTCTCACAGTTTGCATCATGTTTTTTTTAGGCACTGAAAGCAACAGCAGCTGCTGCATGCTGAGCATTGCTGATAAAATCATCAAATTTGCTAGCATTTTGGTAAATATTGCTCTTGGTGGAAACAAGCAAACACACAAACAGAAACCTGGGCGGTGGTTTGCAGATATAGATGGTCCCTTTCAGCAGAGAGCACAGAAGAAGGCAAGCCGTGCAGTGGACGGGATACTAGGATGGGTTTTGGAAAGTCCTTGTGTGTGGGGGAATGGACTACAGACTGTATGAGCCCTAGGGTGGGCCATCAATCACCCCTTTGGCAGGAGTCCCTGCATTACTGATGGACACCTTCATGTCTATACCCTAATGTGTCATGGACACCAAAGGAGAACTGAGGACCAACAGAGTCCGTGTTTAAAAGGCGGCATCAGCAAAGAAAGTAGAGGGTTGGACACAAGGAGAAGAGAACAAGTGAGACCTGGGAAAAGAAGGAAAGTGTAGAGAAATGCAGATAAGGATCCAGGCAGCCATATCACCTTCTGTCCCCTTAGTCACACACCCTGCCTCTTCCCAGCCTTTTTTCCTCGTTTTGGCTCTTCAAAATGAGTTGAAGAGCTCTAGCTAGGGGATTGGGAAAATCACAGTGAATCCATTACTCAAGGACAGGTTTTCCCTCTACTTTTTTCATACCTTTTGATATCAAAAGAAAAGCCTCACCAGAAAAGAGTATTAGGTTAAGATGACATATAAAGGAAAAACTTCTGGAAAATAACAGTTGATAAGGAACTGATGCCCTAATGACTCTGTGAAATGCTGACAACAGCATTGCTCAGGCACTTCTATAAACCATGTGCTCTCCACAGCAGACAATTATTAGCAGAAAAAATCCAAACTCGCCTGATGAACCGGAGTAGAAGTCTAATCCAGAAAGACAGGCCTCTAAGAATTTGCGTTCAAAGTTAATCGCAATTGTCCACTCCTCAAGCCCACATGGAAAAAGAAAAGCAGAACAAGACAAGATTTAGGATTTATTCCTTGCACCTGCAGACTGTAGTTTTCTGTCCCTGAATGTAGTGTTTTCAGAGGTCTGCTCACAAAGGCATATTGGGATGTCTGATTTGGAGCCGTTCATGGAAGCCCTGCATAAATAGTCAAGTGCCACAGCCTTCATCAGAAGAAAATTACTAATGAGGATGAAGTTTCTACTCTGAGGGACCCACAGGGCCTGTCTCTTGGCCCAAGTGGACCAGCTCAGCTGCTCTTTCCCCTTTAGGATTCCCTTAACAGGGAGTCTTGTGGTTGGGAGCTCAGCTGTGGAGTTGGTAGGCTGTTCTTTCTCAGTTCTTCATGCGTATGACATGTCCTGAGGCTGTAGCAAAGATACGCAGTCCTTACACAGGCAGGGGAGTACCTAGCATTTAGCTCTTCACCTTGGGAGAGCTTCTTCTGATAACTATTACCATGGAGCACCTGTGATCCTTCCATGTTGTGCTGAGGATGTCTCAGCCTGTGAATGTAAAACCAGCTTTGCGCTGTGACATGAATGAGGATTTGGCTGTTCATCATATGAAAATCACATTCATTACATAGAACCCAAGCGGGCAAGACAGACCTAAAAAGAACCTCATGATGCTGAATAATTCGTTCTCCTGCCCCAGATCAGACTCACCATTATGACACTATCTGTATGTGTTTGCTCAGTGCAGTGATGGAGACCCACTGCTTCAATCTTTTTCCTCTGCTGAATATTTCCTTAATATCTAAACTCAAAATCTTTTGCAAACTCTAAATCCACGAGACTTGCTCAGAACATAAGCTTTCTATCTTTCTTTCAGCACATGTTGGTGGAAAATAGGTACATTATTGTGAAGCAAACCAAAAATATACAAATTAAAATACAAGGCCTGAAATACAGAGCACCAGGTATGCTAGGAGCCTCCAGGCAGTGTGTTAAAAGTGATGAATTTTTCTGTTTCCAGGTGAAGGGAATTAATTTCTCATTGTTTCATGTTCCCCCAAAAAAGAGGAAAGACAAATAGCATTTAAGTAAGACTAGGAGTTTCATACAGGTGGAAACAAAATGCATGGTTTTCCTTGGAGGAATCGTTTCATCCTAGAGAGTCTCTAAACTGTTATTGCGGGAGATCCTTTGCTTGTCTGTCATAACGAGCATTAATCTATGTATGTCTGTGTCTTCTCATCTGCTGCAAGTACTTTTGGGGTTATGCACTTGGATGTAAGGTTCTATACTGAATTAACTGCCACGCTGTTATGAAGGCCTTTGAAGAGATATTTCTCCATTCAGGAGTGTCATAGCAGTATATTTATTTTGTTTTCCACCATGTTGTTTAACGGACCTTTAAGAATCGTAACTGCCAATGCAGATTTACCATTTGCTCTGGTGATGACTAAGTGATGATGACTAAGTGTCCATTTCCAAGGCAAATGTGCAAAGTCATTCCAAGCAAACGGAGATCCTCTCTCTGCAAATGGCACAGCCAGAGACCCTTTGCTGCTTTCCCTGCAATGGCCTCTTAGATACCCTCCAGTGATTTCTAATTCCCACAAGGGAATATCAGTGTACAAACAGGATTTTACAGTTTGTGCAGTTTGCTGTGAAGACAAGGTCTAGTTTTCTTTTTACACTAGACCTGCTAGCAGTGTGTCCTGGTTTCAGCTACAGGGCTAAACCATGGCACAGTGACGTTTCCTTGGCAGGAAATTTTTACTATGGAAGCTAAGTGTGATCTATACCACAAGAATTTTTTTTTTTCAGATAGGCTTGTCTTTGGTGCTTTTAACAAGTTGAGATCTACTAACTGTTCACATTTCTAAGGGCAGGGCCTCTGTCCATATCACAACGGCATCTCCTCAGATGTACCATATGTCTTTGGTTAATGTGTCGCCACTTCTCTATGTGAGATGGTTACATGTGAGGAGGTAATGGTGTGAATCTTGCCTCTTCAGCTAGCTGTGGCTTCTTGGGGTCTCCAAGAGTCCTGGAAATAATTTTGTGAGTACCTGCATTTACTGCATTAGATATGGGGACTCTCTGTCTTGCTTTTACCTGGAAAGGGAGTCAGATCATAGGTCCCAGGAGAGAAGATCAGCAGTGTTTCAATGGTGAACTCTAGCAATGCTTCTTGGCTTGGGAACTGGATGCCCATCTGACTTAACATTGAAACAAAGCTCAGCTATGCACAGGCAACCTCCCTTACTGGCTCTGCTTTGAAAAAAACTCATCTGTGTGGGCAAGAGGAGACCCATAGTACACCCTAGATGATTGGGGTACCACCAGAATGCTCTGGAAATTTTTCATCTCCAGATTAGGTGTACTAACATGTTGTATATATGTGTGGTACTGAAGTCAATCATTATCTTATTTTATTTCATTCTGGAATTACTTCCCAGGCACTTTCTGGCAGACACAGAAGGCCTTGGGATGAACTGCTATTGCTTTCTTCAGGGCAGTAGTCTGGAACTGTCATCTACTCAAACGAAGACCCTACAAGTTTTACTGCTGGATTTTCTTCAGTGCAGTTGATTGCTTTTGTTTGGATCCCACAAATTTTGGTTTTGACTGCTTCCATCTCTTTCTTGTTGTCCAGTGTGTGGCAAGGTAGCTGCTTGCTTTATCTAGAAGATATTGCCAGTATTTATCTGTATCATCCTGTACTGAGAATGTTATTTTTTTTTCTACTGGAGTTGTCCTGAGTCAGTGGAGGGCATCTAGCAGAGACTCTCTGTACTGTTTTGCTTAAATTGGTACCTTAATGTTTTCCAGGTCATGGACTCTGTTTCTTTAGTAAAAATGAGTGCTTTCTGCATTTGTTTGGTTACTCTGTGAAGCAGGTGATACACCACTGAATCATTCATCTCTCTTACAGAGATGAGCCAGGGGCTCCCAAGGTAATAGAAGCCAACAGGGAAACACCAGCAAAAGACCTCAAAGGAAGTAAGGGGTGTTCCTCTAAGAAGGTGATGTGGCCAACAGACCAGCTGAAGTGCCTCTACACCAATGCACACAGCATGGGCAACAAACAGGAAGAGTTGGAAGCCACCATGCTGCTAGAAAGCTGTGACCTCGTTGCCATTACTGAGACTTGGTGGGATGAATCCTGCAACTGGAGTGTGGTTGTCGATGGCTACAGGCTGTTCAGAAGGGACCTGTGAGGAAGGAAGGGTGGAGGCGTTTCCCCCTATATCTAGAAATGGATAGAGTGTGAAGAGCTGTCTCTGAAGAAGAGCCACGAGCAGCTCGAAAGCTTATGGGTAAGAATCAGGGACCACAGCAACAAAGGGAACCTTGTGGCTGGCATCTACTATAGGCTGCCTGATCAAATTGACAAAGCTTTCTTACGCCAGCTACAGGAGGTGTCTTGCTCGCAGGCTCTCGTCCTGCTGGGGGACTTCAACCACCCCGATACATGCTGGAAAAGCAGCACAGTGAGCTGTAGGCAATCCAAGAGACTCCTGGAGTGCATGGAGGAGAACTTCCTGTGCCAGGTAATAGGCAGCCCTACCAGAGAAGTCGCAATACTGGACCTGGTGGTCACCAACACATGTGAGCTAATTGGTGACATCAAGATTGGAGGCAGTGATCATGCACTGGTGGAGTTTGCAGTCCTGAGGGATATGGGGCAGGTGAAGCACATAGTTGGCACCCTGAATTTTAGGAAAGCAAACTTCCAGCTCTTCAGGGAGTCAGTCAGTAGGACTCCTTGGGAAAGCACCCTCAGGGACAAGGGAGCAGAACAGAGCTGGCAGATCTTTAAGGATGCTTTCCACAGAGTGCAAGAGCTCTTGATCCCCAGGTGTAAGAAATCAGGAAAGGAAGGCAAGAAAATGGTATGGCTGTGTCGAGACTTGCTGGTCGTACTAAAGGGCAAGAAGGCAATGCACAGGCAGTGGAAGCAGGGACAGGTATCCCGGGAAGAGTACAGGGACGCTGTCCAGTTGTGTAGGGATGAGGTCAAGAGGGCCAAGGCACAGCTGGAACTGAACATGTCAAGGGATGCAAAGAATAACAAGGGTTTCTACAGGTATGTCAGCCAGAAAAGGAAGGTCTAAGAAACCATATCCCCCTCAATGAGCAAGACTGGTAAAGTGGTAAAAACAGATGAGGAGAAGACTGAGGTACACAACGACGTCTTTGCCTCAGTCTTCACTGGCATCTCTCTTCCCACACCTCTCGAGGGGATGGACTGCAAGATGGGGACTGGAGGAGCAAAGTCCCTCCCACTGTAAGAGAAGATCAGGCTCGAGGTGACCTGAGGAACCTGAATATACACAAGTCTATGGGACCTGACAAGATGCATCTGAGAGTCCTGAGGCAATTGTCTGATGTAGTTGCCAAGCCACTGTCCACATTATTTGAAACGTTCTGGCAATCAAGTGAAGTCCCTGGTGAATGTACATTTGTCGCATTGACTGAATGTACTGTCTTAATTACTTTTCTCTCCATGCTTTCCCCCTCCTTTCTACCTTCTTCCCTGTCTGCCATCACCATCCAATATATTTGGTTGCTAATTTCACACACACTTCTGACATGTCGAAAGAGTCTTCTTTCACTCCATATACTACATTCTTCCATTAAGTGCTTCCGGAAAGTAAAGTTTTTTCCCTCTTAGTCATTTCCTTATAG
The DNA here is from genome assembly GCF_964289735.1 of Phaethon aethereus. NCBI lineage: Eukaryota > Metazoa > Chordata > Aves > Phaethontiformes > Phaethontidae > Phaethon > Phaethon aethereus. The sequence goes on from NC_138575.1 coordinate 211,861,244, forward strand.
AGAGATGGGGATGAGATGGATGTGCATGCACCACTTAAGAGAAGAAATGAGAATTTTGTCTGCTGCTAGTGACAGTATTATTCTTTGAAGGGTCAGCATGGCATATAAGTGGTTCAGTTCAGCCATGAATATATACTGCCATACTATAAAACTCCTAGTCTTACATCCATCAGTCAATAAGTAGCTGTAAACCACCTGTTGTGTCTGAATCCTGAATAACATATATCTGCACACCTGTATTGCTCTTCCCTCCCTTCCCCTTTCAGTGAGTGCTGCAGAAGCACAAGCATATATTTAACAATGTCAACTTCAGTTTGGAGTTTCAGCTGTCTCTAAAAAATACTTTGGATTTGAGGTCCATATTCTTCAAAAAATGAGCCATTGCTTTTTTGATCATAAAAAATGATCAAAGAAGGAGGGTGAGGTAACTCAAGAGTCTCCTTTATGAACTTCTCATAAACTAACTTGAAAAAGAAAGATTCTGGTTTTGTTTTTAAAGTAAGCAAGATCCACAGATGCAAACTCTTTAAGCATCCTTATATTTTAGAATATAGTGTGCTGCCATGAGAAAAAAAAAAATGCATCCCTGCCTCCAGATACTCACTGCATTTAATGAGTCATCTACTTAAATGTCAAAGGAGATGCTTGAAATCAGACTGTACTTGAATGTGGAGGAGTGGCCTTCTTGTACCAGTCACCAGTAGCACAGTGACTTGGTATTGTAGTTGCAGAGTCTAAATTCCCTTTCCTTTTGTACAAATAGCCAGACACCCTTGAGTAAAGTTCACATTTTGTGTCTTTTCTGTGTCCTGATCCATCCTTATATTTCTTTTAATGTGCAACTTAAGGGGCCTCCCAGAGAAATAGTGTTATCCTAGAACAAAAAGAAATCGGAAGTTTGTTCTTTGGTGTGATGAACCCACATTTTTAGGAAGAACTTGAAGTGAAATTATAGAAAACTGTACTCCTAAATAATAGTTTGGGATTTTTTTAAAGAAATCCTCAGGTTTGAAATTAATTTCTTATCTTCATGTTGCACGGATGTAGGCACTTGGCACTACTATCACATATATGAGACATAAGACAAAGATGTGAGATTGCAATTAATTTTTGTTTGCTTATCAATAGCAGTTCTCTATAAATAGCATTTATTCTCCTGTGGAATGAAAATTATCATAAAAGTCACTTTCATGAGCTCATTTTGAAGTATAATGGTTTAAACCAATTGAATTTTTTTCTATCAAAAATGTTCTTTGAGATGAGAAAAGGTTTTATTCACCATAACAAAAGGTTGAAGTGAAGAGATATACGGAATATCTCTCAATATTTTAGGAAGAGAACTAACAGAAATGAAGCTTGGTCTCAACGGGAAAAATTACTAAGTCATCAAGGGATTGTCCTGGTTTCGGCTCAGATAGATAGAGTTACTTTTCTTCTTGAGAGCTGGTATAGTGCTGTGGTTTGAATTTGAGATGGAAATAATGTTGATAACACACTGATGTTTTCAGTTGTTGCTGAGCAGTCAAGGACAGTCCAGCTTCTCGTGCTCTGACCCGCCAGCAAGAAGGCTGGGAGTGCACGGGGAGCTGGGAGGGGACACAGCCAGGGCAGCTGACCCAGGCTGGTCAAAGGGATATTCCATGCCATACGACATCATGCCCACTATATAAAGCTGGGGGAAGAAGAAGTAAGGGGGAGCACATTCAGAGTTATGGTGTCTGTCTTCCCAAGTAACCGTTACGCATGATGGAGCCCTGCTTTCCTGGGGGCAGCTGAACACCTGCCTGCCCATGACTGTGCAACTTCTACCTCTTCCCCTTCTCTTCTCCATGTGGCTCCTTGTGAAGAGAGAGCTTCTGTCCTCTTTGTAGGCACCCATTAAGTATTGGAATACTGTGATGAGGTCCCACTGAGCCTTCTCTTCTCCAGGGAGAAAGGACCTAACTCTTCAGTCTTTCCTTACAGGGCAAGTTCTCCAGTATTTTGATCATCTTTGTGGCCCTCCTTTGGACCCTCTCCAGTCTGCCTGTGTCTTTTTTGAATTGTGGGGACCAAAACTGGACACAGTACTCCAAGTACAGCCTGACAAGTGCTGAGGAGAGTGGGATGATCACATCTCCATCTCTGCATATAATGCCCTCATGGATACAGCCTAGGATCTGATTTGCCTTTGTTGTTGCAGCAGCACGCTATTGACTCATGTTCAGCTTATTGTCCACCAGGACTCCCAGGCCCCTTTCAGCAAGGCTGCTCCCCAGCCACTTCTTTGGTTATCTTGTCCCAGGCACAGGACTTTGCACTTGTCTGTCTTTGTTAAATTTCATACAGTTCTTGCTAGCCCATGCTTCCAGCCTGTCCATATCTCTCTGTAAGACAGCTCTCCAGTCTGATGTTTCCACCTCACCACCCAGTTTAGTGTCATCAACAAACCTGGTGAGGGTGCTTTCAATCCCATCATCCAGATCATTTATGAAGATGATGACATTTACGGAATTTCCCACAGTAAATTGACTTTTACAAATAAGACCCATGATAATCTTATTCCCACCTTTCCTAACTCTTCTGGTTGAACCACCTCAAAGCAACCTTTGAGTACTTCCCTCAATAAACCATCAAGGAGAGACCCAAGGGCTCTGGTCTATAATATTTTCTCTGTTATCTATAGTGTCTTAGGTGGCGGGTTCAATGGCCCAACTGAAATGCATCTACACCAATGCGCGCAGCATGGGCAGCAAACAGGAGGAGCTGGAAGCTGTTGTACAGCAGGAAAACTATGATATAGTTGCCATTATGGAAACATGGTGGGATGACTCACATGACGAGTGCTGCAATGGATGGCTACAAACTCTTCAGAAGTGACAGGCAAGGAAGGAGAGGGGGTGGGGTAGCCCTGTATGTTAGGGAGTCTTTTGATTGTCTAGAGCTTAATGATGTGATGGTAGGGTTGAGTGTTTATAGGCAAGAATCAGGGCAAAGCCCAACAAGACAGATATCATGGTGGGAGTCTGTTATCTATCCCTTCTGAAGAGCTTGTAGCCATCCATTGCAGCACTCGTCATGTGAGTCATCCCACCATGTTTCTGTGATGGTCACTAAGTCATAACTGTCCTGCTGCACAATGGTTTCCAGCTTCTCCTGTTTGCTGCCCATGCTGTGTGCATTGGTCTAGATGCACTTGAGCCAGGCTATCGATTTTGCCCCCAACATTGTCTAGTCTGTAGAAGTATGAAGTCTTTTGGCACCTTATTTCATCTATGGAGAGAAATAAATGCTCTAAACTACTGTTAAGAAGAACCAGAACCTCTTCAATGAGCATATAAGGCAGCTAAGTGCCTCAGTTGGGCACTCTGAATTTTTGAGCAGCACAATAGCTAAGTTAGGTACCAGAGCTATCTAGGTCTGAAAACAGTTCCCACCTCCCTTTTACAATTTTCCTCTTGACAGATGGCTCAAAGGGAAATGAAAAGCATATGTATTTCCTCCCCACTCATTCCTAAGGAAATGTTTGTTCTATATGTGTTTGAATGCAAGTGTCTGTCAGCACCCAATAATGATGTTTAATCTATTGTTGAATTTCAAATAAGTCTGTCAAAGAAGTACAGTGCTAAAGTATAGGAAGTGCTTACAAGGTTTGTGAAGATATGAGGCTGGGCAAAGAAGAGGCACCCTAAAAATGTCCTACAGAGGGAAGACTTCAGTACCACCATTTTAGACATTGCCCAGTCCTGAGACACAAAACTGTTGGCAAAAAGATCCCATTGATTTGGTTACTCATGGAAGCAGTTGTTGCTTTAAGCATTCCCCTTTCTCTTTCTGAAAAAAAACCCACAAGAAGTCAACATAACCATTCCTCAAACATCACAGAAACAGAACGTCTCCTTTTTGCTAAAAATGAAAAAGAAAAAAAACCCTAAACCATGAACAGATTCTTTTTTTAATGTCTTGTAAACATTTTTGCTGTGAAGTACTAATTTTTTTTCAACATCTCAGATGCATTTTTTTCACACCATCCCTCACATCCACTAAGGCAGACATGGTGGGGAAATGGCATCATGTCCACCCAAATTTAGAATTTTTATGTATTTCCTTTCATGTTTCCACATGAAGGTTAGGAACAATTACTCTAGCAGATGAAACATCTGTTGCTAAAAGCAGAAAGCAGGTGGACAGAATTTATGATTTTTTTCCTTTTTAACAGTGAGATTAGGTACTCAGTGGATTTTTTTAACACTTGAAAACTAAAAGAAGTCCATACTTCCTCTTACGTAGAGCCTACACCAAAGAGAATTTTGGTTCTCTTTAGATGTATCTACATCATATTTGAAAGCCTCACAGCCAATATATTATTTCATCAACACAAAAAGCTGTGAAGAGCTGCCAGTTTTATTGAAAAAAATTGGTCAAATCAATATGAACAGGCAATGAAATGCAGCTTGTGTGAGACTCAGATCTACCTCCTCTCAACAGACCATCCTTCCTACACTGCTTTGTAGGAGGGCTTGCATGTCTTTTCCAGTAAATAAAATGGGCTAGAGCCAGTTCTTTATTCTTGAGTGTATGTGGCATGGCACAACTTGACCTCAGAAAAGGGTAGCTCCATCCATGCAATCTATTGAGAAAAGTCCCTGTTGTGTGCTGTCCCCACACCTGGCCATTGCTTGGTGAAATGGGAACTGGCATGAGCCAAAATCATGCCAAGGAGCGTCCCATTGATCGAGCAATGCAGAGAATCATGTGTCCTTTCCTGGGACTGTTTAGTGGAAGAGCATGGTTATATCTACATGGTGCCATGCTGAGGTTCTCTGGAGTGGAACAATTTTCAGAGAAGCCAGAAAGGTGACTTATTTCCTCCTCTCAGAGACTGATCTGTTTTTTTGTTTTTGCCTACATACTTCATGTCCAGATGTCATGCTGATGAGCACAAAAGCAATGTAAAATTAATAATGATGAGCACCTGAGTAAACAGTAATTTCTGAGGGAATTAAAGTTGCACTGGGCAAAAAATAACTTTGCTAGCATTAGCAACATTCCCTTTATTCTCACAATTTAGGAAACACATGGTGTTTCACTGTGTACTTTTGATATCATCACCTGAGATCTGATTGTCAACAGTTTGTGGTGCTGATTTCAGGCAGCATTTTCTGCGTACAAAGCATGAAGCTCCCACTGCATGCAAAAATATAACCTGTTCTCAGAAACTGAGATGGCCGCTTACAGTGTAAAGGCTAGAACCTCAATATTCACTGGTTTGATGTCATAGCTATGAATTATGAATATTTCTTAGTCATCGCCTCCAGACTGGAATGCTAACAAGTAAGTGCAATTGCTCCCATTCATTTACTGTGGGTGTTAATACAGAAAGGCCTTTTCATGCATATTTAGCTATCGTGCAGAGAAGCTTTTCATCTATAAGCAGAAATTTTTAAAGTTCCTTACTATGTTTTAAGCAGCTATTATGCTGTTTCAGTTTTTAAAAGAAACAATAATTTCGTCTACCTGTGCTTAAGATGCCTCACTGTAAGTTTTATTTTCTCAGCTCTCAGCATGGGCTGAAAGCCTTTGTAACCACACCATACCTCAGAACGAGCTTCAGAAAATCTAAAGAACAACATGCACACACTTTTTTCTAACCACACAAATAGCTGTTGAGAGTGTATGCCTCACCTGCTCAGGATATCTAGTAGTAAATCAAGCCACTAAACTTGGGTTTTTGGGGGTTTTTTTGGCGGTGAAGTTTATTTGCACTCGATTTTAGAGACTCTTCTCTAAAGGTGTATGCTATTCCAAATCCAGATGTACATGCATATTTATATGTATATGAATGTGTATAGATACCACATCCAGGCCATGTTCAAGATAAGGATCCTGCTTTGCAATTTACTATATACAAATATTATTATATGCAATGTTTTCATCGAATCTATCGTGTAGGATAAGGATCCACGGAGTTAGTCGCCTTGGGCTGTCCAGGGATAGCAGATCATCATCAATGACACTCTTCAGGACCGTAGACACTGTTGAGCCTTGAGTCCCAGGAACAGAAAGTTATGTTTGTGCTATATTTTTTCTGTCAAATCTATTGTGTGTGAGAACCTCTGTTTCCTGCCAAGTAGTTGATGAATCATGTCGGCTGGGCACATGTTCACCATCAAAGACAGGACGACCTGGGACCTGTTAGCACCTGGGATCATATAAATTGAGTTTTATTTGTTGAAATTGGAGTAAAAAAAAAAGAGCTGTTGAATACCTAATTATATTGCCAGGGACATTCTCTTGATGCTTCACAGGTTTTTTGTCTTCAACAAAAGTGGTTGCAGTCCTGTAACAGGTTCCAGTAAGCTGCATCTGATTCTTTTTTCCCTGAATAATCAGAGCTCCAGCAAGTCAGACCTCCTCTGCTGAGTGGTTCAGACCCACCTTCCTGTGCATCTGCTGCTAGTTCCGCAGCCTGATGCTTCCTTTCTTCTTTCAAAAAGAGATCCCTTCTCTTTGCACAAGTGCTCAAGTACTCTACTCTCTGCCTCAAGAGAGAGCTGGAACAGGTTCAATCAGCTGTTATTGCTAATTCTCTAGAGCCTCCTGATTGTCTCTTTTCTTCATTTCCTCCCTTCATGACTTTGCTATACTGTTTTTGAGAAGAAAACAAACAGAATGGATTTGACCCATCATATGCTGGATGTTCTTTTTGTGTCTCTTACCTTGTGTAGTTGGATGGGGACCAAAGGTCTTCACCCAGCCTCTGAATTGTAGTTTTTCAGAGTCTATAAACCAGAGCAAAGCCCAAAGCGTTACATGACCCATGCAGAAAATAATATTTTAGTGTGATGTGCAGAACAATTAAAGTGTTTCCTTCCCTGCACACACATCCTGTGCTAATTGTTTTACTTTGCCACAGAATATCATGCATACTTCTGCATGACTCATAAGGGAAAAAACAGGCTTTCTGGAAAATTTAAGGAATGGATGTGAAATGGATTTAAAATATTCCAGAGGTAGCTCTACATACTTTAATGAAGCTTTCTCTGGCTCTCTTGTTCTCTGCTGTAGTCATGTGAACCAGAAGGTCCATCAGGTGATAAGCTTGGTCACATTAATGATTCAGTTCACTGATTCATAGGAGATAAACCTGGAGGTGAAACTCTGGAGCTATAGTAGTATGGGAGACTGGGGAGGAAGGAAAAAATCTCACAAAATTCAGTCTAGCATAAATTGGCCCACACTAACAGAATAAAATAAATAAATAAATAAATAAATAAATACAGGAAGAGGCAATGATATATGAATTTGTGGGTGCAGTTCATCTGACCTAAATGAAGCTGTCTAAAATGTCAGATGTTTTGTGTCCTAAAAGTTCTCATTTCTCTCTTCTGAATTAAGAGGGAATTTGACAGTGTCTAGTTCAGATGTCAACATACACCTGTAAAGTATTTAAACTGAAGGTAATTTAGATGAGATGAATCCCACCTCTAAAGACTTGCTATTTATGTACTTGAAACCGGTCATCCAATGTTAAGCCATGAGCCTTTGTTTACAGAAAATTTTGATTACAGACCCCGTTTAGGAAACTGAACCAATCTGTTGTTTGAGAACAACTGGCTGGTGACCAAAGGGAAGAACTCTGCTGAATATGTTCTTCATCAGGTGCATGACATGGCCTCTTCAATCCTGCTCATCGATGGTATATTGTATCAGACAAGCTGGAGAGACTCAGAGATGCTAACATGAGGCTGTTTGTAACCTAGCTAACATTATTTCAGCCTGTTGGTATAGAGAAAACTACTATTTCATTTAAACATGTGGCAGGAAAATGTGGTTTTCATCAGACTGAGGGAACCATCTCTGTGCTTCACAGAAGGCATTGTAGACCCATGCCATGCCAGTAAGATCCAGGGTACAGAAAACTGAAGAGAGTGAAACTGTGGAAATAGATTTTGTTAAAAGGCATATTCTCAGCAGTCTTGGGCAGTGGAGAATCCTAATGAGAGGTGCATGGGTCCAAAATCAGCTTCAGTGAAAAAATACTTGTTTTCAAAACTGAACTTAGTACTGAAAAATACTAAGCACATAGCTTGCATCAAACCCCCTCAACGGTCTGATGTTTCAGCAGCTCTGGCAGCTCTGACAGCTGCACTTGAATCCATCTAATCAGTGAAATCTATAACTTGTTCTGGGAGCATGTCACCCAGGTCAGTCAAACCCAGGAACTGTACAGAAAGTCTGAACTTCAGATGAACCTTTCCCAAGACCGTGCTGGCAGATGAAGTCAGCAACGGAAGTTAAGGTAAACAAACATCAATACAATCAGTTTTACAGTGCCTGATATTCAGATCAGACCTGATCAGCAAGACAGTTATTCAAAATCTTGAAACACTTAGTTGAACACTGTGTATCAGCTACAAATTCAAAAGGCATGTTTCAAAAATAGAGTTGTGATTTCAACTGTGGGAATGTAATTGATCTTGTACAAGACAAATGTCATCTGACAGAAGGCTACCTGAAGTCAGGTCACTTCGCTAAACTAAAAAGCAGGTTCTTCTTGAAGACAAATTGGTACAAATTAGGTTAATACTGCCAACTCATGTTATAAAGGAGCACTGGTTTTTGTGTTCCATCGCAGATGAAATTATGAACATAAGAACGCAATGACAATAACAACCCATATGTCCTGTCTACGATGGTGAACTAGTACAAGATGCTTAGAGAGAGAATATAAGAAATAGGATAACTCCCAGTATGTAGTGGTCCTTACTACTGGCGACAGCTCGGGAGGGAGCTAGGAAATACCTGAACCAGATTTCTCATTCAAACAATTTCATTTAATAGCCATACAGGGATCTATGAAACACTTGCTTTTAAAACTTAATACGATTCTGTTCCTGTTTTAAGCTCCATTTATGTCCTGGACTCCATAACTATTTAAGCAAAAAGTTTCATAAGTTAATTATGTGTAAAAAAATCACTACCTCCAGTTTATCTCAAAATCATTTCTTAACAATTTAATTGGGTCCCTCTAATTCTATATTAGGAAGTGCAGTGAATGATTGTCTCCTAAGCATGTTCTCTGTACAAATGTTCAATGTTTCAAGTGCTTATAGGTCTTTATCATAAAACATTTTGCTATTTCTTTATAAGATGAAATATCTTAATATACTTATTATTAAGATTATTAAGATACATTATCTTCCTATATGGTAGAATACTGCTATTGTCATCCTTTTCTGAACCTTCTGCAGTTCAGCTATGTCCTATGTGAGATGCAAGACCAGAAAAATACACAAAATTGAAGATAAGGGTGTTTTATGGGTTTAGATAGAAGTATATTTTTACCCGTATTTTCAATTGCTTCCCTAATAATTCCTAACAAGAATTGCTTTTGAAGAACTTCTAAACACTAAGTTGATGTTTTCAGAGGAAACCTCATTTTCACAATGGCTGCTCACAATGACTCCTAGATTTATTTTCTGAATAAAAATACATCATTTAGAACCTGCTGGACACATAGTTAGAGCTATTTTTTGTAATGTGCAGTACCTGGCATTTATCAACATATAATTTCATTTTTTTATTATGCAGTTACCCAGAATTATGATAACCTTCTGCAACTGTTTGCAGTCAGCTTTAATTTTGATTATCCTGAATAATTTTTTATTATTTGCACACTTTGGCATGTCATGTTTGTGAATAATTTCTGAATATATCGAACTGACAAGATTCTAGCACAGATACTTCTGAAATTATTTTCGTAACCTCTCTGTGATATTAAAACCCATGACGTTTTCTCAACTTATATTTCTGATGGTTTAACCAGGTTTTCCCCCAGAAGGATCTGTCTTTGCACATCAGCTTAATTTCTTTTAGAAATGTATTTAGTTTAAAAATGTCTGGTGATTTTTTCTTGCAGGACAATACTGAAAGCTTTTTAAAGACCCTAGGCATGCCACGTTGACCAGACACCCATTACAACATCCTCATTGACTTCTCCAAAGAATTCAGGTAGATTTGTGAGAGATTACTTCTATCAACCAAATCAATGTTAACTCGCCTCTAATTCTACTCTCCATCATAGTTTCCAGTTATTTGCTTAGTGCAGTGGTCAGTCTTACTTGTTTGTAGTTATGTGGAACTACCTCTGAAATTTAGCATCACAGCTGCTGCCTTCAGTTTCCCTGGTATTATTTTTAACTAAAGAAATAAGCTTATCAGAAGTGCAGCAAACTTGTAACTGTTAGAACTCCTGGGGAAATTCTAGGAAATTCTGATACCAGTTCACAATGGGACAATCCTATCCCACCAGTAAATATGTTCACCTTTACAGAAAGTAAAATTTCACTTATTGACCGTATCTAGGACCATGAGAAATCACTTCAAGAAACCTAGGTTGTTTTAAAACCCCAATTAATTGAGTAGTTTTACCCCGTGATTCAGTTTGCATGCTTTCAATGAAGTGGCACAAAGGAACTTCAGTGTTAATTCATGTTCCTCTTCGTGTTTTGTTTATATTATGCCAAGAAGCCAAATCTAAAGTTTTCAAAACTTGCAGTGTTTGAATGTTCCTGTGATAGAAGAATTTAACCCAGAAGGATAAAGCAGAGACAACACGAAGTGACACCAGCATTCATACACCAGTGTTGCTTCTGTATACGTAATACAAGCAAATAGCTATAACCCTATTGAGGGTTACCAAATGCACAAACCACATCCAGCTAATGAGATCTCCTGAGATGGACATAGTTGAAGGCTGAGACTACTAGTGGGAAATGACATACTTGGATATTAGGAAAAATTCTTCACTGAAAGAGTGTTCAAGCATTGGAACAGGCTGCCCAGGGAGATGGTGGAGTCACCATCACTGGACGTGTTCAAAAAACGTGTAGACATGACACTTCGGGACATGGTTTAGTGGGCATAGTGGTGTCAGGGTGATGGTTGGACTTGGTGATCTTAAAGGTCTTTTCCAGCCTTGATGATTGTATGATACATGCTCATCCTGTTGTTGCCCTTCCCTGGGCACCCGTTTATTGCAGCCAAGGGTTTCTCCTCTCCCCCCACACCACACCTCCCTGTCCCCAAGAATTATCACTCTTTTGCAGATGCTAGACACAGGTTATGTCTTTTTGGAGACACCTATGCTCTAGCTACAGCAGCCAAAGATCACTGTGTATTAGCCTTGTGTGGACTTCAGAAGTGGCGTATACATCCCTGCACTGGGGTTTCCACAGGTGCTCCAAGTCCTCACAAAGTTTCTGAGTTCAGATGGACCTTTTACCTGAGTTATTACAGCTTTTTCTACAGTCTTACATGCCTAGGCAAAGCCCCAGGCAATACAGTCCCTAAAGGGATTCAAGTCTTATTCCTTTAATTCAGTCTTTTTTTTTTCCCCTAGCATATTGAATTTTAAAACAATAGTGGTGTGTTTTTTTTTTTTTGCAGGTGGAAAGAAAAAACTCAAAACTTGATTTTTTTTTTGAGGGTACAGTGATGAACAGTAATGAATTTGTCAGCAGTGGAATCTGTCCCCAGCTTAGCCACAGACTCTTAGTGTAACCAAATTCCTAAATTCCTGTTGTAAAGAGATTGATTGGATTCACTGAGAGTTAAGTATTTCCATACTGAGCTAAATTCTAATTATCCCTTATACTGTAAGTACTCCATTTATTTTGGGAAACAATGGTATGTAATTTAGCAAAAGGGCAGTAAAATTATTACAATATTAATAAAAATGCATCACAACACTTGTGGAATAAACTATTAGGCTTTAAATCAGGGAAGTAATTACAGGCCTATTATCCAATATGGCTACAGCTGCTCTGTGTATTTATACACACAACTGCTTTCACATATACACCAGGAGGATTAGAATGAAATAAAACCCATGAAAGAAAGTATTTATCCAGGGAGTTAGAGTAAAAGCAAAGATTTCCTTTCCATACTAAGAAAAATGGTACCAAGCAGCTGTTCAGTTACTTTGGATTCTTGTTCTTCCTTGACAATGATTAAAGATGGTAAGAGCACCAAAATGACATGTCAGGATAATACATGAGGTTTTCTTTGTGATCAGCATCTGTCAGCAGAATTTCTATTCCTCTCAGTAGTATTTGACTACTTATCAGAAATTCCTCCTTCCAATAAAGATTACATTATATTTGCTGTTTCACATAAATCTTCCCCCCCCCCGCCCCTGAATATTGGTATCTTTTTCATCGCAAAACTCTGGAAATCCAAAAAGCGAAATAAGGAAAATGATCAGTAGTAAGGGATCTCACAGACTGTCCATTTTAATTGAGTGAAAAACCAAAGCCCAAGCACGCAAAATGTTAGTAGGTTTTTAGGAAATCACTACCGATATGGCTATGAAGTCCATGTTGCTCTGGCAACAAATTTCATGCATTTCTGTCATGGCCATGCACAAATGTTTCTACCATGCTTCCCTTCTGAGATGTGATGTCCAGTTGGATTCCAGCCTCATTCACTAATTAGGCATTGTCAAATGCTGCCTATTTACTGCTCACATTGTGCTTTGGTACAGGGTAGTTTCTGTGGACACAGGAGGGTGTTTTAGCTACGCTAACGAGCTACATTGGGCTTGCGTGGCAAGGTTTTGGTAGTGGAGGAGCTACAGGGATAGCTTCTGTGAGAGCCTGCTAGAAGCTTCCCCCATGTCCAATAGAGCCAGTGCAGGGCACCCAGGCTGGAGCAGCCTGTTCCTGAAGGATGGCACCCGTGGGGGACCCGGGCTGGAGCAGCTCGTGAAGAACTGCAGCCCGTGGGAAGGACTCACGCTGGAGAAGTCTGTGGAGGACTGTCTGCCGTGGGAGGGACCCCAGGCTGGAGCAGGGCAGAGGGTGAGGAGTCCTCCCCCTGCGGAGGAAGGAGCGGCAGAGACCAGGTGTGATGAACTGACCACAACCCCCATTTCCCGTCCTCCTGCGCCGCTCGGGGGGAGGAGGGAGAGAAATGGGGAGTGAAGTTGAGCCCGGGAAGAAGGGAGGGGTGGAGGAAGGGCTTTTAAAAGCTGTTTTTATTTCTCATTACCCTGCTCTGATTTGATTGGCAATAAATTAATTTCCCTGAGTCAAGCCTGTTTTGCCCGTGACAGTAACTGGTGAGTGATCTCTCCCTGCCCTTATCTCGACCCACGAGCCTTTCGTTACACTTTCTCTCCCCCGTCCAGCTGAGCAGGGCAGTGACAGAGCGGCGTTGGTGGGCTCCTGGTGTCCAGCCTGGGTAAACCCACTGCATCTGCTTTCAGAGAAAATAAAAAAAAACTAAACCAACTTCTTTGAGGAGTAAAGTTTTTATGTTACAGTCAGGAATTGGGAGAGGGCCAATGATGAAAAGAGACTGTATGTCTGGCAGCTATTTCATAGTCAGCCCCACTGCAGAGTTCTCTAGCTTTTGCTCGCACTTTATTCGCAGGACAGAGGCATCGCCATGCTGTGCTTTAGGAAGTGATGCAACATATATGTCTGGAATAACAAACCACGTGTTCTCCTCAGGCAGAAAGAGCACAGGGAGGAGGAATGCCTCCACTTACCACAGCCACCCCAGGCACGCTGGCTCCTGACAGCACCATCTTATCATGTCCAGAGTGTTGGCTCCCAGGAAATTTGCTCCTCTCTGTGCCTAGACCATCAAAGTAGCTTAGCTTTGAAAATAGTCTGTAGGACAAAAGTAGGTGTCCTGGGATCCTGGCCTGAGAGAAAGCCATGCTATAATTGACACCACGAGCCCAGTCTGAATACAAGAAGAACCCACTTGGTGTGAGCAACAGCCACGACATAGCAATAGGTGGTGGTGCAGAGGCTGTTTGTTAGGGGCATAGCTGTGCTGGTGGAGGACACACAGGAGGCAACCAGGCATCGGGATGTGAAGGAAAGGGCATATGCAGGCAGCTGGCTGGTGAGCCGCCTTGGATTTGTGCATTGGGCCCACATCAATGCCAGCATCAGTACCGTGGTTCATACATAGTAGCCCCCACTGCTATGACTCACCCAGGTCATGACCAGAATCTCCAACCAGCCAAAATACTGCAGAGAAAACAGCTCTTTCAACTTGACTATTGTTTTCTCCTTGAACCTTATTTTAGTTACAACTGCCTTTTTACACAGAGCCTCAGTGGTGTTTCCCTGGGCTATTCCTTCCCTTCATCTTATCCTACTTCTTTGTTTATATATTCTTCTGCTTATTCATCCAGACAGGAAAGCAAAGGTTAGAAAAAGGACAACAATTCAAGTCAGGACTGATGCAAGGTCCAGCCTTTCAGGAAAAAAGAAACAAGAATATTGAGACAGCAACAACAAAAAGACCCAAGTAAGCATGGAGTTGGACAGAACTGACAGCTTCTACCTTGCTGCTTCCCTAGCTAGAGGAGACTTGCCGTTTGCCTGTCAGGTTGCTCAGTGCTCCAGGTAGGAGAGCAGGAAAATATGACAGCTCAATGATTTGCAGCTTTCCTGGCAAATAAGGAAAGAAGTTGTAGGAGTACAGTTTCTCCATCTTCAGCCTTTGATATGATTCTATGATGTGGGGGGGAATTCAGAAGGGCCCTAAATCAGCAGGGAGAAGTATGATTTTGATTGCCACTGAAGCAACTAACCAACAGAACAGCATTTCATGGGAGAAATTATTTGGACTCAATAAGTTCGAGATGAGTAAGTCGAAGTATATTATTTTAGTGTTGCCTATCACATACTAGGTACTCGACTACATTTTTGTATGAGTTTTAAATTATTGTGCATTATTTCACAACTGGAAAGAAGTGTTGACAGTGTGCTGGAAGACAGTTAAAAGGTCAGCTGAGATGTGCTGACTTGGTTACAGCCAATTATAGAGCCATAACTTAAAATACACAGCTTGGATTTTGTCAGATTTCTCAGGACGATCATGGAACCAGGATGGGTAACTCTGCATTGTTTATCCACAAGCCTTCAAGTGCTTATCAATGCATACATGTTAAATGGGTAGCTGATCCTCTTCCAAATTCTGAAAACCCATGTTAATGTTGAGTTTTTCAAGAGGTCATAACCCTGAAAGTCAGTGAAACATACGCACCTAATGATTCAGTCCTATCCAAAACTCAGTAACTGGCTTCTGCTGTTGAGTCCCATTAGACTGTGGCAGTGCCTTTGTGAGTGCTTACACAGCAGTAAGCACAATAGTTCTGTGGGATGCAGCAGGAACACCCGACACAACAGCTTTCCCTATAACATATCTCAAGATGTCACTGTCATATCACTGCAACACATATTGTAATTTGTGGACATATCTGAAAGCCCCTACACTGTTGTCTTCTGTGCTGCCAAGAGTGTAGCCATGATCCTTCCTCATCTATCTGTGTATAGGAACATGCCAGAGGCATTTTTGTTATCTAAAACGTTTGTAGTCAGAGTTTCTAGTGAGTGATTTTGACAATTTGAAGTTTTTCTCTTTTGCTTAGTTCCTGTAAGCAATGAATAATTCTCCTTTGCATGATAAACTCCACTGCCCTCTAAAATTAGTCTCCTGTGAAGAAACCACGTCAAAGCAGTGATCTAATGTCAAAAACATCTCTGGCACAAGAAACCAGAGCAAACAAGAGACTGGGGGGAAAAAAAAAAAGAAAAAGAAAACACACCTTCCTGGGCAATTTGGAGGAGAATTTCTTTCTTCCTACAGAGTGCATGATGAGTAATCCCTTTGCAAATGCTAAATCCCCTCAGAAAATGTTTTGGAGTAATATCGGTGAAGTCTTATGCTTTCAATACGGCAGTCAATGTAATTGTATTGCATTTGCGTGGCAAGGTTTTGGTAGTGGAGGGGCTGCAGGGACGGCTTCTGTGAGAAGCTGCTAGAAGCTTCCCCCATGTCTGACAGAGCCAATGCAGCCGGCTACAAGATGGACCCACCGCTGGCCAAGGCCGAGCCCATCAGGGACAGTGGTAGTGCCTCCGGTGAATGGACTGAAGAAGGGGAAAAAACTCTGCAATTGCAGCTGGAGAGAGGAGTGAGAAGATGTGAGAGGAGCAGCCCTGCAGCCCCCAGCCCAGAGCAGGAGGGGCAGGAGGGCTCCAGGCGCCGGAGCAGAGGGTCCCCGGCAGCCCCTGGGGAAGCCCCCGGGGAGGCCGGCTGTGCCCCTGCGGCCATGGAGCTCCACGGGGGAGCAGATCTGCACCCGCACCCGGGGAGGGCCCCACGCCGGAGCAGGGGGATGCCCGAAGGAGGCCGTGACCCCGTGGGCAGCCCGCGCTGGGGCCGGCTCCTGGCAGGGCCTGTGGCCCCATGGGGAGAGAGAGGAGCCCCGGCTGGAGCAGGTTTGCTGGCAGGACCTGGGACCCCGCGGGGGCCAGGCTGGAGCAGCCTGTTCCTGAAGGACGGCACCCGTGGGGGACCCAGGCTGGAGCAGCTCGTGAAGAACTGCAGCCTGTGGGAAGGACTCACGCTGGAGAAGTCCGTGGAGGACTGTCTGCCGTGGGAGGGACCCCAGGCTGGAGCAGGGCAGAGGATGAGGAGTCCTCCCCCTGAGGAGGAAGGAGCGGCAGAGACCAGGTGTGATGAACTGACCACAACCCCCATTCCCCGTCCCCCTGCGCCGCTCGGGGGGAGGAGGGAGAGAAATGGGGAGTGAAGTTGAGCCCGGGAAGAAGGGAGGGGTGGGAGAAGGGCTTTTAAGAGCTGTTTTTATTTCTCATTACCCTGCTCTGATTTGATTGGCAATAAATTAAATTAATTTTTTTCCCCCAAATCGAGCCTGTTTTGCCCGTGACAGTCACTGGTGAGTGATCTCTCCCTGCCCTTATCTCGACCCACGAGCCTTTCGTTACACTTTCTCTCCCCCGTCCAGCTGAGCAGGGCAGTGACAGAGCCGCGTTGGTGGGCTCCTGACATCCAGCCTGGGTCAACCCCCCACAATAATGAAACATTCCTGGATTAAAAGTATGATTTAAGAAATAAAAAAGTGGTGGTCAAATTATAAAGAAATAATGCAAGTGATGAATTAGTGCTCAAAAATCACTGCCCCTCTTCCTCAATTGTTACTAGCAAAGGGGCCAGAGGAGGCCACCAAAATGATCTAAGGGCTGGAACACCTCTCCCGTGAGGCCAGGCTGAGATAGTAGGGGTTTTTCAGCCTGGAGAAGAGACGGCTCCAGGGAGACCTTATTGCAGCCTTCCAGTACTTAAAGGGGGCTTAGAAGAAAGATGAGGACAGACTTTTTAGCAGGGCCTGTTGCAATAGGACAAGGGGTAATGGTTTTAAACTGAAAGAGGGCAGATTTCGACTAGATCGAAGGAAGAAATTTATCCCACTGAGAGTGGTGAGGCACTGGCACGGGTTGCCCAGAGAAGGTGGTAGATGCCCCATCCTTGGAGACATTCCAGGTCAGGTAGGACGGGGCTCTGAGCAAGCTGGTCTAGTTGAAGATGTCCCTGCTCACTGCGGGGAGGTTGCACTAGATGACCTTAAAAGATCCCTTCCAACCCAAACTATTCCAGATTTCTAAAGTTCAGCACCGCTGCTCAGCTGTACACCTTGTCCGAGCCAGGCAGGCGTCCTGCAGTGGTGTTCACAAGGCAAACACAGTCTGGGGGTTTCTCCAGAATCTGCTTGGCACTAAAAGGAATTTTATATCTCACAGACTTTTCATTTTCTCTCTATATGAATGAGTATTTTTTTAATAATAGAAGGGATCAGTTTTGACTACATTGACTGTCTTTCTGTTTACCACAGACCAAACAAATTTCCTGTTGTTGTGCCCAAAACTCATGCTCAAATATATTTAAGGAAAAGTGTCAGCTGCAATGGTTAAGATGCATGGGAAGAGACACATGAGAAAACATGTGGAAGGAGATATGGTTGGAGACATGGATGGAAATGCTCTTGGAAAGAGGTGCTCCATGCCAGAGAAGGCACCTCTGAGGGGACTGCAGCTGTGGGTAATTCATGCTGGGGTATGGACACCCTTGAGGAACTGTAGCCGTGGGCCACCCATATGAGTGCAGGGACAGCCCTGAGGGTCACTGCAGCTTGTGAAAGAGGTGTTTCCCTAGGTTTTTATTCAATTTTCTATGTTTTTGTCTTATTTTTTACCTTGCTACCCAAATCAATCATCAGAAGTTGTTAACTAGCAATGTATTAAATTGAATAAAATTCCCTAAGTAAAGACTACTTTGAATATGACAGCCTCTTTAGTATCACCAATGCAGGTGCAACGCAGGTCTCCATGTTCTCTGGATGCTCATCTGGGGAGCACTGCCTCACATGTAGCTATGTGCAGCCCGAGGGAATAACCTGACAGGGGACAGCGGCTGCAGTGCAGCGGTGAACTGTTTTTGAAGAGGGTGACCAAACTGCAGTATCCACCACTCCAGGTGACCAGACCTTCAAGTACTTTTAAAGGTGAATGATTATGTTCTCCTGAACTTGTTTGCTATTCCTCACAAGTCATTTTTTCATTAAATGGCTCCATTTTCATTAATAATAATAATAATAATAATAATAATAGGAATTAATCTAGCCTTACCTCTGGCCTAGGAAAAAACAATGTAATTTTCTGAAATGAGAGGGCTGTACGGCACAGAGAAAGCCCAGCACTTAGCAGTGTTACAGTGTTGTATTTTCCTATGATCTTGCAGCACTGCTGTCCTTCTGGTACCTCTAGCTCCGGCTTTGCTATGTTCTGAAGAAATCCTGCATCTCTGGGAGGACAGGGTAAGCTCACATCCTCTTGCCATACCAGAAGTGACCCATTTTAGCTAATAGGAGATAATTATGGAAATGATAAGAGTATGGCCAGTAGCTTTTCCTGTAAAAAAGGTATGCTTTCTTGGCTGCCTCCAGACATTCTGTTCTTTGACCTAGACTATTCTCAGCTTAGGACCTATTATGCTGACTTAGGACTTCTTGCTCCACGATCTCCACTGCTTCTTATTTGAATAGTTAGCATCAGGTCTGTGAGTACATAAGCATCCTATTTCTTGCAGTTACACTAGTTTAGGTTTGTGTAGACCCTTTACTCACAGGTGGAGGAAATCCAGCTCTTTTCCTGCTCTGGAAAAATGAGATTTATGTAGTAAATATTCGTCCAGGAACCCATACTACCTGGTTCACAACTGTAGGCCAGTGGAGAGAACAACATTCCTAAACACTTCCATGTTTTTAAGAGAGCGAGCGAGGAAAAAGTGGGTTTCTGGTCAGCCTGACTAACCCTGAGTGCTAAGCAGGTCTCCCTGCCTCCCCACGTGCACTGGTGTCCGTCCTGGTTTCAGCCAGGGTAGAGTTAATTTTTTTCATAGAAGCTAGCGTGAGGCTATGTTTTGGATTTGGGATGAGAAAATTTTGATAAGGTGCTGATGTTTTGAGTTGTTGCTAAGTAGTCAAGGACAGTCCAGCTTCTCTGCTGGCCTGCAGCGAGCAGGCTGGGGGTGCACGGGAAGCTGGGAGGGGACACAGCCAGGACAGCTGACCCAGGCTGGCCAAAGAGATATTCCCTACCATATAACGTCGTGCTCAGTATATAAAGCTGGGACAAAGAAGAAGGAAGGGGTGGAGGGATGTCTTCTGTGTATGATGGCGTCTGTCTTCCCAAGAAACCATTACACATGATGCAGCCCTGCTTCCCTCGAGATGGCTGAACCCCTGCCTGCCCATGGGGAGTGGTGAAACAAATTCCTTGTTTTGCTTTGCTTGCATGCGCGGCTTTTGCTTTACCCATTAAACTGTCTTTATCTCAGACCATGGGTTTCCTCACTTTTACTCTTCCGATTCTCTCCCCCGTCCCACCGTGGGGCAGTGAGTGAGCGGCTGCGTGGGGCTTAGTCGCCAGCTGGGGCTAAACCATGACAACTGGTGTACAGCTCAAGTATTGCTGGTTACACCAGGATATGTGCGGATGCATTCAACAACACATAATAGGGCAGCATCTGTTAGCAAAACTTCGAAATTAAGGCCTTAATCAAAGTATTGTCTTCTTGCTTGAGAAATAACTTTTTTTGTCATAGACAAACATGGTTTCAAGGTTTGCATTAATTAGCACTATTAAAACTGAACAGTAATCAGAGATAATACACAGTAATCTTTCCTGAGGACCTACTAAATAAGATTTATGTTTACAATAATTCATGAAAGGCAAATAATATTTATACATGGCAAAGGAGGAATTTCATTAGAATAGAAAACACATTTTATTTCTTAGGACAAACCTCACAGAAATAGATAGAATTACAGAACAAAGTAAGTTGGGTCCCTTATATTCTCCCCATATGACATATATTCCAGCCCCTGACCCTCTTAATGGCTCTCTTCTGACCTCTCTCCAGTTTGCTAATCTCTCTCTTGTATGAGTCAATATACTTAAAACAGTTACATGAAACAACAATTCCTGATAGCAAATCATGCATTGGAGGTGGAATCCATAGGATCCAAATAGAATTTCATGGCTGAGATTATCATCTGGAATCCTTAATGGTCACTGAAGACAAATAAGCTCTTCTCAGCTTCTGTCCTTCTAAAGCAGACGTTAACAGTAGGTTAGATGACTTTGCATCCTAGATCCCTTCACTGAATATAAAGAAGCCAAGGATGACGGGCTCAGGTGGAGGCACTGCCTCTGTAGATATCTGAGCGTAGATTACAGGAATCCTCCCCCCATGACTGCATTTCAGTCTTTGCTGGGAAGGAAACACAAGGCACGCAGTTTTGCCCTGGAAGCCCTGCAGGCAGCAGCCCCAGTACTCTGGGTATTAATCTTTGACCACAAGATGCACAGAAATTGTTAATCCTGCTTTGCTCAAAGTTGGATAAAGAATGGCAGACATATCGTCTCCTTGCAACATGTCAATTCACCCCTAGCTTGAAGTAGCATATTTAAGTTTTCCTAAGAAACAATTCTCAGGAGAAATCCTTCCTGCTTCTCTTTAGGTGGCAGTAACACCTCAGCTGCTGGGTCACAAATATCCCATTCTCAGGAGGACCCTGTGAAATTACTAAAGACAACAGGAGTGACCTAATGGACTTGAAGTCAGCAGATCACCTTTTATGTGTATTGAGGCTGAATTACTTGTGCTGCTTGAATCTTCACATGTTGTTTTTTAAGGATATGATCACCCTATAACATTGTGTTAACAGTAATTAATGCATTTAATTTCCTATGTTATTTTAAATCAAATAAATTCCTTAAAGTGACTTGGAAATTAAGTTTCTCTTCACAGTTTCTCTTTTTTGTTTGCCATACAAATGGCCTTGCAAACTCTCCCACGTAACTACTCAGTAGGTTGTGGCAGGCAGCTGCTTTCTCTGCTTGGCCAGTTTACAGCAGCATTTTTCCCTTGAGAGTGATTCATGACACGTCTGAGCAAGCCAAGAACCAGCCAAGTGGGACAGCTGGAATTAGCTTCTGTGCAGCTGGTTCTTTGTACCTTCTTTCTTCACTAGGCAAGAGCTTCAGAGCAGTTGTGTGGTGGATATACCCCCAGCTTCTACTGGAGTACATCGCCCGCGGGAGGTGCCTGTGGCTGGCCGTCGGTCAGGTGGGAGCTCAGGTTAGGTGTGTTGTGGAAAGTTATTCCAAAGATGCTGGAAGTTAAAACTCATATCAAACTGGCAGTGGACTTGCCATTCACATGCCTGTGAATTCAGACTCCTTTAGCTGGCTTCCATTTGATTGTCTCTGGTCATACCTCACCTATAAGCAACATGGCAGTGGCCTTAGGGACACTGGGGGCTCTTCCCTGCCAGGGATGGTCACCACATCTCCATGCGTCTGGCTCATTGGGTCCTGTAAGGAGCCCTACCAGATGACTTCTCTACTCCAGAACCAGGGGCACGAGGCTTTCTTGTGCTGGAAGGAAGGAAGTTAAGTAGTCTCTCGAAGCTTAGAAAAGCAAGTTTAACTGGGGATATGAGCTAAATATGTGTATAGAAAGATCCTTGGTATGGCTAGGGAGAACATATATCAGAATAAGAGAGGAAGAACTCTACATTCACCTTCTGTTACATTTTCCTTGCCTCCTCTCCTACAAAACCAGGCATGTTTCTCTCTGCAGCCAGGAGCCCTTCCTCCAGCAGGCTGACCTGCCTTTTGGAAAAGACTTTCTTCCTTATGGCATATGACTGCTGGCTGAGAAGAGGTAGGGGGTTTCTAAATTGCTCTCTCTGAACTTGAGAGAAAGTCACAGCCATTGCACTGATTTTTTCTTCCATTGCATGATAAGATTTGGGGGCAGGCAGGGTGAAAAGTGGAAGCAGGAAGGATGTTACCAGCAGGAAAAGGTCTTTGATCTGAAAATGGAGATGCTCAGTAAGTTTGTGGGTAGGAAGGACTCTCTCCTCTTCACATCCAGCTGGCTGACCCCTGCTATAGTGCGGCAGCCCCACTGGTGTTTTTGAAGGGCTGGAAATACCACAGACCTGACTCTGATTTCCACATTGTTTTGCGTTACAGATATTTCTGTGGAAATAAAGGAAAAGCTACTGTGTGAAAAAACTCCAGGTCCAGTGAAATCACTGGAGCTGTGGTTTTAGCGTCTGCTCCTTTTCATTTGTTTCTCATTAGATATTACCTCCTTGATTTTAGGCTATAATGGCTTCTGTTGCTGTTAGACTTTTCATTCACTGGCTGCACTAAGTGTTAATGGGGGAAGGTGGTTTCCACCATCTTGGACTGGACATACTGCAAATTTACACAACCTGTTACTACAATACATGGAAGGAAGAAATACCTTAATTTTGGCCCAAGTTAAAGAGACAGCCTGTGATCATGCTTCCAGTTTGACAGGGTATTTACGTGCAGTTTGACCTGTTTGTTTGCCATCTTGATTCTCATCTTTTCCTTGCTAAAAGAAATACTGATGCCATTCCCTATCTCTAGCTCTGGACATTAAACAGAGGCAAGCATTTTAAGTCATTCAGTCTTAAATGTTCTCCAGACTAGTTTCAATTCCTCATATATTGCTCTGCACTATCTCACTATACCAGTAGGCTTTGCTCAATGACCATGCTGCTTCTGCTGCCATGAATATTCCCCTGAGATTGTGTCAACATCTGTTGGGAAAGGTGGAAAAGAAGAAGAGCTCCTCTACAAGCAGGGAATATACAAATAGAAAAATAAGTAGGAAACTGGCTTAAGTAGGGGACTCATCCATTCTAGGAAAAAAACTTCTTGAGGGAAAGAGAGACTTCTAATGTTGACTTGATATTTTGCCTTTCCATAGCATAAACTTCTGTTTCAAGAGTGTTGAGAAAGGGTATTTGTGCCCCAGCTGGTGGACTTAGTACAAATACTGCTCCAAGTCTTAAATGTCTTAACAGGATACCATGCTGCAGGCAGCATCTCTCCTCCCCAGTAGCATGAGGCGTGCTCCTGACTGCGTCATGGCAGGGAGATCAAAAAGCTCTGGAAGGAACATCTCCCCTTCTTTCTCCATTGCAGCTGGTTTAGCTGTGCCTCGGCCCAGCCCAGCTGGGGTAGCTTGGGCTGTGGAGTTGAACAGATGTGTTGAAGAAGTAAATAGGGTATTCCTGTATGCAAGGCCCTGAGCAGACTGCGTATCGTGCCAGTACAATGACAGCTCTTTTTTGGGGCAGTGCTTACACACCCAAGACTTGTCAACTGAATTTGTCCCAGCTGGTCCCAGCTGCCAGTGCCATGATGCTGGCAGATGGAGATGCCCATGGCAGGAGGCAAATCTGTCCTGCCACGCTGCAGAGCAGGCTGCTGCTTTATGCACCCACCCCTCACACCCCTGCGAAGCAGCTGACACAGAACAGCTGGATTGTCCCCTGAAATTGTCTCAAATGGAGCTCACTGTCTAGATGGCTACATGATGCAATGATGCCTTTTGCATCATTTGACGATGTGGATTTAGTTAGGCAACTGCCTTGGCGTACACACACCAGTTAAGCAACTCTTGGCAAGAGAGCTCTGCAGTGCGGGTAGTGGCCCCTATGGAGGAATTGCCATGTAATAATGAAATTAATTTGAAGAGTCAAAAAAAGTAGCATTTTCTGCAATCCTGTACACAGAGAGGCAATGAAACACTACCTTCCTTGCAGAACTGATGTGTATTATCTTGTTCCCTCCTTTGAAAGTAGGAGAAAAATTAAGAAATAGTCAACACAGCTGGGCTTTTCTTTTTGTTTACTTGGAAAACTTGTTTTAACCATCAACTTTAGCAAATTTTGGCAGTTACAAACCTGTACACTTTTTTTTGTTGTTGTTTTGTTTTTATAGCAAAAGAACACAAGACGATACTGCCAACAGCAAATATGAAGGAACAATTAGTTTTTAGATGAAGGACTACACCCACTCGAAGTGATAAACCTTCCCTTTTGCATAAGGTTGAATTTGTTGTCATTGGAGAAATGACATCTCTTAATATCTACTTGAAATGGCATAAAAATCATATCTCTAGTTTTTTGTGCAAAACACATTCATTTAAAAAAATTCAATAAAAAACATCTTCTTAAAACCAGAAAAAAGTTAAACAAAAAGAGCTGAACCCAAAGGAAAGTTACAGTACATTTTGAAATGATTAAAAAGTTTTCAAATCTAAAACTTTGTTTTTTTTTTCTGTTACCTTAAAAGTTTAAACCGACTTTGATGACTCTTCAGAATTATATCAAACAAACAAACAAACAAACAAAAATTAAAGCAACCTGATTGGCATCAAATATCTACAAAAGCCTGGTAATTTGAAACCATTATATACATTATTTTATAAACTTCTTTTTAAACACCAAAACATACATCTTTTACAAACCAGCCTGCTTGCAACAGGTAAAATTTACAAGACAATCTTTTCCGATACAGTGCTTTAAAGAGAACTGCTTTCACTCCTAAACATCTTTGTCACCTCCTGAAGAGCGGCAGTATGGGCTCGTTGCATTGTTAAATAATAGCGATTCAGGTATTCCTATGACAGAAGAATGCTACAGTTCTGAGGGCTCCAATCTCTTTCCATAATACAGTTCAAGTGCACTCTTAACACTGGTAAAGATTACTTATGGCCTTTGCGTAATACTACATATTTGCAATTATTGCTTTTCATTATTACATAAAGAAATGAATTTAATTTCATTTCCTCCCCATCTGCCCATCATTTGGATGATGCAGCTAATTTACTAACTGAATGGCCCTTCTGATAATGGAGATGTTAAATGTCAGGTTTATGAAACACAGGCTAAAAGCCATGGATAATGGGCAGTAGCCTAAATTTCTAAGGCTCAATCACAGTTTGCTGTATTGAGAGGAACAGAGACGCAAACAGGCAAAAAGCACAGTTTTACTGCATGGTAAATGATGGTAAACCATCAGAGAATGAACCTGAAGATGTAGCTCTCTCCTTGAAAACCTAAGAAATGTCCATTATTACTCAGTGAATAGCTCAGAAAAATACCAAAAAAGCACAGATGTACTTTCACTACTGGTTTTAAATAGCTGTTTTTCTCCATTATTAAGGACGCTACCTTTTTAAACGAAACTTAGCAGAACTGGTCTAGGGCACCTTCAACTCTCTCCCATGACTACAACTATTATCAGCTATAAGGATACACTATACTATCCATTTAGCTTTTTCAAGCAGGAGCTTGATGAGGAGTAAAGCTGTGTTCTTAACCATTTGACCTGTCCAGCCCACATTTCTCTTTGCAATGGAATTTATATTGAGCCAATGGCAACAATTTTTATGTCATTTTCTCAAAGTTTGCCACCTGCATGGCTTGCAAAGACAACAGGCTGCTGCCTCCCCAGTAACCAGCACTGCAGTGGCATGCATTTCCTCACGGTGCTGCACCCAGTCGGCGTTTCTGACTGGACAGGGTCCCCATACATCAAGGATAACACTACTTCAGACTACACTGGAGGATTTAGAAAAGGGGAGAAAAAAATTCTGTGGACCAAAATTTAATTTGACTGTGGGACATGCAGAGGGAGAGAGCCTGCTTGAGAGATGGAGCACACA
Organism: Phaethon aethereus; assembly: GCF_964289735.1. NCBI lineage: Eukaryota > Metazoa > Chordata > Aves > Phaethontiformes > Phaethontidae > Phaethon > Phaethon aethereus. The sequence continues at coordinate 211,887,176 of NC_138575.1, forward strand.
ACTTTCTGACTTCAGGAAAATGGTGGCAGTGAGAAGCCTTTGACTCCTTCCAGCCTTTCACTGTAACTGTAGGCTAAGGAAACCTGTGGGATAATTCAGGATCAAAGAGGTCAGTGAGCTTTCGGAAAACAGCTTGACTGCCTGGAAATCACAGTGCTGTAATGAATCTCTGCATTGCAACATCGTCCTGGTTGCCTTCATATGCTGTGTCCTATAGGAAGGTCCTATAGGAAGGCAACTTTGCAATGGTCTTCTAATGGGGCTGTCCATTTGGCCCCATGGGAGGGAAGTGATGCTGCAGCTCCTTGGTGTCACCTTTGGCCCTTTGCCCTGCTGTAAGATACTGGCTCAGGACAGCAATCACATCCAGTAGTTATGGTTTGGGGGGGGGTTGCCTTTTTTTTTAATAGGATGTTCATAATACAAAGGCAAAATAATTAACATATTTAAGAAAAGTACATAGCCTAATTTTTCCTTTTGCACAAGGCCACTTAATGTGGTATTGGCAGCATGAATTATGTTGTCAGTCACTTTAAGGCTATTTCCATGCCAGAGTTATCAAAAAGGCTGTCAATGTGTGTGACATTTTCAACCTGATCAAAACTTAGAGAACAAGCACCCTTTTACTCAGACGCATACACCCCTGGCAAAATCAGTGATTTCTGATACAAGCATGTATTTGCATTTTAACAAGTTGCTTATTTCCTTTGTTGCTTCTTTAAAAAAAGCAAAGACTGTCTCAATCCTCAGAGTTATAATCCACTGATACTCAAAAGTACTTTATTAAGTCTACGAAATCTCTCCTTACAGAGGATTCTGAAGGAAAATACCGTGTAGTGGAGCCATCTACAGGAATGTGGATTGAAATACAGACACAGCGGATAAGCAGAGATATGAGGGCAAGCTATAACAGAACCACGGACCTGGCAATCACAGCAGCAGAAATATAAAAATTATCATATGGCAGAAAAAGAATTATACATTGGATGAAATAATATGAACACTAATTCCTAGATTAGGTTATGAATGTCTGGTTATCTTCCAGGTTAGAAGATTAGGGCTCATCTGTGTAGAGAAGTAATTAAAAAGAAAATAATATGGTTTGGATTAACAAGAGAGATGTTAGTATGAAAATCTTACTCCCTAAGAGGTATTTCACCTTGAGATCTGCCTTCGGGTCTTATCATTATGAAAAAGAGACAGCACAAAACCAGAAAGGCCACAGAAGTACCAATATTCACAGAGGGGCATCTGTTTGAAGATGGATTAGGCTTATTCAATTTGGAGGGGAGGAGATATTGAGGTATAGAAATCACATCTGGGACAGAGAAGGCTGAACGGGTGATCCTTGGCACCTTCCCAACAGCGCTTTAATAAGTAGGCATTCAGTGAAATGAAACGGCAATGACATCAAAACAGAAAAAGTACTATACATTGTATATATGCATATTTTACTAGTAAAACTCACTACCAACAAGATATTACTGAGGCAACAAGCTTGGCAAGAAACATTGTTTTGTTTGGGTTTTTTTTGTATGGCAATTGCTAGGCTCTCACAGTGTTCTCCCTTGTGACACTTTTGATATGTCCCAGTAATGTTTTGATATTGGTGTCTCAGGCTTATTCAAGAATTTTCACTACAGAAAACAGTTGACAAGTACATTTCGTAAGTGTACGAGCTGGGGGCTCAAACAGAACTAATGGCATAATGGATAAAAATGTCTCACACCAAAATTGAGCAGGAGCACACACCATGTAAACTGCAGCCTGATGCTAAGAGAGTATTACATTCTCAGCAAGTCATACCAGCTTTACAAATGCAGCTACATTTGCGGCTTTGTTTTTCAAACTGAGATGTTCCTACTCTTGAAGAGACATCAATCTAATTGCACCTGCTTTCCTGCAACATACACTTCATGAACAATGCAAGTCATCCTCTATCTGTGCCTCTAGGCTTGTCAAACCATTTCATGGCTTATTGGCAAACCCCTCAATTCTTTGCAATCGCAATACAAATTTCCGTATTTTTTTTCTTCTTGAAAACATGGGGATAATAGCAGGGGTTGAAACACACCATGAGCACATTAAGAATATATCACTGTTACAGAAGCATGTCTACTTTGAGAAGACCAAGTGATGTTCATAAATTCAACGGACAGGAACTATTTGCAGACAAGTACTTGATAATACTTGTGTGTGCAGTACATGGTCTTTCTAGAATTCACTCGATTTATTCATGTACCTGTATAATGAGCTGTTTTCTAGTGAAGAATTGCTGCATTACCCTAAAGAAATATCTACACTAATCTTTCACAGCTATATGAGCTATTGGAGGGAAGCAGCAACATACTGTACCTACACCAAGAATTTTACAAATCCTGTTTCATTAAAAGTGTTACAAGCTGCAATTATTTAAATTACATTTTATTAATAATTTCTTTGTGTTGGGGGCAATTTCTGAGTAAACACTTCCTGTATGTTAAGAAATAGCCCACAATTTAATTTTGCTGAAACCCAAGTCAGTCAAGAACATGTTGCCCTGGAATGCAACTGCTGAAACTATTTAGTTAAGACGTTTGACCAAGAGACAGGACATGGAAAGCAGCAGAGGAAACCTGTTAATGAATTTGTTCATCTATAACAACGATTTATGTATTCAACAGCTTTTCAGAATGACTGAATTATGCCATGGAAGGAATGGATGAACCCCAGCAGTAATGCAGACTGCAGACTGACTTTCACTGTATAAAGTATACAGATGCTGTAAAATGCAGTGGCAAAAACATTTTCATAGCATCGAGCAATGGGTGTGTATATTCTGCTTTAATACACTGACTGAAAATCCGGTGTTTCCATATTGCACTTAGCTGCTCAGGCCAAATCAGTGTGAAAGGCCATTTACTCCAATCAGGCTGAGGGAAGCATAAAAGCATACTGGTGACGTGGTTTTCCTCATCCCACAACAATATTTTGAAGTCTGCAAACAATCTTTGGAAGTCCTCAAATCCTAGGAAATCACACATCCAGTGGAAAATCTAAGGCCAGATCTTTGGCCGCAGCCCATCCGTGCGATTCCATCGACCAAGTCAGTTTACAGCAGCTGAGAACTCATCCCATAAACTCTAAGGATGGACATTTGCCAAATGACGTTAAGCTAACGATTTGAGATTACAGCAGCGTTATATGTAACTTAATTGCAACTAATTTTACTGTAGCACGATGACTGCTGTTAAAGAGGCGACTGCCCAAGCAAGGAATTTCAAAAAGTCAGCAGCGCTTTGTAGATAGTTAGGTTTCCTGATGTTTTCAGATACGTGTTCACATTGCACATGGAAGTCAAGGGAGGCTGTGCATACGCAGCTGCGGGAAAACTGGGCCACTAACTGAGCCAAACTCTGACATTTCTAGAAGTCCTCATGGGTGAAGTTATGCACATGCACCTGACATCAGGTTTAGAAAATGGAAACCAAAGTAGGCTGATTTGGAGTAAATATACGCTGTATATATGTTGCTCTATATGCACACAAAGTAGAATGAAATGCTATGTAACAAATGAAAGTATAGATAAATATTTATGGACAAATGGCTGGTTGCTTGTCTTTGATAGGTCAATTTGTTAAATGCTGTTTTTTCAGCCATCTGACGCGTTGTACACAGCAACCTAAGCGATCAATTGCTTTCACGCTTTTGCTGACATAAAATTTCATGCAACAGTGCATCTTGGAATGATCCATACCAGTTCCTTAATACTGTGGGGAGATCATAACACTGTAACACTTTTAATAATACAACACAAAAAAAAAAAGTCAAACTTTGGGGGAGAGAAAGAAATTATTTAGCAATTATTGTTTCCCCCTGCCTCAAAAGCTGAGTTTTACTTTTGGTAATAAATAGAAGGTACATATTCTCCAGATTGTCTGTAACAAGTTTGCGATGTATAATACTTAACACAATTGGTCTCTTCGTTTCTGCACATACAGTATCATTTCTCAACAAGTTAATAATGGGTTATACTGTATTTTTGCCTTGCCCAATATATATAGATACACCTTCAGCAAAATTTCTTCTCAATATTTATACTATTGATTGGACCAAATGACCAAAAAAAAAAAAAAAAAAAAGAGGAGGAGGAGGAGGAGGAGGAAGAAGAAGGGAGCTTGCTTTACACTTGCGTCTGATGCTGGGTCTCCACAAATGGAATGTGAACGTTTTCTAGGTTGAGTTCCTCCACGCTTTCATAGTCACTCATGGCTACTTCAGAGTCATCAAAGCCGCAGCTGGCCGAGACATCAGAGGAGGAGGCATCTAGAGAGTTGTGCAAGGATAAGGGCATCTTACCTGCACCAACGGTTTCTGTGTTCTGGCTTGGGCCCACAGCAAAAGTACTAAATTCGTTCCCAGTCTGAGACCCTGCAGTGTCCGTCTCATTGGGGAACTGGTGAGGAGGGAGGTACTGGCTCGGGTGGAAGTGCGGCCGCCGTCTGCGGTCGGGGCTGAGCGTACTTGCCATTGAGACCGGCTGCGAGGGCGGCAGGGTTTCATATTGGTCCGGATAATCCTCTGGAAGAGGAGGTGGTAACTGGTCCTGGCTTAAAAACTCCTCTTCGTGAGGGGGAGGGTAGTCGCTGTCAATGTCGTAGCCACCAAGGTAGTAATCTGTTTCCAGCTCCCTGGTACTGCCGTGATGAGCCGAGCCTCCATCTGCCGTCTCAAAGTTGGGCACTTCCTCAATGTCGGACAAGCGAGCACTTGGCATCCAGTCAGAGGTATCCCAATGATACGCTGCAGCAGGAAAGAGAATGACAGCACTCCCTTAGGATGGGGCCGCTAATGAAAACAAGGTGTCCTGCATGCACTCGCCTCTTAGTCCTCACAACACGTTCAAATCACAGCATGCGCCACAGGCCATCGACGCGGGTCAGCCATGCTCTGACCAGAGGGGTAGGGGAGGAGAATAAATTGTATTACGATGCTAATCCAAACAAGCAAAGAAACAAAACACGTCCACTCTCAGGCATTTGCTTTTCAGGATGCTACCGGGTTGTATTAGAAACTACGAGTTCAAGAAATCAAAATGACAAAAATCTCTGAATTAATGCTTTTCACCGTTAATTGAAAAAATCTATAAATGCAGTAAGCATGCTTATGGTATCACATCTAATTGCCCCTTCCACCTCTAATGGCTTCGTTTCAAGAAAGACAGTGTGCAAGCAAATAATCTGATCAACTGAAAACTGGATCCTGAAATAAAAAAAGTGGCTGGCCATTCTCATGCAGCACTTGAACCCAACAGAATTCAAACAAAAGAGGACACGTGAAGCAGTTCAAGAAAAAAACAGATCAAGTCAGTGCTCTGCCCACCCCAGCCCAGTCCAACAGGCAGAAAGTGTCTCAGAAAAATCACCTCTGTTGTAGTTCTGTCCTTGATCCATAACAGACACTGTCAGATACAAAGTGAAAAGTAAAAACTGGTAACTTGGAGCTTGTTACCAGCATTGTATTACACGTGAAAATACAAAACTCTGCATGCATATTTGAGTACAGCTGCCTCGGTGTCGTTTTAATAAGATTTGTAATTGTTCTTTATTTTAGCGTACAAGATAAGCTTGCCCGGTCAAATGTAGACATACATACAGAAATGATTATGTCATGTGTATTATATTCCTTTTCTATCGTATCTTAATTATTTACCCTCACTGAACAGATACGGAATTACATTAGAGCTGGAATTCTTAACACAAAAAGGGCTATCCACCATCTCTACGGTTTATAATTGCAAAGTACATTTGTCTCTCACTTGTTCACTTTGAAACAGAAAAATAAGAATCTACCATTCTCAGGGCCGGTTCAAACAAATCTGGGCCCACCTGGGCTCAGATACCATGGTGATGGGCACGGTATAAGAACCTGAATAGAATAGAATACAAAGCCATTTAATGGGGCCACCAGCTACAATGCCCCGCAACCCCATCCCCACCTCCCACCTGCACTGCCATGCTAGCCGGTGGGGAGGGAGGCATTCCAGTATGGAGAGGGTGCAGGGGTGGGGGAGAGAGCAAGGAAAGAGATTTTACGTGAGACAAGAGCGGGGAACAAGCTGCAGCGTTTTCTAGATGAGATGCTCTTGTTCAGCCACATGTTATTGGGCTTCATGCAAGAAGGCGCTGGGCAAGGTCTCTGGCCTGCACTGCTGGAGGTCTGGCTGGATAAACAGACCCTTATGGCATTACAGCACTTAACCTCGGGGCTCCGCCACAGACGAGGGCAGAGAGACTGTTCACCAGGCCTCCATCTGCTACCACCACTATTGCCCTCGCTTATCACCACATGGCGCATGTGGCGATGGCGATGTCTTCGTTAGCTCGTTAGCCAAACAGTAGCTTTCGACCTGCTCTGCGTTAGCCTGGGGTGAGGAGGGTTGGGGCTACTGCAGATTTGGCAGCAGTGTCTGAACCGGCCCTCACCACTCTTCTCCTTCTTCGCTTCTCTCTTGTTTGTAAAGTGGATTTTGCTGTTTTTCGGTCAGTGTAATGACATTGCACCCGAGATGCGTCAGGTCCCTCCGAGCTGTGTGGTTTCAGGATCCAGGAGAACCTCACTAATTCGCTGACTCGCACAACCCCGGCAGCTCCCCGGGGAAGAAGCCCCATCCTCCCGTGGCTCCGCGGCAGCGATTCTGCCCGCCGCGCACTGGGAGCTCCGGTGCGGCAAACTATTCATCGCTTGCACCAGCCCCGCTGCAGAGCACGCAGGATTTGTAAGTCTCATACAGGGAATTGGGAAGTGGGCAAAGCATTTTCAGTGACAGCCTCTTGAAACTGCTGCCACACTGGCTTTTTCTGACCTTTAAAGCATGATGGGGAGCCAATGTGTTGGCTTAAGCTTTCCTTTAGGAAAAGCCACAGTGTCTGTGGCTTCTTTTCAAGGCTATTTTCTTAATTTTTGAGTGAGAATTTCTGTTTGAATTTACCTTGGGTAGTTAATTTTATTTGACAGCGAGAAGAATGGCACTCTTACACCTCAGGAAATCAATAAATATACTATGGACAAATACTCAAGTGCCATTCCTAGCTAGAAGTAAAAGTGCTTTTCCAAATTACCATGACACTGGCTCAAGGGAAAAATAGTCGTTTCACAAAAATAATTCACTTGATCATCTTTAAGCGTTAATGCAGACTGATTTAGCTGAAGTCTGCAAAACCTGGCTTAAACTTGCTAAAGACAGATGAAATTTTGGACTTGTGGATAACTTGAGTTGATGTCGAGTTGACATTTTCCTACGGATAAGTGTTGTATAAATAAGTAAAAGTAATGTTTATTTATGATACATCACATTTCCTCAGATCTTTACAGAAAAGGAAAATAGTGATATTCCTGTTTTACAGGTAGGGAAACCAGTTCGCTTGTAACATGTTGTGCCTGAGATTACCCAGGAGGTCAGCGGCAGAGCTGCCATGCTCTATTCAATGGGCACATCAACCCCAGGGGAAAGGCAGTGTCAGGCAGGCTGCCTTGCTACGTGGCATCCACGGAGTTGTGTCTACACATCTCCGATTTGATGGTGTTACCTGGGGGAAACCAGCCACCTGCCTAGCACCACTTTGCTCCTCTCCATGTGGTCCTGTTGGAGTGCATAACCCAGCTCTACTGCAGCTTGGGACACTTTACAGCCTTCCTGTGTCGTCTTCTGTTTCCCAGTCTCTGCAGCCAGGGTAATTTCAATGATCATTATCAACCTAATGCTTTTTTCTGAAGGCAGTGGGCATAAGCAAGCAAAAACATTGACTTGAACAGAAGAGGATGAAGGCCTTGACACCTTTTCTACTACCTCCAATTACCCACAGGTATTTTGTGGTACATCCCTCTGGTGTTTTCGTGTTTGCTGGTGAACATGCTGATCTGCAAAACCCGGTCCCTGCCACAGGTTTGTTGGTCAGTGTAGATTAGTGAGGTTCTGCTGGAATGTTTCACAATGAAAACAGGAAGCATTGTTGCATAACAAGAAATAAAAAAAATTAAATACCTTCATTTTCTATAGTGTCAACTACATTGTTGACAAGCTGTATGACAGTCACTATGGAAGCTTGCAGGGGAGGGAAAGCAGAAAATAAAGGGAAGGGAAGGACAGCTTCAGGTTAGTATTTAAAACACACATCATATGTTACCACAATAAATTTTCTCAAACAGACAGAACTGACATTAAAAAAAACCCCAAGTCTGCTGACCAATGCATGATTTATGCAGTGGGCTGCAGGACATTTCATTTCAGATAATCCCATACATTTTCAGAGTGGTGATAAATTCCAGAACAGCATTTCCTGAAAGGCACATGGGATGATGTGTATCACCCCATAAATTCAAGCAGACTGGCCAGTTGATTCAATTAACCAAAGCAGTATCTTGTCTACCTGACACTAATATCTAATTCATTCTTGTTTAAAGGTCTCCAGAGATGGTGCCATGTGCTCCAAGGGATCATTATCTTTTAGACCATCACACCATCTGAAATGGTGCTAAGCTCAATCTATTTCCAAAGAGGAATGTTTTACTTATTTACTGTTTGTGCTGTGCTGTCTAATACCTCTGGGACGTTAAGCAGCGGTGCTATAATTAGGAGGACACATCCAAGTAGGTTTGGTTCAAATTTTGATCTGTGTTTGACAGAATATTTTCACAAATGCTTTGTGTGTTCTCTGCAGGTGTTTTACCAAAACATACTTTTTGCTTGAATAACTAATATAGACTGTGCAATTGTTTAACATGGAGCTCAGCAGGGCTACAATGTGTGGTCCTCTAGATGATCTGCATTTTAAACCAAATAACTCCCCTGCCTTTGAGGACCTGAAATAAAACCCACCAAAACCAGAGAGCAAGCTCTGGTTCAGTGGGTACTGGATCTGTCCCTTTTCCTTTGTCTTTGATTCTGAGAAAACCGATTGCTTTGGAGCAGGATAAGAAAGGGATCAGTTGGGCAAGACACACTTTTTTGTTTCACTCAGCCAATAAACTTAGAGGTCACAAGAAACATGTTAACAGTAATAGTGCGATTCAAATATACATTGAGTATTTTGACATCTTTGTTAACTTTTGGGCATGGGATCAAGCATCTCATTCAATTTCCTCAGTCCTTGTGAAGGCTTGGCAAAAAGAGCCTTGAGAAATCAAAGAAACCATGTTCTATGTCTACATTGAGCATTTTTATGCCATCAACAGCATTAGTAATTGTACCAGGGAGACTTGTATTGACTAATGCATAAAAAACATTATGGAAAAATAAGTGACTCCATGTAATTAGCTGCTGCATGGCTGGGAAAAGAGATGGAGGGCAGCCGGGAACTCTAAGAAGAGAACAACCCAGAATGAAAAACAGAAGGTCAAAAATCAGGGCCAGCACAGTCTTCATTGCAACCAAGGGTTGGCTCTGGTGAGAGCTGGGCAGATCATGTTCACAGAAGGGATGGAAACTTCTACCCCAAGCAGCTCAGAGCAAGGCAATGCCCAAATACAGCATTGTTTAGGGGTAAATATCGTTGTTATCAACAGCGGTTCCCTGGACTTCCCAGCACAACCATCCACTGGCCTGCAGTGAAACAGTAACCTAAAAATACACTTTTGTCACGTTCTCTGCCCCCCTTCAAAATAGCTTTGTGTGGCAACCTGTAACTTGCCTTTGAAGTGACTTCTCAAATATTATTGCTGAAAGTGGGCAACTTATTCTTTAAATTTGTGGCTAACAAAAATTTTTGGTCACAGAAAATACTGCTAACTACTCTCAGCAGTAGAATTTAATTTAATTTAAATGCATAGAAATAAGATGGTAAAATAAAAGTAGGTTCAAAATCACATCCAAAAAGGGTTTGCACGGTGAGACAATCCCTATTCCACCCAGGAAGAGAAGGCTCTGAGCACTGTAGAGAGGGTGAGTGGAGACTGCCTGCACCTGATACAAACTGAACAGCGTAGAGCTGTTCCCACCTTTGGCAGGATGCGTCCCAGTGCTCCTCTGGTGCAAATCAGGTTTCCCCAGTCAGAAGCCATTAACCAGTTTCACAAGACAGTGTTGGTACAGCAGCGTGACACTAGCCTGTCGCCACTGCCAGCCAGATGAGCACCCGGCAGCATTGCTCTCGGCTTTGGAGGAAGCAGTTTGGAGAAGGAGCCGGTCCTGTCTCCCCAAAGAGTGTGGATGCTGAATTACACTTGTTATGGTTTCACTGACAACATTGTAACCTTTGCAGGGATGTGAAGGCCAACCCCGGGTATCAGTCCAGGCTGGGGGATGAAGGGATGGAGAGCAGCCCAGAAGGACTTGGGGGTCCTGGTGGATGAAAAGCTGGACAGGACCCGGCAATGTGAGCTTGCAGCCCAGAAGGCCAACCGTCTCCTGGGCTGCACCCAGAGCCACGTGGCCAGCAGGGCAAGGGAGGGGATTCTGCCCCTCTGCTCCACTCTGGAGAGACCCCACCTGGAGTCCTGTGTCCGGCTCTGGAGCCCTCAGCACAGGAAAGACATGGACTTGTTGGAGCGGGGCCAGAGTAGGTCAGAAAAATGCTCAGAGGGCTGGAACAGCTCTGCTGTGAGGACAGGCTGAGAGAGTTGGGGTTGTTCAGCCTGGAGAAGAGACGGCTCCAGGGAGACCTTCCAGTACTTCCAGCCTTCCAGTACTTAAAGGGGGCTTAGAAGAAAGATGGGGACACTCTTTTTAGCAGGGTCTGTAGCGATAGGACAAGGGATAATGGTTTTAAACTAAAAGAGGGCAGATTTCGACTCGATCCAAGGAAGACATTTTTCCCAACAAGGGTGTTGAATCACTGGCCCAGGTTGCCCAGAGAGGTGGTAGATGCCCCATCTCTGGAAACCTTCCAGGTCAGGTTGAACAGGGCTCTGAGCAGCCTGATCTAGTGGAAGATGTCCTGCTCACTGCAAGGGGCTCAGACTAAATGACTTTAAAAGGTCTCTTTGAAGCCAAAGTTGATTCTATGATTCTATGAAGCATAAAGAATTAAATGACAGGAAGGAGAAGGATTTATGGCTTGAAGAGGGAGAATCGTTAGCCCTTCTGTACATGCATGTGGGCATGTATATGCTTACTTACGCCTGTATTTATATTTTAGACTCTTTCACTGCAAACCTTCCCTGCTGCTGCAAGGAAACCAGAGCGTGCACTCTTGCATTGACCTCTGCAAATGCCTCAGATGATTTAAGTTTCCTCCCTCCTTCTCTCTGAAGATACAGATTTGTTTAGACCCTTAACTAGAACTGTTACCTCTAGGGGCTGTATTTTAAATGCAGCTTTCACAAAAAATGAGTAGGCATAGAAGATCCAATCCAGATTCAGTGAATATCATGTCACTGATTTAAATGGGGGCAGGATCAGATAGTGAAAAGCCTAATTAGAATTTGGGGGATATATAAAGTAACCATGTACAATAAATGACCACCTGGATAATTATTCTAAAGGTAATTATATGACTAAAATAATAATAATTCTAACAATTTTTCGAAAAAACACGAAAGACTTTTTTTAGGTGCAGGGCCAGAAAAGCATTGAGAAGCTTGACAAAAATACTCATGATGCTTCAGCCACGGATGAACTGAAAGGAACTGCAAGTGCACTTTGCTTCAAGTGCTTTTTCCAACATTTCGGAGTACCTAGGGAAGAGCCGCATAACATGACTGCGGAACCGACTCTCCAGACAGTTCATTAACTGGCGGCTGAGGAAACTGAGTACAATTTCTTTGTGCTAATCTTTTTCTGTGTATCTGAATGAGGCTTCCCTGACATCCATCATCCCTCCCTGGAAGAAACATCTTGCTGTTTCTCAGACCCACTGCTCAACATACATGGGCCGTAGGAACGAAGGTTTGCTCTGACTTTGTAGGCCTCCTTCTGGCTGTGTATGGCTCTGCCCATGTCAACCAACAGCTCCAAGCACCAAGATTTTAATTATGTTCCTATAATTTAAAAAAGAGCCAGAAAGTGAGGGTTTGAACCCAGTACTTCCTGACTTCCATCATCGTTAAACACCTAACTGTTTTTAATAATATTAGAAAGAGAGTTAAATAGCTTTGTCCCCAGCATAATAAAGATAAAACCATTTCTTACCATTATCATCACCGGAATCAGACTGGAAGGAGCTGAGAGACTGTACTTCAGAGTTGCTGCCTTTATTACTTCCTGCAAAACAGGTCACTTCTTCAGCGTCATCAACCCCTTTACCTTCATTGACAGCAAAAACAAAGCAAAATGGTACTCTCTAGGTATGCACATTTGTCTATTTATACCACAGAGCCACTTAAAACCTGCCAACAAGCACCTTCTATTATTTTTGTCAGAATAAAATTTTTTTTTCCTTCAGACAGAGGAAATGACCTATTAGTCAAGAAAGCAGCTGATGAAGATACCTAGACTTTGGGTTTGAAGCCCAAAGAGTCCTTCAAGTGGCTGACGGCACTGTAATCAAGGAAGAAACATCTGTATTCAGTATTGCCTTTTTAGATGACATCGAGTCTGAGCAGCAAAGAAAATGATGACTTAAAAATGTGGTATAAACATCTTATACAAGAGATTACAGTTACATTTATATTTACTGTTAATTTCCTAATTTGAGAACCTCACTAAAGGCTCATTCAGTGCTCAATAAACTTATTGTGCGTCTTTTGATCCGTATCAGTGGCCCCTGGATCAGATTTTAATGGCTCCACCACTGACATATAATAGATTATGCTTCATTTTACATTGCTTTTCATTCAGGACATTCAGTCCTGACAACTCTTCTACAGTTTAGAAATGTAACTGCAGCCTCTGGTATAAATTCACATGTAATTAAACACACTTGAATAAACACATTTAACTACACATTACGAGTGATAAGAAGGAACACAAAAAGTCATCCTCCACAGTAAGCACCGAGATACATACCTGAGCTAATTACAAATGAACAAGCTCAAACACGTAAGTACAGCTCTCCACCTGCAAGCTGTAGATATTTCTACCCAGCATGGGTCACCTCCATACAGTAAGGGCTGATTTGCTCCTGCCGAGAAGCAGGGTATGTAGTAGATGGAGCAAGTGCTGCAGTAACGAAGCGGCACTGCTTCCCACTTCTTGACAGCTGAGGTCCGTCTCCATGGCGTGGCCTCATGCTGTGCAGAAATTCATACAGATACCAGCAGCGCCTGCGGCAGAAACACCCAGGAGAACATGGAACAGAGCACGTATCGGGGCTGGCATGCTGATGCTTTCAGTCAGACAAACAATATTTAATGGTTAAAAAGGTGAACCACAACACAACTGTGAAGTACAGCCCAAAGAAATTAAAATTAATTCCTGTTTTTCACTAGAAGAACTTAGCCACTGTGCTGCCTTTGATGAAAATATGCAGGTCAGGGCACAGGTGTGAGGCAGTGCCAGATTCCTCTCTCTTTTCCCCAGCTCCTATTGCCTAAAACTACAGAATTATGGAAGCTTCTGGACTGTAGAGTTTTATTTGATGGTTTTGGTTAAGGCTGTGTTGCAGTGGCATTGAAGATGCTTTAAGAAACACTACTAAAAAGAAAAAATATAATTTAAAAACCCTGTATACTAAAGCAAACATCTCCCAGTCCATATGACATGTTCTGACTTGCAAGGAGAGACAACATAGGGCCGTAACTCTGTCCCAGCAAACGGGTATTTCCTGCTATGACAGGACAGTGACGTTTGCTGCATCTCCAGCAACTTGTCCAGGAATGGAGGAGGCACTGCGTTACCAGGTGAGAAACCACCAGAGCACAAACAGGGTAAGCGTGGGGCTCATGAATTCTGTGGTCACTCTGATACTGAACGCAATGAACTGGAAAGGTGATCCTTTAAGTAGTGCATGATTTTCTGCTTAATTTTATAGACAGTGGAAGTAGAGAGTATTAGTTCATTTGTCCCCATTGCAAAACAAGATTGCTTCTTGCAGGAAGTTTAACCATCCCAGGAGACAAACTGCCCAAACCTGGCAGAGTTTATAGTTGAGAATTCTGCCACAAATTATTTTCTTCCAACAGAAAGATGATTGCATTGTATCACTTGAAGAACTAACGCTCAGAGCACTTACTCATATGTGCTTTCTGAACAAGTGAAATAAATGTGTTTAGTCATACTTAATGCATAGAAGTAGAGGTCTTGTATGCCTGGTTTAATTACAACCTTTCAAAATTAAACCAAATCACTTCTTGGAGAACTGTCACAATTGTAAGTGTATGAGGTTGGAGCATTAACAGTACCTGTGCCGCTGCACCCTGAAGGCAACCCTTAGCTACAGCAGGGAAGAGTGAGACCGACATGCAGTGGTACTTACTTTCCATCCCAGCATCCCATGTGCTCTTCCTGATGGAGTCGCAGTCGGAGCGACAAGGAGACACGGCGGGCAAATTTGGAGCCACGCTGCACACCACCACCCCCCGCCTGGCTGTCAGTATTCGAGGGGATTCGGGATGAAACGTCGTCATCTCCTGGTGCTCCACGCCAAGCCCATCCACTATCTTGTCCAGGTTATTCCTCGAGTCACTCTGGAAGCACGGGGTATAGGCCATTGGCCTCACAGGGACCTGCGGAGGCCCAACCTCTTGGTAGATGTTTCTGCTGTCTCCGCTGTTCCTGATGTTCTTGAACTGGATGCCGTTGCTCTTGTTGAGCAGGGCGGCAGTAGCCGGATCCTGTACAAGCGTGATGTTGTTGCGGGAATAGTTCTTCCTGAAAACTTTCTTGCGGAAAATGATAAAGAGGATGATCAACACAAATATGACAAACAGGACCACGGCTATTCCTATCAGCTCCTCCTTGCCAACGTATGAATGCCCAGCTTGTATATTGGGAACCACCACAGGGCGAAGACCACAGTATTGTCCCACATAGCCAGGGGTGCAGTTACACAGAAATGAACCAAATATGTTGACACAGGAGCCACCATTTTCACATTCTTCTCTTTCGCACTCATTGATATCTTCTTCACACCTTCAAAGAAGAAAAGGAGAGTTTGGAGTCTGAAGAACACCTAGCAAATGGCCCAGCTTGTGCATGATGACTTATCTTGTCAAAGTGGAACCGTTACAGTTAACACCTTGCTGGTGCTTGGCAAATGGTCATATTATTATCATATTATTTAGTAGTATTGAATTTTTTCTACAGGTATTCCACATCTTTTTAAGACAATAAAATGGAAGCATCAAAAAGGAAATAGGAGTTTAAAGCATCTCATAGGAAAAGTTTCCTTGACCCTAATGAGGCTCACAGGATGTAAGAGAAAATCTTAGCCTTTTTATATTGTTTTTGGACCATTCCATTCAATACAAAATATTAGGAAGATTCAAAGAGAAAATAGAGACAAAATACAGTAAAAAAATCAGAAAGTACTTATTTAAGAGTAGGGGAGGATATACTGAGTGCGTAAAATTATTTAAGGCTGGAGATAAAATGAGCAAATATTAGAGAAGTGTGAGGGAAACAAAGAACAGGAACCTTAAAGAGAGAGGAGAATTAGAAAGGAGAACAGGTGAATAAAAAAAGGCAGAACAAAAAGTACAAGCAGTAGACAAATTAGATGAGAAAAAAGCATGCTGATGGGCAGGTCAGTGAATTTTCTGTTCTACACCAAGTAAATGTTCAAGGCTGGGATTTCAAAAAATGAATGCAATAAATTAGGCTTTTACGTCAGGGCTAAAGTGACTAAATAATTGAACCATTAAAAAAAAAAAAATTACATAGCAGCTTCCACAGACTTTATGAGATTGCTCAAAAAGCCTTTGACACTTAGGTGTGCATATCTCAGTGAAAACTGTCTGGAGGTAACATCCTGAAATAGTAATATAGGAGGCTAAGTCCAGAAGAGCATTTCTGAATGCATGCCTCATGGATTTCTCAGCTGTCCTTAGCTTATACTTGAAATAAGCACTAATTTGTGGCTTATTTTTTCTAGGTGAATTACAGCTACAAAATGCCTGTTCAGAAAACCCATCATCACTGAACAGAAAAGCTCCCGTTGCCCACCTGGGGAGGGTCACTTACGTTAGACCCGTCAGGCCGTTTTTGCAGTTGCAGATGAAAGCGTTGCCAATGGGATCGCAGGAGCCTCCGTTCCGGCAGGGATTTGGGAAGCAGGCTGTGATCTCCGACTCACAATTTCTTCCCGTAAACTGGGAGAGGCAATTGCACTGATAGCCTGGGAGGTGGGGTACACAGAGAAATAAATCAGAAGCCTACCACTGCATCTACCTAGAAGCAAAGGGGATTCATTTGGCTACTTTATGCTGAGAGAATATATTGTACTGTGGGGGAAAGGGGATGTTTATACTCATTCTGGTATGTCTGTGTGATCCACAGCTTTGTATATCTGGGATGTCTGGAAAACTGGAGCTCATGTCTACAGCCAGGGGCCAGAGAAATAGCTGCAGCCTAGACCATCCTGATGATCATGACTCAGGTAACAATAAACGTCATCCATGAACAACCTTGGTCACAAGAAATACTCTAGATCAAGGAGCACCTCCCAGTATTTCTGAAAAGAAAAACCGTATTTGCTGCCAGTAGCAGCCCACACTCCTTTTGGGGTTTCAATGAAGAACAAATACATGAGCCGAGAGCTTTTCCACATGTGCCTCTTACAAGGATGACACGGTAGGGACGTGACAGTCATAAAACACTTGATAGTGATACTTACCACTTCCATAAAGCACATCATCCAGGCATGAACTATACACTTCATAATAGCAGCTGAACTGGGCAATGCCAGCCCTAATCAGAGCTGCTTATGTGCCGTGTCTGCTATTAAGAGACTGATTAATTCCTGCCTGCAATACATCAGACATAACTCCACTCAAGTGGAGGGGGACCCTGTAGGGGATCGAAGTCCTATTTCCACGTTTCTTACCAACATCAGAGGAGCAACATCAGAGTAAAAAACAGTTTTTAAACCCAGCAGTTCACTCTGCCAAGTGTCAAATGACAAATCTCTTTTTTTTTCCTTCTCCTTGTGATTTCATATGGCACAATGCCATAAATAAAAACTTTATTTAAGGTCACAAAGAAATCCAGTGAGGCAGCGCATCTCTTTATGATGTGAACTGGATATTGACATCTGAGTGCTTTTTCACTCGAAAAGAACAAGGAACATGTAGGCAGTCCCTGGGATGGAAAAGACTCCTAGATTAGAGATGTTCAACTAGAAAAGTCTTCCTGGACATCTGTAAAAAAACTTTGGATGATTTTTTTAAAAACTACTTACACAATCCAAATGCCCCAAACAGATGTGTAGGCAAGGTTCAAGCTCCAGTTATTGGTTCACATACTTACTGAATATAGGATATTAAGCAACTGGAACAAGGAACCTCTCTGCCATAAGTACTGCTGGAGTTAGAGCTGAAATGGTTGAATGTAACTCAACTCAGTATCAAAATTATTGGAGAGCAAGCTGATGTAGCTGAAATATCATCCCTCTGTGGTGAGCTTTTTAAAAATATCTTTAAAAACTTTCAATAGCTATACATCTGAAAAAAAGCCACTGTTCTAGGAAACAAGGCAGGAATTTCCAGCACAGTTATGAGAAAAAGAATTTCATGGAAACAATATGGAAAAGCCCAGTGGAGACACGAGGCAAAAGCAGTTCTGCATTAAGACTCCCACATCTTTATGTCCTATCCGGTTCAATTTGCCTTGTTCAGTTACTCTAATTGGATTCTTTCATGAGGACAGGCTTTAGAGAACAAACTCGGAACCAGACTTGTTGGCGTACTCAGTCAAGAATCCAATCCTATTTAATTGAAGATAAATTAAATAATAGATACTCAAATATCACGCTGTTTCATTGTCCTGCTACACGAATGGACTTTGGGGATTCCTAGGAAGCGTGTTTGGTCAGCAGGAGCAAGATGGGATTATTTTTTGTTGTCTTATACGTATCTCACTCAGACAATGCAAACAACTTTCTAGACTTGTAGAGATCTGGGTCTGAAGAACTAAAACTGTGACTGCAGCAGGCATTTTGAAGCCATCCCTATGAAAGATTTATTGTTAGTTGGCAAAGGAGCTGATCTAGAAATACTGTAGGTAGAAATCACAGCATGAATAAATAAGGCTGTTTCAGTGCTTCATTTTATGACTGAACAGTGACATCTATAGCTCAAAAATTTACAGTAATGTTTTATATATTTTTTATGGTCTCAGAAGGTTTAAGTGAAATGAAAATGTTCAATACAAACACAAAACGTTTTATTCATAAACAAATCTGTTGCCTTATATATCCGTAGAATAGGTATGTTCTTCTAGTTGTTATCTGGTATTTTAAACCTACTTTAAAGTGACTTTAAAAACCAACTTTCTGTACCTAATTAACTAGTTGCCAATCATTTGTAAGACAAAGCCTTTGAATCACATTCTTTTCACGTCTTGTGTTTGTTTCAGCTGAGTAAGTTCTGGGTTCTCACTCTGCAACATATTCTGCTACATTTATTCACTGCAGAAAACTTGAGAGATATTGATTGATAAGAAAAATAAATCCCTTTACCACCAAGCACAAAACATGGATTTATTCATTATTATTATAATTGCCTATTGTTTATATTAAAGATGCACTAACTTCAGTTAACACTTTATACTAAGAGGAGATGAAACTGAATGCTCCAGAGGGGTCAGAGTGCTATTGGGCAATGTATGAACTAGACCAAAATGAAAAATCTGCTTCTGAAAGCCTACATTTTCAACTGAATTTGATTTAATGATGATGGAACGGAATAAGATATTAGAAGACTGAAGTATTCAGCATGGATTCTAAGTCTAGGGATCAAAGTTAGAAATAAAAAGGCAATAAAACAAGATGGTATTAAATTACAGTATTTATCACTGACTCTTCCTCCCGTTGGAAGCACTGCCAACTCTGAGCCACTGGCAAAAGACACAGAACTTTCCCACGACACACATGGTCAGAGCTGCAAAGCATTCACCCGGAGGTCCCCAACACAGCAAAGCATATGTCGAAATTCATGGAGGAGGGAAGTGAAGAGCTGCTACGATGGCTCAGTACACAGCATATATTGGCTCGGCCAGCAGACCTGCCAGACCTTTTATGCTTCTCCAAACCTCTCAGCAGAGGCTGTCATTTTACCTGCTACTGCACGCTGTAGCCACGTGGCTGTGGACAAAGTGCAATCATAAAGGAAACCCTTTTGGTCAGGAGTGCATCTTGGGTCTAACAAAGAATTTTTATTACACATTTAATTTAATATCCCAGTAGTGTATTATGCATTTCTTCCCACCTGCTCAGCACAAGAGTAATAAGCAAACTTCCCACATCTGAGGACAACAGAGCTGAAGAAAAGGCTCAGCAGGGGATGAAAAAGCCCTTTCAAGCAATCTAGGGTTTGCTCCTATTCACAATGAAAGCACTGGAAGTCTTGGCAATTCATCAACATTTAAGACCATACACTCCATCTGAGTTCCCTCCAAGAGATATGAATATTTCATTTTGCACACTGATGCTGGAAAATGTTGATCTGCATTCTCCAAGGTAGCAAATTTTGTGATGTCACCACTGTATTTTTTCAGAGGGTACCAGCAGAAAAAGAAAAAAAGCTCTGGTAAACCCATCAGCAATGCTGTTGGGATGGGACCACAGCACCCTCAGCAAGTGCCACAACAGCCTGTACCAACAGCTGACCCAAGAGCAACAACAAGCTATGACCAACAATACAGTCCTTTTAGGCTGTATTTACATTAGCAAGCCTTGCAGAGCAACGGCAGCGGGTCTGTGGGGCAAAACAATTGGAGCTGAGGACCCAGCACCCTCAGTGCACAAATTTCAGGGCTTTAGGACCACATTAGCTGCACTCCTTGTGCACGCCTTCCAGCTCAGCACCATCCGGAAGGAAGCCCGGTGCTGCCTTCCAAGACCTCACCTCTCCACAGTGGGAACCAAAGCACAGTGGGAGGGGATGATCAAAAGATTTATGTCAAAACTGACTTGTGATCTAAAACGTTATGTAGACATAGCCCTTTCCTGCTAACACATAGTCTTGGGCTTTCCGGTTGTTCTCTCATGCTCCTCCACTAATCTGAGTCCCCTCTGTGTAGCTGAGTCTCACCTTCTCACTTTGACTCCAACAACTTCTCTTCCTGCCTTGTTGGCATGTCCCTGTCCAGAGGAAAAGGGATTTTTCAGCCCAGACCTTCCTGAAAAGCAACATGCTGTAAGCGAGGACACTACACAGGCTTCCTGCCTCTACCTACACTTGCTTGGCACTTAATAAGCAGAGACAGTGGCAAAAGGCAGGCACGGTGCCACCGGCAGATGGGATGTCGTTACGCAGCAAACATCTCCGTTGGTACCACTGCCAACCTGAGCATCTGAATGTCTGTCTATCCGCAGGTTTACTTGGTTTTATTAAAGAGGATGCTCCAAACTGCTGCCAATTCTTTTTTTGAACGTGTGTGTGCTCTTGTTTCTATCTATCACATGCAGGAGGAGCTGGCTCTTATCTGTTACGTGCTTTGGCTTTTGCATTTGATCTCCCCATGTAGTTTCTTTCCCTGCTGTGCAGCCAGACCTGACAAACTCGAGGGGCTGCCCTTGGCCCTGCTCACATAGCGCTTTATGGCCAGGTAACCGATGAGAAGAACTGAAGGTGAAGAGGAATTCTCCCAGCATTTGTATTTCGGTTTGTTTATAGACATATCAGGCCACCTTCGAGAACTGTGTGTTCTTCAGCCATACATATCCCTGCCACTTCAGATTTAACTTCTCTGTCTTCAAACAGATGATCACCTCTTGACACTAGTTGGTATAAAATGAACCTCAGACTTTGTTAAACTGGTGCTTTCTATGAAAGATTGGCAGGTATGTGCTTTGAAACTGGGAATTTAAAATCCAGTTGTCTAAAAGCATAGCTATAAAAACGAGTAAAAAAACCCTGATTCCCAAAAAGCTTTTAAAAAATTAGCTGATAGGCATTTGGTATGCTCACATTACAGCACACTGGTTTGTTTGTGTGTGAGAAAAAGCAAAATCAAGAACGTAAGACCAGGTCAGTTCGTGACTATGCTATTAATACACCCATCTTTCCCTGATGTCATTCTTACGAACTACCTAATCCTCAAAACCACCTGTGTGTTAATGTTGCCAACATGTTCTAAAACATGTACTAGAACTACCACCTAAGGGCCAGGTTCCATTTTTCCCTCCCTTTGGATTTTAACTCTGATCATAAAAAAAAGAAAAAAAGAAAAAAGGAAAAATGAGGGGAGGAGAAAGCAATGACTTTCCATCCTCACACTGCCCACAGTCCTTGACTCAGGAGATATTTCTGCTCAAATGCTTCATGTTCAGATAAAATCGCCTACTCACATAAGCCATTTACTTCAATCAAAGCCAGATGTATATAGGACTGATCAAATTAAAAGGAAGTAACTGTACTTATAATTGCAGGCTTTACAAGCACGAGGTTTCTCTCTGTGGTTGAAAAGCTTGGCGCAGCGTTCAGATTTGATTACAGTAAAGCTTTCTATTGCTGTGATTGCTCATGTTGTTATTCATGCAGATAAACATACATTTACTATTGGCAGACCTGGTAACGCCACTCTATTATTAAAGTTGTGTGACATTTCCCATTTTAAGACCTCATACTCAGCAGCTTATAGCTTAACCACACTTTAAACACTTGGTTGAATTTTCTTGGGAAATTTCAGTCCAAAGACCCAAGCTGTTTCTGAAAGTCATGCTGTTTGTCAGGTTTCAAAATCCTAACAACTTTCTTTAAAAATAGCTTTACTGACCCATACTTATGGGTAGGGACTGAAAAGTCTGGAAGAATGTGGCCTATATTTCAGGGCTGTGGTTTCTCGTGTCTCCAAGAAAATTGTCCTAAAGCTGTCTTTCTGCTCGGAGCCTCCTGAGCTGTCAGAGCTGGTGAATGCTCATGCCCCTTTCCCAGCCCTTTTTTAGCGCGCATGGGATCTCCCCGCGGGGTCCCTGGGCATACAGCACCCTCTCCCACAGCTTCACCGGCTGACAACGCGGTGCATACACCACTGCCACGGGACTTCACTCAGACCCGCGGGAACACACGAGGGCAAGCAGAAGTTCATGTCGTGGTCGCTTTCTGCTGGCCCAGAAACCAGATTGTGAAAGAAGAGAGGTGCTTCTGTACTCTCAGCGACGTCTCGGAGCATCTGAGGTATCTGCGCGTTCTCCTGCAGGCGTAGGCTCCGGTTTTGTCCTCCCGTTCAGTACGCAGAGAGGTCAGACAGAAGGAGCCGGCATGGGTCAACCAGCCCTGTGCCGCCTCTCCTTTCGGGGCCACGCTTTGCCGTCAGCCCCCAGCCCCGCGCAGCCCACGCACAGCGCTGTCCCCGAGCCAGCCGCTTCGAAGCCGCTGTGGATGTACCCATACGAACCCGAACAGCGGCGGCGTGGAGACGCTGCTAGCGCGGGCAGAGCGTCGCTTTCAGGAATTCCCGAGCCGGGGCTGTAACACTGCCCTATTCCCATAACCGCAGGATGAAGTGGAAGATAATCAGATAATCAAAGGCAGCTTTTTATTAATGGTAAACAGGGCAGTAGCCATTTCTGTGGAAAGGAAGATCTCGCAACAGGAACGTTATTATGGAGGTTTGTGTTTTAGATGATCAAGTTATGCAAATTATATGCAAAACAGGCACGGCCCCTTTGATTTCTGGCACATAGCCAGCAACTCTTTCATGTGTTAACGTTGGGTAACCTTTACTTGACTGTTTTCTTTTAAAGTTAGCTACAAATCTGAGCTTTCTTTTTCTCTCTCTTAATTTCCCTGTAAAGCACAGTAGCGTTTTTGTAAGAAAAAGGATGTTAATAGTGTATGAAATCTGCTCTGTAAAATTCAAATTAGAAGACTTATTTACTAAAACAAATCCTCTCATTATGCCAATTACTTTCTGTTTAGGAAAAGGAACATTATTCTCCAGAAACTTTAGTAGGAGGATAATAGAAAATGTTAGTCAAGAGATCCTGATGCTACTGAATGACCTGGGACTGGGAAAAGGACCTTTGCATGGTATATTTTTGAATGCTTCCCCCTACCAACAAAGAAAAAACCTGCCATTTTCTTTCTTAAGATAAAAAATGAAGACGTAATACTTTTTTTTTCTATTTTAAATGGAAGTCAGCTGCTAACATCTATGTCAGTGAATACAATGGCTGATGATTCTTAAACGCCTGCTGCAATTCGTGGCTCCGCAACCAGCATTTGCAATGCTGCTTCACTCTCCACTCTACGGAATTTAATTACGTGGCCTTTTTGCATATGGAGGACACTAACAACAGAATCGCTTTGCCTGGTGGAAACAAAAATGCCCATACCTTCTCCTTGTGGGCTGGGCTGTAGAACCACCGACGTACAGTCAGGGCCCATTGCGCTGGAATGATGGCTTTATAACAATCCTTTATTTACATACACTGCTGAGGCAGTAAGAACAGCGAACAGATTTTTTAATGGCAGGCAGCCGAAACATCCCCGCAGGGATGTTCCCCCTCACCGAGGCAGGAACACAGGCAAGTTAAATCAGTTCTGTGACTGCTTTCCAGCAGCGAATTACGTTGACATGAAAATGGTGTGTGCCATTCCGGTAATAAAATGGGTCCAACCTTCAGCGCTGCCTGCTTCTCCCCCACCCCACGTCTCCCCTCGGTTTCAGTTGGCATGCACATGGTGCTGGGAAGAAAAGAATTACTGTGAAGTGTTTTGTTAGAAAGGTTTCAATTTACTCATCATGAGATTGCTGAGCAATACTGTAAATAGACTCAAATAAAATCAATAGAAGGAGCAGCTCTCATGCTTCCTAGGATGCTAGCTTGGTGAAAGGTTAACCTCATTTATTAAGTGTAGTGTCTGAATCAAAGCCATGTTATGTCCATGTACATATTACAGCCATATTTCCTAGGGATTTAAATAAACTTGCTTAGCAATTTTTTCAGTGCCTGCACCATCCGTCTGCCTTAGAATGATTTTCTTTTGCCCTTGTTGTGTAGCACTCCTTTTGTGTAGCATTTCCTTCCCTTGGTAAATAAAGACACTTAACCACACACACAAGCAGCAAAATGTGTCCTTGTGCAGCACATCACATCCTGGCTTGCTGGTCCTGCGCTTCATTCCTCCCAACTGTCCTCCCATCTCCTTCCACCGACAGCAAAGCCGTTTTAGCATCCCTGACGCACCCTTTGACCTGGCATGGGAGAAGCGGTGGCTGAATCAAAGCTAAGGATCCAGAGAAGATGCTAGCTGAGATATCTCAACATCAGAAAATTCACATTGTCAGGGCTTACTCTCTATAAGGGCAGGGTTATCCAAATGAGAAACTTCTGACTGTCAGTTTTGCTCAGATCTCAACAGAGTTCAGCCTTGAAAACTAAACTGTTCTAAAGTTTAGGAGGTTTCTAAAGTTTAGAAAAATCTACTTGGGGGAGGGTGATCAGAAAGGAAGTATGAGAACAAGGCTTAAAACAATGAAAAACAGAAATAATAATTATGGGTGCAAGGGAACTGCAAGAACACATTAAAGCAGAAAGCCCTGGGACCGTGGTTAAATGCTCCATAAAAAAAGAGTTTAGTGGGAACTTCCCTAGGGAACCATAACCAAACCCACTGTCAATAAGTGGATGGAAAGCCCTGAACTTGCAGAAGACCTCTCTGTTGAGCATCCTCCTTTTCAGAGGAAGTTTTAGTCTGCCAGAAAAGGTGAGCAGTGCTGCCTGCAAATACAATATGGGGAGCTGGAAGGGAAACCTGTACACTGCAGAGACAGAATAGCCCTGAAGGAAATGTCCTACATGTATGCCGTTTGCCTTTTTCCTGTTAAGATGGTGACTATCCTTACGGTCTAGTAAGTTGTGCACTACACTACTGGGTAGTAAGTCACTGGCACCAAATCACACAAGCCACCATATAACCACTGGATAGGAAACTCCAGCACGAGCACAGTTTAAATCAATCCCCTATAAACTTTGGATAATATTACTTAGACCTTGAAGCATCCAGGCCTCCGAGGAAGCTGTAAAATACATTTCTGGGGGGGGTTTATAATGGGGCGGACTCAGGACTCGGTACTTTCCATGCAGACATGTAATCAAATTACTCACAAAAGGACCAAGGTGTTTGTGGACAGCTCAGTAATTATTTGTGACAGCTTCAGAAACAGAGAAAGGCAGCAGTGCCGTTGCATCTGTGATGGACGTTTGAAATCACCATCTTTGTGTACAGCCTTCGATGCTGTAAATGGATCCTGAAAAATCCAGCTGAGCATTACAGTAATTGTAATACTATTGGTTTCTATAGAAATAGGATTATCCTAAGAGCCAATAAATCAATTTCCTCCTGGAACACTAATGCAATGAGAAGGGGCACCATTTCACCGTTATTTATAAAGCAAACAGCTTTTACACAATTTGCAATACCTATCGGAGTTTTATAGAGTTCACAAGGATTTTTCAAGCACGTTGCTGCATAAAACCATGTCTGGCAATAAATTGTAGAGGAAAATGGGGGGAGGAACCCATCAAGTAATGCAAAATATTTACCACCAGATGGCACGCTGGTACAGGTGCCGCCGTTCTGGCAGGGATGCCTCTCGCAGGCATCGGGGTAGAGGACGCAGCCAAGCTTTAATTCGGTCAGGCCAACCACTTCTGCAAAGCTGCTGCGCTTGTTTTGGAGTGGCAGCTCGTTGTTGTTTAGGACAACTGAATCCAGGCAGCCCTGAAACCCGCTCAAGACCTGCGTTGTTCTCTTGTCGGTCAGGCTGCGGACATTATCCACTTGGACCTGGGCGCCGAAGTAGACGGAGCTATCGGTGCTGAGAGTCTGGAAATAGAGGGGGGCTTTGCGGCGCTCCACGTAGCTGTCGTCCAGGGACAAGCTTGTGAAATTGCGATTCAGCTCCAGGAAGACCGAATGCCAGCTTCCATCATTAACAGCCCTGCCAGAAATCCCCAGGATTCCGGGGCCACTTCCGCAGTCCAACTGGAACCACAGTTTGCCATCGACAATCTGCGGGAGAAAAACAGAAATCAAAGCGCTTCAGGCACTCAGCCATCTCTTAATACGCTCTCATGGAGAACCTGGAAGCACAGAGGACTTCTAGACAGTGTCTACACAGTGTTAAAGCTGCTCTCCTACATGACACTAAAACAGCAAAAAACTGTGCCTTTATCATCAGCAAAAAACATAAGGTGATAAATATTAGCTGTCCTGGTTTCAGTTGGGATAGAGTTTATTTTCTTCCTAGTAGTGGGTGTAGTGCTGTTGTTCTGGATTTAGGATGAGAATAATGTTGGTAACACGCTGATGGTTTAGTTGTTGCTGAGCAGTGCTTACACTAAGTCAAGGGCTTTTCAGCTTCTCATGCTGCCCTGCCAGCGAGGCTGGGGGTGCACAAGAAGCTGGGAGGGGGCACAGCCAGGACAGCTGGTCCAAGCCAGCCAAGGGGATATTCCCTACAATATGTCGTCATGCTCAGTATATAAACTAGGGGGAAAGCTGGCTGTGGCTTGCTGCTCAGAAACTGGCCGGGCATCAGTTGGCGGTGATGAGCAGTTGCATTGTGCATCACTTATTTTGCATATTATTATTATTGTTGTTATTATTATTATTATTATTATTTTCCCTTCCTTTTCTGCCCTATTACACTGTCTTTATCTCAACCCATGAATTTTACTTTTTTTTCCCCCTCTACTTCTCTCCCGCATCCCACTGGGGTGGGTGGGGAGCGAGCGAATGGCTGTGTGGTGGTTAGCTGCCTGCTGGTTTAAACCACAACACAGCCTACTTAGAATCTACCCAAAGCCAGTCACTGCAGACACATTGAAAATATAGAAAAAATACAGATACAGAACACAGGCGAGGCCTGGGAAAACAGTATGGCTCACTGAACAGGCACAGACCCATGCTGTGCTCTTGGCTCCGCTGCTAAGCAGTCGTGTCTCCCTGAGCAAGTCCCACCATCCACCCGTGTACTGCGATTCTGTTACCAGTGGCTGATGCTACCAAAAGGGCAGTCAGGGCAAGTGACCACCTCTGAATATTTGAGAGGCTGGTGGCAAAGTCAATGGCCACTGCTTTCAGCTGGGGATGTTAGGTGCTCTGCTCATGCGCACATCCTGTGCTTCTGTGTCCTTTTGGAGCACCTCAGTGAGGCGCGTATTTGTCCCTAAGCGTCCTAAGTTCAGTTTCTCTAAGTACAACAGTAAGATTCTGGCTGACCAAAAGTCAGTTATTTTCCAAGAATTCTATACTACCTGCTCTGTGGATACCTCACAGATGACATAAGATGGCTCCTACTTTTCTTTCTTTCCTCATATTTATGCTGAGTTCATGGCTTTAGAGGGATTGTCAGGATTTTTCAGGCTCCTTCTTGTCCCTCACCCATCTGAAGTCCTCAGAAAGGGAAAAATCTGTGCTAGCCTGCTGGGGCAGGCAAAGTGCAGAGTGAGGTATGACGTGCTGCTTTCCTGATTAGCAGTTTACCCAAAAATTTTAGGTTTCTCTAACAGATGGCACTTAAGTTTAAAATGGCTGACAAGGCTGGAAATAATTTCTTATGACACATTAATTGGATTGAAGCTCTCCAAAAGCTCTTGCAATTATTTTACCTTTATGACATGCTCTAGGAAGTATTTATTTCTGCAAACCCCATCTCAAGACAGTTCTGTCCCATTATTTATCCCCCTGAAAAGTTCAGGCACTGTGTCTCTTTTCATACTTCCCTGCAGCACACGTTGTACTCTCACTGGTTTATCTGTAACACAACCCTACCGCTCTCCTCCACCAGAGCAGAGTTGACATAGCTGCCAATGCAAGAACCCCCCCGAGCTTCAGTGCCCTGCTAAACTGCCATGGCTAATGCAGATGTGATGTTGCATTGTCTCCATCTGTCTTTGGCCATTTTACTGCCATTTCTGGCATGAGAACTCATTTAAAACTGGGTTAGCTAGAGACATCCCTTGGCATGCGTCTGGACTGGTACTCAAACTCTTCTCTGCCAGGCTCTCCGATGTGGCTTGAAGGTAAATGGGATACTGTTAATCTACAGGAGCAGACTGTGTTGGTGGGTCATTATCAGCATTTTACTGTCCTTGGAGGTTCACAAAACTACCTGGAGAAAAACTGAGGGTAAAATCTTGACTTCTGATGATCTCTCGACTTCATTCTCCTTTCCAGTCCTCAGACTCTTGACCAGCTGAATTTAACTGGGCTGTGACCTCAAGCCAAGTCACACTGGGTAGTTGGTGTGTAAACCACATCACTCCACCGCTCTGCAATTGCTTGGATGGGGTGGACACAGATATGCTAGAGCACATGACAAGCTCCTTATAAATGCCAGCTACCTACTTACCCTGCGTGACATGAGAGGTGTAGAGGGATACACATGCAGAAAGAGCCAGAAGGGCAAGAATTAGCCCCTGCTATGGGCATCTCACTATTTTGAAGTCCTTGAGCTGTAGGACATAATGAAACTGAGAAGAAGTGACATCTATGATTCTAATACAACATGCTTGTGGGGTGGGTGTTGCTTGGTACTCCTACAGCTCAATCAAAAAAGGCTAAAGGATGTATAGAAAAATATGTCTGGATCGTTGTTAATTAAAAAATATTTTCTTACAGGACTCAAACTCAGCTGCAATCTATTTCTGTAGATTGCAATTGGGCCTATTAAGGCATCTGCTCAGGAGGAATCTCAGTAAACAAGATGTCCTGATAAACTGAGTTGGTTTCTCTCCAGAGATGAAGCAATAGTTTCTTTTCTCCCTGTGCAACAAAATAGTCCACAAACCTTGAAGGTACTGCTCAGAAAGTGTGGTCTGGCTCAACAGGAATACAAATCAAAGAGAAAAATACATGTCCATGTGTTACACTTTGAAAAACAGCCATCATCGGATAAACAGTTAACTTGCTTCTTATTCAAAAGGCTTTTTCCTATGGAAACTGTTCTACTGATTGTGTATAATGTACATATACCTCCCCTAAGACTACTTATACCCTGAAGGACCTACTGCCTGCATGTCTATTACCCTTACTCACAGAACATGCTTTTCCAATTATCTTTATAAATACACCACCACATGTGAGCACCTGGGATAAATATTACACCATTTGTATACGGGAAACAATGATCTAAAAGATTTGCCATTAAAGTATGTTTTATATATCCTTCTCATCTGCTTTTATTTCTTTTTACCAGCAGATGATCTGACATATACTGTAAATATATATTGTCTGGAAGGCTATGTTTTCTTCCTTTTATTAAGCACCAGTAACCTCTACCTCAGGCTAGAGTGAAAGATGGAAAGGATGGTCTGATGCTTAAAGTACTGGCCTAAGATATGATAGATATGCATGGGAATCCACACTCTGCAACACTCTTCCTCTGGGATCTCAAGCAAGTCATTAGTTTCAGGTCTCCATCAGTAAAAGAGGGATAACGTAATTTCCCTACCTCACACCAGTGCTTTACAGGTACATACATTAAAGACTGTGACATGCCCGGATACCCCTAGCAATGGGACCATAAAAATACTTTCATTAATCAGATGGTCGCAGGCCTTGCTGTAGCAGGGCAGGGAGGAAATATTTGTCCCCTGCTGGCCTCATGCCTCTAGAAGGAGAGGGAAGAGGAGGAACAGCCTGCAAGGAGCGGGGGCTGCAAAGGGCTCCTGTCCTGCCTATTTAGCAGCTAGGCTGTCTGGGCAGGGAGGAGAAGGGTCCTCCACTCAACAGGGCAAAACGATGTCTCCACTCCTAAGCATGGAGAATTCAACCATAGATCTTTGATTCAGCAATTAATCCCTGGTGTTCCTGTGATTCTCCATAACTGCCTGTGATGTCAGGGACGCTGTTCCATCCTCAGAGGGGGCTCTTTGGTACCAAGAAAAGCTGAACTTCAAGTTAACTTCTTACTAAATGAGGTACATCCAAGCAAGTAGTATGGAAATCCAAGGAATGGCCAATGCTGTTGTCCAAGCTCAGCAGTTATCCAGACAACAACCTCAGGGGGATGACTGCTCTGGTTGAAGACTGGCAGCATCAGACTCTCGGTTCAGGACTGAAGGTGTGGCAGTGCTTTTTTCTTCATCTATGTGACGTAACACAGCAGAGAGCTTGAGTTACTCCATCTCACAGCAGAGAGATGCAAACTCTGCAACCACTCACTAATGCAGCCTACGACACCAGCAGAGACCCTCTGCACCACGATCAGAGCAGAGAGACACTGCTTCATCCTAGTTGGGAAGACAACTCCCACCAAGCTTCCACCTCTCAGAGGTTTCTGGGCTTAGTTACAGTATCTCTCATTATAGCTATTATGACAGTGAGGTTAATGCATATTTAATCATGTATGCTCTTACAGACACAAAATTCCTCACCTGTAGAGAAGCACATAGAACAGAGAAGGCTCCAAAAGCTGATGCAATCTGTTACATTTCAACAGTTCCATTCAGTGAACAAAATGGAGCCAAACACATAGTGTAAATTATATTAGAATATTAGCCTGGCTAAGATGTTTGGCTAAAATCCCTATTTGTGTACCAACAAAGGTAATAAAATGATCAAATGGTTCTTTTGAGACCACCTTAGGCTCACACAGTCCATCTGCAGTCACACACCATGGATATAGCATGCTGCCTACTAACCTATCTGGGGAAATATTTCGTTAGCCGAATTGCATTTCAAGTTCGTTTGTGTAAAACGGTATATTTAATTAAAATATTACTCATTTCAACTCCAGCCATAACTGGGATCATATCCAAGCTTCAATCTTATCCAATATAAGCCATGCAGCAATAATGCATTGAAATGTATAATATACACTTAACTAAACCATGCAAAGTTTTACATTAACTGCCTGGACAGAAGGATGTATGCTTGCCTTTTACTATTTAACAGCTGTATTTCTGGCATGACAGGAAAGTTTTTCTTTACTTATTGCTAATCCTTTAAATTTCACAACACAAGCTGAATCTCCATTATATTCCTTGGAAAAAAAAAGTTATCGAATTCTCTTCTGCAATGGCCTTGTAATGCTTTACATTGAGAAATCTTACTTTTCCCAGATAGACGTTACATGGGAAAAAGGAAATGGTGATACCATTTTTGGTACACATAAACTTTTCAAAGGAAGGAAAAAAAGGCCATCGACCTGCATCTCATTTTGCTCCAATTGTCTTAAAAGCAAAAGCACGTAACGAAAAAAATGGCCAACCTCTCAAAATCGATGGATGAGTTGCTTTATTTGAAACAGCTGAATAAATAACACCGTTATTATATTGTATCAACACAGTGTAGCTGGTAGGCTTTCAGCAAAGTAGTAGACAAGCAGTTTGCTCTACGGAATTGATTAATCATCCAAGAAGGACACCATGTTATGGTTATGAAATATTTCCATCCCTGGAGTTATCACAAATGTATGAGCTCCCAAAATTAAGCTGGTCATTTAAACACTGAAAACCATATTGCAGCATTAATTTTTAAATAGACTGCAATGGGGGAGACTTGCTTCAAAAAAAATCAATGCCACTATATGCCCCAACAGTGGTGTTTTCTGCCCGTTCTCCCACGGGCTCACACTATGTGGTGGGTCTAAATGTCTTCCACCTCTGCCTTTGTTTGGAGCTCAGTGATGTTGCTGGGCCCTCTGGTGCTAATCCGGCAGACACTTAAGTACATGCTTAAAATTAAGGTGAGTAGTTCCAATTGCCTTCAAATACAGGAAGTTAAGCAAGTGATTAAGTGCTTTGCTGGAGTGATGCCAGAGTGTTCAAAAGAGCACAAGATCCCATCTTTTATCCTCTATTTGGAAAGCTTCTCCTCGTGTTTAATTTAATTGAAAGCAATGATCAAATGATAACAACTTCACATTTATAGACCTCTAATTAATCTACTTAATGGCCTCATTTCTGAGCGCTTCCCTATCTCACAACATATATACCTGGTTAAAAAAAAAAAACAACAAAAAACCCCCAAACTTAAAAGGCCTTACCTCTGGTTTATAAATGAAAAAACATATGCTTAGAAAGTCTAAGGGTAACTTGTTTGAAAGCATCTCAGTTAGGGATTCTCAAAGTGCAGGTCATGAGGCAGCTGCCATCCCAGAAGAGACCTGCTATGGCTACATCCCTTGAGCATAATGCCATTCATCTGCCTTAGAGCACTTTTGTGAGAGCTTAGTCTGATGTTCCTCTGCTAAATGAGCTTCACAAACAGAACTCTAGCAACTCCTAATCTTTTAAGTGATGCTATTTCTTCAAAAAACATGTTGAATGTAATGCTTTACTTTTCTTTAAGCCCTGTGCTTATAGAAGCCACGGGCCAGACCTGGGAAAAGGATGTACCCACTAAGTACTGCATGAGATGGGTTCAGAGCTGGAAATCCTTTCTTAGAGGTAGGAAGCAAAAAAGAGTATGACCTGGAAGTTGGCCACTGAGATTGGAGCATAGTAGCCACAGCTCTTGTCACTATTCCTTCAAGTGTTATTTTTTCCACCCAGTATCTTTCAAAGCAAAATAGTTAGGTGATTGTTTGAAGTGGTGACTGAAAACACATAATTCCTACCCCACAACTAAAACCTCATCCCTGGTGACTGCAATGAGGGGCTCTCGTATTTAATTTTTTGTAATAGCATGAATTTTCCTCTTTTGGCAGCAAAACTTCCCAGCTTCAACTGTAGATTTCCACTCAGTTGCCCATGACCTGATCTGCTGATAGTTTTATACACTAAACTCTAACAAAAGAAATTCTCTTACCATTCTAACTCCATTTCAGTCTGTCTCCGTATCACCTCCTGTTGTTTTCAAGTGGCACCTTTCACCAGGGCCATTTGTGTTTTTTTAAAAGCATTTTTCAAAACTACAAAATTGCAAACATTCCCTACTGATATATGCTAAGATCAACCGTGATGAAGACTTCAAAGAGGGTCTTCAAGCCTGCAGTTTTGTTTTGCTTTTTTGAACAAAAAAATATACTGAAAAGTTCAAACTGTGCATTTCTACATGTCTCAAAGCAGAGCTTAATTGTCTTGCACAAATCTGAACAGCACTGAGAGTCGCCAGTGAATGACAGACAGTACTTCTGCTCATGAAATATTTCATTCTAACGGCTATAAAATTATTTGTTGCCCATTAATAACTCATCTAGTGATTTTAACATTACCCAAGCATTCAGCCAAAAGAACTATAAAGATTGCAAATACAGACACAAAAGGCTCTGTGCCATTTCTCCCACTGCTGAATTACAGGACATGGCCAAGTTACAAAAGTCAATGTCTTCATTTTGTACCTTAGAGGCTCTAGCAGAAACACTATACATACAGGCTCTTGGATGAGCCTAGCACTCCCTTTCCATCCAGCAGATATTTGCCATTCCACAGAAAAGCAACAAAGAACAAAAATGCATGGAGAGCTTATCAATTAAATATTGATTAGATATCAATCTCCAGCTACCCCATGCCTCTCTCGACAACTAATCTTAATTCACAGAGTTCAGAAATCTTCACATTCAGTAGGAGACACGTTCTAAGCAGTTGGTTTCTGGAATTAACTTGACAGCAGTGAGGACATATCCTCTAACAACAGGCACGGACACAGGGGAAGAAAAGCTATTTTGGCATGCATCGTTTTGACTATATGGTCATCTAAATGGACAAATCTTACATCTCGTGCACACTGACTCCTGCATGCAGGCACACATAATGTTTTTATAATGAACAGCACCCAGTGGAGCGTTTTCCAAGTAAAGTACCACTAATAAGCTGCTTTTTTGATTGCTGTTGTTGCTGCCATTGTTGAAATTGCTGTTTTTCCCTGTTAACATGAAATAGATCAGACTCCAGCTGATCAAAAAATCAAATTGATTTGATCTTCTCAAACTCCAGCTGAAATGAGAACATCATTCCCTAAATCAAGAGCCAACAGAAAACATATAATCAAGAAAAACAACTGCGTAAAAAATAAGTGATTTTAATTACCTTCAGAATTATACAGGGATTTGCTCTGGTGTACATTATAATCCCATTGCTTTGCAGGGTTCGCAGACGGAGAGCCAACTTGAATTCCTCTTTCTTGCTATTTTCAGAAACTCGGTATTTAATGTAGCTATTCCCAGCAAAGCTAAGGGAAGTGTGGCCTGAAATAACCATTTTGAAAAGACACATGTTCTTTTAGTGACACATAAAATAATCCCTCAACTGTCAAGTTAATTAAAGAATTTATAGAGCTAATGAGAACGTCTTGGAATAAATAAATAAAACCTAACTTTGATGGGAAAAAAAGCTGGCACCTCCTACAAAAACATATTGTATTTTTTTAAAAATTATTTTTCAGGGAATGGAGGAACGTTCTATTTCTCCACATTTATAAAAAAGAGAGGTTTCTGCAAGTATGCAGCATTTTTAAGGTTATACACCCCCTTGGCACCTATGTCGCCTCACTGATAACAGAGGGAGTCAGAGATGACCATGCCTGTACATCAAGCAGTTGAGTTATGGATATAAAGTTAGCTGTGGGCAGATGCCAGCCAAACCCTTGCAATGAGTTCTCTGCAACCACTGCCCAAGACCACAGCGATACAACTCGGTATCTGCTGTTTTCATCAGGGAAATAGCACATGTCTGCTGTCATGCAGCCCTAGATTCACTGAAGTCAACAGAAAGCTCCACTTCACTGTCTTTCTGCCCGGCTCTTCGTATCCCAGGGAACAACACGGCTGCAGAGAACTAAAAAATGTCCTGAAACTTTCTTCTTGGGGTGGTGTGGTGTTTTCATTAAACACTTGAATTTTGGTAATCTATATCATGAGCAGAAGAGTTAATTACAGAGCTTTGCCCATGGCAGGAAAACATCTGGCATAACAGTCTTGTTTTCTCAGCAGCCTGTTTTACTGATCTGGGATTCAATCAAGTCAGTGGGAATTTCCCAATGGAAACTGGATCACGGTCTTCATACAGCCCCATAGCCAAATATTTTACAGGGCTTATAAACAGATAAGCCAAGTGCCAGTGTTGAGATGGGTTAAGCAGCATGTTTTCTGTTGACTTCAGTGGCACCTCCACGACAGAATGAGAATGGCAGCGTCAAACCGCCTTTACCACTGTGACATGCACCTGAGCATTCGCCAAGCTTTCCCGGTGGGCACTGGCAGATGAATGGTCTCCGGTTAGCTTCATAGCCCACACACTGCATGTCCCCTGGGCACGGCTTCTCCAGGCAAGGGTCGTTAGACCCTGGGCAGAGTCCTCCTGCAGGAAGTTAAAATACCGTCAGGGATACACAGTGTAAAGCATGATCTTCAGCAATATGAGAGTAATGAAAGACAATTATTGATCTCACACTTCAGTATAAGCAAAGAATGGCTTAATAATAGTAACAAAAAACCCCCAACACCTTCATGGAAGAGACGTCCTTTGGACAAATACACAGCAAAACCATTATGGTTCTTCTTCAAAGGCCACCCTAAACTCCATGGCAACATATTATAAAAAACAACTATTATGAGCAGTAACTGGCTTACAATTTGTGTTGTGACTCTCAGGCCATTTGTTTTCTCACAAAGCCTCCTGCACAGGGGATTTAGAGATATGAGAAAACAAATGACTTGAAGCTATGCACTCCTTTTGCCCCAGCACACCCATGAGAAGCAAATTTAAGGAGGCAGAGTTCCCCAGGAGACAAAATAAGAAAAAGCCATTTCTGGGCTAGACAGTTACAGTTGGACTTTTCATCCTCATACTCACAGGACACACTGCCAACCTGATCATACAGCATAGGCAAACTTGCTCTGTCCCCATGTTCCTCCTGAGATTTCTGAGATCTCACACCCTATCGTGCACATTGCCCAGGCTGACAAAACCTATCCGCCTTTCTTCTGGTTGTGACTACAGAAGTCCTGTTCGATCTGGAACTCCAGATGTCCAGGGAAAAAGAAGAAAAAAGGAAAAAGTGGATTACTTGCTCTGGACACTAAGAACTCAAAGTGAAGAAATTTTGAAAATCAAAAATAAGTTGACTGTATTTCTTGACATTACCTAATTAAAGAAAGAAGAAGCTTAATAGCCAGTTGCAATTTATAATTATAAATTGGGCAAAACATCCATGTGCTTTTGTATTTAGGGAAGAGCATAATTTGAATAAAGTTATTTTGAATGCTAGTGTCAACTCTTTCCTAAAGATCTTTTATTAGACCTATCATTAAATGGAATCTAATCTTGCCTAAGAATAAGTGAACTCAGAACTTCTACAAACTTCATAAGCGAAGTAATCTGAAAGGACAGATGAATACTGAGTTTTAAATTTGCTTAAAATACTTACGCAACACAATTACATTAAGGTTCTTCAAAACTTTCTGAATTCTTAACATCTATCAAGCTGAGCATGTCAAGGGCTTACTTTAAAGCCTGTCAATGTCAAAGCAACTTCTTGTATTCCATGGGGTTTGGCTAAAACTTCGATGTAAGTTCTAAAAGTATCTAAATAAATCTGTTTTGATTGCCCTAATCTTAAAAGATTTGCAAACACTGTCTACAATAAAGCAAAACATGATATAACTACTGCTGCTTAAGATATGAATTCTCATGAATATACGACTTCCACAACAGTTAGCGTTTTCTTGGTTGCAATAAGGAACTTTGTAGATGCAGGGTCAGCTTCTACCTTTGGACATATGTGTGCAGCTGCTATGAAAGTAGCCCTTAAGCGCAAGAAAAAAGGCACTCCTGCTCTTGCTTCGGTTGATTTGCAGCCAGAGCTTGAACAGAGGGAGAGCCAGTTGCTGGGAATGGACAGGCATCTCTTGTTTTGCTTATCAAATTCATTTACTTAATACATGCAGGCAATGATTTTAACAATAAAAAGTCAGCACCTTCCTACCCATCACTTTCTGAATATTGGCAGTTCTTGTTTATTGCAGGACCCTTATCATATCCAAAAACTATTTTTTGAGCGTATGTATTTTATTTACAATTTATAAAGGAAGAAATCAACTTGTCATAGAGTGTATCTCCGAAAGTAATGAAAGAAAGAATCTTATTGCTCTCACACTTTAGTACAAGCCAAGAAGGGCTCACAGCTGAAATTACCCGGCACTGTAAGTATTTTCTGGAAAAAGAAAAATTACTGCTGTAGGTTTCAAAGTGGACATGGGCTGACTACAAATATGGCAATGGCTGTAAATGTCTTGCTTGATGTACAGCACAGTCAATTTAATCTTTAACATCCTCCCCTCCTTTGTCAAACATTTGTTTGAGAGGTCTATGCAGTAAACGATTTACAGTACTGCCTGTAGCACTGTTAGAAAATGATGCATGGTAATCTTTATTAATCAATTTAGTAGGTAACATTAACAGGGGTAACAGCTGCAATATACAGTCATACTTTAAGTCTTATAGGATCAAGAAACAAATGTTATTTAATAGGTTTCTGCACTGCAGAACTATATTCTATTTAAATCTATGGTCTGCAGAATTTAACAGAGAATATGATGTTTTCCATAGCTTTATTTTTAGGAAAAAAACCCTCATTCTTTGGAATTCCATGGCAAGTAACAATTATTTCTGAAATTATAACAGGTGGTTAAATACCCTATAGGCTGCCATGTTATCTTCTACTTGGTTCTTTCGGCTATTTTAACTCATTCTTATGTGACAAATACACAGCATTCTGCTGTACGTAGAATATATCTCTTCTCTGAACACACTTCAGCCCTTTGTGA
Organism: Phaethon aethereus; assembly: GCF_964289735.1. Lineage (NCBI taxonomy): Eukaryota > Metazoa > Chordata > Aves > Phaethontiformes > Phaethontidae > Phaethon > Phaethon aethereus. The sequence continues at coordinate 211,924,914 of NC_138575.1, forward strand.
GGCTGTAATTCAAGTGAGCCTCTGTGTAGCTGACAGACAGGTCATTTGGACAAAAGCCCCACAGCTCGTCAGTGTGCAGCAGAAAGGGACACTGAGATTTCCAAATCTGGCTCCGCAAATTTTCACAACCCCTAACCTATGACTGCATCTTTGACATGAAGCAATAAAACAATAGCTTATTTCGTTATCCATCTCTGCCAGTTTTTTTAGCTGATTCAAGCTCCGATTTGTACTTCAGAGTCATTCTTCCACAGCCAAAAAAATATATGAAAGGATCTAACATATTTAGTGCAGCTGTGGAGATACACTAAAGAACTGCTTATCCTGGCAGGCCAAGAACAGTTCTGGTAAACTACAAGCAAATCAACTTTTTATTCATCCTGCTGCAGCAGGACTTCATATCTCTCACAAAAGTTTTAAAATATTCAGACTTGGGAGAAGAAATGTTTTATGCCTGTCTGTATGGTTATAAGTACGTAAGCTACAAAACTGCATTATCGCACTGCCCTAGCTAACACACATTTTCAGGCTGATTTCACAACTATGCGGAGCAAAATTGTGAAATCATTCAAGGTTATGTTGTCCACATCAAGATTTACAGTCTGAGTTTAAACAGAATTATTCTAATGTTGCATTTCCACTCCAAAGAACAGTCTATTTACCATCCGGTAAGGGATTCAAGAAATATGGATTTGAATGGATCTTTTTTTTCTGTACGCAAGTCCAGACAATCCATGGCATTCCCTTAAAACTCACATTAGTATTAATAAAGTTGTTCTCTACAAGGTATCACAGAGATACATGGGCTAGCATCAACTAGTGCATGGCAGGAAAAGGTGGAATAGACCCAACTTGACTTTGACAGATCATCTTCAGTTTAATACTCTAAAAAAAGGTAAAAGTATTACCATTACTGAGGAAGAAAACACTCTTCCATTGCAAACTGAGACATTTATTTAATTCTTGTCCATCCAAAGAAGAATCACTTGCAGGAATATAAATAGGTTTTGAAAATTGAGTGCTTCAACAATTTTAACTTGAGCTTTGAGATATTTGGTGTATTTCTGTAAGTCCATTCTCCTGAATCTGTATGAATATATTAAAAAAAAATTCTCTCACTTGCAAAAAAAAGCTTGAGAGGTGACTCCTTGAAAGTCAAAGTCCAAGAAAGCAAATAAAGCAAAGCTCCAAACTGTTACCTTTGAAACAGTTGAATAATTAGCTTAGTGGGGAGGGAGGACAGCCCACTCATGAGCTGCCATTTGTTTTTATGTTTCGAGCATGGTGGCCAGGTACTATAAGCAAAGATTATTGTATACATACAAGTGCAGATACCACAAACTTGGTTCTGCACAAGTCAGCCATGGGTTTCAGATCACTCACGTGGCTCTGGAAAAATGTGTGTCACACTGCATGTCCTAGTGAATCAGATTTTCCCCCAGTTTTGGAAGGTCTGAGACATCTGACCTCTTCCATCCACTCCTTGATCACATCTTCCCTTAAGAGGCCTTAAGTGATAGACAGCAATTCCCACTCGCCCTGATTCTACAGTCATGCCCCCACTTTATGCTTCAGATGTGTAGATGTGGCACTTACTGACATGGTTTAGTGGTGGACTTGGCAATGTTAGGTTTACAGTTGGACTCGACGATCTTAAGGGTCTTTTCCAACCTAAATGATTCTATGGTTCTATGATTTAGATCTTCCACGTTTTATATGAGATTGTGCATTTTCAGCGTGGGCCTTAAAATGGGGGATATTCGCAGGCAGAAACATCTCTTCTTACACAAGTGCAATGTTAAAAGGACTACAGCCAAATCAAATCTATCAAATTTTCTGCAGCTCTTTGTTCCCAAGCACAGGCAGGACACCTTCTTCTCCAGTATTCCTGGCTATCTTGCCAGGACAACTCAGGGCTCATTGCTATGTGTGTGCTTCCTGAAAATGGGAAAAGTGGTGTTGTACACAAAGGAATCAGGTTGCCAATGCCCAGTCCTGCAAAACATTCAGAACTCTTAAATTTAAGAGGTGTTCTGTGGAGCTGACAACACAGACCACCTTTCAAGATTAGGTCCTGTATTAACAGCAGATCTTATAATGCATCATAGCCTATGATCTCCTTTTGCCAGAACATTTACAAAATGCTAGAAGTGGTTCCATAAAGTCTGAATTGCCTGGTTTCACGAGAAAGTGGTCCAAGACTGATATTCACTTGATTAAATAATGTGGATGTGTCTGCACTTTTGCTGAACATTTCTAGGTCTATTAGAAAAATTCTTTCAAACTATTAAGCCAGAACCATATTAAAGACTTGAAATGGAATTCATCTCATCTAACTTTAGGGCATGATTCATCTGACTGATTTTAGACATCTAGGGATAGATGTATCACATCATTAAAAATACCTCATTCTTTCCACTGTCTGCAAATGGGTCCTGGAGTGACCAGCTCAGAGGTAGATATATACCCACATTTGTCAAGATGATTTCAATCCAGCCCTCTCCCATAAACATATTAATGAAACCTCACTTTTGTAAGATTATAATGCAGAACAACTCTATAGCAAAGTAGTCCCAACAAAACTTGCTTCTTCCCTGCATCTTTGCCTCAACACAAAAGAATTACTTTGCATAACGAAAAAAATAAAAATACAGAATAGATTTTTGCTTCTGAAAAATGAGAATGTCATGAGAATTATTTTACACAAATATATTTATTCTGGTTCTCCTATCTTCATTTCCCACAAGCACTGACAGATGTTTGCATACCTCACGTCATGTGATGGGGGACTGGCCATTGCATAGCCCCTATAGCCACACTGAAACAAACCCCAGTTTGTTACAATATTTTTCATGCAAACACAAGCAGATGAGTCGGAAATCTAAGGAGACCGTCTGTTATTGGGAAACTCTTTAGTTAAATTTCATTGATTCTAAAGGCTTAGACCGACGCACCTGAACTTTTGAACTTACCCTTCCAGAGCTGAGCTGCTGAAGGTCTGAAGCTCACCCACTGCCTGCTTTACAGTCTCCCTGCATTTTCGTGTTCGGGAACTCTAACAGTTTGCTCACAAAGGTAATCTAGGTAAGTTATGCACAGCTGGCATGCATAAATTGTGCATATCTGTGACATCTGCCAGTGGGAAAAACACTCCAAGTATGATACATATTTCAAGAATGAGTGAATTAGTTCAAACTCAGGCTTTCTGGGTCATAATTGAATCAGATCTCTGGAAACATATGCAGTATTTTAATGGCTTTGTCATAATTCAAGCCATTAATATTTACTGGACTGGATCATGAAACCATCCTAGTAACAAAAGAAGTATAATACTTTTATTACACTGACAATATCTTGCTAATGCTGTCTTGTTAAACAAGCCAAAAGAAATTTATTCTAGTATTTTGTGCTCTTTTTCCTGACTTGCTGCATTGATGTGCAGGTACAAGAACTACTGATCAAAGAAGTAATTGCATTTTTCTAACTCTTTTATTGGGCCTAGTCTTTAGCCTTCATGAAAGCAGAACTATAGATACATTCTCTAATTAATATACCCTCAGAAGTCTGCGTTACCTCCTAGGTGATAAAGCACAGTGTGTGTCTATTTACCTAAACACCAAGACATTTCTTGTGGCTCCTTTAATTAAAAACTGTAGAAGAGGCTGAAGCGTTAACTAATGTGGAGAAGGGCAAAGCATGGATTTTTTTACTTCCCACCAAGATCTCTCATCTCTGTGCAAGTAAGAGGCACCAAGGCTTTCATCTCTTTGGTAGCTATAATTACATCAGCAGCTCTAGACCCTTTTTGTTACAGGCTGGATGGTCGACTGGCCATGCACAACCCCACCCCAAGTCTTGTAGATCACCCGTGGGAAATCGGGATATAGTGGCTTGAACGGGAGCTGCGGGAACCCTTCTGGCTTTCCAGCAGACCAGGACAGGCTGCCTGTTGCAACTCTTCCATGATAGATGGTCCAGAGGCTAGGGACCACCGACGGTCAGCAGAATCGCTCTGCCTTTCCGGCAGCTTGCCATACATTTTGGGGATTGATGGGTACATGACAGAAAAATTTGGAAATCGCTGTCCCAGCTGGATTTTTGTGCTTCCAGTGCAACCTTGCTGTGCAGGGAGAAAAAGGGAGAGGGCTGCTGGATCCGAACTGTACTGCATGGCAAAATCCTTTTTTTGGAGCTAAGATAAGGGATTATGAAGCAGATCCACTTGCTATTAGTATCTGAAGGGAATAATACATTATTATTGACTTTAGTAAGTAGTGAAATGAAATTATAAACAGTGAAAATTTTGGCTGCCAGAAAACCAATTTCTGACAGTGAAGACTATTGCTATCCCCATGGAGATGAGGATTTGTGATTTCTTGGTACAAAAATGAGACAAAGCTATGACTTAGAGAATATAAAAGTGCTTTGCACAGTGCTCCTGCACTGGGTCCTGGGCTCGTCTGGAAGATATTGCAGCATTGTCCCTTTAAACCTGTGAAATTCCTTTATTTCAGAGCCTTTCATGTGTAACAGAATGCCGACTATTGTTATAATAGCTACATCTGTTTGAAACTCATAACGCTATTACTTGAATATTGACCAGATAGTCTGCTCTTCAATGTACATGAAAATGCCTTAGATACAGAATTCTGATATTTTTAGAGAACTGAACTTCCATGGCATTATTATTCACGTGCTGCAGGAGACAATGATTTTTGGTTAAATTTTATGCGATTTATGCCTATTGTCATCCCCACTGAAGCTGATGCTAAAACATGAAGTCCTGCTGACTGCTGCAGAAACAAAGGTTGCTTACTGAGAGAAATGGCTGCTGAATTCTTGTACTGCTTTATGTGTGTGTACGTGTGCATGTGTGCTTAAGATGAGGGAGACTTAGATGTATTGATTTTACAGCAGCTTTTTTCTCTGCTCTTAAATGAAGTGGAATGAGGAGCAAATAGCCTGGCAAACAAAAGAAACAGAACTATTATTATAACTGCCTGAGGTTTTATACTTCAAGTGATGAATCACAAGGAAGACTGGCTCTTGAGTCTGTCATATATGCCTATGTGAAATCTCTGCCAAAATGGGGAGCAGCCTGAAACTCACCCTGTCACCCACTGTAGCATTAAAGGTCAGGAATAGTGCTAGCTTGCAGTTACTTAATAAAATACTTCATTGGTTTCCATGTCTCTCTGCACAAACGGGACTGGAAAAGGCCTTTCGACCTGCACTGCTTAGGTCAGGGGTCCTTTGCCTTGGAGATTGCTGGTGCATCGCTGCAGACCAGGCTGTTCTGCTACAGACACATGCCAGGTTTATTCCAGCAGTGGCACCGAGGGGGTGAGAAACCAAATCCCTCCTCTCCTCTCTCTTCCCCTCCCCTTCCATCCCCTCTCCTGGAAGTTGGTAGATGTCTCTGATTACGGAGTCGTAAAAGGCCAAAGTTCATCAACTTCCATTTATATCAGTAAACACGAACAATTCTTCCTGAGCCTGAGAAATCAATTTCCACAATACATCAGCCAGTCGTGCTTTAATGAACTGAATTGAAATGCCCCTTCTAATCTGCATCAAAGGAATAAAACTGATCCTACCGCATGATGTGTAAAGATGGGGGGGGAAGAGGGAGCAGTACTCACCATTGCACATGCAGCGCACATTCCTGTAAAAGCGGGGGCACACAAAACTAATGCGTGCTGTGCTATAGGTCATCAGGGAATGTGAATCAATAGATAGACTTTGCTCACAGTGTTGTTCCTGACAATCCAGTCCAGAGCAATTCTTCTCCAAGATAGCAGAAATACGAATCACATTTTCCAAGTGTCTCCTTGCATTGGTAAGCTTCTGAATCAAATAGGCAGGCTTATAGAAACCACCATTGTGCATCTGAACTGCAAACAGCATGTCAAGCTGACTGCTGCCTGCCACCGGCTGAACGCTGATGATGTGCAGGCTGTCTTGTTTTTGGGAGAGCACTGCGTTTCGCAAGGTACGCCTGAACCCGTGCATGTGAAGACCCACAAAGTCTTCTGGGGAAACGTTCTCAAAACGGATGGTGACTGTGTTCTGCAGCATTTCTTGTAGCAATTGCTCAACGTGGACCACAACATCGATGGGTACCTGGAACCGGCCATCACTGACAGAGACATTCAGGACATACTTGCCGTTATCAAGCCCTCCAAGGGCAATGATCTTCCCATCATGGCTGTTGACCTTGAACAAGCTTTTCTGCTCTGATTTCAGCGTATACGTGAGGACATCGTACACATCCTGATCTGTGGCATGAATTTTTCCAATGACTCCTCCAGGAAAATCATCTTCCATGGTGACAATGAAAATCTCCAGTGGAATGGCAGTTGGCTTGTGAATGCTCTCTTCAATAACCCTCACCTGAACGTAGGTGTGGGAAACCTGCTGAGGCTTCCCAGAGTCCTTTGCCTAATGTAATTTAGAAAAAAATAAAAAATGAGAACCAAAATAAAACACACATATAACACAGCCAACAACCATAACTTCTTGCTGTATATATTTTCACAGCATCAGTAATTCTGAACACCTCTCAAAAGAACTTCCCAAACACATTTGTGAAATACATATGTAAAGAAACATCTCAGCCATTTCTAGCACTGGAACTTACAAACTCTTTAGGGAAGCACAGATATCTCATCTAAGTGGATTGCAGAGAGAAATGTGTCAGCAGAATGTCTCATTACTCAAACTGAAATGTTCCCAGGATCCCACAGCTATCATTTGTCCTCTTCACAACAGAGCCACTTGAATGTGGTATATTCTGCACCAAATGGAGTTTGGGCTCACTCCTACCCTGGAAAAAAGACCGAATCCCAGTGAAATACCAATTCAGTTTCTGAATTGCTCGGTGTACTCCAAAGTGTTTCAGACCCTGCTTAGTTTGTTTGAATATGAGGGAGTCCAGAGTTTTTCTATAGCACTCTGTATTGCTTTACCTGAAGCAGGCAAGAAACATGCTCGAAATAATAAATAAAATTTATCACACTCCAAAAATGAAATAGGGTGCTTGAGCTGTTAGTAACAATAAAATATGAGAGCAGCACTGCACTTGGACAGATGATTGTATGACCCAGAGCACGTATGATAGCATCATTTGCACTTTTTTATCGAGAGTAAAAGAGCAAGTATCTCAAAAAACCCAAGATCATCTTGACAGAAAGGTGTGCAAACTTGAATCAATGTCCTTTCCTGCACTAAGAAAAATGTTTCATTGAAGTCACTATTAAGATATAGCACTCCACACATTTATTTGCTCCAGAGAAAAACAGAAGACTAAAATACCACTGGGCAGAGATGTAGAACACATTCAAAGATACTTGTACTTGGACATGGGGAGGAAAATTTGCAAGCTGAAGACAAAAAAAAGACAGGATGGCAATAGTAATATGGACATTACTAGGAAAGGATTGGTAACTCTAAGACACTCTAGAAATCATTCACCCTCACTCCTAAAAGGGCTGAGTAGAGTATTTAAGAAAAGATCCTTTTCTAGACATGTATACATATAGACATGTACATGCACAGAGATTACATCCCATTCCACTTTCAACTGTAACATTACTTTTTAATAAACGCAACACACAAGGAGGAAACTGACGGTGGAAAGAAGAAAGCAGCACTCTGGCACATATGAATGGAAAGAAACATTTCTATGGTCTATACACAACAGGAAACTATAAAATTTGTTTTCACTGCAGAAATCCCTAAAGTAATACTTGGAGGAATGAGGCCTCCACAATCCAACATCGTGGTTTTCTGAACATGTTGGTGCACCTCATTGTAGCGTGTCTAATATTGAATTTACATGAGATATTTGGATCTATATAGCTTGAGGATGCTGCTTAAATTTGATTTTGGCTATACTGGAAATTCGTCTAGCAAATCGTCCTGAAAGCAGGACATTTTAGAATGAAGGCATGGTAAGAATGAAAGGTGTTTTTTTATTTTCCTACAAGGCTTGAAAAATGGGTTGCAGGAATATTAAATGACAAACTCATCATTTAATTTGATTTGATTTGAACTGTCTATTAGCATCAGGGCTTATATTTTTTGAAATGCAACTAACTGAGGATGCTACTGTTACAAACAGCATTAAGTGTGCCTGCAAAGGAGCAGACAGGCTGTATTTAGAGAAATCAACCCGGGTAAAGCAAGTGGAGGAAGCCTGCATTTCAAACTCAGATTAGAGAACCATGTCCCATTTCAATGAAGAGGTGCAGTTCATTCCCTAGACTTGCATATTTACTGAATCCCACTACCTTTTCTCTGTCAGGCCTGAGAAATGTGGACAAATTACTTTTGGATTTACAGTATTTTGTAATCAAAATTACCCTGCTTACACTGTTCCTTAACAATGACTCTAAAGCTAAAAGTGAGCTGGACTTCTATTGCATGTCTTATTTTTACATTCTTTAAAAGCTAAGTTGACCTTGGAAATATGATTTCATGAATTCTTGGTAAGCTTCCAAAAGTTTATGATTAAATTTATGACTTAAAAGCAGAAGTGATTTTCCTTCCTAGAACAATATTTTGCTGTCACTTGTTCTGTGGTGTATTTATATGTACATAATGCATTTTTGCTTATTTTCCTTGCTTAGCTACAGAAAAAAAAAAGATGAAAATCTTAAATCATAATGTCTGCTGCTGAGAAAATACATTTCATGCAGAGGAATTTGGAAAGGTGGCTGGCTACCTATATATATGTATATGAAATTAGGTTGAAGAACATCAAAGGAAATACACCATATTGTGCACTTGTAAATTGGAATACATGGTATTTACTCACGGAATATGGTCAATTAAAACCAATGTACAGATGACCTATCACTATGAGGGTTTTTGTTTCTGTGCAGATGCAAAAATCAAGCCATACCTGCACGCAGAGCACATACTCGGTCGCAACCATGTGCTTGAAGATGACTGCAGATCTCAAGACTCCGTGAGGGTCCAGCGTAAACTCCTCCTCTTCATTGCCAGTGAGGATGGTGAAGGTAAAAGGGGGGCCATTGTGAAAAGAGTCTTTGTCTGTCACTACCAGCTGCAAAATGCTTGTGCCCACTGGTTTATTTTCCTTTACACATATACACAATGTATAAAGAAAAGGATTAAAATTATACATATCACAATCATAAAACACCACATATCTCTATTGAAAATATTCGATTGAATGTTCTTTGCCCAAGACAGCATTTCACAAGTAGTGTTTATTTGGCACCACTTACACCTGATGGACCGGTAGCAGAGGTGGAGGCACCCACCACGACTCCAGGGACCGAAGAGCTCTGCCTGATGCTTTTTCTGATCAGGACTGACTAACTCAGACTTGCACTCTGAGCAAGGTGCAAAGAAGTGTGAACTCATCCCAGCTCAGACTCTTTGAGGCCAGAGTACAATTTCTGGGGCAATGGGGGTGAACGGTAAAATGTGTGGCAGATGCTGAGGTTAGAGAGCCTCACCAAACAGAAACTTACCAAAGAGTTAAGACAGACATGTTTATACTTTCCTTTAAATAACATCACTTGATATATCTTTTGCAGATAAGTCATCAAAAGCTACTTAACTGAAACCAAATGCTTTTGTGTTTTAAAAGTAAGAGAAGTTTTGGATGTGCAGGATAAACTTACTTGAATTACAGCTGTATAGTTAGCTGGAGTAAATACAGGGCTATTATCGTTCACGTCGGAAATGTCCACGTTGACTGTCACAGATGAAGACAAAGGAGGGGTGCCGCTGTCTCTTGCCTGGATAACTAATGAATAACCAGATATCTGCAAAAAGGTGAAAACATTAAATCATCATGAAAGCAGTCCTAAATTTGAACTCATGTTCTTTACACCCAGTGTACTACCTAGCATATTCTAAGGAAAGCTGTTTGGCTTCATTACCTTCCCTGCCCTTAGTATAGCATTACCCTGTTTATTGCCACACTGTGTCCCAACTTCTGCTTTATAAAGCTATCAATAAACATAATAGCTTCACTGTATTGAAGTAACTGTATCAGATGATGCATTCCTGAAACAAAGGGGCAGACAAAAAATAAATGGACTATCCAAACTCAGCCATCACTACTGTAGCTAACGTTTTCATCTCTCCTAGGTGTCAGCTGGGATATCTGACCTGATTTTATTTATCTTACAGTTGGTTTCCAGGATATTATTTAAATTATTTATTAAAGCCAACCTCAGTTTGACACACAGTGTTTCTAACAATGGTGACAGAGAACGAAGAAAAAGCTCACAGACTGCTGGCTTAGACACAATGGAAAGCATTTGGGACTACTAGGGACAACACAGTCTCTGTAGCAACACGGTATTATCCACCATTCAGTAGGAGATAAGGTTTTTTTGAGCGCACTTGTTTGCAACAGCCACGTGCTACTCAGCATGGCGTGGGCAGTTCAGTGCATCACCCATGGGCCCTCTACGCACACGTGTGCCCGTGCCTGAGGTGTGAGCGTATGTGACAATTTGCAAGAGCTCTGTCTACGCACAGCTTATGGATGGCAGTTTGGCTTTATGAACTGCATCCTTATGTCAGCCTCCTTACGTCTTACGACTGCTTTTCACTGTACATCGCTCCATGTTTCCCAGGAGAGCTGCTGACACATCTGCCCGTGAATCCTTCTACGGGGGAGCGAGGAAAGGGCAAAGTGCATGCCAGAATAAAAACACCCTGCTCCAGGCCCTCGGTGTGGGGCTGGAAAGGGGAAAAACACACCCCTGCAGAAGGAAATGATGTAATGTTAAAGGTGCTTTTTTGGGGTGAGAGAAAATCCAAAGCCATTTCAAAAATAAAAGCCATTTGGGTAGGCAGGAGGAGCACAGGCTAAGCGGATGAAACAAGGGGGCCCTTCTGTGATGCGGGACCACGCTAAAGAAAAAAGTAACAGGTTTTTGGAGGCGTTGTATGGAGGAGAAAGACTGTAATTTTGTGGGGGTGTAGTGGCAGAGGAGGGAGGAAGAATTCTGAACTATGGAAAGTCAAGAAACTGAGGCAGAGAATTTTTTTTTTTTCCCTTTCGAGCTGTAATTTCTACTGCTAGCTAAAGTCAAGATTGACAGTTTTGTGGGGTCCTTCCCAAATTTTGTGCATGTTTGCTTTCATTTCCATGTATCCCAGAATAATAGATGGCAAAAGTCGTGGTTTCTATGTGATTATAGCTCTGGAAATGAGTTTCCTTAAATCATTGAAACCTGGGAGGTAGCCCTGCCTTTAGGGATCTACAGCAGATGGGGCATCATGTATCATCCTCCCTGAAGGGGGTCAGAAACACCTGCGTCTAGGAAATGTGCCAAGAAAGCAAGGAAAAAGACAATATCACAGCTTATTTTAACCGAGGGAAACTTTGGAAAATGCAGATCTAACAGAGCTGGCATGAAACATGCACATGCCAGCAAGGGTGAATGTGTGTGTCTGAATGCAGATGTACATGAGTACACTTCAGAAACTAAATAAAATCAAATTAAGAAATTAAGCTTGTGCCATTTAAATATATTACAGCAGAAATATATTACAGCAAATTTGTAACATGCAGAGCCATTGTCCTCGGCAGTCTGCGGTAAAGTCATTCTGCCCCCAAGCACCGACAATTTAGTCCTGCCTTTTGTGATAATACAGAAAGGGTATTTGCCACTGTTTTAAGCAGTAGCCCTGCTGCCAGGAGAGAGCTTTTTCAGCTGAGCCCATATTCTGAGGACAGCGATCAGCTTCCCCAGTTCTGCGGCTGCATTGCTCAGAGGCAGAAGGCATGGATTTCTTCACGTGTTGCGAGACTTTTGAAGCCGTGTAGCACTCTCCTGCCCCGCTAGTAGCACAGAAAACTGTATTTGTTTGTTTTTTCCCCAAAGCTGCTAATTGCTAGCTACGGCAAAATGGTGATAAATTACCCTGAATGAATAATCTAGTGAGCAAACAAAGCAGCAGAATCTGTTTAATGAAGCACTCTCTCACTTTTGGTACAGCCTGGCCACTTCATAACATCACCTCCCCAGTGACGTGTTTTGCAGAGAGCTAATTAATGGCTGAGGTCTCAGCTCAGTGCTTGGTGCCACAATCTGGAGTGTGCTGTAATCACGCCGTTGCACACTCCGCTACACGTGTGTGCTTGCACGCGCAGGAGAGAGGAGGCAGCTCATTAATACAGCAACAGCTGCCGGTGGCACCACAGGAGAAATCCAGGGTTGCTTTTTTCCCCCCGACGGCTGCGTTAGTTCAGGATGGTAACACTAGCAGAGCAGTTCGCTTGTAGATAAGGTTGGGGATAGGGTTTGGGTGAGAAGTGGAACGACATTAAAAAGACCTGTTGGATCACCTTAGGCTGATCACTGCAGAATATAAAAGAAGCTTCTTCAAAACAAGCCAGCAGCAGAGTTGAAATCAATACACGTCTGTAAGTCATTGTAAGTTAAGAAGTCCCACATGTCTTACCCTTTCTCGATCCAATTTCTTTTTAACCTTCACAAGTCCCAAAACAGGATCAACTGAAAATTCATTGTCTTGATCCCCATTCACTATGGAAAAATGAATCTGTCCATTGGAAGGACTGTCCAGATCTTCTGCTATCAACTTTTTTGAGAGAAGAGTGAAAATTAGCAAAACAGGTATTAAGCCATCTGTATGCTACGTTAATTGCTCAATACCCCAAAAAGTAAGACTTCATGACTTCATATTCTGTCAGACTAGTTACATTGGAACTGCATACCTCTACAGCATCAAACCAATCAGTTTTTGATAGAAGGCTCCCATTGGACCTTTTCAAAATTCTAGCCTTAAAACACAGACAATATTTTAAACTTAATATTCCATATAACATTTTCTTTTCTGGATCCACAAGTTCCAAGATGAGAGCATTGTGAGGTTTGGGTATGGCACACTCCATGCCAGACTGAATAGATACAAATACTACGTGATACAAAGACTATTTGTTTCAGTGAAAATTTGAATTTTGCCTTTGCAAGAAAACCCACTTCTTTCTAGCTAACTCATGAAATGCAATGCCTTAAACATGCTATTTGACAGCATATCGGGGTTGAAAAGAAACAGTCAGTGCTACTGCTACTTTCTTTTTTGGGGAAAACTGGTAGCAGCCTAGAAAGCAGCAGCAGACGCAGAATATTGGCTAGAGGATAGTTTGGGTGATTTAGGATTCAGTAGTTATCATTATTAACTACTGCAGCTGTATTTTATTAAAGGTCATGTAGCAAAGGGCTTCATCCCACCTAAATGCTGCCCACAGCCTCACCGTTATCACCGAATCACCGACGGCAGCATCTTCGCTGATGACTGCACTGTAGACCACCTGGCTGAATTTCGGTGCGTTGTCATTAACATCTGTCACATTTATATTCACAGTCGTAACGGCGCTCAGAGCTGGAGTACCTCCATCTTTTGCTTCCACTACTAAGTAGAAATCCTTACACGATTCATAATCCAAAGCTTCAAAAATGGAAATCGCTCCTTTGAAGCAAGGGAGGGAATGTCAACAGCCAGCGAAAAACAAATAATGCTATGGACTAAGGGATTTGACTGTAGTAAACATTGACTAAAAATGCTATTTATCACCATGGCACACATACAAAATATGTTGTTCTAACTGTAACACTGCCCAATCCAATAAAAATATTTGGTCAGGTTCCTACTGCTGTTGTTTGATTAAAGAGTGATGCCAAGTGCACTTGGGTTGCCTCTGCAGAAAGGACCTGCACAAGGCATGAAGCAATGGATGGTTTCTCATGAAAATAGCTTTTATTATACCAGTAGACGGTATAAGACCGAGAAGTGGTGGCCATATCCACCCATTTCCCTGGGCACATGCACAAAGCCTGTGGGAGAACTGGATGCTGACTCTGGAAATCAGCCCTGACGAATCAACAGAAATTCACTCCCATGTAATTAACTTCTCATGAATTAAATACAAATGAATGGGGCATGAATACCTTTGAGAAATCAGTCGTCTATCGTTTATGTGATTAAACAGGGACTTCCCCACTCACGTAGTTTAAAAATTTTGTGTTCTCTCACCACACAATCAAATCTAAGATTCTCTGTAACTTGACTCACTCCGTGACCCCAGGCCCCCTCTAGGACAGAAATGCTTTTTATGCAAGTCCTCCACTTGTTTCTCATGTATCCATAACCTGAACAAAAAGAGGGGAGTAGGTTGTGCACAGATTACTAGTGATGCCTTGGAGGACGTAATAGTGGTCATGGCAGGAAAGGCTTAAAAGCAAATCCTTAACCTTGGCAAGCTAAATCCTTTTCAATATAGACCCATCAAGAGCAGGGATGTATGGGGCTTAAACGTCATTTAGTCCAACTGCTGCCCAACACAGGTCAGCTAAGCCTAGTCATTCTTGAAGGTACTCATCTCTAATGTTCTTATCAACCTCCAACAAAATCAGTTTCCTAACCTTCTTCAGAAATGTATTTGAGTACTTCATAATCATTACAGTGAGGAATTTCTTCCTATCATTTAACTGAAATAATCCAAATGCAATTTAATCCAAATGCAATTTAAGCCCATTCACAACTTCTTTTCTCATGAGTGGGCATGGAGAAAAGTTTATTCCCCTCCTCTTCGTAGGTACTTTTTACGAGCTTGAATACTAACAGCATGTCTTCTCTTTTCTAGCTTAAATAGCCTCAATTCCTTCAGTCTTTCCTGGTAAACCACATTTTATAGACCTCGGATCATTCTTCTTAATCTTGTCTGGGCCTTCTCCAAATGAATTCTACCTTTCAGCATGACTTGCTGGAAGCAGGAGCCCTGAAGACAAGCTTCCAAGTGGCTAGCAGAGAGTTCCCACTGATAAATGGTGTGAAGGACATTATTTTTCAAGCCTTGATCAGGCATGCTACATCAGCACCCGGCTGTCTGGAAACTGAGCTCCTGCCTCTAAACTGATAATAATGGAGCTGTCACACATTAATGAATAATAAATAGTCGGGGTTTTTTTCCCTGTGTGATTAAGCTTCATTATGGGGTTTTATTGATTTATCTCCTTGGCTTGTCAAATGTGAAGTTAAGTATCGCTGTCTAGGCATATTTATGTTTAAATTTTGTTAGCACTAATCAACATTATGAAGATAACAGACAACAGACAATTATGTTAAGTCCTTTACATGTAAGGCAGTGGCCTCCGCAGAGTGGAGAAAGATTTTTGCACACAAGTAATACAAATGATACAATGCATCATTTTGAGATTTTCTGGGTTACTGGTTATCACAGCTGCACTCAAACAAGCACTTCAGCTTTCAAAATCAAGATTGTTTTGCTCTGAAGCTCTGGTGGCAGATTTGTACTGGTCATCCTGAATGTTAGGAGCATAAGGGGATCCACTACAGGAAGCACAGAAGAATCATAGCTTGCTGTTGACGAATTAAAACCTCAATAAAGATAAAGAATGTATCCTGCTAAGGAAATTCAAAGAAAATGAGCCACGTGGTCCAAATATGGCAGCTTTCCTTAGTATTTCTTAACAAGAAGGAGCAATGTGTTTTTAAAGTTTGTGATGTATAACCAAAAAAACCCCGAACCCCAAACCACAGCTGAAGTCAGCTGTCAGACAACACAAATCAGGAGCAACCTATGTCCGTGAAGACACATACAGTTGTATAAACGGCAGTCATCACCTGACATGTTGAGACTGCCAGCTATTTGGTCCTGATAGCACTGTCTGATGCTTGCTAAGGTCCAGACTGTTGAGGCTTTACTCAGCTGGTAAGCAGGTAAACATTGCAAGTGTTCATAATTGCAAGAGTTGCACAGTTTGGCTAATGGGATGTCACATCACCATTGACTTCAACAAACATACTAATGGAGAAAAGTATTCTCCACTCGAGCTGGGGCAGCTGAGCATGACTGTAATTTACATCACTCTCCAACCTAAAATTGGTTTTTAACTGTGCAACTAATTCCACATTGACAAGCTCCAACTCTCTGTCCTTGGAAATTTTTTGGTTCAAGAGCCTTTCCCACAGCATTCACATTTTCCTCACACTTTCATTTTGCATTACAAGTAAGAGCCACTTTACAAACCTGTTTTTGAGTTAATCCTGAACTTCCCTTTCTCATTCCCTGATCTGATGAGATAGGTAATCTCAGCATTAGTACCAATGTCTTGGCTTGTAGCAAAAACAGAGAGGACCTCAGTGCCAGGTGAGGTGTCTTCAGGTACTGTAACAAGATAATCTCTTCTTTCAAACACAGGGGGGTTGTCATTTATGTCTAGCACTGTAATGGTAACGGTGGCAAATGAGGACAAGGTCAGCACAATGCTCTGATCTGAGGCCTTTACACTGATGTTATAGGAAGACTGAAGCTCTCTATCAAGTGGATGCTCCAAAATAATGATTCCTGATGATCGGTCAACTGAGAAGTAACCATCTGCGGAGTCTGCCAAGGAATAGGTAACTTTTCTGTTCACACCTGAAAGAGAAGCAAATGTGAATGGTAAACTGAAATAAAGAAAACAACAACCTCTTCCCATCTAGTGGAAACCCTAAGCACAATCTGCTATCACACTGATTACTTCCAGTGGAGGTGGAGCACAAGGAGATAAAGAGGCCCTGTGGGTACTGCGTTGCTAAAGGCTTGGGAGATCAGGACATGATCTTTTCACATGTCAAATCCCAATGGATAAGCTAAGTTCCTTCCCTTATTGTGTTTTTTTTTAAAAGATTGCTTTATAAAACTGCTGTGTAATGAAACTTGAAAGCAGAATCCAGATATGGTCCTTGCCCAGAAAAGCTTACAATTGAATTAGATGAGACAGCAGAATGCTGAAATTGGAAATGTCTCAGAGCAGATCTTGAAGAAATAAAAATGTACATAAGGGAAAAATAAACCCATAAAGATACATCAGGTGGTACAGAATGTACTTGCTACCTGTGCTGCCTTGATTCCGCTGTTGAGCAGCACAATATTATCATAACACAGTACCTGCTAGACAAAAGCTGTATCAAAGAACTCCTGCCAGAACACGGACATTTTAGAAAGGAAAGTCCTCCACTCGCCCAGTTTGAGAGCAAAACTGAGTTGTACAAAAGATATCCTTTGTTTTTCAAATCCTGCCTGCATTTCCCAATATATAACACCTTTCCACCTGGCTGCTGAATATGCAGATCTATGCTAAGGTTGTTGTCAGTAATAAGGCCTGAGGGGAAGGTACTGACTTGGCTGCTTGCTGCACTACAGTGGGATAGCCATTTCAAATCTAATTAAAAGTGAACACAGATACAACCTAATTCAACTCCCTTGATGCTGGTTGATTTTATGATTTGGTCCTGTGTGCTTCAGTAACAGATTATAACTAAAAACAAAGACCCACTAAAATGAAGAGTCTCTGTTTTTAACATCTCTCACTTGAGCCTTTGCAGCCCTTTTTATTGGAGAACAGACTTTACAAGCCTGATACTGATCAGACGAACAAGAGCTACCAAGCCCTTCTAGGCATATTTTGTTAATTTAAAATTTGTGACAGTATTATTCTGGTTTCCAACAGCAAAGCATTGTAGAAATGTCTGATCAAAAGCAGCACAAATCACATTTGTTTCCTGCCTGACATAGCAGGAGTAGAGCATCCACACAAGAGGGAGCTGGGGGACTTTCTTCAATCACATGCACATAAAAGCCAGAACAACTACAAAGTCCCAGACCCTACTTGGAGAGCGTTAGGAATTACTGTTTGGCCTCTTCAGGGAACAAAGTTTTTATGCAGTGCTTGAGACACCAGAGTATATTTCAAACGTTCAAGTGTCTTTAAAATAAGGAAAAATTTAAATGGCAATATTGCAATGAAACAGGTTTGGTTTGATTTTTTTAATCACAGCAGAACCTCTCTATTCACCAGGGCATCTCAAATATGATAAAATAGAGAGGCCCCTCTTCAGCAAAACAGGCAGGGCATCCGAGGAGGTGACTCCTGTCCTACAGACGGGGAACTGAGCTTAGCCCACGAACTAGTCAGGTGTTGCAACACCTTGACCCTGAATACCCTACAGGCTGCTGGAGACCACGCTCGCCTCTTCACTTAGCCTCTTTATACATGCATCCAAATGCTCCGTCAGCTGACAATCAACAAAACTGATAAAAGTGAAAAAAGAGTAAAACCCTCTGGGAAGAAGACAGTTTTGAGGGTGAATGGCTGGAGGGGTGTCTACATTTCCGGTGGGGGAGGATCTCCTTCTGCTAGGAATCCTCCCTGAACTTCCACTCACAAGGAGGGATAGACCAGACCAGAACAGTTAATGAGTTAGCAATTAAAGCTGATCACTGGGGATGGTGGAAAAGGGGATTTTGCATGCAGTTGAACACCCAACGTACACATGAGTTTCAACTGTAAAGCTATTTAGCATTCTGTACTGGGCTCTCTTGATGTCTACCAGATTCTACATAGAATTAAATACTTCTCTGAAGCAAAAACCTTAACACACACCTTCCAAGCATATGTCTTTGTGACTGCAGGACAGCCTTGGTCTAGTCTGGGTTTCTTTCTGGCACAAAGATCCTGTTTGATACTCACGACAGCATACCTGGGCACAGCACAGAAGATTCAGATACCACTCTCTTTAAAGGCATAAATAGCTAGAAAGGAGATAGCCTACCCATAAATTGTGTCTTGAGACACCCCAAAATTTCATCAAGAATACCTTGTAAGGGGGAGTGGCAGAGACAAAATGTGGTACATGTGACACCATGTAGGGCAAGTTCACATACAAGAAGTGATAACTCTGGTGACTGCAATCTGATTGATATAATCAGACAACGCTCTTTATATTCTACTTCCTAAGGGTGATTCCCATTAATTACCAAAATATGAATGTTTTTTGATAAGTGATTGCTGGTGATCCTCCAATGAAGACAGCTCAGATACAGATTATGGTGTTCTAGTTGCTACATCTAATATAAGGGATTTTGGGGCAGAAATGGACAGAGTTAATTTTTGAAGGCAAATGTGTTTTTTCTTCCTTCTTGGAAAACAAGAGAGGAATACAGAAGTTCCAGGGATGTGGGTTATCTTGCACCAGTCTGGTTTGATGATGAAAACAGTCTTATTTTGCCCATGAGACCTGGAGGAAAGGCTTTACAGGTGAAAGTGTCATTTTATGCAAGGAGAGACAGAAGATCAGGGCAGAGGACCTGAGTTGGGACATTGACAGGTACCAATCCTTGGTGGCTTTTGGCCTGAATGCAGAGAAAAATAGAAGGTGAAACACAGATCTCAGCTGCCTTCTGACCTTCTCCCACAGTGTTTTGTGGTGCTGGAGTTTAATGCTTGCTTCTTAGGAAGAAAATTAATTCAATTAAAAGCTGTGGCAGAAACAGCACTTTGAAGAAAGTGTTGTGTTATATCAATAGCTCTTTCCACTCAGCTTCCTGACCCAAGGCTGGAAACAAAATGGGCATGAGGCAAAGATGAAATAGGAAGTTATTTCTACTGAAATCCAAAATGCTTTAGTCCAGGGGCTACCATCTGCTGAGAGAGAAGCATCCACATGTATGTCAATGGCATCCCTGCCGTGGAGACGATGTTAAGATTCTGCTTGTGACTATGAAAATGTTTTCTGTGGAAAGGAAACAACTGATCTAATACCATGGTTCCTGCACTGGTAAAGAGAGAAGTCCTCCCACACTGCTTGCCCACAGCTGCTGGGGGATTAATGTCTGCAAATTGCATTGTGTCTATTCACTTATTCACTTAAATTTCTCAGATTTCTAAGGTGCCGGTCCTGAACATAAGCTATTCGAACATGGAAAGCTTTGCAGGAATTACTATAAGAGGATTGCAGTACATTTTTTAAATAAAGGAATAAGCAAGCACATATTCTGTTTAGACTTGTATTAGCATATGATGGAATATTGCCCTTTGCCAAATCTCTGGTGTGAAGAGCTTGTACAACATACAGCCATCTAGCACCTCAAATGCCAACCTTTGGGAGTTTTTCTTTTCTTGTTTTCTTCTGCACTAAAACAAAGGGGCATGCACTGAATGTCACATAATGACATCTTCTATGCCATTACTACTTTAAATAGCACCAGGGAAATAAAATATCTTCTCTTTATAATTCATGAGTACCAAATTCGTCCTTGTCCAACTCCACTGAAAATCGTGGAGTTACAACATGGTTTCATCCAGACCGACACTAATCAAAAGGTGAAGAGAAGGCTCTGGGGAGGCCTTACTGCAGCCTTTCAGTACTTAAAGGGAGCTTACAATAAAGATGGGGACAGACTTTAGCAGGGCCTGTAGCAATAGGACAAGGTGTAATGGTTTTAAACTAAAAGAGGGTAGATTTAGACTAGATCTAAGGAAGAAATTTTTACAATGAGGGTGGTGAAATGCTGGCCCAAGTTGCCTAGAGAGGTGGTAGATGCCTCATCCCTGGAAACATTCCAGGTCAGGTTGGATGGGGCTCTGAGCAACCAGATCTAGTTGAAGGTGTTCCTGCTCACTGCGGGGGGGTTGGACTGGATGAGCTTTAAATGTCCCTTCCAAGCCAAACTATGGTTCTATGATTCTGTGATTCTATTCTATCAAAAGGCTGTGCATTAACACGACAGGTGCAATCCCCACATGACACTGATTTTCTGCAGTGGGCATTACCTGCCAACTGCATCACACACAAACTAAAATTTACACATATTAAAGACCATACATAGTGTGTTTCTCCTTTCTATTTTCACATGTCACCCTGAACTCATTATTTACTGCGTTTCCCCAAGCATAACTAGCCCACTCGTTCTTGTTTATCTCTGGAAAATGACGCTTAACTTTGTCATCTGCTCATTTTAATTTTGAAAACCTACGGAAAGAAAAATAATGGGAAGCATTAAAAATAAACAAACAAGATGTAAAACAGAAAGCTGTCCAGAAAGTAAGCTGTAAAAAAAGTTATTTATCAATTTATCAGTGATTTGCAAGCATGGTGTCTGTGCTGATTATTGTGCTTCCTCTTGCCTCTGTCTTTCCTGGAGTGACTATTAACACTGGCATGTACCTATGGCCTTTCCTGATTGCTCAAATGCTAACCACAACACCAACTACTGGAACTTAAAAGTCCACAACTTCATTAACAGCAAACAAGACAAAAGACAAATACTAAACTCGATTTTATAATACTCTACTCCATCATTTTGAGATGAAAGAGAAAAATCTTGCCAGAATTACCTTGCTGAACTGTAGAAGAATATATAGCCCCATAGGGAAAGGTATTTCAAGTGGTTTTTACAACTTAAGCAGAAACACTGGCCAAGTTCAATCCATAACACCACTACTGAGACAGGCTTTCTTTGCTTTGTCCCGTCTCTGTGGGGAAACGATAGCCTTAAGCCCAAGGACCTTTACTCACACCAGAGCTCCAACAGAGACACAGAATCACAGAATCATTAAGTTTGGAAAAGACCTTCAAGATCATCAAGTCCAACCGTCAACCCAACACCACCAGGCCCACTAAATCAGGTCCCGAAGTCCCATGTCCACACATTTTTTGAATACTTCCAGAGATGGTGACTCCACCACCTCCCTGGGCAGCCTGTTCTAATGCTTGACCACTCCCTCAGTAAAGACATTTTTCCTAATATCCAATCTAAACCTCCCCTGGTGCAACTTGAGGCCATTTCCTCTCGTCCTATCACTGGTTACTTGGGAGAAGAGACCAACACCCACCTCACCACAACCCCCTTTCAGGTAGCTGTAGAGAGCGATAAGGTCTCCCCTCAGCCTCCTCTTCTCCAGACTAAACAACCCCAGTTCCCTCAGATGCTCCTCATCAGACTTGTGCTCCAGACCCCTCACCAGCTTCATTGCCCATCTCTGGACACGCTCCAGCACCTCAACATCCTTCTTGTAGTGAGGGGCCCAAAACTGAACACAGGATTCGAGGTGTGGTCTCACCAGTGCCGAGTACAGGGGCACGATCACTTCCCTACTCCTGCTGGCCACACTATTCCTGATACAGGCCAGGACACTGTTGGCCTTCTTGGCCACCTGGGCACACTGCCGGCTCATGTTCAGCCGGCTGTCAGCCAGCAACCCCTTAGTCCTTTAGACTCCCAGGTCACAGTACCATAGGATGAAAGCAAGGCCACAAAGGACAGAGATGAACATAACCACCCCTTACTGAAGGGAAATACTGGACAAAAACGTCAGGCATCAACTTTTAGTGGTATGACACCTTCCACGGGTGTCTAAAACCCGGATTTCCATTTCAGCTGGGTCGGCTGTTGTCTTTTTTGTTGGGAATTTGAGATCTGGATCATTGGCTCACCTTCTCTCTCTTTTCTAGCAGAGATTACCCTAGCCCAGGGTACTGGTGTACATGACTAAATACTTGTTTCTATCAGTGCTCCTGACTGATTCACTTCCTTGTGCTGATCAGGCATAAGCTTAATTATTTTTCTAAAGTGGGGGAGGCCATTTTGGATACACCTGATTTAGGATTACACATTGTAGCTGACAACACTGGGTAATGTAGCCTGAAGCAATGGAATACACATGTAGAGAGAGACATATAAAAAATATACATATAGGTATGTATGCATATATCCACAGACACACACATACGTACATATGATTCAGTGACACAATTTAAATACAGGGCTTTTTCAGTCAACGTAATCCGAGAGGTACAATTCTCCTTGCCTAGTTCTTTGCCTCCATGTTGTTAAAAATGTCTTGGAAATCTCAAAAATTAAAGAAATTAATAGAAATGACAGAGTATAGAGATAGGAATCTTGTGAGGTCATCTAATTTATCCCTGCACAAAGAAAGGATGGATGCAATTTTTCCCCAAACACAGGCCTATCCTTTGATTGTGAATCTGCACAACCTCCTTGCATAACACAGCCCAGTGCCTCACTTTTCTTACAACTAAAAATCTTGATCTGATTTTTTGCTGAGATTGAATAAAAATAATAAAAGATGCGGGGAAAAAAAAAAAAGAATAAAGGTTGCTTTCCTTCCTCAGAGCTACTTGTCTGATATCTGAAGACTGTTATACTTTATCATCTCAGTTCTCTTTTTCCTGGCACCCCCTCTCAACTGTTTTAATATTTCCTGGTAGCACATGTTTTCCAGACCTGTGATCTTTCTTGTAAATCTCCAGGTAGCCCACATCTTCCTGGAAGTGCTGTACCCAAAACTTGACACAGCCTTTCAGGTCAGGATTTGCCAACACCAAGTAAACAGAAAAAATGTTTTCCAGCATTAGTCTTGTTTACCCATCTCATTAAAGTATTTGCCTTTTCACACCAGTATGAAAGTGTAAACATATATTCAGCCTGTGATTCACCATAATACATCTGTTTCTCTACAGTTCTGCTGCCCAGTCAGTAATTACCCAGACAATGCTGGTGCACTTCGTTATTCTTATCTAAACACAGGACTTCACATTTATCTTGATGACTTGCGCTGTATTTTTCCATACTGCTTTTCCAACTGTTAAATCCCACAATTATGACTTTGACACTACCCAGGGTACTTGTAGCCCCATTCTGCTTTCTGATATCTAGCAATACAGACCTTATCACAGAATCACAGAACCATTAAGGTTGGAAAAGACCTTTAAGATCATCAAGTCCAACCGTTAACCCTACACCACCATGCCTACTTATGCATTCAGGAATGAAAATAAGAACAATGCTGCACCCAGTACCTTTCTTAACTTACCCCTCCAGTGTAACAGTCATTACAAACTCACCTGGTAACAGATTAACATAGACCACGATTCCCTAGCTTGCTTATAAAAAAATCATGCTGTACAATGTAAAAAACCTCACTAAACCTAAGCCATACCACCCATGTTTCTTTCTATATGGCCTCTTAGCATGTTGCAGAAGGAAATGAGATTGTTTTGATGACTTCTGCTTGCTGAACACAGACTAGGTCTTAGTCATCTTGATACACATATAGTCATTATTTTAATGCAAGTTGGGTGACTAAATTCCCCTGACTACCTATCTGCAGCTTGAAAAATATGGCCCTTTGCAAGATTCAACAACTTGAAACTGCCTACTTACAGGGTATGTCTCCTAAGCAAAATAAGCAGTATGAAGTAGGGCTTGTTTAGGTAGAAACCTAAGCTTTCTATCATACTCCCCAAACACCTTGTTTGTTTACCTCCTAACACTAGGTAAGTCTAAACTCCACAGAGTATATTATTTTTTATTTGGCAATTTTTCAGGGGCACAATGTGTTGTGTCTCTGCATTCCTACAAGCGTTTCTGCCTTTATTTGAAGGCAAAAGCCAGGTTTTCTCCAGAACAACCCCCTGGGTGAACTTGGACCTGTAGGTGTCCTCAGGACTGGCCAGCCCACTGGGAGATGTGGGGCATTGCCCTCCCACTCTTTTTATGGAACAGAAGTCTAATGGTAAGGACACCTTTCCAGGAAGGAGGAGTACACGCATACGTTGCTGTAGACTATTACTTTTCATTGAATAAGCCCTGGGGAACAGAACCCAGAACACAAGCACCCACCAGGCCACTGAGCAATGCTCACTCATGTCTTTTGTTTTTTCTCTGGCTGATTCCTGAGTTCTTTTTCAGAACAGCTTCAGTGACAGTGGAAAGGACCCCCTACTTCAACTATAACCCCTTACTTACATAATGCTGTTTTGAATAGCTGCAAAAAAAGGAATTAATAATTCAGACCTTCCATATCCTGCATTAGTGCACTAACCCCTGGGCTACTTTAAAAGTCAGTGAGGCAAAGACATGCATAAAGATATAGGAAGCTCCATGTATGTTTTAAAGAGAACGAGCCATCCTCTGGAAAGTATCTTGTTATATTTATTTTACAAAAACTCAGACAATATCCAGAAATATCAATTAGCTAGTGCTGGTGTCATTGCCAAAGGTATCTACCTATTAGCTGTTAGGTTTTAGTAAATCTTCTGTCCTATTATCTCTGTTATTCTTATTCATGTTTGTCGTGGTTTAGCCCCAGACGGCAACTAAGCACCACGCAGCCGCTCGCTCTCCCTCCCACAGTGGGATGGGGGAGAGAATTAGGAAAAACCTCGTGGGTTGAGATAAACACGGTTTAATAGGACAGAAAGAAAGAAGGGAACAATAATGATAATACCAACAAAGGAATGTACAAGAACAAGTGATGCCCAATACAGAAATTGCTCACCACCCCGTGATCGACAGCCCGTCCCCGAGCAGCGATTTCCGCCCCCCGGCCAACTCCAGTTTATGTACTGGGCATGACGTCGGATGGTAGGGAATATCCCTTTGGCCAGTCTGGGTCAGCTGTCCCGGCTGTGTCCCCTCCCAGCTCCCCGTGCACCCCCAGCCTGCTCGCTGGCAGCCCAGCATGAGAAGCTGGACTGTCCTTGACTGCTCAGCAACAACCCAAAACATCAGCATATTATCAACAGTTTCTCATCCCAAATCCAAAACACAGTCTCACACTGGCTTCTGTGAAGAAAACCAGCTCTATCCTGGCTGAAACCAGGACAATGTTTCAGTCCTTGTTTACTTCTTTTTCAGATCCTGAATGCCTCAAAGGTTTCTAGACCCATTTTAAGAGACTTGCCCAACACAAATAAACAGGCAAAGTAGAGGTTTGCTGTCTACCGGCTTTGCCAACAAATGCAAAAATCAGTATCTACTTCAGCATTTTTATTATTTTGTTACTTTCCATTATACATAATTCAGAGAACTGGTCTTTAATCAAGTTGTGCATGCCTCTGCACCTTGCATTCCTCTCTGACACTTCTGCAATTTCACCTGGCAGCACTTTACCCTTCCGAAAGCCCAGCTGTGTGGTCCAGCTGTGTGTGCAACAGGCTCAGTTGCCCTAATTCCTTCAAGACCAAAGCCTACCGTGGATAAGGTTGAAGTCTGTACTTATTACTTCCATGCATGTATTCACCATGAAAGCGGCGACCCACTGCACAACCTAATGGAGTGATTTTTTTCTGTGCTGTGCTCACCAGGACTTCAATGGCACTTTCTACAAAAAAGTGATAAACCCTGGAGAACTATCTGTTCCTCAGCTATTATTTCTGATAGATATTTCATTTTTATTGTTTTAATGGTTTCTTCATTCTTCTCTTTGACACAAGGAGAGGACAAGAAGAAAAAGAAGATAAAACGTGCTTGCTTCACCACCCTCCTGGAGGTAGATTTAATGTCATTCCAGGCTGGACTGACCAAAACCTAAAGAAGTTGTATTACCATTCTTCCCTAGAAAAGTCATTTCTTATTTCCTGTGCACCTGCCTTATGAGTGCACACGGTGAGGGTTTTGGGTGGAGTTTTTTTTTTACAAACCAAGTTTTTACGGAAACATCAAAACTTATTGAGACCAAACCTTGTTGTGAAAGTATCATTTTTGCCATAGATTTCTTTGAAACCCAAGATAAAACTTTCCATCAGAAGCTGAACGAAAATGGTACTCCTTCCCCCAGTTCACCAGATTCCCCAGCCGCTTGCCAGGCAGATGAAGGACCACAGCTTGCTCCCCTGTACTTCTTGGTGGAGAAGGTCAGAGCTATGGAGCAGATGTCTCATAATGAGAAGGTCAAACAGCTTCCCCAGGGGAAGGGCTGAGTTCCTTCTGCTGCAGCTCTTCCACTTTGTGTGAAGAAGTGAATAATTAGTCCCTCATACCAAGAACCAGGCTGATTAAAGACTTGATGGATTTAAATGCTTATCAGATGACTACAGAATCCGTCTCATAAATTTTGGTCCAAATAATATTTTACTCTGTACAACTCTTGAAAAAACACAAACAAATTCAAACACAAGTAACCCGTATAACATGGCTGTATAAAATTTGTGAGAGCCTCGAGTGTTATCCTGGCTCCCTGAATTAGGGTTTCAACACTCACTTTTTCCCTCACACCTACCCAAGTACCAAAGCTTCAAATACAGAGAACTGATGTATAAACCTCAGATCATTCTGCGTTCTGCTGACTGCAGCCCTGGAACACATCTGTAACTCCAGGCATCCTATATACAAATGTGAGAAAATGCTTTGAAAAAAGTAGCACACCGCTTAGTGTTTTTCTAGGTTGCATTACTGCATGCTATTAAATCTGCTATTAGATGTGGGAAAATATTTTCCCAAACTACACTTCCTGCAAAATCTCATCTGTCATTAATTTTTCTTCTCTGAATTATGTCCAGCTTGGGAAGAACTGGCAGTAAGAGACGGCATCAGTGTGGGTTTGCTGCCTGTCTGCACCGCTCTGCCAGGTCACAGTGAGGATGTTATGCTTTTGCCTGTATCTGCAGTGCAGGTCTCTGGTTATTCCCAGAGGGCCCTTGGGTTGCCCACGCTCCATAGCACTCAGGGAATATCTCCATCCTTGGAGACATCCAAGAGCTGTCTGGACACAGTCCTAGGCAACCTGCTGTAGGAGGCCCTGCTTGAGCAGGGTGGTTGGACAAGATGACCTTCCAGAGGTCCCATCCAACCTCAACCATTCTGTGACTGTGTGAACCCTGCAGCATGACACCTCTGTATACGCAAGGCCAGGAGACATGTTTCTAGCCAGGAGGCCCAAAGTGCTTCACCTCTGACTTGTCACCACACACAACCCTGTGGTCCTCACCTTCAGCCCACAGTGAAGACCCTTCCTGACACGTTTGCTATTTGCACATGCTGCGAAAATGGGATAGGGGAACATAGGGTCATTCCTGCTGGGAAGTGGACCATGAACTGAGAGAAATAGAAGGCATGGACAAAACTATGTCAAAGAATAGAGCAGCTAGTAAAGGAGGACTGCCTGGCTGGGCAAGCGAGCAGGTGCGGGCCTTTGCTCTTTGAGATGTGACTGCTGTTCCAGGAAATACCGTATCAGTCTGAATTGTGCTTCTGAGAAACTCTTAGATTTGGCTAGTCAGGTCATGACATGGGCACCAGCTGGCTGCTTGCAGGCTCAATGTCACTACTGCTCCTGTGCAATGTACTTGTATGGCCCTGGGGCTGGAGAAGGGGCACGGGGGTGAGGGGCAGCTGAGGACACAGCAGGGAGGTCTGTGCACTGCAGGCAACTCTTTGCAGCCAACCAAAGGCCACTCCTGTCAATTTTTTCTCCACCTACATGTCTTTGTTTTCCTGCACATTATCTGCATGCAATACAAGGTGTAGGCTCCAAGACAACCTAGTCCGTTTATATAGGTTGGTTGTATAGGGAATGGGGGAAGACCTGGACGAGCATGTACCAGACGTGGCTTTGACCATAGGATAATGCAGAGATTGGAAGGCAGCAGTGGCAGGCAAAACAGGGCTGGCTGACAAGGTTGTTCCCATTCTGAGAAAAATTTGAACTCCATCTTCATGACAAACCCAGAAAAAAATCAGTAGGTCAGTGAAATCACTAAACTGTCTGCAAATGTGGGTGGTGTGGAACTGCCAGTGCCCCAGTGGCGATGAAGAGGACTGCGGGAGGACAGATGACACACTGTTCATATTTAGTACAGTAAGTGCTTCTGCCTTTGGTAGACTACACCATCAATCAGCATGGAAATGGGCCTGAGCATGGAGGTCATTTGCAAGGCAAAGCAGCTGCAACTGAGGCAGGACTTTGTAACCGTCACAGCACTGCTGAGCTTGGACCACATTGTCATTCATTCTATTCAGCAAGTAAGGCAACACCGCCATATGTAGGCAGAAAACATGAGCAGCACTGGAAATGAGTATGCACCTCCAGCACAGGTAGCAATTTGGACTCCAGGTTTATTTTGATGTTCATCAATTTTTTAATGTCATGCTTGCCACAAAGTTCCATGTAGGTTTTCTCAGCATTTCTGCTCTAGCATGACCCCAATTCCTTTGAAACGGGCTGATATTGTAGTTGTCTGATGGGTTTGCTCAGATAATGACACCTCAGCATTCACTCCAACTCTTCTTGTGCCTTAATTTGAACAGAATGGAGTAATTTGGCACTTTGATTTGAAGACTGTGGGAGGTGGAAAATCCACTGCTCCCTGTGAACTTCTCTAAAAAACTGTAAAACGAGTATTTCTCTTTCATGTTTAGTTTGCACATTTCCAAACCTGATGGTGGTGAGTTAGTAGGAAATATGATATTGTGGACATTTTAAGAGTTTCCAGTTGAAGCAGAATGGGAAAACATTGTTTTATATTAAAGTTACTAATATGTTTTAACAAAGGGATGTGTGTATACTCTCTTCCTTCAAGCAATCTTTTAATTTGACACCTAGCTACACGGAGAGGTTATGTAAAATAATCTTGCATGCTACTCGAGTGAAGTGCTTGATAGCTAAAGTATTTTTCTTCTGTTGAATACTGGGGAGAAGAATCACATCCCTTCCTCGGTGTGTGCAGCTGGTACAGCTAGTTTGTAAGCATGTATCCAAATTACAAATATATTAAACAACAATTTATGTTCCAGTCCTGAAAATGCACAGGACATTATGAATTCAGGAACTTTAGCACAAAGCAGATAAAACACTATTTTCCTGTTATCTGGAAATTGCTCTAATTATCCCACACTGTCTAACCACAATATTTTCAGTTTTATGTTAAATGGCATTTAGTTGCAGACCAACAATTGACTTCTCTCAAGTTTTATCTCAATGACCTCTATACTAATACTCCTATACTCACAGTACATGGCTCTTTAGAGCCCAAAGCAAGAAGAACTGGCATATTCTAAGACTGATCATAAGATGTTTCCTGAATGTTCAAAATTGATTTGTATGATGATTGCTGGATCCACTGATGTTTTCAGGATAATGCTCCAGAAAACCTTACAGGAATATCATAGTCCATCAGGAATATCAATAATACATTTTTTCTCTGTGCTGGGAACATTACACTACCTGAACTAATTCATTATACAGTAATAGGGAATCAGTGATTTTAGTATGGACTAATAGAAGAGTAATTAATATAAAATCCAATTTTAGAGACCAGAGTCACTTTCACATGGCACAGTGTCTTGCTTGATTTTCAGGTCTAATCATTAAGGAAATACATAGCCCCTTCTCATTCATCACATGCATCCCTTCCTTTCACTTATCTAGTTTCAGAAGGAAGATGTAGAAATTAGCTCATGGGTTGTTTTTTTCATTGCTAACCATCTTATTATGTAAATTTGGTGCTAGCAAGAACTTTTATTGACAACTTTTGATTCTAATTCTTCATGTCTCCCCCATCTCCTTGAATGTCATCTCACCTATGAGAAAAATGGTAATTAAGACAACAGTGGAAAACAAAACCACTGGATCTTCAGACTGTTCAGTAGTTTACTACCAGTAATTGGCTTTTCACTGTAGGACAGTATCATAATTTTAATTGTGGTTTTTCAACCACAGCATATAATGTAGCTCTTCATGGACACGTTAATGAATGCTTGCTGCTCCTTTACTGATTCCTGTATATTTACATTAACAGCCTTAGTAACAACTGAGACTTCCAGCATGCACTGTACTTCAGAAAAAAAGATTTGAACATTAAATATTTTTTCATTCAATGAAAGGTCTGCTTTTTACGTGGAGCTACTCAGGCGACAGTTTTCATAAAACATTTCCAAAACCACAGGAAGAAAAAATAAACTATGGGACTTACTTATTCCAACTGAAGTGAATGACCCAAAGAAAATTATCTGATATTCGGCAGGTTTTACCACTGTGTTATGCAAAAAAATCCTTTAAATATTTATAATTGGGCCCAGATTTCAAGGTTAAGGTCCTTATATAATAAACTATTACACTTTAAAAGAACGTACAGTTAAGCAACCAGAACATTTATAATATACACTCAGTGTACAACAATAGTTTTATGCTAAGGTAACCAGCTGGAACAAGTGGGAGCTATAGCAGTATAAAACTCTAGAAAAGCTGTGATTAACCATGTATAGGTTCCTATGGCACTTAACTATATTAATTGCATAAATAGAGGCATGGGTATTCAGAACCATGGCTCAAGAAAAGAGGCGAAAACACTGGAGAAAAAAAGTTGAAATTTACCCCCCAAAACTATCATTTACGCCTAAACATCCTTGATCAAAAGAATAAAAGACTACATGGTTCTGTGGCTGCTGCAATGCTTTTCTGTTTGTAACACCATTATGCCAAGCTCACCCATGAGCCTTTTGATGTAAAGAAATGAGAGAGAAAAATGGGTAGGATGCAGAAGCAAAAGGAGGAAAGAATGAGGAAAGGCAGCAATGGAGAAAATCTGTATTGCAATTCCACTAACCTACAGAGTTTTCCTGTACATTGAGGAATGTTTGCAACATTACTCACCAACATCAGGATCGGTGGCTTGGACTCTTGTTAACAAAGCTTTAGTGGCTGTATTCTCATAGACACACGCGGTGTAGTGATCAGATGAAAACACTGGTGGATTATCATTAACATCTTCTAAAATAAGATGGATTTCTGATTGGCAAAACCTGCCACCACCATCTGTAGCTCGGGCAACCAAGTTGTATGCAGGGATTTTCTCTCGGTCAAGAGGAGCCAAGGATTTCAGCTCACCTAAAATTGATTAAAAGCAGCAGCTATCATTACTACTGTAGCAGCACCTCTAATTCTATATAGGGTGAGTATCTCAAAACTATGTATTTCATAGGAGCAGGAAAGAGAAAAAAAGATCAAGCTTGATTATTGCAGCGACTGGATTGAAAACTCACAGCAGCATCACTTCTCACTCTTAACCCAAGGAATTGAGCTGCCAGTATGAATGTAGGGAGGACAAGCCACTCCTGGTGGCCTTCAACAGCCTACGGCTTCACCCATGTGCACACCACCATGTTCTTCCAAGTCTGTCTTCTTGTTACTCTCATGATTTATTGACTGATAGACACAGAAACACATCCTGAATCTGATGACAGTAGCCATAATAAACTGTAAAGTTTTCTAATGATACTGTTAAAAAATAAAATCAACATCCCCGTCTCTTCTCCCTACAAAGCAATCTCCAACCAGCTCTGAATTCCCATATATACCTCTGGCATCTAGTTTTAAACAGACTTATTCTTTTCCAGAGACAGGTATCACAATAAACACTAACAGCAACAAAAAGCCATCTAATTCAGACTGTGAGAGCTTTACCCATGATCCCTCTTCCACTAAACAGATAAACAGCTGCCAAACATTGCCACATCAGCAAACAGCCACTACTAGTTGGAAGATAAGTTTTGGGTTAGTTTTGTAAAGGGTGCAATTTGCAGTTAAATAAAAAATTTATTCTTGAAGAAGGCAATACTTCCTCTTCCACACACTGCATAGATGTCCAAATGCCTCCTCTTCCCTCAGTAACGCTACAGCAATAGTGGGCACTGCCTCCTGCTAGTCAGGCAAAGGAGGCATTGCACAGGGAAGGACTATCATTATGGGAAACGAATTCCTAAGAATAATAAAAGGGTCAGATTTTTATTCATGGGAAAATGGTTTTATTTAGCTTTACTTCATAACAACCATAAAATCTAGATCTTATCAGAGATCAGTATCTTTTTCCAGACCAACTGCTAAATGTACAAGACCTTCGTAGCACTCCACTGTGCCCACAAATTCATTTCTTCCCCAGATGACATCCTTTCTCCCCCAAAATCTGTGTATAAAAGAAATGACTTTTTTTACAGGGTCTAAATGCCAATATATCTAGACCAAGGTGGAAGAATTGAAGTCTGAAGGTGAAGGAGGACCATACTGAGGACCATACTGGCAGCTTCCCCTCTTCTGCACCAAAAAGACTCCAGGACAACTACCCCATACATCTCTGACCCAACTTGATGTCTGGCAGGGAAGCAAAAGGGTCAGTATCCACTGCTATGATAACACGCAACCAGGTCAACAAAGACGTCCCTCTTTCTCCTTCCTACCACCACCACTTCAGAAGTGGTCATCCATGCCTGCCATAACTGGAACAACTGGCTGATAACCAAGTGTAACACAACTCTAGTTACGGAAACTGGCACCCATTGATGTTGAGGGATTGAGAGGCTATTTGGAAGCATTTAGTGTCATCTTACCGTTTTCTGGATCTAAGAAAAATTTATTGTTCCCAGCACCATAAAGAGAGTAGCGAATTTCACCATTGGACCCAATGTCAGCATCTTTAGCACTGATTTTAAGAATGACTTTGTTTGATGGAATGTCTTCAGGAAACAGTGCTGTGTATGCAACCTAGAGACAAAAACAGAAATGTAAGCTGTGCTATAACAGTATTTTATAGTCTTTGCACAACCTTTTTTTTTACACACTCTGTAGTGCATTTTTTCTATATAGGAAACAATTTTCCTTTACGTAACGCATTCCTAGAAATTCAAATCACTGCTAAGCTTTGAGGTGTCACAAAAACAATGCCAAATTATGACTCTTAATAGGGCTCGTCTTAGGTGTTAAACGCGATCTCATTTTCTATCTTCTGTTTGTTTCATCAACACTAATGAAATGGAAACTTTGATGAGTGTGCTAATGAAGACAACTGTTTTTATCCCCTCATCTCACAGTGTTTGAGAGACATACAGACTGTCATTCCCGTGTGGTGCTTGCAATGACAGTGGTCCATCAGTGATAACGTAATGACAGGAATTACACAAGTATATACATACACACACACACACACACACACATATATATAAGGGATTCTGTAAGCGGTACCATTAAGGAAATCTGGGTTTCATAGTGTCTTTTCTTTCACACAGATCTTTCTATTGCAGTAATATCAGTTCCCCACATCGCCTTTCCACAGAATAAGAGACAGCTAGTGCTGTCCTGTGGTCAGGACACACTGCATGCATGCCTGACAACATGGGAGCAAACTACACTCTTCTGCCTTTTCCACTGGGTTTCTGACATCTGCCAGGTTCAGGAAGGCTGGAGTTAAACCGAATTGAAGACCTGTCCACATTGGCTGTGAAGGGAAAGCACGTTTTTTCTGCAGAGGAGGAGTGGCTGCCAGTGCCCCCTCACAATGCTTCATTTTTAATAAAGTCAACTAAGGTCACTGTGGAGAAGACTCCTCTGCTATCTTTACTAGACTATTATCCTTTTGTCTTGACTTCACAGGACTTTTTCATCCTGTGCTTCTCCCAGATCACTCCAGATTTTTCAACTAAGACCTTAAGGATGAAAATGGGCATCACCTGTGAATATCTGTAAATAGCAGAGAAACCCATAGGGAAACCATCACTTTCAACACCACAGCTCATTGGTGTGGGTGTTACTAACTCACCTGTTCACAAACTGGATTATTATCATTAACGTCAGTGACAGTGACTTCCACAGCAGCTTGGGTTACAAAGAGGCCATCCGTGGCGGTGATGTTCAGATAATAAACATCTTGCTCTTCCCGATCTAGAGGCCTTTTAACATAAACCTTCCATTCATTCTGAACCAGTCCCAGAGCAAACTTCCCTTTCGGATTCCCTCCTGTAATGAGACAAGCAACATGCAATGGGGCTGGGGCATCCCTTCAGAGCTCCCCCCTAGTTTAAACACACAGATGCATCGTGGAGGACCTGGACTAAGCAGCTGTCGTTTGTTTTACAGTGATCAGTGCTTTCAAACTAGCAGAC
Organism: Phaethon aethereus; assembly: GCF_964289735.1. Taxonomy (NCBI): domain Eukaryota; kingdom Metazoa; phylum Chordata; class Aves; order Phaethontiformes; family Phaethontidae; genus Phaethon; species Phaethon aethereus. The sequence goes on from NC_138575.1 coordinate 211,959,451, forward strand.
TCAGGAAATCTGTAATGAGATTATGCTTCCCGTGTTTATTGGCCCCTGAACACCTTGCATGAAAGTGAACCAGTAACTTTCAGTGGAAGCAAAATCCATTTAGCAGAGCTGAAGATGATCTCTTGTTTAGTTCCCCATAAGGGCAATCAAATCCAAACTGTGAACAATCAATAGTCCTCTCAGCTTGGTACAATTGTCTTTCCACTTAGTCTCGGGAGAGGATGTAATACACCGTAGCTCTTGTTACCAAGACAATTTCATTAGCTGTTGATTATGCAATCAAGGACTGGAAGTGGGTTCTATTAAGGAATCCTCTAATGAAAGCTTTATCATACAGCTGCGCCGTTCTTCTGCTAATTAAAATTCTAGTTTTAAAAAAAGTTTAGACGACACAGGAAGACACATCAGTATTAAATAGTCCTAACAAGAGGTCATTTGAGGAGCAGTTGGAAGATAAGCAGTACAATTAGATCAAATGTATCTGAGAGTGAAAGCTGGTGAAAGGAGTGCAGGAGACAACTCAGAACAGCTTTTTATTGTGCTGTAACACTGACACTGAACCTGGCAGTGTTGCTCTTCCACATCACTAAATTGTCTGGTGACAAAAGCAGGTTGGAAGAAGCAAAGTTTTGGTCCACATCACCCTCAGGAAGGAAGTAAGGACATGTCACATGTAGAAGGGTACAATAATCAAGGCAGACACGATTGTTGTTAATGTTTCCAACAGCTATTTATTCTTTCATCTGAAATGGTACAATCCCCTGCCTGCTCCATGAAGAAAGCACCTTCAATCACCTTTCTCGGAGCCCGATCTCAACCCCTGCCAGTCCAGACACAAAAATCTTTTAAATCAGTGTTGTTGTTTAACCCAGGTAAGCAGCTAAGCCACACAGAGCTGCTTGCTGATTCCCCCCGCTGGGATGGGGGAGAGAATCAGAAGGGTAAAAGTGTGAAAACTCCTGGGTTGAAATAAAGTCAGTTTAACAGGGAAAGCAAAAGCTGCATGCACAAGAAAAGACAAAAATGGAATTCTTTGCAGGTGTTCAGCCATTTCCAGGGAAGCAGAACTCTACGCATAATGGTTACTTGGGAAGACAAATGCCATCACTCTGAACCTCCTCCTTTTTCCCCAACTTTTATTGCTGAGCATGACATCACATGGTATGGAATACCCCTTTGGTCCCAGCTTTGGCCCCTCCCAACTCCTTGTGCACCCCCAGCCTAGTTGGTGGTGGGGTGGTGTGAGAAGCAGAAAAAGCCTTGTCTCTGTGTCAGCACTGCTCAGCACTAGCTAAAACATCCCCGTATTATCAACACTGTTTTGGTCACACAGCACCACACCAGCAACTACGCAGAAAATTAACTCTACCGTAGCCAAAACCAGTAAAGACAACTACCCAGTCTTCTGTGCCCAGCGTCTAACATAACCTTGGTCTGTAAAAACATATCTGCGCATTTAATAATTTAGGATAGAGCACTATAGTCATAGCAAACTCGTGTGCTATAGAAACTGAGTGAGGACACAGAAAAAAAGCATCATGCTGCTCCACTGGGTGAACTTTAATTCCAGCTAACCTGCTACTAGCTCCTTCCCCGCCATACTAGGTTTTCTTCTGTGCTCTCCCATGCAAAAATGCAATCTGAGAACTACTTTCCATGTTTCTCATATATAAAAGTGGTATAAAAATATTAAGGGAACGCTTATTCTTTCTTGTAGCAGGATGAAGAATGTCAAGCATGCTAGCGTACTTTTGTATACAATTTATTCAGGGTCCTGACATGTGTCATGAGATCTGTCCAAGCTCAATGGAAAGACCAGATTCTTAAGGCTTCCTCTCTAATACTTGTGTTGAATGTTTGAGTAAATAAGTATTTTTCAAAAAAATCCAAGGCTGAATTTATTTGAGCTGCCTCGGCTGTCAAGCGATTAGGTGTCATTGTTGTTGCTTCTGGTGTCACAATTCTGTCAGCTTCCAGGGACCTTCTTAGCAAAAAAACAAGGCAGAGAAGATCTGAACTTGAAACTGAGCTTAAAACCAAGCAAAAAACCTCTAACGCACATTTCATACCTTCTTTCTACATCAAAAAGCAGAAAAGAGGTCACAGACTGTAATATATGCTTTCTTCATTAGTTACCAATGACAAGACAGGCTAGTTTCCATTTACTATGAAAACTAAGTCAGTTGAGACAGGCTGAGCAAATCTTTCTTGTTAAGGATCACCATTTGTACTAGCTGTAACTGTGTCAAAAAAGCATGTTGAAATGAGTAAGATTTCCAGATAATTAGTCAGATAGGCATTATAATTTTAAAAGGCCCTCTAATCATACAGAGCTCAAAACTGATATGTCAAACACAGATATTTTCTGTTGATAGAAAATCACCTTGTTCGGTCACAAAACCAAGCAAATCCCAATTTTCCCACCGATTTCTACAACAGTCTGCAATAATCATCAGAGGACTCAGCTAAACCTTGTTTAATCTGTAGCGTGATACAAACACACATTTCCCATGCGCAGTATGCCGATGTGCACTACAGGCCAGATCTGAACACAATCCAAGGCAATGAGCAGCTGTCCATTGACTCGAGTCTTAATGTGACTTCAAAGAAGGTAGACTCCTGCTGACTGACATTAAATTCTCTGTTCAGTTCAACACCAGCATAAAAAAGCTTAACTTTCCTTTATAAAAGGCTGTAATCTTTTCATAGTGAGTTTAATGTTGTAAACCATTAATAAAAATGGTCTTAAATATTCTTATTTAGCTTTGTGATATCAATCAGTGCTTTCCTGCATGTTAGTCCTTTTGTAAAAGGAAATGATTAACTGTCCCGACCAACTATGAAGCAATACACTCAAGGTATGGGTATCCCATTGCTAAGAAAAGAGTAAACGTAAAATCTAATTAAAATCAGCTGGTGGCTTTTAATGGCTGGCAGTAACACTAGCTTGGAGCAATTTTAAAATCACTGCTGCTTTGTTGTTGATGGAATGACTTTTAAATCATACATAGGAATTTGGGGAATATGTATAAAAAAAGGGTCCTTGGGATCCCTTTCCTCCCCTTTACTCCCCTAGAAAAAGATCAATTTGAATGACCACGAAACCTGTGCAATAAGCATCAAACATGTGTAACAGTTTATCTGCATGCCTTTTTCATTAGTGCCACCTTTCATTTTTTTTGCTTCTCAGGACTGGCTACATACTTTGTTGATGGAAGATAAAGGTGGAAGATGTACTATAAAGTGTAACAGAAATAATGAGATGTAAACACTAAAACAGCATCAAGGAAATATTCTTAAAAAAGAAAGGCAAAAAAATCTACACTGTGGCTCAGGGAACCATTTTCTAGTACTTATACATATGTCTTGACACAGATCTCATTCTGCAGTGATTAATTAACTTTTTCACTAATATATGTAAGCAGATTCAGTTTCCTAGGGGCGTTCTAATTAATTAGTTTTTCACTCTGAATAATGTAGCTTTTCTAAACGGAAGCCTCCTGACTACATGTATTAATGGATTCTTTAAAATCTTTTGGCAGTTTTCTTATGTTCTATTTTGAATGTCACAACAGTGAAGTGCTAGCTACAAAAAACAATCCAGTAACTTTTTAGAAAGGCTTTGAGGCTAAGAGAATCAGCATTATCTTTTATCTTTTGTTACTTGAAGTTTAAATAATGCTCTCCCTCCCTCCCTAGTCAGCAAATAGTACAAAGCCAAATCAAGCTCAAGTTTAAGTAAAGAAAGAAAACAGCCAGATACAAATGAAATGCAGAGACATAGTGATCCAAAATAAACAAATCCTGACACACATCATTACTAAAGCACACACAGAGGGAATTATAACAGCTCAAAGGGAACTGAAAACTGGAAGCCAACAGTATCAGTTTTCACTGCAATGTCCCAGTCTGGGAGGGGTAACTGAATATTTACTGACTTATTTATTCAGTTTCTCTCTTACATTTATGCATTTATTTAGATACATTCAATTCCCAATTAGAACTGTAGGAATTTGTATCACATAAAATCAATAGGTTTATCCTCCATTCCCAGTTTAAGACGTTGCATATTTATTGAGCAGCTGAAGTGATAAACCCAATCCTGATATAGGTAATGACCTCAAATGAGCCTTCAAAAGAAAACTACTGTGCTCCCTAAGTGCATTTGTGTCATCTGCGCTTCCTATTGGTTTTCTATTAAGATTTATATATAGTGCTTTTGCTTTGTGAACATCTCCAGGTGCTATCAAACCATAAATAACAAAGGGTACGTGCAAAACTTTTTTTCCCCCACCACCAAATGCAGATGTAGGTGGATTTGAAAATGGTAACTGCTTGTCAGTAATCATGGAAACCAATCCTAAACTGAAGGCGTTCAAAACAGAATATATATTTAAGTATTCAAAAAACGTGTGGACGTGGCACTTCAGGACATGGCTGAGTGGGCACAGTGGTGTTGCGTTGATGGTTGGACTTGATGATCTTAAAGATCTTTTCCAACCTTAATGAGTCTGTGATTCCGTGATTTACCCACCAGAATGTCTCTTCCCCTTTTCAAAGTTGACCAGAAGACTGCAATGAGCATCTGTATTTCTCAAAAGAGTGCAAATGACTCTTCAATGATCACATCTGACCTAGAATGTTTCTTTCTTTCATCTCCTAAATGATGTTTTTCTCCATCTATCTTCTGTGTGCTACTTTTCTCCAGGTGCATTTGCACACAGCTGCTTTTGGTGGATACACGTCATTCTCATAATTTGTTTTCTTTTCTCTTTTTGTCAGTGTCCTGTTTTTCCTCAGAGTTAGTTGATTTTATTCACAGAAGTTTCTATGGCTCAAAATGCCTCCAGAAAGCCACAGTATTTGAAAAATCATCTAGCTAATCTGATTCCATGAAATATTCAAGTGCAGTTCCTCAGCTCAACTTGAGGAAAAGTGTGAATAGACTATTTTGTTAGTTAAACCATACTTTAAGAGGTTTTGACATTTTAATGAAAAGAACCTAATTTCTCCTTGTGCATTTCCCAAATTCAAAGGATATATTAAAAGACAGTGGAAATTCTGAGCTTGAACACTTTAGTAATTGTACAGTAGGCATTAGAGAAAGTTTTGGGCTTTGACATCTAATGTTTTTGGAAACTAAAATACCAGCAAAATATCTGACATATTTTGAACTGTGATAGAATTTAAGGTACAGAATGATCTATAATTTTTGAGTGACATGTGACAGTTATTATTAAAAAGTCCAGTTTTTACTAAATTAACAGCACAGGGATGGGAAGAAAACATTCTTATGTAACTAAAAGCATAATTCATTATATGAGATAAATGAAAGACTTCAGAACAAAGAGAAAAAACAGTACTTTCTGCTAATGATCATGGTACACTAACATTTTTGTTACGAACATGAAGGGTTTGCACATCCTATAGTACTTTCCATAGTGGGATCCCCGAACTCCTTCAAGTATCACAAAATCTCTAGGATGAGGCACTACTTATTTACTTTTAGATATGTGGGAACTGAGGCACCAGCAGCTAATGTACCTTGCCCAAAGCCTCCAAATCCTGTGCTTTATCCACCAGATTGTTTTTGCCTCTGCTTCCAATATCTACAACACATCACTCCATAAACACACAGTCTTCGCAAATAGTTAACATGATCCAGACTTCCAAGTAAATGGTCAGAATGAATTTCTGGCTGCTTTGAAAATGATGCTACTTCTGATGTGCAACACAGACAATTTACGGCTAACTGCAACATCACACCTCTCCCTACACACCATCCCACAGTCATTTCCAATTTGATAGCTAACGAAGAAGCATGAGTTGTCTTGCAGAGCAAAATATAAAAACTGTTATCCAGTTAGTTAAGTCCTTTTTGCCCACAGCCTGCTACTTACATGCAGTCTTGTGTAATTCTAATCCTATCCAGTGAGAAAAATGTGAATTTGCCCAATAGTACGGTTATTACTATGTAATTAATATTAGCTCTTGGACTGTGAAGGTTGGGGTGAGTGACAAAGTTGTTCCCTAACAAAATCTATTGAACAATGCAAGCTGTAGGCAGAAAAATAATTGCACCTCCCCATACTCACACAAAAGCCAGTCTGAATCTAGGAGAAAAGAATGATAATAAATATAGCACAATAGGAAAGAGCAATGTTACCACACTTTGAAAAATGTTAGTAGTGTAATCAAAATTCCCTTATGCTGTATATAACAACACACGGCAACTAACCAGTCCTTCTAAGAGGATTACTGTTTCCCTGCCCAGAAATCTGTGCTGATAAGAAATGGCATCCCCTCACTCCTTCCAATGTAAAATTCATTCCTCCCCACACCTCCTCCATCAATAGTACTATTTCAAAGTGGTTCCTGCATGCACTTTTCCATCTCAAAAAGAAAAATGCTATTTCAAAAAAATTTTAAATGCTTGTAAATGTAAGGATTTTCTCCTTAAGAATAAAATGTTCTTCTTCTGTTGGCTGAAACATTAAGTCATGATGATTTCCAAGCTGATACATCAATTATGATGGGTTGATGGGTCTCACTACATTGCACTGCAGCAAATCATGAAGTGTTAATCTTGGAAATTAGAGAGCGAATAACCCGGACAGATAAACACACCCCCCCCTTTCCCTTTTTTCAGCTTTGCTACTTGCTGAAAATTATATCCAAATTTAACTAATTAAAAAATCAGAGGCACGCAATTGTCTGATTCACAGTGGTAATTTAGCTGAAACCCTGCTAAATGTTCACCTAAAACTGGACACATACACAGTTCTTCAGTAAAGCTGATTTTGGGAAGAAACCATGCAACTTGTTTCTTACCTGTGATATGGTAGCTAACCTGTCGGTTCACATCAGACGTGTCTTCATCCCATGTGCTAAGAACAGCCACAACTTCCCCTGGAGTGTCACTCTCTTTCACTGACCCTCTGTACACCTCATGCTCAAAGACAGGTGCATTATCATTTATATCTGTCACAGTAACCGAGACCAAGGTGGTTGATGACAAGGTTAAAGCTTCCCCCAGATCTGAGGCGACCACTGCAAAGGTGAAAGCAGGATCCTTTTCATGGTCCAGATCCTTCAGTGTGCTGATCCAGCCACTGTTGCTATCAATGGTGAACGCTTCTGTGATCTTCTCCAGCTCTGATTCCACCGCAAGTGTATACGTGACCTGTCCATTTGCACTCGAGTCTGCATCAACCGCTTTAACTTGCATAAGTTTTGTTCCTATGGGCATCCCTTCCATTATTATAGCGTCATAGCTAGCTGTTTCAAACATGGGCTTGTTGTCATTTACATCCAATACCTTAACCTCCACATCCACAGTCAACAATATATCTACTTTGTCTAATGGAATGGTGGCCGCAACTTTGAAGTGAAAAACAGGATTTGTTTCATGATCAAGTCTTTTATCCAGTTTTATGAGTCCTGTGTCTTGCTCTATGATGAAAACCCCATCTTTGTTGTTTTCAGTCAGCTCACCATTAACTGTGCTATACAAAGCACCCTGATTAGGCAAAACATGCAGAATGTCAATGGTACTACCTATGACGGTGTCTTCTGGTATGGTAAAAGAATACTGGGGTTGAGAAAAGGAAGGCAAAATGGTTTCTGGAGGCAAAACATGGATGTAGACAGGAATGAGGGAATGCTTTACGGGAATGCCACCATCAACTGCTTTGACAAAAAATGATAGAACCGTGTTTTTCAGCTGGTTAAAGCTACCCTTGGTGACCATCCATCCATTGTCTGGATCTATTTCAAGCAGATCGGCTACTGAAACGGAGGCCTCACTATACAGAGAATAGGTAATTCTGGAATTGGCTCCATCATCTGGATCTACTGCTTGCACTTGGGTCACCAAGTAACCTTTCCCAACATCTGCTTTGACACTTGCTCTGTATTCGATCGTCATAAACTGGGGAGTGTTGTCATTCTCATCCACTACTATCACTCTCACAGTGCAAAACGTAGTCCTGCCACCTCCATCGAGGGCTCTCAAAAAAATACCAATATCACTTTCCAGTGGGTTCTCCCGGTCTAACCGCTCAGTTGTCAGAATCTGCCCATTGCTATCAATCAAAAATCGGTCCTTGGCAAAGTCGTTTATTATAGAGTAGCTTATCTGGCCATATACACCTGAATCCCCATCTGTTGCCTTCACATGGATTACCTTAGTTCCAGGAGCAGCATTTTCTCTAACCTCTGCAACATAAATGCTCTGCGAAAACACAGGGCTGTAGAGGTTGGCCCCAAGGATCTGTATGTGCACCTGAGCTGTGCTGGTGAACAGCCCGTCTGACACGGAGACATTTAGGCTGTACATGGGCTCCATTCTCTGTTTCCGATGGTTGGAAAGTGTGATAACACCACTCTTGCTGTCCATAATAAAACTGGTCCGATCGTTTCCTGATAAGATGCTGTACTCCAGTCTGTCAAAATCAGAGCTGTCAGCATCAGAGGCTTGGACACAAGTCACAAAATGACCTCTAGGTGCCAGTTCACTCACATACGATTCATATATTAACTGGTTAAAAACTGGAGGGTTGTCATTCATATCTGTTACCAAGATACTAACAAGAACCTCACTGCTTAATGGTGGGAACCCGTTATCAGTTGCTCTGACTTTCAAGCTACACTGCTGTATGAGTTCATGATCCAGCATCCGGGCTGTCAGAATTAGGCCACTGGTGCTGTCTATATGGAAATAGTCTGTGCTGTTAAAGGTGTCCTGGACTATCTGATACTGCACAATCTTGTTATTGTCAGAGTCAGCATCAATAGCAACAACCTGCAGTACCGGAGTCCCAATCAAAGATGCTTCAGACAAAGTAGCATTGTAAGCCAGCTGATCAAAAACTGGAGGATTATCGTTCACATCATTAATGATCAAGTCCACAGTGACCTCAGCTCGAGCGCCAGTGAGGGCATCACTGGCTCGCACCATCAGCTTGAAAAGAGAATTTATTTCATAGTCCAGTGGGCTGATGACACTCAGAACTCCAGTATCAAAGTCAATATTAAACTGGTTGTAGGGATCTCCATCGACAATGATATAAATGATACCCTGTCCTTCTGGACTGGTTGCATTTATGCTTAAAATTGGTGTGTGCATTTCTACATCTTCATTCACGGAAGCTGTATAAAAAGGCTTGTCAAATACAGGCATTGCTTTGTTAACAATAGTAATGGGGAGCTCTACTGAAGCAGCCAACGATGGGTTACCGCCATCTTTTGCAAGAATGACAACCAAATACTCTATATTAGATAAATCAGAATTGAAGGCTTCTTTTAAAGTGACGCTGCCAGTTCCTCTATCAATTTCAAAATGTCCATAGTCTTCCTTCAGAAGATATGACACCTCACCATTTTCACCCTTATCCTTATCAATAGCCGTCACTCGGTATATCAGGGTACCAGGCTCAGCATCAACTTGCACAGCAGCATAGTATGGAAGCCCCACAAACACGGGGGCGTTGTCATTTATATCCTCAATGTAAACCCTCACCACCACTCGAGCGACACGAAGGTGATCTAGTTCACGGCTTGCTTCCACCACCAGCTCATACAGCTCTTGTTCCTCTCGGTCGAAGGGGATGCCAGTTGTCTGAATGACTCCTGAGGTGGATTTAATTTTAAATTTGTTTCCAGGGTTTAATATACTGTATTTCAAAGGCTCATTGAGGCGGTTACCAACAGCATTCACCACAGCGATCTTGGTGATATTGGTGCTGTTTTCTGAGATGGAAGTGGAATAAAAATTTTGTGTGAAATGGAGCCCACTATCCATGGCTTCTTTTACTATTATTGTCACCATAGCAGTACTATAAAATTTCCCATCAGATACTCTTACTATTAGCATATAGTGGTCTTTGGAGAGGCTATTGTTTTTAATGGTGAGTACCCCTGTGCTTGAATCAATTAAAAAATGGTCTATATTGCCTTCAATAAGACTATATGTTAGTTCAGGAGGGATCTCTGAATCTGGGTCTGTAGCCTTCACTTTGAGAACCTCAACACCAACATACGTGGGCAGGAGCAAGACTGTCTCAAATACAGCCTGGCTGAAGACTGGTGGGTTATCATTGACATCAGTTACTTCAATGGTCACTTCAACTGGGCTCTCTGCTGTAAGCTGGGGATTCCCACTGTCTCTAACATGCACGTGGAAGTGGAAGTGGGCTATTGTTTCATGATCTAAATTTGCAATTGTTCTGATTGCACCTGTGCTGGAATCTACTGTGAAATACTTTTTTGCAGTAGATTCGACAATCTGGTAGACAAGCAAAGCATTCTGGTTGCTGTCAGCATCTGTGGCACGTATCACAAGGGGACTATTATTCGCTCTCCGGACTATGCTGTTTACAGGAGCAGCTTCACTTATGCTGCCAGAGTACTCAGAGAAGAGAAAAACTGGTGGGTTATCATTTTCATCAACGACCTGAATGTTCACGGTGGCATTTGATGCCATGCCTGCCATATTTGTTGCCTGTACGATGAGCTGATAGAAGGAAGCATGTTCATAATCAAGGGCCTTTTGACTGGTGATCACTCCAGAATATGGGTTTATAGTGAAGACTCCATCCACATTCCCATCTTTAACTTCATAAACTAGCGTGGACTGACTGATCGCAGAGAGAGAGATGACGGAAGTACCAACATCCACATTTTCATTAACCTCCGCTTGGTATTCTTTGAGAGTAAATTTTGGGTGGGAGTTATCTGCCATTGTCACAGATACCCGCACAATTGCTGTTGCAGACAGTGGTGGAGAACCTTGATCAGTCACTTTGACTGACAAAACAAACTGTCCCATTGTAGTTAAGTCTGGCTCCTTCAGTAATGTAATGATTCCTAAAACTGGTTCAATCTTGAATGTGTTTCCCGTATTTCCTAAAACACAAATATTGGAAGCAAATTAGAAATTAAATACAATGGACTTAATGATAATTTAAACCGGAAGCAATTAGTTGCAATTTGTTAAAGGCAGTTATTGAAAAAAAACCCAACATAAAAGAATTCTAAAGGCCCTTCTAGCCTTCCTTCCTGAAAATCAGGTATCTCAGTAGATGGTATAGGTGTTCAAACCTTCAGAAATTCAGGTGCTGCTATCTATTTCTTGATTCTGAGTATCAACATCTGAGCAAGTGATGCATGTACATTACTTCTACCGATGTAGGAAAAAGCATCCCTAAATTATGGGAATTAGTCAAATACATGTACACCTAAGGCAAAGAAACTAGATCAGAGGCTAACAAGCCAATTACATGACAAATGGATAACAACTCAGGCTCTTAATTGAAGGGGATATTAAGTAACCGTAGAGAAGATTACAGTAGTTCTAGACTCAAAGAACTGAATATAAAAAGGTTAAAGTGGCATTTAGAAAAATAAAACAGAACAAGTAGCATAGAAAAGAGATTCAAGTATCTCGTGGCACGAAGGTTTATCATATGATCTCTGAGGAGGACAAATCCAGATGAATGAGATTTAGCAGAAAATGTCATGAAATGTCTATTATAACATGGAAGCAGGGATATTACTGACTGCATAAAGGTGAAAATTGTGAGTTTGGATCAAGAACCTTCTCTGGGGTCTTCTTTTCTTTTTAGTCTTTTTGCCAACCTCTTCTTTAGCAAGACAGGTTCAAAACTTTTGACATGTATCCCTACCCTGTAATTATAGACCATCTTTATTAGGCAATCTGTGTGTTGCGGGTTCCTTGAGTGCCTGCTTAAAGTACAGAATGCTCTGTGTATATATGGCATGTATAAGCATACAGACCCTTTTTCCAAATTTGTTTCTAAATACAAACAGCATGTACTGAGTTACAGCGATTCCGATCATTACAACATGTTCCTGCTATTGTAATTTACACTCTGAAATCTAGAACTGCTTCCAGTCTACAGTCAAGCAACCATCCATGACCTGGTGAGAAATATGTCTCAGGTAACTGGTCATAAACAAGACATTTTCTTTTAATGGTGATTGTTACAGGTGCTGTGCACAGAGCAACAGATGTGAAAATTGAAGCTGGAATACCAAATACATGGAATCCTAAATGAAGTGTGTTAATGTAAACTATTTTTAAGATGTGATTCACTGTCTGTTGTAAATTCTGGGGCTTGGAGGCTAATTTAAGCTACATACTACTCTATGTAGTTCAATACTGGTAGTGGTATTCTGTTTATATCCATCCTTTCAGATCACTAAGGTTTACTCTACTAGCTAAACCAAAAATTGTGCTATTCACCAAGGAGCTGGGATTCTGCCAGAGCTACAATCACAGTATCTGTCACATTTGCAGACACTACAAAGGCTGCTGCAGTTACTTTGTCAGTGTTTGCTAATAGAAATAATTTTTAGCAACTGACTGCCTCATGTAAGGCCAGAGCAGGTTCTTCTCCTTTAGGAATTTCTTTTGAAATTACACAAAAAATACTTTCGATATCGACTGCTCTCCTCACATGTAAGGTGATGTAAGCAATTCCTCTGAGTGAAAGGGCTGTGTACAATAAGAATGCTGCAGTTTAAATTAGTATCCTCAACTGCAGATTTTATGGATCATTGCATTGCATTTGTGTGGCAAGGTTTTGGTAGTGGTGTGGGTTGCAGGGGTGGCTTCTGTGAGAAGCTGCTAGAAGCTTCCCCCGTGTCTGACAGAGCCAGTGCAGCCGGCTACAAGATGGACCCACCGCTGGCCAAGGCTGAGCCTGTCAGCGACGGGGGTAGTGCCTCTGGGGAACGGAGTGAAGAAGGGGGGAAAAAAAAAAACATTAGGCAGCACCTGCAGCCGGAGGGAGGAGTGAGAAGATGTGAGAGGAGCAGCCCTGCAGCCCCCAGCCCAGAGCAGGAGGGGCAGGAGGGCTCCAGGCGCCGGAGCAGAGGGTCCCCGGCAGCCCCTGGGGAAGCCCCGGGGGAGGCCGGCTGTGCCCCTGCGGCCATGGAGCTCCACGGGGGAGCAGATCTGCACCCGCACCCGGGGAGGGCCCCACGCCGGAGCAGGGGGATGCCCGAAGGAGGCCGTGACCCCGTGGGCAGCCCGCGCCGGGGCCGGCTCCTGGCAGGGCCTGTGGCCCCGTGGGGAGAGAGAGGAGCCCCGGCTGGAGCAGGTTTGCTGGCAGGACCTGGGACCCCGCGGGGGCCAGGCTGGAGCAGCCTGTTCCTGAAGGACGGCACCCGTGGGGGACCCAGGCTGGAGCAGCTCATGAAGAACTGCAGCCTGTGGGAAGGACTCATGCTGGAGAAGTCCGTGGAGGACTGTCTGCCGTGGGAGGGACCCCAGGCTGGAGCAGGGCAGAGGGTGAGGAGTCCTCCCCCTGAGGAGGAAGGAGCGGCAGAGACCAGGTGTGATGAACTGACCACAACCCCCATTCCCCGTCCCCCTGCGCCGCTCGGGGGGAGGAGGGAGAGAAATGGGGGGTGAAGTTGAGCCCGGGAAGAAGGGAGGGGTGGGGGGAAGGGGTTTTAAGAGTTGTTCCTATTTACCATTATGGTACTCTGATTTTGACTGGCAATAAATTGAACTAATTTCCCCAAGGCGAGTCTGTTTTGCCCGTGACAGTCACTGGTGAGTGATCTCTCCCTGCCCTTATCTCGACCCACGAGCCTTTCGTTACACTTTCTCTCCCCTGTCCAGCTGAGGAGGGCAGTGACAGAGCGGCTTTGGTGGGCACCTGGCATCCAGCCTGGGTCAACCCACCGCAATCTTAGAAACTACAGAGGCAGAAGACTGAATTTTTCTGCATCTGGAATTGGAACATCTGTGGATAATGAAACTGGGGGAGTGCGTGGTTACAGTAAACTTAAGTTTGAAGTCTGACACTGCAGGGAGAGCTCACAATGAAACAGAAACAGGCTGTATTGGAAGAGCGAGCCTCTAGAAAAGAGAAGAACATGCAGACTAAAAAGGACCATCTAATAGCTAAAGCATCCTTTCTAATCATCATATTTTTCTGTCTGGGTCTTGTATGATTCCATCACCAGTGTACGGTACTGTACGTACCCTGAGCATGTCAGGTTGCTCTTCACATTGTGGTGGCACCAATAGGTGATTGTGTTGGAGCCCATAGTAGTAACAAGGTGTCAAGAAAAATCTGAGAACAGTCTTGAAAAACATTGCCCCAGGAACCTGATCTGGTCTGCTCAGAGTTCTTTCTATAAGGCACAGCGTTGTCCTGCCTAGGCACGTGTAAAACTTCCCCTGATCTAAGTTAAAAGGCACTGGAGAATACTGAGAAACAACTGGTAAGACCAAATGCAGTGCATAAAGGAAATATTTTTTTTGTAGTGCTAAGATCTTTGTAGGATCACCAGGGTCTAAGTTCAGCACTTTTAGCTGCAAAAGACTTCACCTCCTGGTTTACTTAAGGGACTCTATTGCAACAGAATATATAGGGTAATGACAGAAAAAAGTTCCTTGGGTCTTCTTGGAGTTTCAGGTCACATCAGCTTAATTTCAGGTGTGAGCTTAAACTATATGAAGTTAAATAAATATGAGATGGTGTAGATATTCTTATTTAATTACTTATTTTCTGTCTTTAGCCTGTCCCTAAATGAAATAAGCCACCCTAGCTAGTGACAAGTCTTTATAATAACATAGGGATAAATAATGTTCCTGTAGGATCAGAGGCTAATCCTGAGAAAGGCTTGTGATCTGATTAATATGGGGACAATCTGCAGTATATGAGATTTCTTTTTAGGGCAATATAGGTTTCAAGGTTTGCTATTATTACAATGGAAAGATTCATATTACTAAAAAAAAAAAAAAGCAAAGCAGAAATGAAACATTAAAAAATCCAAAGGTTACAAATTTCTACTTCCTTCTCTGTTTTTCCAGGCATGCCTCTTGTTTATATGTTAATCATTTACCTCAGAGATAATTCTTAACTTCAGGTCCGTATGAGTCAAAGGAAGTTACATTCCCTTGCACGTGTGGCAGAGATAATCCAAATTTCCCATGACCATGCCGTTACACCAGCAGAGGAATGCTTTTGCTGGGACAGCTTACGTGGTGAATGTAAATATCCACATCGTAACAGCAAAAGCAATTTTTATTGGGTATCACCATGCCTTCCCTTAGTTTGTGCCACTAAACTGCCATGGCTCTGCTGGCAGAAGCTTTTATCATAGCCCTGGTGTTAGTCTCCATGCTCCTCTGATCTGAATATTGGCAAAGATGCCAGGACGTACCAGCTGTGGTCGCATTTGTTTATGGAGGACCCACTGTGTACTTAACTGAAGCCAGCAACCTGAAAACAAGTCACTGGCTGTAGCTTTCAGTAACTATCTTCTGTGATGGTTTTGAACAATGACTTAGAGGTAAAAGGCTCTGTAGGCATCTAGTTGAACATGAATGAGGTTCTGTTCTGACAGGTTTTGGGTACTGTAGCTTCAAAATACAAAACAGCCAACAAGAAGGTGTCTCCTTTGCCCAACTCTACAGGGGAGGGCAGACCAAAGAAGTTGACTTGTGTGTCAAGAAGGATCACCATCATAGCACTGCTCTGTGTATGGCATGGCTCACGATGTTAGATTTTCAGCTCCTGTTCTAACCTGCTTCAATCGTGTAGATAAGCTCTGCATTTTCTCCTTTATCTTTGTCCAAAGCTGTGACCTGCAGGACTGCTGATCCAACTGCTGCTGATTCAAACACCAAGGCTTCATACAACGGGCTGGTGAAGTACGGACTGTGGTCATTGGAGTCTTCCACATTTATGATGACTCTGGCCAGGTTTCTTCTATAAGGGAATTCTTGATCTCGGACCTATAGAACAAGTGCATAATATACATCTTGATATCCATCTAGTGAAACTTCACAAATATTAGTCATCTGAGTGCTAAAAATACTTTCAGTTCTATTTAATACAAAGTAATAAAAAAATCCATTTGTCCCAAAAAACAGTCTAAAATACATTCATATGCGAGACGGTACATAGTAAAATTAAAGAAACAGGAAGAGCTTAGAGACTTTTTTTTTCACTTGTGAAAAAACGCGTGGCACCGAATCATCATGACATGAATTTTTAAAGTAGCAACCACATGACATATTAAATTTGGTTTTAGCCTTGCAAGAAATACTTTTTTTTTAATACACGCTAAATGGTCATGCCTTTGCCTTGCCATTCCCTGCTTTATAGCATAGAGGTAAACATACCTTGCCCATTGTTCCTTCTTCCAAAGAGCTACAAACAATTTTACCCACTGTGACCAGTCATGTGTCAGTCTAGTGCTTGTAGCTGCCAATGGACTTTTTCATCATTATATATGTATACACCTTTTTGAAGGTGATACCAATAGTAAACAGTAGGAATTACCTTACTCCCAACAGAGGTATCACTTATCGCACTTCTCTCAACCCCATACTTAAAAATTTCAGCATTCAGCACTTATAATCCTGCCAACATGATCCCCAAAAGTTTGGTACCCCTTACTGTATCAGGTAGAGATCAAACACAAGCACTGGGAAATGACCTCTATCAGCCATGTCTCTCTCTGCTTCAATCTATATTTTTTTCTTAGCCTGCTTGCCGAAGGACGCTTGTCACGCTGTGAGCTGAGACCCCACTCAGCTCCTGCTCATGGGATCTCACAGCAGCTCTCTGATTCCTGGGCTCCCCCGCTCAGAGACGGCCCCGTACCTAACACATTGTGAGCTGTTCCTTCAAAGATCTCTTCTGCAGGAGTCTTAAGTGGTTAAGGAAAACAGCGGACTACAATGTTTAAGCTAACACAGATTATTTTTTTATAAACCTCGGGTTGATAATATACAACCTTCACATGAAAACAGACAGACTTATGTTTTGTAATTTAGGCACACTGAGCAACAATTGGTAATTAATTTTTTTTTCTGCATACCCAAACATTTGGAAACGTAGCTGAAAGCTATTTTGTATATCAACAGCTTATGTACTGAAATAAGTCCATAAAAGTAATCTATAAATGAGGCTTGTATTCAGAGAGGCTGTAGCATTCTCTACGGCAAGAAAGCAGTTATCTCCCTGTGAATAACTTCTCAAATAACTTTCAGCCTCACTTCAGAAACTTGGAAAATTACCTTTGAGTGAGAGGCCCAGACGCCAAGAGATTAATAATTTCCTGCTTGCTCTCCCTTGAGATGTCAAATCATATTCCATACAATGAATTCACAGTAAGTTTCCCAAAAAGCCCAAATAAAAACTGTAAAATAAATACACAGCAGGGCAGGCAAGATGAAATTAATGATTACTTACTGCACTAAGAGTCCTTTGCTCATGCAAAGACTATGCTGTAGGTAAGCAGCAGTGATTGTGTCCTGAGCCAAGTGAATATTGCGTTCTTACCATGACATTAAGGATGTGCTTATCTTGAGCTTCATGGTCTAATCTCTCAGCAGTATAGAGCACCCCAGTGCTGGGATCAATTCTGAATTTTCTCATGCTGACTGTATCGATGCTGCTGTGAATAGTGTAGCTCAACTTATGCTTTTCGTCTCTGTCTATAGCTTCAATTTGTAGAATTTCAGTATCGGGGAGGATGTCCTCTGAAATGGTGACATCATAACTTGGTTGAGAGAATTCTGGGCCATTATCATTGTTATCCAACACTTTGATAAGAACCTAGATTTAATAGAAGAAAAACATTTGAAGTTATCGAAGTCTACAATTACTGAAGATTACTAAATAGGCATGTAGAGAAATGTAATTTACTTTAGATGGCTGACGATGTTATGCTGCTGTATGCTGGGCTGAAAAACATCTACTGTTCAGATCAAAAGAAATAGTAAGGTTATGACTTTGGAGGCAAATTGTGCCTAATTATAAGACCTGCTCAGAGCCTGACACAGAAGTCCATATTTTCAGTATCTATAGACTGGAAAATATTCTTACAATGGTAATAGGAAAGATTTTGTTGTCCCTTGTAACTGTGCTGGTTACAAGAGAATTTTAGAGCTATTATGGGATTTCTTTCTCCCTCCACTAGTAATAAGGCTATAAAAGAATCCTTTTCATGTTACTTATATCTGCTTTTTATATAATCAAGATTCGGCTAAATCCTGTGTTGTTTTCTGCCCAATATATCGTGTTGGGAAGTACTAGTAAATAGTACTTCAAGTTGCTGTTACATCTTAGGCTATGTCAGGAATGGTGGCACTTGGCGAGGCAAGAACAGGAGACATGACCTCATGACCACACAAGCCCACCCAGACATATCAATATGCACCTTTGCCAGTGATGGCTATCTTTATTGCCGACTAATTCACTTTCCCCTTGAAGACCTATTTGCCTCCCTTCTGTTGCAGTTTATGAATGGTAGGACTGCTGCTAAAAATATGAATGAACACTATGACATTTGCTTCAAGTCTGTCTTTAAAAACCTTGGTATTGACCCCTACAGAAACTTGGAGAAGGGGAAGGCAGCCAGGATGCTGCTGTAGCTGCCTACTAGACCCATTCCAATATATCACAAGCTCTCCCTGGTAACTAATACGAATCATTATCTTCCAAGCTTTGCCTTTTGACAGTTATGTGACTATGCAATGTCATGTGTGTGTGGCTCCGATGAGGTTTTGTGTTTTTCACCATTGGAGGAGTTACTCCCTGGTGAAAATTTGCTTTCCAGACTTCGTATGCTATAGATTACTTCGGGCAGTGCGGCAGCAAAACCCTTGACAAACTATGTAATACTGAAGGAGGCAACGCAAAGAGTTGCCTCTTTATGAAGTACTGGAAACAAAAAGTGCATTTTGCAGAATACACTTGTGAAAGCAGACACCTAACTTTACAGTGAGTGAAATGGAACAATCTTTTTATTCAAAGGCTTTGAAATAAGAGATAGTCCAATGAATGACATGGGAAAGATCACGCACACGACTCTTCCCTAAAACTAGGAGACTTGATCTCATGTCTCATGATATTTACTTTATTGTTCTGAAAAGTACTTGGCCTTTTTTAAGCAAATATTCTATTACTTTGCTTGATGAAGCCCTGTTCAGTCATACTTTCTTAACAGGAGTAAAATACAGCTATACTTTTACTGCAATATTGCACAAACAGATGTTGGCCTCAGAGAGAAATGAAACTTTAGATTTCCATGATATTTGGAAGGGTTTGCAGAACACATTACCAGAAGGAACATGAGCAATTGTAAGCAGCAGTTGTAATGAACTAGCCTGGGAACTATTTAAAAGACAGCTGAAATAAAATGCTCTGTAAGTTAAATGGCATAGGACTTCAACTGCACATTCCATACGACTTAATTTTCAGCAGATTATGGTACACCAGAGTGAAGCAGGGTGAAGCCTATATTAAGTTATGCTTCAGTCTTGGATAGACAGCAATAAAATTGGGAGGAAATATACATTGCTGGGCCTATAATAATGATGAAGAGTTAGTTTTTATATTTTTGTGGTTGCTATACAAATCAAGGTGTGTTTCTGACCTAACTGGGGGGGGGGAGGAAAGCCAAACCCACATCTGAAAAATATGTGAAGAAATCAGTTGTAATATATGAAAGCCCAAGGAAAAAATGAAAGACTTCAACTCTACTCTAATGGGACACAGAGCTAGTGCTGAACCACTTGTGTTAGTGTAAGGATGAGACACTGAAGCAATCTGACTTGGGGATAATCTGATTATCAGTGTTTAACACTTAACGATATCTTCTTGAGCAGTTTTGACACCCACAGTCCTTGTCAGGTACCACTGGCACATGGCTGGATTGTTTTACTGCTGCACTGTCAACACAGACAAGAAGAAAACACATTTCATTTTACTCTTAATTAGTGGCCTAAAACTTTGTCATGTGCCATTTTAGATGGGTGTGACTGAAAATATCACGAATGCTTGATTCTGCTGATCCTAAGTACAGAATGGTTTACCTTGAAGAAGTAAGCTGCCATGTGGGGAACAGGCTCGTATGTGTGAATTTGTTTTTAACATTGCTGTGTGCAAGCTGCAGCTATTTTGTAAGAAAAAAAAATGTACAGATGCACAGCTATGTGTCTTAAAGGTACTGCTACAGCACTGACATGCTGTTTTGTTTGTGTGGTGTGTGATCACCCCAGTGCTGGGGTTTACTTCCCATTATATCTAATGCATTTTGGGATAACTGGCAAATTGGGAAAGCAGAGGAGGGCATAAAGCTTTATCCACCACAAAGCTTACACCGTGACTCTGCAAGCCGCAGCTCCATGATTTCTGCCTTCACTAGACTGCATAAACTAAAGAGGGTGGGACTGGATCAGCATCAGAGACCAAGGGTAAGCCATGAGACTATGGAAAATGTAGTGTAGATTCACAAAGCAGCATTTCTTCCCACTGAAAAAGGTATAAGCTAATGCGCTGACACACAGATATGGACCATGATGGTCCTTGGGGAGTGGGAGGCATGGAGAAGGGAAAAGATAAAAAAATTGAGGTCCTCATTCACTCTGGTCATCAAACTTATGGGGAACTATGAATTCAAAATTGCTTTGATAGTTTCCAGAAATGAACTACTACTTCTTTTTTTTTTCTTTTTTTTTTTTTTTTTCAATTTTCACTTCGTATCTACTGTAGAACTGATCAAGTGCCTGTTCAAGTGGCAGGCATCTTCCTCCCCAGAGATGACAGTATTTTAATGATTTGTCAAGTGATCCAGATTGAAATACACATTATTTATTACATACTCTGCATTTCAACAGCCACTTCCATCTGGAGATGCAAGGTGGTGGGTTAGAAATGCTAATGAATAAAGAGGTCATTATTGATTCACGTTTTCTTCTATTAAAGCAGTTAGGAGTATTGCTAATTTTTGTCAGCTGTCCCTCAAAATCCCCAAGAGTCAACTGTAATTTTAACATTATGCTCTCTCCTTTACAAGAGAGGGGTGGATTTTCCTTGCAACAAAAGAAAGTTAGATCATATATGGGAATATTGATCTGTTTAACAGGGAGCTCTGTTAAACCCACAAGCTATGGAAAAGGAGAAAATGGAACTCTCTTATGTTCTTAAAAATTTAACTGTCTTGAGAGCTACTTGAAACAAAATCAGCTAAAATAAAAGGGACCTTAAGTGTCCTTTTAAATAGATATTAGTCCTGCCATCCTTACAGCACTTTCGAGGAGCAAGCGACTGTTATTATCCCCAACCTTTGCACAGGAAAACAATGCCTGACAGCAAGGTTAGATGACTTACCAAAGCCACATGAGAAGTGCAATGGGAAAGCTGGGGAAGAAGTTCAGGACTGCATCCTTAGGTTTATTTTGAGTCACCCCATTTTATTAGGTCACCTTAAAATGCCACCTTCCTATGCAGAAGATTTCCTGCTCCAGATGACTTCTAGTAAGGTGTTATTTATAAAGAGGGGCCAACCTTTTCCTTTAATAACAGACAAATGTTACACTGACAGGAACACCAGGCTTATGGAAAACCTGATCCTGCAAACATATGTGAAGTTGAGTAAGCCGAATTCTACCAGATTGTTCATATGAGGAAAGTTACTCAAATTCATTTAACGGCTGCCAAAAGTAGGCATAAAATCTTGGTACTACTGGCAAATTTCCCACTGACTTCAAAAGGGCCAGCACGCTGCTCCTTGAGGCCTTAAGCTCTAGCCAGCCTGCAGCATGTCTTTCACCCAGAATCAAGTGTTATCCTACTGAAGTGACTCAAAGACTCACTGTGTATGTGTAATTTAGTACTTCATATTTATTTCCAAACGGAAGATATGGCAAGAATGAGCTCTGTTACATAAATATCCTTTATTACTGTGTAGGTGCCTGGGGTGTTAAGCTGTGACAATACCCATTGTGTAAAATCAAAGACAGGCTTTAAAAGCTTCCCAACACATCTCTGAAAGGTGATGAATGGAAATATTTACTATTTGTTTGCTGCTAAGTACGGATTCCTCTTTGCTGAGGACTCTGCAAGGTTACTGACTAAACCACTTTTCATAGACAAACATTAGCTGCAAGTCTTTTTTCCACGCTCATAAAGCAAACATGCAGCAAAGCAGTCTCTGCCTGGTTATCCTTGAAAGCTCGTATCTTTTCCAGCGCGTCGCGGGCTCCAGAAAGGCAGGCTTGCCTCCTTCTGCTTCCATTGTGCAGAGCCTAATTTATAGTCCGAACAAGCACCTCGCTATAAAAGATTTGCTTCTCCCTGCTCACTTCCTATTTCCCACAGTTAAAGCAAGTTTCAAATAAAGGATTCACGGGCCTCCAAGCTTACAAATTAGGCAAAGTAACGCTCAGAGCATTAGCAAAGACTTTGTATTCAAAATGGTAAGTGAAAGGCCTAGAGAAATAAAATCAAATCAAAGCAGGACAAAACCTAATGCAGGAAGTCTCTCCAAAGCTGTTTTTAATGTTGCCCGTCACAAATACCTTTGGTTTAGGCACAAACGTATTTGAGTGAAAACTGGATAAATGCCAGGAGCTGCTTTAGAGACATTTGAAGCTGGAAGAATCTGCTTGGCTAATTGCTTGGTCTGGGCAAAGTGTTGTAGTACAACCTATTAAGTGCCTGAATTGCTTAAACTCAGGTTACGCTTTTGTACGGGTTTTGAAAACCTATTTTGATTTAATATTGCTTTCAATAGAGTTACCACACAGCTTTATTTGCTACTTCCTGACAAGTTCTTCTCTCTTCCAAACCCCACCTTAGCATAAAAATGCAAACAGCTTTTCTACCAACCTCAGTGGCCAGTTATTTATAGTTTACTGTGCCCCTTGTGTTATGTTAAAATGGGGGAAAAAGACCTTGGGCACAAGGCAAGTGCTGAGATTGCTGGATGGGAAAGAAAAAACCCAAGGATTGGGTTGGTTCTAGTTTGGAGTAAACATTCAACTGGGCAAAAGTGAAAAACTGAATTGAAACACCAAGTCTTCTTGTCCATCCTAGAAGAATGCACAGCCCAGAACCTCTTCTGGTGGGCTCTAACGTCTTATCTACATTTTGGCCATGGTCCTCTAAGAAGAGCTTTTCACCGTTGTGGAAAGAACTACCCTCATTCGAGGTGATTGATCAGCTCCTCTGATAAGAAGGAGAAACCTACAAGAAACAAACTTATAAAGAAAAAGTGTTCTCTGAAAGATGAGACCACATTTGGTATCCTGACACCTGCAACTAAAGGTCAGTCCTGAGCAGAAGAATAAATAGAAGTGCACAACCTTCTGGAAGGAGAGACAGAAAGGGGCAATGAGCAGTAACTTCTCTCATCTGCTCTTCCAGCCTGGTTGGCTCCAGCTGAAGGTATTACAAGCAACCATGTATTGCTCTACAAAAACTTTTCAGAGGGAACTGCATGTTCCTCTCTGAGTGTCCACTCTGCTGGGAAATAGTGAGAGGGTTTTGCAGTAAGTGAAACTGAGGCACTTTTTGGCTTCTAGCTTGGAAGCATCAGTCCTCATGCTTTAAAGCATCTTTATTATAGTGGTTAGGATAATGAGAAAGAAGGAGAAGGCAAGAAAATAAGCAAGAAGTAAAACTGTCTTTTGCATATAATATCATCATTCCAGGAGGCTGTTCTTAAAAAAAAAAAAAAAAAATTATCCTTTGATACAACATTCTCAATAAAAGTGAAAAATTATCACTTGGATGATTGTTGCCCACTGTACTGTACTTCTGTGGGAACTTTAGCAAAACTCAACAATATGTACTACAAATAAATAAATAAATGCTATTCCTGTGTTGTGCTTAGATGGAAAGGATCTGAGTTGTTCAGTAAAAAAAACCAGGAGGCTCTGGGCTAAACCTGACTCGTGACCAAGGGAACCTCTCATGTTACACAGTCAGCCAAAATTATGGCAGGAGTGGGCATTTAGATACCATTACACTGATTTCTTGCTGGGAGGTTCCTCTCTCTGCTCAAGCGAGGGCAAAAGACCCTTTCCCAGCCCGAAGGGAAGCAGTGGCGGTGGCGAGGAGCAGGGTCACTGCATGGAACTGGTGTCCCAGCTCCCTCCAGCGAGTGGGGTGCGGAAGCCCCGTCCCATCCCCAAGGCCAACAGCTCGCCTGGCAGCTGCAGGAATCGCGTTTCGTGGGGATTTAGAGCCAATGTACGCTTTCAGCCTTTCATAAATTACCACGTGGCCTTGAGCAATGATGAGTTAAGCTAAGAGAAAAAAACCTGGCTGAGTCAGGAGACAGCCTTCCTAGAAGTTAATCAACGTGACAGAAGCTTTATACCCACACTCCAAATCCATAAATCAAGAGAGTCAACACTTCTTTGTCTTTGCCTCTCCATTCCTCCCCATCATGGCTGTGCTGCCGGGATGGCTGGGGCTCAGCTGCATGGGCAGCACGGTGAGCGGCAGCCGCTCAACAAGTCCTGGCACATTGCTTCTCACTTTGGAGATTGTATTCTTTTTTGCAACCTTGATCATGCCCAAACCAAACAGGCTTTCAGTGACAAAGGAAGTTGTTCAATTTTTTTTTTTTTTTTTTAATATTCCTTATGTACTTTTCACTTCTTTTCACAACAGCGAACTGCTAATACAACAGATGTAACTTTTAAATCAAAATGATTTCTTTCCTCTCACGGTACGGTAGTAAACCATGTGCACAGTAAGGCGTGAAAGAAGCGAACAGTTTATTGGAGTTTAAGGCGTGCAGGAACATTGCCGAAGAAACTTATGTGAGTCCATGCCAGGGATCATGTTACCGAAGCAAAAATCTTTGGCATTTTTATGCGGTATTTTACCACCTCCAACTGTGTTATAGACAAAAGGCCAGGAAGAGATGAAGGGAAACAGGTGGAGTGGAATAAAAAGCAAGACTGTTCCATTTGGCACAATGATGATCAGCTGTTTCATAATAAACCATCGCACTTTCAGGGGGGCTTTATATTATTTTATTGTTATACAAGGGGGTGAATTTATACATTCGCTTTCCCATCCCACTTCCTCTTCTACCATATCTTCTTGCGGTGATGGTTAAAAACGCAGGTGGTACTACGTTTATGAGACAAAATACTTACAGTGTCATTTACCAGAACTCAGAACAAGGCCACTGAAAGCCATGCAGTAGATGCTTTTTTGGCTCTTTCTATGACATATTTTACGTAACCCATCGGTTTGATTTTTTTAGTATTGTTCTAAAAGGAAATAAAGATGAATAAGGTCTCCAAAGTACGGTCAAAAATACAGTATGAAAGTTTTGTAAAAGGGAGAGATAATTAGGCAAGCTGAAATTCTGGCAGCTTTGAGATAAAGATCACTTTTGAAATTTCTGTTGTGAAGAAGAAACACATTCTCAGATGTTGTCTGGGCCACAATTAAATACTTAAACAGTATCCACGTGGAGAGAAGGAGGTGGAGGAAAGAAGGGTCTGTTCTCACCGATGATTACCTAATGCTATACTATTGCAATCTTAAATGACTATCTTACATTTTTAAATAACTCACATCACTGTTACAAAGATGCTCAGGCTTCTTTTAAAATACAACAGCTTTACTGAAATATGTTTTTACCATATGTTTTAATTAAAAATGTAGGTTTTTCATTAAAATAGGTTTTGGGGACTGTCATGGGGTCAACTTACTAAGTCAAAAGCAGCAAAAACAGTAAACATAATATCCATGAGAAGAAAATTTACTTGTATCCAGCATGCTTGAAATGCCCTGTGCTTTTTAATATTTGTTTGGCTGAAACGTTTGCAAGACAATAAATGTCGTGTTAGGGATTCAACACCACATTTCTGAAATGTGGACTGCGAGTGTCGCCAAGATTAAAAAAACAAAGCAAAACAAAAAACCACTCAAGGGCTGAAGAAAATGCCTTATGGAAAGGGAATGTAAAGAGGTCAGTCATTCTCCTTCGCCTGCCTACCAGAAGACCGGGAGGTGATTTGACTGTTCTGAGTAAATGCCTTCCTGGGGAGAAAATACTGTTTTTTAAAGAGCTCTTTAATTGAGCAGAGAAAGGCATAACAGGGAATACAGGCCAGATATAATCAAGTTCAAAATAAGGGATGTTTTCAGAAGAGATGCAATTAATTACTGAAACGAACAGGGAAAATAGCAGTTTGCCTACCACCTAACTTACTATCAACTGATGTTTTCTTATCAAGAGTGGATTATCAGGAGAAATTATCAGACAGAGACACTTAGAAAGAGATTTTAGGGCTGTTTATAAACAGGAATTCAGATTGAGAAAGCACTCAATGATTTAACAGTCTCTTAGGGAAGCTGGTGTTGTGACTCAATGAATACAGATTTACAGCTGAGCTATTTGAGCAAAAAGGCAAGGTAAAACAGGTAAAACATATATGTGTGTGCATACATATATGTAAATACAAAAAATGTTCAGGCCTTCCTTTTTTATTATAATGAAGCAAATAACATCACAAACCAATTTTTTTCATTTCCTCTATAAACCACATTTATTCTGGGATTTGAGGTTACACACAGGTGTCCTCTACCAGTATGTATTTTTCCCTATATGTCATATCGTATTCAGGCTATAGGCACACTTTACACTTGGGCAGTAATTCAGATGTAGGATTTTAGGTCCTAGCTAAACCATACCCCACAAATCCACTTTGTATTGAAGGATTTTGCTCTTTGGAGTCTCCCTGGTGCCACCTGGACTGCAGAGTCCCTCTGCCATGACCCCAACCAGCCACGTCCCAGTATCAGACTGGTCCCCACCAAACCCAGACCCAGCCTCTGCATCAGGGTCTCTCCAACAAGGATGTGTCAGAGCCAGCATTATCCCAGCCCTTCACGTTTATCTGACCTGACTTTTGAATTGCTGAAAGGCGCTGACCCTGATAAGCAAGCCTGGTTTTAAAGGGTTCACTGGGGCTGTCCCCAAGAAGACAATGTAATCACAGGCAGTGACACTGAAGGAGAGAGCCTCTGAATTTTAAGTTTCGCATCTGAACAATTTCTTCTCTGAACAATTGATCCTGTGTCCCACTTTTGGGTCTTGGAAGGATGAGAGGTATAAACTACGTTTAATACGATCAATAGCAATATTCCCCAACACCACAGACGCACTATTGTATTTTGGACCATTATGGCATGATACAAATTGTCAAAATCTAAGGTTCACCGCCTGTGGTAGGGACTCCCTCAGCTGGAGGAAGGCGAATTACTTTCGTGTGAGCACGAAGAGGACAAAAGGAGAAATAACACTTTGAAACCTTCATCAGCCAATTCTTTACAACCAGATGGAAAGGCTCTGAAAAATATCCCCTCCATTAGTTAACAGTGGTCTCAAAGGACGAGGTTTTATCCGAATGGCAAAATTATTAATTTTTATAGCATATACATTCCACTAACAAATGAAAAACTTGCCAAGAAAGGAATGTGATATTCTACCTGAGTCGTGGCAATGTTTGTTCCATCGGTGACCTCCACAGTCATATTATATATTGACCTCTGCTCTGCATCCAAGGGCTTTGCAATGACAATAGTGCCCACTCCCTTCTCCGTGTCGAAAGAACTATCGTAATTCCCTCCTAATTGTTGCACAAAAATACAATTAAATTAGCCATCTCTGAAAAATTTCCATTGAATATGTTCCTAGAAGTGGGCATATCTGTTTACTGGCATCCATCTTAACGGCTTGCCTTAGCATACACACCACATCCACTGATACTTCTTTGTTCATAACTCATTTATATTTCAAAGCACAGTTTGTATATTGGAAAGCAGATATCATTAAAATGCACTGCAAGAAAAAAAAATCTAGCAGTATATTTAAGTGAATCATAACTGAGTCTATAAAAAGAATCAAACGGCTATAAGCCCATAAGATGTGTGCCCTTGTAGTTTGGATCATGAACAAGCAGAATTATCTTTTTGTATAAAAAACAGTTTAAGAGGGTTTTATTCTGTAAATTTTATTTTCAGGAAATTCTGATGCTGGTGCAAAGACCGTCAACTGAGTCTTTAAAAATTACAATTATAATCAATTTAAAAAATGCAAATAGAGATTTGTTATGTTAATTTCAAGGACAATGATAATTACTGGCAGCAAAGGTCAAATTCTACTAGTCTTTTAGGAATTATTCAAATAGATCTGACAGGATACACATCATAAATTCCTTTCCATTAAAAAAAAACTCAGTAAGCACTGTTCTGAAACTAATATCCCCTTATCCTGTCACACACTGAATGATGCAGCAGTGGGAAAACCCTCTTGAGTCTCAGGTGAAAGAAAAAAAAGGAAAAAGAAAAAAAATCTATTAAAAAGTAGGAGTAAGCCATAAATAATTTGAGATTAAAGGGTTACAGGATTTCCAAGCCACAGCTATAGTTTATAAATTAGAACCACTCATTATATTCAAAAGTAAAGCACGCACTCCCTGCTGCTAAGCTGCTTCTTACACACTCATCTATAAAGTGGAATTTATTATGAGTTGAGTCTGAAATTTTTGGAGGCTAGGGACAGGGAGAGGTGGAACACAACACTGCTGACAAATGGGCTCTTAAGGTATATTCATCACACAGCGGTGCAATGCCACTAGCTACAGTCTCTGACAACCCAGTTCTACAAAGTGGAAAAGGCTTTCAAACCCACTGGTTATAAAATTTGTGTAAGAGCTCCTCAGACCTCTTGAGATTAGACCTACAGGTAGAAAAACATCCATTCCATTGACTTAGCTCTTGTGCAATATATATAGAGAGATATATACTTGAATGGCTGGTGTATTATCACAAAATGGCTCTCATTTTAGGGCTGGGGACAGAGAAGTGAAGAGAAGAGTCTTCCTTGCTCTACCATCAAGTCGTCTTCATGGCTTCTTCTTCAAGCCATCTTCATGGCTTGCTGACCAACAACCAGAATTATTCTCAGAAAGAGTCATGCATTTAGTGAGAGGAAAAAAGTTTCAGCACTCCAAGAAGTTGAAGATTAGGAGAAATCACAGCAAAACCACAGCCGCTGAATTCCTTAATGTGAAGAAACCCTCACTTCTCTCTACCTCTTGCCAGGTTACTACAAAGCAAGGGTAAGCTAGAGGAAGCACCACTCTGTCCATATCTGCCTCGGAAGCCATTCCAAAGGAAGAAAGGGCGAAGAGGAATAAGAGTGCAGGTGACCTGCGCAAAGGCAAGGCAGAATTGGTGAAATGATCCACTGAAATGATCCAAACATCGTAGTTTCAGATGTGCCATCAGACTTCCCTATGCTGAATATATGCATATACATATAGCGAGCTCTAAGCCTAATAGATGTAGCTGTGGTTTTCCAGGAAAACACTGACATTGGATCTACTGTGATTTATGGTGGATAGAAACACTGCTTATTCCCTAACCTCCTTCTGCAAGCCCAAACTGCATATATTTCTCAACTTGTGTGTGTATATATATATATAAAAAACACTATTTGACACTAGGAAAATAACGTAATTGCCCTTGACATTTAAGCAATAGCAAGGTATTTGGACAGTGATGATATCTTTAGTGCTTTTGTTTGGTTTTTTTTTGAAGTTAGTTCGGAAGAAAAAGATGCTATCTCCCAATTAATGTTTTAAATTGATTTACTTGAGAAAAATTGTACCATGAAAACCAACTCTGAAAAAAGCCTCCTTTGAAGCAGAGAGTTTGAGATCGTTGCACGGAAATCTCTGCTGAAATGAAGCTAGCCTTGGGACAGTAGACACTTTACAAAGAGCATGTTTCATACTGATAACCATGCAAACAAAATGAAAGCCTATACTTCAAGATGCTTAATAACCATCTTAATGAGCAATCAAAAATTATATGCTATCAACTGGCATACACTCCCAAAGAAACCCTGCCTTTAAAACTTACAAGAAGTAACATGGAAGGATTAGCAGTAAATGTTTTAAACGCCCTTCCTCTCTTAGCTTAGAGCTGGGTTTGCAGGGCACTATGCAGTGTATTGCAAATACACCAACTTCTTCAAGCCATTTTCATTAAGTGCAGTATATTCTTCCCCTAAAATAAGAACTGAATCCATCATCTGAGTTTTTTACGTCATATTCACATCTTTCAAAATGGTCTAGTGACAAAAAAATAAATCTTGGTTGCCAGCCACCCCACTCTAGTCTACACTTGTAACTAACCAGACAACACGCTTTATTTGACAACATGGATTAATTTTCTACTAAACAATGCAGAAACTGCATCAAACACTGAGACAGGGATGGATCAGAGAACATCCTCCTGTGAGATTTGTGACTATAATCTTGTTTGGAATGAAAACTGGATTTATTCCTGATTCAGTCTGGTACATTTTAACAGACCATGGTCAGATGTTGAAGAACCACTCAGATGGCTGAACTTCTGGGAATATTGCCTGAGACATTAGGTCCTGCCTCTCATCTGGAGTACTAGAGGCACTCTGGAAATGCTTCGTACTGCTCCTGAGCCTTCATATACCCTCAAAACAACTCCTCATATGGTGAATGCTTCTGAAGTTGCACTTAAGCACTGAAGAATAATTAATGAATTAGGTATAAATGCTAAAGTGTAAGAGTCTTATAGATGAGTTAAGTCTATGCAAAGCCTACTGTGAAGCAGCCATAGAAGCACCCAACACAATTATCTTTGAAGGATGGGTGTTGAAGGGGTATGGAAAGAGAGAGCGAATCATGTAAAAAAAAACAGGACTTCTAAAAATTCCTGCAGCTGAACTATTCTGGGAACCCCAGGTGGAACAACTTCCTTTGGAAGGTGCTCATGTTGAGGCCGGAAAGCTGAGCCCGTAGGAGGTGGCAGCTGAGCAGGTGTCGGCTTCACACATTTCTGGGGTACTAGAGGCCAGTTTTCGAAAGCGTGCTGCTGGGTAATTCCCAGTCCTTTTGAAGCGAGCTCATCTACAGTGCTGTAAGTTTTACCAATGCTACTATTGGCCATTTAACATTTTCTTTGATCACAATCTTAGGATGAAAGGGGGCTAAGGCTGATGAAATTTTGTTCAGCTGCTCAGTTTTATTAATGTGAATTTTTATTACTTATTCCATTTTCCAACATATGGCACACGCCTTCCTTTTTATTGTCTACTAAAACCTGCTTTCAGATACAAAATATGTAGAAGTTGTCTTTGCTAATGTGCTTGCAATTGCATTAGGAAAGAAATATTTCAAATGAAGATAATACATTGTGAGTTCCTTAGGGACTTTGGGAAAATCAAGGATAAAGAAGGCAAGTTGATTGAACTGGCAAGTTGGCTAGACAGGTTGTCCTGAGAAAGCATTTTAACACTGAATGACCTCAGAGAGATGTGGATTAGCCATTGTTTTTAATACCTGCAATAAAAATTGCAGGCTAAGATGTAATGCTGATACATCTTCAACAGAGATTAAAGACTTCTCTTAAAATACTATGATGAAAGTGAAGCAGTTAAGAGCGGGATTTCATGAAAAGTCCACATCTACTTGCAATATCATCTTTGATGAGAAGACTAATCGTGTTTGGATGATATACATTAATCCAGAAAGTTCTTTTTCTCTCTAATTGACTATTAAGATTCCCAAAAATATCTAGCACAGATAGTTATGTCTACACTTCGGACACCTAAAGTTAAGTGAGATGATTTCCATCCTTACATTCTTGAGATTGATCTTAATGCTCTTGCATAAACCTTGGAAGCATTATATTTCTATAACTAGGATTTTTTTTTTATGTATCTGAAAGCATGTTATAGTTTATATAGGATTTTCCAATATAACTCTAGCCGATTCCAGCTGTTATCAAACTCAGGACAGCTGTAGAAACAGCCCCTGACAAAAGATCTTATTAGTTGGCCCTCACTACAGCTTCATGAGACCTTTCTAGCACAGCCCTAATTTTCAATTTAACAGTTGGTATATTATGGTCGAGAAGGAGATCTCAAGAAATTGAAGCGAGACGCCTCAGAGCCAAAAGATTATATATAGGTTGTGTTCTTGGTATACAGTAGCCTTGGTTACATTTTCTGGTTGAATCTGGAGTGTTTCCTTCATTCTTAGCTTGTTTCTTGGCTTCATAGTCACTATGAACATATTTTTCTTCTGAGAAAAGTCCCGTATGGTTTGGAAAGAATTAATTTTCCTTTTAATAAAAAAGACAGCTTAAAAAAAAAACACGACCACTGAACCTTACATGAGTAATGGGAGAGTATCTTCTGATGCAAAGCTTACCACTCATTTGGTGCAATGGACAGGCCAAGGAAAACTTCCTGAACTGTTAGAAGGGATGTCTACAGGTCATCTGGAGAATTTGCCTAAGGCATGATACAATGCAGATCTGGCATTCCCACAGAATGGGGATTCTGCAACTCTGTCCCTTTTGAATTCCACTGTGGTTTTGCTTTTTTTGTATTTTTTAATTTTTTATTTTCAAACATATTCTGCTTGTATTTTGATTATTGCATTTGCTGCAAGCAATTAAGTTTTTTGCTGTTCTTTTCCTACATGGGGTTCCTTTTTGGGAAGATGCCGAGCTTCCCTATGTTCATATCAGCTGCTGATATGCAGTTTAAGACGGGATTATGCTGCTGTGAGAAATCATTTTCTCCTCTGAGAAGAAAGCATGTCAGCAAACCTGGAGGACTTGTAGGCAAATTAATCGCATGTGAGGAACTTCCTGCCTCTTTTCCAGTGGAATGATCCAGAAGAGTGGGATTGAATATACACCTCAGAAATATCCGATGACTGAGGAGCATCAGACTTGTTCAGTCTTAAATGTAAAGATAGATCACATTGAACTCTGGAGGACAACCCCAAATCAAGTACAGTTAAAACCTGGCAAGAGTCTTCCTTCACTGGTAGACAGCAAAGAGCATACATGCTCTATGTCCAAACTTAACAAAGCCAGGATATATTGAGATCTTCACACAAGTCTCATAAGGCCCACCATGCCATGATGGACAAATGAAGAAGAGAAATACAGGAGATGACCTAATTTAGAGAACAGTCCTCTAAAACAGATTTTCTCAGGGAAGAGAGAATTCTTACTCGTCTTGCCCCAAAGTAAACGAACACCACCACGGACAGTGATGATAAATTGGGCCAACTGCTACAATTCTTACATTGCTCAGAGCAGAGAATCAGAGGAAAATACAGAAAGCTAATCAACCCTGAAACTCAAAGGTGAGTCTGAAGTACCTCTAGGATTTTCAGGAAAAGCAGCACAGCCAAAATTTCCTATTTTTCTGTTTTCAAAAAACATGGAATAAACTTAGCGACTGCCTCAAGAAATACAAATTCAACTACAGACTGTTGTTAATCATAACATAATAAATATTAGTAACACACAAATATTTATTCTCTTATGTACTATATCATGCTAAGAAGAAGAAAATAATGCAGACTCTGAATTTCCAGATAAAGCTATTGTAAGGAGAGTCAAAGCCTCGGGTTTGCTGCTAAAAAGCTGAAGGTACGGGCATAAAAAGCAGAAAAGAAATCAGAAAGGTATTTTAGCTAGTTCTCAGAGAAGATAATTCAAAGGAGTCTAGGCAGCGACATGTTTTTGGCATTAATGAAAATTTGCAGCACTGTGAAATAAATGGACAATTAATTAAAATTAATAGATCTTAAAATTATTGCCATTTAAGCACCCTTGATAAAAAGTTCTGATGTGCTTTTAAAGTTTGGCTGCTCTTACAAAGGCATAGGCTAGGGGAAAAAGGAAAGATAGACGGAGGCCTTTTTGGAGAACCAGAGAGATGTTGTGCAACATGCTACTTAAGCCAAAACTAGCACCATGCAGCTTAGCTCCAGTGTCAATGTAGTCATCACACCATTCCCACCACTAACAAAGGAGGAGACAGAGAGGGCTCAATTTACCTGGGCGAAATAAAGATCTCTGACTTATTTTGGAGTTCCCATTGAAAAATAGTTTCTCATAAATGGCTGAAGAAATTTAACACACCTGAAACAACCTACATCCGTGTCTTTCACATTGTGGGATCTGCATTAACTGAGAATGGCGTTGAATGCAGTCTGAAAACAGAAACCAGGTATGACATCTCAACCATTCCCAATTAAACAAACAAACAAAAAACCAGGCAAGCTTCCTGTTCCTCCCTGTTCCTCTCTAGTCCATGGGGAGAAGACGATCTCCCTGCCTTCAAGGCACCTTCCTCTCTTGGAGCTGATTAACTCAAGGACTTAAACCGTTATTTAAAGTGCATATAATTTAGGTGCAAATTAGATGCTGAAGTTAGGCAGACAGAATACTAGATAGATAGCCAAACTTCATCCACCCTCTCTCCTTTTTTTTAGCTGGGAGAAAGTGCATGTTATGCATTAAAAAAAGAGGTCCTCTGGAATTCCAATGCCCGTTTAGTTTGAAAAGGTCATAAACATACTATATTAAACCATGCCTCTACATAAGCCTTAAGGGCTTTTGTTGACATTCGTGTGAACTGTGCACGGAGGTCCAAAATCGCAAAATACTAGATGGAATAGGATCAGGTCTAGGTTTTACAGGAGCACAGAAACCATCTTGGGCATCCTCAGTCCCACACAGCTTTCCATACACAACAACTAACTTCTACTAATATCCCATGTCTTTTGTTGCATTTTTCAGTACTAGACCTCAACGTTCCCCCGAAAGGAAAGTATCAACCTTGGTTTTTTCCACATGATGATATTGAGGAACAAGGAGAAAAAGTGGTTTTGATACTGATGCTAACTAAAGGCAGCAAAGATAATCTAAATATACAGTGCTCTGTTCATAAACGTCTCGGGGTGGGTTTTGTCTTTGCACCTTGTATGCAGTCTGTCTGCAACACCAGGGTCTTCTGCATGCCCGGGGTTGTTGGCTAATCCTCTTACAGAAATGGGTGCTGTTGCTACTGCTATTATTTATAACAGCAGTAATATTTACAACATTCATATGGTAACAGTACTGAACTGGATGGTCAGGGTCACCCATTTCTCATTAAGTCTAGGGAAGCTCTGTCTCCATGACCCTCTGCAGTGATGCAGCATCTTGCCACATCGGGAGCTACAGCCTACAGGGAAACCATTAGGGCTGTTTAAATAGCAAAAATCTTCTTCTAAACCATTTGAACTATTTTAGCCATAAAGGCCGGATTAAATGACAAATTGAAGGCTTAAATTGCACCATGCTCTCCCCATCATCTCTGTTTGGTAGGCAAAAAATTAATTATTATTTAAGGTGTTTCTAGATTGCAAGTGACACTAATAATGTAAAAGAACGCAGCGGAAGAGCGGGGGCTTCCCTCAGTGCTTAACACAGGCAGCATTTTAATGAGAGTCTGTGAATTCACCAAGGAACGGACCAAAAGGCTGCGAAAGGCAGAGAGGTGCAGCAAAAGGTTCAAATGGGAAAAAGTGTCAATAACATCAATAAAGATGGACTTCTCCTGGGAGGAAAGTCAGGGTCAGCAAGGAAGAGAAAGGGAATGTAAACATTAGCTAATAAATTGCGTGTAGCATACTGAAACAACCAAGGGAATGGAAGGAAAACCATAGGAAATGTATGCAGATGTTCCCCAGGGGCTATCAGGAACGCTAGAACATGGTAATAGCTTTGGGTTTAATTTTAATGTGGTTGGCATATCAGAAACCATGCTACAAATTCGAAGAGGAAATGTTGCTGCTTCTGACTTTCATCTGCACAACTTGGCAATAGAAGGTGGACAAATGACTCTGACAGACCCTTTCTCTTGTGGTCCTTGTCTCTCCTGTTGGCTAAACCCACCCACAAATAGTTACGCTGAAATGAGAGCCAGGCTCGATCCCTGTAAAGACAGACTGCTGATGCACCCTTTCCACTAAGTCCGTGGCAAAGGCTTTTTGTTTCTCTAATCTTTCATATAGTATTTGCTTTATAACCCTTCATTTAAATAACACCGCGTTGTGCAGACACGGTGTTTTACATCCAGAAGTATACAAACATTACGGACAAGTATCTGCAAATATTAAGTAGCACAATAACTTTGCAGGGTTGTTGTGCTGCTGGGGAAAGTCTCATTTTGGAGATGTTAAATGAGTTATTTTAAATAACACAACTGAATCAGCAGCAGAAGCAGGGAAACAATGCTTAGGAACATTGATACCTGTTTCTCTGCTGCAACCAAATGAGACCCGCTACTCCCTGTCTTTTTTGGCAGCTACATCTCTAGTTGTATTTCCCTGTGATTTGAATATCATTACTTCCATGGCTTCTCCTCCTCTTTGCTAAGGCTATTTCTCCCTCCCTATTTTTATAACCAATTTTCTGTAAGGCAATTTTTGTGGTTGAAATCTCACATCAAAACACATTTCTCTTTTTCAGCTTGCATTCAAGACAAACTTTTGGTGGCTCCATTTGTAACCCATATGTTGATGCATCCCATTCTGTTTCACAGTTAAATGGATGGCACTGGACTGTGAAAAGTTTGAATTAATTATTTGTGATAAACTGCGGAAAATCCGTGAATAAAATGATAATAATTGGACACAAGTACGGTAAAAGCTGTCATAGAAAGAAACGCAGCACATCCATGTGTCGCATCGCATCCTGTCACAGGCACTTATGAAAGATGTAATATAAATTGTCTCAAAGAACTTGCAAAAATAAAAGGCAGCCTGTATAGTTGTATTTTAGCAAATGTGTTTGCACTAAGGGTACCTTCTGTTGAACAGTTCTGCCCACAAGCTGTCTGTAGAATATAGAACATCTCTCGAGCATGCTTGCCACCTTGAAGCAGGGCAGTCGGAAGCAGAAAAAAAAGAACAGAATGCAGAAAAAAAGGTGAAGAAAGAGAGAAATGAGGGACAGCAAGTCTAAGTACCATAAATACATTTAGAAATGAGATTAGCAAAGTATGACAATAGAATTTAAATGACAGACAACATTTAGATTGCAATAAATAACATAGTATGAAAAAAAACAATTCAGCCATACAGCGCTTTTTTTTTCAGCTTAGCTAAGGAGTCATAACAAAAGCAGGAATATTATTATTATTGTTATCGCTATATTAAAATAGCATTTTCATTTCAGCATTACAAAAGTGGGTTTAATTTGAGGGGGACAGTTCACAGTTAGTTTTCTTGCTCTCAGTACCACGCATCCATATGCTTTGTTTCCGAAGCGTCCTCCTCACACCACTGGCTCCCAACTTACCGACGATATCAAACCAGAGAGGAATGTTAGATGGCTGCACAGAGACCACCCCAACAATTTCTGTCACTTTATCGCTTTCCATGACGGTGAAGTTGTAAAAGGGTTCATCGAAAGTCAGGGGCGCTGGCGAGGGCGCAGGCTTTTTTATCCACTCAATATGGAGGCGTGCAGTTGAAGATTTTTGGGGCCGGCCATTGTCTACTGCTTTTATCTGGCAGGTACAAAGAAAAGAGGACTCAGACTGAACACCCCAGTTTGGCAGTTCAGACCTAATGCTACCACATGATGATGCCTGCTTGGAAAATGGCCTTTTTAGTCCCCCATGTAAAATCCCACAAAAAAGAGGGAGATAAACACTTCTCTCTCAATTCTCATCTTTTCCATTACACTTCGACTTTTTACTGAAAGGACTGATTTCAACCTGAAATGTTTTGTTTTAGAAATGCCGCTGCAAGGCCTCTTGGAGATGCAATTCAGGAACTCCCCACACAGATCCTCCTCTCCAGAACCAGCTTCCCTCCCCGATTCCATCTTCCACCCAGTTTCCTCTTGCAGCAAAGCTGGGAGCTTTATAATGACCCTGTGGGATGCTGTGGAAATGTGAAACATGCTCACCCAGACCACGTTTGATTGCTTTTAAATGGCGTCTGCGTTGCAGATAAGATTGATATTCCTTACATTGCCTTTTTCAGGATCTTTAATTGAGTTAAGTAAGTTTCAGATCATTTCCCTCATTCTCCAAAACAAATATAATTTAAAATTTTGCCATATCTATTTTCCTCGCTTCCTCCTCTCAGTCATGCTCATTAAGAGTTGCCCAGCTTGGTGCTAATTCTTTTTATTATCACGTCCTCTAGAGGCATGGATAGACTTGATATTTGCCTGGCATGTTTTATGGTTTTAGCACAGAAAAATGAGGTGAGCAGGAACAAACACTGGGCATAAGGAAAGGGAGAATGTAGGTTGCAAAATGGGTGCTTTGGTGAATAACATCAATGTCAATCAAAGGGTTTTTCTTTTAAAACTAATGGAAATGTTTCTGGCTATATAGGACCACTGGTGTAAATATGCTGTTACTATGACTGTTAAAAATGGAAAAGATTTTCCTGAAATACCATACTCTATTTCTTTCTCTGGAAATGTGTTAGGTGAGTTTGGTGCTAACAACCCGTCACCCTGCTCCATTCAAGCCGGGAAGGCTCTTAGTGAAAAGAGGCTGAGGGTGCGATGAGCAGTTTCAAGGTAGAAAACCTTCAGCTGTTGCATTATCATAAGGGCCAGATCCCAGATGTGACTTCCAGCTCTGCAGAGGGAGAGGCACTCTCTCGCCCAAAGGGTGCTCTACTCCGATTACTAGGTTTCTCTCAATATTTTGATGTTTATTCATTTTCCTGTCACAGTTTCCAACCCTATGAAAGTATCCCAACAGACAGACCTGTTACTGTAAGTGACACTGCATCCTTTATTACAGGCCAGACCATGGACCTCTGACACTCTTCTATCATCTACATTTTTGGTCAAGTCCTTAACTACTTGTTGGCTTATTGCTAAAGATGAAGAGTGCACATTCAAGACTTACATTGCTCTATATCAACACCACCATCTTGTATTCTTTCTTTCTTCGACCTTGTCTAGGTTGTTTGAGTTCTGGCAAAAGTATTTTGACCGAGATTTCATTTAACTGAAATTGCTGCCATACTTACACTCTTTAATGTGGTGAGAAGGGTACCACAACGTACTGCACACAGCACTCGTCCTCCCTGAAGCCATCTAACTCAGACAGTATAAGGATCTTTCCATGAGGACAAGCATTTGTGCCCACACAGAAGGCGAATAACCATTCATAGCTGTATCTGCCCTGTTCAACATGATATAACTTTGTGAGCAGGCAAGCCCTTGGTCTTCTTTTCTGTCTATTCAAGGGAATGGCTTACACCAACAGTTTGCAAGTTGACTGAACAGTCTCAGAGTAGTCGACTATGTGCTTGACATTCGACATGAATACTCTCTCAGAGTCAACTTTTTTGCAGTAGTCATATGTGAATACTAGATTTCATATTACAGTCAGATCTTACACATAGTTCATACATTAAATGCAGTCACGCATCACTCTTTATACAAGAGTGTCTGTTTTTTAAAAAAACAGTCAGTGAAATTGTGTGTTTGTATGTCGATGAAAGAGCACTTACTGTTAAGATGTCATAACTCCCTGCTGTGAACTGCTTTCTGGAAGAAACCATCCCTGTTTTGGGATCAATAAAAAATTTCCCATCATCGTTTCCATCCACAATGCTGTATGAGATTTCTGCGTTAGGGCCTTCGTCTTTGTCAAAAGCAAAAGCTCTGTAGATTGGCTCCCCTCTTTTCTTACGATCCCTCTCTGGCAGCTTGATCTGATAGACTTTCTCTGGAAACTGAGGTTTGTTATCATTCTCATCCAGAACCTGGACCACCACCCAAACGGAGGACTGCTTGGGAGACGTGCCCCCATCTGAGACAGTCACCTGAAAAACAAGAGCAGTAGAGGCATTATTCTGAATAGGTACAATGGGACTTCATAAACTGGGAAAAAAAAACGAAAAAAACAACCCATAAAGCATAAGTGTGCTGGTTTTGGCTGAGATAGAGTTAATTTTAGTAGTTAATTTAGTTAATTAATAGTAACTAGTATGAGTCTATGTTTTGGATTTGTGCTGAAAACAGTGTTGATAATCCAGGGATGTCTTCCTTATTGCTGAGCAGTGCTGACACAGAGTCAAGGCCTCTTCTGCTTCTCACCCCACCCCACCTGCAAGGAGGCTGGGGGTGCACGGGGAGCTGGGAGGGGACACAGCCGGCACAGCTGACCCAAGCTGGCGAAAGGGATATTCCATCCCATACGACGTCATGCTCAGCATATAAAGCTGGGGCAAAAAAGGAGGAAGGAGAGGGACGTTCAGAGTGATGGCATCTGTCTTGCCAGGTAACCATTACACATGATGCAGCCCTGCTTCCCTGGAGATGGCTGAACCCCTGCCTGCCCGTGGGGAGCGGGGAATGAATTCCTTGTTGTGCTTTGCTTGCGTGCGTGGCTTTTGCTTTACCTATTAAACTGTCTGTATCTCAACCCACGAGTTTTGTCACTTTTACCCTTCCGATTCTCTTCCCCACCCCACCGGGGGGGAGTGAGGGAGCAGCTCTGTGGGGCTTAGCTGCTGGCTGGGGCTAAACCACGACAATAAGGCAGCACCCCTGCCCCTAATCTCCAGTTTACACAGTCTTCTGTGTGCACAAGACATGCTCACTACAAACATGCTCAGTGCATAACTCAAGTAAGTCCACAATGGCAAATAAAGGAATCAGGAAGATTTTTTTACTGTTGAGATGAACCTGAAATGGAGAACCTGTGGACTAAGAATCTATTTCTCAAAACATTTTCTCCTTTTATCTGGAATTCTGCCTCAGAAGAAAGAACTGGCATTAACCCGTTGAGCAGGATCCCTGCTGTTTTGCAAACATATTTTAAAGTTTCTTCAGATATGCAATGAATTTGAAAGATGCATTTCTTCTTAAATCCTAGAAGAATCTCTGTCACTTTTTTCTATTAATTATTTAGAAATTCTTAAACAACAAAAGAATTTCTGTCAGCTCTTTTCATTCATTACCTGAGATTTGACAGCTCATTGATTCCAAAACTGCTTTATATCATTGTAAGGGGCACAGAGATGCATGTAGCAAAAAATTTCTGCTGCACTGTGTAAAGAGCACACTGTGCTCACAGAAACATATAAGTAATAAAATTTGAGACAAAAGTTAATTAGTGATTTAGTTGCAACTTAAACAGAATTACTAATAATTTTCAGTCTGAAACATTGTGAAAATGAAATGATCCAAGATCAACAAGCACTCAAGAGATTTAATAATATGCCTTCAATACGTTTCAAACTTCTCCCTCAATATTTCAATTTCTTAAAGAACAAGCAATAAAGCAGAAAGTTATTTCTGTTTGCATGAAAGAAGTTCAAATTTCACGTTCAGCTACATATGCTAACATGCCAATTCCCACAGTAGCAATTTTTGATGATAGTGAGCCAAGATATTACATACCCTGCCCTGCTCGTACTGATCACTGCCCATCGGTTGCTTTGCCGGTTACCTTCTCGATGCTTTATTTTTCATTAAATGTTTCTGTGTCCCCTTACAAATCATACAGTCCTGATGTCCAATCCTTAGGCAAAGCAAAATTGTCTGGGAATAATGTCCCTTGCCATTGTCCCGTCCTTGCAACAAGAAATCTTAACTTAGGGTAAACCCAGTTTAGCACTGAGATCAGCAGAAAAATCACAACGTTTTCTAAGAGAAA
Source organism: Phaethon aethereus (assembly GCF_964289735.1). Taxonomy (NCBI): domain Eukaryota; kingdom Metazoa; phylum Chordata; class Aves; order Phaethontiformes; family Phaethontidae; genus Phaethon; species Phaethon aethereus. Next base: position 212,000,806 of record NC_138575.1, read on the forward strand.
GGCAAAAGACCTTTTCCATTTCCTGTATTTAACTACACTTTTAAAAACTGATGCAGTGGAGAGCAGCGGACTGACAGCCTTAGGGACTGAAACTCCTTATTTACAGAACAACAAATGGTATGGCAACATATAGCGGCAATGTAAAACCCCCCACATCAGCCCATAGCTCATGTGGAGAGCCGAGCCTGTACTCCCAACGACACGCACCAGCCTCGGGCCTCTCTCTCCTAAGACTGTCACCAGGGTTGGCAATTAGCACTTTTGGGTTCCCCGCCTCGTGACGGGGACGATGGTCTGCTGAGAGCGGGACGGGGACCATCCCCACGCCGCAGAGCCACCAACGTGCGTCTGCCAGTCACCGGGGAGGGGCTGCCGGGGGAGGACCCGCAGCCCCTTACCAGTGCACTCAGCCGTCCAGTTCCCACTCGCTGCGTTCCCCAAAACAGCACTTATAACGCCGAAAGGCTGCACGTGTGGCTGCGAAGCTGCCCTTCCACCTGGTGAGAGCAACACCGTCGGGGACCTCAGCCTCTCCACGCCACCGCGCCGGGAGAACGTCCCAGCTTCTGCAGCGAACACAAAGCCGACTCTGCCAATTCTCCTACTACAGACTTTCAGCAATAAATAACTTTTGCCCCGCTTAGAGGCTGATCCCCTCTAGTTCTGCTCTGCTCCAGTGCAACTATAGCCAAGCTCTCAGCAAGAGCACAGGCTAACAAAGAAAATCCTTTTTCAGGATTTCTGCTGACACCACAGATAAAATAATCAATGGTGCCAGGCAGTACTGGCTGTAGTGGACAGAAAATAACGGAGGCACGTTTACTTAAATGTCAGTCAAAAATACCAACAAAATGCTTTTTGGAGGGGTAGCACTCTTAATGCTTAGAAAATACTAGAAAGATTCAGCAAACTCTTGTTTTCTGAACAGAACATGACTCAAATTAAAAAAAAAAAAAAAAGACATTGCCCTCAAGCTTCTAGCAGTCATCTACAAATAAATATTTTACAAATAAAGACAACAATAAAATCCCTGAAAACCACAGTGGCATAAACAGTCAAGCAACTACGACAAAAAACCTACTTAAGCCAAGAGAGTGCCCAAGAAACGAAGCCGTCCTCCTGACGTCTCACAGTTCATGAGGTTACTGCTGAGAGCCTGACTAACGTGGTGTTGTGCAGTAAATACGTGTATGCATTTGTTTGTTTTTGTAAGCCCAAACTTGTAGGAAATCTGTTCCGTAACAGGGAAGTTGCACTGAAAATATTTGCTGGCAGCTAATTGAAAATAGTGATGGCTATAAGACGCAATGTCAGCTGATTAACAGGAATTAACAGAGAAAGCCTGAAGTTAGTCACTTCTACTCTGTCTGAAACTTTCTGTCCCCGGAGAGGAAAACGTTACGTACCAGCTAAGGCTTTTTCTCTGGGTGACACTCAAAACTTTTCAAAATGACAAGCTTCAGCTCCGCTCGAAGAGCTCCGAGTGCCAGACACGGGAGCTGAAGTGTGAGTTAAAACTCTCTCTTCGCAGGCATGTAAATTAATTAATTAAGCCGCCCTCACACCAGCGATGTAATTATTTCCCTAACTGTAAATCCGCACCCCAGCTGACCCCTCTTCTCTCCTCCATCCGCCTGACCCCAGCCTGGCTCTTCAGGTTCCAGCTATAAAAAGAGCTGCAGAAATTTCCTCTGCCCCTACAGAAAAAAAAAAACGAACCATGACAACACATTAAAACAAAATAACAGGTTGCTGCCAGTTCAAAATTGTTCCCAGACAACCGTGCACGGCGCAGACACAAAACACAAGGCGATGGGGAGGACCGGAGAGGTCGTTCAGAACTCCACTCTGCAAATACCGCTTCCACCAGGACACCGTATCACACCAGCACTTGGGGGCCCCTCTAACCAACGCAACTGTGGTTCAAACATTACCACCGTCCTCAGCAAAATCCTTAAACAGCTGGAAATTACAGTGAAAAGTAACTGGGGAGGGGACGGAGGTTGGGATGTTTGCAGGACAAAGATACAAAAGCTAATTCACAGCTGGTATCTCTGGAAATGTGAAATGCAGCTGTGCAAGGCACAGGAGAGCTTGCCAGGAGAGAAGATGTAATTCAGGATCAGTGAGGTCCTTTTGTTTAGAAACTTGCAGATGGCATGGTGGGGAAAAAAAAACAGAGAAGAAAGGTGATACAGACGAATGACAAAGACGACAGTATCAATATATGCTTGTCAAGATGTGGCATCAAAAACCCAACAAGAAGTGAATCTCACAGTAATCGAGATGGGGAAATGGTGACGACCAGTATTAAAGTTTTACCAGAGGAGATGAGGAATGGCTGCTTGGTCAGCATGTGCTTTCCTAAATGCTGAACACCTTCTCCAGTCTTTGTGCTGAGTCGAGTACCCAGACATTAATGGGTGCAGACATGCTGCTTCTTGCCCATGTGCAGCCCGAGATGGGCTGGCCAGCTACTGTCCGCTCTGCTGGTTAGGTATGGCTGTTCCTCCTGTGTCAGCACAGCCTAAACAGAGGATATAACCTCCCAAAGCTGGGATACGGCCATGAAAACAGCTGAGTTTTGACTCTGACCAACCATAGAAAGGGTTGGTCCATCACCAAGGGTGGAATATCTTTAAAGGAACGTGATGACATATTTAATGGGGCTTGATGGCATCAGACAGCAAGAATAACATAAACTTTATCTACTATTTTCATGGTGAAATCCTAAGCATCACTGCCGTTTTCCCACAACCTACAGACAGTTCCACTACAGTCTCCTTCATAAAATGAGCATTTTCTGTCAGGAATCTGCGTTTACCCATTGGCTTTAATGTTTATGACTGTACTGAGCAATGTCAGCCAATACACATATAGGTATTGGTTACCTGGAAATGTCTTTGCTAGAGTAACAACATTCACACGTTCCCTTACAACGCTTCCTTCAGCTGGATGGACCCGGACAAGACCTTCTGAAATTCCCTCTGCTTACATCAGACGTATTTTTGGAGAAAAACAGACAGAAGTATCTCCTTCTGCAGATTATGGCAAATTCAGTATAATAATCGACTTTGAAAATCCAATTAAGGCGATTTCCACTTCTTTTGCAGGATCTACTTCAGTAAGTTTGGTCTATAGACGTTAACACTGCCTTTCCTACAGGACTGAGAGATACTCTTTCGTATTCGTATTTATGTTTAAATCCAGAGATCAACTACAAAGGGATTTCCATAGCAGTGGACCTTCTCACTGAGTACCAAGGTCAACACTAACGCTTAATATACAACAGCTGGAACATTAGATATGAATTTTTTTTTCTTTTTATGACCATGGAGAAGGCACGGAGGAGACGTCCACTCTGAAAGTACTGGTTAAAACACAGCATCAGTCTAGCAGACCTCAACATTGGTCTCAAAAATCATTTTGCATTGAGACAGCCACTGTGAATTGGACTGTGACACTTAACTGAAGAAGGTTTAGCTCTTGATTTTTTTCAGAATATGAATGCAACTGTGAGGACCACCCTCCTGAATTAAAAGTACAATATTGAGTCTCATTAACAAAAGCTCATGACCTCCAAGATAATTATTAACTCAGCTGGAGATAGTAGCTAGCAGGGATCTTACTTCAACAAGTAAAACAAGACAATCAGCAGGTGTTTAATGTGAGTTATCAAGCCTCGAGAAGAACGCAAATCTTCTTCCATACCATCCCTTGGCAGGAGGAAGTACACAGCCTACCCAATTTTTAAGTTAAGAGGAACTGCCACATTACTGTCATTAGCATTGCAAAGTGCTGAAGATGTCATATTTGCTTGTTTATTTTCATTCGTGTGATAACTGCTTAATGCAAAAAGAGCGAGCAGAGATGCCTGCGCCTCATCTGAGTGTGCCTAACGAGGTTTCCAGGTAAAAGTGTCTCCCTTCCCCCAACCAGAAATGCCAATTTTGCTTCAGAAAACCTTAGAAAAGAGAATCTGGTTGCATTCGTGGAGACAGAAAAATGATCAAAGGGAGCCTGGGAGCTGAGGCATACTCCTGCTGTTAGTGACTAATGGGTTTGTTTCTTCTGCCAATGCACAAACGAGCTGCAATACCTATTGTAAGAGTCTCTGGAATTCAGCCCGCGTAAGAGAAATAAAAGATCATAAAGGAGAGCTCCTTGAGAGATGAATGGAACTTTAAAGTCAAAAACACTGAGGTACTATCTCTGCCTACTTCAGAGAGAGACTAAATTTGCAGCTAAATTCTTACAAGGAAGCATTTTTCTGAAACGCATGGTATTACTGAACTACATGTCGGGTTATTGCTACAGAGCGAAGGCAGCATAGCTCAAAGATACACAGGAGAGAAAAAAAGGTACACAAGTTTTTGGGTTTTTTTAGTTCAACACAAATACTGAGTTATCCATAGCAAACTAGAAGCCTTTTCTTTCTAATCTTTTATTTGGCAACTGTGGAAAAGAAGTGGGCAGCTGCTTATTTCACTTATCCTAATAAAATGTAGTGCTGTCCCAAAAGACAAATTATTTAAACACTGCTTGTAGGAAAGAGTGCCAATCATATCAATATGATCCATCTTCCCTTTTTTCCTTTACAATGTGCTAATCTGGGAACTCTTGTTTTCAATCATAAAAAAATTAATACACTCACTCTGGCCAGCTATGAGAAATAAATAATTTAGAGTACGTTTTAAATACAGATTATTACTGACACAAACACTCTAGGTGGCTGATTAGGAAAGTCAATGGCTTCCAGCCATATTCAAGCTGGAAAACGATGCATAACGGTCTGTTATACCATTTCAGAATTAACGATGACATCAGGTAATTTCAACGCTGTATTGCCAAAAGACAGGAAGGAAGGAAGGAAGGCTTTTTCATTTGGAGTTAAATGCTCCCTGTAGTATCTGCAGACCTAAATATTAGAAGAGCATACTGAAGAAAGTCTTAGAGGCTTCAAATCTTAACTTTTGTCAGACTCACAATACTGAGACCAGTAGATGGTAACCAAATGACCTGGCAGAATGAAATATCAAAATGGGTGACTTAAAGGTCCAGAAATAATACTATTACTACTGCATTTATTTTGTGTTGTATTTTATTCTATGAACTTTTTGAAAATTGAAACAGTAAACAAGAGTCATAAACTCTGAAAAGAAACTTAAGACTTGTATTTGAGTTTTAGTAGCAATACAAGGAAGGATGTGCATAGCTTTTGACAGTGACTGTCTAAAAGAAAAACAGTAATTTTCCATGGGTATTGCTTTTAAAGTTCATTACAGTTTGGAGATCCTGGCAACCTTTGTGCATCAGGCTGCATTTATAGTTTTCTTCAATCAATACATGCTAAGATAAGTGCAGAACCAACCATTACTCCATTACGTTCCCAGGACAACAGAGCAGCCTGTCATATGTTAAAAGAAACTCCTTTAGGCAATCTCAGAAAGTATCTTCCCCTTCTTTTCACTAAGGAAAAATAAAACTATAGTCCTCAGGAATGTCAAGCTCATATCATTTTGCTTGACAAACTATAGATAAAACTTTGTCCAGAAGTGACTCTAAGCCAATCATTTTCCAGAAGTCCAAATGTGCCTTCTGCTTCCACTGGCAGAGTTGAATACCGAAAATCTTCACCTCTACTGCCAAACAATAGCGTGTAATCACTTATGATTCAGCAGAAATCATCTGTAAGAAATAGCATTGCTCAGCTAGGACTTTTCCTGACCTTCTAGGTGATAACACCACCATCAGAAGTGGTGCTTGAAACTGCATGTGTCATATCCCATGTTCAGCAGTTTGAAAAGTTTGTAACTAGAAGATTGGAAAATTTGAAATGATCATAGTAGGAACATCAATCTCAGTCTCCAAATAACAATTGTAAAGGTCTTCTGAATACATCAAGAATATCCTTTCTTTGTACATGAGGCTACAATAATGAATCTCACGACCCGAGGACATAATGAAGAAAAATTTGGAAAGCAAAGTAATACTCCCCAAACAGTCCTCTGATGATATCTTGACCCAAAAACATTTATCCACCTTCAGGCTGACACCTCACAAACAAGATAAAGACTGATACACGATTGCTTAAAAATATTTTTTTATAGGCATATGAAACCTCTTTAGGAACAACCTATTAATAAACAGAAGTATAACTACCCTAATAGCCTCTAAATGAGAAGATAAAAGTTGTGTATTGATCTTCACAGTAAACTTTGAAGAAGGTGTTTAGCTCCTGCTGATAGCGAAGATTACAATCAGCGAGTTTTGTGAACAGAAAATGAGGAGCAGTCACATCTGAGAGTATTCCACTTCAAGCAGCTTTAAATAACATAAAGCTTGCAAATTAATATATTTATGCAGTTTAATGTTAGTAGTAATCTCTATGTCAACTGTAATTCCATTCATACCTGAATATCTACTTCAACTATTTGTGGATTTTGCTATTCTTATGATAAGAAACACATGTGATCAAATATTGATAAGTTCCCCTCTACCAGATCTACCTCTACAGACAACGCCCTTCTCCAAATATCTTATCTCAGCACTTAGGAAATACAGTAGCTCTCAGTTTTTGTGCTTCAGAGGAGGAGGTGTGCATCAACTTCTACGCTCACCGCATTGCCCTTTTCTCAAATATTCAATTACCCTTAATTTTCTATCCACAAAAGTCACTTGATTCTCATCTTCACTATAAGCAGGAACCAAACACCTTCTTCAAAGCTTCCTCAAAATTCTGAAGATTGTTACACATCCTCAGTCTTTCCTTCTTCACTTTAGACAAGTCGATATGTGTAATCATGTGAGAAAAAAACATCCTGGGTATTAATAAAGACATAAGATTTTATCCACGCTTCCAAGATCTTTTCCTAATATTAACAATTTATTTTTTGTTTTAATTAGCAGCAGAAACGCTGAGCTCAAAAATATATGTTGATAAATTGCCAAAATTTAATCAAGATACAGTACTAGTCACCATGGACTTAATTAATCAAGCAGCAAAACGATATATACTTTACATCCCAGCTTGGGTGTGCAGCTGTATCAGTTTGTAGTAGAGGTCCCCAGTCATTCAAACTGATGGGAAATTGAGGTACAGCAACTCCTTTAGCAGAAACGCCCAAATTCGGCGCAGGTGATTCCCTGCGTGTGGCAACAGCCCTCCGTCTGCTTTGCCGTAAGTCAGCAGCGCTGCCTACACTACCGTGGTACACGCTGTTGAACTTCAAGAAAAGACGTGGTCTGAAGGATCTTGCTCTGCATGCCCTTCGAAATATTGTGGCATGCAGTTTCTGTTACCATAGAGGAATAACTTCAGCTAAAACTGCCAGTCTTCAAAGGAAATACTGTCTTCTCTCCTAAACTGTAATATTAAAACTTATTTCTAAACAATTTTTGTCATGCTGACAGCCAGTGCCTTCTGGTGAATCGCCCTTGGCGGGAGGCTCTGTGATGGTCAGTCTTGAAGCAATACTGTTATTACTCAGGAGGTACTACATTTATTTGGCTACCAATGAGATTAAAGATGTACACTGTAATTCCTTAAAGTTATTTACTTTACAGGTACACTGCATCCAAATTCCTCGCTGCTGTATGAAGCAGAACCAAGTATTTTCAAAAGAAAACTTTTTTTTTTTTTAATGGCTCTAACAAGCGGCACCCGGTTGTGCTAACGGAGGATGACACCACCTCGTCTCTGGCAGAAAGGCAGATCAAGACGCATCCAGCCTCATCTCCAGCTCCTCCTCCAGCCATTTGCTCGTCCCCTGTCATCAGTTTGCAGCCACCTTCCACCGTCAAGAAACTGCTTGTGCATCTGTGCTACGAACAGGGCTACTGAAATAATCAGGGTTTAAAATGAACCGCCGAAAGAAAACGAAATTCCCCGAAAGGCAGATGGTTACCGCGCGACGGCGGTGAGCGAGGCGAGGCACGCCGGGTCCCCAGGTCAGCGTGGGGGAAATTTCTTAAGACGTTTTGGCCAGTGAAGGAAAAATGCATTGTGTAACTACAATTTTGGTGATGAATTCTGCAATTTCGCTACAGATAGTAACTTACTCTCTGCAATCCTCTCCCCGCCCAGCCAAAATCCCTACTGTAGAATTCTTCACTTACCAATAAGCCTTTGATTAATACCAAAGTAGGCAAAGCTAGAACCAGTGATCTCAAGGTAAAAGACTTTGTGTCCCATCAGTAATTGCTGAAAATATCCAATTTCCATCTTATACTATTTTTTCTACATTATGCAAGAAATAATCAATGCTTTTCATCCACACATACATGTAAAACATTTCAGACAGTTTTATAGCTCATAGCCTGACGAGTAGCCTCTGACATTTAAACGTAATTCATTTTTTTCAGGGTAAAAAATGAACCTTCTACAGTTTTATGTTCAAAATAAAGCTTACCAGTTAAAAACCTAAAAAATTGATTTCTTATCTAGGTAGAAAGTATATAAAACCAGACCTTTAAGGGGTACAGGCTGTTCCCAATTTTTGATCCTTTAGAGATATTCTAAATTTGCAAAAAACCCCAGAATTGCAGGCTTTTGGCTTCAGAATTTTATCTGGCTTTAGTGAATAGTCACTCAGGAAGATTGCTGTGACTGTCTTCATTAAACTAAAAGGAAAAAATGAAGACATGATTTTTTTTTTTTTATATTCAAGTTATTTGATAGAAGTTTCTTTGGTTAGCAATGAGGTACGAATTAAAATTTTCCATCAACTTAGAGGACAATACAATAGCAATTACTCATGCATGTTTGAATAAAGTAATTTTTGGAGTCAGTTGAGGACCATATCCTAAAATATCGTACAAAGTAGTATGAAAATGCTCAGAAAATCAGTATGAAAAGTAAGTAAAATAAGGTAAAGAAGATAAGCATGAATAAGGACGTTGGTTCTTGGGGCTCTTCCCAAGGCAGTTTTTTTTTTAACAACAATATCATCCTGTTTTTGCCAGACCAGGTAAAGTAAATCACATCAATAGTTGCTTTGATTTTAGCAATAAAAAATTCTACTTGACTTCTTGATGCCTACTTCACAACTTTCTGTGACAAATTAATTTTAGACAGATAATAAGCACTAATTGGGCTGTATTTATCACAGTTTCATCTAATAGGCAACACAGACAAGCCTTATTATCTCAATCTCCACTTGTCTTCGATTCTAAGTGTCCTATAAATATCTACTATCCAGTTCACATTGACATGGGGTCAATTTTACAAGCTGTTTGAGAATCAGCACAGGATTATACACGGGGGAAAATGCAGATTCTAATTTTGAAGTAAAACTCATATTCTTGGACTGCCTTTTTGCTTTTTCCAATTTCAGTTTCCAGCTTTGAAAGCTCAGTCTGGAAAATAGGTATTATGTCCAGTACAAAAGATGTGAAAGCGAAATTCAGGTAACTGGTGCTGGTGATAAAGGATGAGAGCCATCAGCCCCTTCCCTGATGGGTGCGTTAGGACTTGGTGTTTCATCAGACATAGTAAAAATCTTGCATCTCAGCATCCCCAGCCACGCCGTGGATGGTGGGGTATGCATGTGCTGCATGGCTAGAGACACATGGGGAAAGTCTAAAGACAAGTGTGTCCCTTGAACTGAGCTCCTGTTGTCTGAGCAGCCAAAGAATTACAGGTATCTTCTCGGTGGAGAAGGACCTGGCCAGCTGCGACGTCTGACTTGGAAACCAATGGGAATTTTCCCATTGACTTTGGTGAGAAGAGGGGTGCACCTAGAAATCAACAACCATATTTCAACTTGGGTTATTTCTCATTCAGCTTTTGGCTCCAGCTGCTTAACAAGCACCCGAAAGCTGTAAGCCTTTGACTGAAGGGTAGAGAAGACGTGTACCACCGCCGCACCACCACCGCCGCGCGCACTGTAACTGACTGGGAAGAAGCTTACTTTAACACCCAGACAGATGCGGGGGTTTATTTTACTTTAAGGAAACAGCAATTTCATACGTAATTCTTTTCTCTAACATGACTTTTTGCCCTGTTCGTTCAATCTGTCACACATATAGCCAGTGATCCTGCAAGCAGCAATGTATATGAATAATTTTCAGAACGTGTCAAGACCATACTGCCGACATAAGTAAGTAGGTGTGTGTATAGGAACAAGGTCATTTGGGGGTAACGATACGACAGGAAACACTGTCCCAAAATTTTAACATTCCAAATGTGTTGGGGGAAAAAAAAAAAAAAATCCTGGCCTGAAAAGTTAATTTCCCTCAGTAAGACTCAGAATGCATTAAAAATGTTCAGGTTATTAATATTAATTAATAAATTAATACTATTATAATTAATTAATTACACAGTGCCTGGAGTCCTGGAAAGGGTTCTTTATGTGTTTGAATAATAAGGAGATGACATTCCACTCCTGCAGTACAGGCAGAATTTTAAAAGATCGCAACTTTTAAAATATTCTTAGCACTTTGATCCTTCTGCAGAATTAGTCTTTAACATGCATTTGGTTTTTGCAGCCACAGGATGGCATTCGCTGCTGAGCAAAGGGTCAGTGAAATGTAAGTAGAGCCTAGGGAGCCTACTTTCCAACCGGGGAAAGGAAATATTTAATCAAAAATTATTAATATAAATTTACTGCTTTCTACTGATGACAACCATTTATTCAAGAATGTAATATCAAAGTGATATCATGCACAGCCCTTAAGGTTCATGTTCATACTGTATGAGGACACCAAGGCCCTCAATAGATACTTATCTTGCCTGACTTCAGTAAGCTGGGACTTTCTAAAAACACAAAGCAGCAATTCCAATTTGGGATACCAGCAACTGCATAAAGCACTTCAGTTTCACTTCCATGGTTTATGGAGTGACAGTAACTCTTTAACGGATTTATACAGGCTCATAATTTTCTGTTTATTTTCCCATTAGGGCAGTATATGGAGTAGGTGTTGACACATGGCATACCAACGGGAGGACAGTTGGACTGAACGAACGGCCAAGGTGACCGATAATTGGACTGCAAATGTCAAAGGCTGGTTGAAAAGCCAGGTATATCAACTCACGCATACCTTTCCCGGTTGTGAAATGAAAGTTAAGAGCAGGGACAATTGGCTACAAGTAATTACGATTTATAGAGTTGGGTCTGAAGTCAGTGGCAAGCACCATCCAATTAACTTCAGCAGAGATGTCTAACGCCACTGGTAAAGCGACTGGATTTAGAGTGATGAGCAAGAACGTCGGACCGAGAGACAACCTAGTAATGCTATTAACCTTTGTGAGATTGCCCCGCTGATAATGCGATCTGGGAACAATAAAACACTGCGTGAGACAATACGCCCGATTTGGTAGTGCGAGACTGATATATGGGAGAAGGAGGAGAATTTTCCTTGATTCGTTTTATGGGCCCCCAATTAGCCCTCAGGAGGTGGGGGCAGGAGGAGTCCCTCTAATGAGTAGCTTTGTTGGTTTGTAGCAAAGAGATTGAAAAAGGAAAGTTGCAGCAGCCGCTTTGCTTTTGAGATTGCCTCAGGAGGTGTTAAAGGGGCCGGGCACGTTGTCGGAAATAGCCACGAGGAAGCTCCTGAGAGGCACAAGCGCATCCTGCCCGGAGCGGTACGGGAGGCGCGGTCCCTTGGCGCAGGGCGATGGCGTGCGGCAGCCCGCTGCGCTAGCCCCCCGGCTGGGTGCCGGCAGCCGGACCCTCGATGCGCGCTCGTTACGTGGCGGCCTGGCCGACGCCATCCAGGGATGCTGCCGCTGCTTCCTGTGAGAAATTGTATACAAAATATACATACGCTTTCCTCCAGAAGCGCATCCAGTTTTAGAAATGGGGGTATTAAGAGTGGGTCTAATCCACGGATCAATCAGGTGAAGTTTGAGGCGCAAGTCCTGTTTTGCTATCCAAGTCTGGTGAATGTGCGCTCAGTAACCTTTAGAAAATAGAGCATGAATGTGTAATTTATTCACAGAATCACACAGAATCACAGAATCACTAGGTTGGAAAGGACCTTCAAGATCATCAAGTCCAACCATTAATCCAGCGCCACCATGTCCCCTAAACCATGTCCTGAAGCGCCACATCCACACCTTTTTTGAACACTTCCAGAGATGGCGACTCCACCACCTCCCTGGGCAGCCTGTTCCAATGCCTGACCACTCTCTCGGTGAAGAAATTTTTCCTAATATCCAATCTAAACCTCCCCTGGCGCAACTTGAGGCCACTACTTCAAGTAGCAACTTGAGGCTACTACTGTTCAGGCATCCCAGGGCTAGTGGAGCATATTGCATACCCAGACAGCCTGGGGGGTTCTCAAGTGAGGAAGTCCTGAGGTAGCTCTCAGTCCATGCTACAGTGTGGAGGAGAGGGAAGGGACACCAAATGAGCCCTGCAAGAACTACCTGAGGTACCGAAAACACAGCCCACAGCTCCGAGCAGGGCAATCTGCTCCGTCAGGAAGCAGGACGAACGACTGCCTCACGCCGAGCGCTGTGCTGCAGCAGCCAGGACTTCTTCCAGGAGCTCAGCAGCTCGCTGGAAGTTGGGTGGCCCATCACCGGTGTCATCCATCACCCGGCACCCTCCCAGTGCTGCAGAAAAACAAAATCTGCGGTACACTTCAGACTGCTTTTTATTAAAAAAGCCACAGCTTTCAATTGATACTTTCACACTGAGAGTCGGATATCATGAGAATTAAATGCCTGAAGGAAATATTTTACTTTTTAAAATGCCATTCCCTGGCTGAGGTTCTACAGTTAAGACTGCACTCGGACGGTATCTAGTGGTTTGCGATAAAAATACTGAAGGATGCTTAACTGTAGATATACTTGGTAAATGCCGATGGAAAAAAAGACAAAAAATGGGCTTTAGTATTTAATTTAATCCCACAAACATACGGCCAAAGCCACACAAAGAGAGTTTGTGCAGGTCCATTTGAACAACAAGGTTTTGGCGGAGGATAAGCACTATATGCAAGTGAAGCTCACGTGTCAGTATTTTTATTCCTTCTGCTATACATTACGGTCTTCCTTCGAGACCAGGCTAATGCACTTATCTCATTGCCTTCTGCATGTCTCTCAGTCGACAGAGGCCGTGCCATTTTGGCATACTTCAATGTATCACATAATAAAGCATCATCTCTGCTTAGCTAAAAAGTATAGTCTAAAACTTATGACTTTCTAGAAGCTTTTGGAGTGGTTTTTAAACTTTGCTCATATTGTTTTGTTTTTTTGTAATGTGTGGCAATATAAAACCACGTTTAAATTCTCCATGTTTTTTTCAATTAAGCCTTTAAAGTAGCTGTTTTGCCTTGAAGGTTAAGAACACATTTTCATTTATACAGTACCTTAAAAGTTGTCTGGAAGGATAGTGGAAGGAAACAAGATCCACAGGAAAAAACAAATCTATTTGAGGCTATGACAGAAAGTATTAAGCTATTTGTATCTTGATGAAAGATAACATGCTGGTCCTCAGAAAAGTTGAAGCCATAAATTGACAGACTGCTATTTGTAATATTTTCTACTTTCCCAAGGAATGTGAGAAAAAAGAATTCATTATTTTGATTCTGGCATTTTTGCTCTCAATTATTCATGCTAATCCTTGCTTTTGAATAGTTAGAATATTCTTGCCAAAGAAAGCATTATTTTTTGCCAAAACATAAAATGTACTCTAGAACTGCTATGATAACATTTTCAACGTCTCTGTATCATGAGAGATTAGCAAACAGCAATATTACATTTCAGAATGAGAAGACTAATCTGTTTCCTGACAACTGAAATTTGTTAGGCTGAGAAAAGAAAATTACTGGTTTTGAGTGCAGATTTCATAGCACTTGATGCTTCAGGGCCTTGTACTTTTCCGTTTAAATCATATCTTCATAAAAAGCAAAAGAATTGTTTGGTCTCTGATTACTATCACGCTCAAGTCAGATAAGAAAAGCATTAGGATTCTTATGTTCCATGATAATATATTTAGGGAGAAAAAAGGTGTCAAATATGCCTATTAAACTGATTCTCAATGTGATTAGAGGTTTTCTTATCTCCAGGTGTCTAGTAAATACTTTAATTTGTGTCGTGTTACAAATTATGCTGAATACTCCAATCTCATTTCAGCACATTTCACACAATGATGCACTTTTGCCGTAACAAATTATTTCTGAAATTAAAAGAAATAAGCCCTTTTTCCAGGCTACCATGGTTTGCATGGTATTTTCCTACCCTTTTCAGTATGTCTTTCTGGCTCAAGCTGAATGTTGAAGGATTATGTCACGGAGGGACAGGGTGGCAATCTGGAAATACGAAAGAACAGGTAAAGAGGGAAGATATATAATATTTAAAGACATTACAGGCTATGGTGAGACTGTAAGAGATGTGATGTGACTGAAAGAAAATATGTATTCAAGGTATACTTGGAAGTGGTTCTCACCAAGTGGACAGACTGGCGGGGGCAGTTTTGAGGAATGAAGATTCTTCAGTACATCACCAATACTGTAAATTATGAGACCCTGGATAATAAGAGCATTAACAAGGTGGAGACAAAAAAAAAGAATCCGAAGAAGCAGCACTGACAAAACCCAAATGATATGACTCCAGACTGACAGTATGAGTCAAGGGAGTAGACCTCAAGAATAAGGATGATCTTCACCATGATGGGGAAAAGAGAGCTGTAGGACAGGTAATAAAATCTAATAGAACTTGCAAAAGGAAAGAGTTGTTCCAGTTTCTTCCTTGTGGAGCGGCTGCCTGTAAACTGAAGGGCTCACAGTTGAAGAAGATCTGGGGAAGGGACCGCTTAAGCTGCAGGTGTCCTAGGGACCATCTCCAGTCAGACTCCATGGACACTGCACCAGCCTGTGAACAAAGAACGTGTCCCAAACCAACCCAAAGTCCACTCAAGGCAAAGGAATTGGAGATTTAATGTTGGGATCCCTACATGATGTATTGCACGGTAGTTGGATTTGGCATGTATGAATGGTGGCAGCAAGTGAAGGCACTGTGAAAATCTTCCAGAATTAACTTTTTTTAGAGAGAACAGACATGAATCCTGAATGGCTGAGTACAGATCACCCTGGGAGAAAGGACAAATGGATGCAAAACTTGTTTAAAGGCATGTTTCTAAATGATGGATTAATTAAAAGGTATGCTAGGATTTCCTATGCCCAGAAAGGATTTTAGTACACATGCAATGCATTCCTAACTGAGGAAGAAGATGCTCCCCTGCCTTAAATGTGATGCTCAGCTCAGTCTTAGCCAGGAAGGCAGGAAAGTGAGACCTCCACAAAATGTGTATGTGCATGCATGTGTGTGCGCTCAAACACTTACAGACATAAATTAACAGTCTGGCAGCTGATGGGTATTGCTACAGAAAACACGATATAGCACTAACGCAGGCATGCTTCAGATAACACAAAGGCTCTGTACATCTAAAATAGATTAAAATCATGTGAAAGATTTCCTGCTGCTTCTGCAGAAGATTAAAACTTTGGTACATTCATAAAACAAATGTGAAGATTTAGCAAAGCAGTGTGCCCTTCACAATGACTCTTTGTCTCACCAAGCACGGAGTCTGGCAAAAGAGACACCCTGAAAGGGTATATCTGACCAATTTGGGCCTGGTAGGTGGTCTCCAGCCCATAAAAAAGAGAGCTACAGATCTTAAGACACATACAATGAAGAAAAAACCTGTTAACCTTGAGCTACTCTGTGAGCTAATCCCTCGGTGAGAACGCAACATTAGACCAAACCCTTAAATCCTCACAGAAAAAAAAATTTGGTATATATTAACCACAGAATTTGCCTACACAAGCTTAGCACGAGGAATGATTTATAAAATGAGAAGGAAGACCGTTAATATATCCCTCTCTGTTTCAACAGTATTTAACACATGGGTGCAGACCTAATTTTCAAACCACACAATAATATTTGGTGTTTTAATAATACTTTTCCATCCCATTTGCATTGATCTAATGCTCTGCCATCTCGTAGTTCTGCAAACAGAGCAGAAGCAGCAGGTACTGGGTATATTTTAAATTGCTTTTTTGTAATGTGTTCGCTCACCCATTTCCAGACATATCTGGGGAAACGCAGCCATGGGCACTGATGTCTAATTCTCTCATCCTGGGTATTATCAGGGATAACTTCAAGAAAATCAACGCTACTGAAGCCAGACTAAGCACACCAGTCAGGGCAAGCAAAGGAACTCAACTAGTCTCCAGGATAATAAATAAGACACTGCCCTCTCCACAGTGACATCACGTATCTCTTAACATAATCCCTGTTAAGCAAAAGGTCACTTTCTTACAGAGTCATAGAATCTTTGGGTTGGAAGGGACCTTTTAAGGTCATCTAGTCCAATGCCCCAGCAACAAGCAGAGACATGTTCAACTAGACCAGGTTGCTCAGAGCCCCGTCCAACCTGATCTTGAATGGTTCCAGGGATGGGACATCTACCACCTCTCTGGGCAACCTGTGCTGGTGTTTCACCACCCCAACTGTCAAAAATTTCTTCCTTTTATCTTGCCTAAACCTACCCTCTTTTAGTTTAAAACTATTACCCCTTGTCCATTATATAGAATATATATAATAAATCGATGTGAGGCTGGCGGGTTGGTAGTTCCCAGGGTCCTCCTTGCTACCCTTTTTAAAAATGGGTTCAATGTTTCCCTGTTTCCAGTCTCCAGGGACTTCACCAGGACTTTTCAAATATCATCGAGAGTGGTCTGGCAACTACATCAGCCAGTTCCCTCAGGACTCTTGGATGCATCTCGTCAGGTCCCATAGACTTGTGCATATTCAAGTTCCTCAGGTGGTCTCGAACCAGATCTTCTCTTACAGTGGGAGGGACTTTGCTTCTCCAGTCCCCATCTTGCAGTCCATCCCCTTGGGAGGCGTGGGAAGAGAGATGCCAGTGAAGACTGAGGCAAAGACGTCGTTGTGTACCTCAGCCTTCTCCTCATCTGTTGTTACCAGTCTGCCAGTATTGCTCATCAATACGCCTTCTTTGACCTTCCTTTTCTGGCTGACATACCCGTAGAAGCCCTTATTATTATTCTTTGCGTCCCTTGCCAAGTTCAGCTCCAGCCACGCCTTGGCCTTCCTGACCCCGTCCCTACACAACCAGGCAGCCTGCCTGTACTTATCCCAGGACACCTGTCCCTGCTTCCACTGCCCGTGCATTGCCTTCTTGCCCTTTAGCTTGCCCAGCAGGTCTACACTCAGCCACGCCGTTCCCACGCCTTCCTTTCCTGATTTCTTACACCTGGGGATCGAGAGTTCTTGCACTCTATGGAAAGCGTCCTTAAAGATCTGCCAGCTCTGTTCTGCTCCCTTGTCCCTGAGGGCAGTTGCCCAGGGGGTCCTATTGACTGACTCCCTGAAGAGCTGGAATTTTGCTTTCCTAAAATTCAGGGCCCAAATTCTTGCACTACTTAACTTCACAACTGCATGATGCTAAGTCCAGTGAGATTTTACTTAGGTCCAGAGGGTCAAGGAAATGCTGATACATCTCTAGGCTCCCCGGAGATGCTCAGGACCTTGCAGGGCAGCAGCCTGCAGGCTGGATTTGTTTCCTGGGACAACTCCACCTTCTCTGCTATGCCTTTAAAAGAGGTGGAAAATGCCTAATAAGACAGCACACAAAACCTAAATGCTGAGCACCTCCTTCCATGCTTGCATGTGATGAGGTGCTTAAAGCCAAGACCTGCTGCTGGATTGCTGTGGATCCACAAGGAAAATCCAGCATGAAAAAGCCGACAGTGTTGTGCTTTTTGGATTTTCATTTCTTCATTTCACGATTCAACAGTTCAGGTCAGTGATCCATGAAATCTTTAAAACAAGCTCCCTCCCCTCTGCAAGCTCCAGGTATATGCAAATCATTCCTTAACTAAGGCAAAGCTCTAGGCAATCAGAAATGTGATTTTTTTTAATGAGACACAACTGGTAGACAGCAGTGTGTGAACCAAAGCCCTAGCCCTGGATAACTGTTATGCTCTTCAAAATCTGAACCTGAATTAATACTTGCAAAATCATCTGTACCTTTCTACTGGGTCAACCTTAACTTTTCATCTAAATGGCTAACAGGTTTTTAAACCTGGTTCGTAATAGCGATTGTTTCCTGCCCATTTCTAGCAGACTCACTGTCTGGTGAAACATGATTTTGTGGAAAATATACTTGGGGCAGTATTCCACTGCCTTTCATTGTATGTATGTATCGATGAACTGGGAAAATCAAATCTCTTCCATGAGCTAAGGAATAAATGAGCTGTGCTTTTTTAATGTTAATAGCCAAATAAATTATCAAAAGCTTACAATACATCCATAAAAGGTCTATAAACTATCTGATCAATTTCTGTAATTGTTAAGCATGCCTAACAAAAAATCAGTGCTTCGCATATTAAGTTATGAAGAGTTTTGATTTAGGAAATTCATTAAACATAGAAAAGAGGACTGCTTTTCTTCATTACTGTTGTTATCCTGAATCAAATAGAATGGATTAACCAAAGAAGTGTGAGATTTTTAATGCTGGACTAAAATCCTGCCATGTAAGAAGTCCCATACAGTATCAGATTAGCTGGATGGCTTAAGCACTCTCCAAGAGAGGCCAGAATCAGATATTCAGATATATAAATCATGCACTAATTGAGCTGTTGACGGTGTGTTTACTCTTGACATCATCCTGGTGTTAGAATGTGTAAAACATTTTTAAGAGAAACAATCTAATCTTCAGAGAGTGAAAATAATTAGATGAATAGTATCTAAACTAATAAAGACAGAAATCAACCATAAGCACAAGGCAAAAAGCAAGCATAGCATCCTCAGAGTTGACTTAAAGACTACAAATGTGGAAATGTCATAGACATTCTTTGCACAACCGGTCTCACAAGGCTTTTGGTATTTCATTGAATAACTGAAATGAGCTGAGGGTCACAGCTACTATTTGTTATACACAAACCCATTCTTGCCCCTTGCCTTTGGTATATATTAAGTCATCAGAGTTGTGTGTACCTTTCCCATTGGCTACCTGAATTTAACACTGACTATTAAGGAACTTAAATACACAACTCTCTTTTTTTAAAATCAAACTTATTTTGCCCTATTATTATCAGTTTATGAAGAGGTTTTTTCTTATTTAATAAGGAAACAGAATAAAAATGCCATGTGCATGAAGAAAATATGTTATTAAACTCAGTTTTCCCAAAGCTTAGGCTTTGTCATCTGTGTTACTTCTCAAGTTGCTATCTAAAATAAAGGGACATCTGGGATCTATTGAAATTTGCAATAATCAAAGAAAAAAGAATAATCTGTAAAAATGCCATGCCTTAATTATTTTGCAGTTTAAAATTCCTGTTCATATCTCTTGCAGAGAGACCACTGAGTTAACAACTGAAATTGTAATATTTTCAGTGATGCACTGATAATTCTTCATCTTATCGGATCACATTAGTTAGAGACAACTGTCTAATCGAGGAGACCACTTATCACTGCAGACAGATGAATCACACCAGGACTTTTCCCATATTTTGCTGTGTAAGACTTTCTGCCTGAATAAACATGAGAAGCAGTGTGCAATGTCATATGCAAATCTGCCTCTGAAAGAGAGTTTTAACCTCCAGTCATCTCCTGCCTTTGGGAAGTTGTTGGCTCCTTCTGAAAACAGCAACTTAACGGAAAAAAAAAAATAATTCGGAGGGGGAAGGGGGGCAAGTGAAGCCCATACAGCTCTATAAAGCTGGTGCAGAATAACAACTCCTGAAGAACACAGGATGCAGGATGGAAATCTGCAGCGTGGGATGAGCGAGTTCAGCATGCGCCTTCTATGCCAGGAACTAGGGTGTCTGCTAGATCCACCACCACATCAACCTGTCCCGCAGGTGGCTTCACCCTCTGCTGGTAAACCCATGGAGAGGTAGTATAAGATGAACATGCTTTTGATTTTTTTTAGAACTATCTTCTTTCCTTTCTTTTCTTTCTTCCTTTTCTTTCTTTTTTTCCTTTCTTTTTTCCCTCAACTTTGAAGTTGGCATTCAAGTTCAATGTGTCGCCATTCAAAGCTGACAGGACACGGCTTTCATCGTCTTTCTAAAAAGTTGCCTCTACATACCTACTGTTCCACTAAAAATCCTTTCGGGTGTCCTCATAACAATAAAAAATAGTTCTCTCATTTACAGCAAGCACAGTCAGTAATAATTTTGAAGCTCAAGCTGGAAATAAGAGGCTGTTTACCTATTTTTTTTAATTTCCCTTGCATCATCTGATAGACTTCAATGTTAAAAAGGGAAAGGCATGTGCCTTTGGAGCCATTTAAATCTCAGACAAAATGTTCAATCAGACACACTGCCTCATTTTTACCCCATCACCAGCATGTCACGAAGAAAAAATGCAGCTTTCCCTGCTAAATGTGGGCAACGCTAAAGATCCGTGAAACAAATGCTTACACAGACTCATAATCCAGGATTTAAGCAACTAATGTTCTGTAGAGTACTATTCAGCTACATAAACCCGCTGAACTTTAGCTTTTGTACTTCTGTACAAATATACGTGAGCATACATTGCCCCACGGCTGCCTATATTCTTCAGAAAACACTGCAGTGTCTCACGAAGGACCGCGGGCTGCCCGCACCAGCACTGGCAAAGGCTGCAGCCTAACGGAGCCGGCTCAAAAGCAGAACAAGGTCAAACCTGTCAGGTTCTTGCGTGGGAGACGCTGGAGAAAAAGAGGAGGATGGCAGAGAACAGGGAGCCAGTCCAAGGCTGAACCACCAGCGTGGTGTTTGTGGGAAGAACTGAGAGGCAGTGCTATTTTAAAATGGTACATTTCGAGACTTTAAACCCCCTCTGCCCCGCGTACTGTGACCATAAAGTTTCCAGTAGCAATTTCCCCAGTGATATTCCAGACCAAATTCCAAGCTGAAAAAATGACAGTCCCACTGCCAAAATTCCCCTCACAATTACAACTTCCCATTAAACAAGCGGTAATTTGAATTCTTTTTAGAAGGCTACAATTACAGCAGATTATTATGCTTCCCTCTAATTACTGCATATAAATACATACCGTGTAACACAGCTTATTGTACCCTGTTAGTGTACTTAGAGAAAATAGAAACCAATATGCTTCATTCAGCCCATGCATTTTGACACTCATACCAGATTTACCGATTTATCTTCATTATAACCCCCTGCACTGTTACTGACACGCTTCTCAGAGCTACGCTCAAGCATCACCGCAGGAAGATTGATGAGGCTTGTACATACTGATTTGTGACAAAAGCAAGGCACTTGAGAGGCCCTGTTACTATTCTGATAGCACTAAGCTGGCTAAAAATTACCTGCACTAAGCCAACACTCTGCTCCCACTTCTCCTCTTCATTAATTATGGTACATGACTCGGACCTTGAAAGGCTAAGGATGCTGCAACGGTATTTTTAAACTTACTGCCTTCAGTTGCTTTGCCACTCTGGAAAAGATTTAAAGTTCTGACCATGCTTATTAGCAACTATTTTTATCCTTTAGAGAGTCTTTGAATAGACAAGATTTCCATTACGACGAATGTTAAAAGCCAATTTTTGTATAAATCTACAGTAGTAAATTTAAACATAGTTTGGAAGAACAGCGAGAGATACTGTGGATACAATTTTCAAAACTGGCTGCATGACTTAAGAGCCTGCACCCCACGCGCTCATCAAGGAGACTAAATAGCCTCAGCACTTTAAAAGCACCAACTTCTTACACACGGCTCTCAAGGGACGCAGAGGTCATCTCTCGCTAGAGGTCATTACCGCTCCCACCATGAAGTTTCAGAGGCTGCTGCTAGAGCTGCACACGGAAGCTCATTCTTTCGCTAAGTTCAGGCTTTGCCTCAGCAATTCCCAGCCAACTGAGCTCCCCAGCAGCGGCTGCCGTTGGCAGAGGCTTTCGTGTCGGAGGCGTAAGCCACGCGGCGCCTGCAGCCGCGCGCTCAGAAGCCGCTCAGGGTGCGGGAGCGCGCGCCCCGATCCGCTCCCGGGCTGAACGCACGAGTCACCGAGCGGTAGCCTGGATTCAACAGCCCTCTCCCATTGGGCTGCACATGGACACTGGAAAGAAGAAGAGGAATTATTCCTATTCTGGACATCTCAAAATCAGCTGACGCAACACAAGGATGCAGATCCTGCACGAAATGATTTACTTTTTACGCTTATTATCAGACCTCCATCGCTCCGGCAGCTGTTTGCATAAAAACACATGGCGAAATCACTAGAGTCCGTAAAGCTGTCAGACCAGGATTAGGAGGCATCTACAAAACATGTGGGCAGAAGAAACAGTGAGACTATTTTCTGTGCTTTTCCATAGCTCAAACTCCACTAACTTCTAGTAAATAAGCACAATACAAGAGAAGATAGAGTTAAGCGTTAACATAGAAATTACTAGAAGACAACACATACCCAGAAAAAGAAAGACGTTAAAGAAGGAAAGAAGAGGAGGAAACCTATAACCGTAGTGCTGATATCTCCAGTTATTGAAGGAGACTAAAGACAGATCACCTGAAACCTGCAATTGCACCTCATTGGGAAATACATCACTATTTTCATTTACTTGCAAAGCAAGCAGATAACTCTCAGAATTATCTTTCTTGTTTCAGATGGATATTTAAATACTTCATCCCTACTACAGAATCTTTAAGAAAGTCTGTGAAATAAAACAAATGTTTTTGCTTTGCTTCATGTGAGAAAGTAGTGTAATCAAGCGGTCATTTTCCTTACATCTCGGGCAGAACCATTCCATTAGTAAGAATCCACTAAAGCAAGAGACCATCCTGTATAAAATCCACTGACATCCAATTTAAACCTAAGCAGAAAAATTCTACCTGATAACAAGCACTGAATAAAACCTGCAGCCTTGCAAGACATTACAAATGTGTCAAAAAAAATTAATCCCTCAACTTGGGAGCTGAAATAAAGTAGCATTGACAACGCCACAATCGGTCAAAGAGCTGGGAGAAGAAATAAGTATTTTCTCCTCTCTCAAAAAGCCCCAAACAAAGAAACCCTCCCCAAACAACATCACCGAATCAAACAAACAATCACCTTGCTTTCCTAACAATTTTTGTGAAAGAGATGGAAATACTGTTAGTATTTCCAGTAAGTACTGGCAGGTATGGGTATAGTATCTCTGTCAACTTAGGTGGGGAAAAGACATAGCTATTAAAAATAATTAAAAATTTCTAACTAGGGAAGGTCTGTCAATGCCTCACACACGTACTGGGCAAACAGGAGCAGGGGTTGCCAGGTCAAGCGTTAATCAGAGCTTTACGAAGGGAGCCTTTGCTCCCTTTTATACCAGACAGATACTGGAAGAAGGCTATGAAATGAAGCCAGAAGGGAAATACAGGACTACTGGGAGACGATGGTTGTCTCGGCAATTAAGGGCTCCCCAGGGGGTTAATTACACACAGAGACAGCCAGGCATTTTAGAAAACCTGTTCTGAGCATGCCACAAGAACGAGCACAGGTTGGCCATCAGCTGACTGGCTCTGATCCCCGGGAACTTGCCTCCCAAGAGGCGGCGATGGTCAACGTCTCACCACCAGCTCAACGGGTCGATTTGGCCACTGGGGCCGTGTCCCTGCCAGAGCACGATTCCCCTTCCCGCACACCATTCCCAAGTGAGATTTACAACAGTGTGATCCTCTCCCCACTTCTCCAGGATACCCCACTCACGTGTTTCTCATCTCTGTAGCCTGCCCTCCACTTCACTCCCCATTCACAAGCCTTGGAGCACCCTGTGACATGAATTTCCCTCTAGTGCATCTTCAGTCCTCAAAATCTTGCAGATGGTTATTTTTCAAAAGAGATAACATTCAGGGAAAGGAATATATTAACTTGTATTCATGACTAAAGCCTAATTCATCTAAGTAATTATTTTTTCTTTTTGCTATTAATAGTAACACTTCCAAATCTGTAACGGGAATCCTCTGGCAAATGTGAATTTGGCATGTTTCACTGAGGTCTCTGAGGCAAACACATAAATGCAGAGAAGACTTAAAGACCTAAGATTCTCTTCAATAGATATATTTCAAAATCAATGCCAATTTCATTCAGTTTGTGATCTTCTCTGACAGTATAAATTGGAAAGCTTGCAGTTATTTGAAAACATGATTACTTTACTAACTTTCCAACTTAATAAATCCTAAAAGGGGTAAAATCCTTTTATTTCCCTCCATTTATTTATGGCCCGGAATGTACAATCATAGAATCATAGAACCACAGAATAATTTCAGTTGTAAGGGACCTTTAAAGGCCATCTAGTCCAACTCCCCTGCAATGAACAGGGACATCTTCCGCTAGATCAGGTTGCTCAGAGCCCCGTCCAACCTCACTTGGAGTATTTCCAGAGATGGGGCATCTCTCTGGGCAACTTGGGCCAGTGGTTCAACACCCTCACTGGGAAAAACTTCTTCCTTAGATCTAGTCTAAATCTGCCCTCTTTTAGTTTAAAACCATTAGCCCTTGTCCTATCACTTACAGGCCATGCTAAGAAGTCTGTCCCCATCTTTCTTATGAATTCCCTTTAAGTACTGGCAGGCTGCAAGAAGGTCTCCCTGGACCCTCCTCTTCTCCAGGCTGAACAACCCCAACTCTCCCAGCCTGGCCTCACAGCAGAGCTGTTCCATCCCTCGGATCATTTCTGTGGCCTCCTCTGGCCCCGCTCCAACAGGTGCTGAGGGCTCCAGAGCTGGATGCAGCACTGCAGGGGGGTCTCCCCAGAGCGGAGCAGAGGGGCGGAATCCCCTCCCTCGCCCTGCTGGCCACGCTGCTTTGGATGCGGCCCAGGAGACAGTTGACCTTCTGGGCTGTGAGCACACATCTCCGGCTCCTGTCCAGTTTTTCATCCACCTGTACCCCAAAGTCCTTCTCAGCAGGGCTGCTCTCCATCCCTTCATCCCCCAGCCTGGACTGATACCAGGGGTTACCCCAACCCGGGTGCAGGACCCTGCACTTGGCCTTGTTCAGCCTCATGAGATTCACATGGGCCCATTCCTCGAGCTTGTCCAGGTCCCTCTGGATGACACCCCGTCCCTCAGGCATGTCAACCACTCCACTCAGCTTGATGTCATCTGCAAAATTATGGAGGGTGCACTCGATCTCACTGTTCATGTCACTGATGAAGATATTAAAGAGTACTGGTCCCAGTATGGACCCCTGAGGGACACCACTTGTCACCAATCTTCATCCGTACATTGAGCCACTGACCATTACCCTCTGGACGCAACTATCCAACCAATTTCTCATCCACACAGCAGTCCACCCATCAAATCCATTTCTCACCATTGTAGAGAGAAGGATGTTGTGGGAGACCATGTCAAAGGCCTTAGAGAAATCCAGACAGACAACATCAGTAGCTCTTCCCTTGTCCACTGATGTGGTCACCGCATCATGGAAGGCCACTAGGATGGTCAGGCAGGACTTGCCCTTAGTGAAGCCATGATGGCTGTCTCGAATCACCTCCCTGTTCTCCATATGCCTTAGCATAGCTCCTAGGAGGATCTGTTCCATGATCTTCCCAGGCACAGAGGTGAGTCTTACAGGTTGGTAGTTCCAAGGGTCCTCCTTTCTACCCTTTTTAAGAATGGGTGCAATGTCTTCCTTTTTCCAGTCTCCAGGGACTTCACCTTCTTGTCCTTTAGTTTGACCAGCAGGTCTCGACTCAGCCATGCTGGTCTCTTGCCTTCCTTTCCTGATTTTTTACACCTGGTGATCGAGAGCTCTTGTGCTCTATGAAAAGTGTCCTTAAAGATCACAGAATCACAGAATGACAGAATGGCAGGGGTTGGAAGGGACCTCTGAAGATCATCTGGTTCAACCCCCCTGCCAAGGCAGGATCACCTAGGGCAGGTTGCACAGGAACACGCCCAGTCGGGTTTTGAAGGTCTCCAGAGACGGAGACTCCACAACCTCTCTGGGCAGCCTGTTCCAGTGCTCCGTCACCCTCACGGCAGAGAAGTTTTTCCTCACATGGAGGTGGAACTTCCTGTGCTGCAGTTTACGCCCATTGCCCCGTGTCCTATCACTGGGCACTACTGAAAAGAGACTGGCTCCATCCTGCTGACAGCCACCCTTCAGATGTTTATAGACATTGATAAGGTCCCCTCTCAGCCTTCTCTGCTCCAGACTCAACAGCCCCAGGTCTCTTGGCCTTTCCTCATACAAGAAATGTTCCACTCCCTTAATCATCCTCGTAGCCCTCCACTGGACTCTCTCCAGAAGTTCCCTGTTTCTCTTGAACTGGGGAGCCCAAAACTGGACACAATACTCAAGATCTGCCAGCTCTGTTCCACTACCTTGTCCCTGAGGGCAGTTGCCCAGGGGGTCCTATTGACTGACTCCCTGAAGAGCTGGAAGTTTGCTTTCCTAAAATTCAGGGTCCTGACTTTATTCTTTGCCTGTCCCATATCCCTCAGGACTGTGAATTACACCAGTGCAATATGTAAGAATCTACCGTGAATTATAAAGAAAAAAAACGCCACAGCTTGTACAGTTATAAAGGAACCCTTCTCTCCTGTGTTCTGCACTAACTAAAATAATTTGGGATTTTTAGCAAACAAAAATAACTATGGGTTATGCAAAAGTATATTTTACTACATTTTGCTGCCAGACAGTGATTGCATTGGGAACTATTTTGTCCAGATGTTTTTTAACTTGTATGGATTTGACGAAAGTTTCCTAAAATACATAGTAGGAATGATTGATTATGTGGGACAATATGGTTCTTTTTTACTTGTACCGACACAAATTAAGAATTCCTTATTTCACAAATAGACAAGAGAACAGAGTCAAGGATCTTCTACCCAAAGGAAAAAAAACACAGCATGGTGTACAGCAATGTGAAAGAAAACACATGTGGTAAAACCAGTAGTTTACAAGTGTATCACTCCATATCCAACATATGTGAGCTACTTATAAAGAGAAACATTCATCTAAGGGCCAAGGGAATGGTTTAGACACTCTTTTTAGAGGGCAATTCTTAACTTGAAAACTGCCATTGATGGTCCCTATAAGTAAAAGCTAAAGCTAAGAAATTATTCATTGATTTTGATGTGAGCAAGGTCAAAGTTTGCTTTAATAAAAAAAAAAAGTTTGTATGCTAAATCTGAGATGCAAAACTTCAAACATGTTTAACCTGAGAGACTGAAAATCTTGGCAAGGGTGGAGTGATTCCACCAATTTAAAAAAAAAAAAAAAGCTCTGGATATTCTAAACTTCTGTTACAAATAAAATCTAAGGGGTACAATAAAAGATTTAACTGAAGCAGATTAGAGGTGGAAAACAAGTGTTGTGTACATTTGTTCTATTTTTTCCTATGCTTGTGAATTGCAAAACGTTATCATTTCTTCTGTATAATCAGGTAATTCCCAGCTTTGTGCGAGTCTGTCATATATCTAGAGAAGCGAGAACAGCACTCTCCTGGAACAGGAAAAAGTGATTTTAAACTACAAAAATCAGTTAACCTTTTAACATGTATTTTCCACTTAATCTTACCTCCAAAAAATGCTCTGCTTGCTGTTCCCGATCCAATTTTCTTGATGTTGTTGTAATCAGACCTGTGAAAAAAGGATGATATTTGTTTGTCAATACCCATTGAAAAATATATGTCTCTATCGACCAGAAGAAATAAATTCATTTTGCAAACACTCAAAGGGAAAAAAATCTATTTGAAGCTATATCGGACACAGATTTCTTGACATCTGCCAAGCATTTTCTGTTCAGTGCAGCCATTATGACTTTCTGACTAACAATGAATCTCTAAAGAAAAATGCTGTGAGAAAAGTAACTGAAAAACAGTTAGCTGTGTATCTACAGTTAACATGCTACATTTATTACAGTGAATAAAAAAAACTTAATAAAGAATCACTATTTGTCTTATGATTAAGTGCTTCAATGAATCATTTGCATTTGACTGAAATCCTTCTGTAAAAACCTCATTAAAGATTTCAGAGTTCTCAAACAATTAATGGGATAGGATGCTGATTACTTCCACGCCAAGAATACTTGACAAAGAAGGTTATTTCTGTAATAACTACTTGTATACATAATGATTTCCAAATGTAATCATTCTAATGCATTAGAGGGTTTTGTACTACAATTTCACCAATTTGTTCCATGCGCAAATTGAGTCTTTAAAATCAAGTATCCTTTTACATGAGGATGATCAAGATATACTTTCACAAATGATTAACCTCTTGTGAAATTTATACCAAGAAAAGAAAATGAAACACTTCCAAAGTTCCCTCAAGAAAAGCGACGTGTATCTTCTACGAACATAGCCTAGATTTTTATTTTGTTCTCACTGAAGATTTAAAGGGCAGATTTGAGATTTCCCTCATAAAACCAACATTTTTCTGGATAGGAAAATGCATCATGTGCTTGTTTTGTGATAGATTCTGATGAGTGCAAAGGGACCAACTTTTCCTAGAAATAAAGCTGGTTTTGAGGACAGTGCTAGAGGACAGTTTGTTCTCAAGAATTCCTCATCTCTAAGATTACCAAGGAAGACAAGAAAATAAATACTCCCTGGATTACTTATTATACTTATTTATTTAATCAGACCAGCCAAACATCTAAACACAAATCCATGATGACACCGAATTCTTCAAAAAACCCATCAGCAACATCTTACATCTACATAACACCTCTAGTCCCAGAAGGGTTCTACAGCTACAGCTCCTCATACACTGTCGCCTTCTCCTTGGAGGAATCACTTTATCTATTTTAGTGAGAAGGGGGGAAATATTACTTGAAGTAATGGGATGAAATGAACAAAGGAAAATCCACTCTGCTTCCAGTATTTCAGACTTATTACAAGATCTATTAGACCACAGAAGCAACATCCAAGGAGAGGTCACAGAAAACCAAGCCGATCATTACAATTACATGCAAGAACCTGGTGCTGGCAAAAGGCTGAAAAACCAAAACAACTGGTATTGCCAGCATCAAGAAATTTTAAGTACTCAAAACAGTTACACCATATGGGAAACATCTAATCACTGCATGAGTTTAAACAAGACATGACAGCACGGATGACAAATTACTGTCATTCACACAAGATGCCCCCAAGTCTAGAGAGAATACAAAGATACAGGGAAGAAGTTCCTAATTATGAAAGTTCAGCCCAAATAAACTGATAAAGTAAAAATTTCAAATTTGAAACATCCCTGTTCATCACATGCCTGGTCACTATGAATATTTATCAAGCACAACCTAGCCATGGTAAAGAACTTGACAATTTTTACATCATCTTCCACATTCTTCCTTCCCAGAGTACCATTATGAACTCCACCTACTTTCTTCTTAAACAAGAGATGTCTAGCTGTAAACTACAGAAGGTCCCTGTCCTCATCACCTTCTTCAGGCACATTCCTTTTGAAGATGAAGAGCTAACATCTGAAAGTGACTACCACTAACTGTCAGAATGAACAGTATTTGCCTTTCATTGGTAAAAGCAAAACTAAAAGTACTACTACTACTACTACCACCACCACCACTACTACCACTACTACTTGATCCTCCTTAAAACACTACCGTTACCACTAAAGGCGTTTTTTTTGTTTTTCTGTTTTCTATGTAGAGCCTTTTGGACTGCAATAATGGTGACAGTACCTTCAGACCTCAACTTCCTTCTGGAAGAGGTGTATGAAGATACATCAAGTCTACAACAGAATGGCCTATATTTTAAACATATCAGATCTTAATAGATTTAGCACCCAGACTTAACAGCCGGTCCTAAAGAGCAGGTAACCAGACCATCGTCATCAGTTCTGCAGACCTGATCCTGAAGTATGGTACTAGCACAACTAGTTGTTTTTGCTTTAAAGACAGCTCTACATACAGCTGCCACTTCTGTGCGGTTTCATTAGATCGTTACAATACTGTGTAGAAATAATTGGTCATTCGTGTGTGCAGTCGTGGGGCCTCTAGTTTCAATTCCTGTTCTCCAAGAAACTCTCCCATCTGACACCCATGGTGGCCCCGTTGCAGCCTCCTGGCTGCTCACTTCCACACACGCTGCTGAAGTCACGGCTAGATCACACTACACACCGCTACTGTTTAAAGTATGACTATACATAAAATCAAATCTCAAATATTTGATGATAATATTTATTCAATTATGGTAACATATTAGTTGGGATGTTAATCTGGTCCCTTCATATTATAAAATAGTAGTTCAAGGATTTCTGTTTGAGACCAATCATCAAAACTGAAAAAAAGAAATATATTCCAGTTATGTCTAAGACTACCCACAGTTTTACGACTCCAGTCTCAAAGAAATTAATTTCATGGGTTTTATGAAAACCTTGCTGTGTTCTTCCCTCTTGTATTCGGTACTCCATGCCAGACATACAAAATAATAGTAACATTTAGCAGGATGTAGAACTTCATTTTCGAGATACAGGGGCAACTGAGAGAAATTTGGCTTCGTACAAGAGAATATATCCCAGTTTTATTTCTTCTCTAACAAAATTTATATCTTCATACTCTGTTATGGTATAAAGGCATTATCTAAAGAAAATAACTCACAGAGAAAAATAAACCCAAAGAAATGATGTTAGGCTGCACTGCTGGTTATGATACAAAATCACAAGAGGACAATGATAAAAAATGACCCTTTCTTTTTTCCCATCCTCAATATGTGCTGTAGCTCTTCTAGACACAACCATCTGGACAACTGTCCAAAGACAGCTGGGAAATATAGCATGCATTTATCACAAAATAGTCAAAACCACGAACAAGCTTCAAAAGTCATCACACACTTCTCAAATGGTTTCTCTCAAATTTCCAGGGAAACATCATGGTCCTGCTAAGGGCAACTGTGATGAATCTTTAAGAACAGCCATGAAAGTGAAGAGGAAAACTGGATTCAATAGGAAAGTTATTTACAATAAAACCATCAGCTCACAAGCAACATTATGTGATTCTGTTCCCAGCACTTCATACTTTTCTTTGACTTTCTGAGCTAAAATATCTCTCTGTGCATCCTGGCACATATGTTCCTCAGGCCATATAAATGAACTGTTTTGTGAAATTCCAAAACATTGCTTGACTCAATATTTCAGCTTGGAGAGCACTATATGTTCTTATATAACTTGCTTTTCTACAATACCCATTACTTTTGCTATTGGAGTACTTTTCCCACCCTAATAAATGAACGATTATTGTTCTCCTCCCGTTACAGAGTTCGGAAATGCTGGAAGGTGAAGGAGCTCCCTCTGCACAGCATGTCCCACGATACTGCAGCACACGGCGAGAAGTCTCAGCTGACACCTCACTGGATAGTATCATCATCATCATTCCCTTCTAAAAGGAAACTCAGCATGTGGACAGAGAAGAAATATCGGTGTCCTTTACCCCATCACTTTGTATTCTGGATGGGACAACCAGAGATTTGGGGTGGGCAACAAGGCAGACCTGGCTTACAGCTGAGATGCGGCCATAGTGACACAGAAGAAAGAACAGGACCAAGACTAAGAAATCCTGACACTTTAACCGGTCTATAAAATCTTCAGCCAACGTGTCATCTTGGAAACAAATCACCAGTTATTAGGGCTCAGACGTGTGATCAAGACATTTGAGCAACACTTAGCACGGATGCTTGGGATAATGTTTTCAGCACATTGCAGATGCAATGTGAAAAAACAGAAAAAAGTTCCATGAAAGAGATCAAAACTCACATGAGTTACTTTGTGTTCGCAATGAATGAAGCATGCAGTTACTACAGTGCAAATGAGGAAATGTAACTTATTAGCAGATGGTAACTCGATCATAGGTCTGATGTCTTAGAATTCATACCAGGTATGTGTGTGGATGCATGTGTGTCTGTGTATGCGAGTGTACAGACGCTCGAAGACGACATAAAATCAAAAATAGTCATGAACTCAATAGTATGACTAACGTTTTATAACAATTTTTTGTAGAAAACTGCATCTTTATTAATAATAAAGCCAGCAAACCTGAAAGAGAGAGCAGCAACTTACTGGTTCTATTGTGTCAGCTAAAGGTATGCTTTGTTATTCAAAAGTGGTATAATGTTGTGTCTCAAACTAAGTCTTTTCTGATATAGTGTATTTTTTTGAACAGTAGTTCTGCTTGGATGCTTAAACATGTGGCTATGCTAAATGTCTACATCTGAGGAATACCTGAAAGTACACATCGCTTTCTGATGATCTGCAGGTAATAGGCTCAATCTAACCTCAATTCCACTGCAATCAAAGCAGCTCTGTAAATTTATGCTAGCTAAGAATCTCTCTCAGATGAATGTAATCTTTGCATTTTTATTTTTAGTCAAGAATACATGAACAAACACAGAAAATTATTAACTGACTTAACATACACAAAGCAAGGCAAACAAATTTATACTCAAATGCAATTTGGGGCCAACATCTCTCATTTCAAAAAGTTCCGTAACTGTATTCCATTTGGATATCCAAATTATTCCTTCCCCAGGAGGTTGTGATACTGCCATGTAATCCTACCAGAGCTCCAAAATTTAATTTAAAGTCTGACATTTTTGACAATCTTTATCAAAGTTTGTTTTGTACACTACTGGAAATAGAAATATATTTTATAGGATGGTCTAAAGCTAACAGAGATACTTATGTTTATGGTTATTTTTATTATTAACTTGACAAGAAATGTGGGGTAATATGCAAGCAAGGTGAGAATCTTGAGAAATGCAGAGAGAGTAAAAGCAAATAGCGACTTTTCAAATCTTCGGTGAATTTGATGCTGGTCAGAGTGAAGGTAACAACTGCAGGTGAGGGAAATAAGGTGAAACTGCAGTAGCCCAAATTACCACCTGAGGGTCATGTATTCATTGGACAACACTGTTTTATAAATTCCAGAAATTATCAACTAGTCAGCCAGAGCAGACTATGCACATCAGCCGTAATTTATATGCTGGAGAAGTTAAGCATTTCTTTGTTTTCTTAAAACTTTCTGTTCTGGAAAAATCAAGGCATTCGCTACCTCTGTTGTTGCCTTCAGAAAGGGTGATGGCACCTGGACAAATGTGAGCCTGCCTGCTAACTCTGCCCTCAGTGCTTTAATTAGAGCGGCCAACTGCCAATTAGGGTTTTCCAGCTGAATAATCCATGCACTGCCTTCAGTCAGCTCTCGTGTTTCACAGAAGGGTCCTCACACATAAAACCTCTGCGTGTCTGTGTGCGCTTAAGTCGATAGACCAAACTATACAAATACATATATATATACTGTATATACAGTCAAATATTTGAGCATGTATATGCATGTGTGTGACATTTTACATATACCCAATGAGGTGAATGTTAAAAACTATCCTAAAATACACATATTTACAGAGGTATCTTTAGCTCCGAGGTTCACCGATATTCATTCTTTCAATATATATGTATTATTCGAAATATTTGTGTTAGAAACAAATTAATTCATTGATTTAGTGAGACACAGAAGAAAAATTCACCAAGGACTGTTAAATGCAAAGGCTACGGCAGAAGAAATCTCTAAGCTCTGGATAGCTTGAACAGTAGTACACAGAGGGAAATATTGCTGTGGGTTTGCTTCTTCTGATGCTTATTCTCTACACATCCAGATCAGCCCACGGCTGTAGGTGTGACAGTGAACTAAACTGACCTTTGGCTTAGAAGAAATTCACATATTTTTCAATACTATGGCACTTGGGGACCCAAAATCAGTTTGCCACTGGCTATTTTCTAACACAGATTGAATTTCCCTAATATGGCTATGGAGCCAAGGAGAGTTCAATAGTTGTCTCCTTACGAAATGATATTATTTTCATTCAGCCTGTGGATGGATAACCTTACCTGAGCTGTTTCCTGAAGTACTGCTTAAAAGAGAGCAGAATCTGGTATGGAAAGACAGCATGTTTTACCGCTGTCTCTGGAAGTGTTGCAAATGCTACGGTATAAAGATCAACTTTCTAAAAAACTAAATCTTCAATAAGTGTTTCATTAATTTCTCATTTCCAGACTTTGTTTAGATGAAATATTAAAAGTGTATACGACAGGTAACAAGCAGGCTAAAGTAAAAGAAGACCAGTACATTCCTCTGTTTTAAGCTGAAGGCAGAGTGTCTTCACAGAGTTAGGAAGCTGAGTAGGAAAGCAAAAGACTAACAGGATACAATTTACTGCATGATTTACTGTCCATTATTAAATCACCTTTTTTCTTCCCCTGCTATACATATTCATAAACAACTTTGCATTAAAAAAATACAAGTGTGGGATGGGTTAGAAGTATGACTGGGAACTTCAGGTTGTTACGCAGGGTTTGATTGAAACCTCCAAATATATCACCTGGCTGCAAGTCATAGCAGTACCCGCGTTACACCCTCTCCGCTCGCAGTGTTAGGGTCTTTGACCAGGACAGCCAGGACCGTAGCTGTCAGGTCTTACACATCACACCTACACAGAGATGGTCTAGATGGATTAGCCGAGGTCTCACCTCAAAGCTTTCTAGTCCCTGGTTGCTGGGGGAAACTTTCTCCTCATTAAGATACCGATCCTCATCTTCAAAGAAAACAGTTTTGAAGTGGAAAGAAGAATGCAAAATGAGAGCGCTTTCTCCGCAGAGTCCTGGTGCCCCGCGAGATGCTCTCAACACCCTGCAACACTGATGCTACCTCGGCACAGTCCGAAGCGGACGTGGTTCCCAACCTGCCTTTCTCAAATACTGCAAGGAGCGAGGATACAGAAAGAAAACTACTTGAAGATATCAAAGGAAATGTTCTGTGGGTTTGCCCTTGAAAGCTCTGCTCGGGGAGAAAAATGCCTTGGGATTGTTTGCTGAAAATAGAGGCCTTTTAACCCGTAAAGTTAAACAGACAAAAGGAATAAGTAAAACAAACACTGCTTTTCCAAATATGCTCCACAAATTCAGCGACTGGTTATACTCACTGCTTGTTCAACAGAGCCCCTAGGCTGAATTTGCAGAAATTCATATGGGAATGTGTGAGTTTACTGATGAGTTTACTGGAAATCTCAAATATTTATTAACAGTACATGCAAAGGTATGAACACAGCCTTTCCATACATATACTGAACACAGAGAAGAGTACACATATGTTGAGAAATATAGCCATCAGCTGCCAACTGTACTGCTACTCTTTGAAAGTAAATTTAGGACTTTAGCTGAAAAAAAAAAAGGGGCAGCCACAACAAATAGCATTAGGATTTCCATCATATATTCAGGAAAGTAAAACTATTGTGTATTCCTAACCACAAACGTCAAAACGAATAGCAATAACCAGTGTAATTTTATTACCCACAGGCAGTGAGAGGCGTTGTAAACACTCTAACAGCACATTCATCTCCTGCAATAAATTAGGGATTGACAAAATGAAATTGAATTTCAAAGATAAATGATAGAAAACCATGTACAGTTTACTTGGAGATGTAAACAAACATATCATTTTATATAATTACACATGTAAACCTCTAATTCAGAAAGACTGTATTCTGATCTAAATGAATGAGACTTCATTGAACAAGAAAGAGAACCCACCAGGCGAGCCGGTGCGATTACGTGAAGGACCACTGCCTTATTGTTTTTACTGAGGTGACAATGAGACAACCTCTTTGAAACAAGCTGGGTATAAAAAATGCTTGCTTTTAAAAACAGTTATGTTTTCTAAAGTGTGGTTATGTCTGCGGAAGAAGAAAAAAAAGGAGAAGCTGAAGCAAAACCTTTTTATCCCTCTTTGGTTGTCCCTTCTGTTTCTCATTAAGAATTCCCTGAGCTTACTGCTGAAAATATCACAACTCCACACAAAATGCACAGCAAACATTTACTTCAACGAAGAATTTGGATTATGCTTTCCTTTAAAGGCAGAGTCTGGCTTTTTTTGTCCTTCGAATCTGTTTAAAATGACAATATGGTGTGCCAGTCTGTTCAGCCTGGTGAAACGGGGGACTCGGAGGGACTTCCTTTCATCCCATCAAAACTCAGCCACTGCAGTCCTCAGCGACTGCAGGCAGATCCACAACTCTCCTAAATATTTACCTCCATTTTACAAGTGGCCAAGTTTGCTGTTGCCCATATTTCTCCCGGAAGGCTCTTTGGGAACATGACCGCATGGTTGAAAGCCCCTGGTTTCCAGACAGACTGCGTTTATGAGCAATTGGCACTTTCAGTTTGGTCAATTAAACAAGCCAAACTACTGACCCTGATGGATGGAGGCTGAACACTGCACTCCAGATCATGTCTACACCAGCCCGCTAAATCAGCCTAAGAGCTGCCTCCAGTGGATGCACGTCTAGAAGACAGTGGCATTCTTCTTACTAGTCCCCAAATGCACCATTTTGTTTACACCACTAATGAATTTCTACTCTTTGAACCCTCAGGGATGCTTTATCTTTTCTTTTTTCCCCCAACCTCTCCTGTTTGGATGATGCCTGCTAACTCCGGACCAGAGCAAACTCCCGCTTTTAAAACCAGCATCATTGAAGAAACCACCAAAGAAGATCATTTGTCTAGCCAATACTTGAAATAATCTGTTCATGTGTGCCCTTCAGCAGTCTCTTTCAAGACTCATCATTTTTATTTCCTCTTTAGCCAGACCCATATGCACATATCAATTTGACTATTAATCTCCACGTCCTTGTATCTCATAAATTCTGCAGTGCAACCATATCAAATGCATTACTGAAGTCCATGTAGATGAAACACAGAGCGTTTCTTAGAACATCACTTATCGATGACATCAGGATAGGCTTCTAGTAAACCCATGAGAACTTTTATCCCATTTTCTATTTATTTCCATGTTTTTAATTATACTGTCCTTCAAAACACGTTCAAAAGCCTTGCAGTTGACAGAAGTCAGACAAATAGTTCTGTGACTGCAAGGCTTATTTCTTCACCCTGTCTTCCTGCTCTTTACCACTGGCATTTTATTTGTTATCTCCCAATAATATATAGTCATCCTCAATAGTTACTTGCTACAAAAGTTCAATTTAAGGTGCCGGTTCTTTCATATTTCTGGAGTGGAGATTATCACGGTTATTCTTACTTGCCACAAGAGTGATGGCAGTGAGTTGAGTTTGGCCAGGAAGAAGCCAAATCTCAAATAGCTGTGGACAGCAGGACACAGGCTGCAAACCTGCCTCTATCAAACCGCCGTCACCACCTGAATGTGGTTGCTTTGGACCACAAATAACCTCAGGCATCTCAGTGAAGTGCTTGAACTCAGGTGGGATGAAGGTACTCCTCGAACTGCAACCCCCAAAAGCCTACCCTCAAAAACGGATCCCTCAGGGACAGGGTGGTAGAGCCAGCATCAAACACCCGAAGTCTGCAATCCACAGCTGCAATTTTGAAATGAAAAGACTGATAATACTCGAAGTGCCCAAGCTGCTGTGGCCCGTCCAGCACAACTGACGGGCAATTTCTCCATAGTGTCATCACAGCCTGAGTCATCTCTTCGGGCTGTGATGCTCTGAAACAGCTCAGCAAATGCCGTTGAGGGACTGTCATGCAGGGGCTTAGCTCTCCTAAAACACTTCACACAGAAGTTCACAGTTTGTGGGATAAGAAGGTTTTCAAGTTCAAATCCTTTATTTAGGCTCAAATGAATACGTAAGAATAGAAACAGCATTCGTATCTTCTTTTGTTTTCTTCCCTTAAAAGTGCAGTGCTGCCTAAAAACCTAATTGCTAATACGATGCCTCAGCACAGATTTTAACATCCCCTTGCATCGCTTTCATTTTCAGGGAGAAATTACAGAATTCTATTTGGGTTACAATTAGCGTATAATTATTACTGGCAGGAATAGCTATAAATATATATAACTGGTGGCTAGCTTAGTAACCAGCACACACAATCATTATACAATTTTCTTTAATTTTTTTGTGCACAAAGGCCTCATAATTCTGCAAAAGCGACGACTGAGCCTAACTAGACTCTGGTTATAATTTATGCTAATTAATTTCACTGTTTGCAAGAAAGAAGAGTTATATAACATCTGCGGCGGGGGTAGGTGGTGCCACCTTCAGTGGAGAGGGGCTGCGCAGATACCCTGCACCTTGGGCCTGAATACAACATGAATTATTGTTTGATCTCTTTCTCTGGCATATTATGATGTAATAACAAAGGAAGGAAAAGATAATAACAAAAAAGTCTCCAGCGTACGCTTTTGTGTAACATATGCGTAGGTCACAGCATGATGGAGTCCTGGTATTTTCCCCTCTCAATTGTGGAGGAGGTGCGGAGGGTGCGCAGGGCACAGCCGTCAGTTTTTTCCTCCTCCTCTAGACACCCTCATTACCTCTTAAAGAGAAGTCATTTTGCATTTTTCTACGCACACCCTCAACTGAGCCCTGCTCTCGACAATAGAAAAACAACCTTCTCCCAACTGCGCTCAAAAGAAAGGCGTTGACCCCTCATCACCAGCAAAACTGTCTCCAGCGCGGCAAAGCCACAGCGCTGGTGCCTTGCACCAACTGCAGATTCCCCGGGTCAAGTCAATCTCATCTTCATCGCTAATAAAAAAATGATTCATCGGTGAGGTGACCTTCCTGATCCAGACGCAGAATGCAGAGCTGTGGAAAGAAGCTTCATAGAGAAGATATATGGCTTCGTTTCATGACATGCAACTCACAGATAGACCTCAGCGCCGTCAAGATCTGCTGCCCTTCCCAAGGTGGTCTCCTGCCTAAGAAACCATACTGAGACACCTCTATTTGGTTTCCAGCTCACCCTCTATCTTGGTCTGTAACTTTACATGAGACATTTTATGTCTCCGTGCTTCAGCTTCCCCTCCCATAAAACCGGGATAATTGATCTCTTTCTTTGTAAAGCGTCTTGTGATCTATAAAGGAAAAAATGACTTGTGTAAGATTTTATTATTAACTAACAATCTCATAAAGCTCAGCCATAACAGCACTAAGCATTTTCCAAAATTTATTGTTAAGTAAGTAAATAAAATAATTTCTTTAAAGACTGACATGAATTCCTTTACTTTCTAGGGTTTTCTGCTTTCCTTTTTTTTTTCACCTCTATGTAGGGATTTATTTAAAGTGTTATCAATGGATAAAATATAGCATTAGCTCCGACCCCCCGCTTCAGTGGCTCAGCACATAACAAATACCAAAATGCACAGTAAAACTGGAACATGAGCAGTAGCGGCTGCTCTCTGCAGAGCCAGTCCAGTACCTGAGCCTTGCCAACAGCTGCCAGAGCAGGGGGGCAACAGAGTGGGTCCTGGGTACCAGCACACCTTTGCCCGAGGAAGAGGAGCGGAATCAGTTATTTGCAAAGAGCTCTCTTTTGCTCGGACACCAAGTGAGAGGTGGGATCCTCAGGCTGAGCTCTTTCCACGTGCGCAGGCGGATGGAGCGGAGGGAGGGCAAGCAGCCCCCATGTGCAGTTGCTCAGCTGGGGGTCTCAGCAAGGACCCCAAGCACC
Source organism: Phaethon aethereus (assembly GCF_964289735.1). Taxonomy (NCBI): domain Eukaryota; kingdom Metazoa; phylum Chordata; class Aves; order Phaethontiformes; family Phaethontidae; genus Phaethon; species Phaethon aethereus. The sequence goes on from NC_138575.1 coordinate 212,040,195, forward strand.
ATCCCTGCTGGCTGCTTTTAACTAATGGCATTGATTTATTCATATCTCCCTGAGTGCCTGGGGAAGAACCTGGAAGGACTGGGATGAGAGTACTGAGGGGACGGAGGAATGAGGTGATGTACACTGCGGGGGGTGTGAATGCGCATCAGTCCCGGGGACTGAAGCAGCACTTGTTAAGCAAGCCGTTGCCACCCATGGGGCTGATGACAGAGGAGCAGGGGCCAGCCATCACCTAATGAATGAGGATGGAATGGTGCTACTACAGGGACTGGCTTATGGAACAGAAGATGCAGGAGCATCCAGAGCCTGTGACAAGCTGCTGCTGAAACTACTACAGCTGTAGGGACAACCACCACTTGCTTTTTACTTTCTCCTGCCTGAAGCACAGCCCTGCTGTTTTGCTCCATCACTGTTTATACACTCCTTCTCCTGTTCCACCTTCTTTCTACTTTCTCCTTTTCACTCTTGGATAGAGCACAGGTCCTCATACCCCGCTTCTCCACTCTCTGAAGGCCCCAGATAATGATGTTCACCGACCTGAAAAAGGAGTGTGTGTGACTTGACCCCGGTCTCACCTGTGCTTCTCTCCTCATCACACAGATGAGGCCCACACAGCTCTGCATGGCAGAACTGTGAGCCCACGGAGCAAGCAAAGATACTCCTTCCTGAGTAAATCAAGTCCCCTTCTTAGCTACCTCCATCTTGTATAGAAATATTAAGATGGGTATGGATGAAGTAGGAATGGAAACGTACGCGTGCGAAAGCACCAGAAGAAACAGTCAGGTTTAAGAGAATGGTCTATATTGCTAAACCAAGGAGATGACCGAGAGCAGTCAAACAGATGAACTCTGGGCAATGTGCCGTTTACATCTGGGCAGAGGGCTCTGATAAGGTCCCAGCAATGATGACTTGGTAACAGGAGGAGGGCAACAAGGTTACAGCACGTCACATATACTGTCATCCTAAGAGAAAGACAGATGATAGCCCTAAAGATATCCCAGATGAGATGAAAAAGGGAGCAATGATTTACAGAGACAGAAGTAAGCAAGATTGAGATGCAAAGTCAACCGTTAATTCCTAAATGTTTTAAGAGACCTGTCCAAAACTTAGTTCCCTGTCAGTCAACAAGAACCCAAGAGACACCGTGAGGACTTCAGTTTCCCACAAGAGTCATCTTGGCCACAGCACTTGGATACACATGCCTTGGTGTGTAGGGTGTGAGAGTGCGAGTAGGTAAAACCAACTTACAGAGCAAGTTAAATAGAATAAAATGCGCTTCTCCCTTCACGAGGTCTCGCACTGCGTTTTGTACACTAAACTGTGACACTCTTATTTCAGCCAGTTTTAATCTAGGCGACTTCTCAATAAAATGGATGCCACGTTTAACTATCCCGCTGACCACAAACTGAGGAGAACCATGAGAATTATATACACACCCATTGTGAAACCTATCATGACTCAAAAGCTGGTTGTTATTGCACTACTGGATACAAAGGCTCTGAAGCAGAGTGGGATGCTTGGTGTGCTCATTTGCATCTCATTACCCAGCATGCTCTTCCTCCTCAGAGCTATTTTCATAGCGGCATTGTTGTCTGAGCCCTGGGAACAAGTGGAAAGATTTGGTGACTTTGGATGCATGCAGTTCTTTTCTACTTGGTTCGCTCCCCTTTTTTTAATGAAAGGCTTTGCAAAGTGGTGAAAATGAATCAATTTTCCATTTTTAAGGCTGTATGGGTGTGGCTTTTTTTTCCCCCGGTAGTTAAGCTATCAGGAGCAAATCTTGAATAACAAATAAGACTACGGAAATGTGAGCCTAATGTTCCTCTCTACAAGGTGCTCAAGCATGAAGGTTTTGATCAGAGAGATTTAACTTCCTTCTGATTTAAGTTTCGTTTGTACAAAGAACCTATTCCAGCAAAATGTGATTGCAAGCTCATTATTCAGTGAAGGGCAAATATCTTCAGTCGCAATCCAGTAAAATCAGCAGCTTTCTCTGTGTGTTACAAGCCTCAACGAAGAGAACTGAACATACTGGCTTCTGTCATTGTCTACATCTAAGACTGTGATGATTTCACCCTGTCCAATTCATTTCAAAAGCTGTAGATTCCAATTAAAAGTATAAGTTGTCAGTCAGAATAAGTGTCTATCATTTGAGCCAGAGCAGTTTTGGTTTCTGGCAGTTTTACTGCATTAAAGGGTTGATTTACAGATCGGTTACAATTTTTTTATTCAGTACTAAAGGGAATAAAACTGCCTCAGACACAGGACTCAAAACAACACTAAGTTACTTAAGTTTTCCATGGTTTTGGATACGTCTTATCAAGTTGGAAATAAAACTTCATTCCTCAGCGACTTTATAGTTTTCAACAGGCATTTAAAAATAATTAAAAAAAATAAAATCCAGGAAAAACTACATCATGCTTTTTAACAACATCTAGTACACAAAGATTACATTGTACTTCATAAATGTCAATGAATTCAGCACCGAAAGCCTGTGTGAGGTATGAGGTTAACTCCTCCCCGCGTTAAACAGATTTCTCCTATTTTACAGACAGGGAATCTTAGCTACAAAACTAAAACTACATGTTGAAGACTGGTGCAAACCATAGTGGAATCACATTTAAAACTCTTGTCTTCAGTGTCTCAGGTTTGTGTTTTAAGAATGTAAGCGATCTGGAGAAGATTTTTTATCCTTCTTGGGATAAAAAATGGGTAAATACGGGTAAAAATCATGTACAAACACATGACAAAGTCTGGAGGGAAGGAGAAACCGTGAATTTCTGAATTTCTGGGGTTTTAAGGCTAAGACTCAGTACCTCCTTAAAACATGCAGAGCGTTTGCTCCTTGGGCTTCATGTGCAGGAGGATGAGTGGCATTTCACAGCAGGATCCTGTGATGATGCTTTTAAGTGTTTATGCTGTACAACACTTGATGAATCAATTAGGCATTCTCACTCAACCAAATTATTAATTTTAACTAGCACTATTGTTTTTACATCAATAGTACAGCCCTAGGTCTAGAAACTGGTCCTGTAGCATCCAAAAGGATGCCAGATAGGTACCTGGGATGTGCTTGGTGAAAGTAAAACAACCCAGAGATAAAAGGCAAATGGATTAGATATTTAAAACATTTTAAGATGTACGAAATCACTGTCAGCTACTTTAAAGCCCAAATCTACCCTAGCACACTGGTCTGAGCTCGCACAAAGCGTGTCGGGGTATCACGCAGGTATGAGGAGCCTGGAGACTGCTTGGCAGCTGGGACGGGGCTGCGTCGGAGCCAGGACAGGCAGAGAGCTAATCACACGAACAACAAAAACCACTTTTTCCTAAGGCCATGATACCCGGTAAGAGCAGCTCAGAGCTGCGCGCACTGCTGGAGCACCTGGAGCACCCCGGTAGCTACCGCACAGCGCGGCGGCGGCGGCGGCGGCGGCTGCGGTACAAACCCAGGGGTGCACGGAGAGCTGCGGTGACCCTTCCTCTTCCAGAGGCACTGCATGTACGAGCAGGCAGAAATGAATCGGGGCAGAATGGCAACAGCACGAAGTAACAAAATAACGAACAATAGTTCATTAACAAGTGAAACAAGCAACCGTTCATTAGAAGTTCGCTAAGACATCCTATGGCTGAAGATAATTTTGCTTTGCTGGTCATAGGATGGAAGACAAAGAAGTGAGGTTAAATGCATTTTTAGCACGTGGATTTTTCCAGGAGTCAGGAAGTATTCCCCCAGCCGCACCACCGAAACGCCTCTCAAAGCCACAGGTTAACCGGGGTGGTGGCGTTGGGTTAACGGTTGGACATGATGATCTTGAAGGTTCTTCCCAACCTTAGTGATTCTGTAGGCAGGTAAGACTCACTGTACTCACCTGCGTCCTACCTGGCTGACAAACATCCTTGTACAGTCAAAGGAGAGAAGCAGGCACTTCTAAAGCATGATTTATATGGTTTACTTTCGATATCCAAGCTACCAGGAGATAACATGCAGTTTAGGGGTGTCTCCAGCCATCTCTCTCCAGGCACTATAAAGGCAGTTTATGAAACTAGCTCAGGTGCAGGGTTCGGTGAGGGGAATCCCACCCGCTGTGTCCCGCGAGACAAAACCAGCAGGTAGACAAACGGGACTGTCCCTCACCCCAGGTCCTTCCTGATGGGGGGCTGTCAGCGCGGCCTTATGGCATGAATTAGAGCAGCCCCAGCAGCTGTCTGGGAGCTGCGCAGCAGCTCCGAGTCCCTTATTTTAGGCCACACCACTCTCTTTCCCACCACTGACACTGCCCCGGGATCCTCAGCCGGAGGAGGGACCTCCCTGTCCCGCGGCTCGGATGCTTCCCTCATCCTCCGGCCACCGGCATTCAAGGAGGGAAGTAGCACCTGTGACCCGCTACTCCTGCTGCTGGGAGAAATTCAGCTTCCCATGCGATTCGTGCCTGGGTCAAGGCAAGAATGACAGATTCGGAACAAAACCAGGTGCGCGTTCAGCCGGGAAGCTGCCGCAGCGCTGCGCTTCCAGCCCGCCGGAGCCCAGACAGCTCGCTGCCTCTGACTACGCCAGTTACTGATTTTTGTACCGAAACATTTACACTGGCACAACCCCCAGTGAGTGCCATTATATGAGTATAAAGGTGCTTTATACTAGCATAGATTATGAGATGAACAAGCTCATTTATACCGCTGTAACTGCATTCACTTCAGGGTATTTGTACCGCTTTAATGATACCGGCGTAGTTAAAGCAATACAACTTGTGTCTACGGACGAGACCTCAGCCTAATGGTAATTAACACGGACATTTCCAGCCACCCTGAGCAGCTGAGGTTTATGTTAGAAATAGCAACCGACCCATAACAATTTGCAACAGCATCAGAAACCTCTATAAAACAGCTCCATCGCCAATTGCTTTTGCCACATCTGCAGGAAGGATGTTTATTATGCGCCTTTTAGCAGGAGGCCCTAAGAGCTAAAAGTTGCTTGTGGCCACTTTTCTCTTGGTCTGGACAGCAAAACAAAACAAAAACCAATCAATTCATCCGCTGACATTTTGCTGTGAAAGAGCTAAGCCAGCACAAAAACGCTGACAAAAGCGGCGGTTAACCCTGTGCTACCCTTATCGTCCTTTACTCAGCGGCGTGGAGCGCTCGAGCAGCCCGCGCCGCACGGGAGAAGGAGCTCTGCCATCCCGCGCTGGGGCTGACGTCACCACCATCCGCGCAGGCATGGCCTCTCGGGGCTGCGCTCGCGCACCTCGCCGCCGGCGCGACCCGCCGAGGCGTTGGCCTCACCTGGGGAGAGCTTCGCGTGCACGTCGGGATGACTTTGCAGGGAGCATTTGTCAGCTCGTCCCAGGAGAAACTGCCCTGCACGGTACCTAACTTGACAGTGGGAGAAAAAAACACCCCAGAAAACCAACCCTCTCTCCCAGAAGCACCCTCCATGGGTTAAACTTAACTCCAAAACACAGAAAACCAGACTGCGCTTTCTGCTGAGGCTGGATTTGCCAGGAGGCTGCTGAACCCATCGATGGGATAATGGATACACATTTTGCTCAGCTTCGTATTCCCGGTCTCTTTATCTCTTTTCCCTGAATAATGCTAGAACAATCTCACGGGAAACTACAAGAAATTCCTTGTCCATCAAAAAAATGAGGTTTAATAAAAAAGGGGGCTGGCAGTGCAGACAGGCAGGAATGCTGCCGTTGGACGGTCAGGGAACTGAGGCAGCGAGGAGCTTAGAGACTTGAGCAAGATCAAACGCATAGATAAACGTGAGCAAGGAAAGACCTAAGGGCTGCCTACAAATACTGCAGCAGCAAGAGACACCAATTAGACACGTGGACTCCTCTTTTCCAACCATCTTCTGTTTTCCCAGATGTCTGAGTGGGTCATTCAACGTTAGGCTAAACAAAGGGCATGCCATGTTTAAAATATATACGGCATAAATATGGAAAATGCTTTACAAAACCGACACATATATTGAACAGATTTCCAGTAATATGCAGAATTTCCATTTGGAGGTGTTGTGTTTTTTCCTTAGGGATGAAGAGGGGAATGGAAATACAGCTTCCTTTTGTGGGAAGCAGATCTGTAACTGCAAAATCAGTAATTCTCTAAATGTGAAATTTCATCTTCAGAATAAGACACCTAAATTTAGGTGTGTGCATGCGAGGGAGGGAGATCATCAGTACGTGTTCAACTCAGTTGCCTACACATAAGCATCCAGGGCTTTGGGTGCTTCTCCTGGCCACCAGCCGCTGCGCTGCAGAGACACGGCTCTGCTGCAGGTCCTGCGGATGCCTCAGGTATCCCAAAGCTTCTCATTTAGCACTCCTTGCTCACGCCTGGAGTGCTTTTCTCCCAGTTTGAGAAAAAGACAATGTTACTTCACCTGCAGCATGGCGATGGGGACAAATCACTCAAGAACAGGTTAGGTTCCTACTTTCGGTGACCTTAATTTCATTCTTATCTTTTATGATCTGTTTTACAGATCCTACCTAACATCAAGCTGTGCTAATTAATATCTTCCTATACTGCTCAGCACCAGTGACAGCCTCCCTCACAAGTGTGTTTGACAAAATTGGGCATCAAATGAAGTGCTTTTCTCACTGACTCTCAGCTTTCCAACAGTTGTCTTTGTGAAAAACCCACACCTCTTCATTACAGTGTTTTTAATTTCCATATTTTTTTCTCTAAAATTAGGAGTTTGGATTTGAGGATCCCACCGTGCTGTCTAATAGTGTCTCTTTATGCCCTGATGCAGTCGAAGTTCCCACAGCCCTTGTATCCCAGAACCCCAACAGGACAAAAACTGCTGCTCAGAGGAACCTCTCTGAGGGGGTTGCCCAGCCCAGAGGACTGGAAGCTGTAGAACAGGAATTCTCAAAAGACCAAAGCAGCATTTTTAATTTTGATTTTTCACCAAAAACATTCAAACTTGTACGTGGCATTTTTTTGGGGGGGGGGGCGGGGAGGACTCAGGCTCTCCTGTGCTTTATTACAGTGATAAATAACTTTATGGCATGTCACCAACTGAAAATCCTCCTTGCAGAAAGGATTTCTTGCTTTATACATATTCGGTTTCTGTAGTACCATCACCCCCTAACTGTGCAATACATTCAGTTTGGAAGGACTAAGGAGCTGAGTTAGACCCCAACTAGCCCTTGAATAAGTGGGTGCTCAGGGCTGCAAGCAGATATATCTATTTTCTTGCCCTTCTCAATACATCGCACTGACGAGGCCAGTTCCTGAATGGGAACTGCTCACTTTTTCCCTGCCTTGCTACCCCAAGGGGAGAGGCAAAGGGCTGGCTTTGGAGAGGGATCTGCGAGACTCGTCAGCCACAGGAGTACTGTGTCTCCGTTCTTGCTTCACACCACCAGAATATACAGCCTTAAATGAAGCCATTTGATAGCTCTACGCTAAAACATCTTCTAACAGGGGAAAAAAAACCCCACCCTTTCCATTAACTTTACAAAGAGCTACACCATGGCAGCACCATGCTGTCACAGGAATAGGATCAATATTTCAACCGATAATATTTCAACTGTGCCAAACAGCACACAGGACGAAAGTCATCTTGTCTAGTTTTGGCTAAGTAAATCTGGGTGTCCTGTCTAAGCCTGTAATCCAGGTTTCTGCTGTAAGAGGCACAGGAGGGGCTGCTCAGCAGGCTGGACCCCCGCTCTCCACTACCTACAGACAAGTCTGGCTTAGCACAGATGCCGAACTCTGAAATGGTGACATTAAACAGGATTAATCCCATCCTTCATGGCCAGCAGCACCACCACAACAGCTGTCCTCACTGCTCCTGGCTCTTCTCCCCTCGCCCCCCTTGCCCGTTCAGATGTATTTGGTAGGTCCCTGGGCAGCAGCACACGGGTATTCAGGAGTCCCAGTTTCTTTTGGCAATTTAGTCCTGAGGTTTGTTTATACAGGAGGACTTAATGAGTACCGTTACTTGTATGAAAACACAAGCATCTGTGGTTGCGATTACAGCTAAATTCAGCCTGCAACCTCAGCTGCCAATAGCTTATTATCTTTTAAAAATTGAAATAAACTTAAATCACATCCCCTAATTATAAAGGGACTATTTTGAGAAGTCTGACAAAGGTGACCTGCACCTTTTGGGCAAGAGTGCACTCGCCGTGTAACCTTCTCGTCACGCTAAGCATAACAAAGCAGAAATAATTGGGAAATTCCCTCCGATGTCACCTCTCAGACTGTGCTTGCTGCTTCTCAAGGCTGTCATCGCGCTGCCGCCTGCTCGCAGTAATCGCTGCTGGCACAGGACGTGCTCGTACCACGCCGCATTATTAGCAAGCTGTCAGACACCGGCGACGCAGAGCCCCGGTGCCAACAGAGAGAGAGTTATAGGGGTAATAATGTTGTCCGTTAGGTAAAAATAACTGAACTTTCAGAGTGAAAAAAAAAAAAAAAAATCCACAACACAAAACCCGAGCCTTTGGTTGAACGCTATTTTATTTCTTTCCCCATGCCGAGCTCAGGAATGGGTTTATGAGGTGGATACAAGCTGATGTTGAAAAGCAGTAATTTATTTGCAGAGTTCTTACTGCAAGCCTAGAGGGTTGCCAGGGGGGACTGCTTGCTACGCTTTAATTGCTTTTTATAGGTTGGGTAGTGCCGGTGCGCCGAGCCCCGAGTACGGACCTGCACACAGCCTACGCCCCAAGGAGAGGAGCCGCAGGAGGCACCGTGGCCCAGAGACCCGCGCCGGAGTCCCACTGGCCCCGTGCTGCCCTGCCGCGCCCCGGAGGCTGTCACCCACCGCGGGACCGTGCCAGTAACCCAGCCCGGCATGGGTCCCTCTGCCTCGGCTCCCTGCGGAGTCTGGCGGCAGGAGAAGCCCCCACGGGGTGCCCACCCGCCCGCTCCCAGCACGGGGACGGAGCAGTGAGCGGTGACCCCCTGCACGGCCGGCCCTGTGTTTTGAGCAGCCGGCAAAGGAGGGGGGATTCACACTCTCCTGTGAAAAATATCCATCACAAGTCAAAGTCCAGCTGTCAAACAGTTCATTCCCTTATACCATCTTCCCCTACATAAGGAACAGCCTCTCAGTTCAGTTTTCAACCTAACACCTCATTCAAATCTCTCCCAAAGCCCATAAAAAATCTGTGAAAGGCAGTAAATATTTCAAGAAGAACAACTCCAAGTTACTTCCCTCTTACCAACTTCCCAGCATATCCTTTCCTCTGCTTCTCCCCATTCTGTTGTAAACCCGGGACATAGGAATACCATCGATTTGCAGCAATGATGCTTGTTCAAGTATTACAAAAACAACAGGATAATAAAACAATTTACGAGCAAGCTGAAACGCTTAACAGCTGACCTTTTCTCTGTGCCTATGAAATCAGTCGCCAAAATTTCCCCTCCTACAACAACTGTAGCCTAGGAGTTTGGTTGTTGTACCTCACTGCACAGCGCCTGCATCTGCGCACGCACGTGGAGTGCAGGGCTCGTAGCATGGGACGGCATCCTTCCAAAGGATATGCCCTATATTAAATGGAAATAAAATATGACCGTATCTTCCCCAAACGATCGAACGTAAGATTCATTTACAGACACGACTTAGGAAACTGGGCAAAATCTGTGTCACTTCCAGCAACAACTGAGAAATATATTTCTGGAACATTTATTTCTTGCTAATACAAATGGTCAATACTTGATTTGAAAGCAGCATTTTAGCTATCACCATTTTTTAAACTGGCATTTAAGAGAACAGTTTCACACATGACCATCCTAATATTGAAGGCCTACTTTTATGAAGTGAGCAGAGGTTGAGTAGACGTTGAACTTATAAGAGACAAATGATAATTCATCTCCCCAAAACACGTCCGAGAAAGAAGATATTGAACAACTTGTGTAAGTCAAACTTTATTTTGAGTTTTGTCTCTGTTGTATCACAGAATCATTAAGGTACGAAAAGATCTTTAAGATCATCAAGTCCAACTGCCAACCCAACACCACCAGGCCCACTAAACCGTATCCTGAAGTACCACGTCTACATGTTTTTTGAATACTTCCAGTGATGGTGACTCCTAGCTACTTGGCAAAGGGATAAACGATCAGTCACTCATGACCATTTTGTCAAATATCATCATGTTTCTTAGCATAGGAGAAAGACTTGATGTGCTGATGAGGTTTCTGCCTTCACAAATCAGAGCCAAAGACCAAGAGGAGCGATCACTGGTAACCAGGGCTTACATCTGCCGAGCTGCACAGGAGTCCATTCTCTTCCACATTCATACAAGGTCCACACAAACATCCAGGTCGAATTAAAGCCATAAACTAGAAAAGACGACAGCTTTGCATCGCAGCGGTGCATCGGCATGCTGGCAATGTCTCCCTCTGAGCCAGCTTGCCAAGCAAACAAATCTGCACCTGAAGGAATTGTAGGTAATTGAAGTTATGGCTCAGTAGGACGATGTGAGTTTTGATGCTCTTATGCATAAGGGACAGAGCCATATTTCAAAAACTACTTCTAATTTTCAGACATAATAATTTGGGGTGCTATAAATGGAGGTACCTTAAGTCAGGTTTTTAGAAGATTGAAGAACGGCATCTTCTGAAATCAGATCACAGACTCCTCACAGCAGAGCTGTTCCAGCCTCTGATCATCTTTGTGGCCTCCTCTGGACCCGCTCCAACAGGTGCATGTCTTTCCTGTGGTGAGGGCTTCAAAGCTGGATGCAGTACTCCAGCTTTGGATACAGCCCAGGATGCGGCTGGCTTTCTGGGCTGTAAGCGCACATTGCTGGCTCACACCCAGCTTTTCATCCACCAGTACTCCAAGTCCTTCTCGGCAGGGCTGCTCTCAATCCCTTCATCCACCAGCCTGTACTGATAGTGGGGGTTGCCCCGACTCACATGCAGGACCCTGCACTTGGCCTTGTTGAACCTCATGGGGATCACACGGGGCCATTCCTCGAACTTGCCCAGGTCCCTCTGCACAGCATCCCGTCCCTCAGGCGTGTCAACCACACCACTCAACTTGGTGTCTTCTGAAAACTTCCCGAGGGTGCACTTGATCCCACTGTCCAGGTCACTGATGGAAGATATTAAAGAGTACTCGTCCCAGTACAGACCCCTGAGGGACACCACTGGTCACCGATCTCCATCTGGACATTGAGCCATTGATCCTTTAGATGCAACCATCCGACCAATTTCTCATCCACCCAACAGTCCACTCATAAATCTGTATGTCTCCAATTGAGAGAGAAGGAGGTTGTGGGGGACCATGTCAAAGGCCTTACAGAAGTCCAGATAGATGATATCTGTAGCTCTTCCCTTGTCCACTGATGTGGTCACTCCATCATGGAAGGCCACTAGGCTGGTGAATTATCTCCCTGTCCTCCATGTGCCTTCGCATAGCTTCTAGGAGGATCTGCTCCATAATCTTCCCAGGCACAGAAGTGAGGCTGACAGGTTGCTAGTTCCCAGGGTCCTCCTTGCTACCTCTTTTAAAAATGGGTGGAATGCTTCCCTTTTTCCAGTCTCCAGGGACTTCACCTGACTGCCAGGACTTTTCAAGTATCATGGACAGTGGCTTGGCAACTACCTCAGCCAATTCCCTCAAGACTCTGGGATGCATCTCATCAGGTCCCATAGACTTGAGCATGTTCAGGTTCCTCAGGTGGTCTAGAACCTGATCTTGTCTTACAGCGGGAGGGACATTGCCCCTCCAGTCTCCATCTTGCAGTCCATCCTCTTGAGAGGTGTGGGAAGAGACACTGCCAGAGAAGACTGAGGCAAAGAAGTTGTTGAGTATCTCAGCCTTCTCCTCATCCATTGTTACCAGTTAACAGATCCCTATTCATTGTTTCATTTTGGGTGCCCCTAAACTGAAATAACTATTCCATAATGAACTATTTTCATAACCAGTCAGAATTTAACTAATGACTTTAAAATAAGGATAGATAATAGTTGCATGTTTAGATTTGGCACATCCGTACAACTCTTAAGAGTCAGTCCTGTCTGCTAAATTCCTCTTTTCATGCTGAGGTCAGGTACAGATTTTATGAGATACAGTGTCTCTCCCATTAAACGCTGAATATAAGTTTGTGCTTTTTGTCTCATGATTTGCAACCACACAGTGACACCTCTGGTTACTGATCAAAGCCCACCGGGAAGGACTATCTGCAGCTCAAAGCCATCTACTAAAGAAAAGTAAGCTTACTGCCAGAGCAGCTTCTTCACACACAGTGCTTGTGACCCTAATTGTTAGAGGTTCAGGCAAGAGTGTCCACCTCTGCAGGCAACGGAAAAATGGAAGGAAATCCACAGCTGCCAGAGGAAGAGGAGATACAATAGCTGAAGGCTCCTCAGTGACCTTTATGAACATTGAGGCAATATGAGAGTGTGGCTGCCACTGCTGTTTGGACAACCTGGGAAGCATGTAAAATGGGGCAGAGTGGGGCAGAATAGTTGTAACTGTTGCTCCTCTTTGGGTAGAAAAGTGGGGAATCCAGACAAGAAAAATATGAACACGTCAGTATATACATACATATAACAAATGCAGTAACAGAGCTCTGAGGCTACAATCTTTATAGGTCTTGTGGGGAATCTATTAGGCTTCTCTGCTGAATAAGGATGGAAGAAGAGCAAGGAGAAGCAGTGGTGATGGTGGCCACTCCACACACGAAGCAGCTGATGGTGTCAGATAGACCTGTCTGACTCTCCTATTAAGAACATTTTACCAGCATCTGTACCTGATACACCTGTCAGAACATGATGGGTCCAGTTAGCCAGTGATCAGGCTGACAACTGCATCAGTTTCTCCTTCGCTTGGGTAGCTCCAAGGAGTAATCAAAGCTGCTGTCAACTAGAAGCCATCATTTCCATTTGGGGATCAAGCACATCTTTTCTCAGTAGTTTCACAGGCATCCTGTTCAGTGCCTGCCTGCAAACGAGATGGTATTTTCTCAGCATAAGTTTATCCAAGATCTACGCTTCTGCTTACCCATCTAGTCTTATGAGATAATTCTTGGGCATCTTTTGTTCTCCTTATTCCTAATGCACTCTTTGCTTGTTTAGTTAAGCTGAGGAATAACTCAATTTATTCTGTCCTCAGAAAGAAGTATTAGAGAAATCTACTTCTTCATCTGAAGATGCTAAGCTATCCTTTTTGCAGACAAAAATGAAAAGGTTATGAAGAATACCAATTAACATGTCCTCCCATGTATACTCCACATGTATACTTCACATGTATATTCTAACAGCAAAATTAGGAGGCGAATGTCTTCTTTTGGCAGTATCAGTTTTTGGTGGACAATATCTTTGCATCTCATCAATCTCTTTTTCTACTAAAGACTGGACTATCAAGAGAGGTGACCTGAGAACCACAGCTTTCCATATCTGTTTTCCTATAACAATAAATCTTAGCTAAGATGGCTTGGAACAGCATATAAGAAAGCACTATTAACTACCAATGCTGTAAAGACACCAAGGCAGTTCTTCCGTGCAATACGACATACACAGTGGACCAACAGGAAGGATTTACACAAACCTGACTTTAAGCTTTCACATCTACAAAGCTTGTTTTTCAGCCTTCGCATGTAGTATTTTTCTTCTCTCTCTCACACACGCACAAGAAGATACTAAAATGGGTGAGTTGTAGCCATATGGGACAACTTTCTTTGATCTTTCAAAGGACTTAAAGAAGTTTTATGAATACTTAAATAAAATTTTATAATACTTAAATAAAGTATTTTATGCTTGCACCTATCCGTCATGGCTAGACAACGTAGCTAGCAATCAGTAGCTCAGTGAAAGCTACTTTGGGGATCTCTATTCAAAGTTTTAATTATATTTGCATTTGCCTGGACAGTAGGGAAAAAGTGGAGAGAAGCAAAAAGGCAGACTGGCACAGATAACAGGCTGAGTTATAGCTGCTCTGCAGGTCTTCCCTCATGTGAATCCTTTTGCAACCCTGTAAAGGCAGCTCTGTGCCAGAGCCACGGAGCTCTGAAAAGGTCGACCCATCTTTCCAAAGGGGACAGAACTAGGGGTTAGGAGATGCTACCCTCTCCCTCTCTGTGAAGATATATTAATCCTCACATAATGCAGAATACACTGCAGGTAATCTTTTTTATTGAGTCAGGCCTGAAACATGAGATGCAAGTTTGAGAAAAGCTGTAGGTGGGTCAGCATATCCACCAAGATTGGACTCTGGAGCATTAAATATAAATACAGTAAATTTAGTAACAAAAGCAATGGAAAGGTAATTGGACAAAAAGATTATTCCCAAATTGCTAAGATTTTGTAGGGATACTCTTCAGATTTACCATGTGATAATGGAACTGAAGACAATAGCCCTCATTCTCCGATTTTATACTAGCTTAGCTCTCCCGACTCCTCTGCGGCCACTTCCCATCCACGCTATTGTAACTTGGATGAGACTTAGACCTAGCATCCTAATGAAGTTTTAATTAATCATTCAGCACAAGCCCTCAAGAACATTTCTAAAACAGCACCAAGCAGAAGCAAGTACATGGAGTAACCGGTTGGGAACGTTCTAACGCTGAGAAAGAGACGTTGTGTCAAGCCTGTTTTTGAAAGACTGAAGCAGCCCCAAAGAATACATCACTGACACAGAAAATTACCAAACATTTATAAATAATACAGTATGCTCAAACCTATCACACTGCAAACAAAACAGATCAGCAAGCTATCAAGCAGCTGATGAGAGAGGAAGACACGAAGTCAGACAGCCTGAAGTCAGCCGACTGATGACAACTGGCGTAAGCAACGGGGCAGGTGAACCGGGGTTTTAACAAGGGCTGTAGCAAGGGGGGCTGCAACGCCGCAAGCCGCCTTCGCGCTCCCGACTGTCCTTATACCCGCAGCAGCTTCGGCTCCTGCAGCTACAGCCACAGCTGACACCCCTCAGCCGCCGGCAAACTCTGAGAGAAAAGGAAGGTGCAGGGAAAGGGTTCGGAGGGAACGAAGTCTGGTGCCGGAGATTACCTCCAGCAGCAAAGTGGAAGTGACATTGAAAGTAAGCTTCACGGGTAAAAGACAAATGCAGTCAAGAAATCCTAAGTACTACTAAAAGGCTCTGTGAACGGATATGTCTATTATGAGAAGCAATATAATTGGCTCTCTTGAAGTCTGAATGTCACTCAAAGAGTTTAGCGAGACAAAGAAGTAATAAATTATATCTGGAAGGAAATTCTTTCCCCAAACCGTCACTGAGCAGTAATGATAGATAATGGGTCATAATGCTACAATTTAGTGCTCCTGTCAGACAGAAATTTAGGTAAACTAGCATTGCTTTATTTACAGGATTTGACCACCAGGGTCAAATCATCACATCAAATCAAAACTGGTAATGACACTTAATAGATTCTAGCTATATTAACTAAACCAAGATGTAAAATCCACTTGCCGCCTTCTCGTGTTGACATCCATGTGCCACAGGAATATTCACTTCATAACGTACCCTTAGTTTAGCCATATTTTCTGAGGTAACAAGATGACAAGATTGCACTGCCTGATAAAAGCCCTCCATCGCTTTTGTCCTGCCTGATAAAAGCCCTCAATCACTTTCACTAGGTAATTTCAACAAAATTTAACAGAGGGGTACAGGTCTCGGTGATGCTAATTTGATATAACTTGTTATACACTTCAGGAAAAGCAGCAACTGTAGACAGGACGGATGCAGCAAGTTCAGGAAGGTGGTGGTGGATCTACCCATGACGACAGGTAGAAGTCTCAGCACTAGTGGACACCAGCAAGGATGGCCAGTCCTGAGCTCCTGACCCTGTCTGGAGGGTGAATCCAAAACCTTATGTCCTACCTCCTCAGAGAACAAAGAACCCAAACCTCAAGGCATATGTGTAGAAACACACAGAAGCCTCCTTGTTCCTCCTACAAGCACCGCACCATAGCAAAACAAAATATTTACAATTTTCTGAAAGAAAGTTTAGACTGGATCATGAATCTAGGACTGCATTTGTGGAGAATGTCACCTTGGAAATCCTCCAGTTTTATGTTGGCCATTTTAATCCAACTGAGGTTCAGCAAGAAACACCAAAGATTCCTCAACAGTAGAGAAGAGCATCTGGACCATCCCCTCCCAGGTAAATGGTCATAACACTGCAATGGAAAGTCATGTTTTCTCTTGATCTCTCTGGAAAGCTTGCTTTGCTTTACTTCTCTTCTTCCATTACAGAAAACCGTGAATCCTTTTTTTGCACTGAGAGCCAGCATGAAAGAAAGGGTATGGAAGTTATCAGTATAGTGCCTCTTACCTAGTACACTTCTCTCCTGGAAGAGAAGAAAGGCCAGCTTGCATCTTTGGGGCAAGAGGACATTAAGCCTCCTGGATAAATGCTGTAGCCCCACCCTTAATCCATCATAGACAGAGCCCCTCTGTCCTTCCTACAGCCATCTTCAAAAATAGCTTGGCAGTGACAAGGTGCAGGGATCCCAACCCTATCAACGGGTGCTCCTTATGCTCAGAGAAACCTTTGTGAATCAAGCCCACCCAGTTTTATACGTGAATTACACTCCAGGCTGATCAGTCCTCTTGAGACCACAGTGATCCAGGAGAACCTCAAGATCTTAGGGTGGGGTAGCATTCAGTATTAATGCAAGTGTACTGAAAAGATGAAGAGGCCTCAGGGTTGTGTGTAAGTAATTACGGCTTTTGGGACTGCAATATGAGATTTAGGTATCTGAATTCTGAATCTCATTTTAGGCAATTCACATTTTCTGGATCTGGCCCCTAGTGACTAGTCAACAGAAGCAGATTTCCTGTCGCCTAAGAGTATAATAATTACTTTCCAGCGGAGTAACCCTTCACAGCCAATGGACCCTGGCTCCAGCGGTGCTGACTTTTTACAGGTCCACATTTGATTGAGCAATCCTAGCCCAAGTGTTCATTTCACACACAAAACCAAAAATCTAAGCCATATTTTTTGCAGCATGGTGGAAGTGCATGCAGATGTGAGGATTATGTTAAGGGAGAAGCAGGCACTGTATGCTCCGATACTTGCTGTGAGAGTTGAACAACCAGAAGAAAAAGAAGAAGAAGAAGAAGAAGAAGAAGAAGAAGAAGAAGAAGAAGAAGAAGAAGAAGAAGAAGAAGACGGGACAACAAAAGGGAAGGTTTTGCCACATAGTTTGAATGCTCCTTCCCAGCGTGGCCTCAGGCACAACAGCACGCACTTTGATCACCCTTGCATACCGCAGGTCCATCCATCTCACACGTACAACACTACTTTCAAGACTAATCCCAAGCAATTTCCTACAGACAATTATAAAAGTCAAACAAGATGATTCCACAAAAATCCCCAGAGCAATTTTAGTAGTAAAACACTGTTATTTTTTTTCATGACAGTCTATATTAGGAAGCAAAGTCACCCGTTGTGGCTCCTACTGTACAGCTTAACCTTTTGGGTGCCACACATGGTGACAGGGTTGCATGTGGTCTGGGTTTGAGAAGTCACACACTTCTATGCCATAAAATTGTTGTTTCCCCCAGTCACAGCCTCTAGCTACAGACTCCAGGTGACTTCCAGAGGCCGGATTTATGGTTTGTGTTCAGTGCTTTACAACACTGTGGTCACACAAAAGTGGTGTGAGCACCGTTCAGTAGCCAGAAGATCCGGGTCATGGCTTTGCATGGGGATAGTAGGTGGTTCTCATGTGAAAACAGAGATTACACGAGAAATTTTAGGATATTCAGTGGTATTTACTTAAGGAACACTGTCTACTTCATATCTGGTCTCTGTAAAAAAAACCCAAAAAACAACATGAAGGTAGTTTGTAGCCTTCCATCAGTGTGCCTCAAAGCAAATAAAAAATAATTTTAAACAATACACCTACCTAAGTCTTCCTGCAAAGCATACTCATTTTCCAGTCATGTTTTGCCATTTAAACACACATGTGCTCCGACACAGATAAAGATTTTCAACTTATTTACGCAAAGCCAGGTTGCGTGGAGTGGATTGCATAAAAGCTCCTTTACCCCCAGGCTAAGACAGGGGATCACCCTGCCTGGGACGGTGATGGGAGGGGGGCTGTGGGGAGAGGCAGAGCGTGATGCCATGGCCAGGGGATGCTCATCCTCCTTTGTACAGAGCCGGGAGGCTGATGGCTACACAAGGTGTATGAGTCTGGACACCAGGTTGCATGGGGTACGATGGGGCAGATGGGTTAAGCCCTGTGGAAGAAGAATGAGGTTCTCAGTATCCACACAGGCCAGAGTTTCAAGAGCAAAGACCATGTACACATGGAAATAACATGGAAAAAACATGGGAAAAACAGGGCATACGTATACAAGACTCCTGCTCACACTGCTTGTACAGCTGTGCCCTCCCCTACTTGCCTTTTAAAAACACAAAGATCACACAGGCCTGAGTCTGGTTAGAGGCTCTGCACTCTTAAATGAGATTATAAGACAATAATGAAACAGCTTAAAGCACAAGAGATGTCAGATTCTAAACTTTGCAACTAAGAGAAAATTACTTGAAAAGAAAATCTTGCCTCATCCACAAAGAGAAGTAAAAGCACCTGCCATCAAAATATCTTTTATAAAAGATTCAATTTCAGCACAACTTGTTACTTTAAACACAGAAATGTTGTCAGATTTCAACATTTTGACTGATGCAGTGTCCAAGATAACATTTAGGTGGACAACGGATAAGGAGATGCCTGGAATGAAGGGAGACTGAATTAAAACACTTCTAATTTCGGCGAAATAAACCCTGAACTCATGATAAGTCTCTGATCTGCAACTCCATTTGCACAGGTGGATCCCTGAAGCCTGCACAGCTCCCTGGGCAGCGCCAGCAGGACTGCCTACTTAGTCCTTGTTTGGCTGCTACTGAGGGGAACTGTCAGAAGTCATCAAGTCAGTGACAATTTTCATAAATAAGGAATTGATTAAGATTCTGCACAAAAATTTTCCTCTTTGAGAAAAAACTCAGAGAACCCGTGAGATGCCACTGGAAAGCAGCTGGCAACATCCCTCTCTGTAGCTCCGGTAAATCACTCAGACTTGACCACGTTCAAAGCCTCTGTAAGGCTCAGAGCCAGCCTTGCCTCCTCGTGTTTTGCAGGACCCCACCAACCCTTTCCACAGCTGCTGCTGCAACTTCTTCTGCAGCTCAGCACCACTGCAGCCTGGCAGAGATCCTGCTGGGGCATCCTCGCTGCTCAGGCTCATGTAGCTGCTCAGGAGAGAGGTACCTAGAGCTCTCCCTAGAGCAGAGAAGGTCCTAAACTAGTAACTCGGCAGTGCTAATGTGTGGCTTTCACAAGGCCACAGAAGGACTTCATGCTGGAGCAAAACCACAGGCAGATCGAGAGGACAGGCTCTAAACCCTGAACAAGGGCATCAGAATTAGTCCCTCTATTGCTGTGAAACAGCTTAGAGACCTTAAAACTACTTCACTGCCTCATAAACCCATCTCAATGTATTCATAAATTATTTTTGAACCCCAGAATGCTGGAAAAAGCAGATGGAGCAATTTAGATAAAAACCCTGCAATCAAACTCAGTTTAAAATGCTGACCAGTTTCTAGTGTACATGATGAAACTCTAGACTGCTTTCCTTCACTCCTAGGGTTAGCCAACGTCTTTAAAAGCAGGATAAAAACCCAAACCCAGCAACAACCAAAAAGCATTTACAGGTTATTCCCTAACCATAGCGAGATGTATTGCATCATAAAATGTCAACATCAAAACAATATAGAAAAAATAATTACAGACACTGTTAGTGTTGTAAGCTGATAAGGACCAGATGGTCTTTTGTATTTATGGTTTGCCTTGTGCATACAAATGCTTTTGGGATCTAATTAGCCTTCTACAAAACTCAAACTGGGTAATTACTATCATTATCCCCTTTTCAAATAAATCTGAAGTCTAAACTGCAATTAAGTTTTTTACCTTACAATTCATATCCACGCATTTTAAGAATTGTTCTTTGCTATCTTTTCACAAATCTTCTTCCAGTGATTGACATAAATAAAATGGAAGAGCTTAAAATAATTTTAAAAAGGATGATTTCGTAAAAAGAAGAGTTTTTGCTTAGCAGAGTTAAAGCATTCCTGAGAAATGCCGCACACGTGGTGAGCAGGTTGTTGATTTACTGAGTGTTTGATTCTGCCATCTTTGTGGCTGTTGAACGTCCCACATTCCTATCAACAGCAGTCACTAAAAACAAAGAATGAGGCACAACTGGCAGAGCCGCTGACAAACGTGTATACGGAAACATATAACTTCTCCTGTACATACAATGATCATCTTTTATATGACACAAAGTGGCAGTCATTCTAATTAACTTTTGACTTAAGCAACACATAGGCTGATGATGGGCTATGAAAGGGTAGTGGTGCAAATAATAAGCAAGAATGTAATTTTTATTGGTTTCTTGCCCTCAGGACAGTTAATCACATGATAAAGGTAAGATGCTACAGAAAAGCATGACAGTATAATAATGTACACCACTGAATTCGTTTAATGGAGAATTAATCAAAATCTGTCCAAAAATAGATAGCAGATGAGATTACAATGTTATAACCTAGTCATCCTCCGCCCCCATCCCCGACAAATGACTGTAGGTTAACAGAACTGCACTGCCATCTCCTCTTGCAAGAAAGAAAGTACTGAGCTAAAAAATGATGCTAAGAGAAATAACACTTCTGGCAACAAAGGGAAGACATACTGGGTGGCCACCGTTTTGATGGAAATTCCTGTTGTCTTGATGAAATGTTTTCATTTTATTCTACTACTTGTGTGAAGATCACTAATAAATGGAGTATCAAAATCACTACTAAAATCAGAGCTCCTATGTTCTTATGTTTCTTAAAAAGAAAGCTCTTATGTTTCAACCTCGATTGGTTTTCTGATAATAACACCAGTGGTGACTGTTCTGCACACAAGGGTTTGAGCACTTTTACCCCCCCCGCCCCAGCTGCACGCCAGATATTTCAGATACAGGACCACAGGATCATTCGGGCTGGAAGGGAAGTCCAGTTTGTTGCGTTCGCCACAGGACTGCTCATCCTCTTGAAGTTAAATGTGTGCTTAAGTGCAAAAAAGGTTCACAACTGTAACTTCTATTAAACTTTTTACAACACAAAATCTCGAAGCTTTGAACTCTGAAGAGAAACACAGGCTCCTACTGATATGGAGGCATTCCCAACACCCCTGCTCAGTTCCCACCCAGACACCTAAATTCCCATTAGCGCCCGTGTTCCTGAGCCCACATCTGTCGCGTGATGAGGAAACAGTTTCACGCCTGGTTGAATCTTGATGCGACTAAAATTAGGCACCCATTTGTCTGTCATCTCACTTAGCTGCGGCAGCGCTGGGTAAGCTTAGAGGTTGCCTAAGCACCCAGAGAAGGAAAGGCAAGCGTGGCCATCTCGCCTCTGCCACCTCCTCATCCAGGGTTTACCTCCTTCTGCTAAGGTAGGTGGAATTGGAATTCAGTTCTTCCTTCCTCCTGACCGATAAGGACCCGAGATCTGAACCCAGGCTTGAACGAGTACAGCAGTCCCCTGACAGGAGTTTTCTGAGGCATCCCCTCTTAGTGCATCCATTTCATTAGGGAAAAAATAATTACATATTCATGGGAGCAGGGGCAGAAAAACAGATTTCTCTTTTTCCCAGTTGAGTGCCTGTATCACCTGGCTACTGAGTCACTGTCACTCTTTGTGGCCTAATTCTGTAATGATTTCCATGACAACAGAGCTATTTGCTATTTGAATATTGTGGAGTCTGAAAAAAAAAATCTTTACAGATAATAATGCAGAGAAATATCACAGATAATGTTAAAAGCTAAAGAAAAATGGTAAAAAAAGCCACTACCCAGGCAGCAATCATCATCTCTGACTTCAGCAGGCAATTTCTCCGTGTTTGCAGGCTAGCAACGGAAACTGCTTATGTGCGTCAGAAGATCTTTTCTGCCATAGTGAGATAAATACATGCTTAGTTGCTGATTTCCTAATCTTCAATTAAGAAGCGCAGCATGTCAAAATGCAGCCTTGCTTGGCTCCTCAGGTATCTGCCATTGTGGTTGAGGGGGGCGATTTTTTTACTTGCATGTTTGCTGTTTGTGGTAAGGCAAGGCAATCTCATTTTACATGAAGAAGTTTTCTTATAATTGGAAATTTATAGCTGAAAAATGAAGCTTACTTCCCGGGAACCAGAGCTCTCCGCAATCTGTGTGCATTACATGCACACATGCATCCTACCAAGGGAGGGAACGTGCCCCAGTCGTTCAGCTCCAAGGAATTGTGTTTCCCACAGCACATCTGTCCTACCCCTCCACGTGCTGTACGTCAAGAGCAGAGAGCTCCATGCTTTGCCCTCCTCTCCTCCCACCCACAGCAGAGCCCGGAATGTCACTCCAAGACAAGAAAGAGGGAAGGCAAGACACAGAACATACAGGGACCACACAACGTAAAAATATTCCCTAAATAACTTCTAAATCTCTGCCGAACACCTGCAGAGATGCACATGCTGTGGCACAGACCGTGTCGAGCCCTGAAACTCTGAGCAGACACAGGAGCGCCCTGGAGATGCGAGCTCCCGAAGCCACGTGCTCCCGAAGCCGCGAGCTCCCGAAGCCGCGTGCTCCCGAAGCCACGTGCTCCCGAAGCCGCGAGCTCCCGAAGCCGCGAGCTCCCGAAGCCTCGTGCTCCCGAAGCCACGTGCTCCCGAAGCCTCGTGCTCCCGAAGCCGCGTGCTCCCGAAGCCACGTGCTCCCGAAGCCACGTGCTCCCGAAGCCGCGAGCTCCCGAAGCCGCGAGCTCCCGAAGCCTCGTGCTCCCGAAGCCACAAGCTCCCGAAGCCACGAGCTCCCGAAGCCACGTGCTCCCGAAGCCGTGTGCTCCCGAAGGCGCGAGCTCCCGAAGGCGCGAGCTCCCGAAGCCGCGTCCTCCCGAAGTCTCGTGCTCCCGAAGCCGCGAGCTCCCGAAGCCTCGTGCTCCCGAAGCTGCGAGCTCCCAAAGCCGCGAGCTCCGAAAGCCGCGTGCTCCCGAAGCCTCGAGCTCCCGAAGCCGCGAGCTCCGAAAGCCACGTGCTCCCGAAGCCACGTGCTCCTGAAGCCGCGAGCTCCCGAAGCCGCGAGCAGCAGCATGTTAGGAGTCTGTGAAGCTTTTTGCGAGAGGCTTTGCGAAGGTCTGGAGAAAAAGCTGTTTCATGGGCTGTAGGAAAACAAACTGACCGTTGCAGCTGGGTCGAGGCTGGAGCCGAGATCAAGTGAAGGAGGGTTTTGTGGGCTAATATCACTGTGACCTTGACCTTTCTGTTGGTAAGATCCATTTCTATACTGACTTTGGAAAAGAGTCCATTCAGTGAAGGTAAAAAACCAGGCATCCTTTTACACTAAGCAAACATGGCGAATCCTCAGAAGTGAAATTAGTAAGTAAAAAGAGACGGAAGGCCTTGCATCTCCCTTTCTCAAGTAAGAAGTGTTGTCCAAAGCATGTGGAGAGGCTTCAAGTATGCTTTTGTCACCAAAGATGGGATTAATTTGATGAAATGCAGATGTCTGTGTGTGGCCCTCTTTATAGTCAATACAGACAAGAAAACAAACCAAAATGAAACATATTTGTGAGACCTTCATCTTTCCCGAAATGATACATCTGTAAAACAGACAGACTGTGCCTTGGAACGAACGGCCTATTTCCTTCTACTGATTATAGAGTCAGAGAAACACAGTATAATTCAAGTGGGAAGGGACATGTGGAGGACATGTAGCTCAATTCACTGCTCAAATCAGGGCTAAAAAAGATCAGGTTGCTCAAGGACTGGTTGAATTTTAAGTATCTCCAAAGATGAAAACTCCATAACCTCTCTGGGCATCTGTTCCAGTGTCAGACCACCCTCACAGTGAAATATATAGAATATATATATTTCCAATATATAGTTGGAATTTTCTGTATTGCAACCTGTAAGCCTGGTGTGACAAGCTCCATCAAGGATATGTGGACTGCAGATGTCTAAGGGTAGGTGAAGTGACACAGATTGCAGATGTCTAAGGGGAGATGAGGTGACGTAGACAGCAGACGTCTAAGGGGAGGTGAGGTGAATGGTACCCCAACTGTTCTTCCACAGGTAGTGCAGATAATACTCCTCCCTGACTGTCATGACTTTCCAATAGCACATGTCCCAGCACTTGCAGGCTCTATAATCTCAAAAGACCAATAGAGTCTTTTGGCATCTTGGCATTGCAAATCAACACAAAATCAACACAGGAATTGTGTTTTGTTTTTTTTTTTTAACTCCTCTCTTTTTTCCCCCAGTTCTTCCGGTCTCTTCCTAATCTTTAGAATGATACACCAGAGTCTCACACTTCTTTTGGCCATGGGAACAACTGAGAGAAAAGATAGTTGGTGTAAAAAAAAAGAGCACCACAGCCTTGAAAGGGGCTTGTCAGCTTCCTTCTTGGGCAGGGTATGAGTGGCAGACATCTACCACACTATTCCTGTCCATTCATGTTCTCTGATGGGAGGATGGGACTAAGTGGCTGAGTGCTGACTGGTGCAAATGTATCCCTGAGTCCACGTGTAAGCTCCTTTAATTCCTCCATAGGAATCTGTAAAGCTGGACTTCCTCTTCATGCCTTCCTGCATGCCTCCAAAGGTACCCACCTGTTATGTCGAAGGAGTGATGACTACTCATCAAAAGAGGGAGATGGGTCAGACAACATGGAGATCAAACCAGAAAACTCCTCTTACTCTACAGTGATGGAACATCAAAACCAAGCGGGGGGGGCTTACAATCCTTGGTGGTTTGATGTGCTTATGGAGTCAGTTCTTAAGTGGAAGGACGGCCCACAGCCAAAGGAGCCACTTTAAGGCAGAAGCTTAAGCTCTCCAGAGCCAAAAAGCTGGGAAGGATGAGCTGGCAGCAGGCAGGCTTAAAGGCTCAGGAGCCTTTAAGAGGGCTCCCATGGCTTCTGTGGAAGGTCCTCAGATCTGCAGGCGTTATCAGCATCAAAGGGAGAGCCTGGAAATCCCATCTTTGTAGGCAATGCCAATGGAGCAGTTTCCAGCTGGAGTTGGAAAGATGGGGAATTCATGGTTAATGCTTCTGGACCAGCATGAAACCTTAGCAGTGCAGTTGCAGCTGCATCATGCATAAGTGTAGTTCTGTGAAACAAACCACCTCCAGATCTATGAATACTGATGGAAAAATGCACAGAAAAATCTACCAGTATGGAACACCAATATTCACAGTGTTATGTTCGTGTCAGCCAATTTGTCACTCTGAAACCATGCTCTGGCCTTTCACTAGAAGCTTGTGCCCCCTGAAGCTACTGGAGTAGCTCAGTCCTCATCAGGGGCTGACTCCACTAGGAAAACTAGAATCAGCTCTCAACATGCTCCTTCCTGTCCAAAAGTGAACAGCACACAGATAGAACAATTCCCACAGACATGGGAGTCCACAGACATGGATCTGTCATCATGGTGACCTCAGGAGAGCCCTGGTGGTGACCAAAGGAGACTTTGAGTCAGTTAGGAGAAGATGGAGGCATCTTTATTTACAGAGGCCCATTCTGGCACGCAGTGGAAGCATATCATGTCTGAATCAAAGCTGACCCAAATGGCCCAGCTTCGGGCAGCAGTTGGGCTAGAAGACCTCCAGAAGTCCCCTTCAACCTAAACTTTTTTCCCATGAGTCTCTAGATTATATTCTGAAACAAATTAATTTTAAAAAACAACAACAAACAAACAAACAAACAAACAAAGAGATGAAAGGAATAGAAAGTAACTCAGTCATAGGACATACGCAGGTTGTGCATGCTCTGCCTTGAATATCAGCAGTCAAGGTGAGCAGTATTTAGGCAGTATCATCCACGCCTCCTTTGCATGGGGTACTTAAAGCATCTGGGTACACACGTGACATACAAATACACTAAGCAAAGCAGACTTGGCACTTGTCCTGGAGGTGCATGGAGGTCTGCAGCGCAGTGTGCACACAGGCAGGCACTCTAAGGATAACTATATTTTATTCCCCAGCATAAAACTCAATTGTCTCAATAATGGCATGGCTTGCAGCCAACAGTACCGTTGTGTTTTGCTCGGAACAATAATTGAGTTGACAGTCCATTTTTTCACTGGGGTTGAAATATCAAATTTGATCAGATATTAGTACTGATGCCACTGCATTTTGCCAGCTTGCCAGTTTTTCTGGATGACAGACAGATTTGTGATCACAGCGTCATGGCTGAGAGACGCAGCTGTGGCAGGAAATTGCCTTGGTCACGGGTTCAGAAACTTGTGCTGCAAAATATAATATAGTGCAGGAGTGGGAAAATGGGTCAAACAGACAGAAGTCAGACCCATGAGTGACAGGTGACTCTGGGAATTCATAGAACGCCATAGTTTGTGATGCCTTTGCTGTCATTTCCCAATCAAACTCCTGTCCCCTCTGGACTTTGGAATAATTAATATTTCTACTAAAAGGAAAATGCAACACAGATAAGGACTATTACAACATGTGTCTTTTCTGCAGCTCCGTGAAACTTGCAGCTGGTGATTACACTTGAACCTTTCCAGTCATTGGTTTTCAGATTTTTTTTCAGGCTTTTTTTTATTCAGGCAAACACATTGTGCATATGGGTTAGTCTCCTTTTTTTTTCAAGAACATGCTTATCTTTCGGAGTGTGCTTAAATGCCTTCTCACACTGCTTTGTGATATGTGCCTTAACGCGGGCTGGCATAACTGCTTAGCCATGTAGCAGCTCACCCAAAATATTCTTACTACCCAGATGGCTCATTACACCTCTCTTTTCCAATGTCTGCTGGATGCCAAATGGCTCCTAAGTGAAGCTTAAGGAGTGGTACTTGACCTTCTAATGCCATGTACAGTTGATATCGCTTGGGAAGCCATCTTTCTTCCCCTTTATAAAAGCCAAGCAATCACACTCCCCTGATGCAATGGTGGTGAACTAAATTGCTCAGCATAAAAACTTCATAATTTGAAAAGGATGTGAGCAGGTAGGGAGTTCCTAAATATGTACATCTTGATGATACTTCCTGAACCATGAAATGCAGCTTCCCCCATCAGAAGCTACACCTGCTGACACACCACAAACCTCAGAGAGTCCCTGTCTCCAAAGAATTGAGAGTTAAAAGAACACATTATGTGTGCCTGTCATTCTTCCCCAATAACATTTTTTTCTCTTTTAGCCAATTTTAACGGTAATTTGACAGAAAGAGTGAATTTTCTATCCAAGTTCCTATGAATCTGACGAAAACAAGCAGTCAAGTAAAGGATGGAGGCCTATGTTACTGTCTCCTTGTGGTCAAGCTGTAGCACGACTTCAGCTGACTTAGAGGTGATCACAGAATCCACATGTTAAAAAAAATAATTACAAATGGAGGAGTCATAGGAAATGTGAAATTCATCAGGCACCGGCAACAACAAATTATTTTTTTCCCGGAAGACCATGGTTAGCACAATCACGTTTCATGCACTTGCTGCATCCTTGATGCTCCTGTGATTTTTTATCCTTCTTGGCCAGTATTAACCAAGCATAACAGAGGGACAGCTAGAAAAAGGAGAAAAATACCCAAGCATTATTTTGGAGTATACTTCCAAAATCGCACCAATCTCTGCTGTTGTAGGAGCCCATGTGTCACTATCAGAATACTCTGAGAAAAGGAAGGCAAGAGAGGGGAACTTTGGAGATCTATAGAGAGAGAAGAGAAAATTCAGTTTTTGAACTTCAACTTAAAAGCATCTTCTAAGCAAGATTTTGATGAATATTTCTCTACGACAGACAACTTGTAAAAAGTACGGCTGTGGAAAAAAAATCTAAATAAAAGAAATATTCTTAATAATTATAACTCATCATTACAGAATCGTACATAATCACAGAAACATTGGGTTGGAAAAGACCTTTAAGATCATAAAGTTCAACCGTCAACCCGACACCATCATGCCCCCTAAACCATGTCCCGAAGTGCCATGTCCACACGTTTTTTGAACACTTCCAGAGATGGTGACTCCACCACCTCCCTGGGCAGCCTATTCAGATGCCTGACCACCCTCTCGCTAAAGAAATTTTTTCCTAATTATCTAGCATAACCTCCTCTGGTGCAACTTAAGGCCATTTCCTCTTGTCCTATCACTAGTTACTTGGGAGAAGAGACCAACACCCTCGTTGCCACAACCCCCTTTCAGGTAGTTGTAGAGAGCGATAAGGTCTCCCCTCAGCCTCCTCTTCTCCAGGCTAAACAACCCCAGTTCCCTCAGCCGCTCCTCATAAGACTTGTGCTCCAGACCCCTCACCAGCTTCGTTGCCCTTCTCTGGACACACTCCAGCACCTCAATGTCCTTGTAGTGAGGGGCCCAAAACTGAACACAGGATTCGAGGTGTGGCCTCACCAGTGCCGAGTCCAGGGTCACGATCACTTCCCTACTCCTGCTGGCCACACTATTGCTGATACAGGCCAGGACGCTGTTGGCCTTCTTGGCCACCTGGGCACACTGCTGGCTCATGTTCAGCCGGCTGTCAGCCAGCACCCCCAGGTCCTTTTCTGCCAGGCAGCTCTCCAGCCACTCCTCCCCAAGCCTGTAGCGTTGCATGGGGTTGTTGCGACCCAAGTGCAGGACCCAGCACTTGGCCTTAAGCAGCACATGTTTCCTATAAGCGGCTGTCAGGTACTGAGAATAGTTCATGTGTGTCAATTTTTGGGATAACAGTAAGGAATATTAATAGGTTGATTGCATGTGCCCAGAGCCAGCAGGACCAAATACTTTCTTTTATGGTACAAAACCAATAATCACTCCACTTCCATCCCAGTAAAAGAATAGGTTAATTGCACCCAGCTGACACCAACGAATGAGAACCACATCCCTCAGTTGTGGATTGCAGAATCATAGAATTCTTTGAGTTGGAAGGGACCTTTAAAGGCCATCTAGTCCAACCCCCCTGCAGTGAGCAGGGACATCTTCAACTACGTCAGGTTGCTCAGAGCCCCGTCCAACCTGACCTGGAATGGTTCCAGGGATGGGGCATCTACCACCTCTCTGGGCAACCTGGGAAAGTGTCTCACCACCCTCCGTGGGAAAAATTTCGTCCTTAGATCTAGCCTAAATCTATCCTCTTTTAGTTTAAAACCATTACACCTTGTCCTATGGCATCAGGCCCTGCCAACAAGTCTGTCCCCATCTTTCTTCTAAGCCCCCTTTAAGCACTGGAATGCTGCAATAAGGTGTCCCTGGAGCCTTCTCTTCTCCAGGCTGAACAACCCCAACTCTCTCAGCCTGTCCTCACAGCAGAGCTGTTCCAGCCCTCTGATCATTTTTGTGGCCTCCTCTGGACCCGCTCCAACAGGTCCATGTCTCTTCTGTGCTGAGGGCTCCAGAGCTGGTTGCAGGACTCCAGGGAGGGTCTCACCAGAGCGGAGCAGAGGGGCAGAATCCCTTCCCTCGCCCTGCTGGCCACGCTGCTTTGGATGCAGCCCAGGAGACAGTTGGCCTTCTGGGCTGCGAGTGCACCTGGCCGGCTCATGTCCACCTTTCATCCACCTTGCCCCAAAGTCCTTCTCGGCAGGGCTGCTCTCCATCCCTTCATCCCCCAGCCTGTACTGATACCAGGGTTTGCCCTGACCCTGCACTTGGCCTTGTTCAACCTCATGGGCCCATTCCTCAAGCTTGTCCAGGTCCCTCTGGATGGCATCCCGTCCCTCACGTCTGTCAATCGCACCACTCAGCTTGGTGTCATCTGCAAACTTATGGAGGGTGCACTCGATCTCACTGTTCATGTCATAGATGAGATGATTTTAAAAATTTAAAGATTTTAAAGTTTTTAAAGAGTGCTGGTCCCAATACAGACCCCTGAGGGACACCACTCATCACTGATCTCCATCTGGACATTGAGCCATTGTCCACCACCCTCTGGATGTGACCATCCAACCAATTCCTCATCCACACAACAGTGCATTTCTCTCCAATTTAGAGAGAAGGATGTTGTGGGGGACCATATCAACGGCCTTACAGAAGTCCGGATAGATGACATCCATAGCTTATCTGGATCTCCCCTGTACCTACACTTTTTGAGGAAAATTTTCTCAAGAAGTCAGTCCCCAGGTGATGCTTGCTTGCAAGCTTATGGCCCTTTCTAGACTGGAAATGTATTTAAACCTGAAAGCCAGGAAAGAGGCCCCTGGGTGAACACCCAGCGTGCTCTCAATTCTGGTACAGAGCTGAGCAAGCAGCTCTTCCAGGTACTCTAAAGACTCCCTACGTCTTGTTACAGTGCCCAACTCACTCAGATACAGGAGATACAGGACAGCAGTAAGGTGAAGTGTGCAATAATCCCCTCAACCCCCAAATATTTGCACCCACAGCCTAACAAATTGATCAGATGTAAGCAGAATCTTAAACTGAATTTAAATACATGAAATGAGCACAGAAGCCTATTTACTCCTATCAACTGTAGATGTTCACATTTTTCTATTGGCCGCACTGCTATCACAAAGGATGAAGTTAATGCATGCCCTACTGGCTCCTGTAGTTCTTAAGGAAAAATATCTGGGTTTGCATTCCAAATAATGGTATGTTCACAAACAGCCGCCCCAAGAGATCTCTTTGGAGGAGAAAGAATGACACAATTATTATAAATCTTGCTTCCTTTGCCAAGCTGATTTGCTTCAGAGAAATGACTGAGAGATAAACTCAGCAGAGTTTCCATGGGACTTTGAGCTAGAGCAAACACAGAGAGGCCAAGCTGTGCATCAAATGGAACACGCTGCTAATCCAAAACTGCTGGTACTGGCTTCCCAGCAGTTCATAGCATGGCCGCTTCTTAAGAAATTAGAAATTACCAATTTAGTGCAAGTTCAAAGGGAACAGAGTACTGGTACAGGAGCCAGAGCATCACATAAGCTCTCGTACAAATTGTAATGCTTTAGTTCGGTCAATGCTCCCTACAAGCAACATATCCCACTTTGTCATTTTTGCTCTAACCAATGGGTCCTTCACACCTCAACACAGGATACTGGATGTTATGTGGCTCTGTCCATTTCTCCTGGCTTTTCCATTCACATTCCATCATTTCTGAGAAGTCATGGAAGTCTGGTGAAGTTCCCACTGACTGGAAAAGGGGAAACATAACCCTCATTTTTAAAAAGGGAAAAAAGGACGACATAGGGAACTACAACCAGTCAATCATCTCACCTCTGTGCCTGGCAAGATCATGGAGCAGATCTTATTAGAAAGTATGCTAAGGCACATGGAAAATAAGAAGGTGATTGGTGACAGCCAACATGGCTTCACAAAGTGCAAATTGTGCCTGACAAATTTGGTGGCCTTCTACAACAGGGTTACAGCATTAGTAGATAAAGGAAGAGCGACTGACATCATCTACCTGGACTTGTGCAAAGCATTTGACACTGTCCCACAATGACATCCTTGTCTCTAAATTGGAGAGACATGAATTTGATGGATGGACCACTCGGTGAATATGGAATTGGCTGGATGGTCACATTCAAAGAGTTGCGGTCAACAGCTCGATGTCCAAATGGAGGCCAGTGACGAGTGGTTTTCCTCAGGCGTTGATATTGGGACCGGCACTGTTTAACACCTTTGTCACTGACATGGACAGAGGGAGTGAGTGCACCCTCAGCAAGTTTGTTGATGACACCAACCTGTGTGGTGTGGTCAACATGCTGCAGAGAAGAGATGCCATCCAGAGGGACCCTCACAGGCTAGAGAGGTGAGCCTATGCAAACCTCATGAAGTTCAACAAGGCCACGGGCAAGGACCTGCACCTGGACCGAGGCAATCTCAAGCACAAATACAGGCTGGGCAGAGAACGGATTGAGAACAGCCCTGAGGAGAAGGACGGGGGGGTGTTGGTTGATGAGAAGCTCAACATGACCGGGCAATGTGTGCTCACAGCCCAGAAGGCTAACCGCCTCCTGGACTGCATCCAAACAAATGTGGCCAGCAGGGAGGTGATTCTTCCCCATTACTCCACTCTGGCAAGACCCCACCTGCAGTTCTGTGTTCAGCTCTGGAGTCCCCAACATAAGAAGGGCATGGACCGGTTGTAATGAGTCCAGACGAGGGCCACAAAGATGATAAGAGGGCTAGAGCATCTCTCCTATGAAGACAGGCTGATAATTTGGGGTTGTTCAGCCTGGAGAAGAGAAGGCTCCAGGGAGACATTTTACAGCAGCCTTCCAGTACCTGAAGGGGGCCTACAAGAAAGCTGGAGAGGGACTTTTTTACAAATGCATGTAGTGACGGGACAAGGGGGCATAGTTTTAAATTGAAAAAGGGTAAATTCAGGATGAAATTCTTCACTATGAGGGTGCTGAGGCACTGCCACAGGTTGCCCAGAGCAGTTGTGGATGCCCCATCCCTGGAAGTGTTCAAGGTCAGGTTAGATGGGGGTTTCAGCAACCTGGTCTAGTGGAGAGTGCCCCTGCCCATAGCAGGGTGGTTAGAACTAGATGACCTTTAAATTCCCTTCCAACCCAATCTATTCAATGATTCAATGATTCTATGATTCTGTGTCAAACTACCACTCGCTGACTTACTTCGTTTTCCCCTGGAATTCAAAATTAGTGCTAAGGTCAGAGCTCCGGCAGGCAGAAATCAGCTCTGCTTCAGTGAAATCTCTAGTCAACCCAAGCTGTAATACAGCAGATCAGCTATATAGCTCTGATTAGAAAGGGAGCATCTCTAATCGTCCTCTTCACTC